>NC_047041.1:18377397-19577397 GCF_011762595.2 Tursiops truncatus
GGGGGGGGGGGGGGGGGGGGGGGGGGGGGGGGGGGGGGGGGGGGGGGGGGGGGGGGGGGGGGGGGGGGGGGGGGGGGGGGGGGGGGGGGGGGGGGGGGGGGGGGGGGGGGGGGGGGGGGGGGGGGGGGGGGGGGGGGGGGGGGGGGGGGGGGGGGGGGGGGGGGGGGGGGGGGGGGGGGGGGGGGGGGGGGGGGGGGGGGGGGGGGGGGGGGGGGGGGGGGGGGGGGGGGGGGTGGGGGGGGGGGGGGGGGGGGGGGGGGGGGGGGGGGGGGGGGGGGGGGGGGGGGGGGGGGGGGGGGGGGGGGGGGGGGGGGGGGGGGTGGGGGGGGGGGGGGGGGGGGGGGGGGGGGGGGGGGGGGGGGGGGGGGGGGGGGGGGGGGGGGGGGGGGGGGGGGGGGGGGGGGGGGGGGGGGGGGGGGGGGGGGGGGGGGGGGGGGGGGGGGGGGGGGGGGGGGGGGGGGGGGGGGGGGGGGGGGGTGTGGGGGGGGGGGGGGGGGGGGGGGGGGGGGGGGGGGGGGGGGGGGGGGGGGGGGGGGGGGGGGGGGGGGGGGGGGGGGGGGGGGGGGGGGGGGGGGGGGGGGGGGGGGGGGGGGGGGGGGGGGGGGGGGGGGGGGGGGGGGGGGGGGGGGGGGGGGGGGGGGGGGGGGGGGGGGGGGGGGGGGGGGGGGGGGGGGGGGGGGGGGGGGGGGGGGGGGGGGGGGGGGGGGGGGGGGGGGGGGGGGGGGGGGGGGGGGGGGGGGGGGGGGGGGGGGGGGGGGGGGGGGGGGGGGGGGGGGGGGGGGGGGGGGGGGGGGGGGGGGGGGGGGGGGGGGGGGGGGGGGGGGGGGGGGGGGGGGGGGGGGGGGGGGGGGGGGGGGGGGGGGGGGGGGGGGGTGGGGGGGGGGGGGGGGGGGGGGGGGGGGGGGGGGGGGGGGGGGGGGGGGGGGGTGGGGGGGGGGGGGGGGGGGGGGGGGGGGGGGGGGGGGGGGGGGGGGGGGGGGGGGGGGGGGGGGGGGGGGGGGGGGGGGGGGGGGGGGGGGGGGGGGGGGGGGGGGGGGGGGGGGGGGGGGGGGGGGGGGGGGGGGGGGGGGGGGGGGGGGGTGGGGGGGGGGGGGGGGGGGGGGGGGGGGGGGGGGGGGGGGGGGGGGGGGGGGGGGGGGGGGGGGGGGGGGGGGGGGGGGGGGGGGGGGGGGGGGGGGGGGGGGGGGGGGGGGGGGGGGGGGGGGGGGGGGGGGGGGGGGGGGGGGGGGGGGGGGGGGGGGGGGGGGGGGGGGGGGGGGGGGGGGGGGGGGGGGGGGGGGGGGGGGGGGGGGGGGGGGGGGGGGGGGGGGGGGGGGGGGGGGGGGGGGGGGGGGGGGGGGGGGGGGGGGGGGGGGGGGGGGGGGGGGGGGGGGGGGGGGGGGGGGGGGGGGGGGGGGGGGGGGGGGGGGGGGGGGGGGGGGGGGGGGGGGGGGGGGGGGGGGGGGGGGGGGGGGGGGGTGGGGGGGGGGGGGGGGGGGGGGGGGGGGGGGGGGGGGGGGGGGGGGGGGGGGGGGGGGGGTGGGGGGGGGGGGGGGGGGGGGGGGGGGGGGTGGGGGGGGGGGGGGGGGGGGGGGGGGGGGGGGGGGGGGGGGGGGGGGGGGGGGGGGGGGGGGGGGGGGGGGGGGGGGGGGGGGGGGGGGGGGGGGGGGGGGGGGGGGGGGGGGGGGGGGGGGGGGGGGGGGGGGGGGGGGGGGGGGGGGGGGGGGGGGGGGGGGGGGGGGGGTGGGGGGGGGGGGGGGGGGGGGGGGGGGGGGGGGGGGGGGGGGGGGGGGGGGGGGGGGGGGGGGGGGGGGGGGGGGGTGGGGGGGGGGGGGGGGGGGGGGGGGGGGGGGGGGGGGGGGGGGGGGGGGGGGGGGGGGGGGGGGGGGGGGGGGGGGGGGGGGGGGGGGGGGGGGGGGGGGGGGGGGGGGGGGGGGGGGGGGGGGGGGGGGGGGGGGGGGGGGGGGGGGGGGGGGGGGGGGGGGGGGGGGGGGGGGGGGGGGGGGGGGGGGGGGGGGGGGGGGGGGGGGGGGGGGGGGGGGGGGGGGGGGGGGGGGGTGGGGGGGGGGGGGGGGGGGGGGGGGGGGGGGGGGGGGGGGGGGGGGGGGGGGGGGGGGGGGGGGGGGGGGGGGGGGGGGGGGGGGGGGGGGGGGGGGGGGGGGGGGGGGGGGGGGGGGGGGGGGGGGGGGGGGGGGGGGGGGGGGGGGGGGGGGGGGGGGGGGGGGGGGGGGGGGGGGGGGGGGGGGGGGGGGGGGGGGGGGTGGGGGGGGGGGGGGGGGGGGGGGGGGGGGGGGGGGGGGGGGGGGGGGGGGGGGGGGGGGGGGGGGGGGGGGGGGGGGGGGGGGGGGGGGGGGGGGGGGGGGGGGGGGGGGGGGGGGGGGGGGGGGGGGGGGGGGGGGGGGGGGGGGGGGGGGGGGGGGGGGGGGGGGGGGGGGGGGGGGGGGGGGGGGGGGGGGTGGGGGGGGGGGGGGGGGGGGGGGGGGGGGGGGGGGGGGGGGGGGGGGGGGGGGGGGGGGGGGGGGGGGGGGGGGGGGGGGGGGGGGGGGGGTGGGGGGGGGGGGGGGGGGGGGGGGGGGGGGGGGGGGGGGGGGGGGGGGGGGTGGGGGGGGGGGGGGGGGGGGGGGGGGGGGGGGGGGGGGGGGGGGGGGGGGGGGGGGGGGGGGGGGGGGGGGGGGGGGGGGGGGGGGGGGGGGGGGGGGGGGGGGGGGGGGGGGGGGGGGGGGGGGGGGGGGGGGGGGGGGGGGGGGGGGGGGGGGGGTGGGGGGGGGGGGGGGGGGGGGGGGGGGGGGGGGGGGGGGGGGGGGGGGGGGGGGGGGGGGGGGGGGGGGGGGGGGGGGGGGGGGGGGGGGGGGGGGGGGGGGGGGGGGGGGGGGGGGGGGGGGGGGGGGGGTGGGGGGGGGGGCCCAGGGAGGCTCTGAGCAGCTACGCTGGCGTACCCTCTCTCCTCGCTGGAATGCTTCGAGATGAAGATGTTCTTGAGATACCGAGCCTTGCGGTCCTCTTCCTCCTCGGCCCCGCCGTCCGCCATGGTTGCCTCCGTGTCATTGTCGTCTGAGGCCTGGATGGTCTCCAGGATCTTCAGGCACTGCTCCTCCAGGTATTCGATCTCCAGGATCTCAGCTGCGTACAGCAGGTCATCCAGGTCCTCCGCCTTGGCTTGCAGCGTGGCCGTGTACGCATACTCCAGAATCTGCTGGAAGGTCTTTGGAGAGAGGAAGTCCAGAGTATAGTGCTGGCTATTGCGGTGGAAGAGGATCTCAAACATCTTGCTGGTGCAGGCCAGCACGGTCCGGTGGGCGTGGAACTCCTGGCTGTCCACCATGATGACCACATCGCACAGCGTCCCGGCCAGCCGCATCTGGTTGGCCTTGCAAAGGAGCCCCGTGGGGTGGCTGGGGTTCTGCAGCTGGATCATGCCCATCTTTGTCAGATCCATGGTGCTCCCCGAGGCTTAGGCATGAGGCTCTCTTTCCTTCCTGGCTCTGCGTGGCAGGGCAGGGTGGGTTTCCTGGGCCAGTGGAGAGGGCTAAAGGGGAAGAGGGGGAAGGAGGCAAAAGAGATGCAAGAACAAAAGGAAGGTTAGCTAGTGTCCCTAAAAGTAAGAATTCAAACACTAGCACCTCCCCCAAACCTGCAGCAAGACAGTCTTGGAGATTTTAATGGAGCGGAAGTGGCTTCCTGGAAATCTACATGTCTGCCTTTACAGGCCCAGGGATGATGAGAGTAAAGAGGAGGTTCCGCTAGAGCACATGCCCAACTCACTGCTCTACGACATCTGTTAGATGAAATAAAATGAAAATTACAGTAGAGTCTTGTGAGTCTTGGGCTTTCTTTAAGTCTGAGGGTGGGGGGCTCCCATGCAAAGCCAACACTGATTATGAGAAGTTGCCCAGCACTTAATTTAAAAGAATAAGGATTTAACCCCTTCCTCTAGTCAGTGTAAGCACTCAGTTTCACTCTCAACACCCTGTGCAGCAAACCTCATCTTGAAAGCAAAGTTTTTCTAAATCCTGCCTCACCGTGGTAGCCCCAGGAGCAAAACCCAGCCTAGCTGGGGCTAGCAGCCTGGAGTTGCAGCCCACAGAAATCTAAGGGCAAGGTTCTCCTCCTCCAGCCCACCTCCTCACCCTCAGCCAATGCCTTCCTGGACCTCTGTCCTTCCACTCTTCTCAGAGCTGCAAAGGACTGATGAACCCATGCCCTGACCGCCTCCTTAGGCACTAAGAGAAAGACACACACGTGGCCCATGTACTAGCTTGGCTCACTTCTGCCCACTGCCCATGGGTACCTCAGAGTGACTGTGTGTGTAATCCAAAATCTCGACTGCGTGTGCATGCACCAGCCAGAGAGGGAGAGAGAGTTAACACATGTGCACACTTATATAATATGGCACACTTATCCCCTGCCCACAAGTGCCCAGTAGTCAGGAGGATCTGTAATATGTAGGCTAGGTCATGAAGGACCTATAGAGAGGTCCTAGGAAACATGCACCCCTAAAGCCAGCAGTGCACATGCTGGGAACGTGAACTCCAAGTGTACCCCACAGGCTCCCAGGAGTGGGCAAGTCCTGTAACCCGGAGCAGTAAGTGATACTGTTAATGGCTTGGAGGTGCGAGAAGTGATACTGGCACCAGCACCTATGATGGGAGTTACATTGAATATGAAGGGAAAACAGGGCTGGAGACAAAGGACTCTCCCAAAGCGCTGTTTGGGATCGGTAACAGGGCTCTGAGACTCACAAACCTGTCTAAAGAGTGTCAGAAAGACCTCACAGGCCCAGGTCCCTCCCAGCCTCTGCCTAGCTGTGGCCAGTATTGCAGTGAAATGAACTGGGAACAACGCAGAGCAAGGGCTCTTGCTCGCTCTTGGAACACTGCTGGCCTCCGCCCCCAAAAGGAACCCTATTGGCTCCAGAGCCGCAAATGTTACTCGGAAAGGGTTAACAGGACGACTAATCAAGACACTTTTGCTCCCACCCTGGGGTGGGAACTGAGGCCATGGGGTGGGGGTGGGGCAGGGGGTGGGAGCGGTGACCATTCACCCGCGCCTTGCCACCATGCGCTTCCCCGCAGACTTCGTGGTTTCAGAGAACTAGGAGGGAGCAATCGGAAGAATGTAAGCTGGGCTACACGAATATCTCCCCAAAAACAAGCTCCGTGGGTCCTGAGGGAAATCAGGGCGCCCTGGTCAGCCGTCCCCGCCACCCGCGGCTCGGCGCCCGTGATCCGGCTGGCGCTGGCTGCAGCGCCCAGCCCCGCGGCGCGGGAGAAAGCCGGCGCTAACCCGCTCGAGCTCTGGGGATCGATCGCGCTCTCACACTGCCCCCCACTCCGCGCCCCGCTCCCAGCCGTCCCCACGGAGGCTTGGAGACGACTTCAGCAAACTTGGGGAAGCAACTTTTCCGGGGAAGCCAGACGGCAAAGAGAAAGGGAGCCGGGCTAAGGAAGAGGGAAAGCGAAAGAGACCCGGACGAAAGGCAAGAGTCCGGGCGGGCCGGACGCCTGGGCGAGAGCAGCGAGAAGGCGGACCCGCCTCGCGGAGAAGTGGAAGCACAAAAGCCCGACAGCGAGTTGTGGGAGGAAAAGCGAGAAGGGATCTGCGGGCCATCCCTCTCCGACCCTGGGCCATGACCCCAGTGAGCGACGGGCAAGGTCCCCGGCCTCAAGCTGGTGGCGCCAGCAGCCGGCGCGCCCGGCCCAGGCACGTTGCTGGCGTCCCGGGGAGTAGGCGAGCGAGTCGGTGCCGAGCGCGTCTGTGCGTCCCAGTGGGTCCGCGGGCCGGCGAGATAGTGCGCATTTCGAGCGCGTGTTTCCAGGGGCTGTGCGAGCGAGCTGCCGGCGCGCCGGGGTGGGAAAGGCATCCCGAACGCATCAGGTGCAGAGCCGAGCACCCACCGAGCGCGGCCGGGAGCGCACAGCGAGCTCCGGCGCCACGGCCGGTCCAGCCGAGAGCCGAGGAGGGCCCGGAGCGCTGGAGACACTCCAGCGCTCCGCCACGGAGCCCCTCCCTCCAAAACCGGGGGGATTAAGTCCAATCAAGAAAAAAGAGCCCACCAGGTTTTTCAAAGAGAAACAAAACCCAAGTGACTCCCAGTCCTGCTCCCCTGGCACCCAGATCCACTCCTCGGATCCTCCGATTCTAGCTTCCCAGTCGGTGGGCGAATAAACACACAAATAAACCACAGCCCTATCTCGCGCCCGCGCACCGGTCGGCATACATATGAGCACCCACCGGCTGCCGGCTCCTCCACCGGCCCCTGGTGGTACAAAGCCTCCTGATTCCCAACCCTCTGCTTGCGCCCTCAGCCCCCGCAGACCGCTCTGCCTCCCACCTCTCACCCCGACCGTGCCCTGCAGCGGAAGGGCTGGGGAGGCAGCTGCGCCCAAGCTGACAGCCAGGGCTCCCCCTTCTAGCCGACCCCCAACCGCCGCTGGCGACGGCTGCGGCAGCAGGAAGGGAACAAGCCGAATAAAATAAGGCACAAGCCCAGCGGCCGAGTGGCCGAAGCGAGCGCGCCTCCCAGACCTCTCCAGCCCCGGGGCGCCCCGGCGCGCTGCTATCGCTGGGCGGTGCGCCCCTCCCCGGCCCCCCACTCACCACTGCCGAGCCGGGCGCTGTGGGGTGGGTGTGCGTGCCTCTTGGGGGGGGTGTGCCGGTGTCGGGAGGGGTGTTGCTGGGGAACTGTTGCTCTCGGTATCACGGCGGCAGCGGCGGCATCGCCCGGCAGTTCGCAGTACCCGCTCTCATCGCCCTCAACTCCTCTGTGCTGTGAGGTTAGCAAATCACCACCGGCTGCGGCGCCTCCGCCGCGTCCCACGTCAACGCCGAGCCCCCTCCCCTGCGAGGCCCAGGCGCCTCTCCATCTTTAGTGCTGGCGGCCGAGCCCGGCTCCCTGCCCACAGCTGCCCCCCTTCCCTCCTCCCTCCTCACCCCTCCCGCGCTGTCCCCGGGCTCAGCCCGCCCACCCCCCCGCACTGGCCGAGCCGGCGCGCGCTCCCCGCCCCACCCCTCCCCTCCCCTCCCCTTCCCTCCGCTTCCCTTCCCTCCCCTTCCCTCCCCTCTCTTCCCCGCGCGTCGCGCTCCAGGCTTCGCCTGACATCTAGCTGCTGTTGGGGCGCTGGCGGCCGCCGCTCACCGGCCAAGCCGAGAGGAAAGAAGGAGCTCGTGGAGAGGAGTGCCAAGGACTCGGAACCCTTAGTGGGGGCAGTGGAGGTGAGGGGCGAGGAGCAGCCCTCACATGCAACCCCATGTTTTTAATTTCCACTGGAAACGGGTTTTCTTTTCCCCTGCTGCGCCAGACGCGGAGTTCGGTCTCCGGCCCCGAAGTTTGCCCCATTCAGTGCGTGTCATCTCTCCTTTAACATTTTCTCCGGGCTCCGCGCGGCATCCCCTGTACCCCGCCATCGGTTTTAGACGGTCGCTTTCCCGGGCCCCAAGCCCAGGCCTTTTGTGCCTCCCGGCCTTCTGAGCATCCAGAGTTCGCGGGCCCGGGTGGACCAGGTGCCAGCGGGTGGGCGGGGATCTACGGTCGAGGGGAGACTCCCCATTTTAGCTGTCACGATCCCTGGAGGCCAAGGTCGAGTCCCGAGGGAAACTTTTCTCCCTCTCAGTCGTGAGTATTTCCTGAGCTTCGCCCCACCCCCCACCCCCACCCGGAACCTGGCTGGAAACAGTTCCCGAGAACTGCGGTCAGTCAGTTCAGGGCAAAGTCTTCAGGAGGCGAGTGAAAGCTTGAAAAAGCTTCAGGCCCCCAGAAGTGGCTCCTCTCAGCCAGCTGCTCCACTTAAGAGGGTGGAGTTGAGGTCAGTAAGCCCAGGGTAGAGCGAGCAGAAGCAATGTGCCCTCCCGCGGGCTGCGGAGAGTCCCCCTTCTCTGCCCTTTCCCTGGAGCTTGGCAAAGGTAGGAGACAATAGGTGGGAAACGCTCTTCTGGGCACAAACCTTGACTGCCAGCTAATGGCAGTCAAGGTTTGGTGGAAAGCGCCCTCCCTGGGTCTCCGGACAGTCAGCCCTGGAGGTCGTACAGTCTTAGCAAGCCGGGTGGGTCTTCAGGCACTGAGTCCTGAGTCCCCTCTGTCAGTCCCTGACACGCGGGGTGGTTCAGAAGTTTCGCGCCAGACTCACGTATGATCGCATCCCGCTGCGCACCTCTGGCACTGCCCCAGACCAAGAGTCAGGCCCCAAGAACTGAAGGGTCATGGAAGGTGCCAGAAGCCAACTAGAGGCAAAAATCCACTTCCAGCCTCACAAGGCCAGTTGGCTGGAGTTCACATCACAACTGATAGTTCACAAGAGCTGCTAATGGGGTAGTCCCAAAGACAGGCGATTCCATCCCAGCAAACATCGCCCCTGTCTCCTGCTCGCAGGGAAAGTGCTCAGACCTGCAGGAGTCATGGGAGAGAGGAAGACCTGTGAGAAGCCACTTGAAAGTGAAGGAAGGGAGTTAGTTATCCTCTGATAGAAGAGAATACAGCAACGTCTAACAGGAGCCTGGGAACACCCAGTCCCTGGGTATTAGATTAACAATAAAGAGCAATCTATGAAAGGACTATTTTTCTAGCTAAGGTCTGCAGTCTGTAAGAGGAAAGGAATTTAAAGAAAGTTAAGAAAGAACTGGTCTGGTACTTGAGCGGTTAAGACTCTGCACTTCCAATGCAGGAGATGCAGGTTCGATCCCCGGTCAGGGAACTAAGATCCCACGGGCAGTGCGGCACAGCCAAATGCAAAAAATAATAATAATAAATAAAAAGGAAGAAAGAACTGATCTGATAAACAGCAAGGACTTACTGTGTAGCAGAGGGGACTATAGTCAATATCTTGTAATAACCCGTAATGGGAAAAGTCTAAATATACGTATATGTATAACTGAGTCACTTCGCTGTACACCTGAAACTAGTACAATATTGCAAATCAACTCTACTTCCATTTTAAAAAAAGAAAGAAAGAACTGGTCTGCAAGGAGAGCAAGAGGAGAGAGGTATAAGGAGAGAAGACAGTCCTAGAGCCTCACCAGGGAAATGGAAAGAAGAAAGAATCATTAAACTGTTGCGCTTCTGCCTATAGATGGTACCTGCTAAAGGTTGCTGCCTCGCTGTCCACATCCACCTACTACCGGCCCCTCCTGAGTGCAGTAGCAGAAGCACACAACTAACCCCTGATCTAATCTCCTAGTAATCCTCAAATCAGAGAAAGGGAGACTCTCTGGAAACAATGGGAAAGAAAGAACCATCCCTCCATGGCCCTGGACCGCCCCCCTCCACCTCCATGCCACATTCACGCTATGTGAAGATCTCCCTTGCTTCATAAACTCAGCCCATTACAAAGCCCAGCCCTTGTTCGTAAGTGTTAAAGAGAGATTAATGCCCGCATTTAAGAGGTGGAGAAGGTAACAAAAAGGAGGAAGGAAGGCAAGGCTATGGGCCGAGTGCCCGCATGGAGCTCCATGCATTTCCACTTAGCGCTGAAGGCTGGCTGCACAGAAGTTTGATAAGGTTTATTGGGCCCAGATAAGGCAGCAGCAGCTCCCCCACCAAAAGCTATGTCCTTGGGCCCCCGCAAGGCTGATGAGAATCCACAGTTCAGAGATTTCTTACGGCAGCAGCTAAAAACCCTCAGGATGGAAAATTACAACAGAAAAAATGCTCTCTTTTGCTCTCTCTCTCATGTTTATATATTTGTAGTAGGTTTTTTTGTTTTTGTTTTTTACTTTTTTTCCTGAAGGGTGTGGTAAGAGAAGGTGGGACAGTAGTTTTGACACATCCTAAAAGCAGGATTTCAGTCTTACAGAGAGGTCATCTTGGAGACAGAAGAAGAGATGAGTTGACCTTTGGGTGGAATTCCATTGCTAAATCTTCTCATTCCCTCATCTTCTTTACTCATATACCTCCAGCTGAAAGCAGCCCTTCAGTACTCAGGTTGTGGAAGAGGAGGGTATGTCAGGTCTAAAGCGATCTTACGGGAAAGAGACAGTGGGGATGATACCTCATTCTGAGCACTGACTGTGAATCTTAACACATTACCTATATTGTTTTATTTAATCCTCATAACTCTCCTAATGCAGGGACATCTTTCCCCCATTTCTGTGGATGGGAAACCTGGGGCTCAAAGAGGTTAAGTGCCTTACCCAAGACCGTAGAGCTATTAAATATCAGAGCTAAGACTTTAAATCAGAGCGTTCCAACTGCAAAACTCATGATCTTAACTTCTAGATTATACAGCCTCCAGTGGGATGGAGAAAAGGAAACAAGGGCTTTTAATTTCCCTTCTCCTCTTACTCTACAGAGGCCAAGGTCTCTGTAGCAGCCAGCCAAGCTGGGAACCAAACAGTTCTCCATTGAATCAGGCCACCAGGTAAGCAGACTTAGATGCCCAGATCTCTGCACTTTCTTTCCTCCTCAAAAATCTCAGGCAAAGGAATCCCCTGGCGGCCCAGTGGTTAGGACTCCATACTTCCACTGCGGTGTTGGGCGGGCATGTTTGCTCCCTGGTCGGGGAACCTGCAAGCCATGTGGCGTGGCCTGAAAAAAAAAAAAAAAACCTCAGGCAAAAGTTGAGGAGGGAGTTTTGAATTACAGTAAAACTCCAATTAAGTAGGTGCCCAGGAAGAAGGTGACTGTGCTGGTTTGAGTATTCTGCTTGAGGGTTAGGAAAATGATACAAATCATTTTGTTCCAGCTCCTTAGTTGGAAAATAATTTTAAAATTGAAAGGTAAACTTTCCTATCATGATAAATAAAATCAAGGACTCCTACCTATGGGGGAGAAGAAGCTACTGTGCATTTCTCCAAAACCTTGTGATGGAGAAAGAATGAAGCATTTTGAGGGAGGGATGCAGGCGGTGAAGGCCCTGAATGAAAAAAAAGTAGTCTCCTCCACAATGGAGAACTCCAGGTTGCCACCAGAAGATGCACCAGGTTGTCGCATGTACTCTCAGATCTTTACCCCACTGGTGACTTGGGGAGAAGACATAGCAAGCCTATGGTGTCCATTTTTGGAGTCAAAGTATCTTATAATGTTGCAAGGTCATCATTGAGGTATCTTCTAGATAGATACAAATGATGTAAAAAACTAAGCAGAGTCAGGAATTCCCTGGCAGTCCAGTAGTTAGGACTCCATGCTTCCACTGCAGGGGGCCTGGAATCGATCCCTGGATCCCTGGATCCCTGGTGAGGGAGCTAAGATCCTGCAAGCCACAAGGCTCAGCCAGAAAAAAAAAAAACCTAAGCAGAGTCAAATTTGCCCTCAGTACATATGTTGATAGTTTTCTTAGGTTTGTCTTTTTTTTTTTTTTTTAACTTAATTCTTCCATGTCACTTCCTTTCATGCCGCCTCCAAAAAACAGAAGGGGAAATAAACAGGTGATGTGTGGGTTCTGGTTAGGTGAAGCCCAGAAAACCAAATAAAAATATGGCTTCTTGGATTAGTAATTGCCATCCTTTTCCCCCGTGGACACCTGGTTAGTGATGTTTACACCTGGGCATCTCTTCCAGGTACTAAGTATGCCCTTCTCCTCTGTAAGGCAGAGAGTGACATTTCAAAGGGAGAAGATGAGGGGTTATTTCTTTTAGCCCCAGAGGCCTTGGGTCACTGTGACCCCAAGATCTTTGTGATGGAGAAAGAGAAAGCTTTTTCTTCTTTCTTTCTCTCCCCAACATCTTGCAAATGGTGTTGGGACCTAATGTTGTCAACTCAAATAGCAAATCTGAGTTGTTATTAGTGCAAAGATCCCCTGAGGGGGATGAAATCTGCAATGGATGTTATGGGGAAGTGTGTTTATAATTATAATGGGATTTAATGTACACTGGGACCAGATGATGGTAGCCATTTAAAAAAGAGATGCTTAATAAGAGAGGCCCCTTAATGACAGGCAGCAGGGCTCAGGTAATCATGGAGAAGCACAGTGTTTCACTTGGTGTCACAAACCATGTGCCGGGTTTTATGGGGTTCCTAACAAGCTTTGGGGTGAGACACGGTACCCATGGCTGTCAGCTGTTGGGCATGATGTTTTAATGCTGTTGTCTGTGAAAGGGGCATTTGCGCTCAAGAGGAAGACATTTTCTCCCTTTCAGATATACACAAGCAGAAACACACAGGCCCCAGACCAACACCGAGCAGTTTGGGCGTTTTCCTGCAATCTGATTTTTTCTGAGAAAACCAGCCTCAGTTTCAAAATTCAAATCTTGTGGCTGTCGAGGGGCACGTATTGTGTGCATGAAATGAAGCAGTGTGACTCCCATTGCAAGTAACGGGAGTCCCACAGTGAAATCCCCAGGCGCCACACTGAAAATTAACCCCCAGGCCCTCATCAGAAACAGGGTTTTTTGTTTTTTGTTTTCTTTAACACTTTGGTATTTCTTTGTGGGGAGGCCAGAAAGAAGGGAAGTATGTAACATTTTCTTATGCTGTGTAAATAGCCAACTGTTTAACTTGTGAGGTGTTTAATGTTGCAGATTTGAATCCAGGGCAGCTGTTTTACAACAGGAAGCAGCCATAGTTACGTACACAACCTGGTGAGGGTCACGCTCCTTGAAGGCATCCCCAGAAGCACCACCGTCCAGAAATACAACTCATGTCCGAGTTGCATCCTTCTATATATATCTCACCTGACTCGAGAGAAGTATCTGAAAACTAGTGTGTTTATCTAATATAAGCTTCATCCATGGTTACAGTGTTGTATATTCACAAAACATATGGCTAGTCTCAGAGTCCTTAAAGCAGAATCTTTCCTTTATCCTGACAAAGAGAAAAGAGAAGGGATAAAATAAGTGAAAACTGAACTTCCAGTCCCACGCTCTCGGAAGCGGAATTTCTGGAGAAGGTACTCTTCAAATAAAAGTGGTATGTCGGGGGTACACAAGACACAAGATGAAATGATTTTACTCAGTGACAGGTAATCTAAGCCAATCATGTTAAAATTATTACAGCAAAACAAACGTTGGTATCCTGTGGAGTGGAGTTCCAAATTTGTATGAATTTTTAAGATAACATGAGAGACTGCCTTGGAGTTCTCCCTTGAGGAAAGCTCACTGCCTTTTTCCCATTAGGGCTGAGTGGGTGGGAGACTGGGGAATGCCCTGTGGGTGAAGGTGGCTATGGGCTCTGAGCCAGACACCTTGACTCAGGCTCCCTCACCAGGGCAGGTTCATTCATCTCTTTGGGAAGTTCATTGTTGGATCTTTGATGTAATCTCCACCCCACCCTCCAGCCAGAATTAACGTCTCCCTCCTCCATAAGTCCGTTCACACTGTTTAAACATTTATCGTAGTGTTGACCACCATCTGCCTTGTATGTGACTGAGTTATGTGCATTGTGACCACCCCCTCCATTGTGAGTTTCTGGAAGGCTTGGTCTCAGTCTTGTTCAGCTTGGTATCCCCACTCCCGGTCCTCAGAGCCAGCACACTGTCAAGCAGAGTAGGTCTCAACACATGTTCGTGAATGAACTAATTGAATGAATGCATACATGCATGAATAAGTGAATGGACGTAGACAGCAAGGGTTTGAGGAATTTGGGAGAGGAGGGACCATTCTGTACCCTAACATTTAGGGCAGAATTCTTTGTCCCTGTGGGTTTTTCACCTGCCTTTGAAAATCAAAGGGATACAGGTAAGGGTTGAGGATAGCTCTTGCATTTAACTGTATACAGCTCCTTGAGGGTATAACAGGGTTCTAGTTCAATTTATGTCTCCCTCAGCGGCCTAGAACCAAGCTTTTCTCAGTATCCTAGGAGCACTAAGAAATATTTATTAAATTGCATTGAATTGAAATGAGTTGATATGAATCCATACTGCCTATTACTCTCACAATGGCCCTGTACTCCCAACCCCAAATGGCTGTTACTTAACCAGTCCAGGGCTGAGAGAGGAAGCATCTGATCTCCTGCTAGGGGCCTCAGTGAGTGGAGGACTGCTGACTGCGTCCAGAACTAGCACAGGAGATGAGGCACCAGTACAGGAAGTATTAATCAGTATGGCAGGGACCGGCTAGCTCTTCTCCAAACGTCTTCCTGAGCACACACTGGATTACATATTTCAGCTTACCCTGCTGCAAGGTACGGGCCATGGGATTGAGTTATGGCCAATGAATGGACTCTGATCAGAAGTCCATCGTGCCACTACTGGGAATGCCCCCTAAACATTCCCATGTGGAAATCTCCAAGCCCTTGCCCTTTCTGTGACGTGACCCCACGAGCCTCTAGAAACCTTGAAAGCTGAGTGATGAAGATGGTGGATCCAAGATGGAAGGAGCCTGGATCCCTGAACCACAACTTGGAGGGCGGCTACCTGTCTACTGAGAACTCCCATTGTGGACTTTACATAAACAAGAAATAAACCTTTGATGTCTTGAGTAGGCTTGCCAAATAAAATGCAAGGCACCCAGTTAAATTTGAAGTTCAGATAAATAATGAATAATTTTAATATAAGTATGTCCCAAATATTGCACAGAACATAGTTATACTAAAATTATTTGAAATTCAAATTTAAATGGATGTCTTTGTTTTTACTCCATCTGGCAACCCTAGTCTTTAGCTATTATATATTTTAGAGTTTGTTGATTATAGTAGCTAGCATTACCTTAATTAATACAGTTAGTTTCATTTGTCAGAAGCAGCAGGGCCGTGGCGCCCGAACTGGGATTCTGGTCTGGGACAAGGGGCTGACTCCAGGCCCTCTTGACAATTACGTTACATGTAGGGTAGGTCCACTGAGAACGGAGCATCCTGTGTGGACAGGGCCGAGCGGAAAACTAGGAAAGATCCCAACAGCTTCTTGTTCACCCTTTTTCCTATGAACCTAGTTTTCTTTAGCTACCTTTCCCACTAGACTGTAAGTTTGGGGAGAAAGATGATTGTGGGCTTTACCTCTGTATCTGCAGTACTTGGCAAGTGGTAGAGTTGAGTTCTTATTTGTGACGGAAAAGCTGCATGGCTGGTGGGGAAGGGCAGATGGGAAGGCATCATAATGTGTACCTATCCAAGCATTTGAGAAATAAAACTAGGACTAGCTGAGAACACTGTTGAGCCAATGATTGTGTCTTCCTCCACTTTCTCCTTTGTCCAATAAATACCCCGTGTAGCAAAAAGGCTGAGAACTTGGGCTCTGACTTACTTACATGGGTCTGTTTTCAAATACCACCTCCCATTTCCTAGGTCCTGGGTGATTTGGGGTTCGTTATTTAAACCCCCTGAGTTGCAATGTCCTCACCTGTAAACTGGGGACAATAATGGTACCCACCTCACTAAAGTTGCTAGGAAGATGCACAAGGGGTAACTGGCCACAATAAAATATCTGAAAATGTTAGCTATTATTAGCAATGATGTCAGGTTCTCTTTCTTTTCACTCTCCCCCTTACAAAATGCCTTATTATAAATATTTGCTATAAGGTCTGTGAGAAATAAACTTTAAATCTCTTGAAAAGAATGAAGGGTGATCTGTGATTATGGACATACCGGTAGCTGCGAGCATCTGTTTGTAGCCCTGTTCTCCCAGTCTTATCCCATCTATTTGGTTAGGATGAGGCAAGAAGGCAAAGGGAGAGCGAAGTGGGGAGTACGGGGGGAGGTGTTAATTTTCACCTCGGAGCATGACGTGTTGATTAGTGTTTATTAGCGTGTACCTACGCTAAGCGCAGCAGTTCGGTTTCCTTGAGTTAAATAGCAGTCATGCCCAACTGGCTCTCCATGTACCATTACTCCAAGTGATTGAGCCAATTTCTCCCTCTGCCATAATTTTAAGTTGTAAACCTCTGAGCCAGACAGGGAGGCAATGATGGGCTGCCTGTTGTGATTATTATTAAGCTTTAGGATTGCGCTCGCAAGACCAGGGGGTCTGCAGAGGAGCCCAGGATGAGGCAGGTGCCAACTGCAGACGCCCACCCACCTACCTCTGCCTAGTCCGGTTGCGCTGTTCACTTTGGTCTTGCTGAGAGGCTCGGGTCCACCAGCCTGGGGTGAGTAATCTCTTGTGCTGCGGAAATGGTGAAATGACAGGGTGTTGTCTGTTGCGTTTGGCTGGGGATAGGAAGGGACATTGTGGGAAATCTGGAAAGAGTTGTTCTAGAGGTGCCATGGTGTTCAGATTGTTTTCTCTTGGCCATATATTTATTAGTCAGACGCTAAGTTATCCAGCTGTCACCTGCCGGGACAGTTGCTAGCTGGTTCATCCAGACCATGTCTATTTAGCATAATTGTACTGGAGACCAAGCGTCACAGAGGGTGGCAGGGCTGGAGGAAAGCGATAAGCAAGCTCTCTCTCCTCCAGTCCATATTTCTTTTCTTTTTCTTAAAGGAACCTTCTTCCTTGTTGATTAATCAGGAATTGGCAGGGATGGCAGATCCCCGAATGTGGGCAGCTTGCTTTGCTTTTCTGAACAATTTAGTCTCTGCAAAATCTCTAAGAAGAAAGGAGGCCACCCCGGAGACTTGAGGTGTTTGTGTTGCTTCTTTGCTCAAAATCCAAGTGTATCTGTGATCCCTTACTGGGTGAAGGATGCCGTCAAAGAAAAATATTTCTGCCCTCAGATGGCTACCGTCTAATAAGCAAGGCTGGAATCAAAACGGACAGGTGCAGGGGCTGGGGGCAGGCGATGTTGTAGTAGTGTGCTTTTTTTTTTTTTCCCCAAAATAAAAGCGGATGGTGTGAGGGAGGCATTTGAGTAGACAAGCACCCTACAAAACCTACTTATGAGCAAAGATAACAGAGTAACCAATGAAGCCCAAATCTGACCTTTCCATTTCCTCTGATTTTGTTAAGCCCCGTCCCCCAGTCTCTTAGAGAGGGCCCTGCCAACAGGATGATAAACTCTGCAGTTTATGTAGAATGAATATTACGGTATTTGATAGGCTTAAACAAATTTAAGTCATGCCTTCCATTTATTTTTGCCGTGACACGTATCAAATACTGCTTGCAAGGTAATAACCACGGGGAATAAGCAAGGGTGCTGACCCCTGTCACAGGCTGTCTCCTTTATCCCTCAGATTATCCCGTGAGGTGGTACTGTTGTTATTCCCATTTTACAGCTAAAGAAACTAAGTTGGAGAGAGGAGGCAGCCTCCCTTTGGCCACACAGCCAACAAGAGGAGGCAGCCAGCTCCCAGCCTCCAGAAGCCACGTTTGGAACCACTGCCTCCTCCTCTCTGGGTTAATTTCCATTCCTGGTGGCAGAGTTATTTGGTCTTTCATCAACAGAAGGGAAGGAGGTGGACTGAGCAGATTTGTAAACCACAGAGCTTTTCCAGTCTAACCACCACGCCATTAGAAGTAAGGGAGGAGTCTGTTTCTCAGGGACCCTCACCCACTTGCTGGGGAATAAGAGTGCAGGTCTGTCAACAAGCTTTCCCCGTGATCTGACCTTCTTTACAATTCCCTACAAACAATTAGGGAAAAGTAATTTTCCAGCATAAACCATTGGGGAAGCAGAAGAGGAAACATTGGGGAAGAGCTTTACCAAGGAGCATCCTTAGCTGTGAGAGAGTTCAGGGAAAGATTCACGCAGCTAGTGTAACACTGCAGGAAGCAAGAGAAGGGAGCCCAGGTCCCTGAAGGAAGCAGTTAAAGGACTGTGAAGGTGCTGCTTGTAAGGAGATGGTGCATCCTGATCTTTTTCTTTCGCACTCTGTGTCCTCTAGGGTTAAGGGAGGAAATGAAGCAGTGGGCTAATAGGAAAAATGGGTAGTCTGGGGCTTCCCTGGTGGCGCAGTGGTTGAGAGTCCGCCTGCCGATGCAGGGGACACAGGTTCGTGCCCCGGTCCGGGAGGATCCCGCATGCTGTGGAGCGGCTGAACCCGTGAGCCATGGCCGCTGAGCCTGCGCGTCCGGAGCCTGTGCTCCGCAACGGGCGAGGCCACAACAGTGAGAGGCCCGCATACCGCAAAAAAAAAGAAGAAAAAGAAAAAGAAGAAAAAAAGGGTAGTCTGGTGGAGCTGTTGCATTTATTTCCGAATGAGGATCCACGAGGTCCTCCTGTCCATTCATGTGCATTAGGCATGACTAGAAGGCAAGACAGTTAACTTTTCGACGAGCATTCTAGGGCTTAGACAACCAAACAATGGCTGCCCTCTGCAAAATGCCCGATAGACTCAAACCTGAGAGGGATTTAAAACATCACCTAGTCCAATCTCACCATTTTACAAGAGAGGACGCAGAGCAGAGAGGCAGAACAATGTTCCCAAAGCCATGCGGTCAGTCAGAGCCAGGACTTGGGACCAGAGCCCCTTCGGGGGCCATCATGAGAATGTCATTGGAGCCATTCAATCATTCTTGGAAATTCTGTGAAATTACCTTCAAAGTCTCTCCGTTTCTGAGCTGTAAAATGGGAATAACATTTATTCCCAGCTGTAAAATGGGAATAACAAGAGTACCCACCTCATGGGGATTCGTAGCAGTAATCTTCTGAGTCTTCGGTTACGGCATAACCTGCCCGTAAGAGTGAAGCTTTGATTTTCCAAAAAGCTCAAGAAGGTGATGAAGCTGGAGAAGAAAATTTGAGGTCAGAACTAGTGAGATTGGAGGGCAGCGAGACCGAGATTCTCCTGTGGCTCCTGACCCAGCAATAGTAGCCGTATAGTTGTAAGAAATACATCATCTTTCCCAATGTGACCAGTTAAAAGCACATAATATACATTTGGAGATACGTTATCTGTCTATCTCTGTGTGTGTGTGTGTGTGTGTGTGTGTGTGTGTGTGTGTGTGTGTGTACATACATATATATCCATTCTGACATATCAGTTTAAAACTGGATGTTATTTGATAGTCATGTTTCCTACATGCACGACCCATGAATGTGGCCCTTTGGAGAACAATCTCATGGAGAATGGTGAAAAGCTTATGGAGAAGCAGCACGCCACACCATCTGGGCTTTGCAGTCAGACTATGTGGGTCTCAAACCCAGATCTGTCATTTAATAGTGATATAAAATTTGGCGGATTTCTTGACTCAGGTCTCGGTTTCCTCATCTATATAATGAGGATACCTAAGGTCTCTGTAACCTCAAAGAAGTTAAGGAATTTGGCCATGATCCCACAATTTGTAAGGGACAGAGCTGGGATGTAAACCTAGGTCTATTGGATTCCCCAAACTGCTTCTTTCCTGGACGCCCCTCTGCCTGCACTTAGGGAAGCAGAAGACAATTCCCTACAAGTAAGATTGGGGAGGAGGTCTGTACCCTGCCCAGTCCTGTCTTTTCAAAGCCATCTCTTACACCTGTATGAAAGAAGCAAATAGGTTAAGATCACATATGATTCTAATGATGTATATGTTAGACTTCAGTTTAAAAAAAAAGGCCTCTCCCACTCCCTCACCCATGTCTAAAATTAAAATGCCAAAAATATTACCAGGAAGAGAAATTTGGTGAAAAGCAGGAAAGACTATAAATTGACTGCAGAGTCTACTGCAAGACATGGATTTTTCTGATTTATTAAAGCCCCATTCTATAGGAGCTCCTTTCAAGAAGAAGCCCTCAAATAAACTGCACCAATATTTGACTGTGTGGAAGCTCTTTTCAAAGACTTAATATCCTATCTTCCCAGAAAGAGAATTTTCCTTTTTTTGAGTTTACTGCCTATTGAGTGCCCTCAGTAACAAAGAAAAAAGTAATCATGAAGAATGGTAAATTTTCTTCTCCCCTAATACTTCTTTGGAACATTCTGGAATGTTTCCTTGTTGATTTTTTTGGTGAGGCAGATTGGAGAGCATGGTGAAATTATAAGAACAATGATTTCAAGTCAGAAGACCTGAATTCAACACCAGCTTTGCCAAACACTTCCTGTGTAACCCTAGGCAAGTCACTTACCCTCTCTGTGCTTCAATAGTTCCCTCTGTAAGAATAGAGGTATTATATGGAAAATGTCTCTGACCATTTAAAGTGCTTGCCCAGTTCTTTGAGAAGAGCCCTAAGACCTGTCCCTAATTTACCGTCTGACTTTGAGCAAGTTACTTCCCCTTCCTTGGGGCCTCAGTTTCCTTGTGGAAAACATGAAAATCCGATAATACTCTGTGAACTCTATCAGATATCAGAAATTCGGTGCCAGCATCTTCTGATTGGGAGAAGGAATGATGTGGGTGTGTTGAAGGGAAGGGGTCTCTCTTAATCGTAACTTCGGTTCCCAGCATGAGGGAACCCAGGTGTTGGGGAGTCTTCTGCCTCCACAAAGGTGCAGGCAAAACGGAGGAGGGTGAGCTGGGCCTCGGCTTGGGCAGGAAATGGTAAGGTGCTGCTGTCGGCGATGGCTGGCTGTGGTTCTAGAAAGGAAAGGAAATATCAGTCGTGAAGCCAGGTCATAGAGGAAGGAGTGGGGGAGGGGGACAGGGCAGCTGTAGTTAACGGAGGGTTCAACTGTGACCCAGATAAGGTGTCCTTGGTACAGAGAGGGGGATGGAGAATTATATCTAGATACAGACACAGATATGCTACTTCGAATCAGGTCTAGAAACCCATTTGTTCCTCTCTTGTTCAGAAATTTTGCCCAAACCATATACGCCTGACTCAAAGCAGATGACATAACTAAAGGTTGCTAGTTCCCACCTCAGGGCCTTTGCACTTGATGTCTCCCCTCCATCCACGCACGCCCCCCTCATCTGCCGCCCCCCCCCCACCGGCAAACCTTCCTCCCATCACACTACACACTTGTTTCCAAGGTAAGAACTCAAACAGCTCTTCCGCAAAGAAATCCTCCCTACAACTGCCTTATCTGGAGCTGCCTCCTGCCCCTGGGCCCTCTGCCCTGCTTTACTGTTTCCACAGCACTACAGGAAACAGGAAATTGTTTCCTTTGTTTATATGACAGCTTGTTTATTTCCTGGCTCCCCTCCCAAGCCTCCCCAGAGCTCCCTTCTACTTAATGTAAGCTTCCTGAGGGCAGAGGGCTGGACTCTCTTTCAGGTTGCTATATCCAGAGCACCAGGACGATGCTGGTATAGTAGGCTCCTAATAAATATTTGTTCAAAGAGTGAAAGAACAAAACAAGAAATGTGCTTTTTTTTTCCCCTCCCCAGGAAGACTTTTTTAAACAAACAGGCAACATGTTCTTGAGAGTGAGAGATTCAGGCCCAAATCATTAACAGCCAGGGAAGTAAGAGGACGCCGTCCTTCCACAGGCTCTGAGCTAGCAAGGCTGATGGAGCAGCAGTTATTTTTACTGATACTGCTTCCGAAAGAAAACTCCTCGTGCATCCTGATGTCCCCGTTCTCTGAGGCTGTGCCAGCCAAGGAGAAGGCGGGATGAGTGGAATTCATTCCAGGAACGCCTGGAATGTGTACAGCACTGTCCCCAGGACTTTCACAGCATTTTGCCATTTCATAAATGGGGACACCCAAGCTCATAAGACTCAACAACTTGACTGAGATCAAGTCTAGAGTCAGGATTTGGATCCGGGTCTGCACCCGGTGCTGCACCCGGTGCTCTTGCCTCTGCATTTCAATTTCTACAAATGAACACAGGCTGGCTGGCTCCCCATACCCACCCCCGATGGAGAGATGATGAGCAAGCCACCTACAGATGGGGCCAGTAATAACAAGCTCCTTAGCAGTGCCAGGACCAGAGGAGGCAGGTGAGGCACGGAGAACAGGGAGAGTTTAAGGAGGCATCACTCACCAGGCTCTTGCATGATTCTGAGAAATGCCTGGTTAAATTCTCCCCCCCAAGTGTACCTCTTGCTTCATCTGGTCCTGGCCCTGCTCACTGGAGTTTTCTTTAAGTTTTCTGCCCTTTTCTCTCACGTCATATGATACTTCTTTGTCTAGAAATACCGTCAAAATGACTAGAGGGTGGATTGCGCTTTGGGAAGGATTCGGCTCGCTTTGCCAACTAGCTTCTAGCCACCCCTTGGCAACCTCCCCTCCAGTTGGCCACTGGAATGATTTTTCTAAGGGATCGATCCGTCACTCCCCCACTGCAAACCCTCCAGTGCCTCTTCTCATGCCTACATTGTTTTATGGCCTAAACTACCTGGCATGGCCTCTAAAACCTTTATATGCTGGTACCGTTCTGCCCCCTGAATGTTACCATGCGTCCACAGCTCTGGACAGCCTGTGCCTTCTGCCCAGGGGACCCCTGCCCCCTCTGTCTGGGCCAACATCATTTACCCTTCAAAGTCTGACTCCAAGGTCACTTACATTCAAGATGGCCCAAGACTTGGAACAGGGACTTCCCTGGCGGTTCAGTGGTTAAGACTCTGCACTTCCACTGCAGGGGATACGGGTTCGATCCCTGGTTGGGGAACTAGGATCCCGCATGCCACGCAGTGCGGCCAAATAAATTAATTAAATTCAATAATTTTTTTAAAAATCTTAAGAAAAAAAAGACTTGGAGCAAAGCTGATGTGAAGTCAGCTCACCACTAGTGGCCAGAGGGTACCTGATCTAGGAGATGAGTGCGAAGCAGAGGGCTGACAGCCATCAGGCCAGGTGGTCAGGACCCTCCCAGGACCCCTTCCCACAGTCTCTGCTCGAACAGGGGCTGTACCAGGAAGGCTGTCTCCCACCCTCAGCCTGGGCAGTGCTGACTTCATAGCCACGCTCAGTGTGACTCCAGCCTTTGAACTAACTTTATATTTTCCTGTGATAACGTAGATCCCAGTTGCTGGCAATGAAATGAAGCCGGGCTCCCAAGTACCCCGGAACCTCCCCATTCACCCAGGGCCTATTTTTCGACTTTGCCCTTTGGCATCCAGCTTCCGAAGCTGCCAGGGTCGGGGATGTTTAACTGGTTTGCAGCTTTAATACGTGGGCACTGCAAAGCCCAGCCTTCTGCCTGGCTCCCCCCACCCCCTCTCATTGTCTAAGTTTTCATCTATTTGTTTTCCTTCCTCCTCTGTGTCTAACTTTTCTGCCTTCTTTGCACGATCTTGAGAACAAATCCACAGTCAGGCTGACATTTTGGCCCAGTCTCTGCCCAAGTAGCTCAGATCTGAGATCTTTTTTCCTGGAAAGAAAGTTAATGCATGTGTTGGTGTGGGAGAGGCTTAGAGAAGAAAGGATATCCAAGCAGGCTGGATAATAACAACTATAGTAATAATAAATAGCAATGATACCTACATTTGCTGAGCACTAACTACATAATAACTGTGCTGAGTGATTTTTTGATGCTTTTTCTCATTTAACCTCCTAGGTATGATTGCTATATACCCATTTTAAAGATGGTTACTATTATGTCCATTTCCAAATGAGAAGGTCGAGGCTCAGAGAGTTGCATAAGTAGCCTGAGGTCAAAGGGCTAGTAAGGAGGGCTGGTGTCTAGGTTGGCCCTACAGCTTTTAGCTCTATTTGGGAGACCCTGAACAGGTCACTTCACCGCTCTGCATCTCCGTTAAATTGCATCTGTGACAGAGAAATAAGGAGAGCTAGTCCTCCTTACTTTATAAGCTGGTTAGGATGGCTGAACGGGTTAAGGAATATGAGGTGCTAGGTAAGTGTTAGTAATTACTTTTATGAAATCCGAGACTCTCTAGATCTGGGATAGAACAGAATTACGTAAGACGCTGGGAATTCTTTTTCACATATGAAAATTATTTATATGTTCCTTGCTCTGATGTGAACCTGTATCTCCTATTTTGAGAGATAAATCATCCTTCACAAGCCAGGCTCTTTGGATAGACTAGGGGACTTCATGCTTTTGCTTTTCAAAAGATGGTTTTATTTGAGCCTGATGACTATTGGGGAGCTACACAGGAGATATATATCCCCGTTCTGCAGGCAGGAAAACGGAAACCAGAGTGGCTGTCAGGAGATGGCTCAGAGCAGGACCTCCTGCCGTCTACTCTGGTCCTCTCTGCGTTCCTTCCATTTCTATCCCAGGAGCCTGGGCAGGTGACAGTGTTGAGAGATGGGTAGGGCCTGGCATGTCGGGGACAAGGTTTTTGGGGGGTGTGGGAGACAGCCCCTGGGCTCTCCTCCTTTAGGCCATCAGAATGTGCATAGGCCCTCACAAACATCATTTGTGTAAAACTCTACCTGGAATGTGAGCTGTGGTTACCTACTGTTATTTTGTCGTCATTTAAATAAGTGTTTTTAAACATTTAAAGTTTGTCATTTTCCTTTTGTGTTTAGGTGTCAGTGCAGGGTTTTGGGTGTCACGCAGGTGCTGAACTTTGGTGGCCCTGGACACTTGGTCTGGAAGCCTCTGCACAAACAGCCTGGGCAGAGTAACCAGAGGCTCTACCTTGATTCTTTTCTTTTCTTTTCTTTTCTTTTTGAGGTGGAGCTTTGGAGCTCTTGCCCAGACACATCTGGGTTTAGATCCTATCTCTGCCACTTACTAGCCGCGTCCTGGAAATTATTAAAACTCTCAGTGTCATCTGTAAAATGGAAAGAGTGCTGCATATGTGTGGCTACTCTCCAATGTTGTTATGAGTATTTTTTGTTTTGTTTTGTTTTGTTTTTTGGTACGTGGGCCTCTCACTGTTGTGGCCTCTCCCGTTGCGGAGCACAGGCTCCGGACGCGCAGGCTCAGCGGCCATGGCCCACGGGCCCATCCGCTCCGCGGCATGTGGGATCTTCCCGGACCGGGGCACAAACCCACGTCCCCTGCATCGGCAGGTGGACTGTAAACCACTGCGCCATGAGGGAAGCCCTGTTATGGGTTTTACTATAATGTATAGTAAGGTGCCTAGTCCAATGTAGTAAGTGTCTAATATTGTAGCTGTTTTTATAGCTGTTTTGATTATAGTTTCTTTTTGTTTCCTTAACCTAGTTGGACTCATGGTGATGGCTCCCTGCAGGGCGGTCCTTCTGACAGTGTTTTTGTGAGAAGGGAGAATGGGCTGTAGAACTCATCCTGATCACGTCTCTTGAGTGATCATGAAGAGGGTTTTGGTAGAGGTCTAGGCAGTGGCCAGGTGGGCCCAGGTTAAACTCTAGGCCCTCAGACTCCTCTCGCCTCTGACTGCCCTAAATCCTTTCATTCCATTAAGGTCCAGGTTGAGACCCAGAACCACATCCACAAGGGCCCCAAGTTCAGGCCCCAAGTATAGTTTTCCAGGACCCCCTCCCACATTACCGCATAATGGGACGGGGGCCTGGTATGTTTGTCCTTCCCCTGCTGCTGGGGTTAGTAAGGGAATCCAAGGAAAGGGATCGTATAAAATAGGAGGAGAAAAGAAAGAAACTGCACTGTTGAGAGTGAACAGACCAGGTGGAAGAGAAAAGAGTATCTGAGGTTCTCTCTGCTGATGAGGAGGGCACTACACAGCTCCCCCTGCTGGCTGGATGGAAGACTGAAGTCCCTGTGGGAGCATAAAATCCACCCTGGACCAGCCTGAAGTCAAGGTTGGGTAAAGAGCCCAGCCAGGAGCTGGGGGGATGGGAGGAGGGAAGGGCTCATCCGCCTGACAATTTCAAAACCTGAGGCTTTTGTCAAAAATACGTGTCCCAGGGCTTCCCTGGTGGCGCAGTGGTTGAGAGTCTGCCTGCCGATGCAGGGGACACTGGTTCGTGCCCCGGTCCGGGAAAATCCCGCATGCCGCAGAATGGCTGGGCCCGTGAGCCATGGCCGCTGAGGCTGTGCGTCCGGAGCCTGTGCTCCGCAACGGGAGAGGCCACAGCAGTGAGAGGCCCGCGTACCGCAAAAAAAAAAAAAAAAAAAAAACGTGTCCCTGAATTCCACCCAAAAACCTGCTCAGTCATTGTTTCTTAGGGACATGAGGCTCAGGAACCTGTACTCTTAACAGATTTCCCCAAAACATTTGAGGGTCTTTAGGGCTGAACAGAAAAGGATCTAGAACATTTTCCCTGTGGGTTGATTTTAAATACCATGCAAGTTAGACTGAAGATAAGTTTGGCCACAAACATTTTGGCTTGACAAATGTTTATCGTACACCTACCATGTGCTAGGCACGTATTCTGCCGTCAGGCTTCCTCTCAGTTTTCAGGGCTGGGTGGCCTTTGTAAAGAGCCATCACCCCACCGACTTGTGGGCAGCCTAGGAGCACACATGTGCAGTGTGCCAAGGGGCATCTGGGAGCTGGAACTGGGAACAGGAAGGAGGAACTGGAAGTGGAGCAGGGGGGCCTCTGCAGTTTTCATTTTTTGAGATCCAGTATTGCTGACAGAAGGTGGATTACCCTGGCTTTCTTTCCTCTTAAACTGAAATGTGGGGAAGCCTCCTTTCTGCCCACCCTTGACGTTATCCTTCTTGGACATGATGAAAGGAGAGCGAACCACGGGTTTACGTCTATTTGCTTATCTGAAATTTGGGCCCTGTGCGGTTCTGCGTACTACATCTTAGCCAAAGTAAAGGGACTTTCTGCTTTACTCTTCTCCAGCAAAAACAACAGTGAGTCAAAATAAACAACCTCTGGAATCCAAACGCTGGCTCCTCCTACCAAAAAGGCAAAATATTTCTCCTTTTATTGACGGAGGCCCTCTGTGTAGGGCACGGCTGTGCCCACCTTCAGCGCGCACCCACCTGCATCGGAGCGCGCTGGTGACCAGGTGGAGAAATCCTGGTGCCGAGACGCGCTCGCTGCGGGAGGCCTGGATTGAGAGCTTTTAATCAGGGATACTTTTTAAAAAATCTTTTAAGTTGACTTTCTGTGGCTCACAGGCCCTGATCCAGCCAGCAGTCCGCCTCCGCCCCCTCGCGGTGTCAGGTCTTAGCCGGGGGCCGGACCTCCATCCGCTCCACGCCGCGGGGGAGTGAGAAGGCTGGACCTCCGCCCCGCAGACAGCCCAGATCCCGGAGCCGGGCGGGGCTTGGCCGCCCAACCGCGGCCACTTCCTCCAAGCCCTGCTGACCTCTAGTGGTCACGCGATGGAACTGACAGGACGCTGGGCCAGAGTGGAAAGCCAGGGTTTGTCTGGAACCTCCGCGTTCTCGCCCTTGCTTTTGCACAGTAGACTCACTTGGGACCTTTGAAAATACCCCTGGGGGTCCTGTGCGTGAGTGTGTGGCTGCATGGGGTGAGAGACCTGGCTGGAACTCAGACCCTAGGAAAAGACTCAAGAAGCAAAGGGGGGCCTCCTTGGTGGCGCAGTGGTTAAGAATCCGCCTGCCAATGCAGGGGACACGGGTTGGATCGCACGTGCCACGGAGCAACTAAGCCCATGCGCCACAACTACTGAGCCTGCGCTCTAGAGCCTGCATGCCTCAACTACTGAGCCCACGTGCCTAGAACCTGTGCTCCGCAACAAGAGAAGCCACCGCAATGAGAAGTCCGCGCACCCCAACGAAGAGTAGCCCCCACTCGCCGCAACTAGAGAAAGCCTGCAAGCAGCAACGAAGACCCAGCGCAGCCAAAAATAAATAAATAAGCAAATAAGTTTATTTTAAAAAAAAAAAGAAGCAAAGGGTCCTGTCAATTTGTCCTTGAGAGTCGGAGACGATCGTTTACAGCCTTTTCTGTGCTCACAGAGTTCACACTCTCTGATCTTAGGAAGTTCTTCCTGTTGTCTCACCTCAGTTCCCTCTCAAGAAGAGATAAATCTCGAATGAAAAAATGCCAGTTTACCTATCAGCTCTGGCAGCACTGCAGGGGAGGTACGTCGGCCTGGGGCTGCAGTATCCACAGCTGCCTGGATGCGCCGGGCCGACATCTCCGGGCTCTGCGCTCCATCAGGCCCTCGATGAAATGGGCTGGAAGGGAGAAGAATCAGCACCAGCACAATTAAATTAATTTCCAGCAGCTGCATGGGATTAAAATTACCCACTTCTCGCCGGACTCTGTTTAATGTTCCTGAAAACCATCTCCTGATCGTCCACTTCTGCTCTTTTCTCTTCCTCATAGTCTCAGCTTTTGGTAAATTTACTCCTGTTGCCCTGCCCTTCCTCCCTGTAGACGTGGCTGGAGGGTACAGCCCTGGTGAGACCCACCCTTCCCAGACTTGCCCAGGGAGCTGGGCAGGGGCAACATCGGGGGCAGCATGACCCTCAGGAGTGGGACAGGCTCTGCGGGTGGCTCAGCCCTCACGGAGTCCCAGGGAAGTGGAGCCTTGCACGCCCCGTGCCTGTCCTTCCAGGCAGCAGAGGGAAGGCAATAGCCTGCGTTAGAACAAGCGCCAGATGGGCGGAGGATGTGGGCTCACGTGCTGTGCTCGCCTTCGCCAGCTCATCTCCCCTCTGAGCCTTAGTCACGTCCTCCGTAGAGAAGAGACTGTTCTCTTTACAGGTTGCTGTGAAGACTGAATTAGATAATACGTAGACAAAATGTATGTATATAACATATAGATATATAGTGGATAGAACCCGACCCAGTAGATGATCATACATAATGTAGATTACAGTAATAGCTATATAAATACATAATAAATAGCAGTGGCTGAGGGCACATTACAGGACTGTGTTTTAAGCTTTCTACGTGTATTGTTTAATCATCACAGCGATGTGCTGAGGTGAATCCTTTTATTATCCCCATTTACAAATGAGGAAAACAAGGTAAAGAGGTATTGGAAGACATGCCCAAAGGCACACAGTTAGTAAGTGGGGGACTTGGAATGTGAAAAATGAGCCCTAGAAACCTGATCACATGTCCTGGGAGAATGTATCACTGGGCGGTGCCCATACTGAGGCAAAGTGCTTGCTTGTCTCTGTGCATGAGGGAGTGTGTGTGCGCACACACACACATATGCACACACACACACACACATATACACACATGCACACACATACACACGCATGCGCACACCCAACACATATACGCACACACATACACAACACACACATACGCACATGCACACATAACATATGTACATACATATACACACATGCGTGTATATACACACATAGTCACATGCAAGCATATACATTCACCCATGCACGCACATACACGTGTACATACACCCATGCACACATATACACACACGCACACATACCGACATGTCCTTGCACATTGTCACTGTGTAACCGAAGACCCTGCACCCTTCCTCCTAGAAGAGCTTCCCTAAGGGGGCCACCTCTTGGAGAAGTAAAGGGGAAACAAATTAGTCACTGCAACGAGTAGGAGAAAACTAGCAGGAAGGGAAACCAAGTGCCTTTGAACAGAGGGAGAAATTCCCGAGGAGCCAGCTGGGCCGACAGGGTGCCACCCACACCTCAAATTGTGAAGCAGACTCGTGAGAACAGGAACAGGCTTCCTGTGACACTGTCCTTGCCTGATTACCCTGTTTCTTTCTAGGGAGCCCGGGACCCAGCTGTTTAGCATGAGGGGCAGCGCTCCTGATGCTGCCATGCTGCAGGCAGCTCATCCCAAAGCTTCATCCAGGGATTCCAACAAGGGGCCAGATCCTTTCTGTGCTTTTCGTGTAATTGAACTTAATGGAATTTGTTCAATTTCGAGTTCTCCTCTGCTGCACTCTGTTCCCTTCCTCTCTGATCTGCCGAATGGAGCTGGGGGTGGGGATTTAGACTAGGGACTTGCTTCCGCCCTTTTCTAGCTGACAGCCGTGGCCACATCATCACCTTCCCTGGTCAGCTCTAAGGTCCCATCCGGCCTGACCTTCCCCGTCTAAGATTCTAATCAGGTCTCATCAGCCATGGCCCACTGTGGCTAGCAGGTGACTTGCGTAGTGTGTGAAGGGGGGTCACTGCATTTGTGAGCCTCAGATGACAGTGTGTCATCACAGCAGAGGAAATGGTGTGTGAACGGGGGCATATGTCATCCTGACTGACACTGCCCCTGCCCACACGGCTTGATCTCAGAGTCAGAATCAGGTTTGCGGATAATGCAATGTTGTCATGGAGTTACCTTCCCCCAAGTACGTCAAAGGGATAAAAGGAAATATCAGAGCGAAGAAAAGGGATAACCCAAGAGAGTGGTTCTGAATCACAGCTGCCCCCTGCATAGCACTGCGTAGTGTCAGCTACTGTCCTAGACACTTCAAGAGACCAACTCATTTCGTTTTTGGAACAACGCTGCTGGGGTGGGTACTGATATAACCCCCATTTTACAGATGAAGACACTGAGACATAAAAGGTTACACAGCTGGTAGGTGGCAATGCTAGGATTCAAAATTATAAACCAGTGTTTATCGTTTTAACCATTAAATTATACTGCTTCCCAAGGAAAGTCTCTGTCCAGGTGGAAGGAGACACTTGGGAGAAGGTAAATTTCCAAGTTGTCTCTGGAACCCGGATTGGATACTGCCCATTTCAGAGGAAGACCGTGATCGGGAAGAGGGGAGCCCCTCGCAGCCAGAGCACTTGCTTTTTGCACACTAAAGAATCGGCAGGCAGTTCCTCCTCTATTTAATTTTTGCTTGTAGCCCCCAGGCGTATGCCTGGCGCTCCCGCATCCGGAGGATAAGGAACAGCGGGACGCTTTGCCCTCTCGAGGTGACATTCTCAGACTGGCCCTCTGAGGCCCATCTCTCCCATCCTCCTGAGGTTTCCCTTCCTGCTCTGGCCACCCCCATGCCCACCTTCCCTGTGGGAGGACTGGCAAGGCCCGGGCAGCAGAATGTCTTTGCAACATGGGCCAACGCTGGCGCCTGCGTCACTTCCCTATTTCTGCTGAAAACACGCGCCGAAGATAGAACTGGGAGGCGAAGCCCCAAGACGGGTTCGAGCAGAGAAGGCAGCTGCACCCAGGTGGCTGAGCTGCGATATAGCGTGAGAGCCGGTGGATCATGGGAGAATCCCGAGTACAGCCCTCACCGCACGGGCAGCCCACCCCCTCTCCTTGGGCGGTGCTGGCTGCAGCTGGCCTCATGCCATGGAAGTAGAGAAGGAAGAGGGGGAATCCCAGAAGTGAAAACAACACCAAAAGAGAGTGGAGAGGAAGATGAGTGAAAGTCCTAGCTGATGCAAATATTGACTTAACCATTACGGGAGTAAATAAGACTCCCATTTATGTCATGCAAGTGCTGTATTCCTTGAATACTTCTGCTGGAGGAATGTTTTATTTCACCATAGAAGAAAAATGTTTTCATATTCTCTCCCGCCGCTCAGACCCAGAACCCAGCGAGGCCTTGTGCCCCCGAGAGCCATAATATTATTTGTTAACATTTTTATGATGCCAAATGGTCTGTAGGAGAACGGGCGCAATTCTTTAGCTGGGAAACCATATGGCACGACGAGTAATAAATAAGGTATTGTGATAGTTAATGAACCTAATTGCCAGCAAAGGCTTTAATACAGAGACTGTGCTGCTGAGAATTTAGCACCACATTAGGGATGCTGCGGAGCTCCCCTGACTTCTGAGGCTTAATTTAAGTTCTATATTGCAAACTCCAGAAAATAATTCCAAACCCTCCTGCCGGAACAGCAACCTGCTGGTAGACTGTGATTATACCAAATTACTAAAATCACAATCAATTTTATACACACAGTTAACCCTTGCCAGGAAGGACTCACAAGGAGGAGAGGGATCAAGATTGCAACCCAGGGCTTCCCTGGTGGCGCAGTGGTTGAGAGTCCGCCTGCCGATGCGGGGGACGCGGGTTCGTGCCCCGGTCCGGGAAGATCCCACATGCCGCAGAGCGGCTGGGCCCGTGAGCCATGGCCGCTGAGCCTGCGCGTCCGGAGCCTGTGCTCCGCAACGGGAGAGGCCACGACAGTGAGAGGCCCGCGTAACAAAAAAAAAAAAAAAAAAAAAAAAAAAAAAAAAGATTGCAACCCATTCTACCTGTGGCTCTGGATGGAGGAGGACAGGGAGAGGCAGGAAAGGGGTGGTGCCCGAAGAAAGGGGCCGAAGGCAGGGGTCCTGGTCTGCAAAGAGAGGAAGTGGGAGAGGTGCTGATAGGAGACCTAGGCACAGGCACGGTGTGTTGGATTTCTCTAGTCCTGCAGGGTCCCTTTCCCTGTGGGACAAGATGACAGAGGGTCTTGGAGGCAGGGGTCTGTGCTCACCCATCACTCCCAGCAGCAGGAAACCTGTCAGGAAAAGGAACTTTGCCATTGCTGCTATTATTCCATAAGTCAAGGTTATTAACTAGAGAAGATCAAATCGTGGCAGTCAAATAACCTTGCACTGTGGAAGATGTAAATGCCGAACAGCTGCCGCTGAACTTTCAGTGGTGTCTGGTCCCTGGGCAAGAGAGGCACACGGCAACAAGGAGAGGAGCTGGAGGAGAGGATCCCACACCCTTCTGGAGCTTGCCATAGCCTCGCCCACCCACCAGCCCTGGCCCGGATGGAGAAGGGTCAGCTGTAGAAAGAGAGTCTACCGTAGCAGGTCAAGCCAGGCGTGGAGGGAGAGAATGCTCTGAGGCTGTGGCACCCCGTCCACAGCCCAAGTTCCATAGCAATGCCCAGGCTGTGGTTTGGAGAGCAGCTCAGAAATGTCCTTTCCAGAGAGCACTGTGAAAGAGAGGGGAGACCTAGCACAGCTCTGTGTGCTAGGCCCTCCTGCATTCAGAGAGGGCAAGTGGGGCAGGTTGAGAGGTGAGAGTGGGTATTGGAAATAAGGAATCTTCCCATAAACCAAGAAGACAATGGAGGGGCTTCCCTGGTGGCGCAGTGGTTGAGAGTCCGCCTGCCGATGCAGGGGACACGGGTTCGTGCCCCGGTCCGGGAAGATCCCACATGCCGCAGAGTGGCTGGGCCCGTGAGCCGTGGCCGCTGAGCCTGCACGTCCGGAGCCTGTGCTCCGCAATGGGAGGGGCTACAGAAGTGAGAGGCCCGCGTACTGCAGAAAAAAAAAAAAAAAAAAAGAAGACAATAGAAAAAGCTCAGGTTGGAGAAGCTGGTAAAACCAAAAATGTACAGAAGAATCTGGAAGGTCATTAGAACCAGGCAGGAGGCAGAGGCAGGCCTGGCCTCAGGTATGAGACCCATGAGGGGTGACCACATATGGCCATATGGCTCCTTCCCAGGGAGCTTAGGACAAAGCCCATTTCCTGCTGTGGACTAAGGTAGATTCAGCGTCATCTGGGATGTTGGCTGCACTCTGGAGTCCCAGCAGCAGGGTTTATGGGACAGGCCTTACGAGCTGTGGCATCAGGTGTGAGAGAGAGGCTGAGGCATTACTGTAGGTGGTAAGCTTCTTGAAGGCAAGAAAACTGACCTTGGCAGCCAGCCTGCGCACACTTAGGAAGTTGAACGAGTTGAATCTCAGAGGACTAAACTCCACAGGGGACCAGAAGAGGAAGCACTTGTATCGATCCAACCAGCCGGGCAGTCGGTGTGGGTGACAGGTCCTCCAGACAGCACTGGCAGGGTCTAAGACCCTCACGGTCTGCTAGAGAGGGTAGGACCAGCCTCACGCTCAGCCCTTCTCTTGGTGCAGGGCACTCCCTGCTGCCCTGGCTTGTCTCGGGTCTGTGGTGCTCAGCCGTGGGTGTGGCCCTGAAGTGGATGCTGTCAGCTGCCTTGTCTAGAAATCCTGCCTCCAGAGCTTGGTGATGGAAGCTGAGACCCTAAAGTCTTTCCCAGACCCTGCCTATGGGGGTGGGGAGTTGAGAAAGGGTCGCAGGACTCCCACAGGCCCTCTCTAACCCTGATGGAACTTCAGAATCAACTGGGGAGCCCCACCCCCAAAGACTCGAATCCAGCAGATCTAAGAGTAGGTGTTTAAAGTTACACAGGTGATCTGGACACAGTACTGGATAGAAAGCTATTTCTCTGCGTGGTTCCTCACCCTGACTTCACCCTCACTCTACCCTCCCCACTCAGCTCCAGACTGTGGAAGGAGAAATACATACGCTCTCCCTGGTAAGCCATGGACAGAACACAGAGATTCTGCTTCAACAGCGAGCAACATGGAGAAGCAAAAGGAAGACATTCTTAACTCCAGGGTAGTTAACCAACCCCTGGGTCAAGGGCACAGGTAAGGTTGTTGAATTTCCACATCTGGTGGCCTTTCCAGTTAGATAGATACACATCTGGAGGCAGAGGGATGACAATGGCCTTCAGGTCTTTGGTGTTTGTAATTTGATGGTATTTCCGTATTTATCGAGGAGGAAAATGAAGGCCAGAGAGATTGTGTGATTCTTACTCAGAAGGATGGTATGGAAACTGACTAGTACCCAGGTGTCTTGACTCTAAGTGTGTGCTCTTTCTAGAACAGTTTGCTTTTTCTTCCTTCAAGTTGTGTACTCTGGGCACTGGGAAGATAAAACGAGCAAAAGAAGATCTAGGATTCATGTTCACGTATTGGATATGAAGGAGACAGAGGGTTCCCAGAGGAGGAAAATGTAAGATGCTGCAGGAGCTCACCATCTAGTTGGAGAGATTCTTACAAAGTCGTAAAGCTGTTTATTAAAGTTAAGATAATGTAGGGTTTATGGGAGGAAGGACCTTATCCGAGAATGCTTCCTAGAAAAGGACTTGGAAGTGATAAGTGCTTACTGTTAATTGTGAGTTGATCACCCAGCTCTGTGCTAGAGGCTTTGGGAAAAACAAGGATATTGTGTCTGTCCACAGGGAGCTTTCAGTCAAGTTAGAGAAGCAGTGTGTACCTGAGAGGCATGGAGAATGCCAAGGCAAGCAGGCCCCTGAGCCCTAGCGGCAGGACCCAGACTCTCAAGTGCTCTAGTCTCCCAGTGAAACTCACTTTCTCCAGATTCTGAGAAGTGGGGAAAGTTGGACCAAGTTGGGCCAAGACTCCCAGTGGCAAAGGGGGCTCCCTGGGGATCCTGGGCGAAGAGTCCACAGGCCCTGGGGAAGAACTGCTTCCTCAGGGTCAGGGGGTGCACCTGGAATAAGCTCTTGACTGGCTTCTCCATTCCCGTGGGGCCGGAGGGCAGAGCCCAGGGCCTCAATGACCCCAGCTCTCCCTCTCCCAAACAGAAGGTGGTAGGAACCCACCGTGGGCCCTGAGCCCTGTCAGATCCAGCAAGTCCTGAGCTGAAGAGCTGCCAGGTGTGGGTTTAATACTGTACATGAATACACTTTGCAATCACAGGGAAGGCTTACTACTTTGAGAAGACCATCGAATATGTTATAGTGATGCAGATCCAGTGAAAAGAAGGAGAATGAGTAAAAGGAAAGGTAATTATTTGATGGAGTTCTCTCAGGATATGCCACAGCAGGGAATACCTGCAAAGAATGCAGATGTCTAGAGAGACACAGCTACTCAAGCATCAAACGAACCTTTAAATCGTCAGAAGCGAGGACGGGAGGAAAAGAATGGGAGGATCTGGGTGCACATCACGCCGTCAGTACTGGGTCCCTCACTCCACCTTGCTGGCAGCGGTCTCTGTGCGCCAGCCACAGCACAATCCCGCAGAAGGGAGACGTCGCCTAATAAATGTCTCTGGAAAATTACGACTGTACTGCTACAGTGAAAAGGTGGCGCCGTTTGTCTCAGCGCCATCTGCACAGGCTCGTTTGTTGCTCCCGAGGCAGCCCACACGCACCCAGCAAGTCTGCAACTCTCCACCACTTGAAGTGCTTTCCTCACGAGGATGCTCTGGGGCCTGGGGTGCTAATTCCTCTTCCGGCTCTGGGCAGTCAGCAGGAGAGAAGCTGGAAGAGGCCTGCAAATGAATGCTGCAACATCAGACCTGGACCTTGGGGTGCAGACCAGGAGCCCGGAACCCTTCCCACGCAGGTGAAGAGGAACACAGAGCATCGTTCATTATTCATTCATTCATTCAACCAACTATACGGAGGGTCTGCTAGTTGCCAGGCGCTGTGATGGACATTGGGGCCACCTGGGTAGTTTGCTTGCACTTCCTGAAGGATTGGATTCAAATGTCATCTTCTCCATGAGGTCTTCCCTGGGCCCCCCATCTAATATGGCAGCCCCCCCTCTTGTAGCAGACTCCCACCCCACTGGGAGTTGCCTTTAACCAATGACTGATGGACACAAACCTCTGAACCCTCTCACTCCTTTGCCCCCAATGGCTACCACATTGTGATGTGTTTGGTGCTGTTGAAACATAAAATCTTGAGGAAGGAGTAGGTTGCTATAAAGCTAGGAATATGCACGTGCTGCATTCATGGGATCTGTGGGCATTTAAAGCGTCTGCGTTGAGCTGGTTCCATTGACAGGTTGGAGGCGGCACTGCTGAAAGCTGGTGAATGAAAGGGACAATATACCAGTGTGGAGGGATGTGGCCATGGTCTTTGCCTGGACCCCGGTCCATTTTTTCATCCACCTGGAAGACACAGACTGCTCTGGTACCTCTGGGAATCTCAGCACAGCAGCAGCGAAGCCCATCAAGACCATGATCCTGAGAAGGCTTGAGATGCCTCCCTTCTCTCCTTCAGGGTCCTCTGCTGATTCTGAAATGGAAACCCCTCTCTTCTTCCTCTTCCCTCCCCTCCTCTCTCTGCACACAGCCCAAGAACCTCATCTTCACATGTAATAACCCTCCTTCACTGTCTTCAGGAAAAAGAAGCACTGTTCTTTCTGTCATGTGCAGAAGCGCTTGTCAGACTTTGCTTTGGGACTCAGTGAACTCACTGGAGGGGAGTTGAAGCTGGGGAAATAGGGACCAGAGTATGACGATGCTTGCTTGGCTTTTTTTCAGTAGGCAATGCAGATAACGGTGATGGTGTGAATCAGGGGCTAGAGTGAACCAGAGCTGCCCAGTGTGGACAATGGACTAGCTGGAGCCCATCCCCGAGGTGGTGAGTCCAAGGAAGGGGGTCCCTGGAATAATCGGGGTGATTGTGTAGTGTGGGTGATGGTGGTACAACGCAGGAGCCTTGAAAGCAGCACCAGAGAGGAGGTAATTGCTGATGGATATTCAGGAAGTTTAATTAAGAGAATTCAGTGACTGATTAGGTGTTTACATGTGGGTAGGAGAGCAGATTTTTGTGCGAAGGAGAAATGAAGGGCAGAGACAGAGATTGAGAAAGGGAAGTGAACAGAGAGGAAAGGTAAAGAGATACTAACAGGATGATAGAAAGGGTAGAGAATGACAGAGGTCAAAAGAGAGATGGAAAAGAAGCAGTCAGAAAGAGTCAATGAAACTCCTAGTGAGACTTCCTAATTTTTTTTAATTTCTTATTTCCAACTAATTTTAGACTCACAGAAAAGTTGAGAAAACAGTACAGAGACTTCCCATATACCACTCACCCAGCGTCCCCTAATGTCAACCTTTTATACAACCATGGCACAGCTATCAAGACCAGGACATTAACATTGGTACAATACTGATCGCTAAGGTGTAGACTTTATTGGAATTTCACCAATTTCCTAGTGAGATCTGGAGAGGGAGAAGCATAAACACACAGAACCAGAGAAGGAGATGGGTTTAGACAAAAGAACTCAAGGTCCTCTTCATGGAAAAAGTTTAGAAGGTGGCCCCATCAGATCTCAAAGGCATGGACTATCTTAGGGACATACGTTTGGTACCTCATAAGTGGTTATTTGATAAATGAATACATTCAAGTGCTCCAGTCACAGACCAGTCATTGTAACAAGTATCCACACAACCAACCAGTCTTCAGTCTGCTTGAAGCTTCCGCAGTGTCCAGGATCTGTGTCTTACACTGTAGGCATTTTTAAGGGGCCAAATGCCGAGAGCTTCTTCTAATCTCAGGTTCCCAGCTTCATCCTCCAGAGAGAGGTTCTTCTACTAATGCCCTCTGCTGACCTCTCTCCTTAAGTGTCTCCATGGGCGCACAGTCATGGCAGCCAGGATCTCAATCCCACTCCCTTTGAACGTATAATTTAGGGACTGAGGGAAGTTTATTACTGCCATGGAGTGAAGAAAGGAGCCTTTTACCCATCAGTTGGGGTCCTCAGTAAACTCACCCTCTTCATTTAGGAGCCAGGCAGCCTAGGGATGGGTGGCTGTCAATCACCAGGAGGTTCATTAGTTCTCCCCTTCTGGTTTCCTCAGGCATGGAGGGAAGCCAGCCACAGCAGAGAGCAGCTGTGTGAAGTGGCAACCCAAATGGGGCTCTCAGCAGCCCCTTCTCTGGCCAACTCCAAAAGCCTGTGAAATCTCCCATGGCCAAGCCAGCCTGCTTTCATAACAATAGCACATTTGAAGTCTTCTCTAAAAGACCCATTACTGTAGTTCTTTGTTGCATTACGGGGGAGAAATCTGCCATGTTGTCTCCTCTTGATTAAGTGTCAAGAGTCCCTTGAAGAGGTTGTCCACTCTCACCACTATTATTTAACATAGTTTTGGAAGTTTTAGCCACAGCAATCAGAGAAGAAAAAGAAATAAAAGGAATCCAAATAGGAAAAGAAGAAGTAAAGCTGTCACTGTTTGCAGATGACATGATATTATACATAAAGAATCCTAAAGATGCTACCAGAAAACTATTAAAACAATGAATTTGGTAAAGTAGCAGGATACAATATTAATGCACAGAAATCTCTTGCATTCCTATACACTAATGATGAAAAATCTGAAAGAGAAATTAAGGAAACATTCCCATGTACCACTGCAACAAAAAGAATAAAATATCTAGAAATAAACCTACCTAAGGATACAAAAGACCTGTATGCAGAAAACTATAAGACACTGATGAAAGAAATTAAAGATGATACAAACAGATGGAGAGATATACCATGTTCTTGGACTAGAAGAATCAACATTGTGAAAAAGATTATACTACCCAAAGCAATCTACAGATTCAATGCAATCCATATCAAACTACCAATGGCATTTTTCACAGAACTAGAACAAAAAATTTCACAATTTGTATGGAAATACAGAAGATCCCGAATAGCCAAAGCAATCTTGAGAAAGAAGAATGGAGCTGGAGGAATCAGGCTCCCTGACTTCAGACTATACTACAAAGCTACAGTAATCAGGGCAGTATGGTACTGGAACAAAAACAGAAATATAGATCAATGGAACAGGTTAGAAAGCCCAGAGATAAACCCACTCACATATGGTCACCTTATCTTTGATAAAGGAGGCAAGAATATAAATGGAGAAAAGACAGCCTCTTCAGTAAATGGTGCTGGGAAAACTGGATAGCTACATGTAAAAGAATGAAATTAGAACACTCCCTAACACCATACACAAAAATAAACTCAAGATGGATTAAAGACCTAAATGTAAGGCCAGACACTATCAAACTCTTAGAGGAAAACATAGGCAGAACACTCTATGACATAAATCACAGCAAGATCCTTTTTGACCCACCTCCTAGAGAAATGAAAATAAAAACAAAAATAAACAAATGGGACCTAATGAAACTTAAAAGCGTTTGCACAGCAAAGGAAAACATTAACAAGACTAAAAGACAACCCTCAGAATGGGAGAAAATATTTGCTAATGAAGCAACTGACAAAGGATTAATCTCCAAAATTTACAAGCAGCTCATGCAGCTCAATATCAAAAAAAAAAAAAAAAAACCCAATCCCAAAATGGGCAGAAGACCTAAATAGACATTTCTCCAAAGAAGATATACAGATTGCCAACAAACACTTGAAAGGATGCTGAACATCACTAATCATTAGAGAAATGCAAATCAAAACTACTGTGAGGTATCACCTCACGCCAGGCAGAATGGCCATCATCAAAAAATCTACAAACAATAAATGCTGGAGAGGGTGTGGAGAAAAGGGAACCCTCTTGCACTGTTGGTGGGAATGTAAATTGAGGTTCCTTAAAAAGCTAAAAATAAAACTACCATATGACCCAACAATCCCACTACTGGGCATATACCCTGAGAAAACCATAATTCAAAAAGAGTCATGTACCACAATGCTCATTACAGCTCTATTTACAATTACCCGGACAGGGAAGCAACCTAAGTGTCCATCAATGGATGAATGGATAAAGATATGACACATATATACAATGGAATATTACTCAGCCAAAGAAAGAAATGAAATTGAGTTATTTGTAGTGAGGTGGATGGACCTAGAGTCTGTCATACAGATTGAAGTAAGTCAGAAAGAGAAAAACAAATACCATATGCTAACACATATATATGGAATCTAAAAAAAAAAAAAAATACTAGGGGCAGGACAGGAATAAAGACACAGATGTAGAGAATGGACTTGAGTACATGGGGAGGGGGAAGGGTAAGCTCGGGCAAAGTGAGAGAGTGGCATTGACATATATACACTGCCAAATGTAAAATAGATAGCTAATGGGAAACAGCCGCATAGCACAGGGAGATCAGCTCGGTGCTTTGTGACCACCTAGAGGGGTGGGATAGGGAGAGTGGGAGGGTGACGCAAGAAGGAGGAGATATGGGGATATATGTATAGCTGATTCACTTTGTTATAAAGCAGAAACTAACACACCACTGTAAGGCAATTATACTCCAATAAAGATGTTAAAAAAAAAAAAAAAGAGTCCCTTTGAAGGCCAAGGGCAGTCCTAGGGGGTTGTGCCAGAGGAAAGAGAACATAAAACTTGGATTAGCAGCAGACAGTAGGGAAAGCTGTCACTTGTCTCCACCAAGGGACCAGTGATTCCAGGCCAGTATAGATGGCCCTTGTGGAACTCTTAGTCTTTCTTTTCCTTCCTTCCTTCCTTCCTTCCTTCCTTCCTTCCTTCCTTCCTTCCTTCCTTCCTTCCTTCCTTCCTTTCTTCCTTTCTTTCTTTCTTTCTTTCTTTCTTTCTTTCCTTCCTTCCTTCCTTCCTTCATTCCCTCCTTTCCTTTCCTTTCTTTCTTTCTTTCTTTCCCAGGATATGGGAAGGGAAGGGACTGAGAACACCCATTAGTTGAGGGATACTTAGATAAACTTAGATAAAATTACGTCTCACACACCTCCAGACACTAGGAGTGTGCCCTGTATATGATCCCTCGTCCTTGCCCTTGAAGACCTTCCCATGATCACCCCTTCTCTTCATAGATAACTCTGATCTTCCTCTCAACCCGGTGGAGAGATGCATGGAGCAACAAACAAGAAAGAATTAAGGGCCTGAAACCATTTTTTTCAGATTTGTCATGTTCCCATATTTGACTCAACCCTCCCCAAATAATCACTCGATCAGCTTGCATCTTTTTCCCTAATAGCAAGGGTAAGCAAGAGTTGGCTTATATAGAAATAGAAGGAATTCCGTTAGCTGTACTGCTGGCCCAGTGCTTGACATAAAGCACGTACTCAAAAATATATGTTAACTGAATGAATGAATGAGTGGTAATACAGGGAAAACCTTTATATCTGGCCAATATGGTGGAAAGAGCATTGGAAGTAGAGAGAACCAGGTTAAAACTCTGGACCTGCTCCTTTCCATGTGCCCTCAGGCAGGTTACGTGACCTCTCTCAGCTTTAGTTTTTCTCACTAAGAAAAACAAAGATGACTAGCTCCACTCTTCAGTGCTATGGTAAAAACAACAGATAATGTGTATGCGAGACAACACACATAGCTTACTCGGTCTCTCTGATGGTTGGTGAGATGAGGTCTGGCTTTAGAGTCCCTCAGCACCACGGCCGAGTGAGAGGCTACTTCCCGCATGGAGGGAAGGCTGCTTCCCGCATGCACTCTCAGCCCTCTAGCAGCAGCAGTCCGGGCACCTTCTATGTGACAAGGTGATGCTTGCTGTCACATACTGCAGTCTCATTAAATACAACAACCCTGCAAGACAGATGTCTTCTCCCCATTTTCCAGATGAGGAAAGTGAGTCTCAGACAGGGGAAATGACTTGACAGTGGTTGGAGCTTCAGCGAGCACCGGCGTCACCTGGAGGGCTTGTTAAAACTCAGATGCCTGGGCTCCAGCTTGTGTCTCTGATTCAGGGGGTCTGGAGTGGGGCCTGATAACTGGCGTTTCAACAAGTTCCTAAGCGACACTGATGCTGCTGCTCAGAGACCAGAGTTTGAGGACCCCTGATTTCCAGGGTCGTGGCTGGGAAGCGGCAGGCCAGGCATTGAAACCCAAGGCTTCTGATCCCAGGGCTCTCCTTCCCTGTCCACCTCAGCGGGTGCCTCTGCACAGGGTCTGGGTAGGAACTCCATCAATGCCCTGAAATCTCTCTACCTGGAGTCGAGTAGACGGGCCGGGGCCACCGTGAATCTACAAGGCTCCCAGGGAAACGGGGTAAAGCAAAAGCAAGCTCCCGTGAAAGGGAGAAGGTCTGAGGACAGGACGTGGCCCCAGTCGTGATCCCAGCTCACTGTCCCCTGAGCTTCTTTTACAGGGTGTTTTATGAGCCAGTTTTCAGTGCCAGCATCAGGCTGTGGGGGGAGCCCAGGCCCACCAAGAGTAAACAGCAGCCCGGGCAGGTGGGCAGGGTTCGCAGAGAGGCCCCCACTGCAGGGCGCTTTTAAATTGCTACCGTATTTAATTGTTAGCCCAGCTCCTTCATTGGTGGAGTGATGGGAGAAGGGAGAGGTAGGCAGGGCCCAGAATGAGCTGTGAGAAGCTGTATTTCTCTCCATTTGGGGCTCACTGGGGATTCTGTACAAAGCAGCGCCTTGGGGCTCAGTGCTGGAGTTTATCAACCCCTGTGCTTGATGGGTTCAAGGTTTGTGCCTCCTGGTTAGTGGGACCCAGGAGGGTGGGGAACCCAGCTGCTCCTGGCACGCATCTCGCCATTCTTGCGGGCAGGGACTGACTCTGACCTTTGTGGGTCCTGAAATAGAAGCCACAGCTAGTATGAGGCACCATAAAGCTTCTTGGCAGCCACACGCTGTCACCTGGCTCTTCAAGGCCTCGTCCTAGCAGCGGAAATACAAGAAAGCTGTCTGGAGGCAGAGGGATGGCCACAGAGATCTCTCCAGGGCACTGCCAGCCTGAAATCCCAAGGATCTTGTGTCTCCTGAAACTTTCTGGCCCTAAGGTGAGGGCAGGCATCTTTACCCCTGAGATCAGTCCAGACACCCACCCATCTTTGCCTATTCTTTCCCTCCTACTATCTTCCAACAGGAATCCAGAACCGCTCCTGCCTCAGAGCAATTTAACCCAACTGAGCAGGGAGAATATTAGACTGAGGAAACCTCATCACTAGAAAATGATAGTAATGATAACTATTGCTATCCCCCATTCACAGCATACTAAATGCTGGCCACTGTTCACGTACTGATGCATTTAATTGACTCAATAAACAATGACCTGGGTACTGTTATTATCACCATTTTACAGATGGGAAAACTGAGGCACTAAGGGGTTGAGTAGCTTGGCCAAGACCACACAGCTAGAGAATGAGTGAGCCTGCAGGGCAGGAAGGGCATTTGGGGCAAGTTGAGCAAAGGCCTAGGGAGGAGGTGGCAAGGCCCTTTTGAAGGTCAACTAGGAGTTCAGTGAGGCTGGAGTGTGTGTGTTGGGGCAAAGAGGTAAGAGAAGGTATGGCGAAGTAGGGAAGGGATTAATCAGGAAGGATTTTGAATAGATGCTAAAGAGTTTAATTTTATCCTGGAGGCAATGAGAAGTCACTGAAGAAAGCTAAATATGTAAAAGACGTACTTAGATTATGTTTTGGGAAAATCACTCTGAAAGTAGTGTGGAAGGTCAAAGTGGCATGGAGACTGTTCATGGGCCTACTGCAGTAATCCAAGTTCTCCAGAGACTTACGCTTTTTTCTATATATAAAGAGATTGATATATTTGTCTAGTTTTTGCCAAGCTGGAGACCCAGAAGAGCCGATGTGTAGTTCTAGTTGGAAAGCCAACAGGCTGGGGATCTAGGAATAGCTGATGCTTCAGTTTGAGTCTGAAGATCAGAAAAAAAAAAAATGTCCCAGCTAATGCAATCAGGCAGGAGGCGTTCCTCCTTACTCACAGAAATGTCAGCCCTTTGTTCTATTCAAACCTTCAACAGATTGGCTGAGGCCCACCCCCATCAGGGAGGGCAATCTGCTTTACTCAGTCTAACAATTCAGAAGTTAATCTCATCCAGAAACACCCCCACAGACGCACCCAGAATAATGTTTGCCCAGATGGGTGGGCACCCTGTGGCCACATAAAATTAACCATCACACAAAGGAGAAATGATAGTGGCTTCGATGAGAACAGTGGCCACGGCAATACAAAGGAAATTACAGATTAGAAAATTGTTAACAAGTTGAACAGGATTTGGTGACCAGTCAGTCTTGAAAGATGGGGGAGAGAGTCCATGATAACACCTGGGTTTTGGTTGGGGGAGACTAAGTGAAAGGTGGTTCTTTTTACTGGGAGAGTGTCATCTTGTTGTCCCTTAGCTTCACCAGTTTATGGGGACAAACACTATCCCATTAACAGTTAAATATCAGTTTTACTGGCTCAAAGCCCCACCTGCAGATCCTTGCAAAGTTTTCCCAAAGAACTCCTGGCATCTTAAAAGGTCTTACCCACATTCATGAATCCATCTGAGTCATCAGTCATGGGCGCCACCTCTGCAGAACAAGAGATCCACTGCCCACCCCCTCTCATTGGCACCAGCAGCCTAGTGGAGCTCTGCCCAGGTGTGCAGAAGCTGTAGGCTGTGCACACGTGTGCGGCCACCTGCTGGGAGGTCAGAGCGGGGGAGCTCCTTCCCTCTGGCAAGGAGGCTGTCATAGACCATACAGCTTTTACCATGAGATTCTTAGTTTCACCCTTGGAGCCCTTGTTCCTGGGGTGCATACCTGCCATCCCCTAGGTTCTGGGGGTTCGTCCATACCAGCTGCCCTGCAAAACCTAGATCGGTACCTAGATCACTGCCCTCCTGTGACCACTGGGCAATTTTGGCGGGTGTCCCTTATCATACTAGATGTCTCCATTTGTGGGGAATTCTCTCCTGGAGGCCTGGAAGTTCTTATGATTTGGCCTCTGCCAGCTACCCCCAGTCTTGCACTCCACCCCTCCCACTGCACCTGACGTGCCTTTATGAGCCTGGAAACCAAATGCAGATGGAGTCTCTGTCCCCACACACCAATGGTCCTCAGCCCAATGGATCAGTGCATGGAGATAGATGCTCAAGGACATGAGTATTGTTCAAATCTTGGGGTGGTATGTTTTGGTCTAGATTTTTTGTTTGTTTTCTTGCTTTGTTGTGTTGTTCACGCTTTGATTTTACTTTGGATCTTAGGTATGGAGGGTTGAGGTAACCGTAGTCCTCATTCCAAGTTACGGCCACCAGATCTGTGCAAGTTCTCCCTCCTATTTATTTCTTCTTCTTATTTCCATACCTAGAGTGACTGTATGTTTATTATACAAGAAGGAGCACATCTGAGAAGAAAAAGAGGCATTTTAATAATCGTTATGCTGGGATCACAGCCGTAATCCGGGACAGCCACGGGCAAACCAGGACATATGGTCCCTGCTTATTCATGTGTCCGTTTCTGTGTCCCTCTAACAGCCATTCTATTTTGTCTAATTAGTGCATTTCATTTTTATACATTTTTATAAAATGTGTATTTTTGTTTTATGCACATGCATTGTTATAAATGATACTTTGCTATAGATCTATTTCTGTTTCTTACCTTTTTCATTAAGCACTGTTCGTGTTTACATCGAATCTGTTGCTTCTAGTGAATGCATAATAAATGTTCCGTGTCGTGCAGCAACCACAGACACGGATGCGCCCACTTGGTGATGGACACCCAGGTGCCCAGCCTCACCCCATCATGGATCATGCTGTCGTGATTCTCCTTGTTCAGGGAGCCTCAAGAGTTGCTGGGAGAATTACTTTGGGATCTCAGGAGCAGAATTGCCAGGTTGTTATTTAAGTAAGTAGTACCAGATTGCTTTCCAAAATTTGCCTGACTCTTCGTGACTAATGTATACATTTCAGCTCCAGCCCAGCTGGGACACCCGGGGAAGAGAAGGTTGAGAACAGAAACCAAGGAAGCACCAGAGTTTTGAGAATGATCAGAGGGGGTGGATATGATGGTGGAGACTGTGGCCAAAGCTGTCATAAAGGCAGGAGGGAAAAAACAAAAAAGGCTGCAGCAAGATGAGACATGGCAGCACAGAGCTGTGGCTCTGAGGGAGACACCCCTGCGCTTGACCTCAGCCCAGCCCCCAGCTAGCTATGTGACTTTGTTTCCTCACGTGTCAACTGGGTATAACAAGTCCCTGCTTTGATAGGTTGTAATTTAGTTCTGTATCTGGCATCTAAGCATCCAATAAATGTTAGGAATTTGATCCTCTAACAGTTTTTCATCCAAGCACTTATCAGAGTTTGTGTTTATTTTGTCATTTGTAGGATTATTTGATTCATATCTGTATCTTCCACTATATTGTGTGCTGCTTTGGGGCTGGACCCTGTCTACTTGATGACGACTTTATCCTTAGCACCTACTACAGTGCCTGGCACAGAGGAGACACAACAGATATTTATTGCATTAATTAACCAGTGTAAGTAAAATACAGAGGATAATTACTGGTTGTGGTAAGTGCCCTGAAGGAAAAGACATCATGAAGTAATTGAGAATAATTGAGCTGAGGGAAGAACACAGGTAGGTCTGCAGGGAAGGCTTCTCTGAGGAGGTGACATGAACTGAGAGAGAAAGGTAGAGAATGGACCGTCCATATGGAGCGTTGAGTGTTTCAGGCAGAAGGACAGCATGTTCAAGGGCCCTGAGGCAGGTCAGGGCTTGGCATGTCATGGGAAGTCAATGAGGGATCTTAATAGGGAAAGTAACATAATAAATGAACACAGAGAAAACAGTTAGGAAGCTGTTGCCTTTGAAAGATTATGATGGCTTGTATCGTGAATAGATGATAGGTGGGCTTGGGGTACATTTTGGAAGTGGAAGATAGGACATGCTGAATGATCAGGTGTATGGCAGAAGGAAAATATGTAAATTAAGGTTGACTTGGGCAATTGTGTGAGTAGTGGTACCATTTACTGGCACCAGAAAACCTGGGAAGAAATAGGATTGGTGGTAGGGTGGGAGATTGAGACTAGAAAGCTCAGATTTCAACATATTAAGCTTGAGATAACTTCAGATCACTAAAGGGAGATACTGAATAAGCAGTTAGATAGAGAAGTCTGAGACTAATCGGGAGAGGTCCTAGTTTATTTGGAGTCATCAGTGCGTGAGAGGGTAAAGTCATGAGATAGGATTGGATAAACTCCCAAAGGAATAACGTATCGATAGAGGTGATAAGAAGGCCCTGCACAGAGCCTTGGGCCCTCCAGCATTTAGACGCTGTTGGAAGGGGAGGAGTCAGCAAAGGAGATTGAGCAGGTGTGGCTAGTGAGGTGGGAGAACCTGGAGTGATGTCAGGAAAGGCAAGAGAGAGGAGGGAGTGGGCAACTGTTAGGCTGCTGGGAAGTGTAGGAAGAGTGGGATAGGGAGACGAGGCCTTTGGAATTGGCAATGTAAAGGCTGCTGATGTGTTTTTTTAATGACTTTTTAAAACAACAGGTTTATCGAGATACAATTTGCATGCCACAAAAATTGGCCCATTTTAAGTATACGGTACAGATTTTTCGTATATTCACAGAATGGAGCCACTGCCGCCACGGTCTAATTTTAGAACACTTCCATCATACTTATTAACAGTACTCCCCTTCCCCTTCCCACCCCCTACCCAATCCCAGCTCCAGCCAGCTACTGATCTACTTTATGTCACTACAGATTTGCCTATTCTGGACATTTCGTATAAATGGAATCATACAATATGTGGTCTTTGCCTCAGGCTTCTTTCACTTAGCGTAATGTTTCCAGGTTTCCTCCATATTGTAGCACGTGTCAGTACTTCATTCCTTTTATGACTGAATATTATTTCCGTGTACGAATATGCCACCTTTACTGATCATGCATCAGTTGATTACAGTTTGGATTGTTTCCACTTTTTTGCTATTATGAATAATGCTGCTGTGAACATTGTGTACTAACTTCTCTGTGGACATATGTTTTCATTTCTCTTGGGTAGATACCTAGAGTGGAATTGCTAGGTCATGTTAAACATGTCATTTGGGCTTCCCTGGTGGCGCAGTGGTTGAGAGTCCGCCTGCCGACGCAGGGGACACGGGTTCGTGCCCCGGTCCGGGAAGATCCCACATGCCGCGGAGCGGCTGGGCCCGTGAGCCATGGCCGCTGAGCCTAAGCGTCCAGAGCCTGTGCTCCGCAACGGGAGAGGCCACAACAGTGAGAGGCCCGCGTACCGCAAAAACAACAACAACAACAAAAAATGTCATTCTATGTTTAACATCTTGAGAAATTACCAAACTGTTTTCCAAAGTGGCTGCTCCGTTTCATATCCTCACCAGCCCTGTATGAGGGCTCTAACTTTGCCACATCCTCACCGTCTCTTGTTATTGTCTGCCTTTTATTTTAGCCATCCTAGTGGATGTGAAATGGTATCTCATTGTGGTTTCGATTTGCATTTCCCTCATGACTATATCATGTGCTTATCGGCCATTTGTATATCGCTACTGGTAAATTCCACAAGGACGGATTCAAGGGAATCTGTTGAAACCAGACGAAGTTAACAAAGAATTGAAGGTGAGGAATTGGGAAAAGCAAATATAAAAACTCTTTGAGAAGTTCCCCTTTGGAACAGTTTCAAGGGAAGTTTCTTTGTGCTTTCTTAATAATAGGAGACACTAAAATATGTTTGTTCATGAGGATGGTCCAGCAGACCTGGTTGCTAGGTGATGCAGAGGAAAGGGGAAATAAACACAAAAGCAAAAGTTCTTGAGCAGGGACTCAGGGCATGTGAGGTGGGGTTGCCTTTGAAATGATCCCCCTTTCCTGCATCTTAACCTGTGAGAACTTGGGTACCGGTATGGCCCATCTGTGGATTTGCTGGTCAGAAGATGAGGGGGTTCCTTTCTGATGGCTCAGTGAATGAAAGAATGAGGTCATCGACAAGAAGCAGAGTGGAATAGGCGTGGGAGGTTGGGAGAAAAAAACAGAATAATATAATAATTATTTGGAGAGTAAGAACTCAAACTTAAAAGAGAAATATAGGCTTGCTGGGGGTGGAGGGGGCGGTCATTCAGTGCCCGTTATAGTTTGAAGCCATGGATTTATAGTAAATCCAGTCAGCTCAGTTTGATTTTCTCCAAGAATATTCAACTACTCAGATGTGGGAGCAGAGAATGTGGCTGGCTGGACTCAGCTGGGGTTGTGGCTTCACCAGGTGAATGAAGATTCATTTCTTTCCCATGTGGACACCCAATGTGTTAGACAGGGAGCTGAGTGGAGGGTTGAGGATGTATATAAAGGAGTGATTATAATAAGGGCCATGGCAGTGGTTCTTAAGGTGTGATTGCCAGATCAGCAGCATCTACATCACGCAGAAACTTGTTAGATATGCAATTTGGGAGCCCCACCCCAGACCTACATAAGAGGATAGTGTCCTCAGAGGATGGAAGTGAAGATGGAAGGGAGTCAACTGTTTCTAGATTGGAAGCTCCAGAGGAGAGATGAAATGGGTTAGTTTAGGAGACACGACCAGCAGTTTGGGGACCAGTGATCCACTGATAATGGATGACCCAGGAAGCCTGGACTTCTAGAGGTTCCTAAAATAAGCAGGGATGCGAGGTGTGATCGGATTTACCGTGAAGAGCCCTAGAAGAAAGTGGGCGATAGTTCATTCCAGGGTCCTGAATCCTTAGCTGAGTTCTAGATGGCAGCTCCTCCTGAGGCTGGGAACGGGCATCAAATCACTTCAACCACATTCTACTGATTATTAATAAAGTCACAAACCCAGCTCACATTTAAGGGGAAGGGTCTACACAAAGGCAGGAATACAGTCAGGTATGGCTCATTGAGGACCACCAATGTACCAGACCACTACAACTGTTAATGCTTTTTACGTCCAGCTTAAAAAATCATTGACTGCTACAAGATCATTAAGTTATTTTATGTTGTATTTTTAAAGCTTTTTGTTTTACTTTTTTTTTTTTTTTTTGCCGCACAGCACGGACATGCAGGATCTTAGTTCCCCGACCAGGGATCGAACCCGTGCCCCCTGCAGTGGAAGCATGGAGTCTTAACCACTGGACCGCCAGGGAAGTCCGTTTTCCCTTTCACATTTAGATCTACCATCCATCCGGAATGAATGTTTGTGATCGATGCAAAGTAGGAGTCAAGATTCATTTCTTTCCCATGTGGACACCCAATGTATTAAGAAGACCAATCCTTGTACCATTGCTATACAGGGCCATCTTTGTTATAAATCAAGTATCCATATATGTTTGTGTTTATTTCTGGATTTTCTATTTTGTTTCATTAGTATATGTACTGTGGCTGCCCCTATTCCAGTCTGTCTTGATTACTGTAGTTATGTGAAAAGTCTTGATAACCAGTAATGGAAATCTTACAATTTTGTTCTTCTTCGTATAAGATTTTCTTGGCTTTTAGCGTTTTTACAAGTTCATTAAAATATAATAAGATAATAAAAGGATACTGAGATTGTTGTGGATTGAATTGTGCCCCCCAAAAGATATGTGTAAGTCCTAACTCTCAGTGCCTCAGAATGTGACCTTATTTAGGAATAGGGTATTTGCAGATGTAATCAGGTTAAGCTAAGGTCAGATTGGAGTAGGGTGGGCCAATACATAGGATGGGTCCTACTCCAATATGAGTGGGGTTCTTATAAGAAGAGGAGAAAGCAGATACACAGAATGGGAAGGCCATGTGACAATGGAGGCAGAGATTGGAGGGATGCAGCGGCAAGCCCAGGGACATCAAAGGGTAATGACCACCACGAGTTAGGAAGGGGCAAGGGAGGATTCTCTCCTACAGGTTTCAGAGGAAGCAGGGATGCGGTGACATCTTGATTTCCAACTTCTAGACTCCAGACTGTGAGATAGTAAATTTCTTTTGTTTTAAGCCACCCATTTTGTGAGATTTTGGTACAGTAGCCCCAGGAAACTAATACAAAGATGTTATAGCAAACAACTTTTTTCTAATAAATTCCAGAATTTAAATGAAATAGACAAATTCCTAGGGCAACATACTTACAAAATTGACACAAAAAGAAATAAACGTTTTGAAATCCTGTATCTATTAAAGAAGCTGAATCTGTAATTTAAAAAAAGTTTGTCCACAAAGAAAACTATAGACCCAGATGACGATTTACCAAACTTTAAGAGATGCATTTTAAATCATCAGTAATGTGGAGAATTGTTCAAGGTTAGAGTACAAGATCCCAGGCAAAAATGATGTGGACTTACATTCTTTCAGTGAAAATGGGTATAGTAAAGAGAGGATGGATAGAAGAGAGATTAGGAAGAGAAGGCAGAATCAATAGAATTTGTGGATGTTCAAGACTTGAAGGAAAGATGATAGAGTGACATCCTTGCTCAGGTGTCTTGCTTGGACACCTAGGTCAGTAGTTGTGACATTCACTGAAACAGAGAGCATGGAAAGTACAGCTGAAGGAGGGGATTGATAGGAATTGAAATTTGACCTCTTGAATTTGAGGGGACGCTCCAAGGGCAGATGTTAGATAGATACTGGATCTGTAGTTCAGGAGTGCAGTGTTGCTTGGGGATACAGACTTAAGGGTTAGGGGCCCACTGAGTGATGTTTGAAGCTATGAGAATGGCTGAGATCCCCCCAGGAAGGAGCATTGTCAGAAGAGAAGAGGCCAAGGACAGAAGCCTGAGGAACATAAAGACCTATCGGTTGTCAGTCTGAAAGCTATTACAATTAAAAACAAAACCAAGGGACTTCTCTGGTGGCGCAGTGGTTAAGAATCCGCCTGCCAGTGCAGGAGACACGGGTTCGAACCCCAGTCTGGGAAGATCCTACACGCTGTGGAGCAACTGAGCCTGTGAGCCACAACTACTGAGCTGGCACGCCACAACTACGGAAGCCCGCGCACCCTAGAGCCCGCGCACCGCAAGGAAGAGTAACCCCTGCTCGCCGCAACTAGAGAAAGCCCGTGCACAGCAACAAAGACCCAACGCAGGCAAAAATAAATAAAATTTTAAAAATTAAAAAAAAAACAAAGCCGAAAAAAAACAAAACAAAACTGCTATCCAACTAGATCGAATGATAAAGAAAAATTGTTATTATGCATAACAAGTGGTCTCAAGGTAGGGGGACTATAGGGTTGGTTGACAGGTGAAAAGGATCCTATATTCATTTCCTAGGGCTGTCATAACAAAGTCGCACACATTGGATGGCTTCAAACAACAGAAACTTGTCTTACAGCTCTGGAGGCTAGACGTCTAACATCAGCTGTCATCAGGACCACGGTCCCTCCCACGTTAAAAGATCAGTGGCTGCCAGGGCTTGTGGAGGGATGGTGGGGGGATGAATAGGCAGAATACAGAGGATTTTTAGGGTAGTGAAACTACTTTGTAGGACGCTATAGTGCTGGATACTTCTGTCCAAAGCCCTAGAATGTACACAGCAAGAGTGAAGCCTGAGGCAAACTATGGGCTCTGGGTATGGGATGTGCCAATGTAAGTTCATCGATTGTAACAAATGTACCACTCTGTTGGGGGATGTTGATGATGGGGAAGGTTATGTGTGGGGCGGGTAGAGGGGTACAGGGGAAATCTCTGTACCTTCCACTTAATTTTGCTGTGAATCTAAAACTGCTCTAAAATAACTCTTCTTTTAAAAAAGTATATTTATAGCCATGACTTATACCCGCCTACACGTCTCTACCTGGAGATACACTTGCTTCTAGCATTGCATATAAACATACACACGCTTTTCTCCCTGTCTGCATGTCTTTCTAGCAGCTACTGCAGAAACAGGGAGGCACAGAATCTCCATCGGCGACACTGATGTATACAACTTTCTCTCCTTATGTAAGTGAGAGGTGTGTCAGTCCAGGTCCTCTGAGAATCAGATGCCAATATGGGATTCAATGTGCAAGCATTTTACTAGGGGGAATGCCCGTGAGGGGAGCTGGGGAGGGAGACAGGGATGGCGGCGAGAGCTGTCAGACTGCTCGGTAAGTAAGTCTGGTCTGAGGGAAGGAGAGAGGGAAGGAATGAGGGAAGGAGTCTTCCTGGACTGCCCTGCAGCAGAGGAAAGGTTTGGCAAGGCTGTCGGGGAGTCCTCCAGCCCCCTGTTCATCAGAGGAATCCCACCTCCCAGGAATGGGCCTCTCTTAGCATCCCAGCCACTCTCAGTCCCTGGCCAGGGGCAGCCCCTGGGAGGTGTGGCCTTGGCACCAACACTGCTTTCAGAGCAGCACCTGGGGCCCTTGATCAATTACCCTCAGCGTAGCTGGCAGTCCAGGGGCAGGGCGTTCTCATGGCTACCCTAAGAGGTGCCCTTTTTTTTGCACTTAATCTAATCACTCCAGATTAAAAAACAGAAAAACAGGTCATAGTTGGAGAATTCCCCAGGAGACAGAATCGCCTGTGTGGTCCTCTCTGTCACCGAGGCTTTTCTAGGTGGAGCCTCTGCTCAGAGAGGCCCTCCAGGTTGGCGCCTCAGGAAGGCCAGGGCTGTCCGAGAACCTGGCCTGTGCTCTACTCCAGGCATGCCCTGGGGAGCCCTGGCTAAGCTTACTGCTGATGCTTCCTGGCTGCTTTCGGGGAAGATTTCCCTGCTCAAGCACAGGAGAGGCCAGGACACTCTTGGCTGGTGTCTTCGGGGACCCAAACCTCAGATCAGGGACACAGTGAGTGGGGAATGCCCATTCAGGGATTCCCCATCATGTCTCCCTCTCCCTGGGGTCCGTGACCTTTGTGGCAGAGCTGCCGGTCCAGCCCTCATCAGAGCACAAGGAACGGAGGGCGGCCAACCAGGCCAATGGCTCAGTGTGAATCATCCTGTGTCCAAGGCCGAGTTCCACTGATGAAACTGCAGAGAGCCACAGTGGCCCAAGCCCAGTACTGTACAGATGAAAGTCTTGTTTATGCGAAAGATATATCTACAGAGGGAGCAATAAACTGCAAAGCAAAGTATGAAGGTTTGCAGCAAATGCTATAAAGTTTTATATTCCTGAAAACTAGGGATAAAAGATATAACCATTTAAAGCAAAGTGGATAAACGGGGCTTCCACACGATTGTAAAACAGCCTTATAATAGCTAATTGCTAGTTTCTTATTACAGCGGAGAGAGTCAAAATAGCCTTTAAAATACCCGTCGTTGGAAAGTGGGAGGGAGAGAGGACAAGGACAGGAGGGAGTGACCTGCCAGAAAGGGTTTGGGTCCCAGTCCCCAAGGGGTCTCAGAGGAGAGACCACTGTCATCCCTGCAAGGCGGTCCTGTCCCCAGTACTGAGGGCCTGAGGGCCTGTCCAACGTTCCCATTCACTATCACAGAGACCTTGAGTGAATGTGGACAAGTCATCTCGCCGCCCTGGGCCACAACATCTTCTTAACCAGGAAGAGAGTGCACGATGACCTCGCAGGTGCTTCCAGCTCTGGTACTGTCACCACTGTCCACCCGGGGCCTCCACATTCCAGGCACCGTGTTAGGAAGGTGGCGGGGAGGACGGCTAAGATTCTGAGAATGGTGGAGAAGATCATGGCAATTCCATGTAATATGTTGTGGAACAGAGGTATGCGTGGGTGTGACGGATGCTCTAAGAGCTCTCAGAGGAGATGACGTCTGAGCTGCCTTTGGGGGTTGAGTAGGAACTTGCCAGAATGACATACTAGGCAGAGTGACTAGCATGTGTAAAGGCCCATGACCAGAGCTTCCTGAGTGGGGTCCATGTAAGTGGTGCCCGTGGGTTTATACAGTGCACAACCTGTGCAGCCTGACGCAGGCATCCTATGAAGCCGGGGCCCAGGTGCATGCAGAGGATGGTGAGGTTGGTCCCAAACCCCAGCAGGCACTGCAGCAGACCTTCAGCTTTGGACCTCTCAACCCACCCACATTTCCCACCGCCTCCCTTATATCAGGCCCCTTAGGGGTGCTACTGTTTAAATGTGGCCTGACCCCAGGGGATCTCTGTTGTACTCCCAAACTCTGGGGAACCCCCGGGGAACTATCAGGAAGCTAGGGAGCAGCCCAAATCCATTTCCCCCTTCAGCAATACAATTGCTCTTTCTCTTTACTCTGCAGGAGGACATATGGGTTTCCTCCTCCACAAACGGGATGATTAACGAAAAGTAAACTTTTAAGGCAATGGTTTACCCCAGGATTCCTTGTCAATCCAGCCCCATTTAGCCAACTTCCAACCCCATGGGGCACATCCCCTGCCAGCAGCGCTCCTTCCACACTGCACCCCATCCCACATACAGGCACTGGGCAGCAACTCCTGCTTCGGGGGTGGAGGGAGTCCCCAGGACCTGCCCTTCAGCCCTTCAGATGGTGGAGATGGGGACCCTTGGAGCCCCTCCCGGCCTGCTTCTGCCTGCCCGGCACCGTTTCCTGCTCCAGAATCAGCCCATCCTTCTTCCTGGGGGCAGGAGGGCAGAGGCCGAGCTAGGACTCTACATAGCTTTGCTGAGGACATGCGGCATTTGACCCGTGACCCTACAGGAAATCCTTCCAACCTCTGAGGCAAACCTCAGGAGGAAAACCATGACCCCAGAGGGAACAAAGGGCAGTGCTGTGCCTCTCCTCCCCTCCCCCAGCCCAAGATGGCTCAACTCTGAAACATGCAGGAGTGAAAGCATTCGCAGCCGACCAGTCCGGCTCAGGTCTCAGCCATGGAAGGGGGCCGGGGAATCCGTAAAGAGGTAAGGTGCATGCATGCATCCTGCTTGCCCAGGACAGTCCAGGTGTAATTAATAACAGCACCTCCATTTCCAGGACAGAAGTGCTCTGGTCTGGCTGATAATTACAGGATCATCCTAGCAGAAAGGGACTCACATAGAATCCGCACCACCACCCCCTTCATTCATCCGAATATTGAGCTTCCACCGTGAGCCTGGCACAGGTCTGGCCCTGGAGATGACGAGGCAGGCAGTCCCGGCTGTGGGAGCTCACGGATTTTGACAGCTACAGCGCCAAACCAGCTATGACACAATGTGGACGTTCTGGGGGCAAGTGATTCATTCTCTTAAAGGATCTGAGAAGGTTCACCGAAGAAGTGACATCAGGGGTTTCAATGGCCAATCAGCCTCCTTAAGGCCACTCCGCCCAGATTCTCCACTCAGCCCCGCAGAGTTACTCTCCCGCCCAGATTCTCCCATGCCGTTTAGGCTGCCTGGGTCTCTCTTATGCCTTACTCCCTGCGCCTCACCCAAACTGGCAGTGACGGGAGAGGTAAAAAGTAGATTAGGGAAGGGGTTGCAGGTCAGAGCTCCCATCTGCACAGCAGATGTCTGTTTCCCCCACCGCAGCTCATCCACTCGTTGGCCCACTAAATGCCAAGCGTGGGCTACCTGCCAGCGCAGTGTGAGTGGTGAACAGGACGAGAAATACCGGCCTTTGGGAACTTACAGGCTGGGAGGCAAGATAAATGCTCAACAAATCACCCGACAATAAAGAAATGCCTCACAGTTCCTGGGAGAGGGAAGAAATGGCGGGGATGGGGGGTTAGCAATGGGAGAAACACGTCGCTCACCTTCACAAGACTTTTGAGGGGTGAACCTTTCATGGGAATTTTAAGCCCAATGACAAACCCATCTGGCAGATGGATTTGAGTTTCATTAGTGAGAGCCAGAAAAATGAGTCCTTGGGTGAAAAGGGCAGGGGGTGGATATGTCAGCAAAGAGAAGAGGACAGAGCACAGAGCTGGAGCCTCAGGCCAAGATGAAGTGTCACCCAGATGGAAAGGCAGGATTTCCTGGACCCTGACCTGGGAAGGTCCTCCAGAGTTTACTCTATCCATCCCCCTGCCTGTACTGCTTTCTCAAAGAGGGTGGATCAGGAGAAGCGGGGTGGGTGTCTCTGTTGAAGTCTTCGGAGGGAGATGATTCTGCACCCCATTCTGGGTTTAACACCTCTTGCCTCAAGAAGCCCCAGGAAGATGAGAAAACTCTGGGAGTTGCGGGCGTTGGGGAAGGTGCTGCCTTGGCCTGATCCTATATCTCCTACCAGGCTGGGTCCTGGTTTCATTGCTTTCATGTCCCCTTCCCCTAAGGTCATAAAATAGCTCAAACTCATCACCATAAAGTTATTGCACAAATGAACACTGCCTAATGGACAGTATTATTTCTTATATAGTATTAATTAAATAGGTCTGAAATGGACCACACCTCATTTTTCCTGTGCAAGGGCCTGGGCAGGAAGCTTCTAGATTTACGCATAAAAGCAATAAGAACACTGTAGTTAAAATTTATCAAGCACTTACTTTGCACTGGACCCTTTACTTGCATTGCTTCTTTTACTCCTCCCCAAAATCCCGTAAGGTAGGTATTGTTAAGTGTGTCTATTTTACAGTTGAGGAAACTGAGGCACAGAGAAGCTAAGCAACTTTGCCCGAGATCTCACAGGGTAGTGGGCAGAATGATGGCCCCCCCTCAGAGATAACTACTTCCTAATACCCAGAACCTGTGATTATGTTGCATTACAAGGTAAAAGGGTCTTTGCAGTTGTGATTAATTTAAAGATCTTGAGGTGGGGGTTTATTCTGGCTCATCTGGGTGGGTCCATTGTATTCACAAAGGTCTTTATAAGGGAAAGAGGGAGGCAAAAGGGACAGAGAAGGAGATGTGATGAAGCAGAGAGGTCTGAAAGATATTACACTCCTGGCTTCAAAGCTGGGGGAAGGGGCCAGGAGCCAACCTCTGAGTCTCTAGAATCTAGGCAACCTCTAGAATCTAGGAAAGGCAAGGAAACAGATTCTCTCCTAGAGCTTCCAGAAAGAACAGAGCCCTGCCGATGCATTTTGGACTTCTGACCTCGAGAACTGCAGGATAGTAAACGTGTGTTTTTAAATTGGTAATTTGTTACAGCAGCAGCAGAAAACTAATACGCACAGCTAGCATGGGGCAACAGCAAAGTTATGGGTGTTGCCCTAGGATGGGTAAAGAAATCATGTCATTAACCCTATTTGGGACTGACATCATCTCTTCAGTCCTTACCCCAGAGCCACTGGACGGGTGTCTCCCAGGGTCCCGCCTTCCTCATCTAACTACAGACCCCCACGCCCACCCCTACACACACCTCCCCAGCTTCTGCTCTGGGCAGCCCCTTACTCTCACTCTTCTTTTCCTAGGACAATTGAGGAGCATCTCAGAGCCAGTGTGAAGGGGGATGGAGTTGGGGTCCTAGAGACATGGGCAGAAGAGAAAGGCAGAGAGTCATCCGTGGAACTTACGTGTATGGGTTTTGCGTAAAACAACTTCTTCACCATCAGGCATCAATATCTTCAACACATAAGCAGAAAGGGGGAAATAAACTAAGTGTGCAGCTTAGTGTGGGGTCCAGGCCTGAGCACAGAAGCAAGAGGGGCCGTTGTTCGGGGATGAGTACTGGCACAGCCTCCGCCCAGAGCAGCAGAGCAGGGCATCAGGCAGTCTGAAACACGATCCTTAGTGCTGGCCAAAAGGAAGGGGCTGGCCTTGAGAAAAGGGGACTCAGAGGCTCCTGAGGAGGGCTGGGGCATTTGAGGGGGAGGGGGGGAGAGAAGGGGGCAAAAAAAGTTTGCCTAATCCCCTCGATAGAATAGCTGGACTTTGCTGCCACCTTGTGGACAGAATTTAGAAGGACCGGGTTGTGACTGTCCTTGGCCCAAGTTTGACGTCCTATTCCGGGCCTTACAGGATGGTACTTCTTTCTGAGTCTTGAGTGGGGGGTTCGCCCAGGCACATGGAAGTGAGTCCTAGGCTCCCATGGTCCTGGATGTCATGTTCATGATGTGTCCCCCTGCCAGGAATTTAGGTCTCTTTGCAGACAGGGACACAGGAGGTGAAATTGAATAGGAGAGACCCAGCCAGGAGCAGGATGATCCCCCCCAAGCTGTGCCCAGTATTCACATGCTTTCCCAGAGGAGGAACTCAAAGCTGTAGTTTTAGGGAGGAACTCTGTACAAAGGAGCCTGGGAATGCACAGGGGCGAGCGAGGCTGAGTGGGTAGTAATAGGAGAAAAAGGGACAGGAAGGTATGGGACACAGAGATATGAATTCAGCCTGGTGTGGATAGAACTTTATCCCCTGCTGGCCTTATAGTGAATGACCAGCTCACTTCACCCTGCCCATCTCTAAAATGGAGCCAACAAGGAAAAGGGAGACGTTCCTACCCATTCAGAATGTGATGTGAGCAGACCAAGGAAGGGCCCCTAAGCCACTAGACACCCCTCTACTCCAGCCTCATGACTTCCCTGGGCTTTGGCCCCATACTGAGAGTATGGTGCCCCACAGCACCTATGAGCAGGTACTAATGTGCGCCCATTTTTCAGATGAGAAGGTTGAGGCACAGAGGAATTAAGTGCTTGTCCAAGGTTTCACAGCTAGCATGTGATGGGGCCAAAATTCAAATTTGGGGTGGCCCACTCCACATGGCACTCTGATATTGTGCCCAATAAATGTATTGCAGAAGGAATGGGAGTGGCCATGCTTCTGGTGTCCTAGCTCTGGTTCCCTCCCAACTTGAGTTTTGACAGTGGAAATTGAGGCAGATCTTCTCCCTGCTCTGCCCCTTCCCAACTTAGATAAAAGTCTCTCTTTTTCTTTTTTTGCGGTACGCGGGCCTCTCATTGTTCTGGCCTCTCCCGTTGCGGAGCACAGGCTCCGGACGCGCAGGCTCAGTGGCCATGGCTCACGGGCCCAGCTGCTCCGCGGCATGTGGGATCCTCCCGGACTGGGGCACGAACCCGTGTCCCCTGAATCAGCAGGCGGACTCTCAACCACTGCGCCACCAGGGAAGCCCTAAAAGTTTCTCCTTAAAGGCTTCTAGGAAATGAGTTCCATTCCTTCCCTTTCAGACTCCCAATCTCATTCATGTCAGGAATATGGCTCTCAGGAAGTCCTTCTTGCAGTCTAACCTCCCACCCCTCCTCCTGCAGGTCAAGCCCAGATATAAGGTCCCAGATAGGAGAGAGAGAGGATGTGAAGCAGGCTTCTGTTTCCGAGAAGGGTGTTCTTGGTCTCTAAAAGCAGGGTTTCATTCTCTAACCGTGACAGTCAGGGCTGGCCAATCACAGGCCTTAATGGGAGAGCTTAAATTATAGAAGACCAAGTTAGAGGAAAGAAGAAGAAGAAGAAAAAAAAAACCCGCCCAACTCCCAACCCCTGGTACTGCAGCTGATAGGTAATTATCTGTTGTCTGTGTGCACTGTTGGGGCTCCAGCCCTGACTGCCCAGAATGGACATTGCGGTCTGGGGAGAAGCCCACTGAGTTGGTGTCAGGTCAAGGCGATTGAGAGGGGCCCCGGCCAGACCGTTCGCGACTTATTCCCCCCCTCTTCCCCCCCTCCACTCCCCTCCAATCAGGGGAGGAGCTGCCCTCTCTTGCCCGCCACCCGTCCCCCAACACTCGGAGGAGAGAGGGAGTGATTAGCATGGGGCATTGTCCCTGGATAATGGGCCCCAGCTGCCGCTTGAAAGAAGAGACAAAGCGCCGGACCGCTCCACAAGCATTATCCCCTCGTTAAATCTCTGTTATTAGATTAGATTCAAAACGTATTGATTCAGAGGCTGGAGGGAAGTGAGGGAGGGAAGGAGGGGAATCTGGCTGGGGAATGTTGAACCACACCTCCCCACTGACTCGTCCTCCCCCTACCCCACCAGGCAAGTTTCCCTCGTATTCTCTCAGTGAAATCTCCCCTAAGCCCACATCCTGACTCTGAGCTCAGCTACTCTCGCTAGACCCTCCCAAGAGCCGCGGAATGTCCACTCTTGTGAGGGGCCCTGGGGTCGCTGAGCAGAGATGGCCATTGCCTAGGAGGAGAGGCAGCCTCCCTGGGATGGTGGCGGTGGACTCCACAGCTTGGAGCACCATACAGGGCGGTTCAGGCTGGGCACTTTCAAGATCTTTAAGGGAGTCTTTTGAGGAGAAATGACAGGTTTGGAAAGCTGCGTGGATGGGAAAGAAGGTGAGAGGCGGGACTATTCGTAGGTGAATGGAGAAGGCTGCAGGAGAGGAGTGGAGATGAGACAGAGAGAACCAGGGTGCTTCCCAGAAGCACTTGTAAAGACATGGGCGGTTTCTGGTTTTCTCTCTCTGCCTAGGACACAAGGAGAGGGATGGAGCTGAAGTGGCAGGAGGAAGGAAGCAAGCAAGTTCTGGGAGAGATAACAGGTGAGAGGGAGCTTCTGGGTGTTCTCATATCCCAAACTGGGTAAAGGTCTCCTTGGGAGGAGCCCAAGCTCAATACTGACGGACAGGGGTTAGTACACCGGGGGATCCTCTGGCCCTGGGTCTCAGTTTCCCATTCCTGGGCAGCGCGGCCTGGATGCTGCATTGATGAGCTGATTGGCTGTGGCTAGTGGAGCGGAAGACGTTACATGTGGTGGCTCACGCTCGGGTTGCTTGATTGGCTGCCTCAGTGCTGGGCTTGTTACCCCATTGATTGTGGGTGAAGAGTGGGGAGGGGGAGATGGGGAATCAATAGGTTGATTAGTGTCTTACTAGCTCTCTGGTTGGACACCTTGTCAACAGCCACCCACTTACTGATCGGTGGTGCATCGACCGTTCCAGACTGTCCAGCTTTCTCCCTCTCTCTGGCCTGAGACGTGAGAATCACCCAGCAGCATGACTGGCCCAGCAGGGCCAAGTGGAGAGTGGAGCGGGACAGCTTTGATCCCAAGGCCAGGCTCCCAGGTATGGGCTGCCAGGACCATCTTGAGAGAGTCGGGACGAGCAACCCTCATCTTTAGGCCAAGCTGCGCTTAGCAGGAGGCAACAATTGTGAATGGGAGCCAATCTCCAGCCCCACAGTCTCCTGCTTTTTGCTGGGAAACCCTGATACCTATCCATCAGCAAAACAAACAAAAATCCTTAACTAATATCAAGAGCACATACGTCTGAGGTGGAAGTAGCAGATGAAACCTCATTCCAGGTCAATTTACGAACCAGCAGCTGGATAGACAATATTTAATGAGTTCTTTCGGCATGCTGGGGAAACTGGGGTGAGAAGAAGAAGCTCAGAGAAGCTAAACCAGACGAGCCTGCTTCCTCAGCCTCTAGGCTTTTTCAGACATGAAGCTCTCAAGGGCCTAAGGTTCTGCCCTCCGTCCAGCTTCACTGGATGGTCTAGAAACTAGAGCTGCAGAGTTTGGGATCAGGGAAAGTATAGGTTCAGGTGATCCATACTGAATCCCTTGTAGTCGACCAGCCTTGAAACAACTCATCCCAGGTATTTGGGGGGGTCCTTTTCTTTCAGCCTTGTAGAATTCAGTCCCTAAGAGACAGGCACCCCAAGACAGGGAAAGAGAGAAAGCTGGAATGAGAAAGGGAGAACCAGAGAAAGCCTCAAGCAAACATGGCAAACATGAAGCCATCATTCTTGGTGGTTCCGGCATTCCTTTCCTCTGAATGCTTGTTAGGTGGATGGAGTGATAGAGTTGGGATGCTCCTTAGCATGTCTTAAATCCTGATGTGTGGGAGAGGGGCCAGGATCTGAGATGCAAGATCAAAGACCGTGCCCCGGCCTCTGCCTCCATCATGGTCCTGCTTTCTGGTGGATGTGCCAGGGGCCGGCCGCTGAGAGTTCCCAGAGGAGAAACATAAACTCAAGACTTAGCAGTTTCTGCTTTCAAACACCGAACCAGTGGGTGCTGGCTGTGGTGCCGATGTTCTTGCAGGGAGAGAGCTGGCTTCCAGCTTCACCAAGAGACCGTGAGCCCAGAATGATGGCAGGACTGTGTAGACCCTTCCAGCATCTTTCCAGGAGGTCACAGAACTGAGCACGCTCCTCCCCACCTCTGCATTGTGTTCATGGTCCTGACCCTCACACCTTGAATCCCACCTCCTATTGTTTCTTTTTCAGAACAGCCACTGTTTGGTCACTTCTTAATTCCTTGGGGCAGAGGGCATCGTACATCTGGAACCACAGATAATTCCCCAACCTCATTTCCACCAGTAACTTCAGACCTCGTCTTCCACCCACCCAGCTGCTGACAAATGGTCAAGAAGAGAGTTTAGGGGCTTCATAGCATTTTATTACCCCACCTCCCCCATCTGATGGATGTGCAGGGAAGTGGCCAGAGGTGAAGTGACAGAGAGACATTAGGGTTGGTTAAACCTAATGCAGAGTTATCAGGCCCGTGTGGTAGAGAGCTGGTTTACCTTCCATCTCAAAACAAGGCTGAGGGAGTGAGCAGATTCCAAGGTGCCGATTCAGGGGAGCGCCAATGGGGAAACTGAGGCTTGATGCTTAGATAGAGTGAAGTCAGGGCATGTGTGGATTTCTCCTGATCTAAGATAGTGTGTTTTAAAGCCATAATGGGCCTGTAGGAGAGTGGAGGATGTAAGAGCCTTAAACACCACGTTTTTAGGGGAAGGGTTAAGGCCCTGTCTCGGGATTGCTGAGAGACTTGGCATTGGAAACAGGCATGGAACTGTTTATGTGTTTTGAGAAGGTCCCTGGCATCCCCTGGGCCCTGAAATTCCCCCATCCCCGGCCTAACCAGCCTCATTACCCACCCCCTACTGGGCTGGACCCACTCAGGAATACTGCCAGACGGACCAGAGCGTGACCAGGGTGACGCCGTAGGCCAGCACCGCCAGCAGGTAGATGCGGAAGAGCAGCCTGTCCAGCACGGAGCCCACGCGCAGCCACTCCCGGGCCACCTCTCGGCTCTCCTCCCGTTTTTCCAGGAAGTGCCGGATGGAGGTCAGCTCCTGCAGCAGCCCATGCACCGCCAGGGAGGCCTCCCGCGGCGGTGGGGGAGGGCTACCACTGCCCCTCGGGGTCTTCTCCAAGTCCCGGGATCCCCCCAAATGGCTGCAGTGGTTTGCCATGTCTAGAAGAAGGGCAGAGCATTGGCAAAGGAGGCAGGCCCAGCAGCCTTGCTTGAACACTGACCTTTAGGTTTCTAAGGCCTCAGACATTTTTATTATTTATAATCTTAGACCAAAGAAGTATAGAGAATAACTTACGTATTTGTGTACCCACCATCCAACTTAAACAAATAAAGAAAGCCAGGACAGGGACTTCCCTGGTGGCGCAGTGGTTAAGAACCCGCCTGCCAATGCAGGGGACACAGGTTCGAGCCCTGGTCCGGAAGATCCCACATGCCACGGAGTAACTAAGCCCGTGCACCACAACTACTGAGCCTGTGCTCTAGAGCCCACAAGCCATAACTACTGAACCCGTGCACCACAACTACTGAGCCCACGTGCCACAACTACTGAAGCCCGCGTGCCTAGAGTCCATGCTCCACAGCAAGAGAAACCACCGCAATGAGAAACCCACGCACCACAACGAAGAGTAGCCCCCGCTCGCCACAACTAGAGAAAAGCCCGCGCACAGCAATGAAGACCCAATGCAGCCCAAAATAAATAAATAAATAAATAAATAAATAAATAAATAAAGTATGGTTCATTAAAAAAAAAAAAAAGAAAGCCAGTACAGTGGAAGATCCGCGTATACCTCTCCTTAGTCACATCCTCCGTTCCCTCCCCACATCACCAAGATCATGAATTTGATATTTATCCTTCCCATGCATTTTTTTTAACCCATGGGCCTTCCCCAGAAATTTGATATCCATTATTTCATTTGAGCCTCCCAGCAGCCCCACAGAGAGGCAGAATAAGAGCAATTCCCAACCACACTCTTCACATGAAGATGCTAAAGCTCGGAGAGGTTGTGACTAGCCCGTGGTGACACAGCTGGAGCATCATTCAAAGGGGAAGCCACCAAGGCCCAGGTATCTGGACTCCAAAGCCACTGCTCTGTCCGCTACATCATATTGCCTCACTGCCCTCTTCTCCGTGACTTCGAATCCTTCTAGACCAGAAAATACACCTTCGCATCACTACCTTCCCCAGGTGAGCAGCTGAATTAGGCTGTCGCGCGAGCTCATGATGAGATGGTCTTTGATTAACCAAATATCTTCTGTAAAAGGCCTGGCCCCAGCCAGGAAGAAGACGCAAGGAGGGGAGTGGGGTGGAGAGTTTAAAACACCAGCTTAGAGTCAGGTGGGCTTGGGTTCACCAGGTCCTGGCTCTGTGACTTAGGGCAGGCTATTTGGCTTCTCTGTGCTTCTGTTTGCTGATTGAAAAATTAGAGTGAAGATCCTATTGAGTTGCCATGAGAATTACCTGTGATAGTGCAGGACACTGCTTTGCAAACACCTGGTAAAGTGCTCAAGAAAGAAACCAGCAAACCAATCACCGCCGCTGCCAACAGCAAGGATGACAAATTCCTCAGGGGCATGAGGAATTTAGTGTCCCTCTGTGCCCTGTCCCTCTGCCTTATAGGTGTTTGAAATTCTAACGGACCTGGTCTTTGGCTGTTTCTAATGAGAGAGTGTTAGGAACCCGGATGCAGTGCTGAACCACGTGAGGCTAGCTGTCCCCTAAGTGCCCGAGGGGCATCTATTTGACCCCCCCGCCTGGGGATCCATCCCAGGAGAGGCCACCCTCAGCCCAGAGGTCTCAGCTCCTGATCTGCTCAGCCTCTGGGACTCCTAACCCCTCTCCGTCCCCACCTGGGATGATGCACAAATACGAAGGTGAGGAAAGGGTTTGATTGATGCCTTTGGCTGAAGTCCACCGTGGGTTCTCTGTGCAGGACGGTACCCGCTTCCCAGGGCCTGCGCAGGCTCTCTGGCCTGGCTAGCCCTCCAGAGAACCCCTCCCATGTCCCTGCATCCAGGCCAGAAGTTCCCTCTCTCACCTGAGCAGGCATCGGTCTTGGGAGCTTGGGAGGTGGCTGGGGGCCTCCGGGAAGTCGACTGTTCCCCTAGGCAGAGGAGCAGGGCGACTCTCTCCAGGACCAGGTGCCGCAGCCAGGCAGGCACTGGCTGCTGCAGGTTCTGCTTATGTACCAGCCGCACGATGAGGATGGTCTCGGCCAAGCTGATCACCAGAAGAGCCATGCACACGACGAAGTAGACACCTGTGCACCCCGGGGTGGGGCGGGGGTGGGGGACACACATGGGAGGTGGGAGAGGGCCGGTTCCTCTGGTCCTCGGTTGCACTGAGCTCTTCCCCGGGAGCGGGCCTTACCGATGAGGGGCGTGCCGATGGCCGTGGCCGGCAGCGTGTCGGACACGATGATCAGGAAGACCGAGTAGCCCAGGAGGAGCGTGATCTTGAAGGAGACCCTCTCGCCACTGTCCGGGGGCAGGTAGAAGCCTACAATGTCCGTGACCATGAGGAAAATACTGGGCAGCAGTAGGTTGACGGCGTAGAACAGGGGCCGCCGGCGGATGACCACCTGGGACCAAGAGAGGAGCTCTGGGGGAGCCGGGAGCAGACGGGTCCTGAACCCAGGAACCACCACCCCATCCCAGACCCCCCTGCTTCATGGGGCTTGCAGCCTGGATGGCTCGGAAAAGGAGACGGGCAGACCCCATATTCCGCCTCCAGATCCAGGCTTGAGGCTGTTCAGGAGAAGTAAAGGACAATTCAGTTGCGTTTCCCCACCTACTTCACTGAGGGAAGAGTGTGAGCTGGGAAAGGGCTATGCCTCCTTAAGTCTACCTGGGTGTGACTTTACTCATTGTTTTACCCACATCCGCATCCTGTCCGACTCACGTAGAACTTCATCTCTGCGTAACAGTCGCTGCTTTCCATACTGAACTCCTGAAACTGGGTCAGCACCCCCAGCAGCTCCCACTCGCCCTGGTTCATGAAGATGCTCCTGTCCAGTTTCACCTTTTCCGGCAGACGCCACAGGGAGAGGTTGATGTCCTGGACTGAGACAGGAGAAATCAAGCAGCTTTGGAGTCTGAGCCAGGGGTGTGCCTGTGGTGGGGGGGCAGCACCTACGTGGTGGGGCTCAAGCCTCAACTCTTAATCTTCAGCCTCAGCTTTCTCAGCTATACGATGAGGTAATAGTGCACACTGTACATGTCTGTGCAGTGGGGCTGTAACAAGGGAGACGAAGTCTTGGGTGGGAACACAGCAAAATGCCAAGAACCAGCGAACCATTTATTAGGAAGTTCTCTTCTCTCTCTCTGTTTCTGTTTCTGTCTTTGTCTCTGTCTCTCTCTGTCTTTCTCTCTCTGTCTATCTCTGTCTCTGTCTGTCTGTTTCTCTCTCTCTCTCTCTCTCTCTCTCTCCCTCTCTCTCTCTCTCTCTCTCTCTCTCTCTCTCTCTCACACACACACACACACACACACACACACACACACACACAGCCCTTCAAGCACCTTTCTAGGTTTCCTGTTAGAGTTTCTCATTTAGACAATGAGCAAGAGACAGCTTTCCTCACCTTTGCCTTGATAGAGCTGCCTGTCTTTAAAGGTGAACTAGGAAAATAAGCACTTATTATTATACTCACTTATAGAACAGCAGTTATACTGCTCTGTATCAGTACTAGAGAAACAGATATACATATGCACAAAAGGACAGAAGTATCCACTGCAGCAAAATATTGGGGAAGATCTAAATGGCTACCAATCAGGAAAATGCTTGATAAGGTATCATGCAGTCCAAATCATAAGCTATCCTACAGCAGTCAAAATTGATGAGGAAGAGCTAAGTCTGCAGTAACTTGGAAAAATGTCCAAGACCTGTTGTTGAGTAAAAAGGCTCAGATACCAGTATATAATAGAACATGAAATATTTTACATTTATGTAAAATAAAAACCTATAGGACAATTTCCAGGCACTTTCCATAGATGTGTATGTATGTGTATATATTCAAAGGATAGAGTAGGATCTGGAAGAACATATTATGTGAAGTTTGTACTGATAAAAATTGTTAAGTCTTGGTGTGGGGAGTTGTTGGTAAGATTTTGGGACTGAGAGTAAAGGTCAAAGATCAAAGATTATTTGTAATTACGGCTTTAAAAAAAATTTATTTTTGCCACGCTGCGTGGCATGCAGGATCTTCGTTCCCCGACCAGGAATCGAACCCCTGCAGTGGAAGGGCAGAATCTTAACCACTGGACCGCTAGGGAAGTCCCTGTAATTATGGCTTTTGTTCAAGGGAGTTAGGTATTACCTTTGCCATTTACAGTTAATGCAATAAAATCAGGATAGAACTGGAGGATGCCTTTTTGCAGTAGGGCAATTCTCACTTCACCAGACCATACTGGGCACCTAACGTTTGTCCACTCAATAAAAGTTTACCGATCGTCTTCCTTTGGGCCGGCACAGCCCTGGGGATCTAATGGTGGATAGAAATCATGTCGCTGCCCTCTCTAAGTTTCTGTCTGGAGGGGTAGACATTGAACAAGTCCTTACAAGTGACTAGAAGTGGGGAGAACAGGAGACTAAGAAGTTGAGTGCTGGGGATGCCTCGTCTGGGGGATGAGAGGGTGTTTCCCTGGGGCACGGACGGGGACACTGTGATTAGGAGGACTGTAGAGGAGTTGGCCCAGCTGTGGGAGGGGCAGTGGGGCAGAAAGGGGAAAGGGGGAGGGAGGGGGAGGGACACTTTGGCCTAGGAGAGGAAGCAGCATGTGAGTAAAGGAAAGAGCAAGGGGCTCTGGGGCCCAGGAAGGCAGGCAGCTGGGCTGGGGAGCGCACGCCAGGTGAGGCCGGAGGGGTGGCCACACTTTGCAGGGGCCTCTCAGCCAGGTAAGAGATTTGGATTGTGTCTCAGGGAAGCAGACAGTGACATGATCAGATCTGCATTTTAATGAGATCTCCCTGGCTGCTGTGAGGAACCTGAATGGGGGGGAGGGAGGAAGAATGAATGGGTGGGGACAGCTAGGAGGCTCCTGCAACAACCTGGGCAGGAGATGAGGGTTGCTTGCACTGGGGGCAGGGTCCATCAGTGGAGAAGTGGCTGGATTTGAAAGACATTTCGTGCCAGATCCTACTTGTGATATTGGGAAAGAATTGTCCCTGAGCATCTTGGCGTCAGTTTACACTGTCTCATTCAATCCTTATGACAACTGAGGGAGGCGACAAGGGCAACAATGGTAGTGCCATTTGGAAGATAAGGAAACAGAAGCTCAGCAACATTAAAAAACAAGGGGTGATCAAGTTGGAAGAGGGAGACTGCATCCTAGGGTGTGCTCCTCACGTGGGCACCCCGGGCGCCCCCAACATGTGCTCCCGCCTCCCGAAGCCCACAGACTCACTGGTGTGCAGCCAGCTGGTGAAGGTCAGCGAGCAGTTCTGTACGTCGAAGGGGAAGTTGTAGATGTCGAGGCTACAGGCGGTCACCACCTGGAGGGGCTTGTAGTTCTGGACCTCTCCATGATGCCGGACATACACGTACGGGATATTTGGAGACTTCCCCACGTCCACACTGGCCAGGGAAGAGGGGTCAGTTTGGGACTCAAGAAGCAGGTGAGGCCGTGGGAGTCTGAAGGTCTCTGAGCTACTCGGCAGGGAGGGTCTAGGCAGCAAGACAACCTGGCAGTTTTGTCTGGCCTCCGTTTTTCCAAGCTTCTTATCTATCTTAGGTTTCCTCACCTGCCGTTGCCAAGGCCACTTTCCAAGCAGTAAAGGGCATTTCTCATTTATTCCCCTGGCAACCTCACCACAAAAGGCAGGCCAGGAGGCCATGGACCCCCAAGCCATGGGCTGTAAGGAGAATGCCCAGCTGTCCCCATGCACCCCCCACCCAGGCTGGGCAGACCTCAGCCCCCAGGATCGCCAGCCCGATGGTGACGAGCAGGCTTGGTGGGAGAGCAGGACCTTGGGTTCCATCCCTAGAAGTCCTGTGAAATGAAAACCATCATTTCCGGGGTGGGGCAGGGGGGAAGGAACTGGCAAAATCAGTGAGAAGAATCGGAACAAAACAGCAAAGTCCTGCTAACTTCATCCTGTTCTATCAGCCAACCCCGGGCCGGGCTCTCCCAAGAAACCACTGCGGCTGAGCCTCGGACCCTGAGCCTACAGAGCCTTCTGCGACATCAGGCTGAGAGATGAGAAGTCAAGACCAAGGCTACGTCACTGTTTAAGCTGGAGATCCAGCCAGAAACTGGGGCTCCCCGATCCCTCCAGCCTGAGCTACACGAGGCCGGGGCTCTGAGTCAACTGCCTCCCCAAATAACAAGGTGAATGGCACCCCTGGAACTGGGTGATGTGGCGGGTACTGGGTGGAGGGCAACTGGCCCCCACCACCTTCTCCTTCTGTGTATCTCCCCAGCCATCTTCCCAGACCTTGGATTCAGAAACCCAGGCAGTGGAGCCTGAAGAATGGGGAGAAGGAATGTTGGCGGCTAGGAATAAAGGCTGGTGGGACCCACTTCATATCGGGGGTGCAATTTGTGGCCAGTGTGGCCATGTGTGACTTGAAAGTTTGAGTGTCTCCCGGCCCCAAATCTCCTTCATGACCAGGAGCGGTAACCACCGCTAGCACTTCATTTCTTTCAGCAATGTAACTGTCCCTTTTAAAAATGCAGCCATTCCTCGTTAGACTATTATGATTCAGTGTGGATTCATTCACTGGCCTCCCTTCCCGGGGAAGGGGGCCCTTGGACCAAGAAGTGCAGAGTTTCAACATCAGACACAGAAAAAGAGGAGTTTTCTAAAAAGAAAGGAAAGGGAGAAAAAAGACAAAGGGGAATTGGGGCCCGATTCAACTTTACCTATGGTTCAGCAGGTCTAGTGGGGCATCTCAAATGCAACAGCAGTAATCCTGTCTCCCACCCCCTGGCTGCCCAGTATCTGATGACAGTACTCACAACTCGTTGATGAGGATGTCTGGGACCCAGATGCTGTCCGTGGGGATGGACAACTTGGTGATGTTGTCAAAGTCCTCAGGGTTCCACTGGAGAAACTCATCAGTCCAGTACTAAGGGAGGGACAGGAACGGTCACAGGCTACCCCGTCCGTCTCAGGCCGAGTCGTCCGCAACTCAGGCCAACTTCACCACTTGGAGCCCAGGCAACAGGTGGGCATCTTCTTGGGAGAATCTGGGTGTCAGTGGCACCCAGACCACTCAGCGGTACCCAAATGTCCCCCAACCTCTGTACTCACACATCCCTACATGCAAATACAACACAGACGGATGCAGCCTCTCCCCGGGAAGGTATTCAATCATTAATAATGTTATAAACCCCCTAGCCACCAACTGAGGGATCTTAGACAAATTGCTTCTTGGGTCTTGATCGCCACATATGTACACAGGGATAATAGCATGCACCTCACAGGCTGGAGATGGTTATTACTAAATTTTGATCAATGCCTCCTCCACTATCCTGCCAGAGTGACTGATCTAAAATGTAAATTTCATCATGTCACTCCTATGCTTAAAAGTCTTCAGTGGAGCTCCACTGCCATTAGGATCATAGACAACAAAGGCCCACCTGATCTGGCCTCCACCTATCTCTCCAGCCTCATTTTTCTTGCCATGGCTCTCTGTGGAGTCTACGCTCCAGCCACATGGAATTAAACATTGTCAAAACCTCTGCATCGCCGCGTACCCTGCTCCCCCCACACTGCAGTCCTGTCTTCTTTATCGAGGTGAGTCTTACTCATCCTTCCAGATGTAACCCAGGAATCTGTCTGTTTCCTTCTCCAGGAGCCTCCCACGACCCCTACTCCCCAGGCTGAGTTTAGTGCCTCTGCTTTGCTCCCACAATTGGCATCTTTTCTTTGCTGCACAGGAGCGGCTATCTTGCTGTGTTGCATTGTCTGGTCACGTGTCTGTGGCCTCCACTCGTCTATGAGCTCATCGTGGGCAGGACCTGAGTCTAATCTGGTGCCTTAGCACAGCTGCTGGTACATAGCAGATCGGCATCTCCTACTGCTGGAGCAGACAAGTGACCCTGGAGGTCCAGAGGTGGGACTTAAGCCAGATGTCCCGGGGAAGGAGCCCCAGAATGCCTGTTCTGGCTTGGGTCCCTCTCTTGAGGCAGGTGTGCTGTGTATTAAGAGATCTCGCTAAGGCAGAAAGGGAGCAGGACGTCAGGAATCAGTATTCTGGCTTCTTCCTCCACCCCACTCCCTGTCCCATGAGGAGCGGGAGGGATTTAACAGAGACCCACATACACCAGGTGTGTCCTCAGAGCCTCTCTCGGGTTTGCCTTCTAGGAACTGTCCCCCGCCTCCTGCTGTCCTCTCTTCAGTCACTTTGGTGTCCCCTCCTGCTCTGATGTCTTCCCCACAGCCTCAGGGGCTGCCAGAGCAGGACCAGCCTGTGGACGGCAGCCCGCACTGTCTCCTGCCCTCCCCCGGCAGCTCCAAGCCGGAAATGCCGCCAAGGCCTCGCAGCCCTCCACACACCAGTGCCTGAGTGATGCCCTTCAGAAGCCGGAAGAGCGGGCAAATGGACGGGGATGGGGAGACTAACTGGATGGAATCATCCTGTTTCAATCTCCCAATTTGGTTGTCATCCAATTTGGCTTTAAAGAAGGAAGAACTTTCTAGCAATTAGAGCTGTTTCAAAGCAAAGTGACTGCCTTCTGAGCTACCAGTCACTGAGGTGTTTGAGCAACAGAGGTGGGAAAAGCACATGTTTGCGAGGCTGTGAAAAACTTCAGAAACCAGGGTGTGGAGGATTCGTCCTCCACCAATCTTTTTTTTTGCGGTTGTGGCCTCTCACTGTTGTGGCCTCTCCCCTTGCGGAGCACAAGCTCCGGATGCGCAGGCTCAGCGGCCATGGCTCACGGGCCCAGCCGCTCCGCGACATGTGGGATCTTCCCGGACCGGGGCACGAACCCGTGTCCCCTGCATCGGCAGGCAGACTCTCAACCACTGCGCCACCAGGGAAGCCCCACCAATCTTTAAGCCACCTTCTATTCCCAGTCCTGAGGTTAGAGGGGTCCAGATCCAGGAGATCCTGGATCTCGTGAGTAGGCCTCCTACCTCTTCCCTCCCCTCCCCTCCCCTCCCCAAGGCCTCTGAGATCCTGACTCCTTTGGGTTGTAGGAGCCCCAGTCCAAGGAAATGGGGGTGGGGGAGGGGCAGGGGCTGGTCAGCTCACCTGCCGGTACCAGATGTACGTGGTCAGCACCTGATTCTTCTCATCCTGTGGAAAGAACGGGAGCTCAGCGTAGGCGGCCCTGTGGGCTGCAGGCCCCTTGCGCACACCAACGCCAGCAGGAGCTGCTGCTCTGTGTCTCTGTTCCCTTGGGAAGTGAGAGTGAGGAAATGAGGTGGAGGAAAAGGGGTGAGCCAGGAAGAGTTGGTTTTTTACTAGGACACACCTAGAAAGAAGTCCAGTGATTTCTTTTTTAACATCGTGCGTGTGTGTGTGTGTGTCTTCTATTATCTTCTATTCTGTTGTGTGTATTTTACATATACATTTATAACACAATAGAAGATAATGATAGAAGACATATAACAGCATCATATAGATGTATATCCGTACATTTATATGTGTATCTATCTCCCACTCTAGCATGGAGTCAAGCTGTACAAAACCACACAGGATGAAAAATCCGTCACTATCCCTCCCTTCGATCCAATTCCCGATTTCCCTTCCTGAAACGGCCAACTGACTCTAGTAGAGACAGCCAGAGAAGTCCATTCCACCCATCCTACCCCAGTGCAGTGCCCTGAGTCTTGCAATATCCTCTCATTTATCTCTGCCCAATGTCTGACCTCCTCGGCTGGGCAGTGCACTCCACCCTACATCAGTAATTGATTAATTGATTTATTTAGGATTAATTCCTCAACGACGAGTTAGTAACACCCGCCGTGTACCAAGGATGTGTGTAAGACAGCAAGGGTGTAGAGACGAGTAGGACGGTCTGAACCCTCACACAGCTCACACGGGTAGGTACGATTGTGAAAACCACCTGCGCTGAGTGACCCGCTGGCTGTAGGGTACAGGAGGGGCAGCCATGAAGGTGACCCCACTTTTCTGGTTTGGGCAGCTGTCCTGAGCCGTGGTGCCAGAGCACAGGTGCTGTGGGTGCTTGAATGCCCACCGAGTTGCCTGGGGGTGACTTGGACTCACATGGCCTCCCACCCAGAAGGCCCACCTCTGAGCCGGGCAGTGGGGACAGGTGCTCACCACGCTGAGGATGGCGTAGACGATGACATCAATGGACACCGTGGTCGGCGTCCTCCAGTCCCGCACAGGCCGCACACCCTTCTTGTAGTTGGCCAGGAGGTGATCTGACAGCCGCAGCAGAGCTGGCCTGGAGGCGTTTCGGGCCTGGGGGCCCCGCCTGTGCTTGGCTGGGAAGGAGAACAGTTCAAATCAGACAACAGAGCCTGAGTCTCCCCCAGTTCTCTGGCCCTGGTTTGAAAGCTATTAAAAGGAAAGTGTCCCCACCCTTCCCAGATACTCCCACAGCTGAAATTCCCATCACCAGAGCATATGCCCAAATCCAAAGATACCGTCTCCTAAGGGTAGCCTAGGCGCCCATTTACATGAGAAGGGAGCTGGGCTGTGAACGCAGGTGCCACAAGACAGGTGAGGTCTCAAGTAGGCCAAGGGCTCAGAAGGGTTGAGAGAAGCTGCCTGCCCAGAGGAGGTGGGCCCACGGGGCCCTGCATGAGGGGCTCTGGGAGATAGAGGGGAGCTGGCCCTCGGGTGTGATACTGGAAAGCGTGTCCCCAAGTGCCCAAATTCTAAGCCCAATGGTCTGCGGAGGGTCAGTCCCAGCCAAGGTCACATCTCAGCGTCTGCAAAGCACACTGTCCCCTTGACCCCAGCCCGCAACTGGCGAGGAGAAAAGGGTGGGCATCCAGTGACTATGGACATTCCTTCTCCCTCCCGCAAAATCTACCCAGAGGAAATCCCTGCCCCCTCTCCACACTCACAGAAACTCCTGGGGAGGCTTTGCCAGGCCTCCTTCTAGGGTAGCTTTATGGGCAGGTGTGATGGGGTTAGGAAGAGGGCTGGGCTGAGGTGTGGAGGAAGTGAGGAGAAACCAAACGGTCCCCAGAGCAGGAGGCCTGCAAAGATAAAGCAGTGAAACCCCAACCCCTGGGCCCTAGCCCTGCTCTCTGGGGACTTCATGAGCACCTCAGTTGTCCGTCCGGGAAACAGTAGAAGCACCTCCCGAAAGGTGCCAGAAATATGAAGGTGAAAGACGGGGTCGGGGAGGGGAACAACTTGGAGGACCAGGGCACAGGCTGCAAGGCCGTGAGGGGCTGGCAGAGGGAGACCAGGGTCTTTCACAGACCAGGGGCCAGCAGGCCCGGCTTTCTCTCGACAAGGCTGCTTCTTCTCCCATCTCATCTATCATGTGTGGACCTCCACAGCAAGTTGGTCCTGCAGAACCCCTTCCCGCCCCTCACCCACCTGCCCCTGATAAACTTTCAGCTTCCCTCAGAAAGGCAGAGAAGAGCAGAGAGAGAGGAAGACAAGAGGACATTTACTGAGTGTCCCCTTTGAAAAAATATCAATGAACATATTGTTCATTGCAGTCTTAGGAGAGCCCACTGGAGTGAGTATCATGACACCCCATTTATAGATAAAGAAGGTAAGGCTCAGAAGCCTTGGTGAGGCCCCCCAAGGCTCAGAAAGACGAGTGCCGTGCCCTGCAAGGGAAGGAAATGAAATTCAAACCCAGGTCCCTGTGTGTCTTCACTACACGGCAGCTCAGATCCTACTGTCTGGGACTCTGATCACTTTGGACAGAACAAGTCTGGGTCCTGCAGGCCTCAGAGCAAAGGACCAATGCTGGGAGGGACAGAGCTTCTCTTCAGCTAAGGAAACTCCAGACCACAGTCCTAACTTGCAGCCCAGGCCTACTCATCCTGGGCTGAGTTTCCCCAAACGACAGCTCATGGGAGGAAAATCATTGTGCCCAGAAGCCCTTCAGATCTGTCCAATTAAGCACATCCTAACTGTGCCCCAGCCCCAGCTTCAACCCTGCTCTGGATGGAGAGAAAACCTTCCCAAATGGGGAACAAATATTGTCTGCAGTAAAAGGAAATGGATCCTTTTGTGACCAAAGCGCCCTGTGTCCCCAGGAGGCGGAAAGGGATGGGTGGGGGAATGCAGAGAAAAGTTTGGTGCTATTAGAGGTTAGCCCTGGAAGGAACTTTAGAGAACCCATGCAACAAAAGCAGTGAAGCTGGGGAAACATGATGACATTCATTCTGGTCTCCACTCTACTGCTAAGGAGCTGTGTGACCCTGAGTGAATTACTTCCCATCTCTGGTCCACAGCATTCCCATTTATAACAAGAAAGGGTGGACCAAATGAGCTCAAAGTTCCCTTGCAGCTGCCCTTCGATGAGTTTGGGGGCAGGGCAAAAAGAGAGGAGCCCCTGTCCCATGCCCGTCTAAGCATTTCCCACACAGCTCAGGGCCCCTCTCTGCAAGCCCTGCTCTCACCCAACGTTCAACATCCCCAATTTCTAGCTGGATCCCAGTGTGTTAAAATCCTCTCCTGCTCATATGCAGTAAGATCCCTAACTTGCTTGTAGCCCCACCCACTCCAAAACCCTCTTTCCCTCAACTTCTGGAGGGGCCAAGCATCCCCTCTCCCACCTCTGTAGCTGCCAGCAGGTCCTGCGTGCTTCCCCACGGCCTCCTTACCTTCTCCCTGGGCCAGGAGCGTGGGCAGAAGCAAGGCAAGCAGCGCCTGCGGCACCCACAGCAGCATGGCGAGCTTCTGGCGGTGTCGGACGCCTCGAGGGGCCTTCAGGGTGAGCCCTGCTGAGGACCAGCCTGCCTGCGCTCTGCCAGCCTCATGTCTCAGCCAGCCTGCCTCTCCCAGCTGGCTGCTCACTGCACCTTCGGAGGCTGCAGCCTCGCACTGCCCCGGCCACCAGGGCTGGGAAGCCGCCAAGTTTTCCTGCAATCAATCCTTCAGCTGGATCAGGTTTCAGGGCGGGGAAGGAAGAAGAGGGAGCCAGTGAGAGGGGAGCCCACCAGGTTGATGTCATGCGGCCAGAGCTCAGTCCACCCATTCAGCCAGGTGGCCTGGCCAAGTTCCCCAAGGAGCAACTTGGTGTCAGGGGGCTTCAGGAGCTCCTGGAGCAAGGGTGCAGCCTGTCCACTGGGAGGTGCTTTAGGCTGCTGCCTTCATTTATGCCCGTCGGTAGCATCGGGCTGGGGCAGGGTGGGGTGGGGTCCGAGAAGCAGGAGGACCATGCTTTAACCCCACAGGTGACACGGTGCCCCTAGCTAAGCGGGTGACTGGCCATTATCATTAAAGAGCAAATACACATCTAACTGCTCCCCTGCCACACGCACACACACAAGGATACAGAATGTCCCATTCTGTATCCTTGGGCTCCCTGTGGGTAAACATGAGGCACCCCCCGCCCCGCTGTATTTTGCTCCAAGCCCAGGCCAACGTGGCCTGGGGCCCATTCCTTCCACCGAGCCAAACCCTCCAGAGACAGCAAGCCAGGAAGGAGCCTCAGACACTGAACTTGATCTAAAAGGGGCAGCACCGAAGCTGGAGGAGAAAAAGGGACAAGAGGAAGCTGAAAAGAAACAGAAGGTAAACTATAGAAAGGGGGGGTCTGGAGAAGAAGGGGGAGAAGTAAAAAGAAAGCTTCCCTGGTGGCGCAGTGGTTGAGAGTCCGCCTGCCGATGCAGGGGACACGGGTTCGTGCCCCAGTCCGGGAAGATCCCACATGCCACGGAGCGGCTGGGCCCGTGAGCCGTGGCCGCTGAGCCTGTGCGTCCGGAGCCTGTGCTCCACAATGGGAGAGGCCACAGCAGTGAGAGGCCCGCGTACTGCAAAAAAAAAAAAAAGTAAAAAGAAGCAGAAAAGGAAGAAGAGAAAGAAAACTTGGTAGGAAACTGAGAAGGAAGAGGAAAATAGAAGTAAAAGGCAAGGAAGGAGGGGGACAAATAGAGGAAAAGAAGGAGGAAAAGAAGAGAAGAAAGAGGAGGGGAAAGGGTGAAGCAGAGGCAGCAGGAAGGGGCTGAGCCGTGAGCCCCAGGTGGCCTGAATGTGGCTGACCCTCCCTGAATGGGACTCTGGGCAATGGGCTCTCCATACTGCGGTGGACCATCTCGGGGACAGTAAGGAAGCCTAGAGACCCTGTGCCACGGACCCCAAGCTTTCATTTCTGCAGTGAGCTCCTGGGACCCTCTGGGACTGCCCGATTGTGTTAGGGAGGGAAGAGGATGTCTTCTGCCCAGCGTGTGCATTAGAGAATTAGCTTCTTAGGTAACAGAATTAGAGCAAGTCGGGCAGGCCACGGCCTCCAATGGAGATGTATTGCCCGTGCGTCTCTCTGATGGAGCAGCAATCAGGTTTCCCTTGAAGAAATTAATGGACGTGATGGCACAACAGACAAGGGGAGCTGGAGCTGTGGCCAGTGGCGGGGTGTAAATTGCCTCCGATGAAACTGTGGAGTCACTTCTGCCCCTTTAAAATAAGACAAGAATTAGTGTGAGGCCTTGATGAACTCTCCTTGGCCAGTGGGGATGAGGGAAAAGCAGAGGCCTGGCTAATTTGATTCCTGAGCTCTGCCTGCAGACGGCCAGGCTCCTCCCAGGGAGGCAGACGCACAGATGGCAGCCATCCAGTGTGGGTAATGAAAAGCTTGGAGGCTGTAGGGTCTGCAAGCCTTCCTCTGTGTCCAGATGCTCCCAGAACCATGGGAAGGAGGACTGTGTTCACATGTGTGCCTGGAGCTTTCCACACATTCATGATGCTGTCCCATGACACAGTCCTTTAACCACTTTTCTTGCTCCCATTTTCCAGGTTAAAACACAGAGCCCAGAGAGCCTCCAGGACTTGCCTCAGTTCCCAAAGCTACTTATGGATGGAGCTGAGATCCTCCAGACGCGTGGTTCCAGCCCTTCCCATTACAGCTGTGTGCTTCCCATCTCCTCCAGTAGATTTTTACTGGTCTGTAAAACATTTACCACCAAAGAACCTGATCTTTTAAAACCTATAAACCTATAAAAATTCTGCAGCCTGTAGTAACATCTGGCCCCACTAGAGGTCCACTGGCTAGAGGAGGGCTGGGGAAAGCATATGGTTTCTCATTATGGTGCTAAATGGGAGATAGAGCTTTATCCTCCCCCAACCCCTTGAGGAGAGGGATTCACGAAGCCCATTGGTTGGACACCCAGGCTTGGTTCTCGCTCACGGAGCCCCTGTGAGACCCACCTCTCTTTGCTCTGGGGGTGGCTTGGGGGCAGCCTTTCTGCCACCTAGTTCCAGGGACCTGACACATCCTGGCCTGGAGGCTGAACAACTTAGGTGTTGTCTATTCATGGAGAGGGTGGAAACCAGGAGGATCAGTTTTCCTAGTTCCCCTGCCCAAAGAGGCAGCAGTGGCCTTTATAGGAAGGAGAGAAGAGGAACAGTGTCTTCAGACATTGAAGGGTCCCTTCTCTCTGGGTTTTTCTTTCCTCGATGTCCCATCAGGTCTCATCACGACCTGTTCTCTAATAAGGCACCGGTCCTTGGAATGGCCTGCTATTTACCAAGCATACTGTGTGCCAGGCACTGTGCTAAGCTCTTTATCACATTTAATCCTTACTTCCTATGAAGAAGATACTATTCCCGTATTGCCGGTGAGGAAATTGAGGCACAGAGAAGTTAAGCAACCTTACATAGCCAATAAGTGGAGAACATGGTATTAAGTCTTATAGACTCGGAAGCCTGGGCTTTTAACCACCTGATTGCACTGAATCCCAGAGCATCTCTGGATTTAGACCCAGGCTGATTGGACCCTGGCTCCAATCCCGGGAATGCATGGGGGTCCACATTCTTGCCTTGATTGGTTTTGTTGAAAGGGTAGGCTCACAAGCCTGCTAATTAAAGATATTTTTATTGAGGTGTGTCACAAGTAGAATATATGATAACTTAATGGACTGTTAAGTGTACTATTTTCCCCACTACAAAATGGATTCAGAAACACCGCACTCCACCATCCTGGTCCCAGCAAAGCTCTGTGAATGTCAGGTATGGGCTGCACAGTAAATGTGGAACTGGTGACCTCTGTAGCCCCTCCTCATGGTATGGACGTGATGCTAGAGTTTTGGAGTCTGATATTACGCTGTAGAGTCTGGGGGCATGAGGTGGGGCTTCATTAGAAGGATGGGGTTATTTCTTGTCTTGCCACCTGAGGAAAAGGCTGTTTTTCTAGCCCTCTAACCAGACAGGATGGAGATTCTGAAGTAAGTGATACATTGGGGCTTTTTCTCTCAATATTGACCCCCAAAGGTCAAGATGACCAAGGGTTGTTCCTAGGAGGTGGCTGCTTATATTGCCACCTTCCACATGCAGACAGGCAAGAAGTAGGAATGAAGACACCCAGGCAAGGGGCCTGTGAAGTTATGCTGTTCTTTTTGGGACTCTATGAAGCTATTTTGGGACACTAGGTCGAGGAAGAATGAGTGCCCTGTGCCCTACAGATGGACTGTCTCAGTCTTCATGTATCCCTTTGCTTACTTCCCTCATCTCTTCCCTTAATATGTACTCAATACTGAATGCCCCACCTTCTTCCTCCACGCTAAGGGGAGGAGAAGGAAGGGGAATTTACTACTGATTAGGCCAGTGTGGTGGCAGCAGCGACGGTCTGAGAGAGAAGCACTGAGAACAGTGAAACCCAAGGGACCACGATGGGCTGCTTGGTCCCACTGCCTCACCTGCCTGGCCATCTTCCTGCTGCTAAACTTCAGAGATCAGGGACGTGTTTTCACAAGGGAGCTGGTAATCCTTCACACAATCCATGGTGGTGGTGGGGGGGTCATGGGTGTGAGAAACAGCAGAACAGGCAGGGTCCTTCTGGCAAAGGATGGAGGTCTCACTCAAGCCCTAGCAAAGATCCAAGAAGGGGGTATTCCAGCCTCTTGAATATGTCTCCTTCCTAAAGATGAAACTTTTCCCCTTCCCTTTTCCCTAAATTTCCATCAAGTTCTAGCTTCTTCAGCTCCTTGAGATGGAATCTCTTCTTCTGTGCCCCCCCAAACAGAGAAACTTCTCCAAGGTAGAAGGTCCTGGAAAGTGCATCTAGAATTAGCAAACTAGTAACAAAGGCCAGGCCTTAATGGGGCCTGGTTATGGGTCAGTCCATCTGGTCACCCAACATCTAGACCTGGGGACAGAAGGTCATTTGGCTTAAATTTCTCTCACTCAAAAGAATTACTAAATTCCAGGGAGGAAGGGACTAGAGAAGACACCTTATTCCTAGTGAGTGGCCATTAGTCCATCTGGACACCCCAGAGCTGGGCCTAGGGATGGAGATGTTTTGGCTTAAATTTCTCTCTTACTTGAATTCTAATTCCTATCAAGGAAGGAACTGGAGTGGCCTTTTTATCCATCCTCTTGTTTCCAGGAAGATTAGAGTCTTAATATATTGTTATTAGTACTTTCTGAGAAATGATCTTTTTTTTTAACATCTTTATTGGAGTATAATTGCTTTACATTGTTGTGTTAGTTTCTGCTGTATAACAGAGTGAATCAGCTATACTTACACTTATATCCCCATATCCCCTCCCTCTGGCGTCTCCCTCCCACCCTCCCTATCCCACCCCTCTAGGTGGTCACAAAGCACCGAGCTGATCTCCCTTTGCTATGCGGCTGCTTCCCACTAGCTATCTGTTTTACATTTGGTAGTGTATATATGTCCATGCCACTCTCTCACTTAGTCCCAGCTTACCCTTCCCCCTCCCTGGGTCCTTAAGTCCATTCTCTATGACTGCGTCTTTATTCCTGTCCCGCCCCTACCTTCTTCAGAACCTTTTTTTTTTTTTTTTTTTTTTTAGATTCCATTATATGTGTTAGCATATGGTATTTGTCTTTCTCTTTCTGACTTACTTCACTCTGTATAACAGATTCTAGGTCCATCCACCTCACTACAAATAACTCAATTTCATTTCTTTTAATGGCTGAGTAATATTCCATTATATATATGTGCCACATCTTCTTTATCCATTCATCTGTCTATGGAAACTTAGGTTGCTTCCATGTCCTGGCTATTGTAAATAATGCTGCAATGAACGTTGTGGTACATGACTCTTTCTGAATTATGGTTTACTCAGGGTATATGCCCAGTAGTGGGATTGCTGGGTCATATGATAGTTCTACTTTTAGTTTTTTAAGGAACCTCCATACGGTTCTCCATAGTGGCTGTATCAGTTTACATTCCCACCAACAATGCAACAGGGTTCCCTTTTCTCCACACCCTCTCCAGCATTTATTGTTTGTAGATTTTTTGATGATGGCCATTCTGCCTGGCGTGAGGTGATACCTCATTGTAGTTTTGATTTGCATTTCTCTAGTGATTAGTGACGTTCAGCATCCTTTTATGTGTTTGTTGGCAATCTGTATATCTTCTTTGGAGAAATGTCTATTTAGGTCTTCTGCCCATTTTTGGATTGGGTTTTTGTTTTTTTGATATTGAGCTGCATGAGCTGCTTGTATATTTTGGAGATTAATCCTTTGTCAGTTGCTTCATTTGCAAATATTTTCTCCCATTCTGAGGGTTTCTCCCATTCTTTTCATCTTGTTTATGGCTTCCTTTGCTGTGCAAAAGCTTTTAAGTCTATTAGTCTTGAGTCTTAGTCTATAATAGACTATTATTATTACTATTAGACTATTACTAATAGTCTATTAGTCTATTAGTCTTGAGTCTTCTTCCTTTTTTTCTTGATGAATCTGGCTAATGGTTTATCAATTTTGTTTATCTTCTCAAAGAACCAGGTTTTAGTTTTATTGATCTTTGCTATCGTTTCCTTCATTTCTTTTTCATTTATTTCTGATCTGATCTTTATGATTTCTTTCCTCTGTTAACTTTGGGATTTTTTTGTTCTTCTTTCTCTGATTGCTTTAGGTGTAAGATTAGGTTGTTTATTTGAGATGTTTCTTGTTTTATGAGGTAGGATAATGTTACTATAAACTTCCCTCTTAGAACTGTTTTGCTGCATCTCATAGGTTTTGGTCATCGTGTTTTCATTGTCATTTGTTTCTAGGTATTTTCTGATTTCCTCTATGATTTCTTCAGTGATTTCTTGGTTATTTATTATCATATTGTTTAGCCTCCATGTGTTTGTAGTTTTTTTCCTGTAATTGATATCTAGTCTCATAGCGTTGTGGTTAGAAAAGACACTTGATACAATTTCAATTTTCTTAAATTTACCAAGGCTTGATTTGTGACCCAAGATATGATCTATCCCAGAGAATATTCCATGAGTACTTGAGAATAAAGTGTATTCTGTTGTTTTTGGATGGAATGTCCTATAAATATCAATTAAATCCATTTTGTTTAATGTGTCATTTAAAGCTTGTGTTTCCTTATTTATTTTCATTTTGGTTGATCTGTCCATTGGTGAAAGTAGGGTGTTAAAGTCCCTTGCTGTTATTGTGTTACTGTCGATTTCCCCTTTTATGGCTGTTAGCATTTGCCTTATGTATTGAGGTGCTCCTATGTTGGGTGCATAAGTATTTACAATTGTTATATCTTCTTCTTGGATTGATCCCTTGATCATTATGTAGTATCCTTCTTTGTCTCTTGTAATAATCTTTATTTTAAAGTCTATTTTGTCTGATATGAGAATTGCTACTCCAGCTTTCTTTTGATTTCCATTTACATGGAATATCTTTTTCCATCCCCTCACTTTCAATCTATATGTGTCCCTAGGTCTGAAGTGGGTCGCTTGTAGACAGCATATATACGGGACTTGTTTTTGTATCCATTCAGCCAGTCTATGTCTTTTGGTTGGAGCATTTAATCCATTTACATTTAAGGTAATTATTGATATGTATGTTCCTATTACCATTTTCTTAATTGTTTTCGTTTGTTATTGTAGGTCTTTTCCTTGTCTTGTGTTTTCTGCTTAGAGAAGTTCCTTTAGCATTTGTTGTAAAGCTGGTTTGGTGGTGCTGAATTCTCTTAACTTATGCTTGTCTGTAAAAGTTTTAATTTCTCCATCAAATCTGAATGAGATCCTTGCTGGGTAGAGTAATCTTGGTTTTAGGTTTTTCTCTTTCATCATTTTAAATATGTCCTACCACTCCCTTCTGGCTTGCAGACTTTCTGCTCAAAGATCAGTTGATAACGTTATGGGGATTCCCTTGTATGTCATTTGTTGCTTTTCTCTTGCTGCCTTCAATATTTTTTCTTTGTATTTAATTTTTGATAGTTCGATTACTATGTGTCTTGACATGTTTCTCCTTGGATTTATCCTGCCTGGGACTCTCTGTGCTTTCTGGACTTGATTGATTATTTCCTTTCCCATATTACAGAAGTTTTCAACTGTAATCTCTTCAAATATTTTCTCAGTCCCTTTCTTTTTCTCTTCTTCTGAGACTCCTATAAGTTGAATGTTGGTGTGTTTAATGCTGTCCCAGAGGCCTCTGAGACTGTCCTCAATTCTTTTCATTCTTTTTTCTTTATTCTGCTCTGCGGTAGTTATTTCCACTATTTTATTTTCCAGGTCACTTATCCATCCTTTGCTTCAGTTATTCTGCTATTGATTCCTTCTAGAGAATTTTTAATTTAATTTATTGTGTTGTTCATCATTGTTTGCTTTTTAGTTCTTCTAGGTCCTTATTAAATGTTTCTTGTATTTTCTCCATTCTATTTCCAAGATTTTGGATCATCTTTACTATCATTACTCTGAATTCTTTTTCAGGTAGACTGCCTATTTCCTCTTCATCTGCTTGATCTGGTGGGTTTTTATCTTGCTCCTTCATCTGCTATGTATTTCTCTGTCCTCTCATTTTGCTTAACTTACTGTGTTTGGGGTCTCCGATTCACAGGCTGCAGGTTCATAGTTCCTGTTGTTTTTGGTGTCTGCCCCCAGTGGGGAATATTTGTTCAGTTGGTTGTGTAGGATTCCTGGTGGAGGAGACTGGTGCCTGTGTTCTGGTAAATTAGGCTGGATCTTGTCATTCTGGTGAGCAGGATAACGTCTGGTGGTGTGTTTTGGGGTGTCTGTGATCTTATTATAATTTTAGGCAGCCTCTCTGCTATTGGGTGGGATTGTGTTCTTGTCTTGCTAGTTTTTTGGCATGGGGTGCCCTGCACTGGAGCTTGCTGGTCATTCAGTGGAGCTGGGTCTTAGCATTGAGACAGACATCTCTGGGAGAGCTCTCACCAATTGATATTACGTGGGGCCGGGAAGTCTCTGGTGGTCCAATGTCCTGAACTCAGCTCTCGGACCTCAGAGGCTCAGGCCTGACAGCCGGCCGGAACACCAAGACCCCGTCAGCCACACGGCCAGGTATGTGGGGGAGTTTCTTGCCTTTTGGGAAGTCTGAGGTTTTCTGCCAGCCTTCAGTAGGTGTTCTGTAGGAGGTGTTCCACATGTAGATGTATTTTTGATGTATTTGTGGGGAGGAAGGTGATCTCACGTCTTACTTCTCTGCCATATTGAAGGTCCTTCTTCGAGAAATTTTCAGAGAAAGAGACCTCACAAGCCCCTCTGGGATTCCAAAACCAAGTTTCTTCTAATATCTCACTTTAATTGCACTTGGTACACTTTGAATCGTTTCCTTCCATCCTGTAGAAATGAGTCACATCTCCATCCATCCTCTCCATCATCTCTGAGAGGCGGTGAGAACACAGTGCGCTTTTCTGGACTCTTCTAGAGAGAAGAAACAGAGGCAAAGAATAATAACATTTACCAAACTTTGTACTGCACTGCATGGATTACAATGCACTTTCATGCATGTTCTCATTCCCTTTGAAATACACTAGAGCACTCTGAGGTAGGTGACATTATCGTCATTTTATAAATGAAGAACTACCACATCGAGACTTTTAGTAATTTGTCCAAGGTCACTCAGCTAATAGGTGGCCAAGTCTGCTAGGAACCCTAAGCCAACTAGGGCTACACTCATGAAAAACGGATGCTGTCATCTACCTTTTCCACTGAGGTAAGAAGCAAAGAGGAAGGAAACACAATGCACTGTAATGGCCATTGCCTCTAGGGTGTTGTGGAATGTGGATCTAAAAGGAGGGTAGGCAGGATGTGGAGGTAGTTTTTCTGTATCTACCTATTAAGCCTTTACATTTTGTACCATGTAAATATATTACCTATTCAAAAAATGAGTTTTTAAAAAGAAGCTATGGGAAGAATGGAATATAAGCCGGTTAGTCATGACTCCATCATAATCTATCCGAGTGACCTTGGGTAAGTCAGCTAAACTGTCTATGCCTCGGTTTTTTCACCTATCAAATGAGGATAAGGAGTAATTGCCCTGACTACTGCATTTACCTGTCTATCAAATGCACAGGACTTTTTTTGAGAGTAATCGTTCAGTAACTACTAATGTGGAATGGGAAAGACAGTATCAGCATCACCTGGTTGAAATTACACATGCCCCTCCACCCAGATATTCTGATACCTGCTCCCCCTTCCCCACTACACAATTATGAAAACCATAATTCATAACCAGTCTGTGTTATGAAAAACCACAGAACCTGGAGTCAGACTTGAGCTCAAATCTCAGTTGCTCAGCTTACTAGTTGTATGATCCTGGTCAAGATACCTAAAGTGTCCAACCTCATCTTTCTCGTGTCTAAATTGAGTGTACCATACTTCTCCCTGAAGGTCATTGTGAGAATTAAGTGAGGTGGTGAGGTAAAGCATGTAGCACAATGCCCAGGACCTAGTATATACTCAAAAGCTGGGTAGTATCCTTCTTATTACAAATAAAAGGGAAGCAATAGAATTAATAGCCACCATCCATTCTACTCTCTAATTCTATGAGTTCAACTTTTTTTTTTTAAGATTTTACCTACAAGTGATACCATACAGTATTTATCTTTCTCTGTATGGCTTATTTCACGGAGCATAATGCCCTCCAAGTTCATCCATGTTGTCACAAATGGAAGGATTTCCTCTTTTATGGATGAAGAATAAATATTCCATTGTGTTTATATACCACATATTCTTTACACTTAGGTCTTATCCAAATCTTGGCTATTAGACATGAGAGAGCAGATTTCTTTCTGAGAGTCTGATTTCATTTCCTTTGGATATGTAACCTAGAAGTGGGATTGCTAGATCTTATGGTAATTGTTTTAATTTTTTAAAGAACCTCTGTAATGTTTTCCATAGTGGCTGTACCAATTTACTTTCCCTCCAACAATGTACAAAGGTTCCCTTCTCTCTACATCCTCACCAACACTTATTTCCTGTCTTGATAACAGCCATCTTAACAGGTGTGATGTGAAGTTGTATCTCATTGTAGTTTGATTTGCATTTCCCTGATGGTTAGTCATGTTGAGCACTTTTTTATGTACCTATTGGCCATTTTCTTTAGAAAAATGTCAAGTCCTTTGTCCATTTTTCATCAGGTTATTTGTTGTTTTTGCTACTAAGTTGTATGAGTTTCTTATATATTTTAGGTATTAATCCCTTATCAGATAATATGGTTTGCAAATATTTTCTCCCATTTCATAGGTTGCCTTTTCATTTTGTTGTTACCTTTGCTGTGCAGAAGATTTTTAGTTTGATGTAGTCCCACTTGTTTATTTTTTCTTTTGTTGATTGTGCTTTTTGTGTCATATCCAAAAAAATCATTGCCAAGACCATCATCAAAGAGTTTTTTCCCCGTGTTTTCTTTTAGGAATTTTCTGCTTTCAAGTCTTATATTTAAGTCCTTAATCCACTTTAAGTTAATTTTTGTGAGTGATGTAAGATAGGAGTCCAATTTCATTCTTTTGCATGTGAATATCCAGTTTTCCCAACACCATTTATTGAAGAGACTATCCTTTACAGGCAGGGACTTTTTTAATCTGCCGTATTGATTGTTGAATTCCCAGAACCTAGAAGGGTGCTTGTTACATAGTAGATGCTCAATAACTATTTGTTGGGTGAGTGAATTACTGGCATTAGCAGAAGGGAAGAAAAATGGGACTATTCTATCAAAATCCTCCTGTGCTCTGGAGCTCTCCTGACCTCCTTGGGGGGCCTGTCAACTGAGGTAAGAGGATGCTGCCAGCCCTGGAGCTGGGATCCTTGGCTGCCTACTTTGGTTCTGGGGATGTACTGAGCACACTGTCATGGTCCAACTGTTGCCATGACTCTGGTCTGCTGCTCTCTTGGACACATGGGACTCAGCTGACCACTGGGTGGCTTGTGTAATAACGCATTTCTTGGAATGGGGAACATTTGGGCCCCCTGAGATACCATTACCTGGAGTAAGAAAATACTCTGGGACCCAGAGCCTATAGTCCTGTGTGAGTAGATAGAGAGATGGGACAATGGGGAGAGGACAGGCATGAGAGAAACTCCAGCCTCACTCCTGACAAGGGGGAGGCAGCAAGCCCTCACAGGAGCTCTCCTTATAGGAGAGCAGTCTGCCTCTCAGCTCAAAGCAAGGCCCTCACCACATCCCAACAGATTTAATCTGCCTTTGTATCAACGTCCTCCAGAGTGGCAGATATTAGAGAAAACTCCCTCGGGTCTTAAAAACCATCTAGTCCAGCCTCCATCCAGCACCCAAATCTCTATGACATCTCCAGCAAACGATCTTCCAGCCTTTGCTTGCAGACATCCAATGAGGAGACTTTTCATGACAGCCCATTGTATTTTTGCAGAAGTCTTTCTTGTTCCCCAGATCGGTTACACAAAACCTTCCACCCATCCAGACCTTCCTTTGGGACTACTCAGAGGAAGGCAGATTCCTTTTCAGTATCAAAGTCATTCCATCATCGTGCCTTCTCTTCTATAGGCCATGCCCTTAAATTCTTCCAGCACAGAGTGTAGAGCAGGAAGGACCCTGGACAGGGAGGGCTGAGGCCATGCATGACCCGCCTTAGAGTCTGCAGTGCTGTGCTGTGCGCCTGGGGCCTCATGGGTGCTTGACCAAGTCCATTGAATGCATGGATGAGTCAAAGAATCCGGTGCAAGCTTCTCAAGTAAAGTGCATCTCAGTGAGGCTTAGTGATGTCCACAAGCCCATCAGCTCTTCACACCAGAACTAGCTCCAGTTCAGAGGATTTTCCAGAGTCCCCTACCAGAATGTTTAGAGACCTTGCTTTGCTTTGTCTTTTATTTTCAGGTTTGGCCTCATAGCCCATCTGGCCCCTGTTCCCTCTGTCCTCATCTGCTCTACTCCTCTTCCTGTGACCCTTCCCATCATCCTGTCCACTCTGCCTTAGAGCCTTTGCTCTAGTTTTCTCTGCCCAGGGCTCTCTCCCCCCAGATGCCCACTCGGCTAATTCCCCCTCGCCTCCTTCAAGTCTTTGTCTTAATCTCACCTGCTCAGTGAAACCCACCCAGACTACTCCATTTAATACCCTCACCTGCCCAGTCCCACCCCAGCACACCTGATCCCTCTTACTCTGCCCTACTTTTTCCCATAGCCCCATCACCTCCTAATATTCTACGGGATTGACTCCTGTTGATTCTTTATCCTCTGTCTCCACTGATAGAATGTTAGCTCCGGGCAGGGATCTTTGGGGGCTTTGTCTACTGATGTATCCCAAATACCTGAAACAGTGCCTGACACCTAATAGGGGCTCAGTAAATATTTGTTGAATGAATCTCCTGCTCAGAGAACGCAGCAGGGCCCCGGGTCTGAATCAGCTGCCAACAGGGCACAGTAGGGGCTGAATACACAGTTATTAATGGATAGACTGATTGATTCCATGACATGTCTTTGCTGTTCTGTAGCACTGTGTATTGGGCACTGGCTACCCAGCTGAAGGAAGAGGTGTGTACACAGGCTCTCCTGTGGTTGCCACAGAGGTCCCACCCATGGCCATGGCCCAGTGGGTACCCTCTATGCCAGGCCGCAGCAGGAGATCTTTGCAGTATGACTGGGTTCATGGTTGCCCCCTTTGCTTTCCAACCCATCTCAGATGCCCCACGTGGTAAGCTGAATAATGACCGCAAAGATACTCAGGTCCTAATCCCTGGATCCTGGATATGGCAAAAGGAAGTTTGCAGGTGTGATTACGTTAAAGATTTTGAGAGGGAGAGATTATCCCAATCTGCCCTAAATGTAATTACAAGTGTCCTTATAAGAGGGAGGCAGAAGGAGATCTTATGACAGAAAAGGAGAAGGCCGTGCGATGACAGAAGCAGAAACTGGAGTGGTGAGCCTTGGAGGAGGAGGAAGGGGATGCAAACCAAGGAATGCAGGCGGCCACTAGGAGCTGAAAAAGGCAAGGAAATGGATTCTCCCCTCAAGGCCTCCAGAAGGAACCAGTCCTGCCCAAACACCTTGACTTTAACCCTGTGAAACTGATTTTGGATTTCTGACCTCCACAGCTGTAAGAGAACATATCTTTGTTGTCTTTTTTTTTTTAATTGGAGTATAGCTGCTTTACGATGTTGTGTTAGTTTCTGCTGCACAATGAAGTGAGTCAGCTATATGTATACCTACATCCCCTCCCTCTGGGACTTCCCTCCCACCCCCTACAATCCCACCCAACTAGGTCATCACAGAGCACTGAGCTGAGCTCCCTGGGCTATACAGCAGGTTCCCACTAGCTATCTATTTTACACATGGTGTATTTATGTCAAACCTAATCTCCCAATCTGACCCTGAGAAAACCATAATTCAAAAGGACACATGTACCTCAATGTTCCATTACAGCCCTATTTACAATAGCCAGGTCATGGAAGCAGTCTAAATGCCCATTGACAGATGAATGGATAAAGAAGATGTGGCACATATATACAATGGAACACTACTCAGCCATAAAAAGGAACGAAATTGGGTCATTTGTAGAGATGTGGATGGACCTAGAGTCTGTCATACAGCGTGAAGTAAGCCAGAAAGAGAAAAACAAATACTGTATATTAATGCATATATGTGGAATCTAGAAAAATGGTTCAGCTGAACCTATTTGCAAGGCAGGAATAGAGACGTAGACGTAGGGAATGGACCTGTGGACACGGGGGGAAGGGAAGGGTGTTGTCTTAAGCCACTAAGTTTGTGGTAATTTATTACAGCAGCCATAGGAAACCACTGGCAGCTCCCCTTCACAACCACCAGCACAAACCCCACGTGTGTTTTCTCACACCCCACAGAACCTCAGACTCACACTGGGGCAGGAGGACCCTGCAGTGTCCCAGGTGATGGCAGCCCTGACAACCTTGTGTTGTTCCAAGTTGAGCCACCCTCTTTCTCCTCCTCTGCAGCTTTTTCCAAACACTTTACCAAAGGTCTTGCTGGCCTGGAATAGCTTCCCTGAGAAGACCCTCTGCATCTTCCTGCTTCTAAATATTTAATTAGTCCTAAATGAAGAATCCTCCAAAACTGTAGAGCACTTTGCACATCTGCTGACATAATCACATTTGCGTGGTTGCTGTTGCTTCTGATTGTCATCCTGGAAACTTTCCTTCCCCTCTGGCTCCGCTGCAGGTGATTGCAGGCACACTGAGAGCAGCAGCACTTTCCAAAGCACATCCTCTTGTTTCCTGGGAACCTTCCAAATTCTATAGCTCTATTTGTCATTGCACCAAACGAAGGTTGAACTGATCAGCCCCAGAGTATTCCTGAATTCTCCCATAAACACAGATCGCCATGATGCAGGGTTCCCAGACCTGGGCTTTTTATAAACAAGTCAGCATGACAATCCTGAAAGGTAGAATTATCATTCCCTCCTTACAGATGAGGAATCTGAGGCTCAGGATACCGTGGAATGTGGTGGCTAGAAGCCAGATATGGTGACCCTTAGAGCTATGCTCCGTATGTTCCAGATGTCCCCTTTTCTGGCACTTGTAAGAATCTCACTTCCTGGTCTTGTAGTGGTTGGGCAGGTTGCATGACTGAGGACTATAGGACAGTGAGTTGTGAGCAGAAAAGATATGTTTGTCTTCCAGGCCTGGCAAGACCCTTGTGAGATCTCCTTCTCTCTACCACGGTGACCAACGATGTCCCAGATGGAGGCTGCTCCATCCACGTGGGTCTCAGAGGAAGGACATGGATCAGAGCTGGGGCTAATCCAAGGCGGGAACACAGCATGCTGCTGTAAGCCACTGAGAGCTGGGGGTCATGTGGCCACCACTAGCTTCTCCTGACTGCCTGGTTTAAAAGTCAGCTCTGCCACTTTCTAGCTACGTGGCCTTGGATGAGTCAGTCAGCCTCTCTAGAGCTTGACAGGATGGATGCATGGCATCTGCCACAGAGTCTGGGGGAGGATTTAACAAGATAATATGAATAAAATTCTTAGTGCTGTGCCTGTTACATAGTAAATGCTCAGTAAATGGAAGCTGTAGTCACTGCTGTTGTTGTTACTGTTATTATTATAAAAAAAATTCAGTTAATTGCCCAGAGTCCCCTTAGTTAGAAGTGACTGTTGGTAAGGTACAGGAGGGAAAAGGGGACCGAATTTTCTTCATCCTATGTGTTGGACATCATTATCCGTATTTTATTTTATATTTTCACATCTTTATTGGAGTATAAATGCTTTACAATGTTGTGCTAGTTTCTGCTGTACAACAAAGTGAATCAGCTATACATATACATATATCCCCATATCCCCTCCTTCTTGAGGCTCCCTCCCACCCTCCCTATCCCACCCCTCTAGGTGGTCACAAAGCACCGAGCTGATCTCCCTGTGCTATGCAGCAGCTTCCCACTAGCTATCTATTTTACGTTTGGTAGTGTATATATGTCAGTGCTACTATCTCACTTCGTCCCAGCTTCCCCTTCCCCTGCTGTGCCCTCAAGTCCGTTCTCTATGTCCGTGTCTTTATTCCTGCCCTGCCACCAAGTTCATTGGTACCGCTTTTTAAAATTCCATATATATGCGTTAGCATATGGTATTTGTTTTTCTCTTTCTGACTTACTTCACTCTATATGACAGATTCTAGGTCCATCCACCTCACTACAAATAACTCAATTTCATTTCTTTTTATGGCCGAGTAATATTCCATTGTATATATGTGCCACATCTTCTTTATCCATTCATCCGATGATGAACATTTAGCTTGTTTCCATCTCCGGACTATTGTAAATAGAGCTGCAATGAACATTTTGGTACATGACTCTTTTTGAATTATGATTTTCTCAGGGTATATGCCCAGTAGTGGGATTGCTGGGTCATATGGTAGTTCTATTTTTAGTTTTTTAAGGAATCTCCATACTGTTCTCCATAGTGGTTGTATCAATTTACATTCCCACCAACAATGCAACAGGGTTCCCTTTTCTCCACACCCTCTCCAGCATTTATTGTTTGTAGATTTTTTGGTGATGGCCATTCTGACTGGTGTGAGGTGATACCTCATTGTGGTTTTGATTTGCATTTCTCTAGCAAATTACCAATGGCATTTTTTGCAGAAGTGTCCATATTTTACAGATGGGTAAACTGAGGTTTAGAGAATTATTTAACTTTTCTAGGGTCACAGAGTCATTAAATGAAGGAGCCAGGATTTGAATTTAGCCCTGGATGATTCTCTCCCCATCATCTTCTTTATTTTCTTTGAAAGAGAAGGCTCCCAGCCCTGGGCACCCCTAAGCCCTGCACCCTCTACTCCAGCCCCAACTAGCTCCATCACTTCCTCAGAGCAGCATGGCTTGTCACACTACAGTGCCAGCCTTCTTAGCCTCCTCCTTAAATCTGGACCTGGCCCATCCTGACTTGACCTGCGGTAGCCCAGTCCCATATCTGACCCCTTCCCTTACCCTTCCCACCAGCTTCTCTTCAACCTGGGCAGGGGAGCACAGGGGATCCTCAGGATTCTAGCCCAGGACGGTGTGTGCATCTTCTAACATGACAGCACGAGGGCAGGGCCTCTCTCCCAGCAGGGTTAACCTCGGGGAGGCGCACTGCATTGGGAAACAGAAGACCCCAGCTCTCCTCTGGGCTCTGCACTTGAGAATAATGACCCCTCATGTTTGCAGCTCCCACCCCCTCAGGAGCTGATTTAACTCTGCCACAGCTCCCTGCGACAGGGAGGGCCCCGGTTATCATCACCACCTCCCTAAACTCTAGAGATACTAGATGCACCTAGATACTGACATCTAGATACTAAAGCTAATAGGTGTTAAGTCAGATAATCCTGAGCTCAAATTCTACTCTTTCTCTTACTCACTACGTGATGTTAGGCAAGTTATTTAGCCTCTCTGGGCCTCTGTTTCTGGATCTGTAAATTTACTCGACCCTGTAAGATTATCAGGAGGACTCACTTATGTGCAATATGGGAAGTTCTCGCATTTAGTGAGTATCCCACAGGTGGTAGCTGTCAGTGATCAGTATCATTACCATCATCTTTATCACTATCTATGGTTTCTTGTTATTTTCTCCCAGCCTCATCTACAAAATGAGAGCTTTGAACGAGATGGTCTAATTCCCTTCCAAATTTGAGTGACTCCCTCAAACTCACACACACACACACACACACACACACACACACACACACACACACCCTGCTGCTCAAAGAGGCAATGCAGGGGACCCCAGATTTACAAAGCCACAGTGACAAGCCTGAGCTCTGCTCAGTTACCCTCAAGGGTCAAGTTCAGGGAGTAGGCAGAGTGTCATGGAGGCTGAAAGGCAAGAGGGCAGAGGGTGAGGGAGAAACAGGTCAAATGCCCAGAAGGGTTAGCAGGGTGCAGGGAGACCTAAGGTCTTGGAGTGCAGCCCCAGAGCCATCAGTTGGAATCAGTGCCCCATAAAACCTAATGGGTGTTTGAAATATCACCAGCCAGGGAAGGTCCGGGAGTTGGAGAGAGATTTCATCCCTCCCCGCAACTGGGGCTGAGACATGGTGGCAGGGAGACCTGGGTGGGGAGACAGAGCGTCGTCTCCACTTGCACCCTGGCACCTCTGGAAGGCAGGCAATGAGCGGTGACGGCAGCACGGCGCACCTTGTCACCTGGGGTTCTTCCCGTCCCCACCCCCGGGGCCCAGCGCTTTGATGCAAGATGGCAGCAAAGCGCTTGCCCCACCGTAGCTTGGCCGGCTGCCTTCTGGGGCAACTGGAGCACATGTTCCTACATCCAGGACTCCCAGTGCCCCACTCTGTGCGGGCCTGTGATTACATGCCAGATACGGTTAGGGCGACTGCAGCTCTGGTCGCAGGTCTACCTTCGCCCGGCGTTCTGAGGCGCCAAGCTCTGGGGAGCGGCGAGGATTTGGGCGAGCAAACCTGCTCCATCTGTCAGAGGCCAATCCGTTAGAGGAAGCCCCTCCTGCGAGGGGAAGGATTCACACAATGGAGGTCCGTGGAGATACTCTGGCCATGACCTGGCCGGCAGGAGGGCTCAGGAGTTTGCTGCACTGAGTTTGCTCCACGGTGAGTGGGCTCTGGGGGAAAGGGGCCACCTGATGGTTGGTATCGGCAGCTTGGTTCTCCAAAAAAGAGGGTGTCTGCTGTCAGGGGAAGGAGGGCAGTGGGAGGGGCCTTCTCTTCCCTTCACTGCCCTCTCTCTTTGGACGGCATACACAGAGTCATCTCCAGCATCTGCCCACAGCCTGTAATTCAGCCACCCAGCTGCACTGAGTGTTTGGCTGCTCTGGTTGTGGGGAGGGCAGATTACTGAGTGGAGTGAAGTGACTGGCAGGTGCCTGGGGGGCCCGGCTGCCCTGGTAGCAGAGGCAGGCTCCACGTGACGCTGTACTGCCCGAGAAGCCCCAGCTCCCGGGACTCCTGTGTGTCCCCTTCCCAAAACTCAGACCGTCCCCCTTTCCCTTCATCATTCTTTAGATCCACGCTTCTCTAACTGTTATAAGCAAGTGAATCATCTGGGATGTGGTTAGAATTCAGATTCCAATTTAGAGCCCAAGATTCTGTATTTCTAACCAGTTCCCGGTACTGTTGCTCTGCTGCTGATGCAGGGACGATGCTCTGAGTAGGACATCTTTAGAATTTTCATAGCATCATTATGTATATGATCTCTGCTCTCATGACAGCCCTGTGGAAAGAGTAATGATAATAATAATAATGGTAGTAGCGTATATCATTCTCATTGCCTCCAATGCAAGACACTGAACCCCGAATTTCATAAATCCTACTTCAATCTTCACAGCACCTCAGCAAAAGAGCTCTTTCTCAGAATTTACAGATGAGAAAAAAGTTGACATTCTGAGATAACTTGCCAAGGTCATGAACCCAATGAGCGGTGGAGCTGGAATTCAAACTTCCATCTTCTAACACTGGTCCCTCCTCTATTTATATATAAGGTTGGCAAATTTAAGCTTCTTTAAAAAAGTAATGGTCAAGGATGTAAGCTCTGGAGCCAGAGTGTGCCTGACTTTAGCAGAGAGCCCAAGAATCTGGACCCAGACTCTTCAGATTTGAATGCTAGCTTTGTCACTTGCTAGCTTAATGATCTTGGGCAACTTACTTAACCTCTCTGTGCTTCAGTTTCTTTAACTGAAATGGCAATGATAATACTAGGGTTATTATGAGGATTATACAGTCAGCCTTCTGTATCTATGGATGTGGAACCTGCAGATACAGAGGACTGACTGTAAGACACGTGAGCATTTACAGATTTTGGTATCCAAGGGGGTGGGGTCCTGGAACCAATGCCCCTCAGATACCAAGGGACACTGTAGAAACTATGATATATAATTATATATGCATCTCATAATATATATAATCCTCATAATAACCATAGTATTATCTATCTATCTATCTATCTATCATTGACCTTAAACAAATAGTTATTTCTTCAGCAGTACATGGGTTTATTCAGGATCAGCAAAGAATTGTAATTTGGGGTCTGCAAGCATGATGAGCCATGTGTAAGTGTTGTGCAACAAAGAGACGAGAACTCTTTTATGGAGGGTGAAAGGAAGCTGGGAGGGCTATAGTAAACGTAGAGTCCATTGGAGGAATTGAGAGTTCAAAGCATAGTGGCTTTTCATTGGCTGAGCTCCTGCCAGCCTAGAAGAGAAAGATTTTCTTCTTCCTGTAGGGCTCTGCTATCATCCAGGGTGTGAGAACTCCTCCTTCTGACCTCTCAACTCGAGATTCATTGAGGTCTCTGTTTATTCATTTTTATATTATCTGTGCAATGAGATTATAGACAGAGAGCACTTAGAAAAGTGTCTGACACAAATATCAGTGATATGATTACTTGTGAAATGGGGATATTGATACTAAAGATAAAGACTATCATTCAATCAAAGACTTTGCAAGTGTCAGACACTTTTCTACATGTAGTAACTCATTTAGTTCTCATAATAATTCTATAAGCTAGGTTTAATATTAATCACATTGTATAGATGAGGAAACCGAGGCACAGAGTTTAAATGACTCGCCCCAAATCACATAGCTAATAAGTGACAGAGCTGGAATTTGAACCCAGTGTGATTCACGCAACACGTATTGACATATTGATTGAGTGTTTACAGTGTGCCAGGCACTGCTGTAGGCACTGGAAATACAGCAGTAAACACAATAAACCCCCTGCTCTCTAGGGGTCCTAGACTGATACCTCCTAAGCACTCAGCACAGTGCTTGGCACATGGCAAAACCCTCAATGAACACTGGCTCTGCTTGTCCTCTTACCCTTCTCTTGCCTGTGGCAGACATCACTAATTGATCACAGCATTCTTTCCCACAGAGCCTGCCTCCGTCCAAAAAACCTGTCTTAAGACAGCACTCCAGGCAGCCTCTGTCTGCACTGAGACCAAAGCTATGTCAGCTCTGAGTAATCATGGAACAAATGAACATCTCTGACCTCAAAGCCTGTGGTGTCAGCACCCAGGAGGAGGCAGATGGGACAGAGACAGAGGGAGGTTCATATGGGGAAGAGCCGAGAAGCCAAGATTGACCAGGGAGGTGGGGAGGGAAAGCACTACCAACAGCCGCTCAACTCCCTTGCTCTTGGCCTGGAGCTTTCTAAAGAGGACGAGCAAGACGACTGGGCAGGGGGCTGGCCATCCCCATGCAGGTCTGTCCCTAGTGACACCAGTTAGGACTGATAATCCTGCTAGGCCCTCTTGGGCCCCAGGTCTTTGGAGCCTGGCACTAGGCTTGGGGAGAGGTAGAAGGTGAGGTAAAGGGCGAGCAAAGGGCTCCCCACCCCGGCTCTACTGCCTGCTATCGAGCCCACCTACTGCCCAGCAGAAAGCCTGGCTGCAATTCCCACTATATGGCCTCTGCCAAATGAAGCACAAACTTCACTACATCACCCCCCTGACAGGACAGGGAGGGGCTGGAGTGAAACGCTGGGCGGCTTCAGCCCCTAATCTAATCACTGGCATGGGTCATTTCAATTCTGGAGTGTGCTGGGGGCGTGGCAGCTCCCCAAAGCCTCCATGCTGGTGCTCAGCTAATTGCGAATCTCTTACTGTCTCCCAGGTGAATAACTCAGGACTAAGAGCTTCTGGTTGCTGAGATGGAGTGTGAGCTGGGGAACTGGACAGGGCAACACCTGAGATGGGCCCCGGGGCACAGATGGGGTTGCAGGGAGGGAAGCACAGCCTTCCTGGAGGGGACACAGGGACTGTTGTCCCTGCCCTGGGGTGACCACCCACCATCTGGGAACTGGTCTTAAAACCCAAGACCTAGAAACAGACTCACAGACATAGAGATCAGACTTGTGATTGCCAAGGGGGAGGGGGAGAGGGATGCACTGGGAGTTTTGGGTTGGCAGGTGCAAACTATTACATTTGCAGTGGATAAACAACAAGGTCCTACCGTAGAGCACAGGGAACTATATCCAATCTCCTGGGATAAATCATAATGGAAAAGAAAATATTAAAAAAAAGAAAGTCTATATATGTATAACTGAGTCACTTTGCTGTACAGCGGAGATTGGTACAACATTGTAAATCAACTATATTTTGATTTAAAAAAAAAAAAAGAAAGAAAGAAAAAAAAGCAAAACCCAAGACCTGAAGTTTTCTGGAACCTCAGAGCCACAGGGTAGGGTAAAAATTTAAGTTCCACCCCTTCCTACTAACCTTGTCTTTAGATATATAATTAGATCCCTGAGGAGTGAGAGGGCCCGGGAAGCCTCCGGGCTTTACTGAGGGGAGAGCTAATGCCTTCGGGCAGCTTCAGGCTGGCTGCCTGCAGGGCGGTTCTTTGGTTCCTTTATGGGTCTGGCCCATAGAGGCTTCAAGCTGGACCCCGGGAGACTGGCTGAGTCATGGAGATGTAAGAGGCGAGGGGCTCAGTATCCTTAACCACACAGCTCCTCTCCTCTAGTACAACTGGAGAAGGAGGTGGGGATGTCCTGGGAGGAAAGTGAGACCTCTACCATCGAATTATTGGCCATCCAACAGGGTGCAGAGACTGTGGGAGATTGTGGCAGCAGCCCTTGGAAGTTTTTCTGATTATAATGACAAATAGAGGGCTGCCTGTCTAGCCAGGGGTTGTGCATAACTAACTCTTTATTCTAGATGTTAGTGAAGTCCCCAGAACTGGAGCTGAGATTTCTTGGTGAGTGCTGAAACTACCTGAGATTCTGGGAAATAGCAGATGGTAGGAGCATTCACAGCTGGGAAAATCCCATTTTTGCTCTGCTCCTCAGTTGCCTTCCTCTATGAAATGGGAATCATGAAAGGTATAAACACTTGGAGAGGCTGAGCCAATGCTGCTCTGTAAGTAAGGGCTGCTGGTGCCCTATCTTCGTCCCACTGCAGAGGGACACTATTCCAGGAGGAGGGCTCTAAGTGCCATTCGCTAATGATAGCTTTGCTTCAGGCCCTGACCCAGGGCTTAGAATGAGTCCCTGGCTGCCACGTTGACATCAGGGCCACTTGGCACTTGGACAGAGGAGGTCCACACACTGGGGCCTGGCTTAGCAGCCAGGCTTCACTCGTGAAGGCCTGCTGACATAGAGAGGCTGGGAGAGATTCCCTAGGGAGAAAGCCAAGGTGAGCTGCATGGGAAGTGAAATGGGAAGTCCCTTGGGCAGCACCCACCCCCACCCCTCGCCCAGCCCACAGCCCAAGTCCCTGACAAGGAGGCATATGGTGGCTTCAGCCCTTGGCCTTTGGATTCTGGAATAAAGGCCCTTCTGGGGTATCCAGTCCATAAATGGATTCTGATAGAGGTAGCTGGAAGAGGACCTCACAGCAAAGACTAAAGAATGGAATCCGTCTGTTGATAGCAGGCAGGTGTTTTTATTTCACAATATATGATTTACTTTTCCAAGTACTCTTAAATACATTGCTTCATTCTGAGCCTCAAAATTCTGTGATATGGGTAGAATAAGTATAAGCAGCCCCGATGTCAAATAGTAAGCTGAAGCTCTGAGAGGTCAGTCTCAAGGTCCCCTGGCAAGGTAGTGATGGAGCCAGGAGCAAAGTCAGGTGGTGGAAAGGAAGGAGCCTCTGTAGTGGGGACCTCACCGCAGATCTTTTCCTTTTCTAATAACCGAGACAGTGAAGAAAGATTTGGGATCAATTTAGAGGCTAACTGAGCAGGTCGAGGCAGAGGAGACCAGGAGCAGGAAGTAGGAAGCGAGGAGGGAAACAGGTGGACGTTTGCATGGACACTTCCTGTTCACAAACTTCTTACACTCCTCATTTCATTAACAGCAGCAGCGGAATTTCATGGACAATTGGCGTTGAGCATTAACTGGGAGGTAATGAGAGGGAGGATGCGGTAAAGGCTGTTTGAATTTAAATTCTTTTCCTTTGGGGGGATGGGGGGGCAGATTTTTTTAAAGGCAATTTTAGTGCTGGAAAAAGTTCCTAGCAAACAGCAGTCCTCTGTAAGCAGTGTTAGGAGTAATGCCTTACCCTCAGCCCACGGTGTTCTTCTACCCACCAAATTCTGGTGCTTGCCCTGAGTGAGGGATGCTGAGGGACTGGGTGTCTGACCCTGGGCAGATTCAGTCCCTCAGACTTGGGGAAACACACTGGTAGATGGTAGAAATGTGTCTACCATCAGCCACGAGCTAGAATGAGTTTCTCTGCAATAGTTATGGCAGAATCACCATGAAAAAAAACTCTGTATGGACCTGGGCAGAGATGAGGATGACCTAGAAATAGAAAACAAGATTTCTGTTTTAGGAGTGTGCGATCTATTTGACAAGTGATACACACACACACAGAGCCATGAAACATTCAAGGGGAGAAGGATAGGAGATAATGTAAGTCTGAAGTTAGAGGAGAGGGGACAGAGTCATAGGGTGATCAGGTGGTAAGGGTGGGGGAGGAAGGCTGTTTTTTGAGCCAGGTCTTAGACAGGGACCTACAGATTGGTGAAACAGAAGAAGACTGTGCCAAGAAATAGAGGCTTAGATGGAAATGAACCCCTTCCTGAGCAGGATGGTAGGCAGGCTGGCTTGGCTAGATTGAAGGTTCTGTAATAGAAAGCAATGAGAAATGAAGAAAGTTAAATATAAGGAGAGGGAAACTTTGTGGAAGGCATGAATTCTAATCTTAGGATTCAGGTTATGAGGCCACAGGAACTGCCATAAGATAGGATAATCAGTACAGAATTGGCTACTGAGGAGAATGAACCAGAAGTTGATTAGTTACCCAAGTGCAAGGTGATCAGGGCTCTTCTATCTGGACAGATGGCTGTGGGCACAGATGGGGAGCTAAGGGGCCATTGGGACTCTGATGGCTAATTTTCTGTGTCAACTTGGCTGGGCCACAGATATTTGTTCAAACATTATTCTTGGTGTTTCTGTGAAGGTATCTCTTAAATGTTTAAAGTCTTTAAACCAGTAGACTTTGAGTAAAACAGATTGTCCTCCAGAACGTGGGTGGGCTTCATCCAATCATTTGAAGGTCCTAATAGAAAAAGACCAACCTCTCCAGAAGAGAAAATCCAGCCAGCAGACTGCCTATGAACACAAACTGCAATTCCTTCCTGAGTCTCTAGCCTGCCAGAATACCCTACAGATTATGGATTTGCCAAGCCTCCACAATCATGTGAGTGTTATGGGCTGAATTGTGTCCCCCAAGAATTCATATGTTGAAGTCCTAACCCCCAATATGTCACAGTGGGACTGTATTTAGAAACAGGGCCTTTAAAGAAGTAGTTAGGGTTACATGAGTTCATAAGGTGGGCCCTGGTCCAGTGTGACTAGTGTCCTTAGAAGAAGAGGAAATTTGGACACATATGTGTCCAGAAGAGAACCACAGGAAGAAGGCAGCTATCTACAAGCCAGGGAGAGAGGCCTCAGAAGAAACCAACCTTACCAACACCTTGATCTTGGACTTCCAGCCTGCAGAACTATGAGAGAATCAATCTCTGTTTAAGCCACCCAGTCTGTGGTATTTTGTTATGGCAGCCAGAGCAGACTAATACAAGGATAGCAGATTATAATAAACTCCTTGAACCCAAGGGCCATGCATTAAGCCTATCCCCCAGCTCAGTGCCTTACACATGGTGCGTGTTGATGAAATGTTGTGCTAGATCTGGATCCCCTCCAATAGGAATGCACTGCTGAGAAGGCACAGGGGAAGATAGACTCACCTGGGATGAAGGGAACGAGAGCTCCAGGATATAGATAAGGTGGGAACTTTGTGTTCTGGTTGGAGCAATGTTCCTTAGGGATCAAGTCAAGTGAAGAATGATCTGAAACTGACTTATTTTGTACTCTCTGGTGTGCCTAACACAAGGCCTAGGACCTAATCAATACTCAATACAAGTTTTGTTGAACGACCGACTGAATAAGTGACCAAGACAGGACTGGGAGATGGAGTGCTCTTACACCTTTTAAAAAACCACTTAAACACACATGTATGCTTTCATGTGCTAGAAATTTTCTGAAAGAGGTTGCTAACGGTGGTTACTTCTGGGGAGTGAAGTGGGTAAGAGGCCAGGATTACTTTTCACTGGATACCTCGTACTGTTTATGCATTTTCATCATGAATGCATTACTCCTGGGTCATTCAATAGCTAATTCGATGATGTGCATCCCTGGGCTGAATGAAAAGAGGCAACGGGGGCTGGAGAACATTTTACCCCATCATTTGTCCCCTTCCAATATCCCCACAAAAACTTTTCAGCCTTCCCCAAGTGCCATGCAAACACATTGATGGAGACCAGCAAACTTGGGTCTTCATAAGCCACTCCACAGCACCCAGAGGGAGCACAGGGTGATGGTGTAGAACCCCAGCACAACAAGATAGCTTTGGAAGAGCAATCGGTCAAAGCGCTCCAGGAGGGCCAGCCACCCAGCCTCCTGTCGGTCCGCCTGGTCCTGGGTCTGGAAGTAGCTGCTGATACGTTGAAGCTGGGACCAGACTTCCCTCAGGGTCCATGGCTGGGCCTGGTGCTCCTGACAGATGGGGGACTCTGCATGAGAGGAAGACACTCTAGGTGAGCCAGGGGCTACCAAGGCTCCCCCAGCCTTCCCATTGAAGCCGATGGCCTCAACCTTCAAGAAAGGTGGTGGGCAAAACTGGGCAGTGGGTTAGTTAGGATTGGGGACCCTCTCCCTACCTGCTGAGGGGAGGCAAGACTGCGCTGAAGGAACCCCTGGAGAACACAGCAAGTAGGGTGCTTGTGTAAGTAGGGTGTCGAGGCTACATCTATCCGGGAGATTTTTCTGAGCTAGCAGCCAGCCCACATTGACTTAGAGCTTCAGGGGCTGGAATGGTTCTTTTTTTTTTTTAATTGAGGTATAATTGACATATTATGTTAGTTTCAAGCGTACAACATAATGATTCAATGTTTGTATACACTGTGAAATGATCACCACAATAAGCCTAGGTAACATCCATCACCACACAGTTACAAATTTTTGTTCTTGTGATGAGAACTTTTGGAATGTACTCTCTCGGCAACTTTCAAGGATACAGTGAAAATATGGACTGCTTCATGACTTTGCATGTCATCCTTGCACAGGGGCCATGCTAACCTCTGTATCATTCCAGTGTTAGTATATGTGTTGCCAAAGGGAACACTGGGATGATTTGTATACTTTTGCACATTAAGCGATCAGATCCCACATGTATACAAACCATTTGTGTGTGTGTGTGTGCGCGCGTGCACACGCACGCACTCTGCTATTCTGGAGTCAATGGCTCCAAACTGGAAAATAAAACAAGCTAAGGGGACTGAGGCCCTGATCTCTAGGCTGACATGTGGCTTCCTGGCAAGCCAGCAGGAGACGGTCTTCAGTCTCCAGGGAGGTAATGTAATATGCAGGGCAGAGGTTAAGAAGCAGGTGTTTCCATTTTTTCATACAGCTGACTCAAGACGGCCTGGTACTCCACCCATGGGAACTAAGGCTGAGGGTGATAAAGCAGAACCAGGCAGGGACCTCAAGGCTTCTCACAAACCTGTTACCCCAGTGAGCTGGGCCCAGGAATCCATTCTAGACCCTTCTGCATCGGTGTCCCCTCGAAAGCACAAGAAGGTCCACTCCCGCTGGCTGCACTGCTCATCATGGAGGAATTTGACCAACAGGATGGACTTGCATAAGCTGAGGACCAAGAAGGCCATGCAGACCGTGAAGAAGACCCCTGAGGGAAGGAGCCAATGGAGGTGGAGTTAGCAGGGGTCCCTGGGCCTCTTCCTTCCCCATCTGAAAGGCAACATCAGATCTTGGACAGAAGTAATGCAAGACAGGTACCTAGAGACCCCGGAGCTGCTTACCAATTAGAGGCGTGGTCACTGCACTCTTCGGCACCTCATCAGACATGTTAAGCCTGAAGACGGTGTAGCCCACCAGCACGCTGCTCTTGAACACAATCCTGGCGTGGCAGGTGGGCGGGAGATAGAAGCTCCCCAGGTCCACGAGCATTAGGAAGATGCTGGGAATCAGCAGGCTCACAACATAGACCAGTGGGCGCCTGCGAATCACCACCTGGACAGGGATGAGGAATCTGTTGCCAAGAGGGTCTAAGCCAATGGACAAATGTTTGGCCAAAGAACACTTAGCCAAGAACACTTTCTGCCGTCCCAACATTTCTGCATAATAAGAAAAGTCTATGTAGTTTAGAATAGGAGATTATCTTGTGGTTTAGAAAATAGAAAAAAATCCTTTAAGCTTTTACATAGAACTAATATTAATATTATTAATCATTATAAGAAGAAGCTACCATTTATTTAGCACTTGCTCTATGCCAGGCACTGGAATAAGTGTTTCATATGATTTGTCTTATTTAATCCTCACAACAGCTCTGAGGGCTGCTCTGAGGGCTGGGTATTATTATTATTTTTTTTAACGATTTTATTGGAGTATAATTGCTTTACAATGGTGTGGTAGTTTCTGCTTTATAACGAAGTGAATCAGTTATACATATACATATATCCCCATATCTCTTCCCTCTTGCGTCTCCCTCCCTGCCACCCTCCCTATCCCACCCTTCTAGCTGGTCACATAGCACCGAGCTGATCTCCCTGTGCTATGGGACTGCTATGTGACTGCTATTTTACATTTGGTAGTGTATACATGTCCATATATACACTACCACTCTCTCACAGGGCTGGGTATTATTATATCCATTTTACAAACCGGGAAACTGAGGTTCCTAGGGATTAAATTGCTTGTCCAAATTCACATAACTGGTGAGTGAGAAACTGTTTTAAAACCAGGTCTTACACCAGAATCTTTCTTTTTAAACCATTTAGTTTGCAATATATTGTATTGGTTTTGGTTTAGTCTCTCTTCTTACCCGAGATGCAAACGCCTTAGTACCTGTGTATCTGTCAGAGTCTTGTTAGGAACAAATAACACAGTTAAACTAAGAAAGTTGAGGAGGGCTTGGCAAGGTGTGGGCAGGACATAGAGAAACAACAAGGAAGAGGACAGTGCCCCAGGGATTCGGGGGACTGCGTCAGCTGTTCCTACCCTTAGGCCTGAAGGGACCAAAGACCGGGAATGTGGTTGGAACTTGAGGGGACAGAAAGCTGGTTGGACTTGTGGCTTCCTTGTAGGAGCACAGCCAGCTGGCAGAAACACCGTGGGGTGGGGAGAAATGGAGAGATAAATGCCCCACTCACTCTCCCCCCTCCTTCCAATCTCCTGCCACTGCCTCCCCTGCTGCTACTGGCCAAACATGACCAGGAGTCCCAACTCTACAGGCCGTAGACCAGCCTCCAGGAGCAAAAGTAGATGTGAGGTGGAGGCACCTGCAGATACCCAGCAGGGCCTGCTGCACGGCTGGGCAGAGAGCTGCTGAGCAGGTTTCTTAGCTGGGAATTTAAGACTCATAAAATTACAATGATTGCTGTTGCCATTTTGTTATACCTAGCTTCTCTGGGATGGGAATAGGAGATGTCTGTAATGAACACAAAATCTATTCTCATCCTTCCTGGAGAGAAACTATGATATGACAGGGCTGTTTCCCCCATCAGACACTTACTGCTTTGCAATGACCGTTTGAGGGTGAAAATGGCATTTTTTAATCCTTCATGGGGCCAGAAATAATACCTATCTTACAGTGGGTGTTCGATAAATGTTTACTGAACAAATGAATGTTCTGAGCCACGTTGCTGTTAGATTTGGAAAAAAATAATGTCTGAAATCTCCCATTGCTCTGATTCATCAAACAGCTGAACGATTTCTACGTGTCAGATAGTGTGCTAGATACTCTTTCACATGGGATGTGAGTTATTTGCTCTTCACTGTCAGTTTGTTGGGACGTAATAGAGCATCCCCACTTTATAGATCTTTAAAAATAAAGCTCAGCCCCCTAGGTAAGCTGAGTAAGTGGCAGAGCTGGGATGTGCTCCCACATCTTCTGGTTCCAAGCGCTGTGCTCTTTCCCATACAGCCTACTCTTGGTCTGATCAGACCTCTGAGCTGAGTTCAGGGTCTTCTCTCTCACCTCTGCCTCCGTCTCCGGATGAGGATCACATAGACGGGAGCCAGGGCAGAGACCAGGGAAAGAGCAGAAGGTGGTGGGCGAAGAGCCTGGCTGGGTGAGACCAGATGTCACCTTGCTGGTGAGAGCAGGGCCTCCCCAGCCTTTGGGTCTGGAAGCGTGTCCTGACTCAGTGGAGTTCTGCAGACCAGAGCCATTCGGCGTATTGTAGTCGGGCTGTTGTCTTTCACACGAGACATAACTGGCTGCAAATATCTAAACCAGAGTGACACTCACTGCTTTGCAATCATTTGGTTAAAATACATTTTTACCCAAGTGCAGTCAACAAGGAAAACCATGACCTGTCATCAACCTGCACCTTTCTACTCCCTTCGTTGTGCTGTGACAGACATAGCCGTGTTTGGAGGCGCAGGGGGAAGGGAGTCAAGGGGCCAGAGTCCACAGGGGCTCTTGTGTTGCGAGCCCCACCTGGGCTGTTGGTGATCTAGCCATATGGGGAGATGGGGGCGACCAAGCCTGCTGTCTCTGGAGGGTAGAAGTGGGAAGACCCCCAGAGACTTCATGGTGGATGTTACATAAAGGAGATGAAAGGAATAAGAATACCACCCTAAAGAAAAGTACCAGTAGGCATGTTGGTTAAGCAGAAAGAGCCCAGACTTAGAGTCAAAGGAACAGCAGAGTTCCTAAGCTTCTCAATTTGATGTGCTGGTTCAAGTGATTCTGGATGGTATCGAACCTCTCCTTGCCTTGGTTTTTCCCTTTTTAAAAAAGGAGTTTACTTTTGCCTTGCCAAGCACCTTGGGTACAATTGAGATTAGCTGTTGTACTCTGTAAATAAAGTTCCCATGTAAATAGCGCATGCCGAGATGACTCTTCTCCACCCAGAGGCTGATACAGAAAGTGAATGGAAATCTGGGACAGAACCAAAGATGGGCAGTGTGGCTCCTTAGGGTCCCTGGTTCCTAGGAAAGTGCAGTTTCACCAAACCTCATGTTCCCCAAGGTGCCAGGGGAGAGGCGTGTCAAGAGGTAAGAGGCTGAGAGGCACGCCAGCTTCATGCAGTCACGAGGAGCCGGGCACTGAGATGGGCCCATGCTTGGCTTTGTGCCATTTTGAGATTCTTAATAATTTTTAAGCAAGGGACCCTGCATTTTCACTTTGCAGGAGGCCCCAAAAAGTATGTAGCCTGTCCTGTTGTGACGATACTCCTCACTGGCTATCAACAATAGCTGAAAGTAAACAGGTAGGTACAAGGGTGGACAATTAGCTTGGGCTGTGACATAAAGCAGAAGGCTCTATGTCTATGTTTGGCTTGTAAAATCGTGAAACTAGGCAGACCCTCCAGAACTACCTTAGCCGTTTTTCTGCCTTTTAGCAGGGATGTTCCAATTCCTAAGACAGATCAAATAGTTCCTACAGTTTTGGTTTTCTTCAAGCACAAAGGACCCACCTTTTTCTTTAAGTTGATCTGGGGGCAATGTTACCTATGGACTAGACTAATTTTCTCTACAAGCCCAGTACAGCCTAAAGAAACTCTAATTTTATCCCACAGTTTTCAGAAATGTTTTGTTTTCATGATCTCCTTTGATCCTCAAAGCCCTCTGTCCCCCTACTCAAGAAACATGAATTGAGCATGAACAGAGTATCAGGCACTATCCTAAATGATAGAGTTAGAACTGGTGACAGGACAAGTCTCTACTCTTGCCCCCCAAACCCCCAACCCACGTCTTATGGGATCAGGAACCAGATTCCGATGGTTAGATATTTCACAAGTCTGCAGATCGAAGTTTGCCCCAGAATGGACCATACCCAGGGTCTATTCTTGATTTGATGACAAGATTTGGGACTTTCTGAGTTAATGTTTAGGTGATATTCTGGTCTTAGAATTAGTACTGGAATGGGTTAAGACATTTGGGGATGTTGGGATAGGGCGTCTATATTTTGCACATGGGACAGACATGAATTTGGGGGAGTCAGAGGGTGGCAGATGGTACTGGGTTGAATAATGCCCCCCAAAATCTGTGTCTTTCCAGAAGCTCAGGATATGACCTAATTTGGAAATGGGATCATTGCAGATGAAATTAGTTAAGGTGAGGTCATATGGAATAGGGTGGGCCCTTAACCCAATGTGACTGATGTCCTTGTAAGAAGAAGAAAAAATGGATCTCCTTTGTATCCATTCAAAGGATAATGCCACGTAAGGATGGAGGCAGGCATTGGAGTGATATGTCTACAAGCCAAGGAAAGCCAAAGATTGCTAGCAACCACCAAAAGCTAAGGGAGAGGCATGGAGCAGTCTCTCCCTCAGAGTGCCCAGAAGGAACCAACCCTGCCAACACCTTGATGTCAGATTTCTGACCTCCAGAACTGTGAGAGAAGAAATTTCTATTGTTTTAAAGTGGTCCTTTGTGACAGCAGCTCTAAGAAACTAATACAGGCGACTTGGCCGGTAACACACAGTGGCAGGATGCCACAGACTGGACTGGAATATTACTGCTTATCTTTAGTTGTGTGTCACCATCATACAGGATTAGGCACAGAGTTTCTGGAGTCAAGTCCAGGCTCCACCAGCCACCCTATAACCTTGGTTAAGATACTTAACTTCTCTACACCCCAATTCAAACACCTGTAAACATGTGGATCCTTAGCGGCTGCATCTCACAGAGATGTGAGGGTTACAGTATGACCTCTTAAAACAGTGCCTGGTTTGGAGTTAGTGCTTGGTTTTGTGGTTACTGTTACCATGTCTCCCTGGGCAGATTTTGAGGCCTGTGATAGGAACCAAGAGACTTGTTTTATTCATGCTTGTGTCCTCAGTGCTCAGCATTGAGCTTGGTGCACGATAAAAACACAAAAGGTGTTCATTGAGCTGTATTAGAGTCTGTTAATAATGCTGCTTTTAGCTCCAGTAGGGTGGGAGAGTGGAGTGAACCCAAAGGGGGGCTCTCATCTTAAGGTCAGTGTTCTGAGGGCTACCTCTCTGCAGGTCACGTCAGGCAGTGACCCCTGTATGCCAGGGGACGGTATGTCACCAGCTCAATGAGACACCACTCTCTGCAGAACTGCCCCTACCTAGAGCCCATCATTTCTAATGGACTAAAGGAGCTGGTGCCTTTAAATTCCACAGAAGGGGAAGAAAAAGCACTTTGGTTTCAGTCCGTATTCTCCATTAGACACCCTTCAGGTGTTAGCAATATTATGCCACAATTTCATTATCCATTAAAGCCAGGTAATAATAAGTACACAAAGGTATTTGCAGCCTATTGATGTTAATGAAAGAGATCAATCTAATTCAGAATGTGTATGTAGAGAGCTCCTTGGAGATGGAATAGGCCCCAAGGTGAGCCTCTAATTGCCTCCTTGATGGTAGACCTCACCAGTACTCAATTTTGCATGACCATCTTTATGACATAGTTGGAATTTTGACGCCCAGACTCACGCTTCATACAGAAGCCCATTCTCCTCCTCTCCCAAGCCCCTCCTAACATTCCCAATTCAGAAAGAATGGGAAAGTTGCGGCCATTTAAGTAAGATCCTTGCACAAGAGTGAGAGTTTCTTGGATCTAGACCATGGGTCGGGTTGGATTAGCAGAAAGTCCGTGATTCCAGAGTTACTTGAGTGACCCTGGAAGGGTTTCTAGGGGTCTAAATTCTATCTCTCTATCTCTCTATCTATCATCTATCTATATATCTGTGTGTGTGTGTCTCTCTCTCTCTCCTCTCTTTATCTCTGTCTCTGGAGTGACCTAATAGAGCTTAGAAGGATCCTCTATCAAGTTTCTGAGCTGCATTCAAAGGATATCTCAATGAAATTAATCTACCCTACTCTAGAAAGGAAAATTACATCTGAAAGTGAGGGTAAACAAGGCGCCTTTCTTTCCCAGATGCCCCTCTGCATTTTTCTAGGAGTCCCCTGTGGACCTCCCAATTCTGGCCGCATGAAATTTAGTCAGTGAGAGGACATCTGTGGTCCAGCTCACTTTAGTTCCCACAACGGTCTGCCCTTTTCTATCCAACGTAAGTTCTCAAATTTTATTTCTACCGCCTCTCACTTCTACCCTCATTCTTTTTTTTTTTTTTTTTTTTTGCGGTACGCGGGCCTCTCACTGTTGTGGCCTCTCCCGCTGCGGAGCAACAGGCTCCGGACACGCAGGCTCAGCGGCCATGGCTTATGGGCCCAGCCGCTGCGCGGCATGTGGGATCTTCCCGGACCGGGGCACGAACCCGTGTCCCCTGCATTGGCAGGCGGACTCTCAACCACTGCGCCACCAGGGAAGCCCTACCCTCATTCTTTAACAAACAAAAAAGAAACAAAACACTACATATAGAAATCAAATGTTCACCCTGCTCTTTCTGGGAACCAGCACCTCTGGCAATGTGTTGGAGGAAACCTCCCCTCCTATGGCTGCTGGATCGGGTGCCAGGCTGCACACAGACATCCTCGTAGGCAGAGGTGCCTGTGCTCTGGGCCCCCTGCGGAATGCAGCCTGACTCCAAAGTGTCACCGGTGCCCTCTGATCATCAATACATGTCCTAGAGCTGCAGACATGATTGCACATTAGCCAGAACTAATGGGGCACCCGGAGCATTTGGTTCAGTATCAATGGCAGCATGTACATCAGGCCCAGGTTGATGACATACTTAGAATAGATCTTTGTTCCTCCTGCCTGCCCCACCTGTTCCCTACCCCCTGCTGGGTAGCCTGGACTTGGACATAGGAGGTGATTAGATTAAGAGGGAGTTGATCCTTTGCTGTCAGGACCCTGGCAGGCCCATTGTTGGCATGGAACTGGGCTCTGAATTTCACATTATTGGCTAAAGGTCGTTGAAGGACACCAGGGTGACTTGATTGCTAAATTCAGAGTAGGATGTCTGGCACGGAGTAGGAGAACATGGGCCGACACGGTGCACATAGGGGGAATAGGGAGTCAGGGAGGCTGAACGAGGTCGAGGGGGACAAAGAACTGAACTGGAGAGTCATTCAATCTACTTGTCTTCCAAAGTTGCAGGAATGCCCCTGAGTCTGACTCCCTGCCTTACCAAACATGATCTGTGGCTCTTCCCAGGATTCTTTCCCTACTCTGTTCCAGAGGGCCAGGGTGGAAGGCAGCCTGCTAGATAACCAACCTTAACCCCCAGGGCAAAGGTCCCCAGGGAGAAGTTCCAAGAGCATGAAATCTCGCACCGATGTCCCCTCCAGCCCCACTCAGTGTAAACACTGAATGGAAAAGAAGGGTGGCAGTGAAGACAACAAACGAATGGGACCTTGGTCCCCGAGATCCAGGGAGGAGATCGTCTCCTCCCTTTAACAATCTTTTACGTCTCTGTTCATCATATTTAACATGGACTAGGACATAGAAAACCTCTTGCCAGGACTTCCCTGGTGGCGCAGTGGTTAAGAATCCGCCTGCCAATGCAGGGGACACGGGTTTGAGCCCTGGTCCGGGAAGATCCCACATGCTGCGGAGCAACTAAGCCCGTGCACGAGCCACAGCTACTGAGCCCACGTGCCACAACTACTGAAGCCCGCACACCTAGAGCCCGTGCTCCACAACAAGAGAAGCCACCTCAACGAGAAGCCCACGTGCAGCAGCAAAGAGTAGCCCTCACTCGATGCAACTATAGAAGAGCCTGCGCACAGCAACGAAGACCCAACACAGCCAAAAATAAACAAACAAATAAATAAATAAAGTAAAAAAAGAAAACCTCTTGCCACTGTTGAGAAGACAATTAATATCTAGGGTAAAGGGTGACATGTAACTACAAATAATGGCTGCTCTATGGAGAGAGTGCGTTTGTGTGCACGGGAACACACACTCCTGTTTACCTGCCCCGTCTCCCATCTTTGTTTGTCTCCTCCGTGCATGTAGGTAATGGTGTGTGCAGCGTTCTCCAGAGTGCTTGATAGGTGACTGTGTTCCACCCTGCATGTGCTACTCTCTCACATTTCCCTTTAATGATCTCCATTATTCGGGCTGCATTAATAATGTTTGTGGGCTGATATCTTTAAAATTAATGAGGTGTTTACTCTTAGCCAAGAAACTCATTGAAATTAAAAAAGCTTTCTTTTTCCCCTCCCTTTCTCTTGGTAAAAAAGTGGACAAACAAGCCACAATGCAAGCTTTGATAAAAACCAAGCAGAATAGGCAAGAACCCAAGCCCTACCGCAAAGAAGGTATGAATTGGGAGTAGCTGGTGCCTGGAGTTATACATTAGTCATGTTCAAATCACAGCTGTGTCTAAGAGGGCTTGATTTAACAAGAGCTTTGCTAGAAAGCTGCATACCACACCTTTTAACCAATGGAGGACTTCTGTGCCCTCAATAATCGCTTATTTCATCCCCACCGCTCCCCTTAGCATAGGATTATCCATTGTAACCGTAGCACCTTAGTCTAGTCTGACTTTTCCTTCTTATTCAAAAGGGTTGTTTCCAGGAGACTTCATCTGTGTGAATTCATCTGTGCAATCCTGACCTGTCTGTAGTCTCTACTTTTCAATCAGATTACCTGGCATGAAAGACCCTCCCACTGCCCCCAGCTCCCACCACCAGCTGACTTTGTGCAGAAAAGCAGGACTGAATATTAATGACAAGTCTGCCGGCTGCAGAAACTTGCTGCAAAGTATCAGGCTTCACTGTCCTGCTCCCAACTGCCTCCCAGGTGTCTGCTGGACAAATTTCCCCAGGAACAGTGCAGCCAAGGGCATTCCCGGTGACACATCTGAGAAGTTCGGGTTCTTATCACGTCGTACTAGAGTAGTTGTTCTCTCTGACCTGGAAACCACCAGTAGTCTCTGTGGATCCTGCAGGTGATTTGTTAGCTAATCCCTCAAGATACTCAAGTTAATAATATGATAATTTTATGCACTTGAGTCTGGGATTAATTAATAATTTACTCAATTGCAAACAAGACATTAATGTTGAAGAGACACTCTTCTCCCAATTTTTTGTTGCTGTTGTTGTGGGTTTTTTTTTCTCTCTCTCTCGGTAGCAATTAAAAGTGAGGATGTTACATGTATTGAAAGCCTGGAAGATTCCTGCTGTAGGGGCTGGTTCAGGTCTCTGTCTGAAAACCATTCTCTTTATATTCACATATGGAATAGCTACAGCAGGAGTCCAGGATCTACGGCTGAATCTCTCGTCTCTGAAATGCCAAAATGCAAGTGGATGTTGGAACCATTGGAATCTCCTGTACTTAGGTGGTAATGAATGAGAAGATGCAGGAGAGAGACTCCTCAGCCCAATAGAGAAGGTGAAAAACTGCAGAGAAGTGGGCAACAGGGACAGGAATGGGGAGGACTTACATTAAACTGAATCTGTGCAAAATCTCCAGCGCTGCTCTGCAGGATGTTGTATGTTGAGGACACAGAAAGAAGTTCCCACTCACCGTCATTCAAAAATTCTTTTCGGTCATGTGTAATGTCTTCTCTGCTTCTCAGGAAGGCCAGGTCTACATCTTCCACTGAAAACAGAAACACTTGACTTCCCATGGAGAGAGGCACCAATATTAACCCACTTTTCCAACTCGCAATTCAAATCCTTCCTTTTTACTCCTGTCCCCACATGGACAGTCTTATGGAGATGGGGTTCAATATACTATTTTGAATTAGGGGTAGGGATGGGGGATAAAAACTTTCAGGTCATGAAAAAAAGCAGCTATGAACTGAGGGTTTGTACTCCATTGTCTATAGAATGAGACTTCTATAACGTTCTCAATGGCAGTAGAGGCCTAATATTGTATTTTCAAACCAACAGCAGCAAAGGGCAATATCTCTGGGCACAATACTGTACTTAGTCTGAATTACAGCAGGAGCCAAATAACTACAAGAAGAGATTTAGATTTATAAAAAGTCAATTATGTGCAAGAATAAAATAGACCTGAGGGACAGCAGAATGTAATAATTTCACCTATGTGAGCCAACCCAGCACAACAAGTGTGTTTGCCCACTAGCAGGCTACACCTCTCATGGCTTACCTGTGTGCAGAATGCTATTGAAGGTTAGGCTGCAATTCTGAATATCGAATGGAAAAGCGTATGTCTCTAAACTGCATGCAGAGACCAGTAGGATGGACTTAGAGTGCTTAATGGTCCCAGATGAGTTCACGTAAACATAGGGAAGATCAGGTGATCTTTCAATGTCCACACTATATGAAACAAAAAAGATCTTTGTTACAGAAAGGGCTTTAGTCATTCCAATACATAAGCAGAACTGATTATGAGATGATAGTGACCGTAACACCCAAGACTAGCCTAGAAGTGCAAAGACAGAATCGCACTTTACATGAGATAGCCACCCTGGCAAAGGTGGGTTCAGCAATGACAGCCTTGTAAGTCAACTCACTGGAGATCAGCTCGGTGCTTTGTGACTGCCTGGAGGGGTGGGATAGGGAGGGTGGGAGGGAGGGAGACGCAAGAGGGAAGAGATATGGGAACATATGTATATGTATAGCTGATTCACTTTGTTATAAAGCAGAAACTAACAACCATTGTAAAGCAATTATACTCCAATAAAGATGTAAAAAAAAGAAAAAAAAAAAACACAGGCATAGGACTTCCCTGGTGGTGCAGTGGTTAAAAATCTGCCTGCCAATGCAGGGCACAGGGGTTTGAGCCCTGGTCTGGGAAGATCCCACATGCCACGGAGCAACTAAGCCCATGTGCCACAACTACTGAGCCTGCGTGCCACAACTATGGAAGCCTGCATGCCTAGAGCCTGTGCTCTGCAACAAGAGAAGCCACTGCAATGAGAGAAGCTCACGCACCGCAACGAAGAGTAGCCCCTGCTCCCCTCAACTAGAGAAAGCCCACGTGCAACAACAAAGACCCAATGCAGCCAAAAATAAAATATATAAATAAATAAGTAAATGTATAAAACACACACACACACACACACACACAGACATAATCCATGAGTAACATCAAGCATTAGCAATCAAATCTGTATCTTAAATGATGTCAACCCATGGTACTTCTAACCTGAATATTCCCAACAGTATGCTCTTCTTCAAGTTGAGAAACAAAAATTAGTAACAATGACTTAAAGGAAGCAGCAACCAGCCTGAATATTCTAAGCAGTCTAAACCCCACAGAAACACACCCCAGCACACTTACAACTCATTTATGGTGATATCAGGAGCCCAGATGGCACTTAGGGGTAGGGAGATCTCACTAATCTCATCAAACATGCTGGAGTTCCAGGATAAAAACTCATCATCCCAAACCTGTATCCAAAAAGGAAACATCACAAAGGGGCAATGCCAATCTCATCAAAGAACTGAAGAGGGATTCGGATGAATAACTCAATTGATCAGCCCGTTGGTTCTATCTGTCAGGGAAGAGGACTTTCCATTCAGCTCCTAAAAAGGGTTGCCCCAACCAGAAACCACGGCCATGTATCTTACTCAGATTCTAATAAATCAAGTCTGCTGCGGACATAAAGAACTAGAAACACAAGATAGTATCTATTTCTTCGAATAATTACATCTTGCAACAGATTGAGTTCAGGAGTCCAGCATGCACGGAAGAAAACATAATCATTTACCTCACGGTACCATACACTTGTCTTTAATTTTTGATTCTGTGCATCCTGCAAAGCAAAAAGAACATCCACACCAAATCTTAGAGTGTCAGAAAATCAAAGCCCAATTCAACAGTATGACAATTCAGAGGAAGAAAATCAAATCCAACAAAATAATGCTGATTTTAGAAACATTACCTTGACTCTTCAATACCTGAGTATTCTCAGTTCTTATTTATTACATACACCTGTCGCTATGAGCTTTACTATATTATCTATGATAAAATGACACACTAACTGCACTTGACATCTTAAATGATTTGTGAATCTCTTTCCTACTCTAATTGTTACCCTGCCATTAATCAGACTAAAAGATGATATGTAGTCGTAGCCAATTTTGGACTAAAAAGATGAGACCACCCTTTTATTTGTAATCAAGATGTTATTCATAATCTTTCAATGAATGTTATCTCAACTGCCATTGGCAGCCATTCCTGTTGTTACTTTATGCTTGGATTTCTCTGCTTATAAAACAGACTGAATGAGCTTAATCCAAGTGAGGTATATTTTTGGTGATATAAATAGATGTGGCTTCCCACATCAGTGATTTAAAAAAAAGATCTCCCCAAACAAAAAAATCCACTTTACTAATTTTTTTTCATATTGAATCTAGTAAAAACATGCTAAAATGATTATATTCTTAGGGATTAAAAGAAAAGGAACATCTCATACCATATACAAGCATTAACTCAAAATGGATCATAAACCAAAATGTAAGAGCTAAAACTATAAAACTCTTAGAACAAAACATAGGAGTAAACTTCATGACTTTGAATTAGGCAATAATTTCTTAGATATGACACCACAAACACAAGCAGCAAAAGAAAAAGTAAATGGGACTTCATCAAAATTTAAAACCTTTGTGTTTGAAAGGACATCATCAGGAAGTCAAGTGACAAACCACAGTATGGGTGAAAATATTTGCAAATCATATACCTAGTAAGGGGCTTGTATCCAGAATATATAAAGAACTCTTACAACTCAACAATAAAAAGGTAAATAAACCAATTTAAAAATGAGCATCAAAGGACACAGTCAAGGCTTCCCTGGTGGCACAGTGATTGAGAGTCCGCCTGCCGATGCAGGGGACGCAGGTTCGTGCCCCGGTCCGGGAAGATCCCACATGCCGCAGAGCGGCTGGGCCCGTGAGCCATGGTCGCTGAGCCTGCGCGTCCGGAGCCTGTGCTCCGCAATGGGAGAGGCCACAACAGTGAGAGGCCCATGTACCGCAAAAAAAAAAAAAAAGGACACAGTCAACAGAGTGAGAAGGCAACTCATAGAATGGAAGAAAACATTTGTGGATCCTACATCTGATAAAGGGTTATTATCCTGAATATTAAAGAACTTCTACAACTCAAAACAAAACCAATATCCTTATTTAAGAGTGGGCAAAAGACTTGAATACACTAGATATACAAATGGCCAATAAATACATGAAAATATGCTCAACATCACAGCTATGGACCAAACTGTGTTCTTCCAAAATTCATATATGACTGTATTTGGAGGTAGGACTTTTAGGAGATAATTAAGGTTAAATGAGGTCAAAAGGGTGGGGCTCTCATCCAATAGGATTGGTGACCTTAGAAAGAGAGGAAGAGAGAATGATCTCTCTTTCTCCTCCCTGTGAGGACACAGTGAGAAGGCAGCCATCTGCAAGCCAGGAGGAGAGCTCTTACTAGGAACCAAATTGGCTGGAACTTTGATCTTGAACTGCCCAGCCTCCAGAACTGTGACAAATAAATTTCTGTTGTTTAAGCCACCCAGCCTATGGTATTTGTTACGGCAGTTGGAGCTGGCTGATATAATTTCTAATCATTAGGGAAATATAAACCAAAACCACAATGAAATACCATTTCACTCTCATTAGGATGGCTACTATTTTTTTTTTAAAGCAGAAAATAAGTGTTGGTGAGGATAATTGGAATTCTTGTGCACTATTGTTGGGAATGTAAAATGGTGCAGCTGCTATGGAAAACAGTATGGCAGTTCCTAAAAACTTAAAAATAGAATTACTACATGGTCCAACAATTCCTCTCCTCGGCATTTACCCAAAAGAATTGAAAGCAGGGACTTGGACAGATATTTGTACATCTATGTTCATTATTCACAATAGCCAAGGGGTGGAAGCAACCCAAGTGCCCCTCAGTGGATGAATGGACGAACAAAATGTAGTATATATATGCAATGTAATATTATTCAGTCTTTAAAAGGAAGGAAATTCTGACCCATGCTACAACATGGATGAACCTTGAAGACACTATGCAAAGTCACAAATAAGCCAGTTACAAAAGGACAAATAGGGCTTCCCTGGTGGCGCAGTGGTTGGAGGTCTGCCTGCCGATGCAGGGGACACGGGTTCATGCCCTGGTCTGGGAAGATCCCACATGCCGCGGAGCGGCTGTGCCCGTGAGCCATGGCTGCTGAGCCTGCGCGTCCGGAGCCTGTGCTCCGCAACGGGAGAGGCCACAACAGTGAGAGGCCCACGTACCGCAAAAAAAAAAAAAAAAAGGCAAATATTTTATGATATTTGTCTATATATAGACAAATATATAGACAAATATCATATTAGGCTATATATAGTCTAAGTACCTAGACTAGTCAAATTCATAGAGACAGAAAGTAGAATGATGGTTGCCAGGGGCTGGGGAATGGGAAATGGGGAAATGGTGTTTAATGGGTGCAGGGTTTCAGTTTTGGAAGATGAAGAGTTCTGGAGATGGACAGTGGTGATGTTTGTACAACAATGAGCATGTACTTAATGCCATTGAACTGTACACTTAAAAAAGGTTAAGATGGAAATTTTATATTACGTGTAGTTTACTACAAGCAAAATTAATAATTTTAAAATAAGCAAAGGACTTGAACAGATATTTCTCCAAGGGAGATATATAAATGTGGCCAATTAACACTTGAAAAGATGCTCGACATCATTAGTTATTAGGGAAATGCAAATCAAAACCACAATGAGATACCACTTCACCCCACTAGGACGGATAAAATTAAAAAGACAAAAAATAAGTGTTGGGAAAATGTAGAAAAATTAGAGCCCCCCTACACTGCTAGTGGGATTATAAAATGGTGCAGCCACTGTGTAAAACAGTATGGTAGTTCCTCAGAATGTTAAACATAGAGTTACCATAGGACCTAGCAACTGCACTCCTAAGTGAATAACCAAGACTCTTGAAAACAGAAGTACACACACACACACAGTGTGTACAGGAAAAAAAGCAAACTTGTACAGGACTGTTCATAGCAGCCAAAAAGTAGAAATAACCCAATATCCATCAACTGATGAATGGATAAACAAAATGTGGTACATATCCATTCAATAGAATATTTTTCAGCACTAAAAACTAGCATGTTCCTACATGCTACAACATGGATGAAACTTGAAGACATTATGCTAAATGAAAGAATTCAATCACAAGAGGCCATTTATTGTATGATACCATTTATATGAAATGTCTGGAATAGGCAAATCTATAGAGATAAAAAGTAGATTAGTGGGACTTCCCTGGCAGTCCAGTGGTTAAGACTTCACCTTCCAATGCAGGGAGTGAAGGTCTGATCCCTGGTTGGGGAGCTAGATCCCACATGCCTTGCAGCCAAAAATAAAAAAAAACCCAAAACATAGAACAGAAGCAATATTGTGACAAATTCAATGAAGACTTTTTAAAAACTGGTCCACATCAAAAGAAAATTTTTTTAAAAAGTAGATTAGTGTTTGCCTAGGGCCGGTGAGGGTGGGGTGCAGGATGCAGCTGCTAATGGTATGAAATCTTTGGAAGTGATGAAATGCTTTGAAATTAGATAGTGGTGATGGTTGCACAGCTCTGTGAATATACTGCAACCACTGAATTATATAGTTTAAATGGATGACTTTTGTGGTTGTGTTATATCTCAATAGAACTGCCATTTAAAAAATGTATTAATAAAGAAAAAGAAAATCATTATTTTTTGGCCACACCATGCAGCATGCGGGATTTTATTTCCCTGACTGGGGATTGAACCCATGCCCCCAGTAGTGGAAGCGTGGAGGCTTAACCATTGGACCACCAGGGAAGTCCCAGGAAACCATTTTTGAAGATGTTTCAGGGAATGTATAGGTAAGAAGGCTGGTACAAACTACTGATGAAACCATTCCTTTCCAACTGTATCCTTCAAAGAGAATAAGAGGCATGGAAAATCCAAGATAAAAACATGTGAAATAAAATGTGTAAAACACTTCCTTACTGATTTTCGTTCAAAGCTGAGGAGTCATTTAAATAACATTTGTATTTCTGTAATATTAAGTGTAATACCAATTTCAGTAAAATAATAGAGTTGGGGAATTATGGCATGAAAGCAAACAACAGCTCCATTTTCCTCCCCAGAACAAAGTATATTAAATTAATTATCCAGTCAGTTATCCAATCACATCAAAAATATATAATCTTGGGGCTTCCCTGGTGGCGCAGTGGTTGAGAGTCCGCCTGCCGATGCAGGGGACACGGGTTCGTGCCCCGGTCCGGGAAGATCCCACATGCCGCGGAGCAGCTGGGCCCGTGAGCCATGGCCGCTAAGCCTGCGCGTCCGGAGCCTGTGCTCCTTAACGGGAGAAGCCACAACAGTGAGAGGCCCACGTACCGAAAAAAAACAAATATATATATATATATATATATATATATAATCTTTGTGCATAGGGTCAAGACTACCACTCTCTTAAATCCAGGCTGGGTGGGGGGTAGGGAGAAGCCATTGACATTTACTTCTTGCGGGGGGTGCACCTGGAATTGTGTAGTGCTCAGACTATACAGGTGTACACAGGATGGCATCATTTGAAAGAGAAACAATAAACTTTTTAAAGTTCCCCCTTTTTGCAATCAAAAAAGTAAGTTGCTATTGAATAAACATTTCTAGATACCTTGAGAAAAAAGGGATTGTGCACAGATACAGAGGGACTCTACTTCAGCGGTTCAGCAAAGGTTAGTCGGAGTGAACTTGCTCTGCAGATTTTTATGAACTTCAAATAGATACATGAGAAAGGCAGGTTTTAAAATGGTATACAGTTGTCCCTCAGTATCCATGCAGCATTGGCTCCAGAACCCCCTCAGATACCAAAATCTATAGATGCTCAAGACCCTTATGTATAAAATGGAGAAGTATTTGCATATAACCTACACACATCCTCCAGTATACTTTAAATCATCTCTAGATTACTCATAATACCCAATACAATGAAATGCTACGTAAATAGTTGCTGATGCATGGCAAATTCAAGTTTTGCTTTTTGGAACTTTCTGAAATTTTTTAAAATAAATTTATTTATTTTATTTATTTATTTTTGGCTGCCTTGGGTCTTTGTTGCTGTGTGCGGGCTTTCTCTAGTTGCAGAGAGCAGGGGTTACTCTTTGTTGTGGTGCGCAGTGTTGGGAGCCAAGACGTTTTCGCCATTAGAAGATGGCCGACACCCTGCTTCTCTTCCTGATTTATGAGATAGAAGTTCGCGCCTAAAATGAAAGCCCGCGCACGCAGCACCAATGATGATTAGCCAAGTACTTCCCTCATTCTGAATCCCGCCCCCCTTTCTCTGCAGTGTATAAATACAGCTACCGCAGCAATAAAAGTTTGAGGCTTGATCAGGATTCTGTCTTGCCTCCATTCTTTCGCGTCTCCTGCCCTTCCCCCTTTTTTCAACCCCCACAGGTTCCTCCTCGGACTCACAAGGATTTGTCCTGCTGGTCGGGACTCCCGGGGACGCCCGGGGCCGTACACAATTGGCGCCCAACGTGGGGCTCGAGGAACGGATCCTGACGGAGGTAGCACGCTTACGAACGCCTGGCCAGGCACCCACTGAGCCGCCGCGAGACTTACTCGAAAGTGCAGCTTGATTAGGTCCCCGGAGGACTGGCCGCCCTTCGGCAGTCGTGACCTGAGGATAAGGTAAGCGGAGCTATAAATATGGGACAGGAATTGAGTTCCCATGAACTCTTTCTTCAGGGGATCGAGGATTCCCTCAAGATGCGGAAGATTAAGGCTAGAAAAAAAGATTTGCGTGAATTTTTTATGTTCTTGTCTGATGTTTGCCCATGGTTCCCACAGGAAGGGACAATAGATAAAAAATGCTGGAATCGTGTAGGAAATTGTTTAAATGATTATTATCAAACCTTTGGGCCTTCTAAAGTGCCTGTGACTGCATTTTCGTATTGGAATTTAATTAGGGAGATTCTCATGGGTCATTTTTTTGACCCCGATGTCCAAAAGGTTGTAGAGACCGGGGAAACAATTCTTAAAGCAGCCTCTCGTCTCCATTCAGCTTGTCCATCCGTTACCATTGATATGGGTTCAAATGAAGAGTTCCCAAAAATTCCAGAAACCGGTCATCATTATCCCACAGATGATAAAGTTATCCCAAAGATTTATCCTTCCCTTACTGCTATTAAGGGTGATCCCAATGATGACCAGCTTTCCCCCCAAGATCAGGAAACTCTCGATGAGCAGGCTGCTCGTTATCATCGCAATGATGATCCCTGGGGATTCCCCCTTTTGAAGCCTCCACCATCTTATAATACTCCTCATCAGATGCCTGCCTTTAGCGCCCCTGCTCCCATTGCCCCCCTAATTGATCCCCTTCGACAGGCTAAGATGGCCTTAACCCAGGAAATTTCCTCTTTGAGAGATGTTTTACAACAAAAACGGGAACGCTTGGATCTCCTAAAGGAGCTTAAGGCCCTTGAGGTGGAGCTTACTTCTTTTAATGTCTCGAACGGTCCCAATAAACCCCCGCTTCGACAAAAACCAGGATCCATTAAGTTAGCCTTCCCTGTTACTCGCAGTCAAAATTTACCCACTCAAGGTGAAATTCAAGCTGAAGATAGTGAGGAAGGGGAAGAGGAAGAGGGAGAAGAATCTCCTGAACCTGATGAGGGACCAGATATTCATAATTCTTCTGGGGGCGGCCCTTTTGAACATAAATATCGCCGCCTCAATTTAAAACATATAAAAGATTTAAAATCTGCTGTCAATAATTATGGGCCCACAGCCCCTTATACATTGGCAATCTTGGAGGGATTAAGCGATCGCTGGCTGACCCCAAATGATTGGCTTACCCTGGCTCGGGCCACCCTTTCTGGGGGAGATTTTGTTTTATGGCTCACTGAATTTGCAGAAAATTGTAGAGAAACTGCCCAAAGAAATGCTGAAAACAGAACTTCCCGATCATGGACCCGAGATAAATTACTTGGCCGTCCCCCCTATGAATCCAATGAGTCTCAGGCTGCTTTTCCCCCTGGTTTGTTGGCTCAAATACAACATGCTGGCCTTAAGGCCTGGCGCCGTCTTCCGCCTAAGGGTTCGCCCACAACTTCCTTGGCAAAAATTCGCCAGGGACCAGAAGAGCCTTATTGTGAGTTTATTAGCCGCCTCACGGACGCCGCCGAGCGTGTAGTGGGTGATAGTGAAACTGATAATGCCTTTGTTAAACATTTAGCTTATGAAAATGCCAATCCGGCCTGCCAAGCTGCCCTTCGGGCTCATCGTGGTGGTAGCCTGGCTGATTACATTAAGTTGTGCTCCGGAATTGGTCCCTCCCATTCTGTTGGTCTTGCGATTGGAGCTGCTCTAAAAGATTTTATTAAAGATACATCCGTCCTAGATAAACAACAAAAAACTTGCTATAATTGCAAACAACCTGGACATTTTGCCCGGAATTGTTCATTACATAGACAAGGACAGTCATTAAAGGCTAACCCACAACAACCCCAATATCAATCCCGGGCTCCTCCCACCACCGTTTGCCCTCGTTGTAAAAGAGGCAAACATTGGTCTTCAGAATGTTTTTCAAAAACGGATATAAATGGCCAATTGCTCCCCAAAAAACAGGGAAACTTTTCACGGGGCCAGCCCCTGGCCCCTTCCTTGGAACCAAACCAAGGGGCAATTCGGTTTGTTCCTCAAAAATCTGGACAAGTTCCCTGCACCCAGATGTTGGCTCCCTCTGTCGAGCCACACCCGGAAGCGCAGGATTGGACCTCTGTGCCTCCACCGACTCAATATTAGTCCCAGAACAAGGAGTACAACCAATTCCCACAGAAGTTTATGGCCCCCTGCCCCCAAATACTTTTGGTTTAATTTTAGGAAGAGGTAGTTCCGCTTTGGCTGGCCTCCAAATTATACCTGGTGTTATTGATAATGATTATTCAGGTCAAATTACCCTTTTGGCATCTGCTTTACAAGGCCCTATATCAATCCCTAAAGGTCAAAGGATAGCACAGTTAGTATTGTTGCCCCTAAATTCTTTAAATAAGAGCCATACTAATTGTCCTAGAGCAGATGCTGCTTTTGGCTCCTCAGATGTTTATTGGGTCCAACAAATTACTCCTGAAAGGCCACTCCTAACCCTGTGGTTAGATGGAAAGAAATTTGAGGGTTTAGTCGATACAGGAGCCGATGCAACAGTTATTTCGGAAAAATATTGGCCCTCCTCTTGGCCTTGTACAGTGTCTATAACTCATTTACAAGGCATAGGACATTCTACCAATCCTAAACGGAGTTCTAAAGTTCTTACATGGATAGATACTGAAGGTAATACTGGACAGGTACAACCTTATATTTTGCCACATATCCCGTTGAATCTTTGGGGACGTGACATCCTGTCACAATTAAAGTTAATCATGGCCAGCCCCAATGAGGTGGTGACCCAACAAATGCTAAACCAAGGGTTTCTACCAGGCTTAGGCTTAGGAAAAAATAATCAGGGTATTACACGACCTATTTCCCTGGCATCTAACATAAATCGCCAGGGCCTAGGCAGTTCGCCTTTTTCTTAGCGGCCATTGACCTTCCTGTGCCCCATGCGGACAAAATACGATGGAAAACTAATGATCCCGTTTGGGTGGACCAATGGCCTCTAACAGAAGAAAAACTTACAGCTGCCACAAAGTTAGTGCAGGAACAATTGGCCGCTGGACATTTAGAAGCCACTACTTCGCCATGGAATACCCCTATATTTGTGATAAAAAAGAGATCTGGCTCATGGCGACTTCTCCAAGATCTTAGGGAAATTAATAAAACAATGTTTACTATGGGAGCTTTACAGCCTGGCTTGCCTTCTCCTATTGCCATTCCAGCTGGCTATTTTAAAATCATTATTGATCTTAAAGATTGCTTTTTTACTATCCCTCTCCATCCTCAGGATAGAGAGCGTTTTGCATTTAGTCTCCCAGTAATTAATTTTAAAGGCCCAATGCCACGTTTTCAATGGAAGGTCCTCCCGCAGGGTATGGCCAATAGCCCCACCTTATGTCAAAAATTTGTTGCACAAGCTGTAGACCCTCTTAGGGCTCGTTGGCCTGGTATCTATATCATTCATTATATGGATGATATTCTTTTGGCTGGAAAATCAACTGATGAACTCCTTAAGTGTTATCAAGATTTAAAAGATAATCTTGCTTCCTCTGGCCTTCAAATTGCTTCAAATAAGGTACAATTAAAAGATCCATACTATTATCTTGGTTTCGAATTAAACAAAAAAAATAATTACCACTCAAAAGATACACATACAAGTATCACATTTGCAAACCCTCAATGATTTTCAAAAATTTTGGGGAGATATTAATTGGCTACGACCGTATCTTAAACTTACTACGGGAGAGTTAAAACCCTTATTCGAAATTTTACAAGGGCCATCAGATCCCTTGTCACCCCGTAGGCTGACTAAGGAGGCTAAAAATTCTCTTCAATTAGTAGAAAAGGCCATTAGATGTCAACAGATTACCTTTTTAGATTATGGTCGTCCCTTTAGTTTGATTATTTGTGCCACTGCACATACACCCACTGGAGTCCTATGGCAAGATCATCCCCTCTTGTGGATACATTTGTCCGTATCTCCTAATAAAGTGCTTAAGACCTACCCTTCCTTAGTAGCACAGGTTCTTACTTTGGGCAGAGAAAAAAGCCGTCAATTTTTTGGCAGAGATCCTGATCATTTGATTCTCCCCTATACCAAAGAAGAGCTTGGTTGGTTATTACAAACTGATGATAAATGGCTTGTTTCCTTATCCTCCTTTCAGGGTAATATTGATAATCATTATCCACCTGATAAGCTCCTTCAGTTTGCTAGAAAACATCTGTTTATATTTCCCAAAATCACTTCTGCTGTTCCTCTGGGAGATGCTGCCCTAGTATTCACTGATGGATCATCATCCGGTGTTGCTGTATTTGTTATAAATAATCAGCCCTATAGGGTACAGTCCCCCTTTTTATCAGCACAACTTGTTGAGCTTTTTGCCATTCTTCAGGTTTTTGAGATGTTACAGAATATCCCCTTTAATTTATATACGGACAGCTCATATATAGCTTTGTCCGTCCCCCTTTTAGAAACTGTTCCATATATTAAACCCTCTTCCAATGCTGTTCCCCTTTTTCAACAACTTCAAAGTCTTATACTTCGAAGACAAGCACCTTTTTTTATTGATCATCTTAGGGCTCATACAGATCTTCCTGGACCCCTCTCTCAGGGCAATGATTTAGCTGATAAAAATGCCCGCCTGATGTGCACCGTAACCTCTGATTCTGTTTCTCAAGCTACTCAATTTCATCAGCTACATCATGTTAATGCACATACTCTTCGCTTAATGTTTAAGCTTACTCGAGAACAATCAAGACAAATTGTAAAAAATTGTCCAGGGTGCGTTACATTTTTACCTCTTCCACATCTTGGGGTAAACCCAAGAGGTCTATTACCTAATGAAATCTGGCAGATGGATGTTACCCATCTTGCTAAATTTGGAAAATTAAAATTTATTCATGTGTCCATTGATACCTTTAGCGGCTTTATATATGCCTCCCTTCAGGGAGGAGAAGCCACAAAAAACATTATTTCACATGTGCTCCAATGTTTTACAGTTTTAGGCAAGCCTCAAATAATTAAAACAGATAATGGGCCTGGGTATACCTCCCAGGCTTTCCAAGATTTTTGCACCCGGCTTCAAATAAAACATCTTACGGGAATTCCATATAACCCCCAGGGTCAAGGCATAGTAGAAAGAGCCCATCAAACCCTTAAAAATACCATTTCCAAGCTTAAAAATAATGATTTAACTGCTACAAAAAATTCCCCAAAAAATATTCTTAGTCATGCCCTGTTTGTAATTAATTTTTTACAATTAGATAATAATGGTAGATCTGCCGCCGATCGCCTTTGGCATCAAGAAACTAAAAATCAATATGCACAAGTTATGTGGAAAGACCCTTTGACCTTTAAATGGCATGGACCCGATCCACTCCTCATCTGGGGGAGGGGATCCGCATGTGTATATAATACCAAAGAAGGTGGAGCACGCTGGTTGCCTGAGCGCCTTATTAAACCTATAAGTTCTATAAAGTAATAAATTTTATCCAGGGCCCTTTTCCCTGAGATTGTATTTCTTTTTCTTTTTCAGAAAAAGATGGAGACCCTCCTAATATTGAAAGAGCGGCAGAGACGACATGAGCTATCCGTTGTGACCCTGATCCTGTCATCTTTGCTGGTTGTTGGACAGGCTGAAAGCACTCCCCACTTGCCTCAAAATTTAACCTGATACATTACCATCGCCTCGCCATTACAGAAGCAGAACCAAAGGATGATTCTGGCTGCCCCTCCACTGGAGCGGCATGAAACAGAGACATGCCTACCCCCCTCTTTGATGGAGGGTATGGGTACCGAGTTGAGTGTGGCAGCAAAGCATGCACAAGGGAAAACGTGTATATATGTATATACAAGGTAATCTCTGTTATTCCCTGTGAGTATACCTGAATTATGATAGAGGTTGGTATCTAAACATTGTTTTTGGCTTTTAGTAGCTAAGATTATCTTTGGCTCTGCCTCTCCTCCCCAAAAGATACCAAGAGCCGATGAGTGTGGACACACATACCTTGTCCACGGGAGGATTCAGGTCACTACTCCCTCACTCGGTTAATGCCCACCTCCTTAAAAGAAATAAAAAGGGAGGAAATGTTGGGAGCCAAGAAGTTTTCGCCATTAGAAGATGGCCGACACCCTGCTTCTCTTCCTGATTTATGAGATAGAAGTTCGCGCCTAAAATGAAAGCCCGCGCACGCAGCACCAATGATGATTAGCCAAGTACTTCCCTCATTCTGAATCCCGCCCCCCTTTCTCTGCAGTGTATAAATACAGCTACCGCAGCAATAAAAGTTTGAGGCTTGATCAGGATTCTGTCTTGCCTCCATTCTTTCGCGTCTCCTGCCCTTCCCCCTTTTTTCAACCCCCACAGGTTCCTCCTCGGACTCACAAGGATTTGTCCTGCTGGTCGGGACTCCCGGGGACGCCCGGGGCCGTACACAGCGCAGGCTTCTCATTACAGTGGCTTCTCTTGTTGCGGACCGTGGGCTCTAGGCACGTGGGCTTCAGTAACTGTGGCACATGGGCTCAGTAGTTGTGGCACATGGGCTTAGTTGCTTCACAGCATGTGGGATCTTCCAGGACCAGGGATCGAACCCTTGTCCCCTGCATTGGCAGGCGGATCCTTAACCACTGCGCCACCAGGGAAGTCTCTGGAATTTTTTTTTAATATATTTTCGAGGCACAGTTGGTTCAATCTGCAAATACTGTACTGACTGTACAAAATGTAAACACTGAATTCACAAGTATTTCCCTAAGAAACAGCTTGGAGGAGGTACAGAGAGGACTCCCAGCCAAGATAGGCTCTGAGGGGCTCAGGGCAGTTAAAAAAAGACCTCTACTGAGAGCCCAAGATTGGGTGACACCACTTTCTTCCAAGTTTTACTGGCTGAGAGAGCCTGAAATAGATCATATCTCACCCACTAACACACAAAAGGCACAGTTCTAGGCTTAGCTGCAATCAAAGAGGGTCCCCCCTTAACAATGGAAAAAGTCCAAAACGTTGTTTCTATTACTGAGAAATATAGCTTTTAGCTACTCTTTCATTACAAATATACTTTTACATCTATGAAATATCCCAACCAGTTTCTTTATCACTGTCATGAAAAGTTGTGAATATAACTCGTTGACTCAGTCATGTGGCTGGGGAGGAAGGTCTCTACGTATTAATGTTTCATTTTCACTGTCATTTTATCTAGTTGGTTCTTATTAACTGCCATGTTGACGCCTTTGCTTGTTTTTCTCTTCCTGCCAAGCCCTTTGTCATGTTACACGTAACAATAGTGTTAAGAATTTTTTCCCTAATATCTTATGGGGGTGTCTGGGAAGATTTGTCATTCACCCCTAAAGAACACAATGTCAAAAAGAAGTTTGAGGCTAAAACTGAAGTCTTTTTTTTGTCAAGGGAAACAAGTTTCTCAATGCCAGCTGGTGAACATAATTGGTTCTCTGGTGGCATTATTCACAGCTTTTCCCTCTGTGCATCTCTTTCTTTTATTTTTTTCTTTAGATGCCTTCCATCTTGTTTGTTAAAAGCAAAGGATATTTCAGAGAATTGGAATTCATTAGCCTTCCTAACAGAGGGAGTCTATTTAGATCTAAATTGGTGGTTAGCAAATATACAGATAATTCCTGCACATTCTTATTTATCTTTCCCAGTTCCAAAGACTATAGAAACAGATGCCTTAACGTCTGGCTGGGAGTCTCTAGTCAATGGACTGGAATACAAAGGAATCTTGGATTCAGAATTGACAAAACTCAATAGAAACAAATGGAAACTCTTCCCTGTTAGTAGATTATCTCTATAATCAGATTTCCCTAAGGTACACATAATACCCAGAAATTCTAAGACAAGACTGTAGTCTTTCACGTAAACAAAACAGGAGGCAAAACATAACGGAAGGGAGGTGCACTGATGAAAGCTGGGCTGAAAGCTCTTCACTCCAAACAAAAGTTGCCAGCAGTTCAGCTGCTGGTAGATGCATCCAACAAGTTATCTATTCACATTGGGAGTGTCCTTGTCTGAGCAGAATTTGTGAGTGATTTTTATCAAGTCCTTCAAACCAGCCCTGCCTCTGGAACAAACTTTAGGAGCAGCCCACCTGAATGTAATAGAGACATTTGCAAATTATATTAGACTAAGTCATTCATAAAGACAACCCTAGAATTGTACTTACATATCTTAATTAATTGGTTAGACATATATCTACCCAGTAGCTTTGAAGTAAGGTATACTATGCTGCATATTGTGGGAAACAGGACCATGAGTTAGAAAATCCTTCCCTCAAGTAGCTATTAGTGTATGTGACATTTTAACAGTTAACTATGGGCATTAAGAAATACACATACTTCGTTGGATTCAAAAGAGGGAGACATTGCTGTCAGTTTGGAGAATTGAGGAAAATTTCTCTTAGGAGCTGAGATTTGAGGACTATAATATTTGATAGATGGCAAATGAAGAGGAAAACACATTCATTGGAGGAAATAGCAGAATTAACAGCATATAGGCAGGAAACAAGAAGTTCAGGTTCATTGTAGCATTGAGTACATGTAGAAGATAAAGTTAAGACAGTAGATAGGGATAAAACTAGAGGGATGGAATATAAGATTTTTCCATATTTCTGAAGGCAAGTTTTCCATATCCAATAAAATATGTCTAACATATTCTTGTAAAAAATTAGTATATTTCACAACATTGGAGAAAAGCATATCTTTGAAAAAATAATGGTGTTCTCCTTACCCACCATAAGGGATATAATTTTATTTTCTTTTATTGGGGTAGGAAGAAAGAGTTAGATTAAAACTTTCAATTTGATACAGTTGTTCCAAGGGAATTAGTAAAAGAAAGACTTTACTCCTTTTCTTTATCTCCAAATAAGACTCTAAATGAAAGCCTGAGCAATTCTACTTCACCTTCACCAATATGAAGTCAGAAAGTAGAAGGATAAGGAGAGACCTAGAAACCTGTCTTCAGCTCTTAACTCAAGGCTGATTCTATCTCTTCCCTGGAGTTTCATATAACATGGTTCATATCGTGTCTTTATTCAAATCATGTTTTTCCCATTGGACAATGTCCGATAAACAATATAGACATAATAACCCACTGACAACTAAATAGCAAGGACTAATATCTCTTAAGTAAGTGAAGATGCAGCCCCAGAAAATTGTCTCCCAAATTCTAGTTCAACATCCAAATAGAAAAGAGATTTAAAGGAGTTTTCTACTGGGGCTTTGTGTAAGACTAGGTCTTTTGGATAGTAAGGGTGGGCGTTTTCTGGCATTTAATTAAACAGTATTTTCTAGGATCTTAGATAGAGTACTTTTACTAGTGTAAGTGGGAAAATAAAGCTGAGAAAAGTGAAATTGTGTGCTAAAAGGAGGATTTTTTGTGTTGCATTTAAATGTACCTACTTATGGCCGCATAGCACAGGGAGATCAGCTCCGTGCTTTGTGTCCACCTAGAGGGGTACGATAGGGAGGGTGGGAGGGAGACGCAAGAGGGAGGAGATATGGGGATGTATGTATATGTATAGCTGATTCACTTTGTTATACAGCAGAAACTAACACACCATTGTAAAGCAATTATACTCCAATAGAGATGTTAAAAATAAATAAATAAATGTACCTGCTTACGAAGAAATAATGAGTAGGGGTTTATCTAAGCTCGAGGAAAATTATGCTAAAATAACTTCATTAGATAAAAAATAATTTAAACCATGTTATAACAGAAAATTTATACTTTCAGTTTTGAAGTATTTTTCATCAATTTCAATACCTGAGTCTCAGTCAAAAAATCAGAGTCTATGATTCATAGTGCAGCACTAAGATATTAACATAGAGAAACACGTCCATTAAAATAAATTAAAGAGAAATTATTGAATTATTTTTTAAAGTACATTAAAATAATAATACTGTATTGTAGGGCATATTATATATGTAAATGTAAGGGGAACAGGTAAATAGAATTTTACTGTTGTAAGATTTGTACATTTTATATGAAGTGTAATAACATTAATTCTAAGTACATTGTATTAAGTTAATGATGGATATGGAAATCCCTAAAATAACATCTAAAAATAATACACAGAGGGATTGCAAAAAAGCTAATTTGATTTCAGAGGAACTAAAATCAAATATTAAAGAATATTTAATTTATCCAAAATAAGGCAGGATAAGAGGATCAGAAAACAGAAAAGAGATGCGACAGCTAGAAAACAAATAGCAAGATGGTATTGGTAAATGGACAAAACACTTCCATTAAAATGCATAGGTTGACAGGTTAAAATAGCAATACCCTGGAACACTACTCAGCACCAAAAAAGAGTGAATTATTGAAACACACAACAACTTGGATGAACCTGAAGGGAATTACACTGAATGAAAGAAGCCAACCTCAAAGGTAAGATACTGCATGATTCCATTTATATAATATTCTTGAGATGACACAATTATAAAGATAGAGAAGGGATTTATTGGTTGCCAGGGGTTAAGGGTTAGAGGGGAGAAAGGATTGCGGCTATAAAGGAACAGTACCAGGGAGCCCTGTGATGATGATTGTGTAGCTTGATGTGGTGGTAGTGGTGGTTACACAAAGCTACACATATGATAAAATTATAGAGAAACATACACACACATGCAAATGAGTATATGTAAAACTGGAGAAAGCTGAATAAGCACCAAAGTCCATTTTCTAGTATTGATACTGTACTGTACTGTATTTATTGTACTGTACTGATATTGTACTGTACTGTACTGTACTGATATTGTACTGTACTGTATTTATGCAAGATGTTAACATTGGGGGGCATTGAGTGAAGGGTGCACAGAACCTCCCTATAAATTTATTAGCAACTTCCTGTAAATTTATAGTTATTTCAAAATAAAAAGTTTAACAAAATGAAAGACCAAACTACATGCTCTGTCTAAGAGATGACTTTGAGTACCACAGAAATTGAAAATAAAAGGATGGCAAAATACATACCATGCAGAAAGTAAGCAAGAAAAAAACTTCAAGAAAAAGAATATTACCAGAGATAAAGAAGGGTATTTTATAATGGTAAAAGCTTCTGTTTGTTAAGAAGACATATGATCTTAAATGTGTATGCATCTAATAACAGGGCAGATAAATAGACAAACCACAATTATAATTGGGGATTGTTATACCCCTCTCTACGAAATTAATAGAACAACTGGACAAAAAAATTGTTATAGGAGATTTTAACAATACTATAAACACACTTATTGAATTTACATTTATAAAACAGTGCACCCTTCTATTCAACATTGCACTAGAGGTTCGAGTCAGGGCAGTAGGCAATAAAAGGAAAGAAAAGCTATAAAGATTGGAAAGAAAGACATACAGCTTTCATTATTCACAGACAACATGATCTTCTACAGAGAAAATTTGAAAGAATCTACAAAAAAGACTCAAAAATTAATTAGATGGCAGGGTCACAGGATCAAGGTCAATATATACAAATCAGTTATATTTTTGTATGCTAGCAAGTAACAGAGACCCAAAATTAAAATACATTTATATTATTAAAATTTTAATTCTCTTTCTTATTAAAAAATATCATTTATAGGGCTTCCCTGGTGGCGCAGTTGTTGAGAGTCCACCTGCCGATGCAGGGGACACGGGTTTGTGACCCGGTCCGGGAAGATCCCACATGTCGCGGAGCGGCTGCGCCCCGTGAGCCATGGCCGCTGAAGCTGCGCATCCGGAGCCTGTGCTCCGCAATGGGAGAGGCCACAACAGTGAGAGGCCCGTGTACCTCAAAAAAAAAAAAAAAAAAAAATAAAACACCTTTTATAATAGCATCAAAAATGTGAAATACTTAGGGATAAATTTAACCAGATATGTGTAGAACACTGAAAAGCACTAAACATTATGCAAAGAAATTGAAGAACTAAACAAATGGAGAGATACACTGTTGTCATGGATTGAAAGCTTATTGTTAAGATGTTGATTCTCCTTAAATTGATCTATAGATTTAATGCAATCTCAATAAAAATCTGATAGTTTTTAAAATAGAAGTTGATGAATTTTCTTAAGTTTATATGGAAATGCAAAGTGCCTAGAAGAGTCAAAACAATTTTAAAACAGAAGAGTAAGGTTGGAAGACTCACACTATCTGATTTCAAGACTTCTGTAATGCACAGTAATTGACACAGTGTATTGGTGTAAGGAGAAATATATTGATTAGTTGGACAGAATAGAATCCAAAAATAGACCAAAACTATATAAAGAACTTCTGCAACTCAATAATAAAGTAATAAACAATGCTATTTTTTAAAAAGTAAAAGATTTGAGTGAATACTCTTTTAAAAGATATACAGTTGACAAGTAAGCTCATGGAAAGATGTTCAACATCATTAGTTTTTAGTGAAATGAAAGTTTAAAACCACATCGAGATATCACAAATCTACTTTGTGGTGACAAATCTACTAGAATGGTTAAAATTTAAAGAGATTGACAATATCAAGTGCTGGCAATCATGTGGAGGAACTGAAACTCTCAGACATTGCAGGTGGAGTGCAAAACAACACAGCCACTTTGGAAAACAGTTTGGCAGTTTCTTATAAAGTTAAACATAGACTTATACAACACAGCAATCTCACACCTAAGTATTTATCCAACAGAATTGAAAACATATGCAAATGTTTATAGTGACTTTATTCATAATTGTTCCAATTTGGAAACAATCCACATCACATGTCCAACAACTGGTAAATAAGTAAACAAATTGCAGTACATTTGTACAATAGAATACTACTACTGACATATGCAACAACACAACACTGATAGCTCTCAAAAGCATTATTCTAAGTGAAAGAAGCCAAAAACAAAGAATAAAATACAATATGATTCCATTTATATGACATTCTAGAAAGGCAAAACTATAGGGAGAAAAAAGAAAATCTGTGGTTGCCAGAGACTGGGGCTGGGGGAAGGGACTGGCTTAAAACAGATGAGTTTCAGGGACTTCCCTGGTGGTACAGGGGTAAAGAATTCCCCTTACAATGCAGGGGATGCAGGTTTGGTTCCTGGTCAGGGAACTAAAATCCCACATGCCGCGGGATAACTAAGACTGTGCACCACAACTACAGAGCCCAGGAGCCCTGGAGCCCACGCACCACTACTAGAGAAGAGAAAACCCACATGCCACAACTAGAGAGAAGCCCCCACACTGCAACAAAAGATCCTGCATGCCTCCATGAAGATCCCGCATGCCACAACTAAGACCTGATGCAGCCAAAAATAAATAAAGTAAATAATAAATAAATCTTAAAAAAATGATGAGTTTCAGTCTACATAATTTTTACCTCAAATTTTAAAATGCATCAAAATTTCATAGGATACAGTTAAATTAGTGCTTGGGGGAAAACTTATAACTTTAAATGTTAAAATTATAAAAGAAAAAAGGTTTAAAATAAATGATATAACTTTCCACTTTAAGAAACAAGATAAAGAAGAACAAATTAAGTACACAGTAAGTAGAAGAAAGGAAATAAAGATAAGAGTAGATATCAGTAAAATAGAAAACAATAAGGAAAATTCAAAACCAATATTTGGTTCTTTAAAGAAATAAATTAAATTGATAAACATTTGGTAATATTGGTCAAGGGAAAATAAGAGAAAACACAAATTACCAACATGAGGAATGAAAAAGGCAGTATCACTGGAGATCCTTTGGACATTAAAAGAATTAAAAGAGAATATTATGAACACATAAATTTGTAACTTTGATGAAACAGACAAATTCCTTGAAAAATACAAATTACCAAAACGGGCACAAGAAGAAATAGAAAATTTGAATATTCCTATATATGTTAATGAAATTAAATTTATATTTAAATACCTTCCCACAAAGAAAACTCCAGTCCCAGGCAGTTTTACTGGTGAATTTTATCAAACATTAGGGAAGAAAATTATCCATGTTACACAATTCCTTCAGGAAATTGAGGAGGGAACACTTTTCAACTAGTTTTATAAAGCCAGCATAACCCTGACGCCAAAACCAGACAAATACTTTACAAAAAATAAAACTATAACCCAATACTCCTCATTAACATAGATGCAACCTACAATAAGTAGGAATTCAAATCCAGAAATATATAAAAAGGATAATATATCAAGATCAAGTGGGGTTTATTCTAGGAATGCAGGGGTGGTTTAACATTTGAAAATCAATCAAAAATAATTTACCATATTAACTGCATAAAACAGAAAAATCATATGATCATTCAAATTGATTGAGAAAAAATTTGATGTAATTTAGTGTCATTCATGATTTTTAAAATATCTCTCAGCACATAGAAAATAGGAGAGGACTTTTTCAACCTGATAAAGATCATCTATGAAAAATCTATAGCTAACGTCACACTTAATGGTGAAAGATTTTTCTGTAAGAATGGAAACAAATAAAAATGTCTGCTCTCACCACTTCCATTAACACTGTAGTAGAGGTCTTAGGCAATGCAATAAGACAAGAAGAATAAAGGGTACACAGATTAAAAAAGAAAGAAGTAAAACTATTTGCAGATGAAATGATTGTGTATGTAGAAAATACTAATCTGAAAAACTACTAGAATTAGGAAGTGAATTTTGCAAGGTCACAGGACACAAAGTCAACATACAAAATGAATCCTATTTCTTTATAATGACAACAAATAACTAGAACATTTAGAATTTTAAGTAATATTTATAGCTACATCAAAAATACTTTGGGATAACTTTAATGGAAATATGTATAAAACTTCTACCTTTAAAATTATAAAACACTGCTGAAGACCCAAATAAATGGAGAGACATACCATATTCAAAGACTGGAAAACTCAGTATTGGTAAATGTCAATTCTCCCCTAAATTTCTCTGTGGGTCCTACACCATTCCAAGCAAACTCCCAGCAGGTTTTTTTTTTTTTAATGAAGTGTGACAAACTGAATATAAAATTTATGTAGAAGTACAAAGGTTCTAAAAAGCCAAACTATCTTAAAAATGAAGAACAAAATTCAAGGACTTACACTATCTGATTTCAAGATATCAGATAGTCTGACACTTATAAGTTAACTTAATTTTCAGCCAAGACATCACAGCAATTCAACGGGGAAAGGGAAGACTTTTCAAAAAATGGTGATGGAACAAATCCTTTCTAAATGCAAAAACAAAAACAAAACAAAATTCAAAACAACAGCAAAAAACTTTGAACTATGCCTCACACCATTACAAAAATTAATTCTCAAGATCACAGAACTAAATCTAAGGAGCTAAAAACTATAAATCTTCTGAAAGAAAATATAGGAAAATATTTTGGTAAACTTGTAGTAGCAAAGATTTCTTTTAGACAGTACCCAGAAAGCACTAACCATAAATAAAGAACTGGTAAAAATGGACTTTATTAAATTAAAAAATTTCTGTCCATCGTAAGACCCATTAGGAAAATAAGTAGGCAAGCCACAGACTGAGAATAAACATTTGCAATACATAGATGACAAAGGACTTGTGTCCAGAATATATAAGCAATCCCTATTAATCTATAATAAAAATACAACCAACACAATAAAAAATAGGAAAAGACTTAAACAGGTACTTCACAAAGAAAGATATATAAGTGGCCAATAAACACATAAAAAAAGAGCCCCTAATTATTAGCCATGGGAAGTATAAAGAAAAACCACAATGAAATATCCCTACACACTTACCAGAATGGGTAAAATTAAAAAGACTGATAACACCTAATGTTGGTGAAGATGTGGGGAAATGGGAACTCTCATAGCTGATGGGCGGGAGTATACAGCGTACAACCACCTTGTAAATCAGTCTGGCAGTTTCTCGTTAAATATGCATCTATCCTATGAGAATTGGCAGTTATTCCACTTCTAGGTTTTACTGAAGAGAAATAAAAACATATATACACCAAAATACTTGTACAGAAATGTTCACAGCAGCTTTATTCATAATACACTAAAACTGGAAACAACCCATATGCCTATCAACAGGAGGATGGATAAACAAATCATGGTATAGCCATAACCAAATACCACTTATCAATAAAAAAGAAAAACTACTGATATGCACAACAACATGAATGGAGCTCAAAAACATGCTGAGTGAAAAATCCAGGCACAGTAGGGTACATACAGTAAATTTTCATTCTTAAGAAGTTCTAGAACTGGCAAAAATAATCTATGATGAAAGAAATCAGAACAGTGGTTGTCCTTGTGGATGGAGGGGATGATGGGAAGGAAATGGGGGATCTTTCTGGGGTGATGGAAATGTTTGACATATTGATAGGGATACGGATTATGTGGGTGCATGCAATTATCAAAACTCATACTGTGCATTTCAATATCTGTATATTATACCTCAATTGGAAAAAAAATTTTGAGAAGTAAATTGAAAAACAATTATTAAACTACTTTAACAAACAAGCTCAGTAAAGTCTGCTTTTAAAAGAAATCAAAAGAAATTTGGGATCTATTGATACTGAAGACTTTGTAATTAAGAAAAAGGAGAAAGAAGAAGCAGAGACAATTATATGGGCCATCACTGAGGGCTTCCTAAGACCTCTGCTAACTGCTTTACATACACTTTCTCATTTAATACCCACAACAACCCATTTTTCAGACATAGTAGGAAAGATATGCTTTAATAAACAAATCTTCCCACTACCCTTAGCAAATACCTTAGGTATAAGTTCCCTTAAAAACTCAGGATAGCAAGGCACTTTTTTCCCCTTTTAAAATGTCAGGCAGTAAGTTGTAGAAGTTGTTTCATAAACCTGCTCCTATCACTAAGAAATGTGAACCATAGAAAATAATACCTATTACCATTTTTGGTTTCAGCAATGCTCATAAAATATGTTCTGTGACCTATGACCACAATTCTTAAAACATCTTATTTCTGTGAAATTCCTATTTCTAGGAATATTTTCTAGATATAGAAATTCCTATTTCTATATCTGCCCTCACAATGCAAGTCGGGGGCTAGAAAGCATGATTTGCCTAATAAATATTTACCCCAGGCTCACTGCTGAGTCTAGCACAACTTCTCTGTCAGCTCAACGAGAGTCTCAAGAATAAAACTTCTCCTAGACCCCTGCATAAACAGCAGGTAGTTTTACAAAAGAACGATGGGACTAAGAGATGGTAAGATGGTCCTTACCACATCCAACACAGCGCGGACAAACACATCCAGGTATACTGTGGTGGCCTGGGTCCAGTTGTGAACTGGCCTCACTTCCTTGCGATATTTTTGTAATAGCTGCTTGGTGAGATGATGCAGAGCAGAGCTCCTGGGATGAGGGGTATCTATGGCCAGGATTCCTGAAAAAGAAAACTATCATCATTTTCACCGTTTATGAAAATAAAAGGAACTTAGCATCTTTAGGACACTTCAGACTGCTCAGGACTCAGTGGCTCCTAGCAGGATATAGTTTTCAGCTCATCCGAACTGCTTAAGTTCACAGCCAACTAGCGGGCTTATTGGCAGACACTTGTTTAAAGTAGAAAATAAACTTATGGTTACCAAACTGGAAAGAGGGGGAAGGGATAAATTAGGAATTTGGGATTAACAGATACACACTACTGTATATAAAATAAACAACAAGGACCTACTGCATAGCACAGGGAACTATATTCAATATCTTATAATAACCTACAATGAAAAAGAATCTGAAAAAAAATATGTGTGTGTGTGTGTGTGTGTGTGTGTGTGTCTATAACTGAATCACTTTGCTGTACACCTGAAACATTGTAAATGAACTATACTTCAATTAAAAAGCAAACAAACAAACAAAAAAAAGCAAAGTAAGCTGATGGGCTAAGTGCCCAATGGAGAAATCTCATTGTAAAGATAAATAAATCAACCCCATCTCTGAGGATGCAAACTTTCACTTACGGTTCCATTTTTACAACAATCTTGCATATTGGAGACAACATCCTTTCTTTTTTCCTGTATCACCCCCTCCCAGTACATAGGAGAAAACTTCCCATGCACTTAGCCAACATTTAACTTCCTCTTTGGATTTTTCTTTGGATTTTCTGTTCGTAATTCAAAATCACATAGAAAGCCCAAAGCAGAAACATGGACAAACCAGTTGAACACAAAGATTTGTGTGGATTTCTGAGTAATGGGATTAGTGAGATTCCAATTCACATTTTTCTCCTCAAAAATATATCTGTTCTCTCACTCTGCCTTAAAATGCACTTGTCGGAAAATGAGATCTTCATTTTGGGAAAATTCTCTGTGGCTCCAGGGAACAACCATTTCCTAGGACCCAGGAATCTTGATTTGTAGAGGAGCCGTGATTGGTGTTGAGGCCGGGAAGGCCAGGGGAAAGCAAGCAAGAGAAATGAGCACCAGCAATTGGAAGTGACAAATCTGTGAGGGCTTTCTCAGAATTGCAGAAAGATATTTTGTTCACCAGCTTTGCCGGCCCCTGGGGGATTCAAAGCTTCGCTAAGTCATTGGACTGAAGCAAATTGCACACCTCCTGCCAACAGCGCCTGAGTGAAATCTATCTGTAGTGTCCTGCGTGTGAATTCACCTCGGCTCTCAGCGGTTTTGATGGTTATTTTGATGAGCTGCTGAAGGTACGCGGGATCCAGCAGGAAACTGTAAATGAGATATCCTCTCCCCGTGCGACAATCCTGTTTATACCCATCTGTTTATGAATGATGCTTTGTCACTTGCTGCCGCAGGCAACAATTTCTATGTTTATCAATGTCAGTGTGACCAAAATGCTAACAACGGTGCTGGAGGTGCAATTCCAGACTCATTGTGGGCAGTGGAATATTCACTTTCATTATCATCTGAACTGGGAATCTAATTAGCGTTTTAACTCCCTAACTATTCACCCGACAAGATGCCAGAAGTGGCAACAGCGATTCTGGCATGCGGGACTAAGGTGGGTGACTTGCATCAGGCATCATCTTTAGTTTTTGTGAACTGTGATTGTCAAAAAGTGTGCTGTGAATCTCTCTACCTGAGACTGTTTCTTGCTGGCGGAGGCTGCGGGTAGAGATTTCTGGAGCCCAAATCAAAGCTGGTCTGGTGCTTTTCCTGAGAACTTCGCTTTGGGCAAGTTCACTCTTACCTCCCTTGGAAGCTCCCAATTCAAGTCCCAGCTGGGGAGCCACTGAAATGTGCCTGTTTCAATACAGGAAACCACTTGAGACAGAGTTAAGACATAATTCTGAGAAGTGAATGTGTGCTCCCTATACCCTCTGTTCATGGAGAGTCAAATTCCCCTCTGATACCTTTTCTAGGAAACAATCCATAGGTCCCCTATGGATAAACACATACTTTCTAGAATGTGTCATAGTCTTTGGGTAAAAAGAGAATGTTCTGGAAGCTGGAAATAGGAACAAAAGAGAAGCAGGCAATGATTGGAGAAAAATCAGAAGCAAACGGAAGTATGCTTAAATAAACTACAGAGGGAAAGAGTTCTTTGTTTAAAATGGGAAGAAATAATAAATTACATTTCTACTATGAGTGCACATTTGCCTGAGGAGAAAGATCAATTAGAGGAGAGAGATTAAGGATTTAAGTGACCATTAATTAACAGTAAATTATGCCCCTTGAAAGCTAATGTGACATTCACACAAGCACTAAATGACTCACAGTTCAGTGATGTTTCAGCAGACACTGATGGAAAATATCAACAGACCCAGGAAAGATTCCTCACTAGCTCTGCCTCCTTGAATGATAATAATCAGCTTCAAATAATTCACTTGTAAATTTCTGGAAAGTAGAATGTGTTAGGAACTGAGCTGTGAAGCGCTTTTGGTGAAGACAGATTTAAAAAAGATAAGAATACAATAGAATTATTCCTTTGTTTTCCTTATTTCAACGAGTTACACACACGCCTATCTTAGAATGTTCTGGGCACTTTGATGAAAAGAGCTCTTTTTGCTTTAGTGAGTATACCACCTTTAGGATTATAAGAGAATGATACTGAGACAGGCTGGGACCTGGGACCTAGGACCCTTTGCTGCAGTGCTTACACCTGGACAAATGTCTCCTTAAGAAGCAAAATACAAAGAAACTAAAAGGGACTAAAAATAACTGCGTGCATGTGCAGTTAGGGCAAATTATGGACAACAAGATACAAAAAGACCAAAAAAACCCAACTTCCACTTTTGAAGAGCAGGGAGCAAAAGCAGGGTACTGCACATGCCCCTGCACACAGCACCACCAAGGGGGTGGGCAGACCACCTAAGCCTCCCCTCTGGCTGGACCCCTGGACACACCCCTACCCTCACGCCATTTAAGGAACCAGCTCCTCCCACCTCAGGGAGCGAGCAAGGGAACCTGTTACTTGTTTTTACTCCTCCCTGCTATATAGTAGGAGTCCCAATAGAGCCGTGCCTGAACTTCTTGTCTGGCCTCTTATCAATTTCTATTGATTAAGGAAGGCCAAGAAACGTGGTTGGTAGCAATACATATATCTGAGATGTTACAAGGAAACAGAGGTTTGAGGGCATGGTACTACTGAATACCTAATACTGATTAAATAATTAGCTGTGTGCCAGACACTGGGCTAAGAGCCCTTTACATGAATTATCTCATTTAACTTCTACAAGAATAGGTACTCTACAGCCCCGTGAAGGGTCATTTACAGGTGAGGGACTCTAGGCCTAGGGAGGTTAGTACCACTGAAGATCACACAGCTTGTAAGTGAGGAGGCCGGAATTTAAACAAGACTGATCTGGATGCAAAGGTCAAGCTCTTACTCCGGCACTACCCTGAACTGGCTCCCTGAGAATACTAGGTGAGTAACCCTTCAAAAGGAAGAGTTGCATGTTGTACGTTTTTGGACAGAAACAGCGCACTGTTATTTTCTGTGTTTGTGGGTTTTTTTAAAATATTTATTTATTTGGCCGTGCCGGGGCTTAGTTGCGGCCCTCGGGATCTTTGAGTTTCATCATGTGAACCCTTAGTTGCTGCCTGGGGGATTTGTTCCCTGACCAGGGATCGAACCTGGGTCCCCTGCATTGGGAGCATGGAGTCTTAGCCACTGGACTGCCATTTGTGTGTTTTCAGGTCAGTGATATGTTACATTTGCATTGCAGCTTACAATTACATAATGCTATCTTATTCGGTCTTCGTGAATATACAAAATAAACAGTTAACTTACAGGGAAACAGAGTCTCTAAGAGGTTAATTGACTTGCCCGGGGTCACGTGGCTGGTGAGTAGAGTGGCAGGACCTAGATGGTTCTAATCCAGGCCTCCTACCCTAGCACACTGTCTCCTGGGTGCAGCAGTGAATTGGTGGTTGGTTCAGGGCTTTGATGTTTACAAATCATCTTGATATTAAACCAGTAAAAATTCCAAAGGATGAATTTTTCTGCAACAAATGTTCTCAGTATGATTTATGGTCAAGCACTGATTACGAGACACTATTAAAACACTTTCTCTGCCACAGTTAGAGCAAAAATCAAGCATAAGGCAAAACATTAGAAAGAGAAATCATGAAGAAGAATTTCTTCTGTTTTCAAACCTTCATTTTTCTATTTTATCTTACTTAGTTTAATGTTCACAATTATTTTCTGCTAAGAAACCCATTTGACATTTAATGAAATTCCCTCTGTTTTCATTTTTATAATTAAGATATGCTTTTATCCTTTAAGTTCAACACCCAGCATTTTTATTCTTTAATGATAAGTGGCTATTTTTCTTCTCTACCCAATAAAAAAATCATTGCCAGCTGCTTGGCTACCAAATTCCTTCCTCATCTCCGTAATTGACTCATTCCACTTTCAGTTATATTTTAAAACATGGAAATTCAGATACGAGCTCTAGGAGAACCCTCAAGAAAGTGGGGTGTTGGGAAACACCAGCATAAACATAAATTTTTGATTTGTGTATATTTTCTAAGAACCAATTGTATCCTATTCAAATGGCTCAATTCAGTAGAGTTAATACTGGCACTATGGAATTTTAGTTTCAGAAATTTAGGGAAAGAAAACATATATATATATATATATATATATATTAGTTTCTAAAATATTTTTAAGGGGAATTGTACACTCAAAACATGCAAGTTTATAGAGCTCGTCTTTAGAGAAACACTCATCACCTACACAGACTTTGTACGGCTGGATGTAAAGCCCCTAATACCAAAATGACATCCAGGTTTCTGTAGCTATGATGGATCCAAGGAACTCTCTCTCTGGGCTACTAAAAGCCAAGACTACTTTGGATAATAAAAATATACTATTCAGACATAAAAGTAAATCTGAAAGAGAATACCCCAAACTCTCAATGTCAATTGTTGTAAAGAAAGCTTGATTTCTAAGGAAGCAGAAATTTATCAGACAATTATAACATTTCAGAGCATATTTTCAGCCATGTGTAAAGCCCCACTGTGTGACCCTATGTGTATATACATCTATAATTGTAGGAGCAAAGTCGTAACAAATTGTTGGTCTCCGTGTAGCTTCACAGGACTGACATTTTACAGATGGTAAAAAAAAACAAACACTTGTGACGAGTTATACAGCACAACGTAGAAAACCATGTCTTAGCTTCTAGGCGTTAATATTCAAAGCCTAGTAATATCATTAAAGGACTCACCTGAGGCGGCCACCAGGACCAAGGGCCACAGAGGGGCCATTGAACTTGCCAGTGTTCCCCAGGCACTTCCAGAAGATGAGAAACACAAACTTGCCTATTGGATGGAACGCCGCTCAATCTTTCCTAAAAGACCTCCTTTCCATTCCGTTCTTCTCTGTTTGCCAGTTTATGCTGTCCTTGCTGGTGCTATTTTGTAAACACTAAATGGGACCAAAGGCAGTACCAGCACCACACAAATGTTTTGGAATTGATACCATTGCAATACTTCTTAACTTCTCCATTTGGTTCTGTCCCAGGATCAGATCTTGGCCAACATTTCAATTTCCCTGACAGGAGATAGCTAAGTGAATAATGTAATCTAAGAGGAGCCCCTAAGCAGGGGAAATTCCACACTAATGTGATTTCCTTTACAGCCTTTACCTAAGGCAGTCCTCTTGCTGACATTTAGGACACTAATTTCATTAATAATTGAGTTCCAAATAGCTGATCTAAATCAGACTTATGCAGTAACATCTTCAGCATTTGACTATGATTATTGGACTCTTGAATTTCACTAAGCTAATGGAAACCTGGTATTGTCAAATGAAGAGCAACTACTAACAGTACAGTGGGAAGAGTGTCTTCTGTTTCTCCTAAGCCCCTTTCATTAAAAGAAACATCGATTTTTGATAAATAGAAATGCTTCTTAAATTCTCACTGCCCACAATTCAGAAAGTAACTACATAAGAGAGAATGCGTCTAGGCTTACTGAAGATGAAAACTACTAAAGTTTAACATCACTCAATAAAAACTGGGGTTTTTTTTTCACTTTTTGATTGAGCCCCATTCACTTTTCATTATTAAGGAAAAAGATGCATCATTCCACATAACTCTATCTTGCATTGGTAGACCCCTAGATGCTCTAGAGACAAAAATTAAATTTCATACCATTTCCAACATATGCCCGCTTTTTACTATAGATGGAATGTAGAGGAACAGGTTTGAGATAAGTTTTCACACAACAAACTGAGGGAGGGGAAGCATATACCTGATCCCTGTGCTCCTAATCATTTGGTCCCTTTGTTTAGAATCCATGAAGCTCTCTTTTTAATTTTCATCTACCAGTAAAATATAGATGTTGGTGAAAGCAGTTACAAATATGGAAAGGGAGAAAACTAGGATGAACCCTGTAGTGTTGAGTTGGTTTTGGAAGTATCAGAGTGAACTCTTGGTTTTCGATACATGTAGCTAAATATAGAAATACATACAAATGTAAGCATGTGTGTACATGTGTTCATACACGCATATGTTCCTAGCTCTGTCCACTAGAGCGCCTGAGAGCAGGAACAGCCCAACAAAAATGAGTACACCTAACACCCAGATCTTGGTCTCTAAGTAGCATACATACCTACAAGGAAGAAATGGAGAAATGCGTGATGCCAGGGCCAGGGCAGGAAAGTAGAAAAAGAGCCTAGAATGCCTCCTTGTATCACAAAGTAAAGAAGTGCTAAGAGAATCATGGGGACAGGATAAAAGGACAGAGTCAGCTTGAAGGGGCTCCCACTGGCCAAATCTGTGACGATTCAAGCATCAAAATCAATAATGATGGCAAAGATTTATAACTCATGAAGTAGAATAACAATCCATGAGTCCATCCTGATTTAAATAAAGAGATGGATGGGAAGGAGAGAAAACTTTTCCCTTAAGTTACAATTGCCAACTAATAAATGTAGAAGAAATAATGGAATCTTTATAGTGATAATTAATTCACAAAAGAAACATCAATGGGTGATAAAAACTAGTTGGCAAAAGTTTGATGAGGAACAGGACATTAACACAAAATACTTACTAAATACAAAGATTTAAAAAAATCTTTCAGGACTTCCCTGGTGGTGCAGTGGTTAAGAATCCGCCTGTCAAGGCAGAGGACACAGGTTCAAACCCTGGTCCAGGAAGATCCCACATGCCGCAGAGCAACTAAGCTCATGTGCCACAACTACTGAGCCCGCACGCCACAATTACTAAAGCCCGCGCGCCTAGAGCCCATGCTTCGCAACAAGAGAAGCCACCACAATGAGAAGCCCGCGCACCGCAACAAAGAGTAGCCCCTGCTCGCTGCAACTAGAGAAGACCCAACGCAGCCCAAAATTAATTAATTAATTAATTTTAAAAATATTTCAGTAGAGAAGTCTGGCAGACAACACCTTTATCAAATGATGAAAATTAGCATCACCAGTTATGGGAGTTGTGCACCACGAGATTTGAGAAGATGCAACAGCCCTTCTGTTATCATCCTGCCAAAAATTCATAACTTGAATCTATCCAGTAGGAAACCCCGTATTGTGGGACATTCTACAAAACAGCAGGCATGTAATCTTCAAAAGTGTCAAGGATATGAAAGTTAAAGAAAGACTGAGAAACTGTATCAAACAAAAGGAGATTAAAGAGGCATGACAACTCAGTGCAATGTGTGATTCTGCAGTGGATCCTTTTGTCATAAGAATATTTTGGAGAGAACTGGTGAAACTCAAATGCGGTCTGTGGATTAGATGGTAGTGATATAGCAATGTTGAATTCCTAATTTTGATTGTATTGAGATTATGTAAAATAATGTCCTTGTTTGTAAGAGTAATGCTCTAAGTAAGCACAGGTGAAGGGTCATCATGTTGGCAACAAACTCTCACATGGCTGGTGGGGGTGGAGAGTTCTTTCTACTTCCTGTGCTTCCAGTTTTGCTGGGCATTTGAAAATACTTTTACTTTTTCAGAAGAAAAAGTAAAAAAAGAAATATAACCTGGTAGAGGAAATTGGATACAAAGTTATGGAAAGTTTGAGAAATATCCTTGAGATAGGGTAGAAAAATAAATGGGGCTTCATCAAGAGGTAAGATCATGAAGGACTGATCTGGCCATCAAAATCCCATCACTTCCCATCAATGCTTTGAATTGTTGGCTTCTACCTATGAGATGAATTAGGACAGGAGAAAGGCAGGCTGTAGGCAGCAGACCATTTTTTTTTTTATGGGCAGGGAGCACAGAAGCTTGCCTTTATGCAAAGCTTTAATTGAGATGGTAATCAACATTATCTTCTTGCCACACATGTTAGTAAGCCATGACTCTAGGTCAAACCTCCTGGGACACGCTTGCCCTCCCTTCTGGCTCACTTTCTCATATACCCATCTGTTACTGGAAGGCCACTGCTAATGACGTGTAATACAGGTACATTACGACCTTCATTAGCTAATTTAACAACAGTCTGGTGATCCTGCCCATTACAGCTCTTTATTGGCTGATGAATTTTGCAAAGACAAGAAAGGTTTGTGTGAGTGACTTGTCTTCAAAGTAGTTTATATACAGATATTTCCTGATCTTCCCTTGATTGCCCTGCTCTGCACCACCAGATGGCTCAGAGCTTTCTTTTCCCAAACTTACTGTCCTGTCTAGGTTTAGTTTATATACTCAGTGCCTTTACATTCGGTGTCTGTCCCTTGCTCAACTTTTAATTTTCCATGAAAACCATCTCTTCTCAACTCCTTAAATTCAATACTGTTTACTCACATTATTTTTTGCAATCCATTAGTCAAAGATTTCATCCCCCTTAGATATCTCTTTAGGAAGGATGAATGCAGGGTGAACCCTGTTCAGACCCTTGAAACAGGTCAGGGTATTAAAGTAAAGAAAATGGAATTGTCAGGGGATAAGCATTCAGGCTTCTTAAATATCACCTGGGGAAAAAAAGACTTATTAATCTGAAGTTTGAATCTGCCATTCTCTGAGAGCAGTTCAGGCCAGGCCTAACATTAAGAGAGTACCTAGATATATATTTATTTCAGAAGTCCCCTCTCCACATTCCAATGAGCCCTTGCACTTTGTTTTTCCATTATTTCCGAGTAAGATATGACACCTCTTGGACCAGTTTTTTGGAAGAAGCAGGGGGAGAGTGTTTATTATGCAAACATAATAAGGAAGTGTTTATTATGCAAACAGCAACTGAGTTATGTGTCCTTTAAGACTACTAAATAGTTTTTAATTACTGCTATATCAGTAAATCCCATAAATATGCAAATGCAATTAGTTGACAAAATAGGCCTTAAATATCTTTATTCCTCTCCAACAAAGTTCTTTGAAGTTAATCGCTAACTCTCTTTGTTCACTCCCTTGGCAGTAGTGCTAAAATTGACAGGAATTTTGACAGATGTACATATTCAGGGAGAACCAAATTTTCTGAGCACATCTGGTCAGGCTGCAGGAGAAAAGCAGAAATGGACACTGTAGCCAAACTCAAATATTTAATGAGTAGAGTCCCATATGAAATTTCTTTTATTTAATGAGTAGAGTCCCATATGAAATTTCTTTTATTCCATAGCAGTGCCTTCTGAAATAAATATCAAGGTAACCACTTGGGTACCACTTCAAGTCCAAAGCTACATTGAACATTTGCTTTTTTTTCTGGCACAGGATTTCATTTTTTAGTAATAATGCACATTTTCTGGTTCCTAAAAATAAACAAAAAAATATGGTCCGCCATGACCCCGGCCTTTCGTGGTTATGTGACATTGTTTTCCATGAGAACATAGGAGCTAAGGTTCCAGGCTTTGGAGTCAGACACACCTCATTTTGCCTCCCAGCTCCATCACTTGCTAGCTGCTCATGGCCTTGGTCAAATTGCTTACTGTTTCTAAGCCTCAGTTTTCACAACTGTAAAAAGGGTATAATAGGCTCTGTTTAGTTTTCTATGGTTGCATAACAAATTACCACACACTTAGCAGCTTAAAACAAAGCTCATTTGTGAGCTCAAAGTTCTGTAGGTCAGAAGCCCAGGCACAGCAGGGATAAATTCTCTGCTCAGGATCTCACAAGGCAGAAATCATGGTGGTATGCTGGAGCTGGCTCTTACTACATCAGAAAGGCCAACTGTGGGAACTTCCCTGGTGGTACAGTGGTTAGGACTCTGTGCTTCCACTGCAGGGGGCACAGGTTCGATCCCTGGTCAGGGAACTAAGATCCCGAAGGCAGCCCTGCACAGCCAAAGAAAAAGGGGGGGTGGGGGGGGGCAACTATTGTACATCCCTTCCCAACTCTGTGTTCAGGTTAGTAGCTTGAAATCAGCCATGACGGAAGTATCTGCCACACGGGAACGAGCAAACACTAAAAATCAGGTCTCCTCCGACCAGCTGGTTACCAAACACCCACTAGCACCCCGGGGCCCACTCCCTTGAACTTACAGGGCTTCATAGACACCTCCATTGGGCACTTGAGTGTATTATGACTATTTGTTTACTTTCCTATCTCTTCCAGAATTCTGTGGATTCCTTGAAGGCAGAGCACTGTATCTTATTCATCCTTCTATCTCCAGCATGGAGCTTGGTACCTAGCGAGTGCTCATTAAATGTTTGAGAAGGATGGAAAGAGGAGAGGAAGGAAGGAATTAACAAATAGGCAGAAAAGAATTTCGGTTTATGCAGGAAAGATGGCACCAGGAAGGGCCTAGCTTTTTCACAACCACATATAATATGCTAACCCTTCACTACCCATCTCACAAAGGATGGTGAGAATAATGGCTTGGGTTCAGATCAAGATTGCTTTTATTTAGTTTGCTCCAGAACAGGCCAGCAAGCTGTGAAAAGGATAAACATGGGACACAAATGCAGCAAGTTCATGCCTCTCTTTGAGTCTCTCAGAGGGTACCTAAAATTCGGGGGTCTTGTGATCCCCAGGAGTGAGATGGCCCCCCAGAAGCCAGAGGAATGTACACCTGGGGGCTTGTTGCTTCTGTGTATTCCTTCAATGACAGCAGTTCCAGGAAGCTGCTTAGACTGCAGTGTAAAGCAAAGAGTCTGACTCACGATGCCATGCTGGTCAGGCCTTCTGCACAGATCATGAGCCTTCAAGTCTTGCTGTGCCAGCACTGGGGAATCTCTCGTGACCTGTGGCTCACCGCAGAGCCCAGGACTTTTCCATTTAGGTTCATTTAGGAGTCTTCTGTGGAGAGGCCTGGATACGGTCAATCACAGAAACCAGTAAGAAAGCTATTCTGGTTTGGTCTAAATTTCTGGATATTTCTATCTCTGCCATGGACTCAAGATGGGCAAGGGCTTTGATCTTTTAGAGCTTGCTTTATTCATTCATTCATTCACTCTGTGGAGAATTGTGGTAGACACTGGGGATATAAAGATAAGGGAGTTCAAGGAAATTGGGGTGGAGGTAATAGGTAAGAAACACCTAGAATACAACGAGATAAATGCCAAAAGATGAATGAAGTGGGGGAAAATAGAAGTAAAAAAAAAATGGAGCCCAGATTTGGGGTGAGGTGAGGAGAGGCTTTTCACAAGTGACATTTGTGCTGGGTAAAGATAGGTAGGTGAGGAGAGAACTAGGAGAGCGGAAGGAATAGCATGTGAAAAGGCTGGACGGTGAGATGAAAGAGCATGATAGAATGAAATGATGCCATTTCAGCAACATGGATGGACCTAGAGATTATCATACTAAGTGAAGTAAGTCAGACAGAGAAAGACAAATACCATATGATACCACTTACATGTGGAATCTAAAAAAAGATACAAATGAACTTATTTACAAAACAGAAATAGAGTCACAGACATAGAAATCAAACTTATGGTTAACCAAAGGGGAAAGGTCAGGGGGGAGGGATAAACTGGGAGTTTGGGATTGACATGTACACACTACTATATATAAAATAGATAACCAATAAGGACCTACTGTATAGCACAGAGAACTCAATACACTGTAATGACCTATATGGGAAAAGAATCTAAATAAAAGAGTAGGTATATGTATATGTATAACCGATTCACTTTACTGTACAGCAGAAACTAACACAACATTGTAAATCAATTATACTCCAATAAAAACTAAAAGAAAAGAAAGAGCATGGTACCTTCCAGGGAGCTGCAAGCCTCACTGTGTAAAATTGGGAGGCAGATAATCCCAGATGCACATGAGTTGAGTGGATTAATAAGTTCGTGTTAAAAAGCGTTGAGGAGAGAATAAAACGGAAAAGTGAAATACTGTATAAGTCTGTATAGAGGCTGTTGTTATAAAGCTGTCTCCAAATGGCCCGTAGCAATTATTCTAAAATGCACAACAGCTGTATTTGTCCCCTTTCTGCCATTGCTGAAATTTACACTGTCATTGCTCCAGGAGGAGGGCTTGGCACTAATAATAGGCTGGCTGACTATGGCTGGAGTGTGACAGACCTCTAGTCAGAGCCCTTAAAAACTGCAGAGTGGGAAAAGGGAAAGCTACTTGGAAGTCAAAGTGAATGTAATCAGAGCGCTGCCTTGTGGCAGCTGTCATACCTGCAGCCCCAGGAAACGCCAAGCTGTTTTCTATTTTATTACACAGTGCACTTTTACGAGACTTGAAAGTCACGTCCGGCCTCTATTCGTGTCACCACTCTTTTTTCTTTGTTCTGACTATCCCTCTTTAGATTCCCCAACATCAACTCACACCAACCTGTCTAATCTATTTCCACTCTGCTTACAAATGTCAACCAATTCCTCCCTGCTCACTTACGTTTGTTCCTCCAAACTCTTCGTTTCTGGGAGTTTCCCAGTGACTCAGTGACTTCCCTACTCTGTTCCTAAGAGCAGGAATAAGTAAAACCTTGATGCTCCTTGTCTGAAAAGTTATAAACAGTATTATTAAAAGTCATGTAGAATTTTAATATTAGACAGAAAGTATAAAATTCCATAAAGCTGAATGTCTTAGATTGGGTTTTCCTGAAACATACCTGAGATAAGGATTTGTGAACACGTGTTTATTGTAGAAGTACTCACAACAGAAATAGCTAAGGAAAAACAATCGTTATAGCCTCAAACTGCAGGGAAACTGACAGAAACCTACACTAAGAATTCGTTCCTTAGTAAGGGAGCCTGGTGGCGGCATACTCACACCTGTCTGTCATTGGCTTTGAGCCTGGGGGCAGGGGTGACGGAGTGAACTCCCAGGCATTTTCTGCTCTTTTCTTGGGCAGACAAAACTTTAGTAGCCCAAGGAAAGTTCTACGAAAGTTCTAGGTATTGGCATTTGGAAGCAATAGCACACAGAAGTTGAGATAAGGGAGCACAGAAACAGTAAAAAGGGATCTGAGAAGAGCTGGGAAGATCACTGAAGGTTTCCACTGAAGAGTCAGCAAAGATTTGTGGGAGATACTACGTTTCTTATTTTTCCAGAAGACTGTTACATTCTAAGGAACCTGATGATCAACTTTGTTTCAGAGCCTAATCATACAGAAATATAAAAAGCTACCTTTCACACCTGAAACTAACACATTGTAAATCAACTACACTCCAATAAAAATGTTTTAAAAATAAAACAAAAAGGTACCTTCAAATTAATACTACCCCACCCTGAAGGAAGCTCTTCTCTCCCCAAAATATTCAATGATGATTTTTCCATAACTTTTAGCAGAGGCACATGATTCCTAACTTGATCACATCTTTTAAGAATAATATATGAAGGGACTTCCCTGGTGATCCAGCGGTTAAGTCTCTGTGCTCCCAATGCAGGGGGCCCAGGTTCGATCCCCGGTCAGGGAACTAGATCCTGCATGCTGCAACTAAGAGCCTTCATGCAGCAACAACAACAAAAAAGAAAGATCCTGCAGGCCACAACGAAGATCTTGTGTCCTGCAACTAAGACCTGGCGCAGCCAAATAAATAAATATTTTTAAGTTTTAAAGAATAAGATATGAAACCATAAAATCGTAAGTCTAAATTATAATGGCATGAAGTCTAAACAAGAAGTTTGCAACCCTGGCAGCACACTGGGATCATTGGAGTGCTTAAAAACTTTAAAAATATTATGTGGGGGGATTCCCTGGTGGCACAGTGGTTGAGAGTCCGCCTGCCGATGCAGGGGACATGGGTTCGTGCCCCGGTCTGGGAGGATCCCACATGCCACGGAGCGGCTGGGCCCGTGAGCCATGGCCGCTGAGCCTGCACATCCGGAGCCTGTGCTCTGCAACAGGAGAGGTCACAACAGTGATTACGTGGGCCCCAACTTCACAGATTCTGATGTTAAGGTAAAAAGTGGGAACAAGGCACTGGCATGTTTTTGAAACTCCACAGGTGACTCTGATGTGCAACCAGGTCTGAAAATCACAAGTTTAAATCAGTGCAAATAGAAGCACTTGTAGATGGATGGAATGAATTTCCCTTCATTCAATTATCATTGAATTCTACTTTGCCGCTTGTAAAAAGAAACTGTCAGGATATTTGCCCTGTGTACACTTCCCTTCTTTGAAAATTGCCTCCTTCTCCAGTTCCCATGGCCATGTGTGTATTGTTTTCCCAACCACTCTGACCAAAGCCAATAGGACAAGGGGTGGCCATCTGGTCCAAGTGGACCACTAGACTCTCTCCCAGAACTTGGGGGTAAGTCACTGGCCAGTTGGTTACTGGTGCTGGGGCTGGGAAAGTGTCATGCACCTGGCGTTGGGGAAATGTCAATTTCCACCATTTCCGTAGAGAAGCAACTGGACGACAGAGAATGAGAAGAAAACAGACCTGTAGAGAGATCAAGGATGAGAAATCACGTGGCAGCAAAGAGAAGAGTAACTGATTCCTGATGACTCTCCAAGAGTTGGTTTCAGTGCTCATGTGGCCCAGCTATGTTACCAAGAAGTTGCCCTGTGGCTTCCAAAAAAGCCCTCCTCGCCCCTTTTTACTTAGAGCTTCTTTGTGCTGGTTTCATTTACTTACAACTAAAAAGCCTTTGTTAAAACAATGGTAGTTTGGCCAGGTGCTAAGTTTGTGCCCCAGAATAACTTTCCGTTAGGTAAAGTATATGAGCTTATAGTGCGTATACATTTCTGAGTCCGTGTGGAATCATTCTTCATCACCATGTTTGTCTGCCTCACTGAACTAGAGGGCCCTTAAGGAAGAGAGGCTATGCCTTACTCATCCAGCTGGCCTCGAGCACAGTAAAATGGTGCAGTGAGGGTTCAGTACATGCTTGTTGAATTCAACTATGAGGCTGGTCAAATAGAATATGTATATATTAGTCTGCTAGGGCTGTCATGACACAATACCACAGACTGTGGGGCTTAAATAATTTATTTTCTTACACTTCTGGAGCTGGACGTCTAAGATCAAGACGTCAACAGGGGTGGTTTCTTCTGAGGCCTCTCTCCTTGGCTTGCAGGTGGCTACTTTCTCACTGTGTCTTCATCTGGTTGCCCCTTGGTCTGTGTAAGTTTCTGTGTCCTAATCTTTTCTTATAAGGATCCCAGTCGTATTGAACTAAGGGCCACCCTAATGACCCCATTTTAACTTAATTACCTCTTTGAAGGACTTGACCACATATTCTCCACGTAGTAACATTCTGAGGTACTAGAAGTAATGGCTTCAACATACACATTTGGTGGGAGCACAATTCAGCCCATCACAGTGTGTGCTGATTTATTTATTCAACTCACTTTTATTGATTGTGATGAAATAGGTCGAGTGTGATCCTTCGAACTAAAGACTCTAGGGTGCTCTGTCATTGCTAAATATGCCAACTCCTTCATATTCTTAGTTTATAACTCTCAGAGAATCTTAGAGACTGAATTAACTCCAAATTATATGATTAGCCCTCAGAGGAAATCTAAGGCTATACACTTCAGAAAAATAGGTAAGTTCCCAGCACATAATCTTATTATTAAAACCAGTATGGATAGAGTTTTAAAATTTTTGCTTCATTATGTTTTTAAATTAAGACTTTATTTTTTAAAGTAAGTTTAGGTTCCCAACAAAATTAAGGGGAAGGTACAAAGATTTCTCATACACACCCTGCCCCACCCAATACACGCATAGCCTCCCATATTATCAACATCCCCCACCAAAGTGCAGCATTTATTGCAATTAATAGACCTACACTGACATGTCATAATTTCCCAAAGTCCGTAGTTAACACCACATTTCACTCTTGATGTTATACATTCTATGAGTTTGGAGAAATGCATAATGAGGGACATGTATTCATCATTATGGTACCATACAGAGTATTTACATTGCCCTAAAACTCCTCTGTACTTTGCTATCCCCTATGCCCCCTCCCCCAACTCCTTGGCAACCACTGATCTTTTACTGTCTCCATAGTTTTTTTATTCAAGAATGTCATATTCTTTGAATCATACAGTATGTAGCCACTTAAGATTGGCTTTTTTTCACATACGAATATGCATTTAAGGTTCCTTCATGTCTTTTCGCGCCTTGAGAGTTCATTGCTTTTTAGTGCTGAATAATTTTCCGTTGTCTGGATGTACCACAGTTTATTTATCCATTCACCTACTGAAAAACAGTTCAATTGCTTCCAAGTTTTGGCAATTATGAATAACTACTACTATAAACAATTGTGTACAGGTTTTACTATGGATATAATTTTCAACTCCGCTTGATAAATACCAAGGAACACAATTTCTGGATCGCATAGTAAGAGTATGTTTAGCTTTATAAGAAACTGCCACACTGTCTTCCAAAGTGCTGTACTACTTTGCATTCCCACCAGCAATGAAGGAGAACTCCTGTTGCTCTACATCCTCACCAGCATTTGGTGCTGTCAGTGTTCTGGATATTTTTTTATCGGTTGATTTACAATATTAGTTTCAGGTGAAAAACAAAGTGATTCAATATTTTATAGATTATACTCCATTTAATGTTAGTATAAGATACTGGCTATATTCTCTGTGCTGTGCAACATATCTTTGTATCTTATTTGTCTTATACATAACAGTTTCTATCTCTTAATCCCTTACCCCTATCTTGCCCCTCCCCTCATTCCTTTCCACACTGGTCACCACTAGTTTGTTCTGTGAGTCTGTTTCTCTTTTGTTGTATTTATTTGTTTGTTCTATGTTTTAGATTTCACATATAAGTGATAACATAGAGTACTTGTCTTTCTCTGTCTGACTTATTTCGCTAAGCATAATACCCTACAGGTCCATCCATGTTGTTGCAAATGGCAAATTTTCATTCTTTTTTATGGCTGAGAAGTATTCTGTTGTATATATACACCATGTCTTCTTTATCCAGTCATATGTTGATGGACACAAATTGCTTCCATATCTCAGCTATTGTAAATAATGCTGCTATGAACATAGGGAAGCATATATCTTTCAAATTAGTGTTTTCTTTCTTTTTTTTCTTTTTCGGATATATACCCAGGAGTGGAACTGCTGGATCATATAGTATTTCTATTTTTAGTTTTTTGAGGAACCACCATACTGTTTTCCATAGTGGTTGTACCAATTTATATTCCCACCAACAGTCTATGAGGGTTCTCTTTTCTCCACATCCTCACCAACATTTGTTATTTGTGGTCTTTTTGATAACAGCCATTCTGACAGGTGTGAGGTGATATCTCATTGTGATTTTGATTTGCACTTCCCTGGTAACTGGTGACACTGAGCATTTTTTCTTCTGCTCATTGGCCATCAGTATGACTTCTTTGGAAAAATATCTGTTCAGGTCTTCTGCCTATTTTCTGATCAGGTTCTTTGTATTCTGATATTGAGTTGTATGAGCTGTTTATATACTTTGGATATTTACCCCTTATCAGACATATCATGTGAAAATATTTTCTCCCATACAGTAGGTTGTCTTTTCATTTTGTTGATGGCATTCTTTGCTGTGCAAAAGCTTTAAGTTTAATTAAGTCCCATTTGCTTATTTTTACTTTTGTTTCCTTTGCCTGAGGAGTCAGATCCAAAAAAAATAAAATATTGCTATGACTTATATAAAAAGTGTTCTGTCTATGTTTTCTTCTAGGAGTTTTATGGTTTCTAGCCTTACATTTAGGTCTTTAATCCATTTCGAGTTTATTTTTGTATGTGTTGTGAGAAAGTGTTCTAATTGCATTCTTTTACATGTAGCTCTCCAATTTTCCCAACACCACTTGTTGAAGAGACTGTCTTTTCCCCACTGTATATTTTACCACCTTTGTCATGGATTAATTGACCATATATGCATGGGTTTATTTCTGGGCTCTCTATTCAATTCCATTGATCAATATATCTGTTTCGTGCCAGTTCCATGCTGTTTTTATTACTGAAACTTTGTAGTATAGTCTGAATTGAGGGAGCATGACAACTTCAGCTCTGTTCTTTTTTCCAAATATTGCTTTGGCTATTCAGAGTCTTTTGTACTTCCATATAAATTTTAGGATTATCTGTTCTAGTTTTTTGGGTAATGTCATGGGTATTTTGATAGGGACTGCATTAAATCTGTAGATTGCCTTGAGTAGTATGGACTTTAAGTTTTTTTTAAATTGAATGTTACAATTATTGCTTCTGTTTTATGTTTTGGGTTTTTATGGCCAAGAGGCATGTGGGATCTTACCTCCCAGGCCACAGACCAAACCCGCACCCCCCTGCATTGGAAGGCAAAGTCTTAACCACTGGACAACCAGGGAAGTCCCCTAGTATGGTTATTTTAACAATATTAATTCTTACAATCCATGAACATGAGATATCTTTCCAATTCTTTGTATCATCTTCAGTCTCCTTCATTAACATTTTATGGTTTTCAGAGTATAGGTCTTTTGCCTCTTTGGTTAAATTTATTCCTAAGTGTTTTATACTTTTGGATGCAATTTTAAATGGGATTATTTTCTTGCTTTCTCTAATAGTTGATTATTATTGTATAGAAAAACAACAGATTTCTGTATATTAACCTTGTATCCATCAACCTTGCTGAATTCATTTACTAGTTCTAATAGTTTTGGGGTGGAGATTTTAGGGTTTTCTATATATACTATCATGTGATTTTCTGCTCTGATCTTCATTATTTCCTTCCTTCTGCTAACGTTGGGCTTTGTTCTTCTTTTTCTAATTCCTTTAGATGGTAGATTAGGTTGTTTCTTTGAGATTTTTCTTGTTTCTTGAGGAAGGCCTGTATCATTGTAAACTTCCCTCTTAGAACTGCTTTTGCTGTGTCCCATAGATATTGGAAAGTTGTTTATTATCATTTGTCTTGAGGTATTTTCTGATTTCCTTTTAATTTCTTTATTTACCCATTAGTTTTTTAGTAGCATGTTGTTTAGTCTCCACATGTTTGCATTTTCCCCACTTTTTCTTCCTGTAATTGATCTCTAGTTTCATATAGTTATAGTCAGAAAGGATACTTAGTATAATTTCTATCACCTTAAGTTTGTTGAGACTTTTTCTTTGTAGTTTAGCATGGGTTCTATCTTAGAGAACATATCATGTGCACTTGAAAAGAATGTGTATTCTGCTGTTTTTGGATGGAATGTCCTGTAGATATCTATTAAATCCCATTGGTCTAATGTCTCAATTAAGGCCACTGTTTCCTTATTGATTTTTTGTCTGCATGACCTGTCCATTGATGTAAGTGGTGTGTTAAAATTCCCTACTATTATTGTATTGTATTGAATCGAATTGAATTGTATTGTCTATTTTTCCCTTTATGTCTATTAGCACTTGCTTTATAAGCTTAGATGCTCCTAAGCTAGGTGCACATACATTAACAAAAGTTATGTTATCTTCTTGTATTGATCCCTCTATCATTATGTAATGTTCTTCTTTGTCCTTTGTTATAGACTTGTTTCAAAGTCTACTTAGTCTAATATGAGTATTGCTACCTCAGCTTTCTTTGCATTTCCATTTGCATGGAATAACTTTTTCTATCACCTCACTTTCAGTCTGTGTGTACCTTTAGCTCTGAAGTGAGTCTCTTGTAGGAAGTGTATAGATTCATCTTTTATTATTATTATTCAATCAGCCACCCTTTGTCTTTTTTTTTTGTTTTGAATGTTATCTTACTTATTGTTTTATACAGCAGGTCCTTATTAGTCATCAATTTTATATACATCAGTGTGTACATGTCAGTCCCAATTGCCCAATTCATCACACCACCACCATCACCTCCCTCCCACTTTACCCCCTTGGTGTCTCAATTTCTGCCCTGCAAACCAGTTCATCTGTACCATTTTTCTAGGTTCCACATATATGTGTTAGTTTATGATATTTGTTTTTCTCTTTCTCCCTTACTTCACACTGTATGACAGTATATAGATCCACCCACGTCTCTACAAATGACCCAATTTCGTTCTTATTTATGGCTGAGTAATATTCCATTGTATATATGTACCACATCTTCTTTATCCATTCGTCTGTCGATGGGCATTTAGGTTGCTTCCATGACCTGGCTATTGTAAATAGTGCTGCAATGAACATTGGGGTGCATGTGTCGTTTTGAATTACAGTTTTCTCTGGATATATGCCCAGTAGTGGGATTGCTGGAACATATGGTAATTCTACTTTTAGTTTTTTAAGGAACCTCCATACTGTTCTCCATAGTGCCTGTATCAATTTACATTCCCACCAACAGTGCAAGAGGGTTCCCTTTTCTCCACAGCCTCTCCAGCATTTGTTGTTTGTAGATTTTCTGATGATGCCCATTCTAACTGGTGATACCTCATTGTAGTTTTGATTTGCATTTCTCTAATAATTAGTGATGTTGAGCAGCTTTTCATGTGCTCCTTGGCCATCTGTGTGTCTTCTTTGAAGAAATGTCTATTTAGGTATTCTGCCCATTTTTGGACTGGATTTTTTCTTTTTTAATATTGAGCTGCATGAGTTGTTTATATATTTTGGAAATTAATCCTTTGTCCGTTGATTCATTTGCAAATATTTTCTCCCATTCTGAGGGCTGTTTTTTCATCTTCTTTATGGTTTCCCTTGCTGTGCAAAAGCTTTGAAGTTTTATTAGGTCCCATTTATTTATTTTTGTTTTTATTTCCATAACTCTAGGAGGTGGATCAAAAAAGATCTTGCTGTGATTTATGTCAAAGAGTGATCTTCCTATGTTTTCCTCTAAGAGTTTTATAGTGTCTGGTCTTACATTTAGGTCTGTAATCCGCTTTGAGTTTTTTTTTTGTGTATGGTGTTAGGGAGTGTTCTAATTTCATTCTTTTACATGTAGCTGTCCAGTTTTCCCAGCACCACTTATTGAAGAGACTGTATTTTCTCCATTGTATATCTTTGCTTCCTTTGTCATAGATTAGTTGACGATAGGTGCGTGGGTTTATCTCTGGACTTTCTATCTTGTTCCATTGATCTATGTTTCTGTTTTTGTGCCAGTACCATATTGTCTTGATTACTGTAGCTTTGTAGTATAGTCTGAAGTCAGGGAGTCTGATTCCTCCAGCTCCGTTTTTTTCACTCAAGGCTGCTTTGGCTATTCAGGGTCTTTTGTGTCTCCATACAAATTTTAAGATTTTTTTGTTCTAGTTCCATAGAAAATACCATTGGTAATTTGATAGAGATTGCATTGAATCTGTAGATTGCTTTGGGTAGTATAGTCATTTTCACAATATTGATTCTTCTAATCCAAGAACATGGTATATCTCTCCATCTGTTTGTGTCATCTTTGATTTCTTTCATCAGTGTCTTATACTTTTCTGAGTACAGGTCTTTTGTCTCCCTAGGTAGATTTATTCCTAGGTATTTTATTCTTTTTGTTGCAATGGTGAATGGGATTGTTTCCTTAATTTCTCTTTCAGATTTTTCATCATTAGTGTATAGTAATGCAAGAGATTTCTGTGCATTAATTTTGTATCCTGCAACTTTATCACATTCATTGATTAGCTCTAGTAGTTTTCTGGTGGCATCTTTAGGATTCTCTATGTAGAGTATCATGTCATCTGCAAACAGTGACAGTTTTACTTCTTCTTTTCCAATTTGTATTCCTTGTATTTCTTTTTCTTCTCTGATTGCTGTGGCTAGGACTTCCAAAACTATGTTGAATAATAGTGGTGAGAGTAGACATCCTTGTCTTGTTCTTGATCTTAGAGGAAATGCTTTCAGTTTTTCACCATTGACAGTGATGTTTGCTGTGGGTTTGTTGTATATGGCCTTCATTATGTTGAGGTAGGTTCCTTCTATGCCCACTTTCTGGAGAGTTTTTATCATAAATGGGTGTTGAATTTTGTCAAAAGCTTTTTCTGCATGTATTGAGATGATCATATGGTTTTTATTCTTTAATTTGTTAATGTGGTTTATCTCATTGATTGATTTACGTATACTGAAGAATTCTTGCATCCCTGGGATAAATCCCACTTGATCATGGTGTATGATCCTTTTAATGTGTTGTTGGATTCTGTTTGCTAGTATTTTGTTGAGGATTTTTGCATTTATATTCATCAGTGATATTGGTCTGCAATTTTCTTTTTTTGTAGTATCTTTGTCTGGTTTTGGTATCAGGGTGATGGTGGCCTCATAAAATGAGTTTGGGAGTGTTCCTTCCTCCACAATTTTTTGGGAGAGTTTGAGAAGGATGGGTGTTCGCTCTGCTCTAAATATTTGATAGAATTCACCTGTGAAGCCATCTGGTCCTGGACTTTTGTTTGTTGGAAGATTTTTAGTCACAGTTTCAATTTCATTACTTGTGACTGGTCTGTTCATATTTTCTATTCTTCCTAGTTCAGTCTTGGAAGGTTATACCTTTCTAAGAACTTGTCCATTTCTTTCAGGTTGTCCATTTTATTGGCATAGAGTTGCTCGTAGTAGTCTCTTAGGATGCTTTGTATTTCTACAGTGTCTGTTGTAACTTCTCCTTTTTCATTTCTAATTTCATTGATTTGAGTCCTTTCCCTCTTTTTCTTGATGAGTCTGGCTAATGGTTTATCAATTTTGTTTATCTTCTCAAAGAACCAGCTTTTAGTTTTATTGATCTTTGCTATTGTTTTCTTTGTTTCTATTTCATTTATTTCTGCTCTGATCTTTATGATTTCTTTCCTTCTACTAACTTTGGATTTTGTTTGTTCTTCTTTCTCTAGTTCCTTTAGGTGTAAGATTGGATTGTTTATTTGAGATTTTTCTTGTTTCTTCTGGTAGGCTTGTATAGCTATAAACTTCCTTCTTATCCACCATTCTGTCTTCCAGGTCACTTATCCGTTCTTCTGCCTCAGTTATTCTGCTATTGATTCCTTCTAGTGTAGTTTTCATTTCAGTTATTGTATTGTTCATCTCCGTTTGTTTGCTCTTTAATTCTTCTAGGTGTTTGTTAAACATTTCTTGCATTTTCTTGATCTTTGCCTCCATTCTTTTTCCGAGGTCCTGGATCATCTTCACTATCATTATTCTGAATTATTTTTCTGGAAGGTTGCCTATCTCCACTTCATTTTGTTGTTTTTCTGGGGTTTTATCTTGTTCTTTCATGTGGTACATAGCCCTCTGCCTTTTCATCTTGTCTATCTTTCTGTGAATGTGTTGGGTTTTTTTTCCCACAGGCTGCAGGATTGTAGTTCTTCTTGCTTCTGCTGTCTGCCTTCTGGTGGATGAGGCTATCTAAGAGGCTTGTGCAAGTTTCCTGATGAGAGGGACTGGTGGTGGGTAGAGCTGACTGTTGCTCTACTGAGTTGCAGAACTCAGTGAAACTTTAATCCGTTTGACTGCTGATGGGTGGGGCTGGGTTCCCTCCCTGTTGGTTGTTTGGCCTGAGACAACCCAACACTGGACCCTACCTGGGCTCTTTGTTGGGGCTAATGGTAGACTCTGGGAGGGCTCACACAAAGGAGTACCTCCCAGAACTTCTGCTGCCAGTGTCCTTGTCCCCATGGTGAGCCACAGCCACTGACCTCCTCTGCAGGAGACCCTCCTACAGTAGAAGGTAGGTCTGGTTCAGTCTCCCCTGGAGTCACTGCTCCTTCCCCTGGGTCCTGATGCACACAATACTTTGTGTGTGGCCTCCAAGAGTGGAGTCTCTGTTTCCCCCAGTCCTGTTGAAGTGCTGCAATCAAATCCTAGCCTTCAAAGTATGATTCTCTAGGAATTCCTCCTCCCGTTGCCGGACCCCCAGGTTGGGAACTTGACGTGGGGCTCAGAACCTTCACTCCTGTGGGTGGACTTCTGTGGTATAAGTGTTCTCCAGTCTGTGAGTCACCCACCCGCAGTTATGGGATTTGCTTTTACTGTGATTGTGCCCCTCCTACTGTCTCATTGTTTCTTCTCCTTTGTCTTTGGATGTAGGGTGTCTTTTTTGGTGAGTTCCAGTGTCTTCCTGTTGACGATTGTCCAGCAGCTAGTTGTGATTCTGGTGTTCTTGCAAGAGGGAGTGAGAGCACGTTTGTCTACTATGCCATCTTGGTTGCTAATGTCTCTCACCCTTTGTCTTTTGATTGGAGCATTGACATTCAAAGTGATTACTGACAGGTATGTGCTTTTTGCCACTTTATTACTTGTTTTCTGGTTGTGTTTGTAGTTCTTCTGTTATTTTCTTCTTTTAGTCTTTTTCCTTGTGGTGTGACAATTTTCATTAGCATTATGCTTGTGTTCCTTTTTCTCTAGTTTTGATGTATCTATTGAAGGTTTTTTATTTGTGGTTACCATAAGGTTCATGTATGTTGACTGATAACTTTATCCACTTGTTTTAAACTGGCAGTCATTTAAGTTCAAACACTTTCTAAAGATCTACATTTTTTACTCCTCTCCCCCATGTTTTGTGTTTTTGATGTCATAGTTTACATCTTTGTGTCTTTCCCTTAACTGTTTATTGTAGTTCTAGTTGATTTTACAATTTTTGTCTTTCATTCTTCATACTAGCTTATTTAAGTGGTTGATCCACAACCTTTACCATATATTTGCCTTTACTAGTGGGATTTTTTCTTTCCTATAAATTCTTACTTCTTGTTGTAGCCTTTTTCCACTTAAAGAAGACCTTTTCACATGTCTTATAAGATCAGTTTAGTATTGATGAAATCTTTTACTTTTTACTTGTCTGAGAAGTTCTTTATCTCTCCTTCAATTCTGAATGATAACCTTGCTGGGTAGAGTATCCTGGGCTTAGATTTTTACCTTCCAGCACTCTAAATATATCATGCCACACCCTTCTGGTCTGCAAAGTTTCTGCAGAAAAATCTGCTGATAGCTTTATGAGGGTTCCTTGTATGTAGTTCTTGGTTTTTCTCTTGCTGAATTTAAGATTCTCTCTTTATCATTAACTTTTTGCCATTTTGATTATGGTACATCTTGGTGTCAGTTTGTTTGGGTTCATCTTGTTTGGGACTCACTGTGCCTCCTGTACCTGGAAATCTGTTTCCTTCATCATCTTCAAGAAGTTTTCAGCAATGATTTCATCAAATATATTTTCTATCCTTTTCTCTCTTCTCCATCCAAATTCTAGTATGCTTGATATGGTCCCATAGGTCCCTTAAAAGTCCTCATTTTTAATTTTTTTTTGCTATTCCGATTGGATGATTTCCATTATTCTATCTTTCAGATTGCTTATTTATCCTTCTGTATCACCTAGTTTGCTGTTAATTCCTTCTACTGTATTTTTCATTTTAGTTATTGTATTCTTCAGCTCTGTTTCTTTTTTATATTTTTTAGTTCGTTGTTAAAGTTCTCACTGTGTTCATATATTCTCTTTCCAAGTTCAGTTAGCATTCTTATTACTATTACTTTGAGCTCTTTATTTGGTAAATTATTCAATATTTATCTCTATTTCATTAGGGTCCTTTTGGGGGGCAAGGGTTCTCGTTCTTTCAATTGAAACATATTTCATTGCCTTCTCATTTTGCTTATCTTTCTCTGTCTCTATGAAATTAGGTGAAATGGTTACCTATCCCAGTCTTGAAGGGGTGTTCTTGTGTGGGAGTATCCTTATACAATCTGCTTGTGCCCAGTGGCTTTAGTGGAAGAGCTGAATCTGAAGCAATCATGGGCTAAATCTTCCCCCAGGGTATGCTGGCAACTACCACCTTGGTAGGAGGTAGGGCTGGAGATGGAAGGGCTAGGGCCAGAGACATGTGTAAGCCAGGGCTTCTCCTCTGCTCAATGGCAGTCACTGCCTTCTCAGGGATGGGAGTTCAAGGGGTTCAAGGGACTGAAGTGGAAGTCCTGAGGGTTGGGTCTGAGCCAGCTCCATTCCCTTTAAGTGTGCACACTCTCCTTAGCAACAGCACCTCCACACTAGCAGGGCCAGAGAAGGTGCCTGATATGGACTGGGTTGCATGTTGGGGTGGTCCCAGCAAGCTGGTCAGAGCCCAAGCAGTTTTCAACCTGCTGCCTCCATGCTCTTCCTGGGGGTAAGCAAGTGTGTGTGTGTGCACTCCCAAACAGCAGAGTCTTGGTTTCTTACAGCCCTCCTGTAAGTTCCACTGGTTTCCAAACCAGCTAAGGGGACTTGTCTTCCTGCTGTTGGACCCCAGGGCTGAGTTGCCCAAACTGTGACTTGAACCCCTCACTCCCCAGGGAGGATCACCAAGCCCAAGATATTCCCCTCCTCCTCTGTGTCCCCATGCTAGGAGTGTGGTTCCTGACCCAATTACTTCTCCTCCCTTTCTACCTGACTACATGTGGATCTTTTTTATAGTCTTGGTTGTAGAAGAGCTTTTCTGCCAGTCTTCATGTTATTTGCAGTGAGAGATGCTCCACATATAGATATATTTTGATATGTTTGTGGGAGAGGTGAGCTTCACATCCTCCTACTCCGCCATCTTGATCCAGTATTCTGGATTTTGACCATTCTAATAGGTAGGTACTGGTACCTCATTGTCGTTTTAATTTGCATTTCCCTGATGACATATGTAGTGGAGCAGTTTTTCATATGCCTGTTTGTCACCTGTATATCTTTGATGAGGTTTCTGTTAAGGTCTTTGGCCCATTTTTAGTCAGGTTGTTTTCTTATTGTTGGGGTTTAATAGTTCTTTGCATATTTTGGATAACAGTCCTTTATTAGATGTGTATTCTGCAAATATTTTCTCCACGTTTGTGGCTTATCTTCTCATTCTCTTCACATTGTCTTTCACAGAACAGTTTTAATTTTAATGAAGTCCAGTTTATCAATTATTTATTTCATGAACTCTGACTTTGATGTTGTATCTAAAAAGTACCCGAGGTCATCTGTGTTTTCTCCTATGTTATTGTACAGGAGTTTTATAGTTTTATGTTTTACATTTAGGTCTGTGACCCATTTTTGGTACTTTTTTGTGAAGAGTGTATGGCATGTGTTAGAATATTTTTTTCTTTGCATGTGGATGTCCAGTTTTTCCAGCACTATTTATTGAAAAGAGTACCTTTGCTCCATTGTATGGCCTTTGCGCTTTTGTCAAAGATCAGTTGACTATATTTAGGTGGGTTTTTTTCTGCACTCTCTATTTTATTCCATTGATCTATTTGTCTGTTCTTTTTCTGAGTCTACACTGTCTTCATTACTGTAGCTTTATATTAAGTCTTAATGTTGGGTAGTGTCAGTCTTCCAACTTTTTCTTTTTCAATATTGTATTGGCTATTTTGGGAATTTTTGCCTCTCCATATATACTTTATAATCAGTTTGTTGATATTCACAAAATAACTTGCTGGGATTTTGATTGGGATTCCATTGAATCTATAGATCAAATTGGAGATAACTGACATCTTGACAATATTTACCATTCCTATCTACAAGCATGGACTATCTCAAAATTTATTTAGATCTTCTTTGATTTAATTCATCAGAGTTTTGTAATTTTTCCTCATGTAAATCTAGTACATATTTTGTTAGATTTATACCTAAGTATTTAATTTGGGAGGGAGGGAGTGCTAATATAAATAGTATTGTGCTTATAACTTCTAATTCCACTTGTTCATTGCTGGTATATAGGAATGTAATTAACTTTTATATATTAACAAAGTGTCCTGAAACCTTGCTATAATCACACATTAGTTCCAGGAGGTATTTTTGACAATTATTTGGATTTTCTACATCGATGATCATGTCAGATTTATCTCTTCCTTCCCAGTCTATATACATTTATTTACTTTTCTTGTCTTATTGCATTAGCTAGATCTTCCAGTATGTTTTTGAAAGGAATGGTAAGAGAGAACATCCTTGCCTTCTACATGATTTTGGTGGGAAAGTTTAGAGTTTCTCACCACTTGGTATGTTGTTAACTGTAAGTATTTTGTAGATAATCTTTATCAAGTTGAGGAAGTTTTCCTCTATTCCTAGTTTACTGACAGTTTTTATCATTAATGAATGTTGGATTTTGTCAAATGCCTTTTCTGCATCTATTGATATGATCATGTGATTTTTGGAAACAGGTTTTTTGTTTGTTTGGCTTTTGGTTTTTTTGGCCACGCTGCATGGCATGCAGGAATCTTAGTTCTCTGACCAGGGATTGAACCTGTGCCTCCTGCAATGGAAGCATGGAGTTCTAACCACTTGACCACCAGGGAATTCCTATGGAAATGGTTTTTTAAAAGGCTTTTATTCTAGTTTTCACCCTGTTTGTCCAGCTCACTTTTTAATTCTTTTACTTTTAAATTCTTCTTTTTTGTGCTTTGTTGTTACTGTAAAAGGAGATAATAATTTACATATGCTAAAATGCACAGATCTTAAGTGTACAGGCTGATGCATTTTGAAAAATGTATACATTCATGTAACCAACATCCCAATTAAGATACAGTACATTTCCAAAAATTTCCTTCATGTTCTTTTCAAGTTCTGTTTAACACGTCTTTGCCTTTAGAATTTCATATAATTGGAATCATATACAGTATGTACTCTTTTGTGCCAGGCTTCTTTTTCACAATTAAGTGTTTTTGAAATTCAAATATGTTGTTATGTATAACAACAAATCTTTGATTTTTATTGCTGAATGATATTTTATCATATGGATATTACACAACTTGTTTATCCAATCTCCTGTTTATGAACATTTCAGTCACTTCCAGTTTGGTACTATTATGAATAAAGATACTATGGACATTCTTGTACAAGTCTGTTTATGGATGCACACTTTTCATTTCTCCTGGGTAAAAACCTGGGAATGGATTGCTGGGTATTAAGATATGTGTATGTTTAACATATAAGGAACTCTCAGTTTTCCAAAGTGGTTTTGCCATTTTATACTCCCACATTGTATCTATATGTGAGTTTGGGTTGCTTCAAATCTTTTCCAACACTTTATAAAGTCCTTTAAATTTTAGTTGTTCTAGTGGGTGTGTAGTAATATCACATTGTAGTTTTAATTTGCATTTCCCTGGTGACTAATTATATATTGGACATTCATATATCTTATTGTAAAGTATCTGTTCAAGTGTTTTGCCCTTTTAAAAATGAGCTTTTTCTTAATGATTTGTAGGCATTCTTTATACATCAGGTTATGAATAATCTTGTAAGATATATGTATTGCAAATATGTTCTCCCAGTCTGTGGCTTACCTTTTCATTTTCTTAACAGTTTTTTGAGGAGCAGAATTTTTCATTTTGATGAAGCCAGTTTATCAGTTCCTTCTTTTATGTTTAATGTACTTCATGTTCTGTCAAACAAATTTTTGCCTATATCTAGGTAGAAAAGATATTCCCTTATGTTGTCTTGTCTCTAGAAGCATTAAAATTTTAGTATTACATTTAGATCTTTGGCTGATGTGGAATTAGTTGTTGTATATAAGATTAAAGTCAAGGTTCATTTTTTCTATACAAATATCCATTGTTTATCACGATTTATTGAAAAGACTTTTCTTTTCCCAGTGAATTGCATCAGCAGTTTTCTGAAAATCAATTGACTCTGAATTTGTTTCTGGACTCTCTTATGCTATTGTGTTGATATATTTGTCTACCATAAGGTTTCTCAATTTCAGCACTACTGACATCTTGAGCCAAATAATTCTTTGTTGTGGGGAAGTTTGTCCTGTGCATTATAGGATATTTAGCAGTGTCCCTGACCTCTACTCATAAGATGCCTATAGTACCCATCCCCTAATTGTGACAACCAAAAATGCCTCCACACATTGCCAAATGTCTCCTAGGGGACAAAATTGTCCCTGGGAGAGCCACTGCATATCCTTTTGCCATGACTTGAAATTATATAGTATAAGGTCTCCAATTTGTTGTTCTTTTTCAAGATTATATTAGTTATTCTAGCTCCTCCACATTTCTATACAGGCATACCTCAGAGATATCTGGGTTTGGTTCCAGACAACACAACAAAGTGACTATCACAATAAAGAAAATCACATGAATTTTTTGGTTTCCTAGTGCATATGCAAGTTATGTTTACACTCTACTGTAGTCTCTTAAGTGTGCAGTAGCATTATGTCTAAAAAAACAATTTATACACCTTAATTCTAAAATTCTTAATCGCTAAAAAATTTGCTAACCATCATTTGAACCTTTCGTGAGTTGTAATCTTTTCACAATGGTAACATCAAAGATCACTGATCAGAGATCACCATAACAAATATAATAACAATGAAAAATTTGCAATATTGTGAGAATTACCAAAATGTGATACAGAGACATGAAGTGAGCAAAGGCTGTTGGAAAAATGGTGTCAATAGATTTTCTGGATGCAGGGTTGCCACAAACTCAGTTTGTATTAAAACACAGTATCTGCAAAGCACAATAAAACGAAGTGCAATAAATTGAGGTATGCCTGTACAAGCTTTAGAATCAGCTTATCAATTTCTACAAAAAAAACCTGCTGAGATTTTTCAGTATGCGGGCCTCTCACTGTTGTGGCCTCTCCCATTGCGGAGCACAGGCTCAGGATGCGCAGGCTCAGGGGCCATGGCTCACGGTCCCAGCCGCTCCACGGCATGTGGGATCTTCCCAGACCAGGGCACGAACCCGTGTCCCCTGCATCGGCAGGTGGACTCTCAACCACTGGGCCACCGGGGAAGCCCCTGCTGAGATTTTGATGAAATTATGTTGAATCTGTAGATCGATTTGGAAAGAATTAACAACATAACAATTATTGAATCTTCCCATCTGTCTTAGCTTAGGCTGACTATTTTTATTATTTCTTGTAATAAAAATAGCAGGGACTTGGTGGCTTAAACAGTAGAAATTTATTTCCCACAATTCTGGAGGCTGGGAAATCCAAGATCAAAGTGATTGATTCCTGGTGCTCACTTCCTGGATTGCAGATGGCCAGTTTCTCACTGTCCCTATATAGCACTTGTAGGGCTGCCATAACAAAATACTATAGACTGGGTGGCTTAAACAACAGAAATTTATTTTCTCATATTTCTGTAATCTGGGAGTGCAAGATCAAGGTATGCCTAGTTTGTTTCTCCTGAGGCCTCACTCCTTGGCTTATAGATTGCTTCCTTCTTGTTATGTCTTCACATGACATATGTGAATTTGTACACATACATCATTAGTGTCTCTTCCTCTTCCTATAAAGATACAAGTCCTATAGGATTAGGGCCCCACTCTTATGACCTCATTTACCTTAATTATCTCCTTCAACGTCCTATCTTCAAATGTAGTCACAGTAGGGATTAGAGCCTCAGTGTGTAAATTTTGGGGGAACACAGTTCAGTTGATAACATAGGAGGTTATCAGTTTTCTAAAGTATGTTTCAATGAGCCAGATTTTGGCTTTGTTATTTTCTTTCTTTTGTCTGTTTTCTATTTCATTGTCTTATCCTCTTATCTTTATTATTTCCTTCCTTACACTTACTTTTTTACTTTGCTCTTCTTTGTTTATTGTCTTACAGTGGAACAGTAGGTCATTGATTTAAGACCTTTCTTCTTTGTCTAACATAAGCATTTAAAACCATACATTTCCTCTAGGCACTGCATAAGTGACATTGCACAAATTTTGATATGTTGTATATTTACTATTTTTCAGTTTTAAATATTTTCTAATGTCTCTTGTGATTTCCTTCCTGAGCCATGTATTATTTAGAAATGAGTTGTTTGTTTTAAATTTTTGGATGTTTTCTAAACTTTGTATTGCTTTTGATTTCCAGTTTAATTTTGTTAATTTTGTCAAAGAACATACATACATATGATTTCAATAATTTCATTCTGATTGAGAGTTGTTTTATGGCATAGCCTATGACTTACTATTGTGAAAGCACCACGTACACTTGAAAGGACTGTATATTCTGTCATTGTTGGATGTAGCATTCTGTGAATATCACTTAGATCAGGGTGGTTGACTGTATGTTTAGATTATATTTTTACTGATTTTTTTTGGGGGGGGGGTGGTCTCTTGTTTTACCCCTTCCAGCAAGATGTTAAAATCTCCTGCCACGCTTGTAGAATTGCCTGTTTCTCCATTGTATTCTTTCAATTTTTGCTTCATGTATTTTTGAAGCTCTGTTACTAGGTGCATACACATTTATGATTATTATGGCTTCCTGATGAGTTGATGCTTTCATCAGTATAAAATGGCCCTCTGTGTAATGAGATCTATTTTGTCTGATATTAATAGCCACTCCAGCCTTCCTATGGTTATTTTGCACTATGTCTTTATCATTTTGGGAAGCTAAAACAGAATACCAAAGACTAGGTGGCTTATACATAACAGAAACTTATTTCTCACAGTTCTAGAGGATCGATGTCCAACATCAGGGTGCCAGCATGGTCAAGTTCTGGTGAAGGCCCTCTCTGGGTGGCAGAATACCAACTTCTCTGGTATCCTTCTATGGTAGAAAGAGGACTAGAAATCTCTCTAGGGCCTCTTTTATAAGGGCACTAATTTCATTCATGAGAGCTCTACCCTCATGACTTAATTACTTTCCCAGAGGCCCCATTTCCTAATACCATCACATTGGGGGTTAAGATTTCAACATATGAATTTTAGGGGGACAGAAACATTCAGTTCATTTTCCACCCCTTTTTTCCAATCCATTTACATGTGTTTTTATATTTAAAGTGCATCTCTTGTGTATAGCATAGTTGGGTCTTGCTTTTAATTTTACTTTGTTAATTTGTACCTCTTCATTGGAATGTTTGATCCATTTAAAGTAATTATTGATATGGTTGGATTTAGGTCTCCCATTTTATGACTCGTTTTCTATATTTTTCTGGTTTTTCTGTTCCTCCTTTTCGATTTTTTTTAACTCCCATTTAAGATTACCTATTGACTTTTTAGCTATGTCTTTTACATAATTTTCTTAGTGGTTACACTAGGGATTAAAATATTCATTCTTAACTTTTCACAGTCTACTTTTAGCGTTAGAACTGTACCTTCCCATGAAATGTAGTAATCTTGCAATCACTTAGTTCAATTTACTAGCCCCTGCTATTGTCATATGTATTCTGTTTTATATACTCCATGTGAAAATATTATAGTTTTTCCTTTACATAAAAATATGTAGCCTGTTATAAAGCCAGTTCAATTACTTTATTTCAAATACTGAATGTTTTAAATTCTAAATTTTTCATTTGGTTCTTTTTTTTTTTTTTTTTTTGCGATACGCGGGCCTCTCACTGTTGTGGCCTCTCCCGTTGCGGAGCACAGGCTCCGGACGTGCAGTCTCAGTGGCCGTGGCTCACGGGCCCAGCTGCTCTGCGGCATGTGGGATCTTCCCAGACCGGGGCACGAACCCGTGTCCCCTGCATCAGCAGGCGGACTCTCAACCACTGTGCCACCAGGGAAGCCCCTTTCATTTGGTTCTTGTTTGTATTTTCTAATTATCTGTTGAGGTTTTCCAGTTTTTCATTTATTACATGTATGTTTTCCTTTACTTCATTAAGCACAGTTATTATAGACACTTTATTTTTTCAATTTTTATTGGAGTATAGTTGATTTACAATGTTGTTTTAGTTTCAGGTGTACAGCAAAGTGAATCGGTTATGCATATACATATAGCCACTCTTTTTTTTTCAGATTCTTTTCCCATATAGGCCATTACAGAGTATTGAGTAGAGTTCCCTGTGCTACACAGCAGGTTCTTATTAGTTATCTATTTTATACATATTAGTGCGTATATGTCAATCCCAAACTCCCAATTTATCCCTCCCCCTCTAGTATGGCTAAATACTGCTAACCAAGAAAGGAAACAAAAATGTCACTTTAACAAACTTTTGCTTCAAGAAATATCTCTCAAGCAATCTCTAGAATTTGCTCTGAAGGTGTAGGCTTACTTGGTAATGTCCACAGGCTGATGGAATAGGGGCTCTTTAACTACCCTATCCAGTTTGAGCAATGCATATTTAGCATTTGTAAAAATCAGAACATTCAAGTGTCAGTTCATAATGTCACAATATTTTCATGTTCATCAGATGAGCTCAGAACCAGCTCATTCAGATACAAGTCAGAGTGTTGGTTTGCCCTCAGCCCATTCTCTTTGTCTTGCCAATGAAATAATGAGATTTAGCATAAAATAACACTCATTGGGATCACTGCTCATCTTTTCATAAAGCTGAAGGAACAAAACTTGAGAATCCTCTACTTCAAATAACATGACTAACAATTTTAAGCTGAAATACTTTCCTAAAGCTTTTTAACTCCTTGGTACTAGAGCTCCTTGATTTGCAGAAACCAGCTCTCTAATCTGCTGGCCCCAGTAATGCAATACTTAACCTGTACTCCCTAAAGACACTGTCACCCATTCTACAGGGCTGCAGCTCCTCACAAAAAATGGTTGGATTCCAGACAGTCTATTCAGCACCCCATTCTTTTGGTTTTAAGTTGCTTGCTATGGATTACTCTGGAGAAGTGTAAGAGACAATAAATACAATTGTTTCAGAGCTTCAGAGTTCCTACCTTTGACTCCTCAGGTCTGAAATTCTAAACTCTTCCTCCAACCAGATGGAAGTAAAGCCCCATTCAACTTCTGCCCTTAGCTTTTACCCCTCAGGCAGAGATCATCAATTATTACCTGCCCCCCCCCCCCCCCCCCCCCCCCCCCCCCCCCCCCCCCCCCCCCGCCACTCCACAAAGCTCCATCTCTTCGGGGATGGCCTTGAGGCACCTAGGCCTTAAGTGCCAGTAGAGGTTGGCTTACAAAAGTGAAAAAGCTACAGTCCCTTAAGGGCATGGGACTCAAGGCGGGGAATTCACTCACTCTAGGGTACCCTCCATTCCCTCTGGCTGTGTTCTTTAGAAATGAAACAAATTCTTGTGAATGAGGCATGCTTATCAGACTTAGCTAGTCTGAAACACTTTGGGAGATAACTATGGTAAAATTCTCTAGGATCACTGCTTAAATTAAGTTCAGGATAAAATGCTCCATAAGGAAGGTGAACACGTAATTTATCATCCAAACCTGGAAGTTTGAGGAGGGTGGAGCTACTAATAATCATGTGGGGAAAATAGGGGTAAATCAGAATTGCACCAGGCAAACTGGGACCTGTGCTTACCCCAACTATAACTGGTCTTCTGAGTGCCTGAACTCCCATTGTCTTTCTCGCAGCCTTCCCTGTCTTTCTCAATTCAAATAGCACCTCCTCAGAGAAGTCTTTAGAGGCTGTTTCTTCTCTAATTATTCATCTTTCCCAGACTGGGTTTCTCTAAGCCAGAATCTTCTTAACTTTTACCCAGGCTACAGAAAGAGAGCTAGATTGCTTTCGCTTAGAATCCTGGCTCTACCTTTATTAGTAGATAGACTTTGGGGCAAATTAACCTTTCTGTGGTGGTTTTCTTATCTGTGAAGCAGGTAGTAAATAATAATAGTACTTACTTGTGAGGACAAAATGAGTTCATATATGCAAAGCACTCAGAACACCACCTAGGCTGTAAGTGCTCAGCACTGTTAGCTATCACTTCCTCTAAAAATATTTTTTTTTCCTACCAGAGTCAAGTATCAGATCACTAAAAAATTTGCATTTCTAAAGGCAAAATTGTATAAGTTACTTTTGCCTCATCTATTCTTTCAAATCCAAATATTTTGAGGAGGATATTTTCCTTCAGTGGTGGTCCTGAGTGAAAAAAAAAAATTAAGTCACCTGGAGTCCCAATTTATGTCCCAGTATTTGCTACATTATACAAGTTTCTATTTGCTTTTCCTGGGTGGCTTTCTGGTTTTTATCCTAAGTCATGTCTTTGGTTTCTGTAGCAAGGCCCCAGCTTTGACACATGTGGAAAAGAAGGCCCCACCTGCCATTTCAGTAAACAAAGGATGTTGCAGCCATAAAGCCATTAGCCACTGTAGCCCCCGCTGGTGTGCCCTCAGGGGAATTCAGGATGGAGGAGAACAGGGTACTGGCCCTAGATAGTTAAGATGCGTATCAGAGGAATAATTTCAGTGAGCCCAGACTTGCATCTTTCCATACCTAGAAAAGGACTAAAATCATCTTGAGATGTCTTTATTTTTAACTAAAGTAGAGTTGATTTACAATGCTGTGTTAGTTTTAGGTTTACAACATAGTGATTCAATGGATTGTACTCCATTTAAAGTTATTACTAAATAATGGCTATGTTTCCCTGTGCTGTACAATATATCCTTGTTGCTTATTTATTTTATACATAGTAGTTTGTATCTCTTAATCCCCTTTTTTGCCCCTCTTCTCTTCACTCTCCCCACTAGTAACCACTAGTTTGTTCTCTATATCTGAATCTGTTTCTGTTTTGTTATATTCATTTGTTTTATTTTTTAGATTCCACATATAAGTGATAATGTAGAGCACTGGTCCCCAACCTTTTTGGCACTGGGGACCAGTTTCATGGAAGACAATTTTTCCACAGATGGGGGTGGGGCTGGTTCAGGCGGTAATACGAGCGATGGGGCGCGATGGGGAGCGGCAGATGAAGCTTCGCTCGCTTGCCCGCCACTCACCTCCTGCTGTAGCCGGGTTCCTAACAGGCCGCGACCGGTTGGGGACCCCTGACGTACAGTATCTGTCTTTGTCTGACTTATTTCATTTTTCACTTAGTTTAGATACGTGATTCTCAGCTGGAGGAGAGTTTCCTCCTTAGGAAACATTTGACAATGTCTGGAGACATTTTTAATGGTCCTACAACTTGGCAGGGGAGAGCTACTGGCATCTAATAAGTTGAGCCTCTACAACAAAGAATTATTGGGCCCAATATGTTAATCATGCCAAATGAAACCGGAGGTTTGTCCTAGATACTAATTTGTTACCAGTTATATGTATTGTAAATATTTTCTCTCTGTTAATATTTTCATTTTTCCTGTAGTACCTTTTGATGAAGAGAAATTCTTAATTTTAATGTAATTTAAGTTATCAACCTTTTCTTTTATGGACTGTGCTTTTGTCTGATTTAAGAAAGCTCCCCTCTGCCCTAAGGAGACGCCCCAATGAAGTGTCTCAAAAGTTTTAAATCTTGCTTTTTTACATTTAAGCCTTTCATTACATTTGTAATGAACTAATTTTTATACTAATTTTAAACTAATTTTATACTAATTTTAAACTAATTTTTATATGAAGAACTGAGGACCGTTTATTAAAAGTCCATCTTATCCCCACTGGGTTACAATGTTGTCAAAAATCAAGTTTACAAAAATGGACTTATTTCTAATTGTCTATTTTTACCTTTCCATCTGGAGGCTAAGGTTGTTTTCACTTTTTTATAAAAGGAAAATTGAATCCCAAGAGTTTAAGGTTTTCATGTATTTCATGAAAACATCTTTCGGTAGGTTTTTTTGTTTTTTTAGTGTTTCTCTATATTTTCTAGAGAAACAAAAGGAAGGAAACCTGATGTTATTTTGAATACCAGTGCCCAATACTTCTCAAATTAAAATGAACTCATTAACTTTACTGAAAGTTGTTTCAATTCTCCACAAAATACATTGCCTATAGTACACATTTCAGAAAGGTTGGAAACACATTTGTTTTGCAACCAGCAAAAGAGAGCCTTTTCTGAAACCTTTTTAACACCTATATTTAACCTTACACATCATCTAACTTTTTCATCTAGGGGTTATAACAGAAATACCCATATTCTTTCCTCCATAGTAAGAAAGGCCATTTTCCTAACTGCTGAGAAGCTGGCTCTAAGGACATTCCTGCCTAGATCATTCCTGGAAAGGAATCCATAGCTCCAACAACAGTCACACCTGTTAGTCAGCCTCAGCCATCAGCTTTCAAATCCAGTTGCTCTGAAGCCAGTGGCAAAACTATTTACGGAGTGAAGCAGAGAAGAAATGTAAGTACACATTGCTTTCTTTTCCCTTTTTTCCTTTCCTAACATTTCCCCTTCATTGTCATTTAGCCCACACAAGCTCCACACCAGTATTCAATAACATTGAAATGGGATCATTTCATTAAAACAAACTATACTTTGGAATTGAGGTAAATCAGAGGTAGAAATATAAATTCATTGACTCAGAAAATAATTTAGCATTGGGACGAGAAGATTTCCAGGAGAGGAAATTTTCTCTTTGGGAAAATACTCTGGAAACGATTCCTTTTTTAAACAAGTCAATTATTTGCTACTGCTTGTTATTCTTTTTTTCCTGAATAGTCTTCAAATGATTATCAACTAACAATGCAATTATTCTGGAGCCTTCAAGTATGGTTTTAAGGACAAATGAGAAGGGGTTTTCTGTAGTGACATTCCATGATAGCTACTTTTTATATTTGATCACCATGAAGATTGCCAACTGATGGCCAAGCAATGACATAGAGTATTCCTTAAATACTCTGGTTGGACAGGGGGTCTCTAGCTGATTACCACATCCAGGACCAAGTGGTAGTTAAACCCAAGGGGGCTAAGAGGATTTACCAGATCTACGGCTCTCAGATTATAACAAATTTATTAGATCTGGAGCCCTGTTTAGAACCATATAGCAGAAAGACACTTAATCAAAACTCAGGGGCCTGTATTTACAAAATGGCTATGCATACCTCTTTCAGATATATGGGTGTAGAAGGTCTCTGGAGGTCTTTTAAGGAAATTTTCATAAACAAGAGTTATAGGTTTCCACTGCATTTAAACACATTAAATAAGCAATTTCCTAAAATGAATGTGCAAAGGCAAACGAGTTGCTCCAGAGACATGGTAAAGACACACGGAAATAGAGCTTTCTGGCAATGTAGAAGTATGCAATGCTGCAAAGAAAGTGGACTGAGAAATCAACTTATTTTGCTATGACCCCCCAGGTTGAGGCCAGGAACACACGTTTTGATTGCCCAGGAGAAAAAAAAAAAAAAGTCAAAGCCACAAGCATAAAGAGTCCTACAACCATCAGACATAAACACATAGCCTGCTGAACGTGGAAGATTATGATCACGCTGCCAGTTTACCTGCCAGGGAAAAGGGACTCCCTGAATCTCCAGGTGAAGGAAGTAGCAGCAGTCCTGGTCTAGGCTCCTGAGAATAATCAGGTCTCCCATGGGAGCTGCACCTGCTCTGTACCTGTTTCCTTATGCCTCAAGCTGTGCTTCCATGCAGACTAGAAACGCCTGCAGGTGAAACATCACAATCACATGAGCACAGGAAAGACCACCATCCACATAAAATTCACACTGAAGGTGCTGCCCAAGGGCTAGACCAGGGCAACCAGATAAGCACTACCCTCTAAAAGAGGCCCTTCCCTACCCAGCCTCCACACAGATTTGGACCAAAGTGTGCCAAGTGGATCGTCATTGCGATACATGTGAATAAACGTGAGACAGGGTTTAGCAGTTACAATTTCCATCAAATTGTTGAAAACACGACCCAATTAAGGACACCTTAGCTCTTAATGTGCCATCATAAGCATCTGGCTCAAACTTAAAACCCTATAAAATTTTAGTTTGAACGCCATAAAATCTAAAATGGGAAAACTGGGCAATTCTTGCTCCCCATGCCCAGGTCGGTGTTAGGGCACTTCCCTGAGCACCAGTGAATCCAGGCTCTGGTCCGTTTGGTTAGCTTTACCCGTCAGACCACTCCATTCAGCCTCTGCCTTTCCTTTTCTCAAGGATGATAAATTTTTCGTGTCACTGGACTTGGAAATGGCTCCACCGCCAGGTGGAAAACCCTCTATTACGCGGTCCCTAGACAGGTTCCCCAAATGGGGAGCAGCCTGAACTCGTCTGTGAGGAGTCTTGAGCCGGTGGTGAGTCCTAGAAATGAGCAGGTTTGAGGGACGACAGCAGAGAAGGAGACTTGCGAAAACAGCGTCCACAACCCACACCACCACTTCCTGGGCGTCAACCGCCCAGAACACACCGCTCGGGGGCAGACGCTGACCGTTAGGCGCGGGCGGGGCCTGGGTCACGTGACCGGCGCCGGGTCATATGCCGGCGTATGCGGGAGCACGTAAAGAGCGGCTCGGCCCTCGGCCGCGCGCTTGGCGTGCGCGCGCAGGCCGGGGGCGGAGCGTGTGGGCTGAGCCGCCGGCGCGCGGCGGGGTGGAGGCGGGGCCCTAGCGGGGTGGAGGGCGGAGGCAGGACCACCTCCTCCACCTCCTCCTCCTTCTTCTCTTCCTCCTCCTCCTCCTCCTCCTCCTCCTCCTCCGGCGAGGCTGGGCTGGCGGCGGCGGCGGCGGCGGGAGGCGGGTGACCTGCGGAGGGGCGCCTCGGCCATGACTGCGGAGCTGCAGCAGGACGACGCGGCCGGAGCAGCCGACCGCCACGGCTCGGTGGGCCCCGCGGCGGCGGGCGGGAGCCGGGGGGGCTGGCTCCGGGTCCCGCGGGAGTAGGGGGTGCGGGGCCGGGGCGGGAGCGGCGCGGGGCGCGGGCGGGCGGGCCTGCGGGGCTCCGGCGCGGGGCCAGGCGGGAGGGGGCTGCGGAGGGCTCCCGGGCCCGGCTGGGGAGAGGGCGGCGCGCCGGCCGGGGTGAGCCCCGGGGCTCGAGGAGGAGGGTGAAGTCTCTGCAAGGCTCGGTGGCAGAGATTGAGGACTCTCTTCGGGTTCGGGGACGGGCTGAAGTTCGAGGGAGATTAGCTAATTTGGAAAATCAAATATAAAGGGCTGGACGTGGGCTGTCTGCATCAGGGATCTCTAAGAAGAGCGCTCCTGGCCCCCGACCAAGGGTGAGAAACTTCCGAAAGGGGCAGCTTTGGTGGTTTTTGTTTTTTGTTTTTGTTTTCGAATCCGTTTTAGGGCAGTGCTGTTCTAAGAGTCTAAAGCAGACCGAAGTTACCTAAGTTAAAGCCAGGATTTATCTACACCGTGTGAAAGACCAGGGGTCCTTGTTACCACTTCATGCCTTCCACACACACCCCTATTTTTTTAAGCAGAAAGCAGCATTCCCAATTACTGCATTCATCACTCTAGATTTTTAAGGAAGGGGGAGGAACAGAACAGCGCGATGAATACAAGGTATGCTGATAATGCTTTCCCTTTTCTATTATCTAAGAAGATTGAAATCAATACGAGGATTTCTGGGCTAAGGTGGTGAGAGTAAAAGAATACTGGTTTGAGAGAAAATCAAACGGCTAATGTCTGTGCGAAAAAAAACTTGGGAAGTGGGCAATTTGAGAAAGTCTTCTAATGTTACTTTGGAATGTTATAACTTAAGACTACCCGTCACCCATCAAGTGTTAAGCTGTTTCAAGACAGAATTGGAATCCTGTACCACGTATTTAAATGCGAGTTTGGAAGTGGGGAATTTCATAAAATATTTACAGTACAGAGCTGTCAGATACTTCCACGTGAGAAACCTTTTATGCCTTTTTGTTTTTCCTCTTCAGGCACTCGGGAGACCAATAGTGTGTAAAGTGACCGCACTTACTTTTTAAACTCCTGTAGTAAAAGATACCTCTGGGTCGTGGACTCAAAAATGAAAGTAGGCAGATGGTGTTTCATGTGCTGATTTGTAATAGAAAAATTGTTAGGTGTTTACCAATGCCTGTTGGAACCTGAGTCAGGATTTTCTTTGGTTTCAGAGATCAGTTCTATTTGTTTTTAGGACAGTGAGTTAAAAACAGGTGGGAAAATCTTAGCTTTGAGACAGTCATGTTGATTTGGAGAAGAGACTATTTTAAGGGAGAGCAAGTCATTTAAATTCGTTGGTTGACACCATGTGCCTTTTGGTCAGCAGCAACTGCATTTACCTCTGCCGCAGTTTGATAGGTGACCATTGTCTCAGCACTCTCTGTTTAAGAGTTCGTATGTGAGGTGTTTGATGAACACTTGTATATAAGTCATAGCTATTTTTGGAAAGATTTGGAACTCCAGTGGCTGTGGCTAGCTGGAGGACCCTGATTCCTGGCAACCTGCAGAGTGATGACATTTACTGTTCTTCTCAGTGATTCGCCCCATACAGACAGATGATAAGCTTGGAATGCTTGATAATGTTTGCCCTTTTTGTTTTTGCTAATGTAAAATGCTTGAAGTTAGCAGGCTAGGCTGAAGGAGTCTTATATGAGGAAATTACCTTTCACATCTCAGAGGAAAGATTTTAATATCTTCTTCCTAATCTTCATAAATTTCATGTTAGAGTGGACTCTATTTTGAATTCTCTGAAGCATTCTACATTGCCCTTAAAGGATCTTTCATTGCTGTAATTGAGGGGAGCTCTCCTCCCCTGACACTAAATCTATTTAAAACCTAGAATGCTTCCCTTCCATTATTGGTCATTTGTACATGGAACAGGCAGAACCCATTATAGCCGTCCAAGATTCGAGTGCAAGAAAAACGTAGTACTCTTGAAATATGTTCTCAGTACGTACTCGAGTCTAAAAGAGGGTACTATTTCAATCAATTCTTGACTTAGATGAAAGCCAGCAGCAATGTTTACTGTTATTGTAGTTTACAACTTGAGGTCAGGTTGGCTCTTAGAAACCTGTGGTCCTTGGCAGCTAAACTAGGGCTCATCACACGTTCTGCTAACTGAAGCCCTGTGAAAACCTGTCAGTTTCCGTGAAAATTTAATGCTTTCTTTTGATTTTTTGGCTTTACACCCTCTTTTTTTTTTTTTTTTTGCGGTACGCGGGCCTCTCACTGTTGTGGCCTCTCCCGTTGCGGAGCACAGGCTCCGGACGCGCAGGCTCAGCGGCCGTGGCTCACGGGCCCAGCCGCTCCGCGGCATGTGGGATCCACCCGGACCGGGGCACGAACCCGTGTCCCTTGCGTCGGCAGGCCGACTCTCAACCACTGCGCCACCAGGGAAGCCGTTTACACCCTCTTTTACCTTGTCTCATTAATTGTGATTTTTGGAACATCAGTAAGTCAGTGCTTGGTTGGCTTCCACAACTCTCATGCCTCCAGCTACAAACAGTTCCTATTCACACAGTACTTTTAGTAAACTTATAAAACACATTGACAAGTAACACCTCACCAGGCAAGATCTTCCATGTATTTTGTTTCATCCAAGAAATTTAAAGCAATAGCCAAGTGAAACATTTTTCAAGGAAAATAATGACGCTGATAATAGTAGTAGATAACATTAATTGATCATGTACTGTATGCCACACTCTGTGCTACGAATTTAACATATATTATCTTAGTACTTATGACAACTCCAGGAAATTTTCTTGTTAAATAATTTGCCAAAGGTCACCAAGCTAGTCAATGGTACAGCCAGGATTGAACCCAGGCACTTCTGACTCCACGGAGCCCAGGAAATCCCTGATCCTACTTCTTAGTCAGTGGACGCCTTGTTTTGGGTCAGATCCTTTCTATTACTCTCTAGAACTCTCTTCCTGATGTTTTAAACTTTCAGTCCTCCCTGCACTCTTTCTAAATAGATAACCTTCCTTTCTACTTAACTGAGCTTGCTGATACCTTAAGAGCTCTCTGTCTCATATTTGGGGTTTTTTCCCCCCCTCTTCAGCATCCCTTTTTCTCTCAGTGGAAGAGATACCCTTCCCTTCTCCCTTCATTTCTTAGAGATGAATCTAAATCACGGGTGTCTAGAGACCTTTTTGACTGTGACTACTGGGGGACAATGCTCCAGTAAGAAGCCCGGGATGCTGCTAAACATCCTACAGTGTACAGGATAGTCCCCCCTAAACAAAAAGCTGTCTGGACCAAAATGTCAATAATTTTGAGCTTAAGAAACCCTGATTTAGATGTCTCTCCTCACATGCCTAAGTTTTCTTACATCTTCCTTATCCGAACCTAACCCCCAGGCACCTTCACTGACTTCTGCTCCCTTGCGACTCAGAACATGGTCCATGGACCAGCAGCATCCACATCACCTAGGAATTTGTTAGAAATGTAGAAATTTTGGGTGTGCTGTAGCCACCTTGTACTTGTCCTGCTTCCAGACTTTTTTGACAGTTTATGAAGCACTTTAACATTTATTCTCATTGACTCCATGTAGCAACCCTATGAAGTAAAACTTAGTGCGGCTAGGAAGTAGAATTTGCAAAGTGACACAGCTAGTAAGTGCTAAAACCAAAACCCTGGCACAGGCAGTTTTCTCCTAGGATATCAGTATTTTTACTACAACCTCTAGATGAGTTTTGTTAGATGGGCAGGTCACAATAGTTTACATTTAAAAATCATTTTTTCATTTTAGTAACAATTACTGTATGCATTACTTCACTTCATAGTCACACCAGTGCTGTCAAGGCTTATGGTATACTTTAGTTTCCAGGTGTGGAAATTGATGCTCAAGAAAGTTGAAATTTGCCTAGAGGCTAATGTGTGCTAAGAATCTGGGCTACTTAGTGCTATTTCCACCATCAAGGCTTTATAATAAAAAGGGAGGTCAAAATACCAGACATTCAAAGGCAAATTAAAGATCTGCGGGAATAGGTGCTGGCAGGTGCTGCGTGATGGTTGCTAGTCAGGTTAGACTTGAGATGCCCTAAACAAATATGTCCTTTTTCAGTATTCCAGCCCAGGTTAGTACTTTCCTGCTGTCTTTTTTCTTCTTGCGTGTGTGTGTGTGTGTGTGTGTGTGTACGTGCGTGCGCGCGATTGTGCAAAGCTTTCCCTTTTTATTCAGTTGAATAAATTCATATAAAACTATTTTAAAGTGTACATTTAGTATATTCACAGTATTGCACAACCACCACTTCTGTCTAGTTCCAAAATATTTTTAACACCCCAAAAGAAAACCCACTAAGCTGTCACTCCGTATTCCCGCTCCCCCTGGCAACACCAGTCTGCTTTCTGTCTCTGCATTTACCTGTTCTGGATGTTTCATGTAAATGGAATTGTATAGTACGTGACCTTTTGTGTCTGGCTTCTTTGACTTAGTTTAATGTTTTCGAGGTTCATCCAAGTTACAGCATGTATCAGTACTTCATTCCTTTCAATAATGGCTAATATTCAACTCTATGTATCTATTACATCTTGTCTGTTTTCCCATTGGTGGACATTTGAGTTGTTCCTACCTTTTGTTTTTTATGAATAGTCCTTCTGTGAACATTCACGTACGAATATTTTGAGTACCTGCTTCCAATTATTTTGGATATATACCTAAAAGTAGAATTGCTGGATTATAGGGTAATTCTATGTTTAATATTTTGAGGAACTGCCACACTTTTCCACAGCAGCTGTACCGTTTTACATTCCCACCAGCAATGCACAAGGGTTCCAGTTTCTCCACATCCTCCCCAAACACTTGTTATTGTACATTTTTGCTTTTTTTTTTAACATCTTTATTGGAGTATAATTGCTTTACAATGGTGTGTTAGCTTCTGCTTTATAACAAAGTGAATCAGCTCGGTACATATACATATATCCCCATATCTCCTCCCTCTTGTGTCTCCCTCCCACCCCTCTAGGTGGTCACAAAGCACTGAGCTGATCTCCCTGTGCTATGTGGCTGCTTCCCACTAGCTATCTGTTTTACATTTGGTAGTATATATAAGCCCATGCCACTCTCTCACTTCCTCATTTAGTTTTGATTTGCATTTTCCCAATGGCTAATGTTGTTAAGCATCTTTTCTTATGCTTATTGGCCATTTGTGTCTCTTCTTTGGAGAAATGGCTGTTCAGGTCCTCTGCTCCTTTTTGAATTGGGTTTGTTTGTCTTTGGTGGTTTGAATTGTAAGAATTTTAATATAATCTGGATGCTAGACCCTTATCAGATTTATGATTCGAAAATATTTTCTCCTATCCTGTAGGTTGTCATTTCACTTTCTTGATAACGTCCTTGGATGCACAAAAGTTTTTAATTTTGATGAAGTGCCACTTACCTATTTTTTCTTCTGTTGCTTGTGCTTTTGGTATAATATAAAAAGAATCCATTGCCAAATTCAAGATAATGAAGATTTACCTTTAACTTTCTTCTAAGAGTTTTATAGTTTTAGCTCTTATATTTAGGTTGTTAATCCATTTTGAGTAAGTTTTTGAATATTGTGTGAAGTAGGGGTCAAACTTTACTCTTTTGGAAATGGATATCTAGTTGTCCTAGCACCATTTTTGTTTGTGGTGTGTGTAAATTTAAGGTGTACATCATGTTACTTTGGAAAATTTGTATATTATCATATGTTTGCTCCTGTAATGATATTTATCATATAATATACTTATAGTGCAATATTATTGTCTACATTCAATAAACTGTACATTAAATCTCTGTGACTATTTTAGTACTTGTTACAAGTTTGTACTCTTAAACACCATCAATCTTATCCCTACAGCACCCCCAGTACCATTTTTTGAAGAGAATATTTTTTCCCCATCAAATGGTTTTGACACCCTTGTCAAGAATCAGTTGACCATAGATGTATAGTTTTTTTCTGGACTCCCACTTCTTATTCATTTGTCCATATGCCTGTCCTTATGCCAGTACTACACTGTCACGATTACTGTAGTTTTGTAGTAGGTTTTGAAATCTTAAAGTGTGAGTCCTCTAACTTTGTTCTTTTTCAGTATTGTTTTGGCTCTTCAGGGTCCATTGAAATTCCATATGAATTTGAGGATCAGCTTTTCCATTTCTGCAAAAAAGGTCATTGGAATTTTGATAGGGATTACACTGAATTTGTAGATCACTTTGGGTAGTATTGATATCTTAACAGTATTAAATCTTTGTAATGATTCGTTTTATGTGTCAGCTTGACTAGACCAGAAGGTGCCCAGACATTTAGTCAAACATTATTCTGGGTATGTCTTCGAGGGTGCTTCTGGATGACATCAGCGTTTGAATTGGTAGGCTGAGTAAGGCTGATTGCCCTCCCTAGTGTCTGTGGGCCTTACCCCTTCAGTTGAAAACCTGAATAGAACAAAAAGGCTGAGTAAGAGGAAACTTTACCCACCTGACTGGGTGCAGGTCTTCTCCTGCCCTCAGACTGGAACTTATATCATCAGCTCTCCTGGTTTTCAGACTTTCCAGATCTGACTGGAATGACACCCTTGGCTGGTTCTCCAACTTGCCAACTGCAGATCTTGGGACTTCTCAGCTTCCATAATCCCTAGAGCCAATTTCTAATAATAAATTTCTTAATTCATACGCACAGGAAACTAGGAATACAGGGTCTCTTCATGTGCTTGCACACACATGTGCCCTATTGCTTCTGTTTTTCTGGAGAACTCTGACTGATACAGTCTTCCAATCCATGAACTTGGATGTTTTTCCATTTATTAAGGTTTCCGTTAAGTTCTTTCTCAGTGTTATGTAGTTTTTAGTGTACAAGTCTTTCACCTTCTTGGTTAAATTTATTCCTAGGTATTTTATACTTTTGGATATTATTGTAAGTGTAATTGTTTTCTAAATTTCCTTTTCAGATTGTTCATTGCTGCTGTATAGAAACACAACTGATTTTTGCCTGTTGATCCTGTACTCTGCAACTTTGCTGAATTTATTTATTAGCTCTAGTGACTTTTTTGTGGATTCTCTGGAATTTTACATATCATGTCATCTGTGAATAGAGATAGTTTTACTTTCTCCTTTCCAGTATGGGTGTCTTTTATTTATTTTTCTTGCCTAATTGCTCTGGCTAGAACCTCTAGTATAATGTTGAATAACATTGGTGAAAGTGGGCTTCTTTGTATTCATACTGATTTTAGGGGGAACTCTTTCAGTCTTTCACCATTGTGAATGATGTTAACTGCGAGTTTTTTTAAATAAAGGCTCTTTATCACGTTGAGGAAATGACCTTCTCTTCCTAGTTTCCTGATTGTTTTTATCATCAAAGGGTGTTGGATTTTTTCTGCATCGACCAAGATAACTGTGTTTTTATCCCCTTCATTCTGTTAGTGTGGCATATTACATTGGTTGGTTTTTACTTGTTTCCTTTCATGTCTTCATCAGTCATGTTTTCTTAGGCATCCATTTTCAAATATTTGGCTAAGCTTTATCTCTTCATTCTTTGAGATGTGCAGAGTATACTCTACCTTTCCATTTCTCCTGCCAGCTTCCTACCTCTGTCATCACACTTGGTTTATTCAGTACCCCTATAACTCATGGTTAAGCTTTCTTTCCCTAGTCTCATCCCACTTTAAACTAGTTGTTGACATGTGCTAGATGAATCCCCTTAAAGTACCTTTTTTACCCCTCATATTTCTTCCCTGCTGAGGAACCTGTAATAATTTTTTATTGTTCATTAGATCAAGTCTAAACTCATCCTGACATTTAGAACCCTTCATAATCCAATCCCACATCACCTCTCTGGTCCCTGTTATTTACCTTAAATGGAAACTACACACTGAGGCCCATCTAATAATAACTTAAAATTTTACTGTTAGATTTCTAAAATTATAACCATGTAAACTTGATTTCTTATATCTTTTCCCATATTTTCTTAGTTTCTCAATAAACCTTAGCTGTAGATTGCTGAATGACATTTTCTTTAATTTTTGAAGATACATTTCATAAGACCTTATTGTAACAGTTTCCTGGCCTCGTTTCTTGTATTTAGTTGGGGCACATATGTATTTAAAGAAGTGAAAAAAATATTGTCTTAATGTATTCAAAAGTAAGAAGAAAACAAGGTGCAAGACATGATATATAGTATGAAAGAATATATTTGTGTGCATAGACCATTTCTGGAAAGATATGTCAGAAACTATTAATAGTGATTACTCCTGGGAAATGGGACTGGATGGGAGGAAGAGGGAAATTTCCCTTTCATTTTATATCTTTTTGTGCTGTTAGAATTTCCTACTCAGTGAATGTGAAAAAAAAAAAAGATGAAAAAATTTGAGTAAATAATGATCAGTTCTTTTTTTTCTTGCTTTTAATTTTAGTTTAAACCCCACTATACCATTTAGAATTAGCTAACTTTTAAAAACTTTTAATGCTTTTTAAAAACTTTAAGCCAGTTGATGAACTGAAACAGTGATTTTCATCATGTACCTAATTTTTTGCACCATTAAAATAAGTTATCAAGTAGCCCATTTTGGGAGATTTAGTTTCATCCACTAAAGAAATGCTATTTGTCAATTGTAGAGTCATAAGGCACTTTAGATTTCTACGTTATGAGTAAATTGGACCAACATGGAGTCGTTGCTGGGAGAAAAACTGAAAAAATACCAGGGCTTTTGTGGACTTGTTCCTTGTTTCGTGGAAGTTGGAAAGGTTAGTGACAGTCTCAGACTGTTGTTAAGACCCTGTTGTATAAGTTGGGTTTCTGGAGTTGCTGCTGTATATTTTCTTTGACTCCTAAAGTTATTCCTTTGTTTTCCTTGGGTATTTAAGTTTTATTTTAAAATTAGAAAACCAGATCTTTAACTTTGGAGGGAATTTTATTAGGCACACCTTGGTAGTTCTTTGGAGTAAAGTAACATTTATCAATTATGTACTTAGTTTTAAATTTAGAAATGGCTTTGTAAAAAGAGACAGTTGAGATCAGGAAATGTGTGCATGAGAATGATGAAAATAGCATCCCTGTTTGAAGGAATGGAATAATCTAGAAATTATAATAAGAAATAACTATAGCATCACAGTGCTGAACTGGGTATTTGAAGATTGTGAGATTAGTAATCTCACTAATTTGCTGATCAAAGAGTTTTAGTTTAGTTGCAGTAGGATTAGGACTATAAAACTTCATAGTTTAATGTTTCACTGGGTGACTAATTCTGTTTATTGCTTACTAGAAGGTGAGTTATTGTCTTTGCTTTAAGAAAACCTCAGTCCTGAGAAGTTTTGCACCAAAACCACGGAGTAGTTGAGGTCGGAAAGCTTGAGTTCCTTCTTTCTAGAGATTTCTGTGTGCCTGTCTTTTTTCACTGCCTCTGGGCAAGAAAAGAGAGTACTCTTTGTTTTATGAAAATAATGTGTATTTAGCTATAGGGAAGTGCAAACATGTTGGCTCTTGTCAGTTATTTGACCTCATTATGACTGGAGCACAGGCTTTGTCTTGTCTCATGTTGGGTGTGTACTTTATGTGTAGCATCATAGTTAGGGTGAAGTTAATATTTAAATCAGCTTCCTGTAAAGTTCCAGAAGAAACTGTGAGTTAGTAATACCGTAGGATCCTAATGAGCTTAGCTTGTCTGTTGTGGTAAAATTAACATGTCATATATAGTACTGATTGCGTTGTCTGTGTGAGAATTTAGGTTTACCTGAATATTTATAAGACTGAGTCATGTCATAGCAGTTGTTCATGTGTATCACTAGCATAGCTTAATCCTTGTGAAACTTGTTATTCAGACTCTTAAGTTATTTTTGATTAATCTTTTAATTCAAGACACTTGATGACAAAATAGGTTTTGTAAACCTTAGTTTTCTAATTTGCACAATGAAGATAATGATTCTTAACTTTTTTAGGGTTGTTCCAAGGATTTCATGTGTGTGTGAGGCATCTAAGGTTCCTGACAGAAAGGCGTTCAGTAAGTGTTAGTCACAGTTGTTAATAGCACTGTCCTATGGCTAATTCAAATCAGCTAGTGTGTTGTGTGATTCTTGCCTTTACAGAGGCAGGAATTTCACTTAAAACAGTTAGGAAACCACATGGTTTCCAGATAAAGCCAGTAAGTCCTATTCCTTTGCAGGCTCATTCGTTCCCTCAACATGGGAGGGGGAGAGGATAGTGAGGGACCAGAGTTCTTGAAGGAGGTAAGATGAATATAATGTCGTTCTTGACACTGTACAAAATGATTTTATGTAGCTGTCATCTCTGCCCAATAGCTTTTAAAAAAGGGAAACGAAGAGTTTATTTTCCTTTCCTGAGTGTATTATTCTAGATGTGTTAATGTCCACTGCTACCTGTTACAAAGTGGAGACAGAGGAGTGGGACTTTAACCCACAGCCAAATGTAATGGTTAGTAAATTATTTATCATTTCCATACCGTCTTTCATTGATTAGCATTTACTTGGCATTCTGAGATCTCTGAAATTGAGATGGTCCTTACATTTACTATCACCCAAGCAGCACATGTGGTATAGTTACCATAGTCTGCACATGTGTGGGCTTAGTCATAGCTAATCCTGCCGTCATGGCAGTCGGGTTATATGCACTCTTGGTACCGCGGGGTTAGTTTACTTGCCATTTAAAAGGGCTTTAAAAAGATCGAAAAAACTATGAAGAAAGGCATAGAAATAGAACAGCAGGGTACAGATTTGATTTCATGTGAAGTAAAATATTTGTCATTGGAGGAATGATTGCAGTTTCAAATTTTCTTGCAAAGCTACAATCAAGTGCATTATGGGACCTCAGAAAGGAAGATACTATAGGTGTTTTAAGCTTTTTTTTGTTTTTGCTGAGAAATATGCCAAAGAATTATCTATTGCATGCCAGGCAGTGCACCTGGAAGTAGGGTGAATTGGTCTATTTCTCAACATAAATGAGACATTTTGGAGCTACAAGAAGCTGATGTGACCAGTTCATGTGTCTCCTAGGACTGTCATGAAGGACTTCGTCACACTTCACTGTCATGAAGGCATTTAAGTGGCAGCCGTTTTTGTCTTTGGTGGTGCATAAAATAATGGTGCTTTTTATAACTGATGGCACCTTAGATTCTGTCCATTATAGTGTTTACCTCTCTACTTCCTGATGGTAGCTTATTTGGAACTGATTGTACTACTAAGTAATCAAAATTGTGATTATATAAGGGCAGCTAAAATAGGAAACTTGTTAAGATGCAGAGATCAAGGTCAAAATATAAGAATAAAATGTTTGCATTGTTTTGCATTAAATAGGTATTCTTGCCTGTTTTCTTTGTTTTCTCAGATACAGCATGGCATAGAGGTTAGAGTGCAGACTCTGGAGTCAGGCAGCCTGGGGTCAAATCCCAGCTCCACCCCTTACTAGCAATAACTTTGTGTAAGTTACTTAACATCTCTATGCCTCAGTTTTCTGTCAAATGGGCGCAGTGTCTATCTCACAGGTTTGTTATGAGGGTTAAATGAGTGAATACATATGAAGTGTTTTGAACAGCACCTGGCTAAAAGTAAGCAGTGGGTGTGAGCTATTATTTTAACCGGGATTGTCTTCTGTGACTCCTGCATCAGTTGGTACACAGTAATTTGAGGTGAAGATGTGATTGTCTATCCCACTCTTACCTTCTTGGTTCCAGTGCAGGGCTGATATGCTACCCATTTCCTCTTCCTTTTATTCCACCCTTTTTTGGGTACATTGATTTGGATTTTTTAGAAAATTGGTTATGATTGACCTATATAGATTCACACACTTACACAATACGATCAGTGGAATTAGAATTTATTTGGAAACAAACTTTTTAATACTTTATTTTTCTAAAAATCATATGCTGTGTTTTCAGTGTTTTCCAAGGTTAAATCTGGATACCTCTTAGTGTGAGAGTCACTCTAGCAGTGCCCAGGCGGTGACTGCCTTTGACAGACTCACAGCCTCCAGGGCTGCTGGGCTCAGCAGGGTAGGGTTCCATTTCTAGCCTATGACGATGACCTGTGACTAGAACAGAAAGACTGTTGATGCTTTTCCAAGGACTGTACAGGGGTGTTTCAGTTCGTTATTTCTAGTGGTGTGCTGCTTGAGTGTTGCATTGGGCCCTCAGCTGTTGAAGAACAGAGGATACTGTTTCTGTTACAGCTGGCAGTGAACTTGACTGCCTACTGCCTCTTGGAGACATAGTACTAACTGAAAGACAGTTAATGGTCAAGCATCAAGTATTGAATTGGGGCTTCATTCTAGTACAATGTTAAGAATAAATTAGATTTCTTCTCGCTGGATTAAATTTGAGCTATTTCGTTTTCAGTATTCATCTGTAAGATCACTGTGTCTTCACTTGGGCCAGCCAATTGTTTAAATTGTTGAAAAGCTTACTTGTAAATAGGTGTTTTGTGTTAACTTGTCTGTGTTAACTTGTCAGTTGAAGACTTTAAGGCTGAAAAGGGTTATAAACTGATCTTGTAGCTGGAAGTTAATAAGAAAGGTTTTTCCATGATTCAGATTAATGAAGAGAAAACATTCCATACTTTATTCCCTCTGCAATTGTATTTATAATTCAGAAAATTCTAGCTTTATCTATACATTTTTTTAAGCAATCAAACCTAAAGTTTCAAATGTAACATTGGTGGTATCGTTTGTTAATTACATGATTGGAAACTTAATGTCAGTGAAAAATGACACACACAAATGGCATGTGCAGTGAAGCTTAAAATAGCACATCTTCACATCCATGCAAATTCCCTGGACTCCTCATAATGACCTACTTACGTACTGCTCACAGAGAGAAACCTGAGGCACTTGAAGCATCCATTAAAGCTGGAATATTACATTTAAATGTTTTATGTATTTGTAGTTTTGCTATTTACTCATGTTTCGTCCACAAATGCCAAAAGCATTTTCCATGATTAAGCTTTTAAAAGAGCAATACATTTGGCATTTCAGAATGTGTCTGACAGTCAAGTACCTTGTTCCTTGGAGCTTGTTGGTTTTTTAAAGTAAACAATGCAAGTCTCAAGCCTGTTTACCCAAGATGCCGGTGTCTATTCTTTAAACGTGTCCAGGTTTACTTTCCGATTGACACGTGTGTGTGTTCTTTCTGTTTCTCAAATACAGAGCTGCCAAATGCTGTTAAATCAACTGAGGGAGATCACAGGCATTCAGGACCCTTCTTTTCTTCACGAAGCTCTGAAGGTTAGTCTCAAGGCCTCTATTCAGCAGGTTTTAAAGCTGTTGTTCATATCATAGTTATGTCAGTTCAAGCTATATTTATGCCAAGATGAATGTGCATACGTATAGGACGGAAGTTCTAAAGGTCAAATGACCCAGTATCTTCAACATGTAAATTATAAGAGCAGGAAAAAGTTGAGGAGGGGAGAGACTCATAGTGCGGGGGGAAACCTACAGAGATTTAAGGTACCTGTCAACTAACTGCACCGTATGGACCTTTTTTGGATCCTGATTCGAACTAAAAAGTATTTGAGTCAGGGAAATTTGAACTGGTTATTTGTGTGAGGATAGCATTATGGGTTATATTTTAAAATATATTAAAAAGATACATTCTGAAATGTTGACTGATGAGATGATAAGACACTTAGAGTTTGCTTCAGAGTATCTGGGGGAGGAGAGGCAGAATAGGTAAAATAAGACTGACCAGGGCTCGGTAATTATCGAAGCTGAGTGATGGGCACATGGGGTTCAATTATACATTCCCTCTCCTGTTGTGTATGTTAGAATTTTTTCCTAAGAAAAGTTTAAAAAGTTAAGATGAAATAGAAGTGTGGTCATCACTTCATCACTATAGAATATGATAACTGTTTGGCACCTTTACCGTAGGGGCTGACTTCACTTAGAATCTCTGTGTTAATCGCCAGCCCCCTTCTTGATACATCATGCCGTAATTCTGTGAAATCAGGCGGCACAGTATCCAAAGCAGTGAGATTTCATTCTCGTTTGCATGTTGTGGGAAATCAGAGCATGGCAACTCCCTTCCTGTAACTAGGAGTTTAATGGCAGTGCTTTAAGCATAATAGACCTACTATCCTCCACTGTACTCTGTTTCCTCCTTTATACCCTAGAATTATGCCTAGACTTATTCAGTATGTCACCAGGGTAGTAAGAGTTATAACCCCCAGACTAACTTGCTGCTTATTTTAAATGCTGTGATGCTTTACTTTTGAAATTTCTATTTTTTTCCTCCCCTCAGGCCAGTAATGGTGACATCACCCAGGCAGTCAGCCTTCTCACTGATGAAAGAGTTAAAGAGCCCAGCCAGGAGACTGCTGCTACAGAACCATCTGAAGTAGCGGGCAGTGCTGCCAACAAAGAAGAATTAGCAAGTAGGTATATCCTGGCTTGGTCCCGCTCTGAACTAGCGGAGAGTAAGAGATGAGTTTACGTGAGTGTCCTTTCCATCGCATCAACCCTTCGGAAATAGTAGTAATAATGACTAATTACTGAGCCATTACTAGGCGCCAGGCACAATTCTCAGCGCTTAAATGGTTCCATTCATTCAGCACTTATTTAATGAACCCCTATTATGTGCCAAGCACTCTTTTAGGCACTGGAGATGAACAAAAGAAACAGGAATTGCTGCCCTGTGAGAGATGAGGCCATTGAGGGAACAAATGGGAGGCAGATCTTGCAGAGCCTTCATAGCTGCTTGGCATTTACTCTGACTTAAGAGGACTAGCCATTGGAGAGTTTGGTGCAGAGGAATGCTGTAAACGGGTTTCCTTTGGCTAAAGATCATTCTGGCTGCTCTGTTGAGAACAGAATGTGTGGGAGGGAATAGCGAGCGTGGGGCAGAGCAGGGAGCCCAGGACGACTCAGGAAGCTATTGCAGATGAAGGCGGTGTGGGCCAGGATGCAGTAGTGGAAGGGTGACAAGTGCTTGCTCTACATGATTTGCTTACAAAGGATCTGAGAGTTGTGAAAGAGAGAGGGGTTAAAGATGACTCCAGGTTTGTTTCCTAAGGAGCTGAAAGGATGGAGCTGCACTTAACTGACGTGGGAATAATTGCAGATGGAGCAGATTTGGGGTGGAAAATGAGGAGATCGGTTTTGGCAATATTAAGTTTGAGATGCCTGTTAGACATCCAGGTGGAATATCAAAAAGGCAGTGGAGGTCCAATTGTGCAGTTCAAGGGAGAGATCTGGGCTGGAGGTGGATAAAACCTGGATTCATAAACCTGTAAATGGTACTTAAAGTTATGAGAAGGGATGAGCTCTCCAAGGGAGTGGGTGTAGAAAACAGGAAAGGTTCAGTGACTCAGCAGTAGATCTTCCAGTGTTGAGATGTCTGGGCGGGGGGCAGGGGAGTAGGAGGAAGACCAGGAGAGTGGTGCTATGGAGGCCAAAGAGGCTTCCAGGAGGAGGGATCTATCAGCTGCGCAAGGTGGTGTTAATGGATATTTGAGCTGTTGGCAATTTTGAACTATTCTGAATAATGCTGCTGTGAATATTCTTGTGTATGTCTTTCGGTGCACGTAGTGACTTTTTCAATCCACATTTTTCTTTTCTAGACGCATCCATGTTGGTTGTACCTGTAGTTATTTCTTTTGACTGATGTGTAGTATTTCTTGGTCAGAATATACAACAGAATTGATATATTTGTTGATTGACTTTGGGGTTGTTTTGAATTTTTTTTGCTGTTGTAAACAAGGCTGCTGTGAGCTTTTTTGATTTATGTTTCTTGTGCATGTATGCAAGAGTTTCTTTAGTGTATATGCCTAGCAGTGTAATTGGTGAGTATTAAGATGTGCTCATCTTCAACTTAGTAGCTATTATTAGTGACATTATTTTCCAAAGTGATTTTTTAAAAAAATATTTATTTGGTTGTGCCGTGTCTCAGTCGCGGCATGTAGGCTCCTTAGTTGCAGCCTGTGGGCTCCTTTAGTTGCGGCAGGCGGGCTCCTTAGTTGTGGCACACAACCTCTTAGTTGCGGCATGCATGTGGGATCTGTTTCCCTGGCCGGGGATCGAACCTGGGCCCCCTGCATTGGGAGTGCGGAGCCTTAGCCACTGTGCCACCAGGGAAGTCCCCAAAGTGATTTTTTTACATATTTATACTCCCACTAACAGGGTTTGAGAGTAACTCTTGCTCTCAAATTTGTTAGATTGTAAAATTGTTGCCTGTCTTTTTGATATGAAATGATAATCTTGTTTTTAATTAGAATTTTTAAAAATTAAATAATGAGATTGAACATCTTTTCCCTTTTGACTATTCATGTTTCCTCATGTGAAGTTTCTTTTCATGTCTTCTGCCGGTTTGTCTGTTTGTTTGCCTCTTTTTATTGATTCTTGATATTCTTATTGATAATGACCTTATATTCTTGATATTAACCCATTTTTCTGGACTTGGGTGTTGCAGATATCGTCTCCTTATTGATGACTTGTGTTTTTACACTATGGTGACGAACTAACAAATAGCTTTCATTTATTAATCTTCTGCTATGGTTTGTGTTTTTTGTTTAAGAACTCCTACACTGTGAAGTTATAGGATATTCTGTTATATTTTCTTCTAAAACTGTAATGTTTTGCTTTTCACATTTAAATCTTTAATTCATCTGAAATGGATTATCTTGGTAAGCCATAAGATAGAAACATAGTTCGATCCACCCCCTCACTTCCTCCAGCTATTCAGTTGGTTCAGGACCTTTTATTGAAAAGGCTATACTTACCCACTGATTTACAGTATTAGCTCTGTGTTATATCAGATTTTCATATTTTCCATTCTATTTCATTGAGTATCTGTTTTTAATTCTTTGGGATATATACCTAGGAGTGGAATTGCTAGGTCATATAACAATTCTGTGTTTAACTTAAAAAAAAAATTCTAAAACAGGACTCCTTTTTCATAACTGCAACAATATTATCACACCTAAAAATTAATAACAATTTCTTAATCTCATCAAATACCAGTGTAGAAATTTCCCTGATTGTCTCACTAACAATATGTTTGTAATTGGTTTGTGAGAATAATGATCCACATAAAATGAAAACATTAAAGTATGTTTGAAATGGTTTTTTAAGATCCCTTTTGTCTATATAGTCCCCCTCTCTTTTTTTCTTGCAGTTTAATGTTTGAAGAAATAAAGTCCTTTGTTTCAGGATTTTATTTGACAGGATTTGCATGATACCACATGACTGCATTCCTGTGGTATCCTTTAGTGGATTTTTATGTCCTCTGTGTTTCCTATTAATTTAGATGCTTATCTGGCATGATAAAGTCATAGGTAGTGTTGTGTGTATTTCTTCTATTTTGTTGTATCAAGAAGTAAATAATGTCTGGTCCCCGTCTTTTTGTGTTGTTAAAATTGTTAGTGTGTTCAGATTGTTAGTTTGATTAATTTATCATAAAATTCCCCACCTAGTATTTCCAGCCACCATTGGTGATTATTGCTTAGATTCTTTATTTTACTGGAGATTTCAAAATGGTAGTATTTTATCTATCATTACTTAATAATTTATTAGTTGGAATTCTTTTTTTTAATTGTAGTTAAAAAACACATTAACATAAAATTTACATTTTAATCTTTAAAAAAATTTTTTCATCATGGATATTTTGGGGGGGGGCATCAATTTTAATTAATTAATTTATTTATTTATTGGCCACACCACGTGTCATGCTGGGTCTTAGTTCCCTGAGCAGGGATTGAACCCTGCCCGCTTCAGTGGAAGCAGAGTCTTAACCACGGAACCGCTAGGGAAGTCCCACATTTTAACCATTTTTAAGTGTACAGTTCAGTAGTGTTAAGTATATTCACATTATTGTATAAAAGATCTCTAGAACTTTTTCATCTTATAAATCTGAAACTTTATTCCCATTAAACAACCCTTTTCTCCCTCCCCGCCCCCAGTAACAGCCTTCTACTCTCTGTTTCTGTGAATCTGACTACCTTAGGGACCTCATATAAGTGGAATCATACAGGATTTATTTTTTTGTGACTAGCTTATTTCACCTAACATAATGTCCTCAATATTCATCCATGCAATGGCATGTGACAGGATTTCCTTTTTTTTTTCTTTTCAATTTTTTAAATTATGGTAAAATGCACATCACATAAAAGTTACTGTCATAACCATCTTTAAGTTCAGTGGTATTATGTACATTCATGTCATTGTGCAACCATCACCACCATTCATCTCCAGAACTCTTTTTTTGTCTTGCAGGACTGAAACTCTCTACCCATTAAACAGTAACTCCCCATTACCCCATCCCCCAGCTCCTAGCAACCACCGTTCTACTTTCTGTTTTCTATGATTTTGACTACTCTCAGTACCTTATGTAAGTGGAATCATACAGTATTTGTTCTTTAGTAGCTGGCTTATTTCACTTAGCATAATGTCTTCAAAGTTCATTCAGATTGTAGCACGTTAGAATTTCCTTCCTATTTAAGGTTGAATAATATTCCATCGTATGTATATACCAAATTTTGTTTATCCATTTATCCATCAATGGATATTTGGGTTGCTTCCACCTCTTGGCTTTTGTGAATAGTGCCATTTGAACGTGGATGTGCAAAAAGCTCTTTGAGACCCTGGTTTTTCATTTTGGATATATCCCCTGAAGTGAGATTGCTCGATGATATGGTAGTTCCACTTTTAATTTTTTAAAAAGTGTGGGAACCTCCACACTGTTTCCCGTAGCATTTGCACTATTTTATAATCCTGCCAACAGTGCAAAAGGGTTCCAATTTCTCCACATCCTCGCCAATACTTGTTATTTTCTGGTTTTTGTTTTTTGATAGCCATTCTAATGGATGTGAGGCATTATCACATAGTGGTTTTAATTTGCATTTTCTCTGATGATTAGTGACATTGAGCATGTTTTCATATGTCTGTTATCCATATTATATCGTCTTTGGAGAAATGTCTCTTCAAGCCTTGTGCCCATTTTAAAATCAGATTAGTTGATTTTTTGTTGTTGTTTATATACTCTGGATATTAACCCTTTATCAGATACATGATTGGCAATTATTTTCTCCTATTCCGTAGGTTGCCTTTTGACTCTGTTGATTGTGTCCTTTCATGCTTTAAAGTTTTTAAGTTTGATTTAGTCCCATTTGTTGATTTTTGTTTTTGTTTGTTGGTGCTTTTGATGTCATATCCAAGAAATCAATGTCATGAAACTTTTTATGTTTAACTTTTTGAAGAACTGCCAGCCTCCATTCTTCTAACTTCCACAACAGCTGCGCCATTTTACATTCCCACCAGCACTACACAGGGTTCTAACTTCTCTACTGTCTTCACCAACATTTGTTAGTTAGCCATCCAAGTGGGTGTGAAATGATAATCTCATTGTGGCTTTGATTTGCATTTCCTTAATGGCTAATGGTGTGGAGCATCTTTTCATGTGCTGATTGGCCATTTGTGTATCTTCTTTGGTGAAATGTCTAATGAAATTCTTTTCCTATTTTTAAAGTTGGGCTGTTTGTCTTTTTATTATTCAGTTGCAGGAGTTTATGTAGTCTGTATATAGGTTCCTTACTAGATACATGGTTTGCAAAATTTTTCTTTCATTCTGTGGGCTGTCTTTTCACTATCCTGATGGTGTCCTTTGAAGCCCAAAGATTTTTATTTGACGATGTCAGATTTACCAATCTTTTCTTTCACTGCTTGTGCTTTGATTGTCATCTCGAAGATGCCATTGTCTAATCCAAGGTCATGAAGTTATACCTGTTTACTTCTAAGAGTTTTGTAGTTTTAGCTCTTATCTTGAGGGCTTGATCCACTTTTGAGTTCCTTTTTGTAAATGATGGGAAGGAGGGGTTAAAAGCCACTCTTGCCCTATTGAATTGTCTTGGTACCTGTGTTGAAAATCAGTTGACTATAACTGTGAGGTTTATTCCTGGACTGTCAGTTCAGTCCCACTCATTCTGTTCCATCGATCCATATGTTAGTTCTTATGCCAGTAGCACAAGGTCTTGATTTTTTGTTTTGTGTTCTTTGTGGTTTTTTTCCTTTATAAATTAAGTATTTCATTGCTCATATATAGAAATTCATTCAACTTTTGTTCATTGATCTTTTATCTAACCATCTCTTATTTTTTTTTACATCTTTATTGGAGTATAATTGCTTTACAATGGTGTTAACCATCTCTTATTAATTATAACTGTTTTCTATAGATTATTTTGGGTTTCCCTTGTAGGGGATCATTATCTGTGAATTATGACAGATTTGTTTCTTATTTTGCAATCTTTATTATTTTTAAAAATTTATTTTATTTTGTTATCACACTGCCTGGAACTTTCAGAACCATGGTGAATAAAAGCCCTCAACAACAGACATCTTTGTCTTAGTCTTGGTTTTAAAGGAAATGCATGTAACATTTCACGATTAAGTGTAAAGTTTGCTGTGGGCTTTCCATGGATATTCTTTCTCAGTCTAAAAATACTCTTTTCTCTTTCTACTTGGCCTGGAGTTTTTATTCCTTAATGGAGGTTGAATGTTATAAAATACTTTTTCTGTATCTATTGAGATGATCATTTTTTCCTTTAACTGTTAAGATAGTGGATTTTACTGGTCTATTTTCTAACATTAACTCAGTATTTCCTTCCTACAGTGAACTCAGCTTGGTCTTAATATATAATCTTTTTTGGTGTGTTAGCAGGATTCTGTTTGCTTTTGTTCAGGCTCTTTGCATCTGTGATCATGCGTGAGTTTGTCATTTTTCCTCTCTCTTACTGTTCTTGATTGGTTTGTGATATACGAAGGTGTTATGCTGACTTCGTAAAATGAGTTGAGGAGTATATCCTCTGTTCTCTAGAATAGTTTGTGTGAGATTGAAAGTATCCATTCTTTGAATGTTCAACTTTTAGCTGATAGTTTACAATGGTAAGTAAAGAGACTGTTTAACCTACAGGTACGGGATATATTTCTGACTCTGTGAAGTAAGGCTGCAAAAGGGGGTATTTGACTCATTGCATTTTAGCAGCTTGTTATTACTGTACTGTTAGCTAATCATAAGGTTACAGTGTAGCTGTAAGTTATTCATTTGATTCTAGCATAGAGTAATAAAGTTGTTTTTACACAGAAGAGCCATTGTATTGAGAGTTAGGGAGTGTATCTAATTTTGTGAATGCTTTTACCTTTTTTCCTACAATACAAACAGAAAGGCAATGTTTCCTGCATGTAGACTAATTAAATTTCTATTTATCTTACAGAAGTAATAGACCTTACTCATGATAACAAAGATGATCTTCAGGCCGCCATTGCTTTGAGTCTGCTGGAGTCCCCCAAAATTCAAGCTGATGGAAGAGATCTTAACAGGTTATTGATTTAACTTATAGTCTTTGCTCTGCACATTAGTGTGTAGGTCAAAGGCAGTATCTCTGTGAAACAGTTCTGCCAAGCTTCTTTAATTGCACCTAAATGAAATCTCTTTTATGAGAAAATTTAAATTCACATTCGCTTACTTACTCTTTGGTTCACTTTTGAAGAAGCTAAATATGATAAGGGTCTTATTGCAGCCTGTGGTCTTTGAGTAGAAGCCTGCAAGGTTTTGTAGTTCACATTTGCTCGTGGGAAAAAACTGCCTAGGGCAAATATCCGATAAATATGTATTCTCTTTATTAACTTTGAGCCTTTGTAAACTTTGAATGTTTTGTTGTTGGCTATTGAAAATGAAAGTTATCACTCAGCTCCCCTAGGACTAGGAGGATATATGTTTTGAATTGGTACTGATTTGGTGCTTGTCTGGTATTGTTCACAGATACCCAGTTCCAGTGGTGCCCAGTCAGTTTCCAGACACGTTTATCCCCTCATACTGCCAGGTTGTTTCTTTCAGGGAAACATAGGGCCATGGTTTGTGTGCTAAGCAATTTCGAGGCTCTCATCTTTAGCAGAGTGTCTCTCTTGCCTCTTTCAATGGCAAGGGCTGAGATAAGGCACTATTGTTGAAATGTAAAACTTTTAATATGGTAGCCATAAATAGTCTTGAGTCTCAACTCAGTTCCATCAGGGCCCTTGTTAGTAATAATCTCTGTTATGGCAGGATTAACAACTCGATGTTTAAACCTTTTCACTTATATTGCAACCTTATAGTTATTATATAGCCAGTGGTTACCCAGTAAATAGTGTATCTGGCATTTTGAGTTACCTGTGAAAGCTTACCTGCATCCTCCATACAGTAGATTGTTGTTTAACTCTTTTCTTTTTTGATGTGTGATACGTTGGCACAATATAGGATGCACGAGGCAACCTCTGCAGAAACTAAACGCTCAAAGAGAAAACGCTGTGAAGTCTGGGGAGAAAATCCCAATCCCAATGACTGGAGGCGAGTTGATGGTTGGCCCGTTGGGCTGAAAAATGTTGGCAATACATGTTGGTTTAGTGCTGTTATTCAGGTATGGTATTAAGAGACAACTGTGTCTTCTGGAAACGATTTTGTAATTTATTAAACTGAAATGTGAGAAACATAGCTTTAAAAAAAAGGAAACAGATAAATAAAACTGGAGGGTTTTCCCCATGGCATTATTGTGTTTTGGTTGCTTTCTTGTGTTTTCGACCTAGATGCTCTTGTGTCTAACTTGGTCAGTACTGAAAACAGAATCTTCTGTGGTTATAAATAGGTTGAGGAGGTGTTTTGGTGAATGCTGTATTACAGCAGAGCAAGAGCTAATAAGGAGAAATCAGTCTTTGGGAGGCTATCATAAATGACCAGGCAGGAAGGAAATGATGGTGGCCTGGAACAGAGAAGTGGCATAAGCCATGGAAGGGAGGAGTCAAAGCATTCACGAGGTATTTAGGAGATCAGATCTATAGGATTTGATAAACAACCGGGTAGGGATATGTGCAGGAGGGGCTGAGAAAGACTGCAAGGTTTCTAGCTTGAGGTACCAGGTGGACGATAGTGCCATTTAACACTGGAGGAGGAATAATTTGCGTGAGTGTTAAACGCGGGATTTCAGTTCGTTTTATACATGCTGAGTTTGAGGGTCCACGTGGAGATACCGTGTAGGCAGTTATCTATGTGAATCTGTTGTTCAGTAAAAAGATCTGGGCTGCAGATATAGTTCTGGGAATCAGTAGCATGTAGATGGTGATAAACCCAAGCTAGAGGATGAATTCCCCTGGGGAGCGTGTTGCCTCTTAAACTTAACGTGGCTGCAGTGTAGCACTTGATCCTGCCCTGCCGGCTTCTCCTTCACAGTACTTGACACCGACCCAGCTGCTTAGCCAAAAATGGAACCCTCCGTTTACACACATAAAATCCATGGGTTCCTTCAGCTTACTCTGTGCCTGGACTGTTTTAGCACTGGGGAAACAGCAGTGGATAAAACAAAGCCCTAACTCCCATGGAGTTTACTTGGAAAAGAGTGGGACCGACAGGAAACAAAATATATATCAGATGGCAGTAAGTGCTATAAAGATGAATGAATGGGGGCAAGAGGGGCTAGAACGGGTTCAGCTAGAGAGGGAAGGGGTGCTGTTTATATAGGGGGGTTACATATGGCCTTTCTGCTAAGGCGGGCATCTGAGTAGAGGCCTGACTTAGGCGAGGGAATGAGCCATGTAGTTCCATGAAGAATGTTTCATATAATTATATAGAGGACACTGCAGACAGGGAACAGCAAGTTCAGAGACTCAGGTCAGGAGCTGAGAAATAGGGAGAAGGCTGGAATTGAGTGACCGAGGAGGGGGAACAGACAGCTGTGAGTGCAGGGAGGTGGTGGAGGCGGGGCGGGGGAGGGGGAGCGTGGAGTCACGATGAGGGTTCAGGAATCACGTGAGGTGGGAAAGTATTGGAAGGTTTGGAGCAGACAAGTGCTGCGATCCTACTTCCATTTTAAGAGGCTCACTGGCCTCTGCATTAAGAATAGGATGTAGGAAGGTCTTGGGGAATGAGGGACACGAGTCAGTTCTTTCCTTTTGAGAGAGAGGGAGAGATTGAGATTGAGACCGAGACCCTTCCCTGGATTCACTTCCCTCCTGTGAGAGATGGTGAAAGGAGCGAGCCTATGGAGGGGATGACTGAGAAAGGCTTCTGAGAAAGCATGGGAGGACAGGACAGAGAGCAGGGCGTGTGGGGAGGGCTTGGCCTCCGACAGCAAGAGGGCAAGAGGGTAACAGGGGAGAGGACAAGGAGGAAATGATGACTGCCAGTTAAAGTGGAAATAGTTCCTAGTAGTCGTTTTTTCCTCTGAAATAAGCAGCCATTTTTTGAGGCAGAGTGCAAGAGTGACAGAATCAGGTTTTAAAGGGAGTGAAAGTTTAAATGGTTGTTGTAAACAGCGGGAAACCAGTTGGCGCCAGAATACAGTGGTAGGATTTCTGAAAATGTGAAGGTCTCCTTGAGGTTGTAGACCTTAAATGTATAGTGGTACCCACATGTCCTGTTTGATCGGGACTACTTCTCTTAGCAGTTCTCCAAAACGCTTAAGTGGAAAATTAAATTCATTTAAGTTGGAGGATTTGCTGGGTATGGTGAAAGGACAAAAGAGCAGTTTGAGGGACTTCCCTGGTGGCACAGCGCAGTGGATGAGACTCCGCGCTCCCAAAGCAGGGGGTCCGGGTTCAATCCCTGGTCTGGGGAACTAGATCCCACATGCATGCTGCAACTAGGAGTTCGCATACCATAGCTAAGGAGCCTACATGCTGCAACTAAGACCTAGTGCAACCAAATAAATAAATACATAAATAAATAAAAACTAAGAGATTGTTTCAAAAAAAAAGAGCAGTTTGAGAATTTAATGAAAGATGGGTAGAGACCACGGAATCAAAGCTGGGGAGAGGGAGAAATGAAGACAGAAAGGGAGGACAGGAAAGAGGTCTGTTTGCTTGGGTTCCTGATGACGTCAAAGTACAGGTGTCCTGTGGGTCATTGAACAAATGAGCCAGAAGACAGGTTATGGTTCAAGAGGAGGTTTTTCTGAATTTGTGATCTGAGAAGCGGCAGTGTTTCCAGTATTGACATATCCTGGGTATGTAGAGATGGAGTGGAGGAATAGGTCATGAGACGTAAGATGCTCATGGGAGCCGGGGGGGGGGGGTCCCTCGGCTGAACAAAAGTACCTGTGTTCCCTCAGAAAATGTGAATTGGACTCCTGCTGTGTGCCTAGCACTGTTCTAAGCCCTTGAGATATAGGAGTGAACCAAACCAAGACAGAGACTTGCCCTTAGGGATTTAGATTCTTGTGAGGCAAGACAGACAAGGAACAATAAATAGAAAATAAATAGTTGAAATAGGAATCAATAAATAGTTGAAAAACTAACTAGTTAACTACATAGATGTTTATATAGTATGTTAAACTCTGGTCAGTGTGATAGAAAAGAGAGCAGGGTATGGGAGATTGGAATTGCCGCAGGAGGGACGGGAGCAGGTTCCAACATAAACTACGATGTTAGGTTAGGCCGCGTGAGGGGATGAGATTGGAGCAGTTGCCCTGGACGCAGCAGGCGAGGGAGTGAGCCAGGCGACTGTCGGGGGAGAGCATTCCATATAGAAGGGGAAGCACCAAACAATGGCCACAAGGTGGGAGTGAGCTTGGCGTGTTCACAGGACATCAGAGTCCCGAGTGGCAGGAATGCTAGGAGCGGAAGCAAGGATCACTGGAGGTGGGGCTGGAGAGGTAACTTGTCTTTTGCTCTGAGTGAGATGGGGAGTCATGAGGGTTCTGAGCAGAGGAGTAATGGACTCTGACTCGAGTTTTAAAAGGCTCCCTTGGGCCACTGTGAGGAGAGCAGAATGGAGGGGCGCGGATACAAGTGGAGAGACCTATGAAGGGGGCCGCTGCAGTCATCACTGAGAGGCCGTGCTGCCCTGGACCAGGCTGGTAGCCGTGGAAATAGAGAAGAGGTTGGAATCTTGATTTATTCCCAAGGCAGAGCTGACAGGATGTCCTGTGGATTGGGTACTGACCAAAGTCACCGAGTAAGGATGGCAGAGCTCTCAGCATATGACAGTCTTCAGTGAATCAGGTGCTTTATTTTGGTTACATTAGAAAGATAGTTAGAAGGAGCTGTGTGGAGAGTGGGCTGATACAGAGGAGGTTCTAGAGGCAGGGAGACGATGTGCCGTGATCCAGGTGAGCAGTGATGGGAGTTTGATTAGAGCAGGTGATAGGGACTGAGAGAGGAGGTGGTTATGAATAAAATAGTGCCCCAGAGGCAGAGTGCAAGGGACTTCTTACTGGATGTAAATGGTTGATAAAGGGAAAGGAGTCAACGATTATTCTGAAGTTCTAAACTTTGATGCCTGGAGGAGGAGGATGTAATTAGTGATACAGAGACTACAGGAGAAGAAGCAGATGTTGGAGGATCAAGTTGATATTGGTTTGGGAAATGAGTAACATCAGCTCACACTGTTGTAGTTTTTAAGAATAATAGCATCTTTGGGAAAAGCCAGATTTTGGTGAAGGTGAGGAAGTGGAGTGAAGGGACTTGAGAACGTAAGGCCAGTTTTCTCAAGGTAGACCAGAAGTGCTGGAACATGTTACGGGATAGTCAGCCGAGTAGGGATGAAACCAGGAGGAATGGAGATGCGCTAGGTAGACATGGGAGGTGGGAAGAGAAGAGATGGGGCTGCTTGTAGAGCTGAGCATCCCAGCCCCGGCTCCAGATAGAACTTTGGTATCACATCCTAACCCGACGTAAGTTCCCAGTCCAGGTGTACACTCCTCCTATTGGCTGAATCCCGGTAGAGCTTGCCGTGGAGTGGGGGAAGTCGGAGGCTTATAGTCCACCCAGGATGCTGCTTCAAGAGTTCCAGTCTGTGGGCTGGAGGGCTTTTCATCTGAGGATTATGTTGGGATGAGGAGTTATATTCATACAAGGGGTTTTTTTTTTGCTGTTCGCGGGCCTCTCACTGTTGTGGCCTCTCCCGTTGCGGAGCATAGGCTCCGGATGCGCAGGCTCAGCGGCCATGGCTCACGGACCCAGCAGCCACTCTGCGTCATGTGGGATCCTCCCAGACCGGGGCACAAACCCGTGTCCCCTGCATGGGCAGGGGGACTCCCAACCACTGCGCCACCAGGGAAGCCCATAAAGAGATTTTTTAAAACATTAACTTTCAAAAGATATTCGTAGTTGGAAAAATGTATGATTTACAAACAGTAAAAAGGAATTCCTTTCCCTAATTCTGCTAGCCAGAGATATCTGTTAAAATTTCTTAAAATACAGTATTTAAGGCAAAGAGTGGAGAATAGTAAAGCTTTAGAAAGAAATGTTTCAAATCCCTGTACTGTTAAGTCCCCATTGTACCCATCGCCCGTCATACCACCACCCCCTTCACACAGATACAACCACAGGTGTATGTAACCCTAAACAGTGTATCATGTTGTTTTATATGATTAAACTTCTTATGAACAATATAATACTCTATCTTTCTACACCTTTTTCTCACACAGAATATTTCTGAGATACATCTGTGTTGATACATGTAGCTCTTGATCACTCATTTTTACTGTGTAGTTGTCCTTCTATGAAAGCATTGTTTCTACAGTATTATTTTAATGACTATATAATAATCCGTTATACAGATGTACTGTAGTTTATTTAATCTTTTCCTGCTAGCCATTATGTTTTTTCTAGTTTTTTCCTAAAAGGATTAACATCCTTTTGGTGAAATTTTTATGTGTAGCCATTATTATTTCCTTAGACATAGTAGAATTACTAGGTTGACAGTTATACATACTTTTAAGGTAAAAAATATTTTTTTGCTGCAGTTATTTTGAAAGAAAGGCTATTAATCCATTTCTTTATTTCAGTCTCTGTTTCAATTGCCTGAATTCCGAAGACTTGTCCTCAGCTATAGCCTACCACAGAACGTACTTGAAAATTGTCCAAGTCACACGGTAAATTGGTGTCAAGGAATCTTCACTGTTGTTTAGTCCCATTCTTCCCAAAGGCCTTTTAATTTTGGTTAAAGCTGGTTACTGTGATGCTCTTTGGCTTGTGCAACATTTGTTTTCATTTCCAAATGGCTCTTTTTCTTTCTTTGTGACAAGAAATAATGTAAAGTTAAGCAGGAATAAAATTAGGAAAACAGTTCTAAGAAAGGGGCAGGTCACCCTGATGGCCTCAGCTTTTCTGCCTCTGGGTGGGAGATTTAGAAACCCCTGTCTGTCTGCGCCTTCTCCAGGCTCCTTTAGTCGCTTGCGCTGAGGGATGCGAGTGGATGACATCATGCCGGGAGGCCTGGGCCTTCTTAGAAGAGTCTTTAGTCCACTCTTGCCAAAGGATATAGCCTCCTGCTGAGATCTAACCCTTCCCAGGATTTCCCTTGGTGATGCCTTTCCCAAAAGGAGGGATGGCAGCGGTTTTAGAAAATAAACACTTTTGCTTTCTGACATTATTCTCTCTCTGGCTTCTACATAGATATTCTCGAGTTTAGGGCAGTCCCCTACACAGACTTTATCAGAGTACCTATAACAGTTTGAGACCTGATTCCAATCTAGAACTTTGTAAATATAAATTAGAGATTGTTGACCACTTTTTTCTTTATGTGTTCAAATTTTCCAAATATGAGGTCATAAGAGTACACATCGCTATCTTTCCTGCAGGAAAAGAGAAATATCGTGTTTATGCAGGAGCTTCAGTATTTGTTTGCTCTGATGATGGGATCAAATCGCAAGTTTGTAGACCCTTCAGCAGCCCTGGACCTCTTAAAGGGAGCATTCCGATCGCCTGAGGAGCAGCAGGTACAGGAAGCCCATAGTCCTCGTTCTTTCCCTCGACTCTGGAGTTTGCAATGATGCCTTGTTACTACTACTGTGATGTTGCCTTGTTTCAGCTGTGTAATAAGCTACGAACGTGACTATGCAGGACTCCGGGTGCCTGCTTTTGCCCTTTGTAATGCCTAAGGAACAAGTAAAAAAAAGTGTGTGCATGTACGTGTTGTGTGGGGGAGGCTGGCTGTTTTAAAGGAAAAAATAGTAGAAAGAATAGAATTTTCCAGGGGCTGTTGAAGTAGAAAGGAGGAGATTGGAAAATATCTCAGTAAATCATGGCAGAGGGTCACCGAGAAAAGGAAAGTCTGTCCTTTGTCTGCACCTTTGTCTTGGGATGGCCCAAATAGAAATCCTATTTTTAAAACGATCTAAACCTGAGTTCAGTAGCTTTTCTGAGCAGTCTTTCTCTTCTAGACTCTAGTACGTTCCTTTCCCTACCTCTTATTCAGATCAAAGCTATCACTATTAGAGCAGCTTCTTCTTCATAAAATTACATTTTTTATCTATTTGTCTAAAGGTCCTGCAGTTCTACAAAATTCTCAAAACATTTCATAAAGCTTTCCTTTCTCCATTCAGATCTCATATTGTTCTAGAGAACTTCAGTCTGTTCTTTGGACCTTTTTTTCAAGGCCTAACTGGAAGATTTTGTTAGTTTGTTACAAATAGATGTGGCTGGAAGGGGTAGTGTTCCCATTTCCTTCTAATCAGAAATCGCCCAATGGGTCTTGTGTGTTGTCTGCAGCAGCTGGGTTCCAATGTTCCTTGTATCTTCACGACATTTGGACCTAAAAAAGAAGTCCTTTGTAGTAATAGAATCTTAACCATTGGTGGGATAAGGGCATATTTTCATTTCCCTAAGTATACTGTTGGGTCTAACTCATGCAATTTGTGCGTCTGTTACAGCAAGATGTGAGTGAATTCACACACAAGCTCCTGGATTGGCTAGAGGACGCATTCCAGCTAGCTGTTAATGTTAAGTGAGTGTTGAGGATTTGTTTGTACATCCTTCCTACTCACAGCGGGCCAGTGAGAATTATGATTTGGGGGGAAATTCTTCTTCTCAAGTAGAAATTGCTGATTTTTACCAAACCCTGTGGGGTAACCACTCATATTTGTCATTGTTTATCCCCCTTGCCCTTGGTTTTCCCCCTGTAGATAATCATATTAATCTGTAACTTTTTTTCTAAAAGGGTCATAACTGTTAACTTTTTAAAAGTCATCACCTGTGCTGTAAAAGTATTGAAAGATAGAAATCAATCCTTGATGTGAGAATGGAGGTATAATATGAATACATTTAATTTAATTATTTCAATCACTGACAGAAGTAAAATTCAAAGCAAAGAATATAAATAGCCCTTGCCAAATACAGATGCAGAGATACTTGCTTCCTAAGTTTTTTTTTTAAACTCATAAAACAGCTTTCCAAATAGCATCTTACATAGTTAATTTAAGATAGGCTTATAGAAATAGGCTGTTTTCGTTCCATCTCTATTGTGCCACCAGGAAAACATTTTCATATTCATTTGGAAAACTGAACAAGAGGGTTCATTCTTACCTTTATATGACTTCTATACCTTATATATTTCTGTCACTGGATATAGATGTATATATTGAATGTACACACACACATGTATTTGCATGTATGACTCCCCTGTTAGACTTGCAGTTCTGTAAGGCCAGGGATCATGCCTGTATTGCCTTTGTGTCTCCAGAATTTGGTACAGTGCTGGGTATATACTTGTTTAATGAGGGGTTTTTTTGTTTTTTAATTTTCTTTAACATCTTTATTGGAGTATAATGGCTTTACAATGGTGTGCTAGTTTCTGCTTTATAACAAAGTGAATCAGTTATACATATACATATATCCCCATATTGCCTCCCTCTTGCGTCTCCCTCCCACCCTCCCTATCCCACCCCTCTAGGTGGTCACAAAGCACCGAGCTGATCTCCCTGTGCTATGCGGCTGCTTCCCACTAGCTATCTCTTTTGGTAGTATATATGAGTCCATGCCACTCTGTCACTTCGTCCCATCTTACCCTTCCTCCTCCCCGTGTCCTCAAGTCCATTCCCTACATCTGCATCTTTATTCCTGTCCTGCCCCTCGGTTCTTCAGAACCATTTTATTTTTTTCTTTAGATTCCATATATGATGTGTTACCATATGGTATTTGTTTTTCTCTTTCTGACTTGCTTCACTGTATGACAGACTCTAGGTCCATCCACCTCACTACAAATAACTCAATTTCATTTCTTTTTACGGCTGAATAATATTCCATTCTATATATGTGTCACATCTTCTTTATCCATTCATCTGTCGATGGAAACTTAGGTTGCTTCCATGCCCTGGCTATTCAATGAGTTCTTGAACTGAACTAATCCGTTACTTATTTTAGAGCATACTTAGATCTTTGAGGGTTGATGAAAATGTATTATTTTTGCTTTTGAATGCTGGTTTGGCTTAATGTATTGCTTATCTGATCCAAATGATACAGAATTGTTTCCTTGTTTTAAAAGCAGCAATCCCAGGAACAAATCTGAAAATCCAATGGTGCAGCTATTCTACGGTACTTTCCTCACTGAAGGGATTCATGAAGGTAAATTCTCTGCTCTAAATGTTAATTCTAGACTTGTGACCACATCTGTATTACTGTGAAATGGCTTGAGAGTCAGACAAATGCAGGTCTGAATACTGGTTCTGCCTCTTAGTATGTGTGTGATCGTGGACAAATTACATGAGATCCTGGATCCTCAGTCTCTTCATCTGTAAAACGGGCACAGTGTTCGTCTCAGAGTTGCTATATTGAATTGTGTAATATTTGCACAGCCTAAATCTGGTATTAATGTCAGACACACACTGATGTTAATCAGTTTTCTCTGTTGTTTTATCTAATCTCAAGGTTTCATTGAGTCAGGCTGCCAAAAGTGTGTCTACTCTAGGGGCTTATCTAAGCTGTATGTTGGACACATGGCCAGTCATTCTCCATCTAACACCTGTCTTCTTTTACCCCTCTGATAGGCTTTGTAAAACAGTCTAATCCAGGGACTTCCCTGGTGGTCCAGAGGTTAAGACTCTGTGCTTCCACTGCAGGGGGCATCGGTTCAATCCCTGGTCAGGGAACTAAGATTCTGCATGCCATGCCGTGTGGCCAAAAAAAAAAAAATCCAATCCACCGTCACTCCCAAAAAACAGCATTTCTTGATATCATATAACTAGTCAAGTGTTCAAACGCCCAATTCGTTTTACAATTTCATGTGTATATAAATATATAATTTTACATATGTAAAAATAAATACACTTCCCCATATGTATACTTTTTTACAGTTTGTTTTAATCAGGATGCAAATGTGGTTCATTTATGATTGGTCTTTTAAGTTCTTTTCAAAATCTGCAGACTGTCCCTTCCATCCATTCTTTCTTCCTTGAAATACATTTTTTAAGAAATTAGGTTGTTTGTTCTCTTATATTCTCTACAGTCTAAAATTTTGCTGCTTGCGTATCTGTGATATAGTTTAACATGTTCCTCTTTGCTCCTCTTTTTGTAACTTGATAGTTGGATCTAGAGTTTGACCAGATTCAGGTAAGGCTTTTTAATTAGTCAAGACTAACTCACAGGTGGTGGGACAGTCTTTGACTAGGAGGCATAGTTGGTTGTCTTTCTTTTTGTGATGTTAGCAGTTGTTAATGATCTATGCCTGGATCCGCTGGTTCATTAGAGGTAGCCATCCCGGCTAAGTATACTTGTAACCAGTTCTCAGCAAGTTGCTGAATTAAGAAGATACTGTCTGTGTGGTGCCAGGAAAAAAGCTTTCGATAGCAGTAGTGATGTCTTTTAAAAAGCAATCTGTTTCTTTGCCTAGGGAAGCCCTTTTGTAACAATGAGACCTTCGGCCAGTATCCCCTTCAGGTAAATGGTTATCGCAACTTAGACGAATGTTTGGAAGGGGCCATGGTGGAGGGTGACATTGAGCTGCTTCCTTCCGATCATTCAGTGAAATATGGACAAGAGGTGAGTTGGATATTTTTATTTGCTTTGCCAAGACAAAGCCAGTTAAATAGGACTGAGCTTTTGGGCAAAATGTTTTCACATCACATATTAAATAACTTTACACTAACAGGACTTGAACTAGTCTGAAGTCTCTCATGAGTTGATAAGAGTTAGTGAGTCTTAGTATTTGATGAATAAATTCTTGTATGAATTTGAGTTAATCGTATAAAGGTTGTATGCTGCTTCTGACGTTTTAAGTATGATCAAGTTTCTCTCTTTCTGTTGAAGCCTACCTGTACCTGAGTAGGGAGAACCACTGCCTCCATATTTTCGGAGGGTAAAAGTACAGTGATTAACTCCTATGGTATGCCATTTAGAATATTTTCCCTATTATAGTGTTTACTTTTCTCAGTTGTAAATTCTGCCTTTGCTTTAAAATTTTTTAAATGTAAGATTCATTTATTTATTTTTGTGGGTTGGAAAGAAAGGGGGAATTACAAGCAAGGGTAATTAATATCTCAAAGTTCCCGTTAAGAATTAGTTACATTGTAGCATAATTGCCAACACCACACAGCTTGCATTATTCTCCTTTCATCATACATTTTGAACAGAATTGTGCCTTATATGAGTCCAACTCAGTAATTACTTATAAGAGAAAGAAAATCTTTCTTGAATTAAATAGGGAGCCTGACTTGAGCCTTGTTAAAAGTGTATTAGCTGTAGAGCAGTGTTGGAACTGGGAGAGAGCTACTGCCTCCCTAGCTTTCCAAGGAAAGTATTAATTCCTGATTGGGAGGCATATCATCTGTGCCATCTGTGCAGAGCTGATGCTTGCTCTTACAAAAGGCAAGGAGTGTTCATTAGCGACTTAGACCTCTGGAGACCTCTATTCAAGAATGGGACCTCTCTATTAAAAAAAAAAAAAAAAGAAAATTGTGCATATTTAGGTATAGCTCTGAGGTGGCCAGACAGGCTGTCTGGATTCTCCTCATGCTGACAAGGGTATGTGGAGGGAATATAGCTATTTGCATCTTTGGTAAAGGGAACATTTTAAAGCTGTTCATACAGACCTCTGGCATACAGGTGAATTGAACAGAAATGCCTTTCCGGGTTTAGCTTCTTCCTCATCTACTATCAGTGACAGTTGAGATCTTCTTTATATTTTAGTGCTTTCTGTTCTTGAAACTCAAGGCAACATTATAGGTTGATTTGACTAAGTCCTTTGTGAGATCTGTAAATTCTTGGAATCCAGAGATTTTCTCAGAAACTTCAGAACTCATAATCATGAAGCTATTTCAAGTTTCCTTTTTAGAAATAAAGGGGATTCAAATTATGGTTAATAGACTGTAAATAAATAGTATATAGTATATGTACACATATTAATCTTTCTGGACAATTTCTAATTCTTTGGTTAGGCTAGCCATTTTCTCCAGGTTTTAAACCTCTTGAATACTGATGGTGCAGTGAATGATGTGTAGATTCTTGGTGAAGTTCACATATTTAAGGGTCGTCATATCTGAGGATGATAGTTGAGTTGAAATGTTGTTCACTGGCTTGTAAATTTGGAGTCTTGAGAAGTGTTTAACCATATTCTCTAAGAAGGCATGATTCTAAGTGGTCATTTTACTGTTTGGAGTAAAAAAAAAAGAACTCTAGTATGAGTTTGATTACCAAAGGAAGAAAGTCTGGTGAGGGATAGTTTAAATCTGGCTGTTGCTATTTCCTAAAATTAACTTTTCTCTCCCGCATTTCTACGCCTGACATAGCGTTGGTTTACAAAACTACCTCCAGTGTTGACCTTTGAACTCTCAAGATTTGAGTTCAATCAGTCCCTTGGTCAGCCAGAGAAAATTCACAACAAACTGGAATTTCCTCAGATCATTTATATGGACAGGTGAGTTCTGTGGTTGATTGTCTTCTTAATGTGTTGTAGCAGTAGCAGTGAGCATATACTAAGTGTATTGTACATAGGACTCACCTGCAGCTCTTGATAATATACATATTTGGATTCAGTGGATCTAGGTTGCGACCTAAGAGTTTGCATTTCTAAGAAGCTCTCAGGGCAATGCTGTTTGATGCTTCTGATCTCTGGACCACAATTTGAGTAGCTAGGCTTCAGGTGAAAGCCCTGCTGTCTGGTGGACAGTATCTGGAGTAGCTGCTGTGTATTTCTTTCTCATTTAATACTGTTTGTATTCCTGAAAAAAGAAAAAAATCCTAGACAGACTTACATTATAGAATTTTAATCTTCTTAAAGTCTCTTTTATTGACATATAGTTCACATACAAAGAAATGTTACCATTCTTAGGTGTACAGCTGATGAATTTCAACGAATGTATACAGCCAAGTAATACCACCATCACCCGGAAGGTGATATAGATATAGAACATTTGCATCGCCCACGAGGTTCCCTCGTGCCCCTTTGCAGTCAGTCCCTTCCCTCCACCTTCAGGCAACCACTTGTTTTCTGGCCCTGTACTTTTGTCATTTTTAGAATGTCATAATTAGGGACATTAATATTCAGTATGAGCCCTCTTGTGGCCGTCATCTTTCACTTAGAATAATGTATTTGGAATTCATCCATGTTGTTGCATATATCAGTGATTTCTTTCTTAATGTTATGGAGTAGTATTACATTGTATGGAGGTACCACAATATTTTTTCCATCAACTAGTTGATGGACATTTCAGATGTATCCAGTTTTAGGCTATTATGAATAAAGCTGCTGTGAACTTTCACATAGAAGTCTTGGTGTGGTTTTTAGTGCTTCTGGGTAAAATACCTGGGAGTGAGATTGCTGTTGTATGAAAAGTATATTTTTAACTTTATAAGAAATTACCAAACTTTTCTAAAGTGGCTGTACAGTTTTGCGTTCCTATCAGCAGTGTATGAGAGTTAACATTTGCTCCAAATCCTCAACAATACTTGGAATTATCGGTCTTTTAAGTTTTAGCCATTCTCTTGGGTTTGTAGGATTTTATTTTTCTTTTGATTTATAGTTCCCTGATAACTAACAATGTTGACCATATTTTCATGTGCTTAATTAATGGTCATTTGTATATTTTTCTTAGGTGAAGTGTCTGTTCATATCTTTTGTCCACTTTTTAATTTGGTTGGTTGTGTTCATACTGAGTTGTAAGAGTTCTTTATATATTTTAGATACAAATCCAAATATTTTCTAACTCTACTTGTCTCTTCCATTTCTTTACTGGTATTTTTAGAAGAGTAGGGGTTTTTGGTTTTGATGAAGTCTAATGTATCAAGTGCCCTTTTATAGTTTGTGGGGTTTTGTGTTCTAATTAAGAAATCTGCCAACCCAAGGTCACAAAGGTTTTCTTCGATACTTTTCCAGAAATTTTGTAATTTTAACTCTTATGTTTATGTCTATGACCCATTTAGAGTTCATTTTCATATATGGTATGAGGTAAGGGGATTTTTTTTGCAGGGTGCGTAAGGCGGCATGCGGATGTCCAATTATTCCAGCATCATTTGCTGAAAAGACTCTTTTCCCCCATTGAATTACCTTGGTACTTTTTTCAAAAATTAGTTGAATTTGTAGGCCTTTTTCTGGAGGTTTTATTCTGTCTATTGTATAATCTTATGCCAGTGCTACATTGTCTTGACTACTGTGATTTTTTTTTAACATCTTTATTGGAATATAATTGCTTTACAATGGTGTGTTAGTTTCTGCTTTATAACAAAGTGAATCAGTTATACATATACATATGTTCCCATATCTCTTCCCTCTTGCGTCTCCCTCTCTCCCACCCTCCCTATCCCACCCTTCTAGGTGGTCACAAACCACCTGACTACTGTGATTTTATTGTAAATCTTGACATCAGATAGTGTAAACCTCCCACTTTGCTATTCTTTTTAAAAAATTGTTTGGGCTATTCTGATCCATTTCTATCTAAATATTAGAAGCAGCCTGTCAAAACCCCTAATAGCTATTAGGATTTTGATTGGGACTGTGTTGAACCTATAGATCAATTTGGGGAAATTGACATCTTAACAATTTTTAGTCCTTCAATCTATGAATATGGTACAGCTCCATTTACTTGAGTCTTTGCTAATTTCTCTCAACAGTGATTTATAATTTTTTGTGTACAGTTCTTGAACATATCCGATTGTTTATCCCTAAATAATTATTGCTTTTGATGTTATTATAAGGCTTTTTTAAAAACTTTACTTTTTGTTTGTTCTTTACAAGTATACAGAAATGCAATAGATTTTTTTCCTCTTTCTTTTTAAATTGACTTTGCATCTTTTGACCTTACTAAGAAATTCACTTGTTAGTTCTGATGCATTTTCGTAGATTCCTTGACTTTTCCTATGTAGATGATCATGTTATCTGCAACTAAAGGCAGCTTTACTTCTTCCTTTTCTGTCTGTATGACTTTTACTTCTTTTTTTTACCTTACTGCACTGGCTATGCCTCCAGTAAAACATTGAATAGAAGAGGCAAGAGTGGGCATTCTTGGGTTGTTCCTGATACTAGGGGAAAGCTTTCAGTCTTTCACCATTAAACATGATGTTAGCTCTGTGTTTTCTTAGATATCCTTTGTCTGATTAAGGCAGTTTCCTTGTATCCCAAGTTTGCTGAAACTTTGTGTCATTAATGTTTTTAAATGTAAATTGTGTTTGTGGGATTATTATTTGCTTAGGTACATGTACAGGAGCAAAGAGCTTGTTCGAAGTAAAAGAGAGTGTATTCGAAAGTTGAAAGAGGAAATAAAAGTTCTGCAGCAAAAACTGGAAAGGTAAGTCATAGACAGCTTTGTACTTAGAAATGTGAAAGATAGAGTAGGATATTCAAATCGGATAATTTGCTTTTGTCTAAAAATTCAGAGTTTTAAGTATTAACTAGTGTTATTTTATAAAATAGATAAGAAAAATGTGTTTCTAAGTGTGAAACTGTAAGATGTGCAATAGTAGCCCCAGGGAACATTAGTGTCCCAAGTCACACAATTGGCAGTGTACTGAAGGGCACCCAAGTTCTGATTTCACAGCTCTTTACTTTTTCTGCTCTCCTTGCTATCTTTTTCACAAACACAGGAGAGGTGACTGCCACAAAACTCTAATCGCTTTGTCTTGGGAAAGTGGTTTTGAGGTGCCTGGGGAAGGTAAAACAATGGTGTTCTCTCTAGAGTGGTGCTGACTCAAACTGAAGGCTTGTATTTGTGACACATACCAAGTCCTTTCTCCTGTGGAGGGATCTTTCCCTTTTTGTTCATCTGTTCTGCAAGGACTGTTTCTGTGGACTCGCCATGTGACTTCCTAAGGAGGAGTCATTGTCATTTCTCTCTAGTAGAAGAGAGCCCATTGATTTAATGTGCAGGAAGGAAATCATAAGTACACTGTCAGTGGCTTTTCCCCCTTTATCTACTTAGCATTTTTGCTGCTACCACCCCACCTCTACCCACTTCATTGCTAGCTCAGTAATTTCCCTGACGGGCAGAACCTTCCATACCAGCCCGAGAAAGACCCTGTACATATAGGTGCCCCTCTCCAGCTCCCTCTCTCTCACTTAGGAAGAACTTATCCAAGAGGTATTATGATCCATAATCTAGTTGTCTAAATACAGACTTAAGCTGGGGATTGATTCCTCACATACTCCTGGAAGTGACTTATGGGACTTTATACCTGTGGCAATATTTTACTTTTAAGATTTTAGTGATACTTTGTAAGATTGGAAAGTTCTGTGTTTATACAACCAGATATACGTGATGCATTATAGCTCGAAAATGCTCAATTTTCCAGTAACCAGCAAGGCATTCTGGCTTATTTAGATTTTAAAATAGTGTACAGGAGCATTTTCTGTAGTATGATACTACTTTCTTTTTAAAATAAAGTGACTTTTAAAATTTCAGATAATTTTACTTGGGTAATTTTTTTAAAAATTGCTTGTCTGTGTGTGACATAATCCTGGGAATCTATACAAGACACTATTAATGGATACCATTAGGTGGTAGAAGTGAGATGGGGGTGGATGGCTTTTGTGGTTTGTTTTACACATTTTTGTAATTGTTTTCTTACCAGGTGCATGCATTACTTTTACTATTTAAAAAATAAAAATGTTCACCATTTCTTCTATAAGGTACTCTAATATTAAAAATAAGATTTCTTGTGTACAGTGTAGACATCTTTTTTGAAACTACTTTTGCTCTGATTCTACTAAATTAATACAAGTGCTGCATTGTATGAAGTAGTTGGTCTAAAGGAATTCAGAAGAAGAACAGAAAAATGATTGTCATAAAATTGAAGATAAGTTTCTTAGAGAAAGTTTTTTCCTGAAATTTTGTAGAAGTATCACGTTGAAATGCAGCAAACCTGAGAAGAGTTACAGATGTAAAAGAATGACTTAAAATCTTATGAGATTATCAATGCTGCAGTGCCAGTAAGAAGATGTTTCTTTTGGTCCAAGCCAGTGCTGTATTAATAACTTCTTTCAACAAACACTGAAAGCTTAAGAAGACATGTTAACCATGTCTATGGGATAGACAAGAGGTTTAGTTCACGTACTGTAGGAGTTCAGAGAGGGGAGATCTTCCTTTGGCATTTGGGGGCATGGCATATGGAGGGGAGACTTCATGGAGAAAGTATATCTTGAAAGACCAGCTGAGTTTAGGTAAACTGATAGCTGCAATTAAGCCAAGGAAATAGGAATGTAAGGAATGGAACAGTTCTTCAAAGTTCTTCTAGTTTTACATATTTAATATCCTTTTCAGTGAAAGCTGTAACTCTCTGTGGCAGGCAGATCCACAGGAGAAATCATTCTAATTCTCCTTTCAATTAGTAGCTGAAGTGTCTTTGCTGCATACCCTCTAACGTGGTTGATTTTGAGTCGTATTATATTTTTTTTTATTTCATAATGTCCTTTTTGATATAGAAACAGACAATTTTCCTTCTTCCTAGTTTTATGCCTGTTTCTTTTTTCACTTCCTTTAGAGAAGTGTGAAGTGACTCTATCCTTTTATAAATGGAATCCCAGGATTATAGTTTATCTGTACCAATGAGTCAGCTTAATTACGTACCATTTAGACTGTCTTCTGCAGTGAGCTGTAGAATTCACTGAAGTAAATCTCTTTACTGGGTGTAGCATGTGCTAGTAATGGCAGAACATTGGGTATTATTAAAATAATTAATTAGTTGTTTTGGTTACATATTGAAGGCATTTATTATTTACTAATCCCAAAGAAATCTTCAATAATTTATTCCTGGCCTGGCCTGTTGAATGAGTATGTGAATAATAGGGTACGTAGGACTCAGGCAGAAGAAAGATTTGCGTTTTCTTATCTCTGACCTTTGTCAATACCTGCTTCCCATTTCCAGATTTCTCTCTCTCATTTTTCCTGATTGCAGAGTACTTGATCTAAAGGGCAGCAGAGAAGAAACCGTTGGATACTAGTTCACCAGCATTATTTTCAGATTTGAGTAATGATAATGTATCCCTTTTGCTTTAAGAAACAGAATTTACTTTTATGACAAGAGCCTAAATGTGATATGAATCAAGAGGAAGCGTCACTGGCGTGGCTTTGACTAGAGCCCATTTTAAATGCTTTTTGCCAGGTGTAAAAATTTAGGTGATTGTCACTTTTCACTGTTGTAGTTAGAGAACTTTTTGCTCTATAGATTAACGTATTAAATATTGTGTGGCATTTAGGAATAAGCCTTTCCATTGACTCTTCAGAAAATAACAGATCTTTTGTCAGCGAGCCTGGAAATACAAGGCAGCCTTGGCAGTAGAGTACCATTGTCTCTGCCTCCTAGGTATGTGAAGTACGGCTCGGGCCCGGCTCGGTTCCCACTCCCGGACATGTTGAAATATGTTATTGAATTTGCTAGTACAAAACCTGCCTCAGAAAACTCTGCATCTCAAAGTGATGCACGCATGACGTTACCACTTTCTTCTGAGCACTGCCCGGCTTCTGACCTGATATCCAAGGAAAGGTAATGCAAACAAGTTTTAAAAATAGTATGTAATGGGTTTTTTGGTTTAATTTGAACTGTGCACCATCTTTCCACCTGATTAACACTCACCCCGTAAGAGCTCAAAGGCCGTGAGCGCTTTGTCTTAAAGGGAAGGATTTTGCCAACTGTCACTTGGGTGAATTTTTCATAATTCCCACCGGTGCCTTCGTCTTGCCCACACGATAGTTGGGATTATTTCAGAGGCGTTTTGAGCTGTTTGGAATAGTGTTCATTCTCCAGCAGGCCCAGCTTGCTTTGAGCTTGCTATAAGCTAGGTGCCACAAAAGGCCTTCCTCAGAGGAAACCTCAGCCCCTGAACTTCTAAAACATCTCATTTTCTCGTTTGCTGAAGAAGTGTGCATGACTAAGTAAACATCAAGGGAAGGGGAACTTACTCACAAATAGAAAATTAAGATATGGACAAGAACTGGCTGGAAATCGAAGAGGACAGCCTAGAGGGGTTTATCCAGTAAAGAGACAGGGAGGCCGCGTCACGTGAGCCCTTGATTCTCTTGCGGCTCAGCCGTGTACAGCACCCTCTGTGGCCTGGAGGAGCCACTGGGGCCAGCGCGGATCAAATTTGATGTGTGGGTCCTGGGTAACAAAAACACTAGAACCTATAGAAAAGGTTAGACTCTGATGTTAAAAAAACAAAACAAAATAATCATTCTTCCAGCTCCCCCCGCCGCACACACACGTATTAATACTCATTCATTGATGTGTGTGCAGAAGTGCCTATGTGGATAGAACATACCAAATGGTAGGAGTGATTATCTCCAGGGGACGGCATGAGGCAAGGGGTGGGGGGTTCTTTTACTTTTATTCTCTACCTATGCGTATTTCTTTGGGCTTTTGTAGAATGTTTTTATGTCCTTTGTAAAATATAAACGGTTTTAATTTTTTAAAAGTGGTTTAATCTGTTTAATAACATAAAATAGGACTGCCTATATTAGATTTTAAAGTGCTCTGTGTGTGTGTGATCTTTTCTGAGATTGAGATGTCTGCTCGTTTGCTTATGTTGGGCTTATTTTTCCATCTGTATGGGTCCTTAGGGAAAAGAGGTTTTCTCCATTACTCTGTGTATGGGAGAAAGGCAGGTGGGAAAGGGAGAGAGGGTTGCTTTTAAGTCAGAGGTAGGAAGTTTATATTCTTCAGTTTTGGTGTGAAACAGAAACCTAAGTACAGTCACAGGCTTAGTTTATATTCCTGCTGGTTTGTCTATGTGCAGTTTGTTTGGCATTAGTTAATTAGTAGATAAATTAACATTTACTTTACATACTTTATTCTTGGTTTACAACAACGATGTAAAGAAGTTAACATCCCACATTTCATAGCTGAGGTATTAGATTACTTGCCTGAGGCTACTAACTTTTCCTTGGGTATTTGGCTAAGGCGCGGTAGAGCTGAGATTGTCTGCCTGTAAGTCCTGCACCCTGTGCTCTCCCAGGGGGCCACCTATTTGCATTCCTGTGAGTTGGATGTTGAGCTGATACTATTTTTCCTCTGTGTATTTTGTTCCTGCATCTGTCTATCCATCTCACTTTAGTCAGTTGCATCTTGGAAACACTATAGTTGATTCCTTGATTATTCCAGTCCCAATCTTCTCTTCTCCATGTTCCTTCTCATCCTTTCTTCAAGAAAAGGCAAGTGGTTAGAGAGCAGGAGGCATAGACTCTTAAACCCAGGCGGATCTGGGTGTAAATCCCTCTCTGTCATTTACTAGCTGGGTGAACTTGGATACGTTGCTTTATTTCTCTAAATCTTAGGTTTGTAGTTGGTAAAATAGGGATGGTCATAGTACCTGCCTCATGAGCAAGTTGTGTTAAATGAGATGATGCATGTAAAGGAAAGGTTTGGCTCAGTAACTCTGAAGAGTAAACGCTCACTAAGTTATAGGTGTACTTCTCCACGTAGCAGCTTGCTTTAGAAAGTGCATTAATTTAGGCCAAGGCGTATTTTGGAAATCATCATCTGAGCATGTTTTTTATCTTCCTTCAGTACAAGTAAAGAGAGCACGTCTCAAGATGCTGAAAGTACCTTTTCTTCTGAAGGTTCTCTACACAAGTCTAAGGTGGCGAATCAGCCACTTACACCTTCCCGATCTTCCATGGAAATGCCCTCACACCCAGCTCCTCGAACGGTCACAGATGAGGAGATAAACTTTGTTAAGACCTGCCTCCAGAGGTGGAGGAGCGAGATTGAACAAGATATACAAGGTTGGCTCTTTCAATACTTCCCAGTTACTCTTTGCCTTTTCTGTTTGTTTGAATATGTGGAAGTTAGGCACCTTGGGTACATGTCCTGCCATTGCCATGTATACTGTTGAATTTTGGGGATTGTGACCTCTTTGGTACTTTCTGTTCCCTGTGAGATTGGGTCACACACATCTGTTTTACAACCATGAAAAGACTCCCCCCCTGGATTCCCTCCTCAGAATTTCTGGGAAATCCTGGGTAGCTTGGACGCTCATGACACTTAGCTTTGGCTGAGAATATTCTGCGTCTGCTGATTTTCTTTTCCCATAGTTTATCTGAACTCTGGCTTCAGTTGACCCAAACTTAGAATTTTGTTTTCCTGAATTACCACTTTTAAAGTCTTTTCCACATGAAGTATGCTTTATTGAAGGTTAATGAAGCAAAGGATATGTGAGTAATACACGCAGTGTAAAATCGTATTGCTCAGATTCTGTTCCGAAAATCCTGTGGCCTCGTTGTCTTGTTGCTCAGACTTCCCCTCCTCCCCTTCTTTCTCCTTTTATCTAGGGAGCAGTAAATAAAGAAATAATACAAATCTAGATTCCTCCCAGGTTCTTATTCATAGAAACCTGGCCCTGCCTTTTGTTGTGCCTTCTCCTTTCACGTCCTGTCCCTGGGACATATATTGTACACCCAAGTGCCCCATTAAGGTCTTTTTCTAGAAACTGTTTTCTCTCTAAGAAATTCTGGTGTGAATTATAAGAGGTGATTTTTAAAAAATCTTAATGTAGTTATATTAAACTAAAAGCCTTTGTAACCTAAAGCTCCACCTACTTTAAAACTGCGTCCTGGGCTTCCCTGGTGGCGCCGTGGTTGAGAGTCTCCCTGCCGATGCAGGGGACACGGGTTCGTGCCCCGGTCAGGGAAGATCCCACATGCCGCGGAGCGGCTGGGCCTGTGAGCCATGGCCGCTGAGCCTGCGCGTCCGGAACCTGTGCTCTGCAGCAGGAGAAGCCAGAGCAGTGAGAGGCCCACGTACCGCAAAACAAAAACAAAAACAAAAACAAAAAAAAAACTGCGTCGTTCTTCGTGGTTCATAGAGTGAAGTTGAACTGGTCAGAACCCCAGGTGCAGAGAAGCAGTACTCTTTGCAGAGCTAAAGCTGCCTGGGTGACGTGTAATGAAAGCATTTTAACTAAGTATTCTTTTTCTTAACAGATTTAAAGAACTGTATTGCAAGCACTACCCAGACTATTGAGCAGATGTACTGTGATCCTCTCCTCCGTCAGGTAGAATGAAAATTGATGGGAAGGTAGTCAAGGCATGTTCTAATGGTGCTAATGGTAGATACAAAAAGAAAAGTTGATGGTTTTCTTTGAAACTGAATGGAAACTTCCCTGAGATATAAAAATAACTTTAGGAAAGAAATAGCTATTATTCTATATTTTAGGCTAAAAAAAAGCAATGTATCTTCTGTCACCAACAGAACCTAAAATGTATTTGTTTTGATTCTGCCACATGGTATTTTTTTCATGTATTTGAAAAGTTTGTCATTAAATATTAATAAAAACTTCTCATAAAATGGTTAATTTAAGTAGTGCAGTGGGGGAAACCTGACCAGGGACTGGTTCCCCATCCTTTCCAAAGTACCATGGTCCTTAGTGATCCTTTGTTTAGCAGCGTGCTTTCAAGCTTTATATCTCTAGTAGTTCCAAAAGGGAGGTAGGCAGGGCAGAAATTTTAGTTTCCACATATGTTTTTGTTTAGAGTAACATTCTGGGCAGAGAGGGGAAAGAGGCCCCAGTTAGGGGCACGCCCTCCACTGGCTTCTGTGTGAACGATAGGCCGCGGGAGGAGAGCTCTGTTTCTAGGGTCGCGTGGAGGCACAGTTGTGTTGCACAGCAGGAATGCATCATGTAAATCTTGGCTGTTCCCCATTTTCTCTCTTCTATTATTTAAAAAATTTCACCACCAGTAAAAACATGTCAAGGTACTGATTAAATGTAAGTTCACTTTGGTTCGATGGCTGACTTTCTTTCACCAGTACTTACTTGGCACTTAAGCATTGCTCTATTTTCCCCATATTGGGGGAAAAAAAGGCTTTTCACATGTTGAAACAAACAAGTATGTCGTTAAAAGGGTCTTCACCCCCAGATAAGTGGATGATAACTTGCAAGAAGAAATATAGAGACCACGAGACCGACTAATAATGAAATATGCTAACTTAGATTTTGTTAACAAATAAAATAGGCATAGAACAAGATAGCTGCTAAACTTGTTGTAGGTACCAAGTGTGGTAAACATCTTCTCAACATGAGTAGTCACGGTGATTCTGTTTTTAGATAAACTGAGTTTGGAACTCAGGGGATAAATAGGTCTCAGTTATCTTTCGTTTTAGATGTATAATCATAGGAGTTTAGAGTTGAAAGAGGCCTCAACGAGGTCATCTGGTTCAATTGTCCGACTTTAAAGGTTCAGGAACCAAGACGTAATTAGGAGATTCCAAGGCTGTGTTTTTGTTAGTTCATCTTGAATCAACAAGATGTTTTGATGTGAACCTAACATCAAACACATGTATAAACAGGCAGTTTTCTGATGTCTGATGGTTGCGTATACTTTTGAATTTTAGTCATCTAAGTCTTGTCAGATTATTTTGCTTAACCTGATGCTTTGTGATTTGCAGGTGCCTTATCGTTTGCATGCAGTTCTTGTTCATGAAGGACAAGCAAATGCAGGACACTACTGGGCCTATATCTATAATCAGCCCCGACAAGTCTGGCTCAAGTACAACGACATCTCTGTTACCGAGTCTTCCTGGGAAGAACTTGAAAGAGATTCCTATGGGGGCCTGAGAAATGTTAGTGCTTACTGCCTGATGTACATTAATGACAAGCTACCCCACTTCAGTGCAGGTAAAAACACCTTAACAGAAGCCAGGGGTGGGGGAAATCTGTACTGCTCAGGGAAGGGAACAATCTTGTCGTTTAAAATAAAAATTTTAACTCAGATTTATTATAAAGTAATAATGTATTTAAAAAATACAAATAGTATAAAGGAGACTAAAAAGGAAAAATATATTTGCTCTCCTACTTCCGTCCTCGAGCCCAACGAGTATCCATTCTTAGGTTTCATGTGTAGTCTTCAAGAAGTGTTCTATGCAGAGGCTAGATTTTATTTATCGGTATCTCTCCCACACCCAATTTTTCCCCCCAAAGGGGATATTTTTCCATTCTGTTCTGCCTCTTTTTCATTAATTGTTTTTCTTAGTGATCTGTATATTTTTATAAATAGAACCAACTTATTCTTTTTAACAACTGCATAATAATTCCATTGCATGGAATATGTATATAATCTGTTAGACCAGCCTCCCATTGACAGACTTTTCAGTTGCCTCTAGTTTTTTTTTTCTTTTAGTGACATTCTTGCACACATATTTTTACACCCTTTGGAGAATAGCTAGATGTTACAGGTGGATTTGCCTGAACAGTTTCATACTTCTCATAATACTGCTGTTAATGCTAAGAGCAATCATAATTATCATTTATGTTGGTACTTTACTCCTTATTGCACACTTTCAAACTTTATTTCTCTAATAACTTATAACTCTAAAAGGGAGGTAGGCAGGGCAGGAATTCTTATCACCCACATTTTCCAGCTGAGGTTCTGCACTTGTCTGGAGTCTTATAGCCAGGAAATATTCTGATTCCAGGTTCTGTGCTGTTTTCCATTTATATTACTCTCTCTTTCTTTCTTCCTTTCACATCTGAGATCATGGAAGGCATCTTCTTTTAGTGTTCAAACTTCACTGTGTTGCATAAGTAAGAAAACACATAAGGCATTTTGTCCGGGCAGCAAATGATCTTTCTGATTTGTTAGCGTGTGCTTGAGGGATAAGCGATGGAGAGAATGATCACTTAATGGTAACTGATCTTCGTAATTGCATGTTTGCAGTGTGAAAGCAGGAACAGCTGCTCGTGGGAGTTACTGTACAAATAATTGTGCTGGCTGTTGGTGGTATCTAGGAGCCTTGTTGTTACACGTATGGCTCATTTTTATATTACAGAAACAGACAAAAAGTGGAAACTGTCATTTGCTTAGTGAAAAGACTAGTTAATAGCCACCAGTACATGGATGTGCTATTCTGCTGTAGGTTTTTATGTTTTGTTTTGGTCACAGGGTTAGAGATGAGATTTAATATGTCCTTGCTATCCTTGCCATTTTTCATCATAGCCTTTAGTGAACCAGGTATTACTGACCATCTAACCTTTGTATCAGTTTGCTTTCTTACAGCACTTGATTGTGTGAAACTTAAGGAGGTATAAGTGTCTTGGAATTCATCTCTAACCGTCTTGAGATGGATATTCTTATCAGTAATAGGAGCATTGGTTACACTGATAACACTATCTACCTTGAAATATCCATTGGATCTAATGATTTTCTCAATTTCCAAGAAATGTTTGGTTTGTTCTTGCTACTTTGTCACTGATTGGCCTCTATTCCAAATCCTTAGTCATGATCGTCGATTGATTCGTTCAACAAATATTCAGTGTGCCTGCCTACTAATATGCCAGGCACTGTTACTGGGGTGCTGTGACTGTTGGCCTGATATTGTCAGTACTTCAGATGGATTATGTACGTGTGTATGTATTTTTCATTAGGAGTAAGAAAAAAAGGCAAAGTGTCTTATTTTCTTTCTTTCTAGAAAGGACCTTTGGATTCCTTGAGACCTTTTGCTTGGTGGAACTTCGTTTAAACTCCGTCTTTGTTCTTCCTCAGAGGCGGCCCCGAATGAATTAGATCAGATGTCAGGAGAAGTGGAAGCCCTCTCTGTTGAACTGAAGCATTACATTCAGGAAGATAACTGGAGGTTTGAGCAGGAAGTAGAGGAGTGGGAAGAAGAGCAGTCTTGCAAAATCCCTCAAATGGAGTCTTCCACCAGCTCAGCATCACAGGATTTCTCTTCATCGCAAGGTACCTGAGAAGGGCATCTATGCCGGTGATCTGGTGGGATTCATGCTGCACTCCAGTAGCCAGTCCCGTGCACTTCATCTGAGTGAGCCGTGCCACGGTCTGCCCACTGGAGTTCAGATAGAGTTGGTGTTGCACAACCTGACGGCCTAGCCTGTGGCTCTAGACTGTCATTTCTGCTGAGCAGAAGTAAGAGCAGAAAGACTAGCTGCCTGTACTTTCACTCTGTTTAGTTTTTTGCTTATTTCCCAGGTTGCAGGAGAAACTACGTAGGATTAATAGGTAGATTTTATGAAAACTATTCTCCACAGGTGATCTTCCTAACAGATGGTTGTTTGTAGGAAGGCTTCTTGGCATAAAGAAATATGACAGCATCAGGAGCACATTAAACTTTACAGCATCATCAGTGGCTTCTTGCTAAAATAGCCATTTCTTTTAGTCACTAGTTTCTAGGGGAAATTTGCATAGGTTTTTTTAAAAAGGTTTGTTAGAAGGTTTGCACATGAAACTTTGTATCAATCCTGCTTGCCGTTTACAGAGTGTTCTAGAGGTTACTTCTCATCAGATGCTAATTCCTTTGTGTGGTTCTTTATCAGAGTCTTCAGTCGCCTCTTCCCACGGGGCTCGCTGCTTGTCCTCCGAGCATGCCGTGATCGTGAAGGAGCAGACCGCCCAGGCTATTGCAAACACGGCACGCGCCTACGAGAAGAGTGGTGTGGAAGCAGCGTTGAGTGAGGTGAGAATGGCTTAGAAGCTCAAGTGCAAGAGGGGTGGGCTCTTGGCAATAACGACCACAGTTTCTCGCATTTCTGTTATCCTGTGCCTGCTGCATTTAACCAATCCCTCTTTATTTCTTCTGTTTTTTTCTTACTCTTTCTCTCCATTCTGCTGCCACAGCTTAAGGAAGCTGAACCCCAGAAGCCCATGTCCCCGGAAACAGACCTTGCAGAGCAGCCCGAGCAGCCCGCACAGGCTCATGACGCAGAGTCTGCTGCCCAGCCTAATGCTGAGGTCTCTGAAGTCGAGATTCCCAGTGTGGGAAGGATTCTGGTTAGATCTGATGCAGATGGATATGATGAGGAGGTACAGAGATGAGTCAGGGTTTAGCTCTCTGTCGTCAGTCTTGTATTTCCTTCTCACGTGACTGAATATAGTTGTGTGAGGTGTTTGGCAATAGTTACTGTTTTCTCATTGACGCAAATAATGGGCGAGAGGGCCTATCTCAGTTACCACTGTACACTGCTGCCAGTATATATCTACCCAGACCTGTCCTTATGAGGGCCGCTGCAGAGTCCAGATGGCTCAGAAAGGCAGAATTTAGTTTTTTGTTTGGTATTATGAGCAAAGAAATTGCCTTTAGGAGTCTTTGTCTTTGGTCATGTTAGTCCATTGTGTCTCCTCCAAATATAAAGTTTTCAGTTGTCCAGTGAGCAAAAAAACAGATGTGACTTGAAGGTGTTTTTAATTCTGAAGCTTTAGGGAGAAGCTGTAGAATCCCAGGTGGTTCATTGTCTGCCGCCTGTACAGTTGTCACCACACACTAACTGTTGGGAATCCTGTCCTCAGGTTTCTGTTTTTTCCTGTGGGGCATTTTTTTAATCATTGTAAGAGTTTCACTTTGTAAAGTGTTATTTGTGTATCCCCTAGTTTCCAGACTGTTTAAAATGTGCTCTTCATCCTAGTAAAACTCCAAAATACTGGTGTATTTAGGATATACACCCAAATTATAGAACTCAGTTGGAACTCTCGCCTCAGACGCTTCCCCTCCGAGAGTTGTAATTTAACTCGATTCTGTAGCAGCGCCACAGCGCAGGTATTTTTAGACATACATCTTTATCCATTGGCTAAATTAGAGAGAATATGTAGGAATAGCTTGTCTTGGGCAAAGTCTTGACATTGTGCAGAGGGCCAGGGCTGTGAATGTGTGTAGGACCCGGTGTGTGAGCCTTGCCTCGCAGTGGGTTCCAGCCACGGAGCACGCTGCCATGCTTCCCTGCAGCTGTCTGTTCACCTTTCCTTCATACAGTCTTCTTTTGAACCTTTCTTCTCTCCTTTTTCTCTCTGTTTTGTGCCCTCTTGTGGTAGGTGATGCTGAGCCCTGCCATGCAAGGGGTCATCCTGGCCATAGCTAAAGCCCGTCAGACCTTTGACCGAGATGGGTCTGAAGCAGGGCTTATTAAGGTATCTCTGTTTTTTGAATTCTCATCCTTATGCCACAGGTATCATAACACGGGGCAGTAATTTCCTTAGATGCTGAAAAATGGGATTAAAAGGTTTTCATCGAAGTAAAACATAGAACTTCCTTTCCTGCCCAGCTAACGACCGAGCCATCCATCTCACAGCACTGATGGCTTCTCCTCTCTTGGCACTGACGCGGCTTTGGTGTTCTGTGTTACACCTGGCCTGGAGGGCTTCTTGTTGTTCTTAGGAGCCATCTGTTCATAAAGCTGTGAATGGGACCTTGCCTTTGTAATTTGGGGGCCATAATATAAGAATGAAGGCCATGCTTTTTAAGGTACTTGAATAAAATTTAAGGTACTTGAAGAAATTGCATTCATGTCGGTTTTTAAATTTCAGGTCCTTGGTACTCAAGGATATGCCTGAAACAATTAAAACTAAATATTTGTTTTTCTGAGAACTTGATGAGGAAGATGAGTTTCTTGTGAGTATGTCTTTGGTGCCAGAGGAGTTTTATCCTTATGAAATGAAAGAAACTTTCAGATTCCATAGTTGCCTCTGTCATGTCTCAGTAAGGACTTCTCAAAAGTCTTCTTAGAGTGATGAAAACCTCTGTAGCGCTTAGGCGTCAGTTTCTGTGTGTAGAAGGTCACAGTGTGCGCTTTTCTAACCATAGTTCTGTCTTCAACAGGCATTCCATGAAGAGTACTCCAGGCTCTATCAGCTCGCCAAAGAGACCCCCACCTCTCACAGTGATCCTCGACTTCAGCATGTGCTTGTCTACTTCTTCCAGAATGAAGCGCCGAAAAGGGTAGTAGAGCGGACCCTTCTGGAACAATTTGCAGACAAAAATCTTAGCTATGATGAAAGGTGAGGAGGGGCTACTTCGGTGAACCACCCTTCCTTCTGGGTCTGGCTTGACTAACTCCTCTGAAGGGGGAGCTTTCATTGCTTTCTGAACTTCGTTCACAGGTCAATCAGTATTATGAAGGTGGCTCAAGCGAAATTGAAGGAGATTGGTCCAGATGACATGAATATGGAGGAGTACAAGGTGAGATCTTCTCTTTACGTCTACAAAGCAAACACATTAAGGCCAAACCAACAATTTTATATTATCACAGACTGACCACCCGCCGCCCACCCCCCAAAGAAAGCTGGGTGAGAATGAATGAATGATCTTTTCTTACCCTTAGAATGGCCAGTTTCTTTATTCCATTGTTCTGTTAGACTGAATCAGCACTTCATTTCTCTTAAATACCCACTTTAGCCCTGTTCTGGGCAGTAAAATTCTTGAATTCATGGCTTTGGTTTGCTTTAAATAATTTAGTTCTCTAACATTTCTATATCTGAAATTAGATTTTTACACATTAAAATGCATGCATGACTACAGATTTTCAAAAAAGGCATCGTGTTGTAGGAAAGACACTGTCCTGTGCCACCTAAAGTATGTCACCACCCCCACTGAGCTTAGTGTTGTTCTGTGAGGTTGGAATGGCCGTGTCCCTCCGTCTTCCGTCATCTGGATGGTTTTGTCAGAACTCGGGAGGCCATTCATTTATACCAGAACTGAATGACTTTGACGTGGGTGTTGGAAATTAAGATCCTAAATTCTAAAGCTCATATGAAATGAGTATTTCTGTTCCTTGGTGGAAGGAGCAAGACATGGAAAATTAAGGTCGGCGGTAGACGTTAATTCTAAATGTCGAATACTTTATTATCTGAAAGCCTTTGTGTCTCCTGTTTTTGTGCCTGGCCACATGTGCTCAATGAGTATTTGTACTGAGTTTGAAGTTTACTGTGGCGGAAAGGGTACAAGTAGTCATGGTCATAATCATGAATGGCTGTCATTCCTTTTCAGAAGTGGCATGAAGATTACAGTTTGTTTCGAAAGGTGTCTGTGTATCTCCTGACAGGCCTGGAACTCTATCAGAAAGGAAAGTAAGTTGGCCTCTTATGTCACTGAGATTACTGGTCAGGACACTTATTTATTGATGCCTACCAGGAATTCAGAAGGTCACAGCACCTTCACCCCCCTTCTCACATGTACCCTGTGCCTCTACCTTTTTCCAGTGTTTCACTTCACTTTTGCTCTGAACATCACACATGTTTTTTCATCCTTTACATAATGATAGATTTCTTAGTTGAGAGATATAATGGCCAGGTTTTCTTTGTGATAAATGAAAATGAACTCAGAAAGTGAATTTTAAGAGTTGGTGTGGACCTTAGTGAGCCTCTCGTCCACTTCTTTGTTTTAGAGTTGGGAGAAACAGAAGCCCGGGGAAGTTCCATGATTTGCCTTGGGTTTCTCGGCCAGTTTGCAGAGGAGCTGAGACTGGCTGTGGTCTTTGGCCCTCAGGCTTTTCCCAGTGCTCCATGCTGCCTCCATCATTAAGACTTTTCCATCATTTCAGCCAGTTGCATTCTTGTATTAGGGAACAGTGGGGACTAAGCCCTGGATTCGGGGAAGGAGCACTGAGCTGTTTTTTATCTACCGCTTTCTAAGGTACCAAGAGGCGCTTTCCTACCTGGTGTACGCCTACCAGAGCAATGCCGCTCTGCTGATGAAGGGGCCCCGGCGGGGCGTGAAAGAGTCGGTGATCGCTTTATACCGAAGAAAATGCCTTCTGGTTTGTACTGATTGTAAAGCCTTACGACTTTTTAATTATCTATTGTGTTTACCTCTGCTCCTTGAAGCCGTGAAGAAATACAACTTAAAAAAAATCTCCAACAGGTTTTAGATTTTTCCAAACTCTGAAGAGTAGTTTTACATGGAAACAAATTATTTTAAGTTACTTCAGTGAATGTCATTCTTCTTCCACCCCTGGTAGAAGTTAGGTGAGAATCACTTATCCCCATTTCGGTGCCCTTTCTATGTACTGCATGATAGCTTTTATCACATGGCCTGTCTACTAGATTGTGAGTTCCTGAGCACAGATCCTCTTCTTATTCAGCTGTTTACTTGGTGTCTGGCCCAGAGTAAACATGTAAGAAATGTGTGTTTTTCCTGTGTTCCCTGCTAAGCTAGTAGATGAGCATTTTAGTGACTTCTAAAGAGATTCCAGTTTTTTTTTAAAAGGTATGAACCATCAGGATCGGTCCTGCCATTCTGTTAATATCCTCGTCATACACCACTGGAGATCTATCCTGACCTATTTTGCATTTGGCCGCCACGTGGGAAGGAGACCCATGTCCCCTCTGCCTCCCCAGGGGTTCCTGCAGGTGCTTGTCCTTCAGAAACTACAGAGGCGGCTTTCCCAGACCCACGTGCTTGCCTTTAGCCTCTCTGACACCCGGCAGGATCACCCTTCACGGGAGGAGTCAGGCCAGCATTTCTCCCACTGCTTCTGTTAATACCAAGTGGAGGAGATTAAGTCATGACATGTATTTATCTCAGAAGCTTCATTTTCTGATTAGACTTCGGTTCCTGCATCAGTTATAGGTATGGCAGGGCACTTTGAAGCTGAAAAAAGGGCCTTGTAGATTTGATGGACCCAAATTTTAGTAAAGACATGATTTTATTTTTTAAATCACCAAATACAGATTACATTTTGAACATCCCACTCAGCTGCCCCAGGGAGACAGTACTAGGGATTTAGAGTCTTTCCACCTCTGGCTCTCAACCTCCAGTGAGCGTCAGAATCGCCTAAGGAGCTTTCAGAAGGTTGGGACCCAGGCGTCTCCCCATACAGTTAAACCAGTCTCCTAGGGAGGCGCCTGGGCACCAGCTTGCCTTCTGCAGGTGATTCTGATGTTCAGTGAAGATTGAGAACCATTGAATAGGCCTTTTGATAGAAGCGGGTGTTAAATATGACCTTGACTTGTAAGTTTAGGCCACTGGGTCAGAGACTTTGCTGCATTCGGGTCACCTTGGGAGCATTAAAAAAAAAAAATCCCAGCGCCCAGGTCACCCAAATACCAGTCAGTCAGCTTGCTTGGGTTGGGGCATCGGTACTTTTTAAAGATCCCCAGGCATTTCCAGTGTACAGTGGAGTTTGGGAAGTACTTGTTTAGGCTCTTCTAAAATAGATATTCTCTTTCAGACTTTTATTTTTGTTCACTCTGTTTTTTATCTATAGGAGCTGAATGCCAAAGCGGCTTCTCTCTTTGAAACAAATGATGAGCACTCTGTAACAGAGGGTATTAATGTGATGAATGAGTTGATCATTCCCTGCATTCACCTTATCATTAATAACGACATCTCCAAGGATGACTTGGATGCCATTGAGATCATGAGAAACCACTGGTGCTCTTACCTCGGGCAAGATATTGCAGGTGTGCTGTTGTTGCCACTTCCAGTAATTTGTAAGGCCCTTGAGAATTCTAGAAGTTGCAGTGGACTCAGTTTGTAGTACCGGTTGTCAAACCATTTTAAGGCACTGGAATCCCCTAGAATATACAAGAGTCAAAAGTACATCTACTCTATTGAAACAAGGAATGGGAGCCTGCACCCCTGTCCTTCTTAGCCTCCCCTTACCTCCTCTGGGGCTGCTGAATCACCTCCACAGCCAGCCAGCCAGCTCTGTTTGAAATAAGTCACTGCTCTCCAGGAATGTCAGACTGCTCTTACTTTTTCGTCTGCCGAAATCTGAACTTTAATTTTATAGTTTAAAAATAAAAATCTATTTATGCAGCTTGATTACCTGTTGGTGCCGTAATCAAATTTTCCTGTGACTTGAAGTTGCAAGACATAAACATATTATTAACTATGATGCCTTCAAGGTTAACAAATTAGTAAATGGAACGTCTGTGCATGTCCAAAGCATTTTGGAGAGGGAGCCTAAAACTAGGTATTTTTAGGTGAGTTTGATAGATTTAGAAAGTTGCTACGTATCCTAATACGAATCCTCTTTGTTAGTTTCTCACTGATGTAGAGATATTCTGTTGACTTGTTAAAGTTCATAATATTTATTGAAAAATTCTATAATAATTAGTAGCTATGAATTTTGTTTTAATGTCTTCAGTTTTTACTTAGACCATGTGTGATACATAGCTTTACATAATGCCGTGTACACACTAGTATATTTTAATTACTTGAAGGAAAAGAGCAGCATTTTATTTACGGCAATAGTATATTTACGGTACATTATATTTATGGTACTTTCTCAAATTTTAAAGGATGATTGATTGGAAGACGTGTCCATAATGAAGTGAATATATAGTGTTATTCTGCCACACGTCACATGGCTTAAAACAGTGACCTAAAACTTTGGTATATTTGGCAAATAGGTCTTTGCTACTGGTTTGGCCTGAAGGAATCATCATTTGTCATTAGCTGACCAGAACAATGCTTTAACCTTTCAGGTTGGGTGATGGCTGTATGAAAGACCGTCTCCTATCATTGCAGACTTAGTTTTTACTCAGAGATTTATTTAGCTGTATAGTAACCATCCATTTTTCCTCCACAGAAAATCTGCAGCTGTGCTTAGGGGAGTTTCTACCCAGACTTCTAGATCCTTCTGCAGAAATCATTGTCTTAAAGGAGCCTCCGACTATTCGACCCAATTCGCCCTATGACCTTTGTAGCAGGTTTGCAGCTGTCATGGAGTCAATTCAAGGGGTGTCAACTGTGACAGTGAAATAAGCCCCCACGTGTTCAAATCCCATCCTGGTCTTTGGTTGACTGCCTGTTGCACAGAAGTCTGTTGTCACAGTGTTTACCTTGGGAAGGGGATTAGGTGGAAAAGTAAGATTCAGATCCAGACCCCAACCATACTGTGTATGTAAAGAAGGATTGAAAATAAAATTGCACTTTTTAGGTACAGAATCATAAAAGCGATTTCACTAAAAAAGGCAGGAACCAGTGTATTAAGGTATTGATTTATGGCAGAAGACCTGAAATGCCTCTTGTACCTACAGGCGTGCTTGGGCTTTTCTAAGCCTCTTGACACTTTTAAAATTATCCTTCAGGCATAAGTGTTTTTGACAGCAGAGTAGAAGGGTGATTCATCAGAACCTGAACCATATGAACAGCTACTAGTTATTTTATCAAATACAGATGACATTAAAAAATTCTTAACTGCAAGAGAGGAGAAGCATACACCTTGCCTGGCTCTTGACAGGAGATGACAAGATAGGTTGTTGATGAACCACTACCCTTTCACACGTGGGTAGAACATAAGGTCATGCATGTGGCAGTAAGATGTTCAAAAGTCAAAAGAAAGCTGCCTCTCCTTCCTTTCTTCTCTCTCTTTTACTTTATATTTTTAAATAAACCAGAAAACCTCATACTCAGTCCTGAGTGAAAGAAAGGAAGGCATTAAGGACGTCAGACGGAGTAACAACATTGTGAAACTTGACTAAAGATCACGTTTTCATAGTTAACCATTTAGGTAAAAATTTCTAGTGTCTGAAAATTGTCAAAACCCATGTCTAAGGCTGCTGCTGGCCCAGAAGAACATTTTGATGCCCCTCCCCTTTTTTGCTTCTAAAAAATAAGGGATGTGGGTTTGTAAAAAGAAAAAAAAAATCTATATATATATGTATATGTAGAGAGAGAAATATCCCCTCTTGATAATTTTTAAAAGGCTCCAAATTGGGTATCCAAATTTTAAGATTAATGAGGGAATCGTGGGAGGGAAAAACACTTACTACAACAATGCAGATTTTATAAATGTGCAATAAAAGTATTTGTTTTACCTTTGGTATGCAGTATGGCCTTTATTTAAATATATATTTTCTGTTTTGGAAATGGATGGACTCAATAAGCGTTTCTCACGTTTCAGTTTTTCTTCTTGAAAAGAGAAATGCAGATTAGAGCATTGAGAAGCTTGATGGGGATGAAAGGCAGTGGTCACTTCTTGAGCAGCACCTAGTGGTGACTGATCTCTTTTCATCTCATTTGCTAGTTGTATTGCATGTAAGTGTATCCACTTTGTAATTTTTCTGATTTAGAAGGCAAAAAAATTATTTTCTTGAAACCAAATTCTTATATTTTGGTTAAATTAATGGTTAGGCCGTCTTTTACAGATATTCAGGGGTGCTTTTGTGTTTTAAAGCTCACTGCAAAGATCTGTTTCATGGGAAATTAATCACTTTTCTTACCCATTGATTACCTTTTACTATTTAAAATTCTAGGCAGTAGCACCATTTGCCTTCTGCTTTTAAATACCTGTCATTACTGATTACTGTGCACAGTTATATAACAACCCTGGGATGAAAATGGGGGCTGTGGTTTGTCCAAGGTCATAGGTGTCCTAAGTAGTGGAGCCAGGACACTAACCCTTGGTGTGTCTCACTTCATAGCCTGTGCTATATTAACAACTGCTTGACTGCCCTTGGGAGTCTTGTAAAATCTTTTGCTTTGTACCTTTCCACATTAGTTATTTCCTGATGAGCTTTTGAGAACCTGTAGTTGGTGAAGAAAGGAACAGCTGTACATCTGTAGTGTTGGATCCACTCAGACCACCATGGCGGGTACTGGTGCTGCCTTAGGTACAGCTTAGTTTCTTTCAGGGTCAGCAAACTGTCTCAAGCTAAGAGTGGCTTTACTTATTTAAAGGGTTGTGAAAAAGAAGGATGAGGGGAAGGGATGTTGGGGGTGGGGTGGGAGAAAGAACCAGTGTGACCCTTAACCAGAAGTGATTTCAAGAGTTTGGGCAGGGTACTTGACCTCAGCATGAATTCCCTGGAGACTGGGTTTAGCCTTTCCCTGGTTAACTGGAATTGGCAATCCTTTCCCATTTGGATTTGTTAATTAGCTCTTTCAAGAAGTATGGAGCATATAAACTCATTGTTATCCTACCCACTTCAAGAAAGAGGTGTGAAGTGGATACATAGAACAATTTAAATAATGAATGAAGAAGAGGCAAGGGTTGAATGAAGGGCTGGGATGTAGCAGGGGTAGGATAGAAGGGAGAATTAACTGCAGCTGTAGTTTACTCATTTTCCTTGCTCGGTTTATTATGTTTCATTGAATGAATATACCTTACAATTTATTATGCTAATTGTCATTTGAGTGTTTCCAGTTTTTGGTTGCTACCCATAATGCTACCAGGAACGTTCATGTACATGTCTTTTGATGCGCCCAAGAATGCATTTCTGTTGGTATGTAATTCTGAGTGGAATTACTGGGTCCTTAGAATATATGGGTCATAGGAATAGGTAGATGTATCTTTATTAGGTTCTACCAGTTTTCCGAAGCAGTTATACCAATTTAAACTCCTACCAGCAGTTTATAAGAGTTCCAGTTGCCCCATATCCTTGTCAAGATTTGATTTTGTCAGTATTTTTAATATAGCCATTCTGGTAGACATGTGATGATATCATTTTGATTTGCACTTCCCTGTGTCAGCTGAAGAAAAATGCACAACCTACAAGTTGCAAGTTATGTTTTATTTAGGGACCTTACTGAGGACTGTGGCCCTGGAGGCATCCTCTCAGATAGCTCTGAGGAACTGTTCCAAAGAGGTAAGGGAGGGAAAAACATGTAGTTGAACATTAAAAGACTGCTACTAATCTCAAAAACACCAGACATTTCAAGTTAATGATTTTAGTGCTTTTCTACCTATGAGAAGATGCGAGCCTCATTGAAATGATTCCTTAGATATGTACTTTAACTATCTAGGGCCAGTATCCTGTTTTTCTCTGTCCTGAATTCCCCTCAGGGTGCACCATCAGGGCTGGCTGCAGTGGCTGATGGCTTGATGGTAGGCAACATTCCTTTTTTTCCTGGGATGGCAGGCAACATTCCTTTGTCCACATCTGTGTCCTAAGGATGTCCAGCATCTCTTAATATACTTATTGGCCTTTGGCTATTCTGTTTTTTGAAATACGTATATAAGTCTTTTGCCCACTTTTTTTTTTCTTTTCCTTAGTGATTTATAGGAGTTTTTTGAAAATATAGTCCAGTTATGGAAGCTTTTTTGGTTATATGCATTGCCTATATCTTCTCCCACTCTGGCCTTTCATTTGATGTCTTTGGGTGAAAACAAGTTTTTAATGTTAAGGTTGTCTAGTTTATCAGTCTTTTCCTTCATGGTTAGTGCTACTGTGCCCTATTGAGGAAATTATTTCCAAGGTCATAAAGATATTCTGTGTTATCTTCCAGAAGTTTCACTGTTTTACCCTTCACATTTAGTGGACTGACCCTCACCATTTATTGAAAACATTTTGTGTTTCCCAGTGCTATGCCTTTGTCATAAGGTGTCTACGTAGGGTTCTGCTTCTGGGCTCTTTTGTCTGTTCTATCGGCCTGTTGGTCTGCTTGTACCAATATCACATTGTCCTAATTAGTGTAGCTTTATAAGTCTTGATATCTGGTACAATAAATTGTCCAGTTTGGGACATCTTCAATATCATCTTGGCTATTCTTGATTTTTTTATATTTCCATATAAACTTTAGAATCAGTTTGTCAATTTCACACATGCATACACAAATCTCCAGGGATTTTGATGTGGTTTATAGTGACTATAGATAATTTGAAGAGAATTGACATCTGATCTATGAACATTGTGTATACTGTTTATTTAGGTTTTCCTCAGTTCCTGTATAAAGGTCTTCCACCTCTTTCATAAGATTTATTCCTGGATCTTTGATGTTTTTCAACCTATTGTAAATGCTGTGATTTTTTTAAATTCCATTTTTAATTGTTTGTTGCTGACATCTGGAAACAAATGGATGTTTTTATATCAAGCCTGTAAGTTTATTAATTCCAATAGTTTATCAGGTTTTTTTTAGGTCTTCTGTATACACTATGTTATCTGTGAATGATGACTATTATTTCAAGTCCTTACAACGTTTCTTTTTCTTGACTGGTCACACTAGGACCTCTGGTATAATGCTGAATAGAAGTGGTGATAGTGGGTGTCATTATCCCCCCCCCCATATCAGGGAGAATGTTTTCAGTATTTCACCATACTGTAGGCTTTTTATAAATTCCGTTTATTAGATAAAGAAAGATTCCTTTTATTCCGAGTTTGAGTTTTTTTTAAATTATGAATGGGTGTTGAAATTTATCAAATGCTTTTTCTTTATCTATTGAAATGATTACATGGGTCTTTTCCTTTACTCTGTTCATGTGTGAATTACATTTAGTAATTTTAAACCAACCATGTTGCCAGAAGAAACTGAATTTGATTGTGATATATTTTTTATATGCATATGGAATTTTTTCATATTCTATTTAGGACTTTTGCGTGTATATTCATGAGAGAGATTGGCCTTTAATTTTCTTTTCTTGTAATGTTCTTATCAAAGTTTTGCTGTAGATTATTCTGGCCTTATTGCATGAGTTGGGATGTTCTCTCAATTTCTATGCTCTGAAAGAGTTTGTATAAGATAGGATTCCTTAATTTCTGGCAGAATTCATTGTTGAAGCCATCTGATCCCAGAGTTGTTTTTTTGTGTGTTTTGAAAAGATGCTTTTAATTATAGATTCAGCTTCTTTTATACATTTAGGGTTTTCAGACTTTTGGTTACTCCTTGTGTCAGTTTTGGAAAATTATTAGAAATTCATCCAAAAAAAGAGAAATATGTCCATTTTGTCTAAAATTTAAAATTTACTTGGCAAAACGTTTATAATAACGCCTTGTGTGTGTGTGTGTGTGTGTGTGTGTGTGTGTGTGTGTGTGTTTAATGGCTCCAGGAGCTTAGTAATGTCCCCCTTTTCATTACTGATACTGGGTGACACGTATCTTCTTTTCTTTTTGGTTAGTATTTCCAGAGGTTTATTGGTCTTTTCAAACAACTTTATTTTGTTTTTATTTATTTTTCTCTTGTGTAAGTTTTTTCCTGCCTTTTTATTTATTTATTTTTGGCCATGCCATGAGGCTTGTGGGATCTTAGTTCCCCGACCAGGGATCAAACCCGTGCCCCCTGTAGTGGAAGCACAGAGTGTAACCACTGGACCTCCAGGGAATTCCCTTTTCTACCTTTTTAATTCAGAGCTCTTCAGCAGTGATTCCTAACCCTGGTCACCAATCCAGAATCAGCTGTCACTTTAAAAATCCCGGTTGCCAAGGCCTCAACCCTGCAGGTATGGACTAATTAGACTTCCCTGGACCCCAGATGCTTTTATGCTTGGAAAGCATCACAGGTGATTCTGATAAACATACAGTCACAGCTTAGAACTACTTCTTCATAGAACTTCCATGCCTACTAGTAAGGTGGCTTTTACATTGTCCTCAACACACTGAGTTCTGTGGTTTCATAAAGTCTGTAGAATCTTCTGCAATGATAGTTTACCGGCTTTTATGCTTTCTGAATTAATGTATTATAACTTTGGTGTATTCCTCATGTTGTGAAGCTCAACTCTGATGGAGATATAGAAAAATATATTTTTTTCTGTGTAATTAACCTTTCTTTTAATTACCATAAACACATCAGTTCCTTAAAGTTCGCTCACAGGCTCAGCATCTCAGCTATTCAGTCATTACACTGCTTTTCCCTGAACCTTTAAAACAATTATCCACATTCTCTTAGGCTATTAAACACTAAATTGACATAGTAATCTACTACACATCAGAGTGGAACTGCCTTAAGAGATTTTCAGGGCACTTTCATGTCCTCCTCCTTTCAGCCCTCTTGTTTGCTGCATTGCCCAATAGGCTGCTGGCTAGTTTACCTGATTCCACAACCTCCTTGTTGTGTATAACTGATTGGCCATTTACAGACAAGTGAATGGGTCTTACAAGGTAGAGACCTGGTCTCCTCCCTTCTCAGATAAGATAAGCCTGGATTGTTCCTGCTATGAGGAAGACAAGAAATTGTGACATTAAGCAATGAAGCAGGAATATTAACTTTGAGTAGGAGAAGGGGACAGAAACCTTCTAAAGAATCTAGGTGACTTGGGTGACGAAGAGCAGCCCCCACTCGACACAACTAGAGAAAGCCCGCACACAGCAGCGAAGACCCAGTGCAGACAAAGACAAAGTAAATTAAAAAAAAGAATTTAGGTCACTTGGAATTGATAAGCTGCTACCTAGGTACTGAGGGATTGCCAAGAGTGTGTGCTGGTCCTTGTATTAATCATGTTCATGGAGGTATGACCAGTTTTCTATCTAGAGCCCTAACGGTGGGCTAGAGGTATCACTCATGCCAAAGATGGTCTTCCCAAATGAGCATTTAGATTTTAACAGTAAGGATGGAACCCCCAATGATGACAGGAGTAGCATCATCATTCACTAAGTCATCTTGACCGTCTCTACTTAGGGAATAACCAGACCTCACTCATGAGGTGAACAGTTTTACAGCTTTCCTGATTTATAAACCACTGCTGAATCAGTGTGTCTCATGAAGATGTAGTTCATGGAAAGAATATTGGCATCGTTAGCTAACAACTGAGTTCCAATACTGGCTAAACCTACTTTCCTGGTCTATAAAACCAAAAAAATCCTTAACCTTGCTGTTATGTTCTAAGGGTTAAAAGAAACAATAGATGCAGCAATGACTTGGTGTGAAGTATTGTTAGCTGCAGGTCTCGTGTGGAAATGTTTTGTGGGGCAAGGTCTTTAAGGCTTCTCCTTGGCCTATGTAGGGCTCACAGGTGGATGCTAAATAACTGGGACGTAATGTAGACATCCAGGGTGCTGTAGGTCTCTGGCAAGCGGATGTGATCATATTTTAGCCAGTCTGACTGGAAGAGAGATGCTGAAGGGATCCGGGCCTATGCTGGATAGAAAAATTACAGTATCTCCTGTCGGGTTCTTTTCTTGCTTTGGGTATATTTTTTCTTTAATCGTTTTATTGAATGGCCTAAACTTGATAGGGAACAGTGAGTCAATAGCTTTCTTTTTGTTTCCATGGCTACCTTCCAGTATGATCCTTTGGCTGTCCTTTCCCTGAGAACTTGATTGCCCCGTTTGAGTATGAAAAGAATAATTTTCATGTATTATAGCGTCTGGACCAGTCTAGATCAAAAGTTCACTCTCATCCATTTGCTTCAGTGCTTCTCCCCTCATCTTAGTCCAGGCCTCAGCCTGAAGTTCGGGGCTAGCAGTAAGGAAGGAGCCGTGGGATGTTTTTCTACTCCCCTGCTCCGTTCCCCTCCTAACCCCCAGCTCTGGCAGCCCTAGAGCCTGGGGGAGGAGAGTTTATAGCAGAAGAAGGCAAAGGACAGTGTTTATTTTTTTGTTTGTTTGGTTGGTTGGGTTTTTTTTTTTTTTGCGGTACGCGGGCCTCTCAGTGCTGTGGCCTCTCCTGTTGCAGAGCACATGCTCCGGACACGCAGGCTCAACGGCCATGGCTCATGGGCCCAGCCGCTCCGTGGCATGTGGGATCTTCCCGGACCCGGGCACGAACCCGTGTCCCCCTGCATCGGCAGGTGGACTCTCAACCACTGCGCCACCAGGGAAGCCCCAGTGTTTACTTTTTAAAGAAATAGCTTTGTTTCTAATACACTCTTGTTCTTTGTTATGGCAAGAATCCAGTTACTAGCTCTTGGGTGGGGTATTTTATGGGTTCTTCAGAGAGCTCTGTAGAAAACTTCCAGATCATTCCCTGATATGGCTTTTGGACTTCCTGGCTGGCCTCTTCCAGTCCCTCTCAGCTCCTGCTCTAGTCATTCACACCGTCCAGCAGCGCTCTAGGACAGTGTCACCCAGACTGCCTGCCCAGCACCCATCTGGGCTACAGAAAGCTTACCATCCTTGCCCCAGTAAAAGGCAGAAGGGCGGGTGCTGCCACTCTGCCCCACTCGAGCCAGCCCCCTGCTGCAGGCTGCTCCGGTGGTGGTCAGGCACCCTCCTCTGTGCCTCCATAGCCCAGGAGTGTCTGCAGCTCAGCACAGGTGTGATGGGTGTGTTTCAGATACCCATCTTCCCTGCTGGGAACTGCTCCATCTGTGAGTGGTTCTTCTGAGGTCCATCTCCACCCCACTCCTCACAGGGAAGGGTAGAGACACCACAGTCCTCCCAACTGTTACGAACTCCCTTCCGGGAAGCCTCCCTAATGAGTCTGGGTGTTTCTCTCATGTAGGTGTTGGGTGTGAAGGCTGACCACCAGTTTGGTTACTTCTTAGCAGCAGTGGGGTGAGCCCCTGTCATTAGAATCCAGGGCATGTATCACCCATGGGATTTGGCTTTGAGGCACTATTCAAAATTCTGGGCAACAACAAAACAGTCTGTACACATACTATAAATGTGGCAAGGTAGCAAGAACAACTGGCTTAAAAAAATAAATCCATCAGTTAGTAGAGTAGAATGTGATCCCAGCTTCTTTCAGTTCCATATCAGAGGCCAGTGACTGCAAACATTTCCCTAACTCTGAGTTTTGTATTATCCTAACCCTCCCTGGCTGCTAAGACACACGTCTCCTGTCCAGAAGCCCATAAAACTATTTCTTACTTTCCTCCCATCCCAAAATGTGTCTAACCCTTGGGACTTTTCCCTTAGAGCTAGTCTCAGAGGCTCAGAAGGGTAACAGATGAATGTTTTGATACGGACCTTCTGGAATGCCTTCTCTGCTAATGATGAAATGTTCAGACCCAAAGGAAGGCCGGTGGAGAAGACAGCACCGAACATATCAAATTCTAACTGCATCACGTTTGGCGAGTCCCCGGGTTATTTTCTTACAATGCTTTGCACATAATAAAAGCTTTTGCCTTGAAACATCGATTGATTGATGTCCCTTTCTGTTCCTAATACATATGACAACACACCTCTCCATGTGTAACCACAATAAAGAAATGTTTTTGATGTTAATTTGCCACAAATGCATGAGAAAAGGCTGAACTGAAGCTAAGATTTAATTAGTTCTATTTTTATTTCTCATTATTTTCCCTACAACGCAGGTAGATAAAAACAGTGGCAGTTTTTGGTGAAAAGCATCTTATTCCTCAGACTCTTTCTATAAAAGTAGCTTCTGGCCAGAATGCAGATCACCTTTCCTTCAGGGGATGACATGCTATTGACTGCTTGGGAATCAATCAACAGTCCCTGCCCCACTCCTATCGTTTTAAAAAATGCCTTTGGGGACTTCCTTGGCGGTCCTGTGGGTAAGACTCCGAGCTCCCAATGCAGGGGGCCCGGGTTCGATCCCTGGTCCAGGAACTAGATCCCACATGCATGCTGAAACTAAGTAGTCCACATGCTGCAACTAAAAGATCCTGCGTGCCACAAGTAAGACCTGCCACAGCCAAAATAATAAGTAAATATTAAAAAAATGCAGACCTTGGGGGGCTTCCCTGGTGGCGCAATGGTTGAGAGTCCACCTGCCGATGCAGGGGACACGGGTTCGTGCCCCAGTCCGGGAAGATCCCACATGCCGCGGAGCGGCTGGGCCCGTGAGCCATGGCCGGTGAGCCTGCGCGTCCGGAGCCTGTGCTCCACAACGGGAGAGGCCACAGCAGTGAGAGGCCCGCGTAATGCAAAAAAAAAAAAAAAAGTGCAGACCTTTAAAAAATTTTTTTCAATGCCTTTGTGCCCTTTATAAAGGAGAGTTAGGAAAACAGGCTATTTTTTTTCTTAATAAACCTTTAGTTTGTGTCCAGTTTCCTTGCAGAGGAAGCCATAATCACATGCTGATGAAAAATGCCATCAGCACCTGCACACATGGGATTAGGATGAGGGCTGCAGGTCACCAGCAGGACCAGGTGAGCCACCTGGCAACAAAGATCCTGTTTAGACCTCAACAAACGCACGGAGCACAAGATTTTTCTTTTAGGTCTTTGGTTTTTTCTTCTGCTTGGGTGCTAGTTTTTCCTTTGGTCTGGTAGATTGTCTCAGTCACCCATCCCCATGAAGCAACAGGATGGGGTGGGTGACAAAAGCCTGCCATGGCATCCAAGCCTTGGATTCAAGTCTCATCCAGCTAATTACTCACCGTGGGCATGTTGCCTAAATTCTTCATTTTCTCATTAGCAAAACAAATAACATCTGTTCTCCCAATCTCAAAAAAAAAAACCCTCAATATAACAGTAAATAAAACACAAGATATGTGAAAGTGCGTTGTCATCTCTTAAACCCTACACAACTGTGTGGTAGGGATATGGCCCAGGGACAAGGTGTTAGGAAAGGTGGAGCAGGCTACTGTTTCGGTCAGCTGACCTCCTGTTCCTGGCCTCATGCTTGGCTTCCCTTGGTTCTGAGAACAGAGACAACATGCTCCTTCCTACTTCACCAGCCTTGTCTTTTACTTTTTTCTCTCTCTGTCTAGAATTGCTATCCATCATTTAGCTTGTAGGCAGTTATCATTCCCTTAGGGTACCCGCTCATTTAACCTGACTAGGTTAAATTGTTCCTATTGCATGATCTTATAGAACCATGTACCTTTCAGGATTTGTAAAGTTTGTTACAACTACAATTAGCATTAATGTGATTTCCCATTAATATTTGTCTCCCCTAATTGCCTATATGAGGGGCAGGGATACGTTTTGTCCTACCGTTTTATTCCTGGTTGCTAGCACAATGCCTAGCACATGGTAGGTGCTCAATAAATATTTGTTCAAAGAGTGAATAAACGGCCAGATGGATGAATAACAAAATGAGTCCTTCTTGTAGATCCTATGGGATCCAAGGATCACTCTTGGATATTTGAGCTTCACCCCTGAATGAAACTTGGCCTAAAGATCCTTGAAACATAACCAAGAAGGGGTAGTTGATAAAATGGGCATTGGAACCAGAGAAGGCCGGAATACAAATTTGATGCAAACTGCTCTTTTATACTCAAAAATTTATTTACCTAAGAGTCATTTGGATTTGTGTATGTCAAGTGGACATATACAAAAGGACATACTGGGAAAGGAGCTTTCTGGAGAAACTGTGACTCCTAGAGGATGCTATTCTGGGTGAGAAGGTAACTGAGTCAGGTGCTGAAGACGAAGTTGCACCTGAGCAGACTCATTTCCTCAGGAAAAAAAAAGAAGGGAACTGGTCTGGGCTGTGCCGGCAAACTTGTTTATTCTTGTGTTGGTGCGTGCACATTCTGTGGTGGCTACCTCAAGATGCCAGGGCTATGCCAATGTTGTTTAATTGAGAAGGAGAGGCATCTGAGCACAAGCAGTACAGCCTCAAGGCAAAGCACAGTACCAGCGTGTGGAGGGAGGGAGCTCCTCAGTCCTGTGAGCAAAAGGTGCCTCTGAACTTGGAAAAGGGACATATCTGGGGACACTGGGAACCATCACCCTTAGTTGTTCTCCTGTGGGAATTGTCAACGGGGTCAGTGGTGACTCTCAACTGATTAAGGCAGTGGGAGGCAGATGGTAGCCAGAGGATCAGGGTGGACACGCAGGGTAGTTTCAGCTGATGAGCAGGTTTTTGAGCAAGCGGGAGGCTCCTCCTTGAGGACTTGCAGAAATGCCTGAGGAAGACCTGGCCCAGGCGGTCAGGAAGCAAAGGAACTTGGGTCATTGTTGTGAAAGGGACTTTACTGGTTGCCACAGCCTAGGTAGTTCTGCTGACATTTAGGTTAAAATTTAAGGGATTTATAATGTGATTTTGCATATGGTAAAAGACATTTCCAAGTAGCTGATAATTCTCTCCACATGTACGCCCACATTGGGCAGTCCTTGGGTACAGCCACAAGGACTGATATATTGTGAAGCTCCCTTTCAAATCATGCACCCGAGACTGAAAATGAACCCAAGGAGGGTCCCTGTCCTGAGGTGATATAATATCACCAATAATTCATTTTCATTTGCAAAGGCATATCTTTAGCTTTTCTGTCTTCATATCCAGTAGACTAGGTTTTCTAGGTTGAACGCTATTTTGTAATATGTTTTCCCTAGTAATAAAAGAATCAAGTATATAATTAATGTTATGAGTTTAAAAGTATTTTATGTAAATAAAATCTAAATCAGATAAACATGTCTTTAGAAACTGTGCCTTGATTTTTCATTCTGAAATTAGGATCGCCATATCACCAAGATAGTCAAATTCTTGAACAAATGAGACAGTGTCTACCACCTCTAAAATGAGGCAAGCAAATATAGAGTGATGGAGGATATGGAAGAGAGAGGATTCTCCTGACATTCCTCTGTTCCATAGATTTCTTGGCAAAGCTTGTCCTAGATGAACAGCATCCTAGGTCTTGGCATTAGGTGGAACAAGCGATCGAACTTCTCCGCTGGAGCACAGGATGGTGGGGCTGCTGTAGGGACAGCCATCTGGACAGAGGGCACATCTTCTTTTCCCAGGCAGGCCGAGGAGATAAGGAGTAACCCACCAAGGGCCAGGAAAACACCAGCAGCCCAGCCCAGCTAGAGGGCATCTCCAAACTCCCACCAAGGCACAATCTCAGGGACGCTGTCATCCCAGAAGTCTTGGATTGTGGCGCAGGCCACCCAGGAGACTGGAAAGAGGGGAGTGGCCAAAGCTGATGCCTCCAAAGTCCCTCCCAGGAGGCAAAGCCACCTCTGGAATACCCATCTGATCCTTGAAACCGGAAGCATTGGGCCCCAAAACCAGAGAGCAGAAGCCCCAGTAGTCCCAGCCCATGGGAGGCTACCATGAGGATGCGGGATGCCTGGAGCTCCAGGGGCAGAGACGAGAAGGACTCAAAGGCCTTACACACAGTGGTAACTTCCTCTTGATCTACGCAGACCTCCCAAAGTCCTATGATCCAGGTCTCCATTTCGTTCAGCTCCAGACTGAGAGTTTTCCATTGGGGCAGGACGGTGGTGACACATGAACAGACCCAGCCAAGCAGAGAGAGGAGCAGTCCCCCAAGCTGGGCTTTCCCACGGAAACTCCAGGCCATGGTTGCTCCCACCACAAAGGAAAGGCAGAAAGGAAAGGAGGACAGGCGGCTTGGTGACTGGTCAGCAGGCAGGACTTCTGGGGAGCTGAGTGGAGTCCACTCAGCAACTGAGGCAGGTGCCAGGAACTTGGCAAACTTTGGGTTTAGAGGGTGTACCCAAGATTGGATGTGGGTGTGGATTCTGGGGGAGGGTCCCATGAGAGGCAAAAAAGCCAGACAGTAAGCCATCAATACATATTTGATGAGTGAATTCATACGCTTAAATCACTCCCCAGTTCCGAGAAGACGAGAATGATGTTCTGGGAATATACATTGATGTAATCTTTCTGGAGGGTAACATGGCTTCATGTTTTACACTTTTAAATATCTGCATACTTTGACCCAGCACCCTACGTCCAAGAACTTACCTTAATTTACTGTGAATATATACCAATATTTATGAAAATATCCACTGAACTAGTGTTAATAATTATATATTATTATGTACAATTTAGGCAGCTGTTTTAAATTGATGTAGAAGAAATTTTAATGACATGAAAAATGCTTTTGAGGCTTCCCTGGTGGCGCAGTGGTTGAGAGTCCGCCTGCCGATGCAGGGGACACGGGTTCGTGCCCCGGTCCGGGAAGATCCCACATGCCGCGGAGCGGCTGGGCCCGTGAGCCATGGCCGCTGAGCCTGCGCGTCCAGAGCCTGTGCTCCGCAACGGGAGAGGCCACGGCAGTGAGAGGCCCACGTATGGCAAAAAAAAAAAAAAAAAAAATGCTTTTGATACGTTGTTAAGTGAGAAAAGCAGTGACCAAACAGTATATAGAGTATATAGAATGCAGTTTCACTTTCACAAAAAAGCGCATATATCTGTATCTATGTGTGTGTATCTATATGTGTATATACCACAAAATGTTAACCATGGTTATTTTACTGGAAGGATTATGGATAGTTCTTATTTTCTTTTGTTTTTGTCTTGTGCTTGTCTATGTATTTTATACATTTTTACAAATTTATCATTTAGTATTTTTGTAAACAGAAGAAAAAAATTCCCAAATCCAAGGAACCTATCCAGACCCAGAATATACCAGGAGGAAAAGCCCTTCCTCCCCAGTCCCCTGCTGCTGCTGGGACAACAGCTATAAATAGATGGTAGTCACACCAGCTTCCATTCCTATTTGTTGCTGCTGCCAAGAGGCAGGTTCCGACAGGAAAGGCAATAATTTGCATTTACTGAGTGAGGCTAAATACCAGACTTTTGGCCAGATTCTTTTTTTTTTTTTTTTTAACATCTTTATTGGAGTATAATTGCTTTACAATGGTGTGTTAGTTTCTGCTTTATAACAAAGTGAATCAGTTATACATATACATGTGTTCCCATATCTCTTCCCTCTTGCGTCTCTCTCCCTTCCACCCTCCCTATCCCACCCCTCTAGGTGGTCACAAAGCACTGAGCTGATCTCCCTGTGCTATGCGGCTGCTTCCCACTAGCTATCTATTTTACGTTTGGTAGTGTACATATGTCCATGCCACTCTCTCACTTTGTCACAGCTTATCCTTCCCCCTCCCCATATCCTCAAGTCCATTCTCTAGTAGGTCTATGTCTTTATTTCCATCTTACCCCTAGGTTCTTCATGACCTTTTTTTTTTTCTTAGATTCCATATATATGTGTTAGCATACTGTATTTGTTTTTCTCTTTTTGACTTACTTCACTCTGTATGACAGACTCTAGGTCCGTCCACCTCACTACAAATAACTCAATTTCGTTTCTTTTTATGGCTGAGTAATATTCCATTGTATATACGTGCCACATCTTCTTTATCCATTCACCTGTTGATGGACACTTAGGTTGCTTCCATGTCCTGGCTATTGTAAATAGAGCTGCAGTGAACATTGTTGTAATGACTCTTTTTGAATTATGGTTTTCTCAGGGTATATGCCCAGTAGTGGGATTGCTGGGTTGTATGGTAATTCTATTTTCAGTTTTTTAAGGAACCTCCATACTGTTCTCCATTTATAAGCAGCTCATGCAGCTCAATAGCAAAAAAACAAACAACCCAATCCAAAAATGGGCAGAAGACCTAAACAGACATTTCTCCAAAGAAGTTATACAGACTTCCAACAAACACATGAAAGAATGCTCAACATCATTAATCATTAGAGAAATGCAAATCAAAACTACAATGAGATATCATCTCACACCGGTCAGAATGGCCATCATCAAAAAATATAGAAACAATAAATGCTGGAGAGGGTGTGGAGAAAAGGGAACACTCTTGCACTGTTGGTGGGAATGTAAATTGGCTAGATTCTTTATCCTTATTTAATTTTCACACCACCGCTGTGAGATACATGTCAGGTAACTTGCCAAGGTGCACCAGCTGGCAAGCAACAGATCCAACTCCTGAGCCAGGAGGCTCGGACTGTGACGTTTCCTATTCTTGTCTCCAGCACCAGAACAGAGATGCCTCCTGCGCTGCGCCTGCCCACTGGTGACACAGCATGCAGGCATGGGCTCCTCTTTATGGCAAAATATGGAAGAAAATTGGGATTTATTATATTGAAGACATAGATGTTGACCGATGTATTCTCCTGTACATATTTTAACCTACTGATTGCCCTGTGGTACACTACGATGTGAAAAAGGGACATGGGATAGTCAGCAAGGAGGAAGCGTCTGAAAAAGCAGTATCTTGACTTTACCCAAATGACGTCTCAACAACTAAGCGGCCTGATTAGCTTATCAGTCTTGTAGGGGTGGAAGGAGGTGAGCAGAAACTTCTGGAATGCCTTTTTTCTTTCATGTTTTATTATAGAAAATTTCAAACACATACGAAAGGAGAGCAAATGGTATAAAGAAATCTGATGTACTATCACCCAGCTTCAGAAATTATCCACTCATACCAATCTGTTTTCACCCATACCTGCATCCACCACTCCCCCTCCCTCCCTTAATCCTATCTTGAAGCAAATGGGATGCTCTTTTAAATTGTAGGCTCCTTCTGCTGCTTTTATAACAAGCGCATGTTCTAATCAAAACGATGGCAAAATATTATGCATCTCTGGAAAGTGTCTGCTTGTACTATATCCATCCAGATTTGTGTCTGTTACTTAGCTTCCTGAATCCAGGCATGCCACATGTGTGTGAGACATGATTGGTCAGGAGGAATCCTTTCAGACATTGTTCCTTATTTCTTCAGCTTTTCTTCAGAGCCCTTTCTTGGTAATTTATGAAAATCTGTGAGTCAGGAGAGATACAAACCACAATAAGCGTGGGATATGAAGGAGGTCAGATTAGTGAGGGAAAACAGAACCCATTCATTTGTTAATTTCTTTTTTAAATTTTAATTTATTTTTTATTGAAGTATACTTGATTTACAATGTTGTGTTAGTTTCTGGTGTACAGCAAAGTGATTCAGGTTTATATCTACATATATATATATATATATATATATATATATATATAAATTCTTTTCCATTATAGTTTATTACAAGATATTGAATATAGTTCCCTGTGCTATACAGTAGGTGCTTGTTGTTTATCTGTTTTATACACAGTTTGTATCTGCTAAACCCAAACTCCTAATTTTTCCCTCCATAGCTTTCCCCTTTGGTAACCATAAGTTTGTTTTCTATCTCTGTGAGTTTGTTTCTCTCTTGTAAATAAGTTCATTTGTAACATTTTTTTAGATTCCACATATAATTGATATCATATGATATTTGTCTTTGTCTGACTTACTTCACTCAGTATGATAATCTCTAGGTCCATCCATGTTGCTGCAAAAGGCATTATTTCATTCCTTTTTATGGCTTTTTATCCCACTGTGTGTGTGTGTGTGTGTATGTATATATATATATATATATATATATATATATATATATATATATATATATATATATATATATATATCACATCTTCTTTATCCGTTCATCTGTCAGTGGGCATTTAGGTTGCTTCTATATCTTGACTATTGTAAATAGTGCTGCTGCGAACATTGGAGTGCATATATCTTTTCGTATATTAGTGTTTTCTCCAGATATATGCCTAGGAGTGGGATTGCTGGATCATATGGTAACTCTAGTTTTAGTTTTTTAAGGAACCTCCATACTGTTCTCCATAGTGGCTGCACCAATTTACATTCCCACCAATGTAAAGGAGGGTTCCCTTTTCTCCACATCCTCTCCAACATTTGTTATTTGTAGACTTTTTGTTGATGGTCATTCTGACCAGTGTGAGGTGACACCTCATTGTAGTTTTGATTTGCATTTCTCTAATAATTAGCGTTGCTGAACATCTTTTGATGTGCTTTTTGGCCATCTGTATGTCTTCTTTGGTGAAATGTCTATTTAGGTCTTCTGCCCATTTTTTGATTGGGTTTTTTTGTTTTTGTTGTTGAGTTGTATGAGCTCTTTGTGTACTTTGGAAATTAAGCCCTTGTTGGTTGCATTGTTTGCAAATACTTTCTCTGAGTCTGTAGGTTGTCTTTTCATTTTGTTTACGGTTTACTTTGCTGTGCAAAAACTTGTAAGTTTGATTAGGTCCCATTTGTTTCTTTTTGCTTTTATTTCTGCTGCCTTGGGAGACTGACCTAAGAAAATATTGCTATGATTTATGTCAGAGAATGTTTCGCCTATGTTCCCTTCTGTGAGTTTTATAGCATCATGTCTCATATTTAAGTCTTTAAGCCATTTTGAGTTTATTTTTTGTATGGTATGAGGGAGTGTTCTCACTGCATTGATTTACATGTGGCTGTCCAGCTTTCCCAATACCACTTGCTGAAGAGACTTTTTTTCTCCATTGTATATTCCTGCCTTCTTTGTAAAAGATTAGTTGACCGTATAGGTGAGTGGGTTTATTTTTAGGCTCTCTATTCTGTTCCATTGATCCATATGTCTCTTTCTGTGCCAGTACCATGCTGTTTTGATTACTGTAGCTTTGTAGTATTGTCTGAAGTCTGGGAGGGTTGGGCCTCCAGCTTTGTTCTTTTTCCTCAGGATTGCTTTGGCAATTCTGGGCCTTTTGTGGTTCCATATAAACTTTAGCATTATTTGTTCTAGTTCTGTGAAAAATTTTGTGGGTAATTGGATAGTGATCTCATTAAATCTGTAGATTGCTTTGGATAGTATGGCCATTTTAACAATATTAATTCTTCTAATCCAAGAGCTTTTAATTTCTTTTTATTTACTCAAGTGTTCATTCATGCCTGCATGCATTGTCTGTCTGTGTGTAGCAATCCTACTCCATTCCCTACGCTCTTTTTTCTCCTTCCTAAGTCTGGCTCTCCCCTGTCTCTTCCTGGAAACTTGAGGGATAGTCCTTAGCTTATCCAGTGCTCAGGGAGAGGTGGAGCTTCTGCAGTTGTGTTTGTGGGTATTCATGGCTTAATTTCCTGGAGGAAGATTCCAGAACCTCAACCTGACACCTCCTTCCATTCTTAGTTCAGATTACTTATTACTGTGGAACCTCCCTGATTCAATCAGTGACTGGGTGCTCCTCCCCCACTATTTCCTCTGCCCTTTGTACCTCCTTAGAGGTGGATTAAGCTTCCAGGCCTGTTACTTGCACAGACTCCTTCCAAGGCCTGCACTTAATTTTGTATTTGTTATTTTATATTCTTTTCCTTAAAGAGTCCTCCGCCTCCTGGCAAGTGTATAAAATTTAGGCCCTACCACATCTGGATCAATCCCTCATTTACCTCAAAGATAGTAATGATCATATTTTCCTGAGATTATTTATTCACATATTTTGGATTCCCAGCCTAGCACAGTGTCCATCATATAATAGTTGCTCAATAAATATGTGACACAAATTTTCAGGAATTTCATTTGCATGTCCTTCTTTCTCACTGGGCATTTATTATTAGTAGCATTTAGAATTCAAAGAGAGGCTGACAGGTCTACCAAACAGAAGTTTGGTTGGTTTTCTAGGGAGAGGCGATTCCCAAGATGTTATGGCTTCCCGTCTCAACCCCCTTTGCTCATGTCACAGGAAGCTGCCCCTGCGTCACTAGGATAAGCAGATTGTTCCACAGGCACTTAAAATTGACAGGAACCTTAGTGTCAGCATCTACTTGGGGGTCCACCGTCACAAGGTACCTTTAAAAAAATTTTAAAAAGCATTTTAATCAAGGCAGTACATGTTTATTGTAGAAAAATAGAAAAAAACAGGGAAAAGAAGAGAATAAATACCATAAATTCACCACTAAGAGAGTTAAATTGGTGTACTTCCTTTACCTTTACCTCTATATATGTAGCTATATCTATTTATTTTTTAATACTGCACATAGTATATTGTAAAAATCTTTTAGTATGTAACGCATTTATATGCATATATGTATACATACATACATATATCTTATAGTATGTATGTAACACATTTAAATAATGAAACAATTTTTTTAAAGTTTTGATAAAATTGATTTGTAATCGCTGATAGCAAGTGCTAAGTATCATGTTCCAGTCCATACAGTACTAATGTTATTTATACCTAGGTAATATAAATAATATAAACTTATATTTAATAGACGTTATATATGTATATATACTATATATAAAAGGAGTGCAATTATGAGCATACTTTTATTTATAATGAGGTGATTCCACTTCCTTGCACAACTGCAGAGGGCACCATTCACATAAACTCTGACGGCCACTGAGGCCCATGAGAATGAATATTTAACGAAAAAAGATCAAGATGGGCTCGTTAGGTCTTCAGGGTAGATAAATTTCACAGGTAAACGTTTTGAAGCTGAGAAAAATTCAGTTGTGACTGGTTATTAAATAAAAACATTTTTCTTCTAGTGAAAACCCGGCGGGGAAAGGCAAGCTATTTGAAAATGAGCAAGGAGAAAACGCGTCTCCGCACAGTTTGCCAACTACGGGACACCGTGAAAAGTCCACGCTAGGATAGCCGCGGTGCCTACTGGGAGTTGTAGTACGGGCCTCGCTTTTCGTGCGGAGGTCTGGGCCCCGCGAGACTCCGTTTCCCGGCAGGCCGCGCGCCAAGGCCTCCGGCGGGACTGGAGCTGCCGCGCTGGCTACAAGACAGTGACTCTGCCCGGGTTGCTTCTTGTGGTAGCGATGGCCTCGTTCGTGACGGAAGTCCTGGCACACTCGGGGAGGCTGGAAAAGGAGGATCTGTGCACTCGGATCAGCCGCCTGACCCAGCGGGTGGAGGAGATTAAGGTGAAGCCGGGGCAGCTGGCGGCTGGCTATAAAGGGACGGAGGGAGGAGTAGAGCCATGGCAGCCAGAGTGGATGCCAGCGGTCAGGCGTGGAAGCCGAGTGGGAGGAATGAGGAGTGGGAGGGCTGGGAGGTGTGTGGGCCGAGGAGGGGGCTTAGAGGGAAGCCCAGACCGGGGTTGGGGACTGCGGAGGAAAGGAGGCGGGACAGTGGAGAGGAAGAGGCGGTGACTGGGGCAGCGTTGGGAGTGGGGTTAGGCTGGGGAGGGATTGGGGGGTCGAGGGCGAAGGCCGAGGAGACAAGCAGAGCAGGGGAAGTGGGACTGGAAGCACGAGGTTTCTAGGGAGGGAGAAGAGGAGCGGGATAAAAATGAGGGCAGTCCCGCCCACCCCTCATCGGTGTGTGATTTCCTCCTCTGTCCGATTTGTGGATGAATATAATGGCTTTGGGAGGATTGTGCCGTTCTCCTCCATCCCTGAAATTTTTGTTATTAAAACCTATCGATATTTTATTAAACTCTCTTCTCCACCTCCAGGCCCTTGAGACTACGATGTTATAAAACACGTGAATAGCACTTCTTTGGACCCTGCTGTCTTGAGATTGATACAAAAACAAAAGGCACAAACCACACACAGTTCCACTTTGTACTGCTATCTTTACCCTACATTTGTATTTGCCCACATCTTTGTTACTTTCATTTAAAAAGATGTGCACATATATATGGAGTCTAAAAAAAAAAATGGGTCTCACAAACTTAGGGGCAGGACAGGAATAGACACAGATGTAGAGAATGGACTTGAGGACGCGGGGAGGGGGAAGGGTTAGCTGGGACAAAGTGAGAGTGGCATGGACATATATACACTACCAAACGTAAAATAGCTAGCTAGTGGGAAGCAGCCGCATAGCACAGGGAGATCAGCTCGGTGCTTTGTGACCACCTAGAGGGGTGGGATAGGGAGGGTGGGAGGGAGGGAGATGCAAGAGGGAAGAGATATGGGGACATATGTATATATATAACTGAGTCACTTTGTTATTGTAAAGCAATTATACTACAATAAAGATGTTAAAAAAATAAAATAAAAATAAAAAGACATGTACCGTGTAGGTCTGGATTTAAGGAAGCCATTTTGGCACTGTACCATACAGGCACAAAAATATTTTCATTTTACCAAAATGATTTCCTAAATGTTAAGTATTCATGTCACTGGCATCTCTTCTGTAATATGGCTTCAGAATTTTTCATCACTTTTTTATTTTTATTTTTTCGGTACGCGGGCCTCTCACTGTTGTGGCCTCTCCCGTTGCGGAGCACAGGCTCGGAACGCGCAGGCCCAGCGGCCATGGCTCACGGGCCCAGCCACTCCGCGGCATGTGGGATCTTCCCGGACCGGGACACGAACCCGTGTCCCCTGCATCGGCAGGCGGACTCTCAACCACTGCGCCACCAGGGAAGCCCCATCACTTTTTATATGATAGAAAGAGGGCAGGCTATTAAGCTACTTTAACATGGCACTCAAGGCTCCTCCCTGTTCTGGACCTAACTTTCCTTTCACTAGTTTATTTTCCCTGACTTGAATCTTCAGACAGTTGAGAATTACTTTTTATACTCCAAACAGGCCCACTTTTTTCCTAGTTCCCAGATTTTACTTATGTTGCCGTTTCTCCATCTTTAACCTATTAGTATTTCTACTCATTTTTCAAGTTCCATCTCAAATATAGTTCTCTGCATGAAAAATATCCCCATTTTCCCTCAGGCAGAGGTGCTCTGTTTCCCAGTTGTGCTCCTGGAGGACATTAACTCTGTTGCTATATTACATTTCTCTATTCTGTATTCTGAATACTTAAGTGCATACTGTCTTTCCTACCTGAAAGGAATTTATTTGTGGGCAAGCATAATTTATTCCTGTGTCTTTCAAAGCATTGACTAATTCCATGCAAAGTATTCAATAATTTGTTTGCATTAAAGGAGATAATGGAACTCAAATCAGTTTAGGGTTTTAAGGGACTTCCCTGGCGGTCCAGTGGTTGAGACTTTGCCTTCCAATGCAGAGGGTGCGGGTTCAATCCCTGGTTGGGGAGCCAAGATCCCACATGCCTCGCAGCCAAAAAACCAAAATATAAAACAGAAGGAGTATTGTAACAAATTCAATAAAGACTTTAAAATGGTCCATATCAAAAAAAAATCTTAAAAGAAAATTTAGGGTTTTAAGATTAGGCCTTACAATTTTATAAGCAAGAGAATAGAAATTCATAAATCCCTTGAGGTATACAGATTATGGGTTTAATTTATCCATTTACTTTTTTTTCTATTAGGTGTGATTAAAATTAGTGGCTATAGTCTGAGCTGATAATAGTTCAAAATGAGAATTTTTGTCTCTTCGTTTCTCTTTTTCAGTGTTTGTACAACTCTTGGGCACTGTTGGCATTTGGTGATCATTGCCTTCTTGCACCCTAGTCGTGTTATGGGACTCTTAATGGTGGGAGAAATGTGTTTTTTGAGGAAACCCGTTGGCTTGGAGGGAAAGTGAATGGGTGTGGGTAACTGGCAAGAAGGCCCTAACTTGGAAGATACCTAATAGAAGATGAGCTATGTATTTTAACAGAGTTCCCTACTCATCTCATTGTAATTTTTCCATCCTATATAATAGGGCGAGGTATGCAGTATGATCAGCAAGAAGTACAGTGAATTCCTGCCTAGCATGCAAAGTGCACAGGACCTGGTTACCCAAGTGGATAAGCTATCTGATGACATTGACCTGCTGAAATCCAGGATAGAGAGTGAGGTAAGAATAGTTTGTTATATAGGGTAGGTTTGTAGGGAGGCAGTTCAACTTCCTGATTTCTAAGACAATTCAGTTTTATACAACTTTTAAAGACCTCGCTTTCCTTATTGGTAAATGGAAGTTGAATTAGATGATTTTAGGGTAACGTCCGGTTTTAAAATACAAATATTTTCCAAAACTATACTTTAAACAATTTCTTTTTTATGGTAAAAAAACATTTTAAGCTATAATAATAATGTCTTGCATTTTAATAGCACTTTATAAATTAAAAAATAATCTAGGATTTTATTGTCTTCATAATAAAACAAAAACAGATGAAGCATAGAAGTGTATAATTTGGCCTTTTCCCTTATCTCCTACTTTAAAATGCTTATCTCTCTTAATGGCCAGCATTCTCTTATATCTGCAGCTGGCCTCAGCATATTAAAGCTTCAGCACAATCTTTTCTTCCGGCCTTCTTCTGGAAAATTGGCTCAGATCGCCAATCAAAACCACTCTACTTCCTGTCAAAAAGCCACTTTCCCTGGACATGCAGAAAATCCCTGCCCGTCTTGTACTGTGTCACTTTGTGGGGCTAGTGCTTGCTATACTTCTTATGGAAAGTCTGGCAGGTTTTAAGAATGTTCATCACGTTTGCCAGAGCGCTGTCATCGCAAAGAAGTAAGCCTGTCTGGAAACAGGAATATCCATTTTATAATTTAAAAAATATTTTTCACATATATTATGTCACCAGGATTTTTCCCCTGCTGTTTCCTTTTAGGAAAAAAAAAGCAGTTGAAAAAAATCAAGCTGATATTAGAGATTTAAATAAAGTAGGTGTCTTGTACTTCAATTTCTAAATTATCAGTCAGGGTGCATTGATATCCAAAATCAGGATGTTGAGGTATTCTCAAGGTCCTAAAGGAAAGACACCAAGTCTCTTCTCTATGTGATAGTTACCAAAGAAGGAAAGAGAACAGATGTATTTTTAAAAATTCTCTATAAAAACTTATCACAAGTGGGGAAACCACTAGCTACCTAGAAAATCTATTTAACAGTGAGTTTACCAGTCATTCTGGTTAGAGGTTTGAATAAAAATAATTCCATTACTCTACAACTCTGGCGCAGTTCAAATAGTATTTTCGAAGTGTATTGTCAGACAAATGAGTCAACAGTGCAATCTTAGACTGTGCTGTTAGAAATGAAGTGTCTGGAACCAGAGAGTAATGGGCTCTTTGTACGTTTTGCTGGCCAGATTATGGCTGGTGAAATTTATTCAGTTCTGGTTGTTACGTTTTGAAAGTGACTGGTCTCGATGAGAGGGTCCAGGCCTGAACACTGTACCATCTGAAGAACAATGACGAAACTCAGGGTGTTTAGCTTCAATGAAAAACACTTCCAATATTTGCAGCCCAGTATTTTCATATGGGAGAAAGATTCAAATTTATGGCTAGAGAAGGGGAATTAGATTCAATAGGTGGACATTATAAAGGTGTTTATTGAGTTTATATATATATTTGTTTATATATATATTTGATATATTTATTGAGCATCTGCAAGGTGCCAGATACTGTGGTAGTTGGTGAACTAGACAGTGTTTTATTTCAAAATGTGAATCTTATGCCTGTTATAGATGAATAAAATAGTGTGATATACACTAAAATTGGAATAATCCAGTTAAAGAGAGCAGATATAGCTAAGGATGGCTTTCTGTAGGAAGTAGTGTCCAAACCAGAATCTGAAGTGACAGGTAATTAAGCAAAAGATGAAGGAGGAATGTTTAGGCAGGCGTAGGGGACAGCATGGTAGAGGCATGGAGGTAGTGGAGAGGTGTCACTTTTGGAGAGCTGCAAGTATTCCATATGACAGATATTTAGAGAGTATGGCGGGAGGAGACATGAGATGAGATTAAAAAGGTAAGCAAGGACTGTGTGTATCAGTTTAAGTAGTAAGGACGTTATCTTGATTGCCCTGTGGAAGCCATGGAAGAGTTTAAGCAGGAGAGTGATGTCAGATTTGAGTTTTAGGAATCCCATTCTGCTTGCAGTCTGAAGAAAGGACTTGAGGGAAAAGAGACTGGGAAATGAGAAGGCACTTAAAGCATTAGGAGGCAGTTAAAGTAATCGGGCAAGACAGGATGCAACGTGCTCCATCGTCAATGGCAGTGGGGGTGGAGAAAAGTGGACGAATCCTAGGGACTTTGAAAAGCTATAGGATCTCTGGGAGTTGTTGATATGGGGGGTGAAAGACTACGGAGTCAAAGATAACTGGGGAACTAGGTCATTGATGTGTCATTCACTGAAACAATCTAGAGGAGGAGTAGGTTTTTGTTGAGTTTAAATATGGGGTGCCTGTGGGGTATACAAATGGAGCTGCACAGTTGGATTGTATGAAGATGGAGGCTAGACTGTTGTAAAGAAAGATGGGGGCCGGGCGGGAACTTGAAATGCAGTGGCTTAAACAAGATACATATTTTTCAATCGTAGTGTCTAGGCTAGCAGGCTGATTCTACAACCCAGGGCCTGGCTACTGTAGTGTAGTCTGTGTCAAGAACTGTGAAGGACAGTTTATTACTCACAGCGGTAGCCAGAGGATGAACGTTTTTGCACAGTGCTGCAAGCCCCAGTTTCTACAGGGCGGTGTGCAGTGGACTGTATGGATGGAAGAGAATTTCTGTGCTTAGGGAACCTGAACCTTTTCTAACGGGTAGTGAGCATGCTGGCTTTTTGCTACGGAGGAAAACGCCATCTCTATTTTTCAAGCTGTTTACTACACAAACATTTTTGAAAAGATAGTCCAGAACAAAAGACAGTCAATTGCTTCACTTGCAAGATAGTGCAGAAATGTGAGAGACTCCTAAAGAATTGTCTTCCAACGGTCTGTAGGCAGCGGAATTGGCAACACCTGGTGGCTTGTTAGATGTGGAGGATCTCAGGCCCCATCCCAGACCTACTGAATCAGAATCTGCACTTTAATAAGATTCACCAAGCAATATGTATGTATGTATGTTATAGTTTGAGAAACACTGCTCTAGGATTTTGTTGTTTGCATGGTTGATGTTGGTCTCTCCCCACGTCCAGTTATAGCTGCAGGTTAAGGTCAAATAGAGGGAATAGAGGAGACACATCTGTTTTCTTAAGACTTGGAAATGGTACACATCACTTCTGCTTATATTGCATTGGTGGGATCTTAGACACGTGGTCACACCTGACTGTGCAGGGCACTAGTACCTATAGTCTAGCTGCGTAGCCTTGCGCTGTTACTGTGGGAGAGTGGGAGAATGGATTTTAGAGGATAGTTTGCATGTCACGCCATCCATATACATATTTGGATGTTAGGAAAATGGTGTGGTCATGAGGTAGCTGCACTTAGAAGTTGAAGCTATGGGAATGAATGAGATTGCCCAGAGAGAGCGTGGAGAGGAGGGCTTTTCAGTACAGGCACAGCTGGTATTTGGGGCCGGATGTTCTTTGCTGTGGGGGCCTATCCGGTACCCTGGAAGGTGTTCAGTACTAACCCTGGCCTCTACTCACTAGGTGCTAGTAGAGCGCCCTCGATCGTGGCACGCCAGATGTCTCTAGACATTGCCAAACGACCCTGGATCAGGGTGGGGTAAAAAAAACGTTTATTTTTTGAGAACTGTTGGTTCAGAGTAATGAGAGGGCCAGGGAGAAAGGAATATCAGCGTGTGTGAAGTGATCAGAGGGGAAATTTCTCTCCCAAAAGAAGATGAAAAGGAATGGCCAAAGAAGCAGGAGGAAAATGAGTAGATATGGGTGTCATAGAACTAAGGGAAGGTGAGTAGCAGTGTACTGATGCAAGGTAATACTGGTGACATAGGCTTTGGATTTAGCAGCAAGGATTTGCTTGGTATTTTGGCACCAACTGCTTTGGAACAGCTTTGGTGGAATGGCGGGGGTAGAAGCCAGATCACGTGAGTTATAGAGTGAATGAGAGGTGAGAAAGTAAAGACAGCGAGTATGGATCACTCTTGCAAGAAGCTTGTTTGTGAGAGGGAGGAGAGAAATCAAGTAGCTACCGAGAAATAGGGTGGTTGCTAAGGTGGAGGATACTTTTTCATAGAGTTGGGGGAGATTTTAAATCATATTTAAATCTGATGGGAGGAGCCACGCTCTAATAGGTATTCACATAATTGGAATGGAGCATGACTTAGGGAGAAGTAAAAGATAGAGAAGAGAGGAAATAATTGATAATGCAAAGTCCCTGAAAAGGTGGGACAGAATGGGAGGCGGATTCTCACTCAATGTAGAGAAATCTTTCTATTAGTTAGAACTATTCAGCTGAAGAATGAATTATCACTTGGCAGTGGGGATACCAGTAATCCAGGTGGATGAGTTCTTTGATGAAAGATAACTGCTTAAACTAAGAATACATGGTGACACGAGAATATTATGTTGATGGGAACGGGTATTCCTGCATAGGATAAGGGTTTGGGCTAAGTGGATCACTTAAAGTCTCTTCCTACTACATTCTGTGATTTTTATTCCAGTCTTAACCAGCATTTAAATTTCATCATGAATTATATTCACCTAATAAAGCTTATTGATTACAGTAAAAGTTTCATTTCTCAAGTATAGTATAGCTTAAAAGTACTTGTCTTTGGTGTGTGACTTAGGTCCGCCGGGATCTTCACGTATCAACTGCTGAATTTACAGACTTGAAGCAACAGTTGGAAAGAGACTCGGTAGTCCTAAGTTTACTTAGACAGCTACACGAGGTCAGTATACTCAAATTAAACTTTAGTGTTTTGGTGGTGAGAAAGTTATTTTTTTTTTCCAATTGTCTTATCATTCAATGGGTATCCCCTATGTGGTATTTTTTCATAGTTTAAAAATAAACAAGCAGACAGACTTGAAATAGTAGGATGTATAAAATAAAATACCTGATAACTATACTTATCTTTTCAGTTTTCTACTGCTATTGAGGAATATAATTGTGCATTGGCAGAGAAGAAGTATGTTACTGCTGCTCAGCGTCTAGAAGAGGTATTAAACACTTTCTCTAAAGCATGAGCAATTAGTACTATTCTTTTTTTAAAAAATTAATTAATTTATTTATTGGCTGTATTGGGTCTTTGTTGCTGCGCGCGGGCTTTCTCTAGTTGTGGCGAGCGGGGCCTACTTTTCATTGCAGTGGCTTCCCTCGCTGTGGAGCACGGGCTCTAGGTGCGCGGGTTTCAGTAGTTGTGGCACGCGGGCTCTAGAGCACAGGCTCAGTAGTTGTAGCGCACGGGCTTAGTTGCTCCACTGCATGTGGCATCTTCCCGGACCAGGGCTCGAACCCATGTACCCTGCATTGGCAGGCGGATTCTTAACCACTGTACCACCAGAGAAGTCCAGTACTATTCTTGTTTTAAGTAAATTTTGTGTTGCATGTATTCCTTATCATTATACAAATATATTCTAATTGCCTAGAGTCCAGATGAAATGTTAACAATGATTCCATTTCACTACCAGGCACAGATATGCTTGAAGTTATTAAAATCCAGAAAATGCTTTGATTTAAAAATACTGAAATCTCTCAGCATGGAGCTTACAATACAGAAACAGAACATACTTTATCACCTTGGAGAAGAGTGGCAGAAGCTGATTGTATGGAAGTTCCCACCATCAAAAGGTGCTGCTGACCTCAGGTGGACTGCTTTGCTTAATCTGCCTGAACCAGTTTGGCCTCTGAATATATTCCAAATATTTTATGTTGGGAGAGAGGAAGGTTTCATTTATTAATCTCCCAATTCTATATTGAGTTCTCATGCTAAGCAGAATGCTTGTTAGGACCAAAATGCTTGTTACTTCCCGTGCATTTCTCTTTCTGTCCCTTTCACTGGGAAGGAGCAGAGAAGAGAGAAGATGATTGGGAGGGGTCCAGGTGGCGCGGCTGTGGTAGAGGAGGTGGTAGCACATTAAGACCACACAGTTTCCACTGCATCGTAAGATGTGCCCGTTCCCAAAGCTCTAATCCCAACAGTTTATCTTTTCTAGAAAGCTTAAAGAAGCTGTTCAACCATTCTTTCTCTCTTGCTAAGGAAAGGGATAGGAGTTTGGCCCAGTTTTTTTCAGTCGTTGGAGAAAAATGGTGACAAAATCATGAGATGGGGGATGCTTTGCAAGATGAAGAAATAGGATAACTCTGGCCCTGGCTTTTATTTATACTACTTGGCTCTCAGCCCCTCTGCCCACCTCTGGGTGTGAGCCCTCTTTGATATCTTGTTTACACAAAGTAAAACCTCTGAGGGTATATGGGAAGGACATGCCATTAAACCTGGTATATTTTCCAGCATTTAATCTTGAAATTTAGTCTGTTTCAGGGGAAACCTCACAGTCTCCCCTTGCTCCCTTTCCCATATCCACTATGGCCTTCAAATACATTGTATATGTATGTGTGTACACACACGCATGCGTGCGCACACACACATACACACACTCACACACACATACCCCACCCTGTATGTATTAGGTATTTTCAAGGAAGTCATCTAGAAAATTTTAGATTCTATTTCCAAGCAGACTGTAAAATTAAGAGGAGGTGGCAGGTGTGTTAATTCTTTGTTGTAACACACCCTGTTAAACTTGTTTGGCAGGCTGTTCTCTTTACTTCATAAGAGGGAACATAGAATAGGAGGCCTTAATTGAAACTAGGATCTCACTTTTTATTCTTTGCCTTCATTCTGCCATTCAGCACATTCTTTTTTTAAATTGAAGTATGGTTGATTTACAGTGTTGTGTTAATTTCTGCTGTACAGCAAAGTGATTCAGTTATAAATATAAATACGTACGTTTTTATATTCTGTTCCATATGGTTTATCACAGGATATTGAATATAGTTCCCTGTGCTATACAGTAGGACCTTGTGGTTTATCCATTCTCAACACATATTTAGTAAGCAGTTATTGTATGCACATCATCTTACTTTGGCACTCAGTTTGATTCTTTGAACATACCAAAGGAAGTAATTTCCTGTTTTAGAGTGATGCCAAGGACATGTATGTAGTAATTCACATTTGATTGCATTAGAAGTGTATTGTAGTAAAACCACATATTTAGGCCTCTTAGTAGACGGTGGGCTCTCAGGGATAGAAATGGGAACATCTTGTATTGCTGAGACAGCTGATATTTTTTCCCTTTTTCTTAGATACCAGCAACTTGGAATCTTGCCTACAAACAGAACTTCATTTATGCACTGAACCATCTCAGAAAGAAGAGAAGACCCCCGTGCCACCCATCAGTTGTGTCCTCTTGGCATTTTCTCTTCTTGGGGAGCTACATACCAAGCTTAAGTCATTTGGTAAGGCATAATACTTTGTTTCATTTACATGAAATTTCAGAAGGTCCATTGTTAAAGGAATGACAGAAAAATGATCAGTATTCTCTGAATAATATTGATGATGGATCATAGGGTTTGGCCTCATGATTTATCAAGTGGAATTGTATAAATATTACACTTTTCATTAAGGGCTTAGATCCTTTCCTTTTTTCTTTTCTTTTTCTTTTTTTTAAAGTAGCTGCTGGTATTTATTTTATTTGATTTTTTGAATAATTTAAATAAAAATCTGTAGACAATCTGGGAAACTTCAGTGGGAAAACCTGCAGTGCGTAATGGGTGTTGTGTAATGTCATGGTATATGTATTTTTGTTGTCAGGCTCGAAGATCTTTTTTTTTTGACGTGATTTATTTTTTATGAGTGTTCATAAAACTTTCAGGTCAGATGCTGCTGAAGTATATCCTTAGGCCTCTGGCATCTTGCCCATCCCTTTTTGCTGTGATAGAAAGCCAACCTAACATCATTATCATTCGTTTTGAATCTGTGATGACTGACTTGGAACATCCATCACCATCTGAAGTTTTTGCCAAGATCAGACTGGTACTGGAAGTGGTCCAGAAACAACTTCTAGGTATGTATCCCCAAGGCAGCGCTTTTATATTTTAGAGAAGTTGATATTTATTTTAACGTGGATAAAAATGTCAGCAATCTGAGTGAATGGCGGATCAGACGTGAGTAAATTATGTCATGGGAACAAAGTAGTTACCTTTTTATTTCTTGCTCTATTTTGCATTCCTTCTCTGCCCTGTGTTGACAAATAGGGTCTTTAGTGGTGCCCTAGAGTCTGTGTTTGTAATATTTAGTTGAATTTTGGGATGCAATTCCCTCATGGGACTTCTAGGAACATCACATTTTGGGACTCTTGCTTTAGTTATAGGAGAAGCAGAAATGAACTAAGTGCTGTTTTATATCTTTTGATGGGAAAATCCCCGTCAACCTAGTTGATATAAACAAAATAGGTTTAACATAGGCAATGAATTTCATTCCATCTCAGCCTACTGGTTAGATCTTTATATATTCACCCTTGAAATAGTTTCTATGTTGCTTGAATCATTTTTTGGCTGTCACACTACTAAAAGTAAAATTTCTTCTGGTGTTTTGTTATAATACTGTTGGTTTTAGTCTATTTGACTTACCTTCTTTTTGCTTTTCTCAGTTGTCTTATTGAATAGTCAAATTAAGCATTCTTGCTGTGGAGAAAATGAAAAAGAGATGCTGCTATTGTTTGTATGCCTTCTTGGCAGTCAACATAATTTATTTATATATAAATTTATTTTTTTTTTAAATCGAAGTACAGTTGATTTACGATGTTTTGCCAATCTCTGCTGTACAGCAAAGTGACTCAGTTATACACATACAGGCATTCTTTATTTATATCTAAATAATTTATATGTAGAGCAAGGAATTCTTTCTAGTTTTGACAGCAGAGAATAAAAAATTCTAAGACTTGCATAAATTACAAAAATCCAAGGTAGTTTTCTTCTTATTCCTTTACTTAGGGAGATAATACACCCTTATTTTTATTAGATCTAAAAAAAGAGTTGTAAGCAAAGTATCCAAGGATTGGAAGGAACTAGAAAGGTGACGCAATACAGATATCTCTGATGCTCAACTCTCCTCTGTAACACTCCCATCAATTAGTCATATAACAAACTTGAGCACCTTTAGTGAGAGGGAACTCACTTCCTCTTGAGGCATTCCATCCTACCTCTGGACAACTCTGAGTACTATGAAGTTTTTGTTTGTTGGTTTTTAAAAAAAATTGTATCTTCTTTCTTAAATGCTATTGCCCAAATGACCATTTTGGAACTTAAATCTTTAGGGTAGTTGTTTAAAAACTATGTTCAAAATATATGCCCTGTAATATCTGCTTTACTGATGCTGTTTCTAGTATGTGGAGCTATATAGAAGTCTAATTCTTATTACGCATGATGGACTTTCAGATTCTTTATAGTAGCTGTTATTATGTTGCCTACATCTTATCACCAATATAAAACATCTTTAGTTTTATTTTTTTAATGAAATAGTTTTTTAAGTTCCTCTTATCTTCGCTGATCTTCTGTGAATATATTCCATTTCTTCCATAGTCCTTTTATTAAAGTAGGGTGTTCAAGACAGAACAAAGTATTCTAAGTATAGTCCGAACCAATTCAGAATAGTATGGGATTGTTCACACCCTCATTCTCAGTTTCATGCTTCTGTTAGTATAGCTATATAGTATAGCTATTATTACACAGTTAACTTATTGAGCTTGATGTCAGTGAAAATCCTATGTCATACTCAGTGCAAACTGCTGCTTTCCCATCTTGTACTTGATTTTTTGGCATTAACATTAATCTTTGTTAAATTTTACTTGATAAAATTTTACAATATCCTTTCTACTTCATATCGAATGCATAATTGATAATCATGTTTTCTTACAGTTTAATCTGAGTCAGTGATGGTACTATTACCTAGGATAGGGCTAGATCAGAGGGTGCTCTGGGGAATTCCTGTAGAAACCTCTTTCCAGTTTGACGTTGGTCCATTTAAGTATTCAACCTAGTGTTTTATTTGTAAGTTTTCTTAGTACCTAGGATATTCAGAGCAGAAGACAACTCACTGTTGCTAGGTGCTCTTCTAATCTCTTTACTATCTTTCAGTCGGTATTCCCTTCCTTCATCTTCTTGCCCTAAATAAAACCTGAGGATCATATTTTGTGGCCTTAGTTCTTTTTGGAATCCTCTACTTTCTTTGGATTTTAGTTATTCTGAAACTTCATAAAGATTTTTATGTCTTATGTTTGTCTTATGTCTTTCGTCTTATGTTTGTCTTTGGTTTTATGCTCTTTTCATCTTTTAAATATGTATTTTTTTCTCCCAAGTTTTCTGTATTACTAAGCATCATTGTACCAACAGCAAAGGGGCTTTTAAAAGAGGAGAAAAAAAATTCTTTTGGAAATACTTTGGCAAAATATATAAAAAGCCTTAAAATGTTTATATCCTTTAAACCAAGGTTTCAACTTCTAGGAGTCTTCCTTGAAGAAATAATCTTAAATATATAAAACCATTTATGTATAAGGATGTTCATCATAATGTTACTTATAATATTGAAATACTGGAAAGTCATGAAATCTTGAAGAATAGGGAAATGATGAAGTAAAGTATACAGCTGTATAATAGACCACTTTGCGTAATTATGTTATACTTTATTGATTTTTTTTAAAGTAATTAATTTTGAAGCTAATTGCTTCTAAAAAGCCAGCAACAAGCATCTATTAAAGGATTAAAAACTTTATTTCCATTAAAATCAGTTTTAAGTCAGGAATGCACATTATTATTAATATTCGTTAACATTGTTTCAGGGGTTATGGCTGATGCAAAGAAGAGAAAATAAGTATGAATATTAAAATAAGGAGAAGAATTTATTTTTACTTGTAAATGATGTAACTGTATACCTAAAAAAACAAAAGGCTACTAAAACTTTAATAATTAGTAAGACATTTACTAAGTTGTCTAGGTACAGTATAAATCTATAGAAATCAGTTTCTCTCCAAGCTAGTAACAGTCAGTTATAAATTAAAATATAAAGATATCTTATTTATAATGGCAATAAAATCTATGAAATTCTTAAAAGATAAATTTAATAAGAATGGGAAGAATACATGTAAGGGAAAGCATAAAACTTATTGAGGGCATAAAGTAAGGGGAGGCTATCGTGGATTAGAAGACAGTCTCAAAAAATTGTCAGCTCATTCCAAAATAATGTATAAATTTAAAACATTCCCAATCAGATTCTTGTCATATATTTTTCCAACTTGACAAATTAAGTACTCTAGAGCTTACATCAAAAAATATATTTATGAGACTTGCTAATAAAGATTTGCAAAACACTAGTTGGAGAATTTTATAATTAAAACTATGTTCTTCACATAAGAAGATCAGTGGAATGAAAAAGCGTCCAGAAGTAGAGTCAAGAATAAATGAGAATTTACCATTTGGTCAAAGTCACATTTCAGTTTAGTGAGACAGTGCTAGCAAAATTGGCTATATGGAATAAGACAAAGTTAGATTCCTGCTTCGTACTTCATACAGAGATACATTCCAGATAAATTAAATCCCTATATGCAAAAGGTAAAACAATAAAAATGTTAGAAGAAAATTTACAAGAAGACTTAAATATTCTCAGGAAGCTCAGAATGCATAAAGGAAATGATTGATAAATTTGACTACATATAAATGTTAAATTCTGTATGGTAAACAATGCCATAAACAAAGTCAAAAGATAACATTATACTGGGAGAAAATATTTGCAGTACATTGGCAGACAAGGAGCTAATACAAAGATTTTTTTTACAAAGAAAAAGAGAACATAATAACAGAAAAAGGGTAAAAAATATGAATAGGCAGTTTATGGAAGAAAAGGTACAAGTTGTTAATAAACATAAAAATATGTATTGCTTAATCTCCCTAATAGTGGAATGAAAATCACACCATCAAAGTAGAACTTTTCACCCCTAGGGTTGACAGAATTCAAAGATTTGTGTAAGACACTTTCGGTAAGAAAATGCAAAGGTAGTGTCCTTCATCACTTTAGTGAGTTTTTTAGAAAGTAATCTGCAGCTCTATAGTTATGCTAAAATATACATCGCTTTGACCCAGGTGTCCCACTTTTTAATTCCTTACTATGTGATATCAACAGTGTATATGTTTGCATGTATGAGTACTGTATATACTTGCATACTGGAATGTGCATCATTTGAAGAATGGTGCAGCTATTGAAAAGAAATGAAGTGGAGCTAGATATAGTGACCTCAGAGATGGCCACAATCTATTTTTAAGGGATAAAAGAGTTACATGTAAAATCTGTAGCATAAACCCATTTTATAGAAAAGGAAGTAGCCCCTTATGTGAATGTTATATTAGTTTGCTAGGGCTTCCATAACAAAATTCCACAGGCTCTGTGGCTTAAACAATAGAAATTTATTCTCTCACAGTTTTGGAGGCTGGAAGTCCAAGATCAAGGTGTTAGTAGATTTGGTTTCTCCTGAGCCCTGTCTCCTTGCCTTGCAGACAGCCTTCTTACTGTCCTCACATGGCCTTTCTTCTCTGCATGCTTATCCCTGGTGTCTCTCCTTTTCTTAAAAGGACACTAGTCATAGTGGATTAGGGCTCCACCGTTATGACCTATTTAAAGGCGAGCCCTGTCTCCGAATACAGTCACACTGGGGACGAGGGCTTCAACATATGAATTGTGGGGGTCACAGTTTAGTCTATATCATGTGTCTGCGTGCGTGCATGCATGTGTGCGTGTGTGTATTATTAATGTAAGGGAGGAAGAATACAAACCAAACTCTTAACTCTGGTTACTTGGACACAGAGAGAGAGAGAGAGAAGCTTGTGGGTATGGAGAGGGAAAATTAGGCTTTCTCTTTGTAAACTACCGTGGTGTTGGCTTTGTCACAAGAAGCATATTTTGCTTTTGCCATGAATGATTTTCTAGAAAGTATACACTACTAAAATTTACCAAGAAATAGAGACTCTGAACATACAAGTAGTTGTAGAAGAAATTTGAAAGGTTGTTAAAGATTTTCCGCTAAAAAGGCCACCATCAGGCACGTATGGTTTGTGGCTACATTCTAGGTACTCTTCAAATTACAGATAATCCCTTTGATAATCAAGCTCTTTTGGTCAATAGAAAAAGATGGATAAGTGCCCTAATTAATTTTTTAAAAACCAGCATAAATTTGCTACCAAAATGTATGGAATGATTTTACCAAGTCATTTTATCGCTAGCTAAATTTACAAGCTCAGATCCCCTTAAAATCACAGTTTGGGTTGGACATTTAATTGTGATGTCAGGTGACTAATTTTGTCAATTCTTCTTTGAGAGGAAACTTGACAAATTCCTAATGTATTTGTTGAAATTTCTCTTAATATCGTCTGCTTTATCATCTTAAAAATTTTTTGGCACAGCAGGAAAAGTTTTGTTTTGCTCTGTTTTAGCAAGCTGCAGCTGCCATTTATTGTAAAATTGTAGCGTATTTTCTTCCAGTCTGTAGTTTCCTTTACTGTTCTGCCAGTTCTTCTAGCTTCTGCACCTTCACTTGATTCTGCATCAATAGTGTACCTTAGTTTTAATTTAAAAGTTTGTTTATAATCATTTTCTTAAGCTAGAAAAATATATCATAGTGAAAATAATAAGCATTTCAATTTTACTACCGTTTTCAGTTTATTATAGGTATCACTGTAACCTGTGCTGTATGTGAAAAATATTCAAATAAATGCATTACAATGTTACACTGGTGCATAGGAAAACAAAGTCATTCCAGTGGAATGAATCTGTTTACACTGACTACATCGAAGGTGTGTTTATAAGAAATACTAGAAGTGATACACATGCCTGATGTGAGCACTGCAGTACACATAATAGCTTATATGATGTGATGGTTAAAGTGAGGCATAGTCTTTTCAAAGCAACAAAACTGTGTTTAACAGAAAAGTATTTTACGCTACTTCCTCTTTTTTTTTTTTAGTTTAAAATTTTAATTCAAAAAACGTACAGAGGTCCCATGTACTCTTCACCCAGTTTTCCCCAATGTTAGCATCTTGTGTAACCATAGTATAGTATCAGAACCAGGAAATGGACTTTGTTATGATTCACAGAGCTTATTCAGATTTCTCCAGTTTTACTTGCACTCATTTGTATGTGTGAATAGTTCTGTGCAATTTTGTTACATGTGTAGATTCATGTAACTACCACCACAATCAAGATATAGAACTGTTCTATCACCACAAGGCTCCCTTGTGCTACCCATTATAACCACACACCCTTGCTTCCATTTTTAAACTTAATTTGAAATTGCTTAAAATTGAAAAAAAATTGAGTTCGTCAGTCACACCAGCCCCATTTCAAGTGCTCAGTAGCAAAATGTGGCTGGTTGCTATCATATCGGACAGTGCAGGCCTAGACTTCAGATATTGTAAGATATCTCAAGGCTCCGAGGTAATATGGTCACTTTCTTTTAAGGTTCTTATATATTGTTTAGTTAATTAATGGTATGTTCTAAATATAACTCCCTCAAAATGTGTTAGAAAAAGCCACCCTAAAATATACCATGGAAGAGACACTGAAGTATTGTGTTTGGTAGGCTAGATACTATGCTATAATGTAAGGTGTTTATTGATATTTTACTTAGGATAAACACTCAGATCCTTTGCAGAGATGAAAGAAATATATTTATTATTGGAGAACTTGTTATTCTAAACTAGTTTCAACGTGGTATGCAGAACTTCTGAGTGCTTCATATAATCACATCTGTAGATTAGCAGTAGATGATTATAATGTAGGTGGCTTAATACCTTATTGTTATAGAGAACAGGCAGTCATACAGTGCAGATGATTCATTTGAGCAGTGAAAATAAAATAATAATTGTGTCATGCTTTTCCCATGTAGTCTGTTGAGAGAGCTATAGAATTATCCGTGCTGTTTTCTTCCCTGTCATCTTAAAATTAAAGAATTCTAGAAAACTAGGGAATTTGAGAATATGTCCAGACTGTGAAGAGTTTCTTGTTTAAAACTTTTTCTTTTGAATTCAGATTTGCCTCTTGTTGCTGATGTAGAAAATGAGAAAACATGCAAGATCGTATTGGCTGAGATGCTTGGTGACATGATCTGGGAGGACTTGTCCGATTGCCTCATTAAAAATTGTTTGGTTTATTCTATCCCAACAAATAGCAGCAAGTTACAGCAGTATGAGGAGGTAAGAGCAGAGGTGTCACAGAGGGTTTGAAGAGACCGTAGGTTCCTGTTGGCGTCACTTGTTTACCTTGGAGATCTTTTGTTCTTTAGTGACATCTTTAAGAAAATTATTCATGAAGTGTGGAGGCAAATTCCCTCTGACTTCATGTCTCTTCAGGCTTCCTACCTTTTGATTGGGTGGGGAAGTATGTTTCGTTATTAAGTATGTTTTCTTTAGTAAGATACTTTTGAAAAACAATTGTTTTTCTATTGGTGTCAGCTATAGTAGCTACTATGTGACGCTTTACTTTTCGGCTTCTTTTTAGTGTTTCCTCAAACACTACAGTAAGCACAGTAGTCCCCCTTTATCTCTGGGGCTACGTTCCAGTTCCCCCAGCGAAGGCCTGAACCTGTGGATAGTACTGAACCACATATGTCCTATGTTTTTTCCTATACTAATGGGCAGGTAGTGTATATAGCATGGATATGCTGGACAAAAGGATGATTCCTATCCTGGGCAAGACAGAGCAGGACGGCGCAATATTTCATCATGCTACTCAGAACAGCACACAGTTTAAAACTTAGGAATTGTTTGTTTCTAGAATTTTCCATGTAATATTTTCAGACCATGGTTGACTGTGGGTAACTGAAGCCGAGGATAAGGGGGGACTTACTGTCTATTTATTTAAAAATGTTTGCACCTTTACTAAGCAGAGTCAAAAACTTCTAATGAAGATGCTCTTCCTAATGAATTTAAGGCTAGAAAAAATGAATAATATTTTTATACCTAGTAACTGATGGTCTTTTTTAAAACTTAAATGACCAGCTGGTCCTTGTTCTTTCCTATACATTGGATTTGAAATTTTAATATTGGAAAGGAACATATGTATTTGATTCTTTTACTTTTTTTCTCTTGCGTTTCTTTCTCAGATCATACAGTCCACTGAAGAATTTGAAAATGCCTTAAAGGAGATGAGGTTTCTAAAAGGAAATACTACCGATTTGCTGAAATATGCCCGTAACATCAATTCTCATTTTGCTAACAAGAAGTGTCAGGATGTGATTGTGGCAGCTAGAAACCTAATGACCTCTGAAATTCACAACACTGTGAAGGTATTGGGGGTTACAGGGTGTTACCTTGTATTAGGAAGCAGCTCATTTTTGAGATGATTATGATAGAGTGGAAGAGCACTGACAGTTGCTGAGCTCATTGAGGCGAGTTATTAAATCTTCTTAAACATTAGTTTTCTCATCTTTAAAGGGGTCCTAATTCCTACGTCTTTTATAGGGTATTGTGGGGTCCAGATGAGATAATGCACATAAAAGCATTGTATAAATTTAAAAAGTCTACGTGAATGTAATAGATTACTGTTGTTGAAATCAGAGAGTATATCAACCTATAGAGTTTTCTCAACTTTATCACTTGAATTTTTAGTACACAGTTTCGTGACAGGTATTGTTATATCCAGAGATTATATCCTGTTGTGAAATGTTGACTTTATTGCTTACGCCAATAGAGGTGCTAGTTTTGAAGTTAATAAAGACAAACAAAAAGATGTGATCTTTGTATGGTATAAACAATTACCTGTAAAATCCGTGGACAAATTAATTTGCATTGAGGGTAATTTACTCCTTTGACCTTAAATAATTCTGTGCATTTTTTTAACATCTTACATATATAAAATAATATTTGACAAATGTAAGGTGTTACTTAGATTAAAAGAAGACATACACTAAAGTAATCCCTTAATAGAAAATTCCTCAGCCATTTATCTGTTATCGCTGAGAGGACTGCGCTCTTCCTCCCTCTGTCCTTTCTGTCATCCCCTGTTTTCCTGGGGCTAGGTACCCTGTTATAGTGTCCACTTCAGTAAAATATTAAATTAGCCATTTGAGGTGCACAGATCTTAGCACATTTTGATGTAATCTTGGGTGGTTAAGGGAGCCGAAATGCACTCAGTACCGGGAACTGGGCTGCAGGTGTTTTTCACATGAATATCACTTATGTCACTCTTGTGCACAGAATCCAATGGCTTCCCGTCTCATTCAGAGAAAGACCCAGTAGCCTTGCAGTGGCCTGCACGGCCTCCTGTGAACTGTCCCCTTGTTGCCTCTCTGACTCCATCTCCTGTTGCATTCCTCTTCAGTCACCCTGCTCATTTGCCAGGCCGACTCGGCTGCAGGACTTTTGAACCTCTTTTTCCCTCTGCTTGGGATATTACCACCGATGTGCTCCCTTTCCTGACCACTCTTTTAAGATTGTGACTTCCCGCTATCTCCTGTACTCTTTCCTTGCTTTATTTTTCTTCATACCACTTATTATCATTAAATAGTCTATATGAATTATTTATTGTTTTTCCCCTCTAGAAAATAAGCTCTATGAGGGCAGGGTTGGTTTTTCTTTTTCCTGTTTGTTTTGTTCTTTACTGTTTGGTTTACTGTTGTATCTGTAGCATCAAGAAAATACCTGGTGCATACTACTATGTACTTAGTAAATATTTGGTAAATGAATTAATATATATCCCATTAACTCTGTTATAACTCCTTGTTATAAATAGGATTGTTACTGGATCACTTTGTGACTCTGGGCTAAATCTTTTAACCTTGTTGGACCTCATTTTCCTCTTCTGTAATATGACAGAATTGAACTAGATAATCTCTGAACTCCCTATTCAACTAGTTCTGACATTTTATAAGACTGTATTTTCCCCCCAAGTACCCAAATCCTAATGATGTAGCTTCCTCTAGATCAGAGTTTCTCAGCAGTGCCACTGTTGACATTTGCGGCCAGATAATTCTTTGCTCTGGGGGCCTGTCCTGTAGGATGTTTAGTAGCATCCCTAATCTCTACCCACTAGATGCCAGTAGCACCTCTCCCAGTTGTGATGTTTGTATTCTCATTTAAATGTCATTAACAGCCCTATGAAGTAGACATTATTATACCATTTTACAGATGGCAAGTCTCATGACTTAAACATTTTTATTAGAATTGGAGCTTCTTCTGTCAGAAATTTTCCATAGAGGTCCAGTATGTGCAGAGCAGAGCTGCTCTTCTTGCAGTAGGAACCTGCTGCTTCCACCTGCTTAATCTCTCCTTTTATTGGTCCCTGAGGCATCTTCGAGAAGCAAGGTTTGAAAACCATTATTGTAGTGCAGTTTCTTCATATTACAATGAGAAAATTGAGTTCAAGAGAGGTTAAGTGACTTTGTTAAAAGTTAGGGTAGAAAATATCACTGATGTTTCCAAACTAGAAGCCTAGTGTTCTTTCCTTTAGTCTTGACCAAGTCTGGGAATTTTCATTCTGTGTAAATGTTAGGGAAGCTTTTTTGGTTTTTGTTTGGAATTTTGTTTTTAAGAGCAGTATAAGCTAGCCTGAATGTGTTGTTTCTTTGAGTAAGCCAACAGGTGTTTCTGGTGGGAAATAATTTGTTTAATGACAGTGGAACACAAGTCATACTGGTGTGTGTTAATCTAATAGTCTCATCTGAGAAAGAGGATTTTTGAAGGTCCTTTCATTTACCTAAAATCTTAGGCCAGTTTCACAGCTTTGCTGTTTCCACCAAGAGTGAGAGTGCACAGAAGAACTAGAAGAATGGCACAGTAAAGGGATTGCTTATTTCTTATGACGTGCTTTCACCCAAGATTGAGTAGTCATTCAAGTACTGTCATGTTTACTCAAATCTTTTAATTATTCTGTAGATCCACAGCTTAATCATCATGGAAGCAACTGGTATCTTATTCCTCACTGTATGCTTGCATTTGGATTATTCTGAGGACAGTGCATTTTCTTTGTTTCTGTATTTGACCCTTAGATTACTCCTGCTTCTAAGATAAGTGTGCCAGATTTACCTAGTCCTGCTGAGGGTGACAAACTACAAGTACAGAAAGTGTCCACAACTCAGTACAACGAAGCGATGAATTTAGAGCCTGAAAATACGTTGGACCAACATTCCTTTTCTTTGCCCACATGCCGCATCAGTGAATCTGTGAAGAAATTAATGGAACTCGCCTATCAGACTTTACTGGAGGCAACAACTAGCAGTGATCAATGGTACGAGTTCTGAGTCCTCTGGAAATGGCAATGACTTGGTTAAATGTATATCTAAACTAGACATTTATTAAGAAAATTAACTGGAATTCTTTGGGTTTTCTTATCTTATTAGTTAATATTTTTTTCCCTAGAGAAAAGTATAGTACACACGTATGTATTGACAATTAACTTTTATTTTCAATAACATACAATCTTACAACAAGGTATGAGCAATAAAAGCATTGTATGGATGGCCAAATGGGTTTGACATTAAAAATTGTTAATCACTTTTTAACAAAAAGCCCTTTAATTTTTGTTTACTTTTAACTTTATTTGACTTCAGTGATATTACATGGGAAAGTGCTTGTGAAGAACTTAGAATGCTACCTGGGAAATAATCAATACTCAGATGTTTATCAGTATTGGTGGTGGTGGTCTTAGTGATAGTTGTACCATCTGTTTCAGCATGCTCTGGCCCTTTAGCCTAACGTCCATTTTACCTTTTGAAATCTAGGCCCTAATTAATTTACATTTTAAATGTTAATTTTATAGCAATAATAGTTTATTGGGTAGCCAAAGGTAGAAGGAAAAGAATGGAATGCACCAAAGTTCTGATTTCTCCCTTTCAAGAAGCTTTCTCCTAATCAATATTGTATTCAAGGTACCCAAACTCAATCCATATACTTGCACATTTGTACTGAATCTCTTTTTGTTTAGTAGGCTCTTCCCATACTCCTAAACTTTATAAATTGAGGAGAAAATGGTAGCCAGTAGCTCAAATTGATTATAGAGCAGATTTTAAAAAGCCTCTTTAATTTGAATCTGTGTGTAGTAGTATTTTTACTTTTCATCCTCATATAGAAAACAGTTTCAGTTAGGGCTTGACTTAAATTGTGTCTTCCGATGGGCTTTTGGAGTTTCAGTTTTTATCTCCATGTACAAACTAACCCCTTTATTTCATTCTGCTCTAGAAAGAACATGTTCACTAAGATACTTCCTTGACTTGAATGAGTCATTATATTCACAAGTCCATCCAGTTTTAAATCTAAGTAGGAAGAAAAATACATGTAAAAGGAATTATGCACTCCTTTGGCAGAATAATATAGGAGTGACTGTTTCATTACATGGCATTCACCTGAAACGTACCAGACCAGAAGTTAGGGATGCAAGGCAATTTTTCCTAAGAGAATACCAAACAATATTTTTGTATACTGAATGTCTATGGACATTCTTCCCACCAAAAAAATAGTTTCAACAGGATAAACAAAAACACAACTACATTACAACAACTCACTTTTCCTATTATCAAACTTCAAACAGCAACACATGAAATAATCTAGTCCGGTATCATAGTAATCAAGTTGTAACAGTGTTTCGGGGTATAGTGATCATGACTAATTTTTAAAAGTTATTTGTGGAATTCCTGTGATGTATTCAAGGTACATAATTTAAAATATTCTTATGTAGAAGTAAGCTACACAAACCTTATATTTGCTCTTCCTAAGTGCTTTTTAATAATGATCTTTGGTGTTCTAAGACCAGATTTAAAGGGCAAGAAAACTTGAGGTTGGATTCTGTCCTAGAAATGTTGATTCATCTCCTTGCATTGGGGTGAGAAGGAGGGAAGGTGGAGGCTGAAAGGCAGGCTGGTTCCGACAGCACCAGTGAGTGCCTTTATTGATACCTTGCCCTTTGCACAGTGTGTCAGTGAGGAGGTGACATTTGCTCGAGGCTTAGCTCCATTTGTCACTGAAGGGGTACTCTCGGTACTGGCAGAACACAAACTGACAAATGGAAAAGAGGCTTTGGGTTGAATGCTGCTATTCTTAATATTATTAATGGGTCCAGGTTTTTAGACCTGTAGTCTAGTGAATAACCGCTGAGAATCTATGCCATCTAGAGGAATGGTGTTCTCAGCAGTGACCAAGGCATCTGTTCTCTCCAGCTGTAGTTTTTGCTGCTGACTCTCCCTTCAGGTGCACTGAGTTTGAATTTTTTTTCTCATTGCCAATATATCCTTCTGCATTTCTGTTGAAACTGTGTTTTCCTTTTAGTGCTGTTCAACTTTTCTACTCAGTGAGGAATATCTTCCATTTGTTCCATGATGTTGTACCAACATATCACAAGTATGTGCCACTGTGTCTGACTTCTGTGTAATATTGTAGGTCTAAAATGTTTGTGAGTCAGGTTAAAACCAGTAATTTTATATTCCCACCAAAGATAATTGGTTACTAAAATTCACAATGAAATGCAGTAAACATTTACATTACATGTTTAAAGGACATGGGTCATTTATTAATAAATTAATAAGGGTACTATAATCTTGCAGTATAGTAGGTGACACAGATTTAAAGACTCAAAAGGACTTTACCCTGTTACTGATGGTAGATGCTTGCAGAACTGCCTCACTTTATTTGGTTACAAAACAAAAGGTCATCCATGACTCCATATTGCTATCCAGTAAACATCCCACATTTTCCCTTGGCATTCATAGCTTTGCAGACTGAATACCACAAGAGATTGCTATTTAACTGTCGATCAGCCGCTCTTAGCAATCTTAAGCTGTATTTACCTAATGTCTTGGTTTTTTAAGGTTTCTCTTAATATTAATCTCAGAAGTTACTCATAACTTTAAGTCTCCAGGAGTTCTCTCTGTTATCCAAATTAAGTGTTTTGGATACCTTTTACAAGTGTTTTAAATAAATATGTCAACAAAGCTATTCCTTAGTCAAGGACTCTGGTTTCAAAGAAAAAAATCAGTTTATTGTTTGTAGTACTTTTTAGTTCAGATTGAGATGTTTTTAAGTAGGGCCAGTTATTGTTTTTATTCTAAAAGACAGCTTATTTATTGTAAACATTATTTTTATTTGTATTCTCTTTGCTGTGGCTTAAAACTTTTATTTCACTTTCTACTTAGGTAAAGGAAAAAAACATCTTCGGGTCAGTTAATAGCCACGTCCTTGGGGATTCAGAGACAGTTGGCTTAGGGGTTTTCCTGCTTAGAATTTTCACACTGGTGTGGAGTTAGATTTGCCTCTTTTTCCGCATTGTATGATCTGGGAACTTTATGCTAGACCAGTGGTTTATAAACTTCAGTATGTATCAGAATCACCAGGAAACCTTGTTAAACTACAGATGCTGGGTCCCATGCCTGAGGTGTCTGATCAGTAGGGCTGGGGTAAAGCCTAGAATTTTTAACAGATTTCCAGGTGATGCTGATGTTGCTTGTCAGGGGACCACACTTTGAGAACCACCGTTCTAGATTAGCGTTCACAGCTTTGGCAGTAGTTTAGACTCTTTTATGGACCTTGAAGAATATATATGCTTAGGCCCTACCCCTAGAGATTTTTGATTTATAGGTATGGTTTAAGATTAAACATATCTCTGTTTTTTAAAGCCCTACAATGATTCTGATGTGTAGCCCAAAGTGAGGACAACTGTCTGAAGATTGTTAGTTTCCAATTTTATATATTCTAGCCTGACATTGAATCAGCAAACTAGGAAGTATTACTTGAATGGCTGCTAGTGGATATGTAGCAGAGGTATAAGATAAGATCTCTTCCCAAGCTGGGTAGGTAGACCAATATGTGCAGAAGAATTAGAGCAGTGATTTTCAATCTTTTATGAAAATTTAAAATCACATGGGAAGATTTTAAAACATATAAATGCCCTGGCTTCACTCAGAGGTTGTGATTTAATTTGTTTGGGGTGAAGTCTAAGCGTCTCTATATTAAAATTTCTCAGGTGACCCTAATCTGTAGCCAGCTTTGAAAACTAGTGAATTAGAAAATAGTTGAGTGCTTCATTGTACAAATGAAATGGGGATTTGGAGAAAGGGGAAGCAAACATTTCCACAGACTTATCAGTGTTAGATTTCAAGGGAATTATTACGTACAGCTATGCCAGGTTTCTAGTATAAAGAGTTGACACAGGTAACATCTTGATTCCCTTGTTGTTTTTTGTTAATCACTAGGATAGTTTTAAAGGATAAGGTCCCATGCAGGCAGAACAACCTCAGTGACTGAGTGGGCGTGCTGAGGTTATGCCTTGTTAGGTACAGCATTTATACAGTAGACAATGATTAACACCTAGAAATACATTAAAAGAGTAACTTCATCAACCCCAACTTCAATAACAGGAGATTTCTTTCTTTTCCTACGCTTCCTCCTGACCTAGGGAGAACCTTCAAAAACTGCCCCAGTTGGCTGCCATTCACCTCAACAACTGTATGTATATCGCTCACCACTTGCTGACCCTCGGGCATCAGTTCAGATTGCGTCTTGCCCCCATTCTGTGTGATGGCACTACTACTTTTGTGGATCTTGTACCTGGCTTCAGGAGACTTGGTAACTGATGCTTTAAATTTAGGAAGCATATTGATAATGCAGCTTATCAGACTAGTATCTTTGTAATTTACGAATGCAGCAGTTAGAAATTAGGTGGTGGTCCTGAGCTGTATTGGAAAGTGGGAGGGCATTTAATTTGCAGGTGTTCCCAGTTACTTAGTTTTAAAAAGTGAATGCAGTCTTTTGAAAGCATTACTTTTTCATGACGTGATTTCATGGTACATTAGTGTTCCAGACTGCATTTCTGGTGTGCAGTGAATTCACCAAATCAGAGTTATGTCAGTAGAGTGACACATACTAAGATGTAGTGTGACAATTCTGTTAACATTGTTGGTAAGAGCTCACTAATGACAGTGCTTATTCTTTTGCAAAACCTCAAACTAGCTCCCTTCTCTTCTACCTCCTTTAGCTTTACTTCTGATTATTAAAAATCAAAAGAAATGTGGGGTAAGTCAATAATGATAGCCTAAGAAAAGCAGAGAATCTATATGATTTGCTTAGCTTTTCAATTCCTGACTTTTCCCTTAGGTGGTGTAGATATATCAGAAAAATAAGCAGTTACTTCTACTGTACAAGCAGTTTTTCTTATCTGACTCTGGACAAACTGTTGGAAAAGACTTACTATCCTGAGGGTGGGCTTGGAGGGACCGGCTAATGTATTAGCAGTGATGTTTCTAGTAACCTTAGGGCAACCTTATGATGTTATCTAACAAGCAGTTGTTTTCAAATAGGCAGAATCAGATATTCAGTTCATGCTTGTCTCTCCTCTTCCACCCTGGTTTTGCATTGTGTAATTGAACAACTTTTAGAATTCTTTATTCTCTTTTCTTATTATAGGGACAGAGTGTTTTTTGGCCCAAATGCGGGCACAGAAAGGAGAACTTCTGGAAAGATTATCAAGTGCTAGAAACTTTTCAAACATGGACGATGAGGACAATTACTCTGCAGCAAGTAAAGCAGTCCGACAGGTGGGGGCTGTTGTTCCCTCTGGAATTTGTACTCTTCCTTTAGATGCTCCCCCACCTTGTTTTTTAAGGAGCAAAGAATATGTAACAGGTAGCTCAGTTCATTCCCCAGAACTCCCATTGGAAAATGTGGCTACCTTTTACAGTCTTGTATACGATCTTTCCCTTCCCCTACCCCACCAAGTCAACAGGAAGCTATCTTCCCATCAAGCCACTAGTGATGGGAATAATAAGTCTGTCATAGCAAGTATTTAACCCATGAACTTAGGTTTGGGAAATTTGAAATACTAGCTTTCATCTCAGAAAAATGCCTCTCTCTCCTAAGTGACTTATCTTTTTACTAGTTTTCCCATCCTCAGAATAAGTCAGTTTTTCATCTAGCAGAGATATCACTGGGGTGAAATATTCAAGAAGCACATGTTCTTGATTACTTTACCTCACCGTCATATAACACTTCTTCTCACACACACACACACACACACACACACACACACACACACAATAAATGTAAATCTAGAAAAATGTGAGTTGTAACAATCTCTCTTCCATGTAAATATCTGTATTCTTCTGACAGGTACTGCACCAACTAAAGAGACTTGGAATTGTGTGGCAGGATGTCCTGCCAGTGAACATATATTGCAAGGCTATGGGGACTTTACTCAGTACAACAATTTCTGAGATCATTGGCAGAATCACTGCCCTAGAGGTAAGGGCCATTAGATGCCTCACCAGACTTGAGATGCAGTTCTTGTTCCAGATTGTCACTTTCCTAAGGAAGTGATGTTGAAGTCTCATCTTTAGTCAACACAGATGGTAGAAGAAATTGTTCATGTGTCATGTCTAACTCATTATACTGTTATTTTTTTCACTTTTGTCTTAATTCTGTTTTGCTGGAGACTTGCTAATCTCTATCTTTCATACCTGTATAAGAAAGCAGGGTTATGCTGCTTCTCCATCTAGCATCTGTGTAAATTATGAATGAGGAAGTTGGAAATGGGGCAGTGCTCCCAAAATGTAAAGTGTGAAGTCATATATACTTAACATGTACGTGAACTAAATAATTTAGTAAAGTGAAATGCAGCCTTGTGCAGGTACCACTTTACCAACACACATGTGTGATCCTACAGGAAAGTTGCCTGGACTCTGCCAGCTGATACCTCTAAAGTATAGATAGGCTAAACCCTTGTGATAACACTCCCTGCTTTGCAGCAAACTGCACCACATTCTATTGGAGAAATGGATTTTTTCATGCAGGCAAACTAAATTACCGACAATCTGTTGAAACATATTTTGTGTCATTCTAGCTTTAGGAGTATTGTCAGAACTGATGAAATCTAGTGTCTAGTAAGGTGTGCTAAATTGGTTGGAAAACATCTTGCTGTGGCTGACCCCCTGAATAGTATACACCAAAGGTCTGCTTTTTACTTACTGCTAAGCTGGCCCAATTCTGTTCTGTTGTGTTCCCTTTGTGCAAAATCAGGACATCTCTACTGAAGATGGTGATAGATTGTATTCCTTATGCAAAACAGTGATGGATGAAGGACCTCAAGTATTTGCACCTCTGTCTGAAGAAAACAAGAACAAGAAGTATCAAGAAGAGGTTCCGGTCTACGTGCCAAAATGGATGCCATTCAAAGAATTGATGATAATGTTACAAGCCAGCCTGCAAGAAATTGGGGATCGGTGGGTATAGGATTTATATATCTCTTCACAGCTATAAAAGAGTATTAGTGCCATTGAGAGCAGTGCTTCTCTCTGTTTCTTAATATTACTCAGGAAAGTTTCATATTGAGTAGCAGTAGGTGGGGCCTTTGCATGGTCTATCATAGTGTGGATCTCATGACCATTTTCTCATATTTGATAGCGTAAAGACTTCTTGTTTCTATTATTTTGGTCTTGAGCATGTTGTTTTGTCATGCTGTACGTGTGATCTTGTACTTCTTGCACTTACAAGGAGTACAACCATCTGACACCTGGATGGAAATTCTTGCCCATTTTAATCAACAGTGGATGCATTTTAAGATTGGCTTTGATATGTTAACAGAGAAGTGACTTTTATCTGTAAGAATATTCAGCATCAAACCATTGTTTGATTGACCAGCAGTTTTTCTACAGGGAGTAAAGTAGTTTTAGAGATTCAGCACCACACACGTAGAAAGGATTCATATTTTCTTAAATATAGTAGATGATGTTTTCTCTCAATACCATCAGTTAATGTTGCTGTGCTCTGTAATTGTATGCTATGTCGTATCATACTGAGTGTGTGAAGGTCATTAATACTATGCAAAAACTGGATAGATGTGGGCTAGTTATACATCCTTGGACGCTTTTATTATTGTCTTGGTATATTTTTAACAAGCATGCATACCTTGTATAGGGAACTCACTGAGTAGGCATTAAGGTCCATATCCATTCTTATAGCTACTTGTCTATCTACTTTGGCTTGGTTTATTATAGATGCCCAATTACATTAGACTAGTTGTCCTAGATGTGTCTGAGTTGTTCCCAGCAAATACTATCCATTCTAAAACAAGGTAAATGAGATTTTTTTGCTTGAAAAAAAAAATCACATCAAAATACCTCTAACTACATTTAGTATAAAATTTGATTTATTCATTTGTTATTTACAAGTCCTTAGTGAGTTATGTCTTCAGGTAAGACTCCAGAGGGCAGCAGATAAGAATTTTTCTTTCGGCTGTTAAAGGGCCTTCTTGCAACCCAAGAATGATCGTTAATTCTTCGTTATGAGAAAAATTACAATACTGATATGTCTCAGCTTCTTTTCTTCTGCCTAGGAAGATTTTTTTTCGTCCTAGAGATTTCAGTAAATATAAGGATAATAACTAATTGAGAAAATTTTTTTACCAAGGAAACTATCTCCAGTTGTGTAGTTTAAACATTTAAAAATTATAAAATATACATGTGAAAGAGCACAGTATATATAACATATATTCACAGTTTAAAGAAAGAGTGAAATAAATGTTCATGTACCTATTGCTCAGCTTAAAAATATTACCACTACCTTTGAAGACCCTTATGTACCCTTTTCCAAATCGTCCTTGCCAGAGGGGTAACCACTATCTTGAATTTTGTGTTATTTATCTCCTTGCTTTTCTTTATAGTTTTACCACATTTGCACATATCCCTAAATGGAGTCTTCTATAACTTGCTTCTTTTGTTCAGAAAATTCTTTCGTGAAGGTATCTGTAGCTGCAGTTCATTTTCACTGCTGTATCATATTCCATTATATAAATATTTCATAGTTTTTTAAAAAACTGAGTTATAATTAACATACAATATTATATTAGTTTCAGGTGTACAACATAGTGATTTGATATTTTTATACATTATGAAAAGATCACAGCAGTAAGATCAGTTACCATCCATCACCAAACTTGTTACAATATTATTGACTATATTCCTCATGTGTATGTTACATCCCTGCCTGTGACTTATTTATTTTATAGATGCACATTTCATGGTTTATCCTGTTGCTTCACATTTTCACCAGTATTTGGTATTATCAGACTTTAAAATTTTTGCTAGTCTAGTTGCTATGAAATGGTAGCTCGTTGTCATTTTAATTTGTATTTCCCTAAATTCTAATGACATTGAGCATCTTTTTAGTGATCATTTTTCTTCTATTGTAAAATGCCTGTTTACATTTTTTTTATATTGGGACTCTGTGTGTTTTTCTTTTTGAAGTATAGTTGATGCACAATATTATTAAGTTACAGGTATACAATATAGTGATTCACAATTTTTCAAGGTTATACTCTCTTTATAGTTGTTATTGGCTATATTTCCTGTTGTACAATATAGCCTTGAGGCTTATTTTATACATAATAGTTTGTACCTCTTAGTCCCCTACCTCTAAATTCCCCCTCCCCGCTTCCGTCTCCCCACTGGTAACCACTGGTTTGTTCTCTGTAGCTCTGAGCTATTCATATTTTTTACCCTTTATTCTACGGGGTTGTTTGTGATTTCATATGTATTTTTTGTACTTATCCTTTGTCAGTTAAAATGGGTTGCCTGTGGTTCACTTTTTAAAGTAGTTACAGATCCCATTACTCTGTATAACCATGTGAGGATGTGGTCATAATTGTCAAGTTCAAACGGGCTTAGTGAGTATAGAATGAGGGAGAACAGTTTTATCTTCCTAACTTGGTCTCTTTGTCTGTCTATGCTGTTACCAAAATGCAGCCAAGAAGTAGAAGATGTCAAAGATACTGACTGGTAGATTCGTAAAGAAGGGGAAGAATGCCAGAATTTGTTTTATTTCCATTTTAAACAAATACACTCTTGGGATCAAATACGCAATTTAAAAATCTGGCTTATACTTAATAGGAAATAGAAATTGTGTTTTTCATTTTGCAGGTGGGCAGATGGAAAAGGGCCCTTGGCAGCTGCGTTCTCTTCCAGTGAAGTAAAAGCTTTAATTCGTGCCTTGTTCCAGAACACAGAAAGAAGAGCAGCTGCCCTTGCCAAGATTAAATAGCTCCATCTTCCTGAGAAAGCCATTTCTTGAGCAGGTGGATTCCTTTCTTGGCGTAATTAGTCTTTAAAGACTTCTTGGAATCACCCGTTGGTTTTGGTGAACTGATATATCATGGAAGTTTGATTTCACCTAAGAACGCCTTACCTCCTGGCCTGTATGAGGCTTTGTTGAAGAACTGGTTGTTAGGATCAGATGTCAAATGAAGCACCTCAATTTGTTGACTTTTTAGCCACCCTCCCTTAATAAGAAACTGTAGGGTGACATTGTTTCATGTTGCTTCCAGGGCCCTCTGGGAACTGTGTCCATTGAAAATATAAGCCCTGGCCTTGGATCAAGGAATCCAGGTCATTCCAAGAGTCAGGATAAAGAATTTGTGAGAGATGGGAGATATATTTTGGAGGGCAAGGGAACCATAAATTGGTCTTGCAGGAATTAAGAAGACTTCCTTCAATATTTCTTTCCAATAAATAATGCTTTTCAGAGTTAAGGGTGAGTGTCTTTAATAACATGGGAACTTCGACAAAAGAGACCATCAAGTTTTCCTATCTTTCATGCCATTCTTTTTATCAACATTTATGATCCTCACAGAGGACTCAATGACTTACCGTCTTTCTTCATGACACTATCTGATAATTTAACATTTCTTTCAGTATAAAGTTTTGGCACTTTTTGCTATTTCTACTAAATTATATATTTTTTCTGGCTGAGCCACGTGGCTTGCAGGATCTTAGTTCTCCTACCAGGGATTGAACCCGGGCCCTCAGCAGTGAAAGCAAGGAGTCCTAACCACTGGACTGCCAGGGAATTCCCGGACTAAATTCTATTTTATTGGTTGGATTTTTTTTTTTTGTCTTCTCAAATTCCACTGTTTCTGTACCTTATCAAATGGCAAAGCTTTAAAATTTCAGTGTTCCTTTGGTATGTATGTGCCATGAGATGCTAACTGTGGGTTTGGTAGCCTAATCTTTTATTTGGTGGATGTGGGTAATCCTTCAGCTCAACTTTCTGTGTTTTTAACTCTTTGCAGCCATTGGAGGTTTATATTCTATTAAAATTATTCTCAGTAGGACTCTGGATTGTCTCTCTTCACCCTGAAATGTGGAATTCCGCTTGTGAAAAGAGGTAAAGAGTGCGATCGATCTTTGTGTGCCTTGGAGGAGATGCTGTCTGGAGGATGTTTTCAGTACAGTGGGCCTGCTTCCTTAGGCGTCAACCCCTGATCCCTGGCACACATTCTGCCTTCACCTTCTTGTTCTTAGTTTGAGCTCAGCCCCTACATTCTGGTTGCTTAGTTTTTCTTTTACCAATTTAGGGGTCATAGAAGAAAGAATTAGAAAGAAGATTGGTTTCTTTTTATAAGAGAACTCAGCTGTGGTTAGTGACAACCTATCTGTCTATACTCAGCATATCCTACTATGAGAACGCACAGAAAAAAGACTTGCCTGAACCAACTTTAGTTTTTTGAGAACAAAGTAGTTGTCTTTCTTGAGAGGGGGAAGGGACTATTTGCACAGGTGAAGAAAATACCTGTTTTGGAAAATCCACACCATTTCAGCTAGCATTCTTTTTTCAGCAATTGAGGGGATGGGGAACTAAGAACAGAACTGAACTAAATGCCTTGCAGGACTGTTGCACACATAGCGTATTTCTTTTGTTCATAGAAGCTATTCCTGTTGCTTGACAGGTAGAGCAATTGGGGGGTGGGATCTCTTGTAACTGGAAAGCACACTCCTCTCTCCTTCCCTTCCTTCCCCCATTAGCACAGAAAACTGCATCATAGTTCTTCTGAGGCCCTGTAGACTCCATCCCTCGGGACTCCTTCCTCTGATGAATAGTTTGTATGTCATGGCACACAGAGTGGACAGACTCCATCCTCTTCCCTGGCCAAGGCAATTGACAGCTGGTGGTTAAGTGGATATTCGTTCTGGTTAGGGACGAGCCATCTGGCTTAGCAACATGGGAGTTGGGTCTGGCAGCTCTTACAGGGACCTTGAAGGTACCTATTCAGATAGGGAACCTGAGATGGACCGGGAGGGGAGCCTGCTTCCTCTAGAAAGAGCGTGCGGATTATGTGAGTAAGGGAAACTTACGAGGCTTGACTCATTCAGTGGATCTGTAGGCCAACGGAAAGAAACCTCTTCCCAAATTACACCCAGAACTATACAGATGACTGGGAAATGAAATTCCAGAAAGGGTCCCCAAGATATTAGTAAAAAGGAAAGTTTTTGTTAAAAAGAACCTAAATCCCTTAGGTGACTTGATAGTGGCTGCTGTTACATTGTGGATCCTGAATTGTTGGAGACCCATTCATGGTCAGTTTTGCACTGGATTTCTCTCTGAAATGGGGATCCTCCAGAGGGCATCTTTCCTCAGGCCTGGGAGCAGCACAAGGCATCTAGGCCTAGTCTGTGGAAATGGAAGCAGGGAGCCTGTCCATTTTACCCTGGGCTTACATTCTGGCCTTGATCAGCCCAGGAGGGTCATCCAGGCTCTGCATGCATCTATATTATAAACGGTGACATATCACTGAACAATCACTTGTGAATAGATCAAACAGTATTTTCTTTGATTAATAACATTGTGAAAAAGGATACGGATAATCCTCTTCCCATGCCTGCAAATACTCATGCTATCACTTAAGGCAACGACTCCCAGCCTTTTGTGGGGTTTCATTCTGTTGTTTATTTGATTTCCGAAGATTATGTCTATCTTCTGAAAGTTCTGAGAGGTACACACACATCCTCTGGGGGTGTTTTTGTTATCAGAAAACTGGCCCAAAGGAGTAGTTTGCCCAAGCTCCACAGCTAGTTTGTGCCACGGAGAAATGAAGGCATGTATAGGAGTGACTTCTTAGTGAAGGAGGTAGCTGTAAATTCAGGAAGGAATAAGGCTTTTGGAAATTGCCTCCCATATAAAAAGTCTTGGCACAAAGTAGCCTTTTTAAATTGGGTTTTGATGCCCACGTTCTTCCTAATCATGGAACTGATTTTGAACATTGGTTTTGTGATAACTTCCTCCTAAAAATAGGCATTTAGCTAAAGCCTAAAGTTTCCTGAAAGTTACAAAGCCCCAATTTTGAGAAGTTTTTCAATTATACGGTTTAGACAGAAATTCCTCTCCTTGTCATGAGGAGTTTGGTTGAGAAGTTTGTGATGTCACGTGACATAACTGGAGCTAGGCTTAGATGTCTCAAAACCATGTTATGAAATCTCTGCCTCAAGTCTGGGGAGGAGGGCAATGATTCTGAGGAGCTATGTATAAGTTCTGCACTCCTCAGCAATCGGGTGCCCCAGATTTCTTGCGTAGTGCGAGAGAGCGAGGCGGGAGTGGATGGGTCTTAGCTACTCCTGCTGTTGAAGTAGGCACTAGTACCAGGGCCGAAGACACCTTCTCCCTCCCTTGTCTCAGCTTTGTAAGTGGTTCTAAAACTTCCTACGTTTATTCTACTTACATTTACTGGGTGCCAGGCATGGTTCCAGTCACTCAACAACCCCCCCCCAAAAAAAAACCCCACAAAAATTATTTTTCTCTGGTGATTTAAATTCTGGTGCTAAAGACAGATAATAAACATGAAGTAAGTAAATTAGATAGTATGTCTGAAGATTTTAAGTGTATGGAAAAAATAAACATAGGGTGATAAATCTGAACTCCTCTGGAATTCCAGGGCTGGAGGAAAGGGGAGTGAGCTGACATTCTGAATGGGATGGTCAGAGGACACCTCCTCGAGACAGTGGGTAAGCCATGTGGATGTCTGGGTGCAGACAACTCTGAGCAGAGAGACCAGCCCTTGCAAAGCGCTAAGGTGGGAGGAGTGTGTCTGGTGAAGGAATAGCAGAGAATGAGGGAGAGAGGAGGAGGAAAGGTGGTGAGAGATATAACAGGAGAGGAGGGGGCAAGATTGTGTAGGCCATTAGAAGGATTTTGGTTTTTTTTTACTCTGAGTCAGATGGGAAACTAGTAGCTTAGAAAAAAAAAAAAAGGAAATGTATAAAAGAAGAGAAAATAGCGTGGTGAACCCCTAGGTACCCACCACCCATCTTCAGCAATTGTGGTCATACAGCCAATCTTGTTTCATCTGTGCCCCCTGGTCACCCCCACCCCATTGCTCCTGCAAACACACACTGAATTGTTGAAGCAAATGCCAGACAGCATATCATTTTAAACCCAGGGCTCATTCCTGTGAAAAGTGTGAATGTTGTTTCTTGCGAAGCTTTCTCTTTTTCCATCTCTCTTTCAGCTCCTGTCATCCCCCCTCTCCTCTGCCGGCAGGAGTTGTCCTCTAGCTGCCCGCCTCCCTCCCTTTTTCCCCAACCTCAGTTCCCCACTCAGGCTCAGCCTGTATCCACTCCACTCCCATCCCCTGAACACTGGGTATCAAATAACAAACATCTTAAATGCAGTTGACAGCTGACTCACTACCACTTCCCCTTTGCATCCTCCTTCCCTCTGCTCAGCCACTTGCTCCAGCTAACCCAATCCCATGGTTTCTGGGTGTTCATCAGTTGCCCAGGGGGCTTCCCTGGTGGCGCAGTGGTTGAGAATCTGCCTGCCAATGCAGGGGACACGGGTTCGAGCCCTGGTCTGGGGGGATCCCACATGCCGCAGAGCAACTAGGTCCGTGAGCCACAACTACTGAGCCTGTGCGTCTGGAGCCTGTGCTCCGCAACAAGAGAGGCTGCGATAGTCAGAGGCCCGCGCACCGCGATGAAGAGTGGCCCCCGCTCGCTGCAACTAGAGAAAGCCCTCACACAGAAACGAAGACCCAACACAGCAAAAATAAATAAATTACTAAACTACTACCCCCAACATCTTCTTTAAAAAAAAAAAAGTTGCCCAGGAAAGGATTCCTCTTACTGATTGTTTCATCAGAAAGGATATCTCCTGCCCCCTTAGAATCAGATTCTCCTGGGTTCCTCTCACAGAGAATCCCAGTAGACATGGCGACCCAGCGCCAGCTATTGGATGTTGGCTGGAGTCCGGGACTGCCTTGGTTTAAGGCAGAGCAACCGCCTTCCCTAAGGGGTGTCTGGGTGGAGTGGTGTCGGGAGTGGAGCAGCTGCTGGCTGGCTTCTGTTTCCCAACCCCACTCTCTGACTTTAGAAATGCTGCCTCAAAAGAATATTAATTATTTTCATGTGCATGAAGGGCTCCATTTATGCTTGATTACCATGCAGCATGATAAAAATTATGCATAGCATTAAGTATGTCAGGTTAACTTTGTTATAAATTTCACTTACTTTCCGTACTAAGTTCTGTTCCTAAATGCATACTCTAGTTTGTTTGCCATATCCATATCTACATTATTATTATTCAAAACTAAAAAATTAGGACTTCTTGTTCACCCTCTATCAATTTAGTAATCTTTTCTTTTGTAATATTAACTTTAATCGCATTGGTCTGAAGTAGCAGTAGGTCTTTTGCCCCCTTTTTGAAAACTGGGACACTTGCTCATCTCAAGGACTATGTAACTTGGATTTGTGATTACATCTGAAGTTTCTAAGTCCCATGAGATATAATTCCCCTGAGTGTAGAACTGTGAACTCATTTAAAATCCAGGTTTTCTTTTTCTATCTTTTCACCTATCTTAGCTTTCATTTTCCTCTCAAATGTTTGTTCCAGCCTTTCCGGGTGGAAGATAATTCTCCTTGATAGGAACAGGGAAGCAAAATAGTGTTTGAGTTGTTCAGTTCTCTTTGTGTCATTTTTTTTAACATCACATTGTCAACTTCGAGTATAGCCAAATCCTTTTTGTTCCTTTTCTTTCACTGACCATCCTCTTTCCCTGTGCCCCTAAATTCCTTGAGATCATGTTTTTCATAAACTTCATCATATTCTGGGCTTTGATCTTTCTGACACTATTTTTTCATGTCCAGGCCATTCTTATATTTTTGCTTATGAAGGGCCTGTTTTTGTTGAACCCATCACTTGTTTTCATTTGCAGCCACACTCCTGTTTTTTTAATTGTGTTGTCATATTTATTATATAGTCAGATTTTCAGTTTTTAAATACACCCCTCCTCTTTCATTTATAGTATGATGTCTTTTTTTTTTTTGCGGTACGCGGGCCTCTCACTGTTGTGGCCTCTCCCGTTGCGGAGCACAGGCTCCGGACGCGCAGGCTCAGCAGCCATGGCTCACGGGTCCAGCCGCTCTGCGGCATGTGGGATCTTCCCGGACCGGGGCACAAACCCGTGTCCCCTGCATCAGCAGGCGGACTGTCAACCACTACGCCACCAGGGAAGCCCGTATAGTATGATGTCTTTTTATTTTTATTTTATTTATTAAGCTCTAGTTGATATACAATATTGTGTTTGTTTCAGGTGTACAGCTTCAGATTCTTTTCCATTATGGGTTATTATAAGATATTTAATTTAGTTCCCTGTGCTATACAGTAAATCCCTGTTGTTTATCTGTTTTACATATAGTGGTGTGTATCTGTTAATCCCATACTCCTAATTTAATCCCTCCCCTTCCCTTTTCCTCTTTGGTAACCGTATGTTTGTTTTCTATGTCTGTGAGTTTGTTTCTGTTTTGTAAATAAGTTGATTTTATTATATTTTTAGATTCCACATATAAGTGCTAGATGATGTCTTTCTTTTAGAGTCTGTGGCCGTGAGATTATTTCTGGCATTTTTTGGTGCTCTTTGAAATATGCTTTCCTAAAGCCAGGGCCTGTGCCTAGGCCAAATCATTTCTTCCTCGCCTGTTGTGAAATTTGCAGTCATTCTCTAACTGATGTTTTGGATAAAAAGTTCCCCTCTTTGCTTCTTTGGCTTTCTGAAAAGCGATTATTAGCAAGGCAATTAAAAAACTCATGGGACATTCTGGTTTTTAGCAGAGTGGGACCTCTAACAGACTTATGGAAAGCTGAAATCCCCTATATCCCTGTGTCAACCCCTTATTTATTAAAAAAAAATATCAGCCACCTCTTCCATCTGGCTGGGTGGTGCCATGGTGCATGCACGTGGAGTATTATTTCTAATTTTCTGTTTCTCTTTACTCCAAGTGCCTGGTTGTTTAGCATTCACTTTATTAACCTATGAGAATTGAACTTGGGATTCCCTGAGAACTCAATGAAATCGTTCTGGTTTTGTTTTTTGTTAATTTCTGCCCGCAAATCAGTAAGAAGCAAAGGGTAGCTCATTTAGAGGAGAAGCAGACCTATATGACAACTAATTTTTTATAAAGTCACGGTCTCATTAAGAAAGTAATGTTATTCTTCCATGAAGCAAAAACAGTAAAAACCTTTTTTGATTTGCACTGAAGTGTATTTCCCCTTGGAGTTTGCTTCAGAGTATAAGAAAGGGGCTCCTGAGAAGCCCCTAATCTTGGTTCTCTGCTTTTTTGTTTTGCTTTTCTGGGAAAAGAGTAGTAGGAGCTATGGGTGAGTATGTGGGGATGAAAAGGGAAGGGAAGGAAGAGCTCTGATTGTTTGGAGGATCTTTGTGGCAGCCAGCTGGTCGACCGAGACTTGGATAAGAGGAAGGGCAGAGGAGGCAGGGTTGGGGGGTGAAGAGCCAGCGTGGGCTGTGGAGTCACACAGACCTGGGATTCATATCCAAGTCCACATTTACTTAGTTCTGTGACATAATTTATGTAAAACACATAGCATAGGGCCTGGCACAGAGGAATGATCTGTGTTAACATGTTAACTCTAGTGTCTAGCGCTTCAAGCTCAGTGCACTCAATTTAGAGTTTAATTATGTACGTGGTTCTCTAACTAAATTGCAGCTTTTTGAGGGTAGGAATGGTGTCGAATGCTTTTCTTGGACAGAGTAAACTTAATCAATAATTATGGATTGGTTTGAATTCAGCCCCACACAATGTGTGACAATGTAGCCCAAATGAAGAGAGAAGTGGGGCATCTTTGTGGCGTGAGCTGGAGTGTCCTTGTAAGGAGCCCATGAGATCTCTAACATTGGAAATGTTTGATTTTGGTCCCAAGGAGAGCTTCTTCCCTTGGCTGTGCGTGGATATTTGTATTTTTGTACATGTATAAAAGCCTGTTTGCTTAGAATTTATACCACCTGGAGATACAGTTCTTGTTATCAGGACTCTTCAGCACTAACCGAAGGCCTGAGAGTGTCCCTAAAACACTGCCAAATTCTGCAAGGCTTCTGAAACAGGAAAGAGCCAACCATCCCAGTGCACTTGGAATTTAGCATATTTGATTTACATTCTAATTCTCTGGAAGTTGGTCTTCAGCTGTGACAGGATAACTTTTATTTTTTTATTATTTTTTAAATTTAATTTTATTTATTTTTTTATACAGCAGGTTCTTATTAGTCATCAGTTTTATACACATCAGTGTATACATGTCAATCCCAATCACCCAATTCATCACACACACACCCACCCCCCGCCGCTTTCCCCGCTTGGTGTCCACACGTTTGTTCTCTACATCTGTGTCTCTATTTCTCTCCTGCAAACTGGTTAATGTGTACCACTTTTCTACGTTCCACATGTATGCATTAATATACGATATTTGTTTTTCTCTTTCTGACTTACTTCACTCTGTATGACAGACTCTAGATCCAACCACGTCTCAACAAATGACCCATTTTCTTTCCTTTTTATGGCTGGGTAATATTCCACTGTATATGTGTACCACATCTCCTTTATCCATTTGTCTCTCGACGGGCATTTAGGTTGCTTCCATGACCTGACTATTGCAAATAGTGCTGCAATGAACATTGGGGTGCATGTGTCTTTTTGAATTATGATTTTCTCTGGGTATATGCCCAGTAGTGGAATTGCTGGGTCGTATGGTAGTTCTATTTTTAGTTTTTTAAGGAACCTCCATACTGTTCTCCATAGTGGCTGTATCAATTTACATTCCCACCAACAGTGCAAGAGGGTTCCCTTTTCTCCACACCCTCTCCAGCATTTGTTGTTTGTAGATTTTCTGATGATGCCCATTCTAACTGGTGTGAGGTGATACCTCATTGTAGTTTTGATTTGCATTTCTCTAATAATTAGTGATGTTGAGAAGCTTTTCATGTGCTTCTTGGTCATCTGTATGTCTTCTTTGGAGAAACATCTATTGAGGTGTTCTGCCCATGTTTTGATTAGGTTGTTTGTTTTTTAATATTGAGCTGCATGAGTTGCTTATATATTTTGGATATTAATCCTTTGTCTGTTAATTCGTTTGCAAATATTTTCTCCCATTCTGAGGGCTGTCTTTTTGTCTTGTTTATGGTTTCCTTTGCTGTGCAAAAGCTTTGAAGTTTCATTAAGTCCCATTTGTTTATTTTTGTTTTTATTTTCATTACTCTCGGAGGTGGATCAAAAAAGATCTTTCTGTGATTTATGTCAAAGAGTGATCTTCCTATGTTTTCCTCTAACGGTTTTTTAGTGTCTGGTCTTACATTTAGGTCTCGAATCCATTTTGAGTTTATTTTTGTGTATTGTGTTAGGGAGTGTTCTAATTTCATTCTTTTACATGTAGCTGTCCAGTTTTCCCAGCACCACTTATTGAAGAGACTGTCTTTTCTCCATTGTATATGCTTGCCTCCTTTGTCATTGATTAGTTGACCATAGGTGCGTGGGTTTATCTCTGGGCTTTCTATCTTGTTCCATTGATCTATGTTTCTGTTTTTGTGCCAGTACCATATTGTCTTGACTACTGTAGCTTTGTAGTATAGTCTGAAGTCAGGGAGTCTGATTCCTCCAGCTCCGTTTTCTTTCCTCAAGACTGCTTTGGCTATTCGGGGTCTTTTGGGTCTCCATACAAATTTTAAGATTTTTTGTTCTAGCTCCACAAAAAATGCCATTGGTAATTTGATAGGGATTGCATTGAATCTGTAGATTGCTTTGGGTAGTATAGTCATTTTCACAATATTGATTCTTCCAATCCAAGTACATGGTATATCTCTCCATCTGTTGGTATCATCTTTAATTTCTTTCATCAGTGTCATAGTTTTCTGCATACAGGTCTTTTGTCTCCCTAGGTAGGTTTATTCCTAGGTATTTTATTCATTTTGTTGCAATGGTAAATGGGAGTGTTTCCGTAATTTATCTTTCAGATTTTTCATCATTAGTGTATAGGAATGCAAGAGATTTCTGTGCATTAATTTTGTATCCTGCAACTTTACCGAATTCATTGATTAGCTCTAGTAGTTTTCTGGTAGCATCTTTAGGATTCTCTATGTAGAGTATCATGTCATCTGCAAACAGTGACAGTTTTACTTTTTCTTTTCCAATTTGTATTCCTTGTATTTCTTTTTCTTCTCTGATTGCTGTGGCTAAAACTTCCAGAACTATGTTGAATAATAGTGGTGAGAGTGGACATCCTGTCTTCTTCCTGATCTTAGAGGAAATGCTTTCACCTTTTTCACCATTGAGAATGATGTTTTCTGTGGGTTTGTTGTATATGGCCTTTATTATTTTGAGGTAGGTTCCCTCTATGCCCACTTTCTGGAGAGTTTTTTCATAAATGGGTGTTGAATTTTGTCAAAAGCTTTCTCTGTATCTATTGAGATGATCATATGGTTTTTATTCTTCAATTTGTTAATATGGTGTATCACATTGATTGATTTGTGTATATTGAAGAATCCTTGCATCCCTGGGATAAATCCCACTTGATCATGGTGTATGATCCTTTTAATGTGTTGTTGGATTCTGTTTGCTAGTATTTTGTTGAGGATTTTTGCATTTATATTCATCAGTGATACTGGTCTGTAATTTTCTTTTTTTGTAGTATCTTTGTCTTATTTTGGTATCAGGGTGATGGTGGCCTCATAAATAAGTTTGGGAGTGTTCCTTCCTCCACAATTTTTTGGAAGAGTTTGAGAAGGATGGGTGTTAGCTCTTCTCTAAATGTTTGATAGAATTCACCTGTGAAGCCATCTGGTCCTGGACTTTTGTTTGTTGGAAGATTTTTAATCACAGTTTCAATTTCATTCCTTGTGATTGGTCTGTTCATATTTTCTATTTCTTCCTGGTTCAGTATTGGAAGGTTATACCTTTCTAAGAATTTGTCCATTTCTTCCAGCTTGTCCATTTTATTGGCATAGAGTTTTTTGTAGTAGTCTCTTAGGATGCTTTGTATTTCTGCGGTGTCTGTTGTAACTTCTCCTTTTTCACTTCTAATTTTATTGATTTGTGTCCTCTCCCTCTTTTTCTTGATGAGTCTGGCTAATGGTTTGTCAATTTTGTTTATTTTCTCAAAGAACCAGCTTTTAGTTTTATTAATCTTTGCTATTGTTTTCTTTGTTTCTCTTTCATTTATTTCTGCTCTGATCTTTATGATTTCTTTTCTTCTGCTAACTTTGGGTTTTGTTTGTTTTTCTTTCTCTAGTTCCTTCAGGTGTAAGGTTGGATTGGTTATTTGAGATTTTTCTTGTTTCTTGAGGTAGGCTTGTATAGCTATAAACGTCCCTCTTAGAACTGCTTTTGCTGCATCCCATAGGTTTTGGATCATCATGTTTTCATTGTCATTTTTCTCTAGGTATTTTTTGATTTCCTCTTTGATTTCTTCAGTGATCTCTTGGTTATTTAGTAACGTATTGTTTAGCCTCGATGTGTTTGTGTTTTTACGTTTTTTTCCCTGCAATTGATTTCTAATTTCATAGCATTGTGGTCAGAAAAGATGCTTGATATGATTTCAATTTTCTTGACTTTACTGAGGCTTGATTTGTGACCCAAGATGTGATCTATCCTGGAGAATGTTCCATGCGCACTTGAGAAGAAAGTGTAATCTGCTATTTTTGCATGGAATGTCCTATAAATATCAATTAAATCTATCTGGTCTATTGTGTCACTTAAAGCTTCTGTTTCCTTATTTATTTTCATTTTGGATGATCTGTTCATTGGTGTAAGTGAGGTGTTAAATTCCCCACTATTATTGTGTTACTGTCAATTTCCTCTTTTATAGCTGTTAGCAGTTGCCTTATGTATTGAGGTGCTCCTATGTTGAGTGCATATATATTTATAATTGTTATATTTTCTTCTTGGATTGATCCCCTGATCATTATGTACTGTCCTTCCTTGTCTCCTGTAACATTCTTTATTTTAAAGTCTATTTTATCTGATATGAGTATTGCTACTCCAGCTTTCTTTTGATTTCCCTTTGCATGGAATATCTTTCCATCCCCTCACTTTCAGTCTGAATGTGTCCCTAGGTCTGAAGTGGGTCTCTTGTAGACAGCATATATATGGGTCTTGTTTTTGTATACATTCAGCAAGCCTGTGTCTTTTGGGTGGAGCATTTAATCCATTTACATTTAAGGTAATTATCAATATGTATGTTCCTATGACTATTTTCTTAATTGTTTTGGGTTTGTTTTTGTTGGTCCTTTTCTTCTCTTGTGTTTCCCACTTAGAGAAGTTTCTTTAGCATTTGTTGTAGAGCTGGTTTGGTGGTGCTGAATTCTCTTAGCTTTTGCTTGTCTGTAAAGCTTTTGATTTCTCCATCAAATCTGAATGAGATCCTTGGCGGGTAGAGTAATCTTGGTTGTAGGTTCTTCCCTTTCATCACTTTAAGTATATCATGCCACTCCTTCTGGCTTGTAGAGTTTCTGCTGAGCAATCAGCTGTTAACCTTATGGGAGTTCCCTTGTATGTTATTTGCCGTTTTTCCCTTGTTGCTTTTAATAATTTTTCTTTGTCTTTAATTTTTGCCAATTTGATTACTATGCGTCTTGGCATGTTTCTCCTTGGGTTTATCCTGTATGGGACTCTCTGTGCTTCCTGTACTTGGGTGGCTATTTCCTTTCCCATGTTAGGGAAGTTTTTGACTATAATCTCTTCAAATATTTTCTCTGGTCCTTTCTCTCTCTCTTCTCCTTCTGGGACCCCTATAATGCGAATGTTGTTGTGTTTAATGTTGTCCCAGAGGTCTCTTAGGCTGTCTACATTTCTTTTCATTCTTTTTTCTTTATTCTGTTCAGCAGCAGTGAATTCCACCATTCTGTCTTCCAGGTCACTTATCCGTTCTTTTGCCTCAGTTATTCTGCTATTGATTCCTTCTAGTGTAATTTTCATTTCAGTTATTGTATTGTTTATCTCTGTTTGTTTGTTCTTTAATTCTTCTAGGTCTTTGTTAAACATTTCTTGCATCTTCTCGATCTTTGCCTCCATTCTTTTTCCGAGGTCCTGGATCATCTTCACTATCATTATTCTGAATTCTTTTTCTGGAAGGTTGCCTATCTCCACTTCATTTAGTTGTTTTTTGAGGGTTTATCTTGTCCCTTCATCTGGTACATAGCCCTCTGCCTTTTCATCTTGTCTATCTTTCTGTGAATGTGGTTTTTATTCCACAGGCTGCAGGATTGTAGTTCTTCTTGTTTCTGCTGTCTGCCCTCTCCAGGATAACTTTTAAATAGAATGGGTGGTTAACCAAAACAGCCAATCTCCCAAGAAATCTGGACAAATAGGGCTTTACTAATATATGACCTTATTGTTACTGGAAGTTGTTTTCCATTTGATTTTGTTATGATGATTATTATTTTGGGGTGGAGGTGGAAGGGTTTAAGTAAAAGCTTTTTATTTTTTCTAAAACCAGGCAACCGAAAAGGCAAATCAAAATGCATTCTTCTTCTCAAAATCTATTGGCTGTCTGCAGGAGTGAGCTCAAGAGTGAAGTGGTGAGAGGCAGGCCCTGGGGGCTGCTGAATGAACTCTCTCCTCTGGCCCAAGTCTGGCAGGAGAAGAGAAGGAGAGGGACTTCTGAGCATAAATCTGAAGTCTCCAGTCAGAGAGAGAGGGAGAAAGAGCAAGTGTGTGATAAATATAGTGGGGCAGAAAAAACAGAGAAGGGAAGCATTCATCATAATGTTCACAGAATCCCATAGAGGGTGTGGTGATATCAGGCTCTTGTCCACTTTGTAGTTATTTTATACAAGTGACTCACGTCCATTATCATCTTTGTTGTTAGCTGGTCAGAATTTATGCTGGTGGCTGCACCTAGTTGCTGAGGGGCCATGTGCGACCTAGATCTGTAGAGGCCAAAGACTACGTTTTCACATTTAATCTTAAGAACACTCCTTTGAGAAAGATACTACTGTCCTGATTTTACAGATGAGGAATCAAGGCACAGAGAGGTTAAGTGTCATGCCCAAGGACACACAGTGGGTAATACAAAGTCAGGGTTCCAACACGAGTTTGTTTGATTCCAGAGCTGATGCTCTTTTCATTGTTCTCATGCAACTTCCTTCTCACCCAGAGGTCTTTCTGCCTCTCATATGTCCCCAGATATATTAGTTGGTGAGGGCTGCTATAACAAAGCACCAGAAATTTGGTGGCTTAAATAACAGAAATGTATCATCTCATAGTTCTGGAGGCAAGAAATCTAAAATCAAGGTGTTGGCAGCATTGCTGCCTTCTGAGGGCTTTGAGAGAAAGATCTGTTCCAGGTCTCTCTCCTTGGCTATCTTCTCTCCATGTCTCTCATATGGTCTTCCCTCTGTCCAAGATTCCCCCACTTTTACAGACACCAGTCATATTGGATCAGGGCCCATCCTAATGACCTTATTTTAACTTGGTTACCTGTATAAAGACACTGTCTCCAAATAAGGTCATGGTCTGAGGCACTGGGGTTAGGATTTCAACATTTGAAGTATTTTTATTTGCGGCGGGGGGGGGGGGGTTGTACAATTCAACCCATAACATCAGGTAAATCACCTACAGGTCACACTATAGCTGCTGCATTTTAGGTGCTTTGTTTACAGTGAGGTGACTTTTCCCATCACTCTTTATTGTCTGTGAGCATTCTATTTAATCTGTTAACCAACAGCCATAAACATCGTCACCTTCCAAGTGGGCCTGCTCACTGGAGTGAGCTTGAGGTCAATAAAGCATTCAGTGGGCTCTAATTTAATTAGCCAAGTTAGTGGGACAGCTGCTTCATAACTCTGGCTCATGAACTGGCAGAGATCAGAGATGAGACTGGCAGAGCTCGTTGTTGATCCCAGGCATCCCTGATGCAGCTCCAAGCCCTAAGAACTTCGCTCCTAAGCCCTAAGAGCTTCGCAGGAAAAGAGAGGGAAGATGAACTGGCGTTTAGAATTTCCTACCCTGGATGTATCTTTTAAAAGTATGCGGGAACCACAGTCAAAGTCAAGGCCCTGCATTTTCATCTGCCTCTTTCCTCATCTTGCCACAAAGCAAGTCCGTTCTCTTCCATAATTTAAAAAGTTTCTGAAAATCCCCTTCAACTGGATTTGTCAGCTGCTTCCACCCTGCCTGTCCAAGCTGGCCAAGTTCTTCAAGCCTCTTCCTGTCTCCCCCACCTAAACACCAGCCCTAGACCTGCCTCTTACTCCAAGGGCACTGATGTTGTCAGTCTCTCTGTGGTCTTTCCAGGTCTGTGGGAGGCAGCCCTGGAGATGGGGGAGAGAGCTCTGGATCTAAAGTCATAAGATTCTGGCTTACCTGTTGCCCCCGTCACTTGGCCCACCAGCGTGACCTTGAAATGGTCAGAATGGCCATAATCAAAAAAATCTACAAACAATAAATGCTGGAGAGGGTGTGGAGAAAAGGGAACCCTCTTGCACTGTTGGTGGGAATGTAAATTGATGCAGATACTATGGAGAACAGTATGGAGGTTCCTTAAAAAACTAAAAATAGAATTACCCTATGACCCAGCAATCCCACTACTGGGCATATACCCTGAGAAAATCATAATTCAAAAAGAGTCATGTACCACAATGTTCACTGCAGCACTATTTACAATAGCCAGGACATGGAAGCAACCTAAGTGTCCATCGACAGATGAATGTCTAAAGAAGATGTGTCACATATATACAATGGAATATTACTCAGCCATAAAAAGGAACGAAATTGGGTCATTTGTAGAGACGTGGATGAACCTAGAGACTGTCATACAGAGTGAAGTAAGTCAGAAAAAGAAAAACAAATATCGTATATTAACGCATATATGAGGAATCTATAAAAATGGTATAGATGATCTTATTAGCAAAGCAGAAATAGAGACACAGACATAGAGAACAAAGATATGGATACCAAGGGGGAAAGTAGGGGGAGATGAATTGGGAGATTGGGATTGACATATATACATTATTGACACTATGTATAAAATAGATAATTAATGAGAACATACTGTATAGTGCAGGGAACTCTACTCGATGCTCTGCGGTGACCTAAACGGGAAGGAAAACCAAAGAAGGGGGGGATATGTGTATACAGATAGCTGATTCACTTTGCTGTATAGTGGAAACTAACACAACGTTGTAAATCAACTATACTCCAATAAAAATTACTTAAAAATATAACAACAAAAAAAATGGAGATAGAAGTCCCTTCTTAACTTACCTCCCAGGGTGGTCATGTAAACAAAATAAACTTCAAAGGAGCTGTCTCCACACACGATGATGTAAAAACAAAGAAAAATCTGATTTTGCAGATGTACAATATGACATATTACTGGGGCCATTTTGTTGACTCTGTTCTGCATGTGCGTGTCTGCGTTGGACTGTGAATTCCAAGAGAGCAGAGAACTTTGCTCAGCGCCCCACCCCCATTGCATGCAGTCAGCCATTGATGGGCTTTGGATAATTGATGAAAGCCAGTCTTGGAGAAGAAAAGACCAGTGGGTGCCAAAGTGGGTATCAAAGAAAGTTGCACATGGAGAGAGTGACTTATTTTCTCTGCACGAGATTTTACAGTCATGTCAGTCATTAAACATTGATTTAAAGTGTTAGTTATTGCTGACCTGGAGCAGATGTTTAGGAAAGTACTTTTAATCAACCACATAATTGATATTTTTTGCTACTCCTTTGTGTCTTAATTAAAGCAGATGAAAAATGCCCTTTGTGTCCAATAGTGACAGCACTGACTCACCATGTGGGGAATTCTCCTCACAGTCCATATTCAGCTGAGCATTTAGGTTTAGTTTCGGTCTTCAGATATAAATTTGAACAGCTCCCAAAGTAAATGGCTTTTAAACAAAGTGAAAAAGAAGTCTTTGCTAAACAAAATGAGCAATTTGGGGGTGTCACTTTTATTTATAGTGTGTAAATTACAAACTTGGTATTTTATTTCTGAGCTTGAGAAATCGTTCAGAAACAATGGATGGTTCTTTGTAGACTTCGAAATCATTTCCTAGAATATGGGTTGGGTCATTTTTTTTTGGTCTGAAGATTTGAACAAGGGTGGCTTTGTTTCTGTTTCCTCCTAGGAATGCAGGATCCCACATGGGGAGAGAGAGCTGCTTTCCTGTCCTTCCCACTCTTCAGGGCTGCCTTAGTGGCTGATGAGGGAGAGTGCAGAGCAGGGACAGAATGGGACTGTGATGTGTTGTTTACTGGGCCTGGTGCTAGGAATAGCTCTATTTATACAAAAAAAGAAGCCATTCATTTTAGATTTGGGGGATGAGAGGAGAAGCTTTGTGATAGGTTAGCAGTTGAGCTATATCTTAAAGCACCAGCAGTTTTCCAATTATGAAAACATGAGGGAAGCACAGCCTAAGCAGAGACATGGGGGTGGGAGTGGAGGTCTGCTTAAGCAGTATTCTAGGATTTTGATTGTAGTTGGAATATAGGGTCCAGGGAAGGAAGGATGCAATGAAACATGAGGCCCGAAAGATTAGTTTGAGATTAGATCATGAAGTGCATTGAATAGTTAGCCTAAAGAATTTGAATTTGATCCTGCAGGCAATGGGGAATCAGTGAAGGCTTATGCAAGGAGCAGAGTGGGCTGGTCTGACCTTTGTTTAGGAAGGAAACCTGGTAGCCACTTGGAGGATGGATTGTGAGGGGGAAAGAAGGGAGGCGGGGAGATTGCTTAGGAGGCGAGGGATCATAGGAGTCTGAACTAAGGCAGTCGGGTAGAACCTTCCTGGCTGGGCAGGACGGTGGAGGGGAGGAAAGAAAATTGGCAACTACACATGTTGATTGGTTGATTGCCGCAACAAGTCTTTACTGAGTACTTACCATGTGCTAGACACGTGTGCAGCTGTGAGGACAAAGATGAGGAGGACAGGGTCCCTGATGTTGAGGACTTGCCACTGAGCAACCCTCACATGTCACATGTGCGCGTGGTGCATGGGCTGCTAGAGGGGCGATCCAGGGTGGGGACTGTCTGGGGTGTTGGGAAGGTAGAGGGACATCTGACTTGGGTCTTAAAGGATGGTGGCAAGCTGATCATGTCCCTGGGCTGCTTTTTAAAAATGATTGCCATTGCTCTGGGGATAAGGACCGATCTTTACCTTGGCTCTAAAGGCTCTGCCTAATCTGGCCTACCCACCGCTCCAGCCTCTGCTCATCTCTTCTCTTCACTCACCCACTCTGGCTTCTTTCAGTCCCTTGAGGGCACCTCACTCTCTCCTGCCACAGGGAATTTGCCTGTTGCCTTTGCTTGGAGCCCTCTCGCCACCCCCAGATCCCAGCCCAATCGCCCCTTCCTTGGAGAAGTCTTTGCTGAGTCTTCAGACTCAGTCATACGTCTGTTACATGCTCTCATTAGCACCTTGTACCTCTCATAGCACTTCTTCAGAGCTGTAACTGTGCACTTTCTGTGGTCCTTTGATTCATGTGGGTCTCCTCCCACTAACCGGCAAACTCCAACCAGGCAGGGATCGTGTCTGGTTTTGCTCAGCATTGCATCTTTGGTGTTTGCACAGTGCCTGGCACATAGTACATTTTCAATAAGTATACATTGGCTGACTGATGGACTAAAATAATTAATTAGTAAAAGGGGGAAGGGTATTTCAGGAATAGGGGACCGCATGAACACAGGTGCTGTGGTTTAGTCTAAGAAGGACTAGTGACTGGCTTAAGGGGAGGAAAAAGATGAGGCTAGAAAAGCATGTTGGGTAAACTTGGAAAGAACCCTCAGTGCCATGCTAAGGACACCCTGGGTGCAAGTTAGGTGCTCCCACCACACCCTGTTCTTCCCCATCAGAGACTGCACTCTAATTGTTGGCTTGACAGAGCTAGACTATAAATTCCTTGAGGGCAGGGGCTCTGCCTGACTCATTCATTAATGTAACTCCAGAATCTAGAACAGTGCCTGGCACTTGGTAGGACCAACAAACACTTGCTGAATTAATGAATGAGTAAATGAATGAATGCTTTTATCATGGGAGCTTGGGGAGCCATGGAAGGTTTTTCATCTATTTAGACTTGCTCTAGGAAATGTTACTTTGGCAGCACGGTAGAAAAAAGAAGGGTCCATTTTCATTTAGTTTATCCTTCCATATTGATACTTGAGCATCTGGATTGGCTGAAAAGAAGTAAAGGTACAGACTGATTAGAATGGAATAGACTGGAGGCAGGAGATCAACTGGGTGGCTGTTACAGTCATTCTGGGGAAGATCCTGGTGGCTGGTCATGCAGGGGGCTGTGGGTCTGGGAGAGGGGTAGATTTGAGAGATGACCAGTTTGAATGACTGATGGAAGGTGAGGAGTTGGGAGCAGGCAAAGATGAGCCCAAGATATTCCAGATTTCTACTTGCCAAGAAAAATTCAAACTTCTTGCCAGTGGGGTCTTGCTGGAGAGGGAAGGGGGCAGTGAGGGGAGAAGACTGAGTAGGTGTCACCTCCAAGCCCTTTAGGACCCTTCTGAGGGGCTGCCCTCCACACTTCCTTGGGCATCCCCATTCTAGACTTCAGTCAGAATAACAAGACAGAAGAGAGTGCTCAGAGACAGTATGCTAATGACTAAGCAGCTGATTACCATATGAGACCACAGAGATTTCTTTTCCTTCTAAATACACTTTCATCCATTTCTTTGTATCCAAAGGAAGCAATATGGCAACAGACACTTGGGGTTTCTTCACTGCTTATCGATATGCAGTAATGGTCTGGAATAAGGTAACTGGATCTAGCATTTTCCGAATTTGCACTCATTAAAGCTTCCCTCTTATTAGACTTAGGAGTCATTCATTTCTTCATTGAGAAAACCACTCTCCAGAGGGCTGGATGGAAAGGGTATGTGCTGTGCCTGGGCCTCATTAGGCTGTGGGATGGCATTAGAGGGCCTGTGGCTTGAACTAACCTCAGTGGGATGACCCAAACTGAACTTGAAGGAGGTGGGGGCTGTTTGAGGGGATCCAGGGGTACTGTGCATACATGCTACAGATAGACTGGATGAAGATGGGGGATGTATTGTTGGTAGACAAAGCCAAAGAAGGGAGTAGGATGGCACTGAGGGGGATGTACAGAGTGTTCCAGAATCTCTAGACTGCATCTTACATCATGCATGCTTTCCACCTGGAGCACTAACATTTCCCTCTCCAGAGGATAAAGAGAGAGTGATTATGGAGGCTGTTTAAGCAAGTCTGAAAACCGCATGGGAGGCAGTCAGAGAAGATCACGGGCAGGCTTAAATCCACAAACAAGGATTGAAGCTGTCATTCACTGGCAGACACGAAGGGGAGATCATGATCACGATAGAACTCCATAGGCACTGGCCGGAGCTGTGGTCCACAGGCGGAATTTCTTCTCTCTAAGCCTGCCTGCTTAGTGAAAAAGTGGCTTGTGGGGCATGTATGGGAGTGGGGAAGACCCTGGACCAGGTGTCAGGAGACTTGGGCTTGGATGGCCTCCAATATGCTGTGGCTTGTTCACCTTTCAGAGCATCAGTTTTCTCCTCTGATAGGAGAGATGGTAGATTCAGTGGTCTCTTTAAAAGAACTTTATAGAGTCATTTTCACAATGTTGATTCTTCCAATCCAAGAACATGGTATATCTCTCCATCTGTTTGTATCATCTTTAATTTCTTTCATCAGTGTCATAATTTTCTGCATACAGGTCTTTTGTCTCCTTAGGTAGGTTTATTCCAAGATATTTTATTCTTTTTGTTGCAATGGTAAATGGGAGTGTTTTCTTAATTTCACTTTCAGATTTTTCATCATTAGTGCATAGGAATGCCAGAGATTTCTGTGCATTAATTTTGTATCCTGCTACTTTACCAGATTCATTGATTAGCTCTAGTAGTTTTCTGATAGCATCTTTAGGATTCTCTATGTAGAGTATCATGTCATCTGCAAACAGTTACAGCTTTACTTCTTCTTTTCCGATTTGGATTCTTTTATTTCTTTTTCTTCTCTGATTGCTGTGGCTAAAACTTCCAAAACTATGTTGAATAATAGTGGTGAGAGTGGGCAATGCAACCCCTATCAAACTACCACTGGCATTTTTCACAGAACTAGAACAAAAAATTTCACAATTTGTATGGAAACACAAAAGACCCCAAATAGCCAAAGCAATCTTGAGAACAAAAAATGGAGCTGGAGGAATCAGGCTCCCTGACTTCAGAGTATACTACAAAGCTACAGTAATCAAGACAGTATGGTACTGGCACAAAAACAGAAAGATAGATCAATGGAACAGGATAGAAAGCCCAGAGATAAACCCATACACATAGGGTCACCTTATCTTTGATAAAGGAAGCAAGAATATACAGTGGAGAAAAGACAGCCTCTTCAATGGGAAAACTGGACAACTACATGTAAAAGTGTGAAATTAGAACACTCCCTAACACCATACACAAAAATAAACTCAAAATGGCTTAAAGACCTAAATTAAGGCCAGACACTATAAAACTCTTAGAGGAAAACATAGGCAGAACACTCTATGATATTAATCACAGCAAGATCCTTTTTGACCCACCTCCTGGAGAAATGGAAATAAAAACAAAAATAAACAAATGGGACATAATGAAACTTAAAAGCTTTTGCACAGCAAAGGAAACCATAAACAAGACCAAAAGACAACCCTCAGAATGGGAGAAAATATTTTCAAATGAAGCAACTGACAAAGGATTAATCTCCAAGATTTACAAGCAGCACATGCAGCTCAATAACAAAGAAACAGACAACCCAATCCAAAAATGGGCAGAAGACCTAAATAGACATTTCTCCAAAGAAGATATACAGATTGACAAGAAACACATGAAAGAATGCTCAGCATCATTAATCATTAGAGAAATGCAGATCTAAACTACAATGAGGTATCACCTCACACCAGTCAGAATGGCCATCATCAAAAAATCTACAAACAATAAATGCTGTAGAGCGTGTGGAGAAAAGGGAATCCTGTTGCACTGTTAGTGGGAATGTAAATTGATACAGCCACTATGGAGAACAGTATGGAGGTTCCTTAAAAACCTAAAAATAGAACTACCATACGACCCAGCAATCCCACTACTGGGCATATACCCTGAGAAAACCATAATTCAAAAAGAGTCATGTACCACAATGTTCATTGCAGCTCTATTTACAATAGCCAGGACATGGAAGCAACATAAGTGTCCATCGACAGATGAATGGATAAAGAAGATGTGGAACATATATACAATGGAATATTACTCAGCCATAAAAAGAAACGAAATTGAGATATTTGTAGTGAGGTGGATGGACCTAGAGTCTGTCATACAGAGTGAAGTAAGTCAGAAAGAGAAAAACAAATACCGTATACTAACACATATATATGGAATCTAAGAAAAAAAAAGGTCATGAAGAACCTAGGGGTAAGACGGGAATAAAGACACAGAACTACTAGAGAAGGGACTTGAGGATATGGGGAGGGGAAAGGATAAGCTGTGACAAAGTAAGAGAGTGGCATGGACATATATACACTACCAAACGTAAGGTAGATAGCTAGTGGGAAGCAGCCGCATAGCACAGGGAGATCAGCTCGGTGCTTTGTGACCACCTAGAGGGGTGGGATAGGGAGGGTGGGAGGGAGGGAGACCCAAGAGGGAAGAGATATGGGAACATATGTATATGTATAACTGATTCACTTTGTTATAAAGCAGAAACTAACACACCATTGTAAAGCAATTATACTCCATTAAAGATGTTAAAGAAAAAGAGAATTTTATAGGTCTGAGAATTCTGTATAACTTGCACGTGGGTCTTTCCATTTGGGTGGAGGAGAAAGATCACAGTGTTATCTGTCTGGAGGTGTCAGAGCACAGCTGAAGGGCAGTTGCAAATGGCCCTTGTTGTTTTTGAGAGTAGTGGCTGAAGAAGGAGAGAAAGCAAGGGTCTCAAGGCTCAGGAGTCGAGGCTCATCCGTAGAGGCAGTACTGGGGAGTCAGGGAGTATCAGTGGGGAGGAGGCCAGGGAGCAGGGACAGGACTAAGGTGAGACTGAATCTGAATTACCAGGGGAAGAACACAGAGGGGTTCTGCTTCAGCTGGTTTCCGATAAGGCACACTAGGGCACATGATTTAAGAAGGCATCACTCTTAAGGTAATCAAGGGCTGACAGTCCATTTGCTAGTGAGTGCCTCCTTAAATTTCGAACCCTAGGCTCCTGCTACCTCACTCTAGAGATGGATATTCTGTCCAAACCAGGGAAATGGCCAGGGCAACCCAGAATGGCTCATCTTGGATGGAAGGAGTATCAGAGAGATAAATAAAAGAGACTTCTTGGACAGCCAGGCAGAGACAACAGCAAGGAAGAGGCTAACCTCAGTTTAATCTAGAATCACTCTTTTAAAAAATGTCTTATTAAGGTACAATTGTCCAATAAAATTGTAAGATATTTAAAGTGTACCTCATGATTTGCTATCTGTATCTTCCATCTACTTCATTAATACATCTATCACCTCATATATTTACCTTTTCATTTTTGGTGAGAACATTTAAGTTCTATTGTCTCAGCCAATTTCAGTTATATATTACATCGTTATAAGCTATAGTCATCCATGTTATAACTTACATTAATTATAAGAGGAATAAGATGCTCAGACCTTATTCATCGTATAACAGAAATTTTGTACACTTTTACTAAACTCTCCCTATTTCTCTGGAATCACTTTTCTACTCTGTTTCTGTGAGTTTGACTTTTTATTTAGATCCCACATGTAAGCGATACCATGCAGTGTTTGTCTTTCTCTGTCTGGCTTATGTCGCTTAGCGTAATGCCCTCAAGGTCCATTCCTGTTGTTGCAAATGTCAGGATTTCCTTCTTTCTCATGTCTGAGTAATATTCCATTGTATATATAGACCACATCTTCAGTATCCATTCATCCATTGATGGACACAGGTTTCTCCACATCTTGGCTACAGTGACTAATGCTGCAGTGAACATGGGAGTGCAGACATGTCTTCCATATCCTGTTTTCATTTCCTTTGGGTATATAACCAAAAGCAGGACTGCTGGATCATACGGTAGTTCTCTTTTCAATTTTTTGAGAAACCTCCATACCATTTTCCGTAGTGGCTGCACCAATTTGCATTTCTGCCAACAGTGCACAAGTGTTCCATTTTCTCCACATCCTCGCCAACACTTGTTATCTCTTGTCTTTTTGATGCCTGCCATTCTAACAGGTGTGAGGTAATATCTTAGTGTGGTTTTGATTTGTATTTCCCTGATGATTAGTGATGTGGAACACATTTTCATGTACCTGTTGGCCATCTATATGTCTTCTTTGGAAAAATGCCTATTCAGATCCTCTTCCCACTTTAAAATTGGATTTTTTTTCTTGGCCATTGAGTTGTATGAGTTCTTGTATATTTTGCATATTAACCTCCTATTAAATATATGATTTTCAAATTTTTCTCCCATTCTACATGTTGCCTTTTCATTTTATTGATGGTTTCTTTTGCTGTGCAGAGCCTTTTAATTTTCTGTAGTCCCACTTGTTTATTTTTGCTTTTGTTGCCTTTACTTTTGGTGTCAAATCCAAAAAATCATTGCCAAGACCAGTGGCAAGGAGCTCACTCCCTGTGTTTTCTTCTAGGAGTTTTACAGTATCATGTCTTAAATATAAGTCTATAATAAATTTTGAGTTGATTTTCCTGTATGGTGTAAGATAAAGGTCTGGTTTCATTCTTTTACATGTAGCTGTTCAGTTTTCCCAACACTATTTATTGAAGAGACTACCCTTCCTCATTGTATATTCTTGCCTCCTTTGTCACAAATGAATCAACCATGGGTTTATTGCTGGGCTCTCTATTCTGTTCCACTGATCAATGTGTCTGTTTTTATGCCAGTGCTATACTGTTTTGATTACTATAGCTTTGTAATATAGTTTGAAATCCAGTTTCGTTCTTCTTTCTGAAGATTGCTTTGATTATTTGAGAGTTTTTTGTAGTTCTGTACAAATTTTAGGATTGTTTGCTCTATTTCTGTGAAAAATACCATTGGAATTTTGATAGGGATTGTGTTGACTCTGTAGATTGCTTTGGGTAGTATGGACATTTTAACAATGTTAATTCTTCCTATCCATGAACACAAAATATCTTTCCATTTATTTGTGTCTTCTACAATTTCTTGTATCAATGTCTTATGGTTTTCAGTGTACAGGTCTTTCACCTCCTTGGTTAAATTTATTCCTAGGCATTTTATTCTTTTTGATGCAATTGTAAATGGGATCATTTTCCTAATTTCTCTTTCTGATAGCTATTAGTCTATGGAAACACAACAGATTTTTGTTTATTGATTTTGTATCCTGAAACTTTACTGAATTCATTTATTTTAACAGCTTTTTGATGGAATCTTTAGAGCTTTCTAGATATAATATCATGTCATCTTCAAATAATGACAGTTTTTACTTCTTCCTTTCCAAGTTGGATGCCTTTAATTTTTTTTTTGCTTGCCCAGTTTGACTTGACTTGACTTCCAATATTATGTTGAATAAAAGTGGCAATAGTGGGCATCCTTGCCTTGTTCCTTATCTTCAAGGAAAAGTTTATAGCTTTACACCATTGAGTATGATGTTAGCTGTGGTCTGTCATTTTTCTCTAATAAACTCTTCCCATATTGTTATAAGCCTTTGGTTAATTTCCAGAGTTCTAAAAAAGTTAATTCTGACAAATTTTTTGCAGTTTTCTCATTGCTATGGAGGAGACAATTTGGGGGGGACTTTGCCCATTTTCACTGACATCTCTGCACTATATTTGAAATGCCCTTCTATGTGATTGCCTTCTCATTTCTCAAAACTGAGCTCAAATGTCTCCTCCATTGTGAAGGCTTCTCTGGGTCCTCTGAGCAAAGGAGTCAGCTATTCCTTTATTCTCCTATACCTCTGTGTTCAAGCTTCTGTTATTTCACTTTTTACAGAACAAAAACCAGAAAACAACAGTTCTTTATATCTGTTACTGTCTCTCCTCCCAGCCTGCAAGCTCCTAGCCTGTGACTTATTCATTCCCCATGCCCAGGCTAGTTCATGACACACTGTAAGTATACAGATTTGTAGGCTGAAGAGTATTGTCCTAGGAGACCTCAGCACTTAGCCAAGAGCTTCTCAGCTCCAGCCACCATGTTCTCCTCCTGCTTCTATGACTCATAGCTGACCTCTGTCCCTTCATTGTGAGTGAGGTTCAACAGTAATCATTAATAATAATAGCAGCTAATATTTACTGAATAGAGTCTGTGCTAGATACTAGCTATAAAGCTAAGAATTTTATATTCAATAGCTCATTTAATTCTAGCATAAACCCTATGAGGTAGGTAATATTTTCATAACTTTACAGGTAAGGCTGAGTAAGGGAAGTGGCAGAACTGGGGTTGGATGAAGGCCTGACTCTAAAGCCCCTGTTCTTAACTGTCTCATCTGAGGGATCTATGAGAGGCATTTGGAGGAAGGGGAGCCACACCAGTCTTTCCCTTCCTTGGGACCTCTTCTTCCTCCTTGACTAAAGAGATATGGCTCCCAGGTGTGTTCAGCCCATCCCGGGCTCAGCTGGGCCACCTTGTGCTTTGAAGCAACATAGCACTGAGGTCTCCTATAGGAACTGGTCCCCAGGGCAGTGGGGTGGAGAGGCCCCATTTCCCTGGCATTGGAGTGAGCGGTGCAGCCCTGAGGAGACAGGTCACAAAGATCCCTTATCAACGTCCCAATTTCAACATGGTGATAGCCCCAGACTGCTGGAAAAGCCAACCCACACAGAACTGAGTTATCGTCCAGAGGACTCAAACATTTGAACAAATGCTAATATCAGTCTCTTGAATACAGCCCTGTCAGCAGGAAGTGGGGGGATTGTGCCAGCATGCATGGGGCACACTTTTTGGCACAAGGGATCTTGTTGCTAAGCAACAGTAGCTGGCTCCCCCTCCTCCTCCTAACCTTTTTCTCGGCTTCTAAGCTTCCAGTTAGCTGATGGGAGGGGCTGGGGCTGCCCAGCCCAGGCTAGCCCTTGACTCCCTTTCCTGCGACAAGGGATCTATTCATGGTTTCTGAGCAGAGTTCATTGTCTCTCTGGTGTGTGTGTGTGTGTGTGGAGGACGGTGAAGGGAGAAGCCATGTGTGAGCTAGGGAGCCCTCATCTTCTAACCAAGCTGGCCGGGCTATTTAATCAATGCTGATCCAAGAACAGGAGCAGAACGTTACCTAGCAGACCTTGAGGTTTTGCATTGGTGCCACGGACCCATATGGTAAGGCCATACCCTGCTCTGCCCTCTCTTTCTTTCTACTCCCACCCCTGACCCCACCCTTGGAATTCTAGGCTCTTGGAAGGAATCTCCTCTGGCAGCTCTGGTGCAGAGGAGAGGGGGCTCTAGAGGGGACCCATGTGGTCAACCTCCTGGTTTGATTTTCCCCAGGTGTGGCTTTTATTTCCCACTCTTGTCCCCCATATGCCTAGCCAGGTACTTTGCCTGTAGGCAGCACTTAGCGAATCATTATTACATGAACTCCTCCTCACAAAAAGGACGAAGAAGTCCTGTACCATTAAATACCATTTTTGCAGGCTACCACATGGCCTTGGACAGGTGAGTGTTGAAGTGGGGCAGCTCCCAAGGTGAGGCCAGTTTGTTCAGAGGCTGAACTTCAAGCCAGGCTCCGTTGATACTGAGACAGGAAGAAAGGCTGAGCACGCTCTGGAATTCTCTCTAGACCAGGCTGTGTTGACAGGGGAAGGTGGTCTGCAGGGGAGACGGGACTTACTTCAACTTTAAGGGACTCTTTCTACTTTACTGGATTATAAGTTCATTAAAGAAAGGACCCATAGTTTATATGTATTTCTTATTAATATATTATTTATTATACTTAATATTTGTGTTGTACTTTATAAAACCCTTGCAGCCACAAAATCTGTTCTCTTCCTCCCTCCCTCCCTCCCTCCCCTCCTTCTTTCCTTCCTTTCTTCCTTCCTTCTTTCCTTCCTTCCTTCCTTCCTTCCTTCCTTCCTTCCTTCCTTCCTTCCTTCCTTCCTTCCTTTTATTCAGTGTGCATTAACTGAATTCCCACTTTGTTCTAGGCCTTGAGCTAGACTCTGGGATGCCTAGACCAGAGAGGAAGGAGAGAGAGAGAGAAGTAAATGAGCATAATAGAGGGTCACAATAGGTGCTACCTGGGTTGAAGAAAGCTTCCTGGAAAAATGACACTTAAGCTGAATCTTGCAAGGTCATAGGAGACAGTCTGCAGGGAAGGGGACAGCAGGTGCCATGCCTCCGTGGTGAGAGTGAGAGGATGCTGAGGACAGGCATGTGTGTTAGTATCACCCTGAGTTACGCCGTGGAGGAGTTAGTGCTGCCAGGTGAGGATGGAGAGGCGAGGAGGGGCGAGATCACAGAGGATGCTGTGAGCTATGCAAGGGAGATTTGGATTTACCCTGAAGGCTACAAAGATCATTAGATACTCTAAAGACGGTGTTAACTTGCTAATGTTTGCATTTTAGAAAGATTGCTCTGGCATGGAGAAGGAATGGAGACAAAGCTAGGTGGGGGAGACTCCTCAATGGGCAGCAGGGCTTATCAGTCTTATTTCATAAAGGAGAAAGTTGACATTTGGGGGGCTGATGAGTTACCAAGTTCATATAGTAGGCTGTATGTAGACTTAGCTTTGAACTGCTGGTCCAGTGTTTTTGCCGAGATCTTACTTTCCATTACTCTTCTTCATGGCACATGAATTTTAGGCAAATGTCTGACCTACCCCACTCTATGCTTTCTTACTCCCATTCCTTTGCCTCCTCAACACCTTTTTCCTGGAACACCCAATGACCATATATGTCAGTTCAAACCCTATTCATCTATGAGGGCCTGTCTCAGAGGCTGCCTCTTCCAGGAAGCCTTTCTTGATCTCCCCAACAAGAAGTAAGCTCTCCTTTGGAATTCCAATGTTAGTTAAACTGAACTCCTCTTCTGTCACTGAACCTGTGCTGCTTTGTTTACATGACTTATCTTCAGGACTCACAGGTAGGTTCTTTGAGGCGGTGGTTGTGGAGGTCCATGTTAATTTACCTTGGACTTACAGTATCCCCACCGTGGACTGTCCACTTGGGCTTAACACTATTTACTGGGTGAATGAATGCATGGTTCGTAGGGGAGGGGCAGTTTTTCCTCCAAAATAGGAGGGAATGAGGAAGGATGGGATCTTAGGATCTGAGGAGGGATGTTCAGGGATTCAGTGGATGTCTTCCATGCCACCATGTCACCACTTCCAAGGGGGTGGTGAAGAGTGCGGGCGTTGGAGTTGGCCTGATCTGGGCTCAGGTCTCTGCTCTGACACTTACTGGCTGTGTGAGAGAAAGGTGAGCGGGGCTAGGGGCTCCAGGAGAGCAGGGAGGCCCTAGGGGCATCTATGGGAACACACATGGAGTCCCCAAGATGAAAAAAGGCTCACAAGTGGCAACGAGGGCCCGGCTGGAGTTAGAGAGTGGGGACTTCTTGTGGTCGGTGGTGATTTCTCTCCTTGGTGAGTGACTGACAGCTATTTCCCCAGAGCCTGATGCTGGATGGCCAAGCCCCCATGGAGGCTCAGTATGCAGAGGAGAGTCCAGGATCCTGGATCTTCAGAGCAGAGCCAGGAGACCCACTGCGGAGGCCCGAGGCCCAGCAGCAACCCAGTAGGCCAGATTGGGCCATCGGGGAATGACGGGGTGGGGGCAGTGAAGGGACAATCTTCCTACATCCTCCAGATTCTTTTTCCCCAGATCTTCCCAGGTCCGCCTTAAATGACCGATGGTGAGAGGCTGTCTCACTATTTATCCCAGACCTGCTTTTGCTGTTTCCCATCTGGGGGCTTGAGTGGGCTCCGAGGCGCCAGTGATCAGACCTCTGCCCCCTACCCACCCCAGGATGATGGGGCCGGGGGAGGCGGGCAGGTGCAGTGGGGCAAACTACCGCTGCGAGTCGGCGGCTGCCTGGTCCCGGGGTGGTGCCTCGGGGTGAAGAGCGGCTGGCAGGCGGAGGCAGGGTCCCCAGATGCTCCTCTGCCCTCCTCCCCCACAGTCTCTTGGGCAGGGCGCTGGTGCACAGGGCGGCGCGGCTGGGTGGCGTTCGGAGCCCTGGCGTTGCTGGCTGGTGCAAGCATTGGCTCCTGGCTTCTAGGTCAGTGCTGGGACCTTCAGTGGCAGGGGAGGGGCAACGAACAGGATCTGGGGGATGCTGGAAGAGTGGAGCAGATGCTGAGCAGGTGTTCAAGGCAGGTGGGATGAGCGTCTTTTCCATCTAGTCTGAGTAGACAGCACGTAGAAACGGGGTGAAGGGCCAGCAGGAGGGACTCGGGCTCTCCGTAAAGAACATTTCAGTCCTACAGTGAGAAATGTGCTCGAGTGGATGATCCAGGGAGGCCCTTGTCAAACTTCTCCAAGAGATCTTTCCCAGTCAGAGGGAGAGACAGAGACAGAGACAGAGACATTGAGAGCGCAATGGCTCTCTTCTGCACGTTGCGGGGGGCCTGCCTCGGGCAGGGCGGTGAGGAGCCCCCCCGAGGCTGCCTTTGCCTCCCTCTGCTGCAGGTCCCTTGCTCTGCTCCTTGGCCCCCTCCTAGGGGAGTCCCTTCCTTCCCCCAGCCTCTCCTTGTCTTTGTCCTCTGAAGCGCTGTATCTGTGGCCGGCTGCCCCTCAGCCTGTTCCCGGGACCCTGCAGGATGAGGATATGAGCTTAAACTGCTCGGAGGCCAGCGATGAGGAAGCCCTGCTCCCCTCGCTTCCCAGAGCAGGTGGGCCGCGCCCCAAGGTCGCAGGACTCCCACCTGGGCCCCGGGCCCCTGCACAGCTGTGGGATCCTCCCTTCTGGCTCGGGGCAAGAGGACCAAACTGAAGGGCCACGAGTTCGCTGCCACCCACCTGTGTTTCCCGTACTGTGAGGGTGGAGCCACGGCCCAGCCTTGTAGAGCTGACCTCTGATTTAGGGCTTTCAGCACTCCTGGGGGACGGTCTTGATCTCTAGCGGGGGCATGGCCAAGAGCCCAGGCTGCCAGGAGAGATGGCGACTCGCCCTTTGGGCAGCGTGAGGCTGCGGTGTGGGGAAGAGAAGCCAGATGTGGGGGGGGGCGGGGGCCAGCGCGGGGCCGGCAAGGGTCTGGGTCCAGGGCAAAGAACACACAGAGGGCTGGGAACGTCTCGCCACGTTGTCTCCGCATCCCGCACCCAAAACTTGTCCCCTCCCCTCCAGGTAAGAGTTGAGGGTCAGCAGATACGGTGCTGCTAAGGCTGCGGGTAGAATCAGTTACAGAGGTTAGTTAGGGTCAGGTTGGAGCCTGCTTTTGCTAGCTGTGTGCGCCTTTGGTTCCATCACTGCTTTGAGCTTCCGTTTCCTTCTCCATGAAGTGGAGATGAAAATAGTTACCGCCTGAAGTTGGAAGCATAATAAGAGCATAAAATAAAAGGGCTTAGCACAGAGCGTGGAAAAAGCAGATGCTCAACGAACAGGAACCATCGCTAGTATTGTCATGAGATTTGAAATCAGAAGACCTGGATCCATCACTTGCAGATCCTGTGACCTAGGATGGGTCGCTTAACCTCCGTGCCTTACTTCCCTCTGCAGAATGTGGAGGATGGGAATTCTCACCCCACAGGGTTGCTGTGACACTTAGTGATGGAGCACGTTTACAAGCACTTGGTTAAAACACAAACCTAAAAGGCTGCGCAAAGAGGGGTTATTTTGCTCTCGGAACCGGCTGGCTCCCTGGGGAACAGGGAGTTCGATATGGGGTGACCCAGATGCTATCGTGAAGGCCTCTTTGGGTCCCATGGTGGCCAGGTCTGGCTCGCCCTGCCCATGCCGCCCCTCCCTCTCGCAGAAGGTGGGATGTGGCTTTCATGCTGTGGTTTCAGTGTCTTTCAGAATAAACACCGAGGACTTCTTGCTGGAAGTGCAGGTGAGGGCCTGGCCAGACTGGCTCCTGGTCTGCCATGAGGGCTGGAGCTCTGCCCTGGGGGTACGGATCTGCCGGAGCCTTGGGCATCTCAGGTAGCTGGGGCCAGAAGTGGGGCCTGGGGAGGGTGGAGAGCTGGTGGGTGGGGGAGGAGCATTGAAGACCTCTATCTGTCTGTCACCATCAAAGTACTCAGGAGGTCATTTTGGTCATCTCCTGGCCTCTGGGCATGATGGTGCCCCGGTCTGTTTCTCTCCTTTGAACATCCTTGATTTTTAACAAATATAAATCCCAGAAGAGGTCATTGTCAAAGTCTTGTTCAGTCACTACACTGGTATAGTATCACATTCCGGTTATACTTAACCCCCATCTCTCGTGCTGATCGTCAGTTTAAAGCTGATTTCCTCCCGTTTTATTCCCTTCTCCTGCCAAGACTCACAGACCACAAGGCAGTGAACCTGTCTGACATCAGGCTCAACAGCTCCAGGCAGTTTGCTCAGCTCTCTCCAAGACTGGGAGGCCTCCCGGAGGAGGTGTGGCAGCCCAGGTAGGGCTTCTCAGGGGGCTGAGTGATGCCCCTCGCTTCCTGGTGAACAATGCAGCAAAAATATTCCTATCATGAGAGCCTGGTGGCGAGGACGCTGGAGGTGTAAGACAGGACAACAAAGAGGAATATTTCCCAATTAGAAATTGCTGACTCAGCTCACAGGAGCCCCGCCCACCAAAGTTTCACATACTTCATCTTATTGGCCCCTCACGAGAACGGCAGGATTGGGTGTTATTGTTGGAGGATTTGAAATGGTACTCCTATTCCCATTTTACAGGTGGGGAAACTGAGACTCAATGAAGTAAAGGGCCTTGTGCAAGGTCACAGAACCGATAGCAGCCAAAGCAAGTCTTGAAACGAGGTTCCTGTCTCCAAACTAGTCCCTCTCCCCCCTGCCGCACTTTATGTGGATAATTCTGCTATCTCAGGAGAGAGATGGTTAACTGTCTGGACCCTGGAGACCCTCCAGAGAAGAGAGGGCTCTGGGATGGCCCCTTCCCCAAATCCTGGGGGTGGGTGCAAGCTGAGCGGGTTTTCACCCTGCCTGGGTGGCCTCCAGCTTTCCAGCAGCCTCCTCCTGTCCCTGCTCTAAAGCCTTCTCACCCCTTCACCACTGTTCCCGCCTGAATCTCAGAACCCTCCTGTCCAGCTCCTGTCCCCTGTGGGCCGATCAGGGGAACGTGGGGTCCCTGTCTTAGATACCTTGATGGGCAAAGGGAAGTAGGAGTGGGACTGACTCTGCCAGGAGAGCCGGGGGGCCATGGATTTGGGAAACTAGTAGAATCCAGGCATTAGGATGCTGGGGGCAAGAGAGAAGTCAAGAAAGAGGGCTTTGCTCCAAAAGGAGTTGATGTTTTTTCCTTTTTAACAGTGTGTTTTAAAATTGTATTTATTTATATTAGGCCGCACTATGTGGCTTGTGGGATCTTAGCTCCCCAGCCAGGGGCCGAACCTGGGCCCTCAGCAGTGAAAGCGTCTAGTGCTAACCCCTGGACCGCCAGGGAACTCCCAGGAGTTGAGGTTTAGCTAAGTAAGAGGAGGGGAAAGAGGAGAGCAGGCATATGAGTACACAGGGCCGGGCGAAGGGCTTGGGAGAGAGTGGAGTCATCTGAGGCCGCAGCACGGGGCGAAGAACTGAGTCCATTCACTCACTCTCTTACCCACTCATCCGCTGAGTACACATTACTCACGGGCCTTAGTGGGAAGAGCCGGATTTTCACATTCACGAACGCCCCATTTGTAACTTTGGGTTCTGCCCAGATCCAACTGGAGGACCACGAAGTCCTGTGTGCCCGGGACGACTGGGCAGAGCACAGCTGCTGTCCCAGAGACCTGCTACAAGCAGGGGCCTGGGGGCTTGGGTGGGGTCAGGAAGCAGGTGGCTGTGGCTACAGAGAGGCCCCCACTGCTTCCCCCAACAACGACCCCCTCCCCCAGGCCCTCGGGTGGGTGTGCAGCCTGGGGTGGGCCCCGCCCATCTTCCTGCTGGCACTGCCTCTGTTTTGCAGGGGCAGCTGTACTTCTGGTCAAATTGTTTCCCTCAGATGCTCTGGTGAGTCCTGTCCTGGTCCGGGAAGGAGGCGGTGGGAGGAGGGCATCTCCCCCGTGCCCTCAGGGTGGGACATCCCCACTGGGAAGCTCAGCTGGGTCTGGGGTAGGAGTCCTTGCTCACCTGCCTGCAGGGCCCCTTCTTGCAGACAGAGTTCTGCCCAAACAGAGCCCCGTCTACACCTCTGTCCCATTCACCACCAGCCACTGGTTTGGGTGGATGACCTCCTTGCCTCACTCCCCGCCCTGGCCTCCGATGTTCCCTGGCCCCTGGGGAAAGGGGAAACAGCAGCTTCTGGAGACTAAGGATGGTGGGGAAGAGGGGCCAAGTGAGAGACAGTTTGCAGAGTGCCTTTCACCCGCCTTCCCGGTCGTCTAGCCATCTCTTCATCTGTCCTTCCACGCGTCTGTCCACATGCCACCATTTGACCCCTCCTGTGGGACAGGCGTTTTCTTAGATCCTGGGGCTCCATAGATGGTACAGGCAGCACCCCTGCTCTCAGCGAGCGCACCATCTGATGGGGCAGGTGGATGTGTAAGCAACACTTCCAGCTTCCCGCCCCATGCTTAGGGCCAGGAATGATAAATGGGAGCCGTCCACGCTGCACCACAGGCCTCGACAGTCAGCACAGTGCTGACACCCACCCCGCGTTCTTTCCATCTCACCCGTGCTTGTCTGTTTGCAGAGTGTGGGACCAGGCCCCTGGCTTCCCAGATAGTGGGCGGGCAGGCGGTGGCTCCCGGGCGCTGGCCCTGGCAGGCCAGCGTGGCCCTGGGTGCCCGGCACACATGCGGGGGCTCCGTGCTGGCCCCGCACTGGGTGGTGACCGCGGCGCACTGTGTGCACAGGCAAGGCTGGGGGCTGCCGGGGGGAGGGTTCCCCCTAGCATTTTCTCTCTGGCCGTTGGTGTGTCCTGTATACAATGTCCAACTGTCCGCCTCCCATGTCTGCTGAGAGTGGGTCCGGGCGGTGTTTGTGAAATTCTCCCTGTTCAGTGCCAAGAACAGCCCTGCCTAAATAGCAGTCATACAAATATTGGTTCTTTAGTTTTGTTTGGTCTTCACGTTTTAAAATGCTTTCGCACTCACAGCCTTCCATGCTTCTTAACGTTTATCACCACTGTAATTAAATCAATTTCCATGTAATTATTTGTTTAATGTCTTTCTTCCCCTTTACACTGGAAGCTCCATGGGGGCAGGGAAGAGTCTTGTTTACCACTGAATCCCTTTGTTGATTTTTCCCTTGCCTTGTCCCCGTGGCCTGGAATATAGTAGGTGCTTAATAAATGCTGGTTGGAAGGAATGAATGAGCTCTTCGGCCCTCTTCTCTTGATGGCGGGCAAGGCAGGTGATGTAATCCTCATCTTATAGTGAGGAAACCGAGGCTGGGAGAGCCGAAGTGCCTCCCCAGCCATCACACTTAGGAAGTGGGGAGACAGCACTGAGGAAAGCTTTGCTGACTCGCTTAGAGCTATGATAATCACACAAGGCCCTTCCATGTTTGCTGTAAAACTTGAAGGGGGTTATGCCGGAGAGTGCAGGGGTGGTGGCCAATGATCACAGTGTCTCACTTCTCTCTCCATCAGTGCCTGAGCATTTATTAAGCACCTACTGCATGCCCAGTGCCTTGCCAGCTGCTGGGGGATTCTAAGAGGCCTGGGTTCTGGGAGCTTGCAGCATGGTGATGGGGCCCCCACTAACAGCCGTGCTTGTTGGCTTCCTCCCCCAACCAACTCATTTATGTCAACGTCTCCGGCCCCTTCCTCCCCCAGGCTCAGCTCAGCTCCCTTGTGCAGTTTCAGGCTGTCCCGCCGGTCCAGCTGGCGGGTCCACGCGGGGCTGGTCAGCCACAGCACGGTCAGGCCACACCAGGGGGCTGTGGTGGAGCGGATCATCGCCCACCCTCTGTACAGTGCCCAGAGCCACGACTACGACGTGGCCCTCCTGCAGCTCCGGACCCCGCTCCACTTCTCAGGTGAGGCTGTGGTGAGAGGGGTGGCACAGGGAGTGCGAGAGCCCCGTGGGTTCCTAAGACCCCCTTGTGCTGTGAACCCAACGTTCACTTCATTTGGTGACCGTCGTGGACTCTGGCATCACGTGGACCTGGGGTGGTGCCAACGCTTCTACACACTCTTTTGGGGACAAAGGTTCTGGCCCTTTTCCCATCTGGGCTGCAGGCGGGATTTGCCTCGAGGTCCCAAGAAGAGCTTCTCAGTGGCTCCATCTCCCAACAGGCTGCTGGTGCCAGGTCCCAGCTGGGCTATAGTGAATAATAGTTAACTATGTATTGACAGTTAATAGGATAACAGTTAATAACTAGCACCATGTTACGGTTAATAAGATTTACCTTACCAAATATTCTTTCACCCCATCCTCAGAACAAACCTGACGGGGAGCTGAGGCTGGTGTATGTAGATAAGGATGTTGACCTTTAGAGAGCGAATTGACTCTCTTCAAGTTCACGAGGCAAACAATTCCCGGGGCAGAGCGTCTCCTCCACAGCATCTGCTTGAAGGGCAGCTCTTCCACACGCACGTGCCAAGTGCACTCACCTACAGACACACATGCTCGCACATACACACACACACGTGTGCATGCCCTCACACGCTGACACACTCATGCAAGGCTCACATAAGTATGCACACCTACTCCTGTGCACACCTACTCTCACACCACACACACACACACACACACACACACACACACACACACACACACTCAGCACTCCTCCCTCCCATTGCTACCTGGAGCCTTGGGTTTCCCCAGCAACAGTGGTTGCTCTATGCCGTTCACAAATTCTACCGTATATGGGTGCTCTCTGCACCGTTGTTCAACAGTTAATGCTTCTAAATTGACATGAATATATTTAAAGGGAAATGTTAGGTTACTACCTAATTGGAGAATCCATATGACTTATATTAAATAGATAATAACCACAAAAATGCACAGAGTGAAAACAAAACAGTGCTCAGGTCCCAGCTAGGCGCTGTGCTCTGCGGAACTGCCGCGTCAGGCCGCTCTCTCTGTGCTTGGAAGGAGTGGGCAGGCGTGAAGAGAGGCACAGAGTAGCACCAGACAGACGCTTTCTCCTTGGCGCAGAAGAGGGGCTGAAGGAGAACCGAAGAGGAAATACTTTCTCCCAGCGAAGTGGCGTTTATCTAACGGCAGGTCTATGCATTACGTAAAATCAGGTTCAGGCTCTGCCCACAGGACAGGTCGCACACTTTTGGAAACCATGTCCCAAGAGGGTCCACACACCCTGGGGAAAATCCAAAATGGGTCCTCATTAGGAGAAATTAGGTACAAACACCCAGAAGGAGTTTCCATCCCCCCTCAGCCCTAGGTGGGGATGCACCGTGTGTATACCGCCCGGCCTAGGGCACCAGGCACACTGCAGTTTCCACACTGTCCTCTGTGTGAATGGTGGCTCCCAGGGGGGGCAGTACCTGACCCGCACGGCTGTACGGGAGGCCGGAGCCAGGACTGTTTGAGAAGGGGGTGTGGAGGACGCGCCCGCCCTGGTCCTTTTCCCAGGCTCGCGGGCAGGGAGGCCGAGCCGGAGTGGGACCCAGGACCCCTGCCTCTCCACAGACACCGTGGGTGCCGTGTGCCTGCCGGCTGAAGAGCAGGATTTTCCAAGGGGCTCGCAGTGCTGGGTGTCTGGCTGGGGCCACACTGACCCCAGCCACAGTGAGTCAGCTCCCAGGGCCCGGGGTGCACAGGGGTGTGGGTGTCGGGGAGGCATCCTTTCCCAAGGTGAGGCACCTCCTCCTTCCCTGGCCACAGGGCAGCAGCAGCCCCCTTCTCCTCTGGCATCACCCTTGGCCAGACCCAGGGGCCCCAGTCTCCCCTGCCTGGGTCTTTCTGGGAGAACAACCTGGTGTTTTCCCCTAAACCCAGGCCCCTTCCTCCCCCTCCCCTTCTCCCAGGAGGGCCATGGCCTCAGCATCAGGGTGTATGTGTGGGGTCTACTCCTCTTTGCTCCCAGCCCCCAAGTCTGACGGACCCCTGCCTCCTCGCCCAGAGTCCACAGCTCCCATCCTGGGCTCCCCTCTTTGGGCCTCCGCACCTCCGGGGCCTCTAAGGCCCTCTTGCTGCCCTGCTTTCCCGGGCCTTTCTCTGCGCCCCTCCATCTCCGCATCTGCCTCCCGCAGCCCACAGGTCGGACACGCTCCGGGACACAGTGGTGCCCCTGCTCAGCACCCAGCTCTGCAACAGCTCTTGCGTGTACAGCGGGGCCCTCACGCCCCGCATGCTGTGTGCCGGCTACCTGGACCAGAGGGCCGACGCGTGCCAGGTGCGGGCGGGCGGGGGCCCGGTGTGGGGTGGGCGGGGCCTGCGGCCGGGCGCCCAGCTGACACCCTCTCTGCGAGCGGGGCGCCCAGGCAAGTGGGCAGCGCGCTGCGGGTTGAAGGGGGGCGCAAGGCAAGACGGGATCGTCCTGGAAGCAGGACCGCCTGTGTTCCCAGACCCGGGGTCGGCGGTTGGGGAGTGGTCTGCCGCCACTCCACCAGGAAGGACTAACTGCCTGTTACTCTGTGTCCCGGTGCCTGGATGCCGCAGGGGGACAGCGGGGGTCCCCTGGTGTGCCTGGACAAGGGCACGTGGCGCCTGGTGGGGGTGGTCAGCTGGGGCCGCGGCTGCGCAGAGCCCAACCACCCCGGCGTCTACGCCAAGGTTGCCGAATTCCTGGACTGGATCCAGGACACGGCGCAGGTGAGTCGGGGGGCAGGTGGGGCAGACCTGTTTGTGAAGGACCAGTAACCCTCGGAAACCGTGACCCTCATCCCTCGGGCCTGGGCCCTGCTGGGAGCTGGGGAATATTCCCAGACTGGGAGAAGGAAGAAGTGATGCTTATAACGTTGAATCCATTCTATCAATTTAAGCATTCACTAAGGAAGAGTTAACCTGAATTTGTAGCCCAGATCTTCCATTTCCTGTGTGGCCTGTGGCAAATTCCTAACTTTGGTAAACCTCAGTGTCCTGGTAGTAACCATCGTGGCTACTGTATATGCCATTATATGTGACGATGACATGAGTTAAGGCCTGCCCAGCGCCAGGCTTAGAGTGAGTGATCCAGGTGTTATTATGTACTTACTTATGACCATTACTCATCCCTGGTCGTGCCTGCTCTCCCTGCCCTAGGGAGAGAGCTCAGCATGTAGCAGTTTGAGTTCAGCAACTGATTCATTCTGTGTGATCCTGGGCCGGCCACTCCACTTCATCCGTTCGGGGGAAGAGCCAAGTGAGAGAATGTGTATAAAAGCACGTGATCTGTATAAAGTACTTTACAAATGCAGGGTGTGATAGTGGGAAGCATCCTTCTGCAAGGTTGGGCTCAGGGCAGGTGGTAGATAATAAACTTGAGAGTTTACAGGTGACCTAGGCATCCACCTTCTCATTCAAACCTTACAAAAAACCTAGAGAAGCAGATATTTTAGCCCCATGGGATAGAAGTGGAAATGAAGGTTCTGAGTGGTCAAGTGATTTATTAAAATGCTAGTTACTCGGCTAACCGAGGGTGGAGCCACTCTGTAGATCAGCTCCTTTCTCTTTCAGCCCAGGACTCCCTCCCCTGGTCCTGTTGTTTCCTCAGTCTCATTGCATACCAGCCTCATGTTTCCTGGGGTCTCTGGCAGGTCCACTAGATGGAGGAGAAGCAGCAGCCCCGGACGCAGAAGGTGTGGATCTCTTATCACTGCACAAGAGACAGTCACCACCCACCGGCCAGCCTCCAGGCCACAGGGCCTCTCCCCTCCAGCCCTGATTTCCAGCCCCTCTATCTCACCAGAGAGCCTCAATGACAGGAGAGAAGCTGGGGTTGTGTTGGGAAGGTCGGGGAGCCGGGAGGTGGGGAGGGAGCAGCTGGAGAGGAAGAGGGTGCTGGCGGCAGTCGGGAGCCTGCCCTTCTGCCCCCCGCCCACACCAGCCCCTGTGCGCATCTTTTGGGAGGATGCTCAGGGATGCCCTGGGTCTGCCTTCTCCCTGTGCTCTCAGGTGGGGGAAGTGCCTCCCTACAGACCCAGGCTGGGAAGCTCCTGGGCAGATGGGGTCAAGGCTGGACCAGCCCAGGTGAAGCCCATGGAGTCAGGATCCGCCCCACTCTTCTGTCGATCTCACCTACTTCCTGCTCTCACTTGGCTCTGACTGGCCCTGCTGGGGCGGGGGGCGGGGGTGGGGTGGGGGCACTGTAAGAACACTCTGCTTGGTGTTGGAACAAGGTGTAGGTTTTAAATGACAGTTCTGTGAACTGGTCCAGGTCTTCTGGTATTAAAGTGAAATGATGTATGGCCTTGGTCCCGTCCTCCCCCCACCCCCCTTCTCTCTCTTTCTCTCACACCCACATTAAGGGGTAGTAGAATTACAATTTTCCTCCCATACATGTTTCTTAAAACTCTGGAACTGACTCCTGCTCATATAATTCTGTACATTTGTTAAATGTACATGTCATGATTGACAACAGAAAGCCCCAGCCTTCCAGGTGCTCTGATGCTGCAAGTCTGAGTGCCACTGAGTCAGTGCGCCCTCCGGGAGGGTCTGGCTTCCCCACGAGACCCATCTCTCCTCAGCTCTTGTTTCAGGACTGGGCCTTCTGGCTCGGGAGATGTCTTTCTGAGTTTCTGCCCAGTTAGCATTTTCCTGGTTAAGCTTCTCCCCCACTCTCTCCTCTCCAGCGATTAAAATGCAATTGGTATCTTATTTCTAAAAGCTGCAATGAATTTTTTATGGTGCTTACCCAAGGAAATGCAATTAGCGTTTAGCAATAACACAACTTTTTCGGGAGTTTATCAGCATTTTTTTGAGGGGTAGTACAAATGAATATTCATTCCTGGAGGGTCTGCTTCCTTTGCAAAGAACTGCATTAGAAAAAAAAGGGCCACAATTTACTGTCGTTTAAAAACAGCTGGGGAAGTGGCTGCTGGGAGTCTGCTGCCCAACTGCAGAAGCAACGTGGGTGAGGCCCTGGCAGGTGGTGGGTAGTCTGTCCCTGTGTTCTGAGAGCCCCGACCTCCAGCCTCCATCCCGAGATCAGCATTTACTACCCGACTCTGGTGGGTCCCCACTTCAAGAGGCGGTTTCAGGGCTGCCGATCTCCCTGGGCAGGGAAGAGTTACCAGCAAATCCATCAGCGATGATCTTTTTGTGTTTCTGTTGTTGCCCATAGGCGTTTGCTTATTTAAAGGGAGCTTTTTATTTACCACAGTCATTATGATCTGTTAATAACCAGTAACACTTGGATACTATTTTACGGTTTATCAATCCTGCTCACACGTGGTATCCCATTTAGATCTCACACCATCTATGTGGTGAAGATATTATTATCGTGCCCATTTCACAGGTGAGAAAATTTATTCAGAAAGCTGAAGTGACTTCCCCAGGACCAGCCCGCTAATAAGCGCCAAAGCCAGGATGGGAACTTCGATTCTTTTCACGCCAAATCCACATCACTGTTTTGCAAACAGATGAACGAGATGGTCCAATATTGCACAGAAGTATAGAATGGGAAGGTTGGTTTAGTCCCCTGCCTACAGTAAGGCATTGCCATCCCTCTTTTTTATAGGTGAGGTAACCAAAACCTGGGAAGAGGCTCCTGCCAGAGACCCTTCCTGGGCAACGTTCTTACAGATTTCCAGTTCTGCGTGGTCTGACTTAAAATGTTACAAATGAGTATTTTCCACAGGAGGACGATAAAGAGAATCCTAATTAGAGAATTTGCTAATAACGATTCCCTGTTTACCTATGGAAGGTCCTGGTATCTTTCACCAGGCTACCAGTCAGATCTACAGACTCAGAGGCTCTCACCTGCCCTTCCTGTATTGGCAGCTACCAATCCAGCCCTTAGGAAAGTGAGGAAAAGTGGGTGCCCTGGGCTGGCTGCTGGAGGGCAGGGCTGGAGATGGGAGCAAAGAAGGGTGACAAGATTCAGGTCCGGAAGGATTTTAATGAGGACCAGCTGGGTGCCCAGCTGTGTGATGCTCTGCAGGGAATTCAGAGGCAGAGAAGCGGCTGCCTTATTGGAGCCATGAGACGTATTTGCAATAAATTATTAGCGGCCAGCCAGGCACGAGGCTGAGTGGTGCGGCAGTAATTGCTAAGGGAGCTCCAAGGGCCTCTTGTTGACTAAGTCAGGGCATTTCTGTGTGCAGGAAACCTGTCTCTCTTCCCAGGGATTCAGTATCCCACCTGCCTGGGCAGAGCTTGCCAGCCTCCTGAGACTTCCCAGGAAGGTGGCTCCTGGCTGCCAGGCCCAGGGTAGAGCCCTTCTCTCATCTACTCCTTCTCTGTGCTTTGGGGGTCTGGAGGGTACAGCGGGGTGCAGGCTCTCTCTCCTTGTTAGACTTTCCGTGGAGTCCTGCTTCTCCTAGGAGAGTTGCTGTGAACGAGGGGGCAGCCCTGTCATTCCTCGGAAACATTTCTCAGGCTGTTTCCTGCATTTTATTTTTGGAAGTGTTGGGTTCACCCACAATAGGACGAAACTGGAAATGCTGTAAATGCTAGAGGGCGGTACAGTAGCTGTCAGGAGATGGTTTTCCTGAGTCTCCCCACTGTTTTTCTCTCTTCTTCCTTCTCTGCCCTCTCCTGGCCATGTACTTAGGACCCTCCTGGTTGCTCAGAAGAGAACCCACCTACGCCTGCTCCCACTCTTGCGCCTCCCTCGTCATCCTGGGTCTGGATCCCTCCCCACCTCCCTACTAGACACACCAGAATGTATCTTTGTGTTTGCGTCACTGGGGCTCTGCTTCCTGCTAAACTCATTGCAGCCCAGTATGCTTAATGGCCCTTTAAACCGTGTCTTAAATACCTCCACCTCCAGGAAGGCTCCTTATCGTAGGTAGGGAGCAGCTTCCTACTGAGAGGTGAAGCTGGTCTTTCTTACACATTCTGAGGCCAGGAAAGGGAGAGGCAGAGCCTGCAGGCACCCTCTGCAGATTTCCTGTGCCCCGGAGCCCCAGGGTCGAGCAGTGCAGGGAAGTCTGCTGGCGGGTTTTCTCCTGGGCTTGGTGCTGGGCTGGACCACGCTGGGGACTCAACAGAATGGAGAGAGGAGTCCTGGCTCCAGAAGGCGTGATCTGTCACTAATGTGACAGGAAGGCGGGGGCTTTCACAGGCCTGGGCTTATCTTCTGTGCATCCTCCCTTCCAAGGAATCTCTCTGGCTGTGGCATCTGATGGTGGACAGTCCCGTCTGGGTCTTTAACCACTGGAGAGTGTGCTGCCCTAAGCTAGTGACTCAGCCTTCTTGGAGTTTGGTCTCCCATCTATCAAATAAGGGGTCTGGGTGAGGGCGTCTCCGTGGGATCTGCCTTATCAGGCCGCCTTTAACACAAACCTCTGCTGCCTCTGGAGAAATCTCTCTGCAACCCCCAACATCCAGTCGGGACACCCATGGAGAAGAGGTTGTTCCCTGGGACAGATCTAAAGGAACAAGCTTGCTCTGCTGTGTCAGGCCCTCTCCAGGACAGCACTCTGACTGCCCTCTGGGTCCTGGGAGGATGAGGCACCAGGCAGAAGATTTTAAAGCCATCTTTCCCCATGTCCCATGTACACTGGTGAAGGGTTCAAGGACAGGTTTTCTCAGGGGCTCCCCAGCTCACTTCCCAGCACCCCAGGCTTTGGGTGGGGCCCCATGGGTGCCAGCTCCCTAGAGACAGTGAGGGAATTTCCTCCCTGCCCTGAAGTCCGCAGATACTTTTCTTCTGCCTACTTTCCCTTGACAGCTCCTGAGCTGCCCACAGGACCCCCTGCTCTCCAGCCTTTCCTCCTGCACGTGGCCCAGTAGTGAAGAAAGTTTTCCGCCCGCAGAACCATTACCAGGCAGCTTGGGTCCAAGCTGTCCTCTGTCCCGAGCCATATGTCAGGCTCACAGAGGGTGGAGCCTTTCCCATGGCCCCTCAGTTAGGGGAACCCCACCTTCCCAGATTGCCCAGGACTGTCCCAGTTGTAACACCAAAAGTCCCGTGTCCCCAGAAACCCTGCAGTCCTGGGCAAACAAGACAGTGGGTCATGCTAAGTCCATCGCCTCTCTTCTGTATAAAAGGCAAAATCCAGCTCCCCTTGGCCCCCTCCAGTCCCCCTTTGGTCTGATTGAGCTTAAAAGCAGCTTTCCCTGGTGGCCCAGAGTTGCAGGAGGAGAGGCTCCCAGGAATTCTCAAGATCTGGACTCTTTTGCAGAGATGCTGCCTTGGTCCAGAGGCTGTTGGAGCGAGAGTCCCTCCTTCCACAGGGGCCGCAGCTGACCTGGCTCCCCATCCTTCCCCTCGGTGGCTCCTCAGACGGCACCCAGGGCAGCCGCAACTCATCTTGCCAAATGTTTTGAGCAAGCTTCTCCTGGAAGCCAGGAATACTGACCACCCAGTTTCCCCAGGTCTCACTGATTTCCGCTCCCCAGAGCGTGGTACAGGGCTCAGCATGTGACAGGTGCTCGCTGAGCTCCCTCAGGAGGAGGGGATGGCGGCAGGGGGCGGGGGGAGCTGCCACCCACATCAGAGCTGGGTCGGTCTCTTCTCCTGGCCTCTGCCTCCTGGAGGGGATCAGAGAGGAGCAAAGAAGAGGCTGCCAGACTGCTGGAGTCCGTGGGGATTTGGTGGGGTTTGTTTTTCCTCGGCACTGTCTGCAGACGCGAGGGCATGAATAAAAGAGTGAGGAAGATTTACTGTTCCCACAGCTTGGCAGTAGCCCTGTATTTGTACAGTGGATCCGGGGGAGGAGAGGCGGGAGCAGGTGGGGATGCTGTGGGGCTCGGAGAAAGTCAGACCCTTGTCAGTCTTTTTGCAAAGGCTGTGGGGTGCAAGTGAAGGTGAGGCTGGGAGGGGTCTACTTAGGCCAACTCTCCAACTACCAGGGGCCAGAGTGCCCCCTCCCCCCACTCTCCAGCCTTCCCCCTGCAGGAACCAATGGCAGGCAGCTTGGGTCCTTGAATCTCTAACCCCAGGGGCACATACGTGCTGGGCCTGACAGGCAGTGCTGCCAGTGGGGACCCCAAAAGAAAGGGCCCCAGGCTGGGCTCGGCTGTCACTCGTGGCCCTGGTAATGGACACAGTCAGCAAATGACTTTTATCACAGCCTAGCCTGGCCTGGGGCTGGGATCCAGAACCTTTTAGCTGAAAGTAGCTGTGGACAGGATCCAGTGTCGCCTCTGCACGTGTGTCCAAGGCTACACCACCCACCTCTCTCTTGATGACATCGTACTTCTCTTGGGGCCACCAAAAATGGGCCACTCTTTGTACAAAGTCAGTTTTAATGGGTCTGGTGGTGGGAGAGAGAAGAGAGGAAGGTCTGAGAGATGGGGGGTGGCCCCTGGGAGGGGATGTCATCCGTACTGTGTGTGTATGGATGCCTGTGTGCCTGTGTGTTTCTGTGTCTGTGTGTGTCTGGGTATACGTCTGTGTATTTGTATGTGTCTGTGTGTGTGTCTGGGTGTATGTTTGTGTGAGTGCCTGTGTATTTGTGTGTGTGTGTGTGTGTGTGTGTGTGTGTTTTGTGGGAAACCTGAGGGGCCTGAGGGGAGAGGAGGGAGGAGGAGAAATGTGAGGAGTCTGGGGAAGGCTCTGCAGAATTTGTCCCCTAACCCTCAAGACTCTGGCCAGTTTCCACCTACAGGGCCCCTACCACCTTTACTGCCTCCTCCATGGTCAATGTCAGGGGAGTTCTCACGCAGACTACGATGCTTCTTTCTCACCAAAAAGTCCTCATCCTTCAGGGTGACCATGCTAACCCCACACCCCTCAACATGCTAACCTGGCAGACCTAGTCATAAATTACCAGAAAGAATCAACCACAGTGGTCATACACCAGAAATACAGACTTGTAGTAGCGTGTGTGTGAGTGCATGTGTGTGGGGGGGGGGAGGGAGGGGTGCGGTCATTTCCCCACAGGGGCTTCTGAATCTTTTTTTTTTTTTTAATAAATTCATTTATTTTATTTATTTATTTTTAGCTGCATTGGGTCTTCGTTGCTACGCGCGGGCTTTCTCTAGTTGAGGTGAGTGGGGGCTACTCTTCGTTGCAGTGCACGGGCTTCTCATTGCGGTGGCCTCTCTTGCTGCGGAGCACGGACTCTAGGCACGCGGGCTCAGTAGTTGTGGCTCGCGGGCTTAGCTGCTCCGCGGCATGTGGGATCTTCCCAGACCAGGGATCGAACCCGTGTCCCCTGCATGGCAGGCGGATTCTTAACCACTGCGCCACCAGGGAAATCCAAGGGGCTTCTGAATCTTGTCACCCTCTCCAGACTGCTTCCCTCGGGCCCACTTTACCATTTGTGTGGGTAGAAGGCCAAACACCATGTAGCTAAATAGTTAAAAGTGACATCAAACTAAAAAATTGTTAAATTAAAAATGTTCTCTCCTAGAAATTCCCTGGCGGTGCGTGGTTAGGACTCCGTGCTGTCGCTGCCGAGGGCCCAGGTTCAACCCCTGGTCGGGAAACTAAGATCCCACAAGCCATGGGATACGGCCAAAAAAAAAAAAAAAAAAAAGGAAAGAAAGTTCTCTCCTCTTGCCATGACAAATATACTTTCTTAAGGATGTGAAAGGCCAGATGTGAATTTAGAATCCTTGAGTCTTTGGATTCTGTCCCGGAGCATGGTGGCGTCGGGAAAGCTGGTCCTACCCAGGGTCTTGTGGGAGCCACGAGAGGCACTAATCCTGCTTTGAGGGGGATGCCCACCAGTGGGGTCTGCCCTCAGGGAAAGATGCCTGTGCAGTCTCAGGGCCACTTGAATCCCAGGGTCTAGAAGGGGGCACATGGGCTCTGGGTGGGCATATTAGCTCAGCCCTGTGAGCTTCTCCCCTCGGGGAGAGTCTGGTCAAAAAGGGCCAGGACAGGATGAGGCAAGTGAGGCATGGCTCTCAGCATCCCATAGGGCCAGCTGGCTCCTGCCTCACCCTGGTCTTGGCCCTACAGGACCGAGTCCTATAAAGTAAGCATCCCAGAGCAGGGAGGGCTTCTCTTGTCTGGTCTCCATGGGAGTTGAAATTTATTCTGGTCCATCAAGTGAGACAGAGGTAAGATGCCAGAAGGAGATGGTCTCTTCTGAGCACCCTCTCTCCTCTGAAGCACTGGCCACATTTCAGGGAGCCCCACATCCATCAGCCCTGCCCCCATGATGGTCCCTGGGCTCATGCCCAGTGGAAAAATGCCCAGAGTGATTCTTTATGATTCCCATTCACGAGGTCTCTCAGAAATTAATTCAGATAGGTGGGCAGGATCAAGATGGCTACTAGGACGCGGAATTCGCATCTCCTCACAACCAGGGCATCTACCAGGCACCAGTGGGGGACCACGCACACCTAAGGGTATGGGAGGAACCCCCAGTGACCAGGTAGAACGTGGGGCATGGGGGGAGTGAAGGGGGGAGAAGTGGAGGCGGGCCGGGACTGGCGCCCCTGAGGGGCGGCTGGGGGAGGGGAAGGGATCCCACGCCCGAAGGGGGAAATTGGGGAACCCCTGGGAGGGCAGAGGATCAAAAGGGAGCGTGGCCAGGTTTCCCCTGCCCACTTGGGCCTCTAGGAGAACCTGCTGAGGTTCTGGATCTGATCCTCTGCCCACCGAGGCCCCCTCCAGCCATGTGGGTCCTGAGGGAGGGGGAGGGAGGGAAGGGGGAGCAAAAGTAAAGGCAGGACCTCTGGGACCGGCACCCCTGAGGGGCGGCTGGGGGAGGGGAGGAGTTCCTACACCCAGCGGGACCCACCCATGGTTAGGGGTACAGCGGCAACAGCGGGGAGGGGCGCGAAGGAACGGAAGGGAATGCTGCCAGTCCTTTCCCCGTCCACTTAGGCATCAGGAAGCCTGTTGGGCTCCCGGGCCTGATCCTCTGTCCTCGGAGCCTCCCTCCTGTCGTGCAGAGCCCAAGCCCCGCCCCTACACCCCCACCCGGGGCCCCACCTCTACACTCGGACACCCCTTCTGAGACCCCCTCCAACGCGCTGGGCATAAACCCCACACACACACCCTCACCCAGGGCCCTACCTCCAAATTCCAGAACCCCACACTCCAGACGCCCTCCTTTCCACGAGCCGCCTCTCCCCTTCCCCTGCAGCTCCTAATCAGAGACACCGCCACACGCTTGAACGTCACCCCCCACCCACCGAGGTCCCGCCCGACCCTAAACCCCACCCCTGCCTAAGTTGCACCCCCGCCTAAACTCCGCCCCCATAGCCAAGGGTTTTTTTTTTTTGAGTTACGCAGGCCTCTCACTGTTGTGGCCTCTCCCGTTGTGGAGCACAGGCTCCGGACACACAGGCTCAGCAGCCATGGCTCATGGGCCCAGCCGCTCCGCGGCATGTGGGATCCTCCCGGACCGGGGCACGAACCCCTGTCCCCTGCATTGGCAGGCGGACTCTCAACCACTGCGACACCAGGGAAACCCTAGCCAAGGGTTTTTGATTTTTCTTTTTTCCTCTTTTAGATTGGGGTTCTGTTTTACCTTGTTGATTCATTGTTGTGGATTCTTTTATATTTTTATTTTTCCTAAAAAATCTTTTATTTTATTCTTTATACTTTATTATTGTTCTCTCCTTTTGGCTTGTTCTCCCCCCTCCCCTTTTTTCTTTTTTCTATTGTTTTTTTTTTTTTTTTACCTTGTCTCAGTTGTTTCAATTATAGTTTTATTTTTCCTAATATCTTTTTTATCTTTCTAATTTTATTTTGTTTTTTATTCTTTGATATTGTACTCCTCCTTTTTTTTCTTTTTTTCTTCCTTTTCTTTATTTTACTTTTACCGTGCCACAAAGCTTGCTGGATCTTGGTTTCCAGGCTGGAGGTCCAGCCAAGCTCCTGTGGTGGGAGCTCTGAGTCCAAACCACTGGACTAACAGAGAACCTCAGACCCCAGGGAATGTCAGTTGGAGTGAGGCCTCCCAGAGGTCCTCATCTCAGCACCAAGACCCAGCTGTATCCAACTGCCTGCAAACTCCAGTGCTGGACACCTCAGGCCAAATAACCAGTAAGACAGCACCACCCACCAAAAAAAAAAAATAATGAAATGACAAAAAAATATGTTACAGATGAAGGAGCAAGGTAAGATGAAATATGTAACAGATGAAGGAGCAATGAAGACGAAATAGGCAACCTACCTGAAAAAGAATTCAGAGTAATGATAGTAAAGATGGTCCAAAATCTCAGAAACAGAATGGAGAAAATACAAGAAACCTTTAACAAGGATCTAGAAGAACTAAAGAGCAAACAAACAGTGATGAACAACCCAATTACTGAAATTAAAAATACTCTAGAAGGAATCAATAACAGAATGAGTCAGAAGAACAGATAAGTGAGCTGGAAGACAAAATGGTGGAAATAACTGCCAGGGAGCAGAATAAAGAAAAAAGAATGAAAAGAATGGAGGACAGTCTCAGAGACCTCAGTGACAACATTAAATGCATCAACATTTGAATTAGAGGGGTCTCAGAAGAAGGAGAGAAAAAGAAAGGGTTTAAGAAAGTATTTGAAGAGATTATAGTCAAAAACTTCCCTAACATGGGAAAGGAAATAGTTAATCAAGTCCAGGAAACACAGAGAGTCCCATACAGGATAAATCCAAAGAGAAACATGCTGAGACACATATTAATGAAACTATCAAGAATTAAATACAGAGAAAAAATATTAAAAGCAACAAGGCAAAAGCAACAAATAACGTACAAGGGAATACCCATAAGGTTAACAGCTGATTTTTCAGCAGAAACTCTGCAAGCCAGAAGGGAGTGGCAGGTCATATTTAAAGTGATGAAGGGAAAAACCTACAGCCAAGATTATTCTACCCAGCAAGGGTCTCATTCAGATTCGACAGAGAAATTAAAACCTTTACAGATAAGCAAGTGTTAAGAGAATTCAGCACAACCAAACCAGCTTTACAACAAATGCTAAAGGAACTTCTCTAGGCAGGAAACACAAGAGAAGGAAAATACCTACAAAAACAAACACAAAACCATTAAGAAAATGGTAATAGGAACATACATATTGATAATTACCTTAAATGTAAAAGGATTAAATGCTCCAACCAAAAGACATAGATTGGCTGAATGGATACAAAAACAAGACCCGTATATATGCTTTCTACAAGAAGCCCACTTCAGACCTAGGGATATATACAGACTGAAAGTGAGGGGATAGAAAAAGATATTTCATGCAAATGGAAATCAAAAGAAAGCTGGAGCAACAATTCTCATATCAGACAAAATAGACTGTGAAATAAAGACACAATTTCATTGCAGCACTATTTACAATAGCCAGGACATGGAAGCAACCTAAGTATCCATCAACAGTTGAATGGATAAAGAAGATGTGGCACATATATACAATGGAATATTACTCAGCCATAAAAAGAAATGAAATTGAGATATTTGTAGAGAGGTGAATGGACCTAGAGATTGTCATACAGAGTGAAGTAAGTCAGAAAGAGAAAAACAAATACTGTATGCTAATACATATATATGGAATCTAAAATTAAAAAAATGGTTCTGGTGAACTTGGCGGCAGGGCAGAAATAATGACACAGGCGTAGAGAATGGTCTTGAGGACACGGGGAGGGAGAAGGGTAAGCTGGGATGAAGTGAGAGAGGGACATAGACATATATACACTACCAAAAGTAAAACAGATAGGTAGTGGGAAGCAGCTGCATAGCACAGGGAGATCAGCTCGGTGCTTTATGACCACCTTAGAGGGGTGGGATAGGGAAGGTGGGAGGGAGATGCAAGAGGGAGGAGATATGTGGATATATGTATGCATATAGCTGATTCACTTTGTTATACATCAGAAACTAACACAACACTGTTAAGCAATTATACTCCAATAAAGATGTTAAAAAAAAAGAAATTAATTCAGATAAACATGGAGAAAAATGCTAGTGTAGAAATAGATTGTACCTCCAAAGCCTCTCACAGAATTCAATAAAAACTAAGGAGAGTCAAAGCTAATTAGGAAAAAGGATGTATAGGTTTGTGTATAATAGATGTATATTGTGTCTTCCCCCACCCCCGCCCCATCCCCACTTCCCTGCTCCCAATGCATGTGTTGAAGTCCTGACCCTCAATGTGACTGTATTTGGAGTAGGGCCTTTAGGGAGGTAATTTAGGTTCAATGAGGTCTTAAGGGTGCAGCCCTAATCCCATAGGAATGCTGTCCTTATAAGAAGAGGGACAGACACCAGAGCTCTCTCTCCTTCCTCATTCACATGGAGAAGAGGCCACGTAAGGACACGGTGAGAAGGTGGCCATCTGGCAGCGGGGAGGGTCGTTCTCACCAGAAACCCATTGTGATGGCACCTTGATCTTGGACTTCCAGGCTCCAGAACTGTGAGAAATAGATTTGTTCTTTAAGCCACCCAGTCTGTGGTTTTCTGTTATAGCACCCCTAGCATTTTAATAGAAAACTAAACCACTGTAAAATACACTCATAAAACAGTAGAATCAACACAAGAGCAGCCCAGGGTGTTCCAGTCTCATATGGAGCCTGTGGCTCAGTTATTCTTTTTACCACGTGTGGGACGCATTTAGAGGAGGCTGGGTGGGAGGAGAGAAGAGTGCTGGCCCCAGAGCCCTGAAGTCTGGGTCCTAATCTGTCTTCTATCGCTTGTTAACCGAGCCCAGCTGTCACTGGACTTTGCTGAGTTTCTATTTTCTCCTCTATGTAATGGGACTAATAATATATGTCCTGTGCAACTCACAGAGCAGATGGGAATACCAGTAAAATTAAGTAATGAGAAGGCTTTTCAGATTGCATAGAGCTAGGCAAATGTGAAAGGTTATTGTTTCCAACCTGTAGGGGCAAATCTGCCAGATGTCATATCTATTCAGTCAAACCCCATTTATTGAATGTCTTCTTGGTACCACGACCCCTCTAAGGCTTCAGCACCCAGAACTGAATAAAATAGCACTACCTTCGAAGGGTTTATGATCTAGTTGGAGACAGACACTAAGAATGGGTTATATTTATTATTTGCTAAACAGCACAAATATGGAATATTTTGAAAGAGTTTGCTACAAATACTTTACTACCATTTACAGATAGATGCTTGCTGCCAAGAAAGAATTGATGTGGTAAATGTATAAATTTCCCACCTACTCTATTAGCATGTAAGGTTTTAAGAAAGCCAATGGAGGCAACAATGTTTTGATCATAATTGCAGAAGTGTGGTTTCCATATCAATGTATTTGTGAGAATGAAAAGCCCAAGACAAAATGCTGACTCAAATTCGCAATATGGCTAGCCTTGATTGAATCATGTTTTTTAATAGAAAAGATGAACTCCCTTCCCTTCCTGAAGCGCCCCTCCCCCAGGACTGCCAGTGCCTGGCCAAAGTGTTCGTGCTCCTGTACACGTACACACAAACACAATGGTGGGTAAACGGGGGCCCTCAGAGGGGTCAGATCAGGCTCTTCTTGGAATCCTGGGTCCAAACCTTGGCCCATCACTTTATGTCCTTGGGTCTTGGTTTCCTCATCTATATAATAGGAGTAATACTACCTCATAAGGTTTATTGTCTTGAGACTGAAATGATATCAAAGGTATTATTATCTTGAAAGAGTAACAGAGTAGTCGTTCGGGTAGTCCAGAACATAGCTCATTCCAGAAGGGCTTTTCCCATGCTTGTAGGAGGTGGGCCAGCAAGGCATGAGAGGCTGCCTTTAGTTCTGTGCCTGCCTTGTCAGTACCGTCACCGTGGAGGACCCAGTCCTGCCAGATCTCCCCTGCTGGCCTTGGACCATCCCTTCCTCTCTCCTACCTCTCCTCCCTTCTCACCTCTTCCCTTTCCTCTTCCCTCCCTCCTCCCTTCCTCTCTTTCCTTCACTGTTACTGAATACCTGTTGTGTGCGGATGTAAAGATAAATATCTCACTATTTCAGTAGAAGCTCACAGTCACGTGGGAACTTGGACCAACCATTTCAGCACAGGGCCAGGAATAAGGTGCCACAGGAGCACGGATAAGGCATGGAGCTGGGTAAGGAGATTCCACTTGAGTTGGACCTTGACTGATGAGTGTCAACTGTGTTGGGGCACGGGTGGGGCAGATGTGGCTGCGAGGGGAAGAAAGAACGAGGGTGTTCTGGGTCAAGGGAACAGTGTGAAATACCTGACATTTCTGGGAAATGCCAAGTAGTTCTGTGCAAGTGGTCCTACGATTATGGACTGGGAGCAGGTCTGATGCCAGTGAACAACATGTGGGCATGAACCAAGGAATCCTCACTTTATTCTATGGGAAATGGGGAGGAGTCACTGAAAGCGTTCAAGGCGGAGAGAGTCACAGTCAGATCTTGTGCGAACCTGTGCATATATAATGGAGAGGCTCCTCTGGGAGAGGCACGCGTGTGGGCGCAGGCACCCGTCATAACCGATAGAGTCAGATTTCTAACTTATTTTAAAAATAAAATCTTTGTTTGGAACCCTTAAATAGATGAGACAGAAACAATGTTTTGTTAGTATACTTTTAGCTTACAGTTCCAAACTGGTGATACCTACTTACTATGAAACCAATGTGAGCAATAATGTCGTTTGGACGAGCATAGGAATTTGAAGTCAGGGGCCGTGCATCAAATTGCAGAGTTATATCAGTTTCTGGACCCAGTTCACGTCCAGGTTTTGGTTTGGTTGCAAAGCACCAGGAAATCTTGACTTATACAGCTAAGTAATTGCTAATAGCGATGGGGTTTTCATGGCTGGACTTTTAGTCTCGGACACTCTTTAATCAAAAGGGGAAAACTTCATTCAGAAGCCTGCATAAAAATGTGTTAATTTCGTATTCTAAGTTAATGTGCTAAGGGTCTCCAATGTACCCAAAATGGTAAAACATGTTTTCGTTATGATTTAGTTTGTTGAAATATCTTAACTTTGGCTACCATAACAAAATACTGTAGACTAGCTGGCTTAAACGACATAAATTTATTTTCTCACAGTTCTGGATGGAAAGTCCCAAGACTGAGGTCTAGAAGGGTTTGGTTTCTCGTGAGTCCTCTCTTCCTGGCTTGTAGACGGTGCGCTTCTCACCATGTCCTCACCTAATGGAGAGAGAGAGAGTTCTGGTTTCTCTTCCTATAAGGACACCAATTCTATCATGGGGGCCCTACCCTTGTTACCTCGTCTGAACCTAATTACCTCCCAAATGCCCCACCCCCAAATACCATCACATTGGAGGTTAAGGCTTCAACATGTGAATTTGGGGGGAACACAAACATTTAGTCCAGAACAGTCGTATAGCACCAAGAAATCCTGATTTTCACACTTAAGCAGTTGTAAATAGCAGTAGGTTTCTCACAGCTTGACTTTTAGTCTCAGGACAGTCTCTAATTAAGGGAAAACTTAACTCAGAGGCCTGTGTAGCAATGAGATATTTTGGCATCCTAAGTAAGTGGGCTGGTGTTCTCCATGTACCCAACTTGGGCATATCACATTTTCATTGTGCTTTAGATGGTTTTAATATATTTTAAATGAAATTTAAATCAAATATTTGAGAAATCCCAAGCCACATATGGAAATTGAAGATACACGAGATTATTCCTACCCTGAGATTAAAGGGTATTATGTAATTTGTGTGTGTTGGTCATTCCCTGGGGGACAGAAGTTGGCCCTCACCATGGCCGAAGTTGGACAGTTAGAGTTGCACTAATATCTACTTCTTCATTGTGGGTGTTGAGAGGCACTTCTCTCAAAACTGGCAGGATGTGTGTGTGTGGTGGCTACACAGGGTTAGTCTTTCCCATGAACAGCATGTGGCATTTGTGTAATCTTGGTACCTGTCTCATCTATGATCTTCGGGCTTTAGGAGAATCCCAGCAAACTGTCAGGCTATTGAGAGACCTCACATCCATCTGGGAAATTCTACCTGCATACACTTATGGAGATTCCATGGACTACAAAAGCCCACCAACAAGAAGCTGGTAACAGCTCCATTTACTGAGTACCTACTATATGCTGGGCACTGTTTTATGTACTTTGTATGCACCAACCTATGGGATGATTGCTCTTATTATCTCCATTTTACAGATGATGATATTGAGGTACCAGGAGGTTAAGCATCTTCTTGCCCAAAGTCACACAGCTAGTAAGTGGCACAGCTGGGATTTGAACTCACGGTCTGGCTCTAGAGCCTGTATGCCTAACCACCATGCTCCCTGGTGCCTGTTGAAGATAAGAATTCACATTAGACCTCTGAGGTCAAATATCTTATCACTGGGAATGAGCATTGCATTTTTTCATAATTTTTCCCAATAATGCCCTCAGTGCTAGTCATAGAAGGTAGGTCCTTATGATGATATTCAGGATGGGGTTTCAGTAGTAACTGTGCCACATGCAATACAGTTGGGGAGGGCGACTTACATATATGTGAACTTTTTGGAAATGTGCTCTTCGGAACTGTGCTTGAGCCCTCCCTGGTCTGGATTCATGATACTATCATGAAGTATCAGGTATCATGAAGTCAGTAAACTGTCCTAGTGGGTCTATGAGCCAGGAAGCCTCTGTTTCTCTTTTAATTGCAGGATCCAAGATACCAAGAGGGTGGGACAGACCCGGTGCAGAAAGCTGGTGGGATCCTGAGGCTGTGGGTGTGATGTGGTCCTGGCTCCTGAGTCCACCTCAGACCTACTATTTTTCTGGCCTTGGTCCTTCCAAGTAAAGAGAAAGAGCCCATTAAGCTTCCACCAAAGGTAGGGGGTTGCAAAGCGTAAGAGGAGACTGGAATGAAAGGGAATAGGAAAAGCAGCTGAATTGATAGGAAACAGCAGAGTGTGTGCGTGTGGTGGGGGGCAGCCACTGCAAACCCAGTCTATTAAGGGAAGGTCCCAAGAGGCCAGGCGGGCTGTTCTCGAGAACAAACACTAAGCGAACAGACTGAGTAAATGAAGTCAGTCAGAGCCGCACAGGTTGACAGGACCAGCACCCTCTAGAATCAGGTCATGGGGTGGCAGCTGACCCGTCTGTCAAGGTTTCAAAGCAGTCTCCACACCTTGAAGTTGGAAAGAGTTTATTTCAGGACTAACAAAAGGAATCTCCTGCTGGGAGCAATTTTATGGGGCTTGTTATCTCTGGTGTTCAGGCCAGAGGGGGAGAATAGCATCAAGGAAGGATTTAATGAGTTCTTGGGGAGCGGGAGGGAAAGGGCTATTAAGGGGAGTCAGCGAGGTACAGGGAAGCTGCCTGTGTTCATGGGATCGTCACGGTGAAGCTCAGCAGCCCGCCCCTCCCCTGGCCCCCTGGTGCCATTGTGCACCCAAGTGGACACAAGTCACTGATGCCTAGTGACCCTCGAGGGCTTCTCAGCTTCCGGCGTGCGGTACCCATTCCTGGGCTTAGTCTGAGCATCGTGCTCAGAGATTGCATACCGCTGACTCACAGCCCAGAAACCTCAAGGGGTCAGCTTCCCAGGTCATGCCAAGCTCAGGCTTCTGCAAGAGCAAGGAACTGGTTCCAACCTAACCATGGCTCTGAGAATTGAGTGTGTGGCTCCTTTTCTTGTGGCCAAACCACTGCCCCTGGCTCAGAACAGGTAGGGAACCAGTGCTTTTGGGGACACCTCATTTGTATCAGGTACTTGAGCCAGGCATGTTAACTATGCTGGTTCACTGAATCTTTACAAAAACCCTGCCGGGGGCAGCCTGTTCTTTTTTGTGTAAATGGGGAAACCAAGGCTCATAGAGACTAAGTAACACACCCCAGATCACACAACTGGTGAGGGTTAGAGACAGCGTTCAACTACACACTTTTGGGGGGTTCCCAAAGCCCCAAATGCAATGTGTTCTTTGCATTACCCCTGCCTACTGAGGAGAAGGCAAGAAGCTCACCTCTTTTCCTGAACCCCGGGAGCAGGTGGTGCAGTGCCTCCCAGCAGGGCCAGGGCCAGAATGTTCCCCTCAGGACTCAGATGCTGTCAGTCCTTGCCCTGACCTTGGACAAGTTATCTGACTGTTTTGAGCCTCAGTTTCCAACATGGGTAACATGGGAATAATACACTCCCTTTCCCCTTCGCCAGGCTGTGAATATCAGAGAAAAGCAAATGTGCGGAAGCCCTTTGTCACCGTCAGGGACATGTTTACACATGGAGCTTCCTGGTGACAGAATTATCAGTATTAAACTGCCCAGTGCATTCACTCCCCTCTTCCAGAACATGCATCCCTGGGGATCTCGGGGAGAACGTTGATCCCCAAAATGGGCTTGAAAGATGCGATGAAGATCTCACTATTCGGCCAAGAGAAAAGTCGTTTATAATTCCTTTCAGGGCTGGTCTGGTCCTGGTGGGGGAGAGTGGGGAAAAATCCATCTAAGAGGCAAAACTTTCTTTTGTGCCAGCACAAGAAAGAAAGAAATTTTTGGATTCAGGGCCTGGGCAGCCTGCCGAGTCCAGGGAACAACGGAAGGTGCCTGGGCTCAAGGTGAGGGCAGGCCCCGGGATGAGGACCACAGCTCTAGCCAGAATCCTAGACATTGGATAGGGGAGGGAGGATGGTGTTGGTAATTATGCAGAAGGAGATGATGGGTCCATGTGGACCCCTGGGAAGGCCCTGTGGGGCTCCACTCAGTGGGGCTTGGCTCAGGGCTGCAGTGAAGGAGGCCATGGGCTTTGGAGCCCTCCTGAATCCCCAGATGTTCTATTTATTTCCTAGTGGTGGGGTCCCACTGAAACTGCCTCTCTCTTTTTTTAAAAAAAAATTATTTAATTAATTAATTAATTTATTTTTGGCTGCATTGGGTCTTTGTTGCTGCACGCGGGCTTTCTCTAGTTGCGGCAAGCGGGGGCTACCCTTCATTGCGGTGCGTGGGCTTCTCACTGCGGTGGCTTCTCTTGTTGAGGAGCACGGGCTCCAGGCACACAGGCTTCAGCAGTTGTGGCACACAGGCTTAGTAGTTGTGGCTCACGGGCTCTAGAGCGCAGGCTCAGTAGTTGTGGTGCACGGGCTTAGTTGCTCTGCGGCATGTGGGATCTTCCCGGACCAGGGCTCGAACCCGTGTCCCCTGCATCGGCAGGTGGATTCTTAACCACTGTGTCACCAGGGAAGCCCTGCCCCTCTCTTAAAACACTTTGTGCTCTAAAGAGCCTTCATCCCTCCCAGAACACCCCTTTCCTGCCACCTGTCCCTCAGCCTATTCTTTCTGGCCTGTTGGGGACAGAACACAATCCGATTCCCGCCCTTGGTCCTCCAGACCCATTACAGTTTTTCCTGTGCTGCTTTTCTTCATCTTCTGCAAGCATCCACTGAACAGCTGCTCTGTGCCAGGCACACAGGACAGGGATAAATAAACTGACACTTGTATTAATCATACCTTTTCATTTTCTGATGCTTTGACCTCTGGGCCTCGCTGACCCTGGGGGGGTTGCCCCTCCCAGGGCTGGCCGGTTCCTAGAGAGTGTAAAGCACACGCCTGTAAGTGCACCTTTCACATGCAACCCAGCTACTCCAGAGCCCAAGCCCCAAACAGCTCCATTACTGGGCTCTTACACCCTGGACCACTAACCACCCAGGTCTGGGCACCAGACAACAAAGGGCGGTCCCTACACGCAGCCCAGCCAATGGAATCATCCTCCGTCCTCCATCCTCCAGTGTCCAAGCCAGAAACCTGGGGTTATCCTGACTCTTCCCTCCCTTCCTCCTCCAATCATCAGAGTCCTCCGAATCCCTCCTTGATGGTCCTTGAGCTGGAGCCTTCTTCTTTCTCACAGCTCCTTAGCTCGGGCTCTCTTCATCTCCCCTTATGCTTTTGGCTTCAGCCCCCTCACTGGTCTCCCTGATTTACCTGGCCCTCACTCTACACCACCACCAGATTGATTTTCCTAAAACCTACATTGGATTGAGCCATTCCTCTGTCTCAAGTCTGTCCATAGCTCTCTCCAGTGTCCTCAGGGTAATGTCAGAACTCCTGAACCAAGTACACAGACTCCTGCAAAATCTGGTCCTCCTACTTCTCTGGTGCCGTTTCCCTCACTCCGTCTCTTGAACTTCACCTGCTGCCCTTTGTGTGCTCTCAGAGTTGCCTCCCCACACCTGCCCTGACGGTGTCACACTCTCCTCCCTTTGCCAGGCCACCTCCTACCGATCCTTCAAACTCGTCAATGATTACTTCCTCCGTGAAGCTTTCCCTGACTCCTACTTCTCCCTCGCCTGGGACACCTTCATCTTTGGTGTCCTGGCACCTCTGCTCACACGATTCTGACACTGCATGGGCGTCACGGTGGTCGCCTCTGAGGGGAGGTTGTTGGCCTCCCCTCCCGTCCTGAGTGCTCTCTGAAGGCAAGGACTTTGCCTTGTTGGACTCTGTCTTCCCAGCTAGCTGTGGAAAGGACCAAGTTGGTTCCTGGTAAGTGTTTGTTGGATGAGCATGGAAGGTCTGGAGGACATGTAGGGAAGGGACCAGGGCTGTGCCTTGCACTGGTGTCTTCGTTTCATCGCCTTCAGCTGAGAGCTGAGTGTGTCCAGTCAGCTTCCTAGGAAATGGAGACCCTTGCCTGTGCTCCTGCGATGGCGATGTGGGTTTTCACCATTAAGTGCCTGCTGGAAATGACCTTTCTCTATGCCTAAGAGCACATCTCATGTTCTGACATGAAGCCATTCTCCAACTGGGGAGAGAGGGAGGAAGGAAAGCCCAAGAGAGGCATGAGAGGAGAAGGTGCCCACTCTTGGGGCCAGTCCCCTGGCTGACCTGTTAGAGACTAGTAAGCTGCAGGTGCCCTTCCTTTAGAGGAATTGCCCTTTAGAGACTTGTGGGGAATCAAATGGCTTGGGACGGCTTTGGATCGGAGTAAAGAGTACTCTGAGCCTTGCACCTAAGGTGCCCCTCCTGAGGCCCGGGAGAGTTGCTAAGGGGATGAGGAAGTCCCCAGTGGATGGTATTACCTACTAAACAGAAACTCTGAGATGCTGGAGTCACACTGGAACCCTGTGAGCTGTGACACACTGGGTTGTCTGGTCTGCAATCCCCCTGTGGGCAGCAGACCAGGATAGACAGATAGGACAGGAAGAAGGACAGGGTCTGTTCAAAAAGTTGCATGTGTGTGTGTTGGAAGGAAATGGGGAAGTAGGAGGAGAGAAGCAGGGAGGGGCAGCAACCATGTCCATGTGGAAGCCAGACTCAGGGCGATGGGGGTGGTGGGGCTGTACACACACTCTTGCTCCTTGGGGGACTCGTCACTCCCCAGACATTGTCACCTGTGATGACCCCCTGGCAGGGGTGAGGCGTGATGCTGACAGGGCAGTAGAGTGGTGGTTGAAAGCAGGGCCGCTGAGGTCACACTGACCTGGAATCTCAGCTCCGACACTCGCTGTGAACTTGGGCAGACTACTTATCCTTCCTGAATCCCATATGTAACAATGGGGATAATACCTCCATTAAAGACTCGTTGTGAGAATAAACTAAGATGATGTATGCAAAGAATTCAGCACATTGCAGGCACATCCACACTCAGGGTCTGTCCCCACTGCTTGGATCGTTCTTCCCCCAGATGGCCACAGGGTCCCCTCCTCAGGTCTTCGCCGTTCTAAAAAGAGCAAACCCTCTCTAGCCCTGGGGATACCTGATTCCTTTTTCTGCTTTATTTTTACCCATAGTACTTATCACCATCTAACATAGTATATATTTTCATAGGCTCCATGAAGGTAGGAGTTTTTGTCTGTTTTATTTGCTGCTGTATCGCCAATGTCCGGCACATGTAATAGACATTTATGGAATGATTGCCTCATGAAGGATATCATTAAACTGTAATTACAGTAAGTCCCTTATATGCAAAGGAGTTCTGTTCTGAGAGTGAATTCGTAAGTCCAACTTGTTCGTTAAGTCCAGCAAAGTTAGCCTAGTTACCCAAATAACACACTATATAGTACTGTCCTGTAATAGGTTTATAGTACTTTCCACACAAATAATACATAAAAAACAAACACAAAAAATAAAGCAAACATTTTTAATCTTACAGTATAGTACCTTGAAAAGTACAGTAGTACAGTACAACAGCTGGCATCCAGGGGCTGGCATCGAGTGAAGAGGCAAGAAGAGTTACTGACTGCAGGAGGGAGGAGGGGTGGGAGATGGTAGAGCTGAAGGATCGTCAGCAATAGGAGACGGAAGGCAAGCTGCAATTTCACTCACCTCCGATGTTGATGCAACGCACGTTCGCGTCTTTGAAAGTTCGCAACTTGAAGGTTTGTGTGTAGGGGACTTCCTGTATATATATTAATTACTGGACATTTTTGCTATGTCATGGCCTGCAGAATAACCAGGTCTCATGGACCGCCTTGCCAAGGATCTAGGTCCCAAAGTCAAAGGGGATCTTCCTTCTCTTAAGCACCAGAGACGAGGGAAGGAAGATTGAATTCATACAGAAACTTTAATCATCAGTGGTTCTCTACCCTGGTTGCATGTTAGAATCACCTTGGCAATTACCTTAAAAATACCAATGCTGGACCTGATGCCGAAAACTTGGCTTCTGCGCACTAGTGCCGAATCAAATCTCAGAGACAGAGTTTTGGGTGAAGTAGAAAATAACAGCTTTATTTCTTTGCCTGGCAAAGGCGGACTAGTGGGCTCCTGACCCCAAAAACTGTATGTCCCAACCCAAGGGGATCTGATGAGGAGTTTTATACAATGGTTCAAGGGTGGGGTTGCTGATAAGGATAAGAGTGTGTGCAGGGTCTGCACTCCTTTAATCTGGTCTCAGGTGTCTCCTAATCTTGATGAGCTCCTCTGGTTCCTTTAATCTGGCCTCAGGTGGTTTCCTGGCTGCTCCTCCCTTGTCTCTGCATCCCCTCCCTTCCCTGATTAGCAATTGTTCGAATCTGCCCTTTGGAACTCAGGGAAGGTCATGGAGGCTGGAGTCTGTTCCCTACAAAAAACAGGGAACAGAAAGGCTTCCATGCCCAGGAGCCCCACAGGGTCCTGCTCGGTTTCAGACCTGCTTCCAGAAATTCTGATTTAATTGCTCTGGGGTGGGGTTCAGATTTAAAATTTATTGGTAAGCTTCCCTATTGATTCTGATGTTGGTGGTCAACAAACTACATGATCAAAGCTGCTGAAGGCTGGAGAGTGAGCTGGTCTTGCACAGAGGCTGACCGTTGAGGTTGGAAGAGGGGTGGAACCATCTCAGGATAGGCCAAGGCTGCGGGAGGGTTGAGCATTCCAGCTCCTGATTAAGGGGATAAGAGACATAGCCTGGGGGAGGAGGACTTGCGTCCTGCATCTATAATCTTGAGTTTATGTTGAAATCAGCAGAGCACACCTGCAATCAGGTGGAACGCTAAAGTGGGAACTTACAATAAAGGGATGATGAGCCTGGATCTGGGATATTCTGGATCCCTCTACTCACTGAGGTGGCCTGAGGTCACTGCCCTTACCCCACGCAATGCTTCCTTCTCTGTCTCCTTCCGCCACATTTCCACACTTAGCCAGTGATAGAGATGCACAGACTCCTGTGACCTGGAGTGAGGCTTCTTCAGTCCCAGTCACACTCCAGTGGGCTCCACAGAGGGCGAATGTTATCACCTTCCCAAGCTCTGTGCATGTGTATCTCCTTCATTCTGCCTGGACTTCTGTCCATTAGATCCAAGCAGAAGCCTGCACGTACAGACCCATGGTTCTTTAGCATGCACCAGAATCACCTGGAGGGATTATTAAAATGCAGACTGCTGGACACGCCCCCCCCAACCCCTCCTCCCTGCCAGAGTTTCTGATTTTGTAGGATTAGGGTGGGCCTTGAGAATTTGCGTTTCTAATGAGTTCCCAGGTGGCACTGGTGCTGCTGGTCTGGGCAGCACACTTTGAGAATTTCTGCTTTAAAAAACAAGGTCCTTTCAGTCTGGATTTTCTGGATGTTAACCCCATATAGGGTGTCAATAAAAAATTAATCAGGGAACTTCCCTGGTGGTGCAGTGGTTAAGAATCTGCCTGCCAATACAGGGGACATGGGTACGATCCCTGGTCTGGGAAGATCCCACATGCCGCAGAGCAACTAAGGCTGTGTGCCACAACTATTGAACCCACGTGCCACAACTACTGAAGCCCATGCGCCTAGAGCCCATGCTCTGCAGCAAGAGAAGCCACTGCAAAGGAGAAGGCCACACACCAGAACAAAGAGTAGCCCCACTTTCTGCGACTAAAGAAAGCCTGCGTGCAGTAACGATAACCCAAGGCAGCCAAAAAAAAAAAAAAAGAAAGAAAGAAAGAAAAATTAATCAGTCTATCTAAGAAAGAGATGGAAAATTTTATTCGAGCCTAATTGAAGATTACAACCCAGGAAAAGCATCTCAGAAAGCTCTGAGAACAATTCCATCCATTAGAAGTCAAAGCACAGTTATGTAGGTTTTTTGAGAGAGACCTTTGAGACAAAGGTCTCTCTCTCTCTCTCTCTCTCTCTCTATATATATATATATATTTTTTTTTTAACAACTTTATTGGAGTATAATTGCTTTACAATGGTGTGTTAGTTTCTACTTTATAACAAAGTGAATCAGCTATACATATACATATGTCCCCATATCTCCTCCCTTTTGCATCTCCCTCCCTCCCACCCTCCCTATCCCACCCCTCTAGGTGGTCACAAAGCACCAAGCTGATTTCCCTGTGCTACGTGGCTGCTTCCCACTAGCTAGCTATTTTACATTTGGTAGTGTGTTTATGTCCATGCCTCTCTCTCACTTCGTCCCAGCTTACCCTTCCTCCTCCCCATGTCCTCAAGTCCATTCTCTATGTCTGTGTCTTTAAAGGTCTGTATATTAAATGATGTATTATTGACAGTTTACACAATTCAGACCTGCAAGTACAAAGTGGTGGGTCATCATGACCCCTTTCAAAAGCAAGAAGGAATGTTTTCTTTTAAGGAGTCGTCTTGTTGGTACTGGGAGAATGTTGCTCTTTATGATTCAGCAGGTATTTCTGCCAAAGGGAGAGGTTTGGTCGATGCATAATGCAGATGCACAGTGCACAGCAGAGGGGAGAGAGGAGGCCAAAGGGCTGAGAAAATTTTTTTATGTTTAAATTTTTCTTGTCTTGCCATAAAATGTGAATCTTATTTCACAAGGGAGAGTCAAACCCTGACACACTCCTGGAAACCCAGGATATAAAGCTGTGCACCTTGTCCTCTCTTCACAGAAACTACATAAGAAAACTCTTGTTAGCCTCCATCAGCATCTCCTCTAAGCACTGCAAAATACAATCCTTTCCTTTCTACTTTTTTTCTTCTGTTTCTCAGCCCTTTCCTCTTTTCTGGCCCTCATTTTTCATCTTTTAAAACATTCTAAGCTATTCTATCACTCGGCTGTTTCGTTGCACATGCTGAACTCTGTGCCTGGAATTCCCTTTCTTTTTCTCCTGGCTGATTTATTTACCTCTTTGGGTTTGAAGGAACAGGTAGTCACTCAAATTACTTTATTTTACAGGGATTTTATTTTAAAGACCCCGACGAGAGGCTGAACAGGTTTCAAAAGGAGCAAAAACAGTTGGGTGGTTCTGATTTCAGACTGGCTGAAGTGACAGCAGCAGCAGAAAGTTGTGTGTCTTTCTTCTAATGTTTGGCCACTAAGTGACTCTGTGACTCTCTGTACTGTACTCCTTGCTCTACTCTCTACCAAGTAACTTATGCTTCCCCAATAGTCTATTTTTTCATCCTCTCTATAGCTTCTGCTTCCTTTCCCTCATGTTATTCATAGTTTGTGCTTCCTCATAACTTTGGCTTGCCATGGCTCAAGTTATACCTCACTGATGTTCCTTCAGATTAGGGTGGGTGGATTTATAAAGGCTGTTTCAATGGATTTATAATTTGTATGACAGTAAAAGTACAGGAAGTGGTCAGGGAATAGAGCTATATTGGAGCAGTTTTTGTAATCTATTGAAATTTAGTTAGTATTTATCCAACATAGATTGTTTTAAGTTAGGATGTTAATTGTAATCACCAAGGCAAGCACTAGGAAAATAACTCAAAAAACAGAATAAAAGAAACAAAGGAATCAAAGTGGCCTACTAGGAAATATCTTTTTAGTGCAAAGAAGACAGTAATGGAGGAATAGAGGACTAGAAAACAAACAGCAAAATGCAGATGTAAACCCTACCTTAGCAGTAATTACATTAAGTGTAAATGGACTAGACACTACAATCAAAAGGCAGAGATTGGCAAAATGATGAAGACAGAGAATGGCAAGAGAAGAGGATGCCCACTCTTGCCACTTTTATTCAACATAGTATTGGAATCCCTAACCAGAGCAATTAGGCAAGAAAAATAAATAAACAGAATCCAAATCAGAGAGGACAAAGTAAAACTGTCACTATTTGCAGATGACATGATATTATACATATTGTAGAAAACCCTAAAGACTCCATCAAAAAAGTGTTAGAACTAATAAATGAATTCAGTAAAGTTGCATGATACAAAATCAATACACAAAAATCTGTTGCATTTCTATACAATAACAAACTATCAGAAAGAGAAATTTAAAAAGTAATTCCATTTACAACTTCATCAAAAATAATAAAATACCTAAGAATAGTTTAATGAAGGAGGTGAAAGTCCTGTATATTGCACAGGAAAGGAAACAATGAACAAAATGAAAAGGCAACCTACTAGACAGGAGAAAATATTTTCAAATCATATATCTGATAAGGGACTAATGTCCAAACAAAACAAAACCAAAAAAAAACCTTCTACATCTCAGTAGCAAAACTCAAACACTCCAATTAAAAAATACGTAGAAAATCTGAATTGACATTTTTCAAAGAAATCACATACATGAGCAAGTACATGAAAAGACATTCAATATCACTAATTATCAAGGAAATGCAAATCAAAACCACAATGAGATATCACCTCAGTCTTGTTAGAATGGCTATTATCAGAAAGACAAGAAATAACAAGTATTGGCAAGGATGTGGAGAAAAGGGAATGCTCATGCACTGTTGGTGTAACCACAATGGGAAACAGTATGGAGGTTCCTCAAAAAATTAAAAATAGAAGTACCATATAATCCAACAATTTGACTTCTGGGTATTTATTTGAAGAAAACAAAAACACTAACTTGAAAAGATATATACACCCCTGTGTTCATTGCAGCATTATTTACAATAGCCAAGATGAAAACAACCTAAGTGTCCATCGATTGATGAATGGATACAGAAATTATAACATATAGATATGGATCTATATATAAAATTCAGATATCAGTTATAAAAAAAGAGTGAAATCTTGCCATTTGCAACAACATGGGTGGACCTTGAGGGCATTATGCTAAGTGAAATAAGTCAGACAGAGGAAGACCAATAGGTTGAATGTAAAAGGATGGAAAAAGACATTCTATGCAAAAAGAAATCAAAATAGAGCTGGAGTGACTATATTAATATCAGATAAAATAGACTTTAAGACAAAAATATTTATTAGACAAAGAAAGAAACTTTATACTGAAAAGGTTCAATTCCTCAGGGAGACATAACAATTATAAACATATATGTACCTAACAAGAGACCTCTAAAATACACGAAGTAAAAACTGGCAGAATTGAAGGGAAAATAGACAATTCAACAATAATTGTTGGAGACTTCAATACCCACTTTCAATAATGTATAGAACAGCTCAACAGAAAATCAATAAGGAAATAGTGAAAACACTATAAATGAACTAGACCTAACAGACATCTATAGAACCCTCCACCAATTATAGACTATACTTTCTTCACAAGTTCATGTGAAACATTCTCCAGGATAGACCATATATTAGTCCACAAAACAAGTTGTAAAAAAAAATAGACAATAATAAGTTTTGGTGAGGATGTAGAAAAACTGGAACTCTCATAAATTGCTGATGGGAATGTAAAATGATGCAACCACTTTGGAAAACAGTTTTACAGTTTCTCAAAAGGCTAAAATATAGAGTCAACATATGAGCCAGCAATTCCACTCACAGGTACATAAAATATATGTCCACATAAGCACCTATACATGAATGTTCATAGCAGCATGATTTGTAGTATCCAAAAAGCAGAAATAATCCAAATGTCCAACAAATGATGAATGGGTAAATAAAATGTGATATAAACACACAATGGAATATTATTTGTCAAAAAAAAGGAATGAGGTACTGATACATCTTATACGATGGGTGAACCATGAAAACATTGTGCTAAGTGAAAGAACCCAGAAACGAAAAACTGCATATTGTGTAATTTTGTTTATATGAAATGTCCAGAATAGGCAAATTTACAGAGGCAGAAAGGAGATGAATGTTTGCCAGGGTTTGGGAGTGAAAGGATGGGGACAAGATTTCTTTGCGGTGATAAAAAGTCATATAATTAGATAGTTCTCATGGTTGCACATCTCTGTGAATACACTAAAAACGACTGAATTGTGTACTCTAAAAGGATGAATTTTAATGTCATATGAATTACATTTTAATAAAGCTATTGTAAAAATGTATTATAAAATTCATGGGCCCATATGAGGTACAGTAATTTATCAGTGAATATTTAGAATAATGGGAAAAGGAGAGGTACTTATGAATTTGTTTATTGTCCAGTCTAGGCACGTGAAGAGTCTTCATAATCAACTCTTCCTCTTCAGGCCCAGGAGCCATCTCTTTGTGTTCTATATTGTAAAATTTGCAACTCCTGGCTAATTTTATATCTCCTACTGAGAAAAAGGAAACTTTGATATTTTTATGCACAATTCCATGGCTCTTAGGAACTTGTTTTCATTGAAACAATGTAATCGTCTTGCCTCTGGAACTCCCTAATACCACGTAGTTAAGGTTGGTTTGCATCATTACTCATGACCCTGCATCATCTGTCATACCACCTGTGAGTACTGGCTTCTAATGACTCTCTCAAAGATTGTTACTGTGCTTTGTTGATGATGACCACAAATGCAAGTCTTACCCAGAGTCTTCAAGAGATTGTGAACAATACTTTGTATTACGTACGTTAAATTCATCCTTTGAAATTTTATACCATAAACTTTAAACAGCACATTTTACAAGCATACCTTCTTTTGACTTTGCTTGGCACGTTAGAATATGATTTCTTTCAATATTGACTTCACTCCTATTCCATACAATGCCACCTGCAGGGAGGATAGATGAGGGACCCGTGAGTGGAAGAGGAAGGGCAGTCCTTTGTCTGGGCTGGCTTAAGACCAACCTGGAGAAATATCCATCAGAATCAAGAGAGGACATCACTAGGAAAAGCCTATTGGCAATATGGAGCAGTGATCCCTAAAACCTTTGGAGGAGATGGGTCAGCCACCCCCAGAGGACTGCCTGATATGAAGCATGGAATCTGTGGGAGTGGGGTGGGGTGGGGTGGTGTGCTACTGGTAGGGGAGCTTGGGTGCCCCATTGCCCTTGGGTATTGTAGACTGAAGGCAGCACCATGGATGGAATACAGATGGGTGAGAGCTGTTGCATACCCCCCCAGCCCCCTTCAGACCCAAGGACTGGTGGTGGAATTTTGGTGCTGTAGAGTTCTGAGCTCATCTTTTGTCTGACATGAGTGAGAGTCACCCAAAGAAATATGACAGTATCATTCTGTCCACCTAATTTTGTACAATCCCATGAAATAAATACCACATTGGCCAGTAGAAGCAATGCTTTTGCCAGGCTGCCCTCCTGGAGCCTGGGCCTGCCTAGGAAACCTGGGACAACCACATTGGTGCAAGACCTCTAGCTTTCAGGATATCTGGTCAATCTCACATATAGGAGGCTCTAGAGCACCCTGAAGGAAAGAAACAGGGAGGAGAGCCTGTGAAAACCCTAGTCCAGGCTTGGGGTGCCCCAGCTGGATGATATTGCTAGCCCCCAAAGGTCTCAAGCATCAGAGAGGAAGCCTGAGGTGTGGGGCCTGGGATAGGGGCCCTGCTGGCTCTGATATAAGGGTGCTGCTGTTCTCAAGTTCACTTCTCACTATCAACTACCTTATTGGCCCAGTATTTCTTGGTTTAAAAATTCCAGAGAGGGAATCTGGTTGTCCTAGGTAATCATTTTTGCTCTGGGCTGGTGGTACTCAAAGCATGGCCTATGGAGCCGCTGGGGTCTGAGACATTTTCAGGGGTTCTATATGTTTAAAACCATTTTCATGATAATACTAGTTTCATTTGCCTTTTCCACAATGGTGGTACTTGCAGTGATGGCACAAAAACATCATGGATAAAACTGCTGGCACCTTGGCACACATCAAGACAATACCACCAAACCATTCTAGTAGTCGTATTTTTCGCCACCATGCACTCGCAGGAAAAAGAAAAAGCTAGTTTCACTAAAGTATGTCTTTGATGAAGCAGGAAAGAGTATTAATTTGGTTATATCTCGACCCTTGAGAACATGCCTTTTTTAAGTCTGTGTGAAGGACGCATATAGTGCTTCTCTTACACACTGAAGTCCAGTGGTCATCTCGAGGAAAAGCACTGTGTGACTGAGTTCCAAGCTGAACTCACCACTTTTTTCATAGAACATCATTTTACTTGTGAGATTTATGGACAGAAAAACTATGGTTATTCAGATTTGATATTTTGTAGATATTTTCTTGAAAGTAGATGAAGCAAGCCTGCCACTTCAAGAAAATAACTGGTGGTGTTGACAATGATGACATTTGAAGTTCCGAGGAAACATTAGGGTTTTGGAAAACTTGTATCTACCATGAACTGGATAGCTTCCCAATACTTAAAGACTTTTCTGATGGGTGGTGATATTGATGAATGTGCCTTTTTGGATATAGCTTAATAAAGTGTGTCATTTGAAAAAATCTACATAAGTCAATAAACCAGTATTTTCCAAATGACCAAGACAGGATGTTACACAATCACGCCCGGGTAAAAAGATCCAGTTAAAGTACTGGAGAGACCAATAGATTTGAATGTAACAGAGTGTGAAAAGTTCACTGATGCGGTTTCAGGTTCTACAACACAACAAACCTTTGAGTCGAGTTTCGATGATGTATTAAAGAAGGCTGTCCACAATAATCTGAAAAGCCTATTAACATACGCCCCTCTTTTCCAGCTGCATATCTATGTGAGGCTGGATTTTCTTTGTATGTATCAACCAAAACAAAATATCACAACAGGTTGCGTGTAGGAACAAATATAAGAATCTGTCTTCTAGTAAACCAGACTTAGGGAGATTTGCAGAAATGTAAAACAGAGCCATTTTTTTTATTTTGGGAAATTTAGTTGTCTTTCATAAAGATATGTTATTTATGTTAGGATATGATGAGTTTATTTTTATGTTCGAGTTAATTAATGAATAAACATTTTCAGAATTAGAAAATTTGGTAAATATTAATAGATATAAGCCCGATAAATGAAAGTTCTCTGTGGTCTTCAATAATTTTTAATCATGTAAAAGTATCCCGAGACCGAAAATCTGAGCATTGCTACTCCATGCCATGCTGGAGAGCCAGGGGCGTGGTGGCCCTCTGTCAGGCGCCCATGATCATGCAATGTTAATGGTGTCGGGTAAGACAGGTCATGACTGCTCATTCAGCAGGTCATAGCTGGGCAGCTGGCCCTTAGAAGGAGCTGTAGGTGTAGTAGGCACCATGACCAAATAGCCAGCCTACTGACCGACCTCAGTTCATCCGCCGTCTCCGGGAAGCTGGAGCTCTCTTGGGCTAACTTGGTCATTCCCTAGCACCTTGTCAAAGCTCAAAGCCTTGATGCCTTAGATGTTCAATTAGAACATGCACGTGCCTTTACCATAAGAGTGTGAGTCCCCTGCAGACAGCGACCTGCTCTTATTTGTGCCCCCAAGTTAGGAATAAAGGAGTGAAGGAACACACATGACCCCTTCCTTCATGGAGCTCACAGTCTGGTGAGGAAATATGAAACAGAGTGCTGCACACGTAATTACATAATTACGAGCTGTGAAGGAAATGTACAGGGTACCAGGAGGGAATAGAATGGAGGAACCGAATTTAGATTAGGGTGGTCAGGGAAGGCCTGCTCCAATGACATGCATTCTAAGCTAAGACTTGAAGGGTTAGGTTTAAGGTTAGGGTTAGATCTAGGGTCAGCCAGGCAAGGAAAGAGCCCTGGCACGCCTGGGCCAGTGTCCTCTTCTAGGCACGAGGGACAGCGTATGCCAAAAGACTAGGAATGTTTGAGGACCATGATGGATGAGGAGGGATGAGAGGGCACTGCAACCTGGGACAAGGTCTGTGGTGGTGATGGGCCAGATCATGAAGGGTCTTATAAGCCTTGTAAGGGATTGGGATCTTTTTTCTTTTTCTCAATTTAAGTGGAAAGTTTGAAGCAAAGCAGGGGATGATGTGAGGAGATATGGTTTTGGATTGCTCATTCTAGCTACTGGGGGGAGAAGAGGCTGAAAGGAGACAAATGTGGGAGTTGAGAGAATAACTGGGGTTCCACTTGGGAGATTATAGTGGCCTGGGCTAGGGTCATGGCAGTGGAGGAGAGAAGTAGAGAAATTGAGATATATATATATGTATTTTTCCTTTTTTATTGAAGTATATTTGCTGTACAATATTATATGTTATAGGTATACAATATAGTGATTCACATTTTTAAAAGGTTATACTCTATTTATAGTTATAAAATATTGGCTATATTCCTTGTGTTGTACAATATAGCTTGTAGCTTATTTATACCCAGTAGTTTGTATCTCTTACTCCCCTATCCTTGTATTGCCCTTCCCCCCTTCTCTTTCACCACTGGTAACCACTAGTTTGTTCTCTATATCTGTGAAGTGTGCTGCTTTTTTCTTATATTCACTAGCCTGTTGTATTTTTTAGTTCCACATATAAATGATATCATATAGTATTTGTCTTTCTCTGACTTAATTTCACTTAGAATAATGTCCTCCAAATCTATCCATGTTGCTGGAAATGGCAAAATTTCATTCTTTTTATGGATGAATAGTATTCCAGTATATACATACCACATCTTCTTTATCCATTCATCTGTTGATGGACACTTAGTTTGTTTCCATATTTTGGCTATTGGTAATAACACTGCTATGAACATTGGGGTGCATGTATCTTTTTGAATTAGTGTTTTTGATTTTGTTGGAGAGATAAATTTTGGAGATAGAATATTCTAGGCTTGGTGAAAGAATGGAGGGAGGGGGATGTAGAAGGAAGGGTGGCAAAGATGTATCCTGGATTTCTAACCTGAGCACCTGGAGAATGGGAATGTCATTCTTAAGATGGGAAGACTGTGAGAAGAACAGTTCGGAGGGGAAGATCATACGTTCTGATTTGGACTTGCCAGGGGTGAGGTGTTTTCATTACAGGAAACAACCTTCGTAGAGGGACTGGAAGTCAGACTCTGGGAGCCCAAATAGATAAGGCTGAAATGTTCCTGGTGTGGGGTGGGCACTCCCTGAGTAAACACTCGTGGTCTGTGCTCTTTGCGGGACTATGTGGGCTGCTTCCTCATGTGCACTGAGTTTCTCTAGAAGTTTATTTGTATCATCCAGCAACTCCAGAGCTCCTGTGGGGAAAGCTTGGGAGGGGTTGGCAATAGGGGGTGGGCTCAACTCCTTCCCCCGTAGGCTGACTACACTCCTCTTGGAGGTTCTAGGCATCCTGGAAGGATCCAAAGGGGAGAAGGGAGCTTGAATAGACCCACTTCACCTACATAACAATGCTAAAGATAAATGGCTCAGCACCCCAAGCTCTGCTTAGGAATAAGCGAGATACCCCCAATCTTCTGTAGCATATCAGATACAGTGTTTTTCAGAAATTCCAACCAAAGCCTGAGTATTATTGCACAAACACCCCAAGACAAAATGCAAGGAAAGACAAATAAGTCTGAAGCTCTGGCAGAATGGCTGAGACAAATAGAGCAAGAGAGAGAGCTGGCAAAACATCCAAGTAAAGCCAGTTTTCTTCTGAGACTCAGGGATCGTTCCAAAGGTAGTAATTAAATATCTGGAGGAGCAGAGAATTTGTCCTGGGCTAAGGTTGGGATGGAAGTTTCCAGCTGATAAAGGTGCTCTTGTTTAATCCTTTTCTATGTGTTCCTGTCACTAGGTGAGGTGGTGCATAGCTTAAGCCAGTGGCCAAAAGCCCCAAGCCCACATGGCCACAAAGAGGAGGCAATGATATGTGGGTGGAGTGGGGGATTGGGTTGAGTTTGGAGTGTGGCATGGAGCAGAGATGCTGGTCCATGGGCACTGTGAAGTCCCTACTGGAAATCTTTCAAGTGGAAATCGGTCTTATTTGCCTCTATATACTCAGCATAATGCTGGCTGGCACAGGCAGCTAGTACTTGGTAAATATTTGTGGCATTATACTGTGAACTGCTTTATGGGAATAATGTAGAGGGGATGAAACATCCCAGGCTGGGAGGAGGAAGAGTCTTCATGGAGCCAGCAGCAGAGGAGGCTGGAATTTCCCAAGGACTTGTTGTGGCAGGAGAGGCAATTAGAGGAATAAAAGGCAGGGAGGAGGACGGACAGAATGGGAGGGTAAGGACTGACAAAGGAGAGCAGAGAGAGAGATGAAAGATTGTTGATGGAGATCAAAATGCAGGGGTAGAGGGAGGTCGTAGCAGGCCTCCTGCAAGCCTGAAGAAGTAGAAATAGCAGTTCCCAGGCCTAGGCTCCATTGCCTACCAAGTCCTTGGATGGAGGCCTCAGAAGCTAGAGTGGAGACTGCACACTAAGTGCGCAATTTTGCCAGCAGGGCCACTCAGCAAGCCGTGGTTCTATAGCCCTTTCTCAGCAAATATTCCCAAATACCACTGATGTCCTACCATTTATCAACTCAATGGCTCCCCAGTGCTTGCAGCTTTAAGTCTCACCTTTATTCATTGTCTCCTATCCATTTACTAATGAATTAATTAAAAAATATTTATTGAGTGCATCCTATATACCAGGCACATGCTGGGTACAAGGGTCAAAATAGTGCGGTCATTCTCAAAGTGTTGTCCCTGGACCAGCCTCACCAGCATCTTCTGGTGTATTAGTTATCTATAGCTGCCTAACAAATCACTCCAAGACTTAGTGGCCTAAAACAGCAATAACCATTTTGTTGTCCCTCATAGTTTCCGTAGGTTCTGATTTAGAATCTCTCATGAAGTAGCAGTCAAAATATTGGCTGAGGCTGCAGTCATCTGAAGGCTGGACCAGGACTGGAAGATCTGCTTCCAAGGTGGCTCATTCCCATGGCTGGTAAGCTGGTGTTGGTTGTTGGTTGGAGACTTCAGTTTCAACCCGTGTGGACCTCTCTGCAAGGCTACGTGAGTGTCCTCACGTCATGGAGGCTGACGTCCCCCAAGTGAACAATCCAGGAGAGTAAGTGGCAAGCTGCAATTTCTTCTGTAACCTAATCTTGGAAGTCACACACCACCACTTCCACAATATGTTATTGGTCACGCAAGTCAACTCTATTCGATGTGGGAGGAAACCCACACGGGGTTTACCAGGAAGCAAGAATCACAGCGGTCATTTGTGAGTCTGGGAACTTGTTAGAAATGCAAATTCTCAGGTCTAACCCAAGACCTACGGAATCAGACACCCCAGGAATGGCACTCTATAACTGGTGTTTTAATAAGTCCTCCCAGTGATTCTGAGGTACACTAACATCCAGGAAACATTGCAGTGATGGATGAAACAGTCTCCATTCTCGAGTTGCTCATCACCCAGACTAAATTATTAAACAGTCATGAAACAGTGCCGTAGTAAGCACAGGGGAGAAGTCCGGGGAGGTTTCCTAGCCCTGCATTTAAGGTCTGACTTAGCCTGGGCTCCTCTGACCCTTCCTCTTGTTCCTTATCATTCCTCTTCTACTTGGGCCCTCTGCTGTCATCTGCCCTCTTTCCTGTCCCCATTCCCCCACATGGTGCTTATTCCCTCTCTGTGTGGATGTGACAGCATCTGGTATGGTGCCTGACACGTGGTAATTGCTTAATAAACGTGACCTTGCTTCCATTCCCTTGTTCTGGATTTGACATTTGGAGGCCCATGTCCTGCATCCTCCTTCTAACCAAATTCTAACATTTTTTCAAAGCCTGATGCAAGGTTCCATTTCCATGAAGCTTTTCAGAGTTCTCCGTGTATTCTAGTTTCTCCCTTCCCTGAATCTCTGAGCACTTAGAGTCTGACTCATACAGCCTAGCCCTTGATTCCACTGATGCATTTTGTCCTGTATTTTTCCCGTAAGATTCTCCATTTGTGACCATCTTTGCAGCTCTCACCACTGTCTGAAATTGCCTTATGTATTATTCTGTTTTCTTGTTGCTTCCTGTCATCACCACCTATGCCTCAGCCCTTACCTTTACCAATAGGCTTAAATCACTGCCCCTCCCACCCAGGGCCCCGGGAGAGAACAGCCTCCATGTCAAACACCTTTAAATTGGCTTGTCTTTGTTAATGGGCTCCTAGAATGTGCGAGGCCCCAAGGTAGGACCTGTACTACAGGAGAGAGTTCCCTTTTAAGTGCTATTACCTGTGGGGCATTCACAGCCGAGGGCAGTCACCTCCTGTGCCTGAAAGAGCACAGGGCAAAAGACCTGCTGGATTCTTGGCTCTTCCGGCGACCGGCTGCATCATCCTGGGCAAGCCCTCCTCACTGATTTGAACTTGGGTTTTCTCATCTGTGACATGATGCCCATAGCCACCCACATCCGAAGCGTCATAAATACATAAGGAAAGAATGGATGTGAAAGAATGAAACTATAAAATAGCCAAGGAAATGAGGGCTAATGCTTAAGAGTTATCAGTTATTTATCAACCACATATGAAATGTTCACTCCACATTAGGACCTGTATCAGGCCCTGGGTATAGCATGGTGAAAGAGCTCCCTTAGCACTGGAAAGTTCGGAACGGTTATCAGGATAAACAAGGCAGAGGTAGATTACTCTTTTTTAAAAAAAATCTATGTATTTTAAATTATTTATTTATTTATTGTGTAATTTGGAATGTAGCTATTTTTTAAATTGAAGTATAGTTGATTTACAATGTCGTGTTAGTTTCAGGTATGCAGCACAGTGATTCAGATATAGATATATATATATATATATATATATATATATATATATATTCTTCAGAGTCTTTTCCCTTATAAATTATTACAAAATATTCAGCAGTTCCCTGTGCTATACAGTAGGTTCTTGCTGGTTATCTATTTTATATATAGTAGTGTATATATGTTAATCCCAACCTCCTAATTTATCCATCCTCGTTCCTGCCTACTCCTTTGGTAACCATAAGTTTGTTCTCTATGTATGTGGGTCTATTTCTGTTTTGTAAGTAAGTTCATTTGTATCTTTTTTTTTTTAGATTCCACATATAAGTGATATTTGTCTTTCTCTGACTTACTTCATTTAGTATGATAACCCCTAGGTCCATCCATGTTGCTGCAAATGGCATTATTTCATTCTTTTTTATGGCTGAGTAATATTCCACATCTTCTTTATTCATTCTTCTGTTGATGGACATTTAGGTTGTTTCCATGCCTTGGCTATTGTCAATAGTGCTGCAATGAACATTGGGGTGCATGTATCTTTTTGAATTAGAGTTTTCTCTGAATATATGCCCAGGAGTGGGATTGCAGGATAGCTCTTTGAACAAGCTGGTGGAGGCTGTGTGTGAGGGCAGGAGGAGGGAATAGGACCCTGAGGGCCTGGCAGGGACCATTGGAAATGCTGCCATTCCACAGGCAGCTCCCTAAGACCTTCACCTTCCTTTCTTCCTGCCCCCAAGGACCCCAGGGCAGTCCTTGGTTTTGCTGTAGCACATTGCTGCCCTGTGTTTTCCCAGTGGGCTGGGGCCAGGAAGGGAGGGTGGATGGGGTCTCTGTGGATTCCTCTGAGTTGGGTTTCATCTGGAAGAGGTCCTTTGGAGATCCTTGACCCACAGGCCATTATCTGTCCCCCAGGGCTATCTGTCAGTCTCCATCCTCTTTTTTTTTTTTTTTTTTTAATGTGGCAGCTGAACTGTGACTCACGTAAATATTTCCCAGATTGTTTTCAGTACTAAAAGAAGGTGTGAGTTCTAATTGTCTCGAGGATTAATTCCCCTGTATGGTTGGCTTAATTGCAGACATAAACATGCTTACCCAAACCAGTATGGAGAGGGGTAGGTGTGGGGTAAAGAATACGCCCCCGTGGTTGGCTTTTAATAAGGAACTGTGTTTGGCCCTCTCTCGCTAAAGTGATGCTCTTGGGGTCCCTCCGGTCTGTTTGGGAAGGAAGGCAGTCATCTGCTTACCTCTGATGAATTCATGTTCAGAGAAGACGACAGCCAGCTATAGTGGGAAGATCATCAAAGTGGAGTCAGGAGACTCCTGTGGTCCCAGCACTGTCACTAAGTAGCCGGTGGCCTTGCTCAAATCACAGAACCTCCTTGGACCTTGTGTTCTCATCTGTCAGGTGAGTGGGAAGGATGAGGGTGACCCGTGAAATCCCTTACTGCTCTTAGTCTGGGATTGTAGGAGGAGCCTCCAAGCTCATTTCATGCCTTATGATTTTATGACTTCTGCCTGCCTTTCCTCAGTACCTCTCTCTTTCCTCCTCACAAGGTGGCATTTCTGTGCACATCGGCATTCTCCCACAAAGGATTCCGTATTGCACACAAGACCAGAGCTGAATGCTGTAATATGAATACCTGGCAGCCTACATGTAATGCTTTATGTCCTCTTTCCTTACGAAAAATTAAAAGGAAACATCATAAAGGCAAGCTCTGGGGACTGTCCAATCGTAAATTTGGATGTTTGTCATTTCCAAGCTTAAGTTGCCACCTCTCCAACCCAAAGCCCCTGTATAAGGTGACAGTCTCCAATATCAGTTATTGTTGAAATGCTTTATCCCTGGACATCAAGGAACTTACCTCCATTTGTCAAAAAGCTACTGAGCCTCTATCATGTGCAAAATCATGGATGCTGTAGACAACAAAAAGCAGAGAACGTTCTCTTTTGGGGGGACGTAATTTCATATAAAGTGTATTTTATGCACTGATGGTCCAAGGGGATAGTCATATGCTTTGAACATCTTAAGGTTTCAGCGCTTTGCCTTCATAATATTAGCAATGGCTAATTTTTTTAGTTAATGCAAAACTATGTGCTAGCCACCACACTAAGCACGATGTAGGTATTCTCTCATGTAGTCTTTACAACCATCCCATTCTAGAGATGTGGAAACTGAGGCCCAGAGACTTCAAGTAACTGGCCAAAGCCATATAATCATATAACCAGTAAGGACAGAATAGGGACTCCAACCAGGTCAGCCTGCCTCTAAAACCCGTTTATCATCTGAATGGCCTGCTTTGTGTAACGTTGACAATCCACAGATATTGGTTGGATAATTGAGCAAGAGAAGAGTGAGGGCTTGGAAGGATAAATAAGTGGAAAGCTTTGCAGTGCAGCCCGAGTGGCTTGGAGGTGGGGCGGGGGTGGGAGAGCATTGCATGCTGGGAGTGGGGGTGGGGAGTGGGAGAGCGTTCCATGCTGCCCCCTCTACCTCAGCGAATGGGGCCCAGGCCCTGGAGCTGGTGACTGTCCTCTGGATCCATTTTAGTTCTCGTCTGCTCTTGCCTCATGAAGGACTCCGCCCCTACTCCCAACACATATTAATATCACCCATATTTACCTTTTTATTTGAGGGCAGCCTTTGCTTTGAGTCCCTCACGTCATTTCTTTTCATACTATCCTCACTTCCACCTCTACCCAGGCCTACTTTCAGCTAAGCTATTACGTAATGTAGCCTATTTCCTGGCCTGAGATCCCGAGATATCCCGGGATATGTTCTCAGAGTTGCTTCTTTATCTCCTTTCCAGATGCCCAGGGTGGAGACCAACAAGAGGAGCAGGGAGCAGCCTGATTTATTGCCCTCGGGCCCTTCTCGGCCCCCTCGTCCACACTCAGAGGCTCTGCAAGCTGAGAGACACCCAGGGGCCGGGAGCCACCGGCCAGCGCTGGCCCTTCCACTGGGCCCTCCACATTCGTGCCATCGGTGCCTGAAGATTCGATGAGCAGCGAATGCCTCTGAGGGCTGGCCAGGAAATCTGAACTCACCACAGACCATCAGCAAAAGGAGGGCCGGCCTTGGCCTCTTCTGCCCTCGCTCACCCCTTGGGCTTTCTTTGTGCTCCTATCAGGAGCCCGGTCCCTTAGGACCCCTCAGCCTCCCTGCAGTCTCAGCCCTGACTCAGGAGAGGCTGAAGGACTCACTCCCACTAGAACACAGAGGCTGCCCCGAGATGGGACGAGGGAGGGGAGGGATGGAGTGGATAAGCTGCTCCAAAGGATGATGCTGCAGAGTGGGGAGAATCGGGGCGTCTCTCAGAGGGTGAGCGGGCTTCCTGGGGCCCTGGAATTACAAGCTGCCCAGGCAAGCCTGGCCCTCAATGCCGACTGAGGGAGAGAAGGGCAAGAGGGAATAGATCTATTGAGAGCTTGCTACTGGGAGCCTAGGCTGTGACAGGATCTTTCCACGTGGTCTAACCTTTGTTACAATGATCTTCTGGGTTGGGTTTGATGACTCCCAACTTATAGATGAGGAAACTGAGGCTCAGAGAGGCTAAGTAACTCAGCCATATTTTCACAGCAAGTGGTGGAGCTAAAACTTGAACCCAGGTGTATCTGATGTTTCCTTAGGAGGCGATGTTCCACACGCAGCCCTTTTCGTTCAAGTGTGGCGTGGATCCTTTTGCTTTCCTCCTGCTTCCTGGCTGCCTCCCTGCAGCTGGCTTGGACTGGAGCCTCTAGGGTTGGAGCTTTACCCTGTGCATGTGTGCATGTGTGTGTGTGTGTGTACGTGCATGTGTGCACACGTGCGTGTGTGTGCACGTGCATGTCTGTGTGTGTACGTGCGCCTGTGTGCATGCGTGCGTGCGTGTGCCTACATGTGTGTGTGCACGTGTGTGTACGTGCGTATCTGTGTGTGTATGTGCGCGTGTGTGTTTACGTGCCTGTGTGTTCTCACATACAGCCTGCATGGATGGTGTGGGAAGTACAGAGAGGAGGAGGAGGGCTTATCACTCTCAGATTTGCAGACTCTGACCAAATGTGGTGTCTGTGGGGTCTGCAGAGATGCCTTCTCTCCCCACCCCAGGCTCCTGTTGCTGTCCACCCTCTCTTCTCCTCCTCAAGTTCAGACTGCCAGGACCGCTGTCCCAGGGCTGCCCCAGGGCTGCCCCAGGGCTTTGGTGTTGTGTGGCAGGCTCTGGTCTCGTTCCCCAAGTGGGCGGTAATTGCCAACGACACACATATGGAGTAGTATCAAAACCAACTTTATTTTACTTAATTCCCCCTTCTTCTATGTGCTAAAAAGCTTTGGGGGAAAAAAGACTCTTCTAGAAAATTACACACTGCATCTCTTTTTCTGCTTCTCCTAGGAAGTTATTTAAGACGGAAATTAGAGCCCATAATTGCACATTTAATTACCCACCAAATGAATGGCATATTTAATGGAAATGGCAAAATCCTCCAACATGTGTAAGATTTCTAGTTCATGCATCTCTAGACGTGTTGCAAAATAATTCATTAATAGAGACGTGAGTTGCTGGGGCTTTCTCAGGTGAAAAAGTAGGGCCGGGGAATAGGGCTGAGGATGTGTGAGCTGATTAGCCAACATCCCTGCCCCCTGGGATGAAGAAAATGCAGAATTTGCTCCTAATGTGCTGGGAGGTGGAGGCTCCTCTTCACCGTGGGTGGGGCAGGGAAGCCAACACTGGGGTCAGGGGCCTGGGCAGGCTGCTCTTCGGCTGAGTGAGGAGAAGCAGGGGTGGCTAGCCCATCTCCAGCCCCCTGCCCAGCCCCAGATTCCCACAGCACCCATATTGCAGCCCAGGCAACCTGCAGAAGCAGCTGCGGGGTCGGGGAGACCTTGAGAAATGGCAGGCACAAGGGGAGTTTCTGAGGTAGTTACTGGGTGGCTGGCACTATTACCTCTCACCCCCTACCAATGCTCTAGCTGTGTCCTCTCTGGCTTTGGCTCTAGGCTACTGTCATATTTTAGGGATGTTTGTTCATTCACTCAACCAGGCAGCGTTTATGGAACATCTGCTATTCGTGGAAAATCTGTTTGCTCATTCAACCACGCAAACAAGCAAACTTCTTATTAAATACTATTATTCATTCCTCATTCACTCATTTGTTTTAAGCAAAGAATGAACCAGCCAACATATATTGGATACCTATTGATTCACTTACTCACTTTCACTGTACTTTTTAGGTACAGTCAGCAACACTGTACCTACTGTTTGACCACCCATCCATCTACCCAACCATCAACCAACCAAACAACCGTTGATTATTAAATGCATATCCATTCATACAACCCATAAACATTATGAGCACATACTATATACTATGCATTGTGTAGACACTAGGGAAACAAAGATCAAGACACGGGTCCTGCCTTCAAGGAGCTTAGAGTCAAGTAATAATATTAATAACTGACATTTATTCAGCATTTAATATATATGCCCAGCACTGTGCTGAATGCTGTACATATATTATCTCATTGCTATGCTAGGTACCATGAAGAAACAGGGATAGAGAATTTAAAGAAATTTCTCGGGAATTCCCTGGTGGTCCAGTGTTTAGGATTCCAGGCTTCCACTGAAGGGGGCCCGGGTTCGATCCCTGGTCGCAAGCCACGCAGCGCAGCCAAAAAATAACAAAGCGTTAGAAGATTTTAAACAAAAATTTCTCAATGTTACACAGCTTTTGAATGATAGAGTTTCAGAGTTTGAACCGTGCTCCTAACCGTGACCTTGGCTCCGTGGGTGGGGTGTGTGTTGTGGGGTAAGATATACATTGCACATCCTATGGAGGAGGAAGAGAAGATGAATTGGCTCTGCCTGGAGGAAATAGAGGAGTTGGCATTTGTTCTGGATCTTAAAGAAGGCATGGGACTCTGTGAGCTAGGGAAAGGAAGGACAGACATCTTGAGCAGGACAGTGTTGGGAACTAGGGGATGCAAACACATAAAGACATGGTTTCTACCCTCCAGGAGCTTTCAGTCTAACAGCGAAAGTGATACACGGATACAGATAACTTCAGCACATGATCGGTGGGGATGGATTAAGATGCAATGGGCTGGAAAACAAGTGATGCCATTTCAGGCTCCAGTATGTGAGCAGTGAGGGAAGAAGAGTCTGGAAAGACAGAGTAGATTGTACAGGGACTTGAATGGCCACGTAGGGAGAGTAGGCTTTATTTAGCAGGCAGTGGGGAGCCACTGGAAGTTTTTGAGAGGGTAGAGTGCTAATTATGCTGTTTGTTCCCTAATTTGTACGAGGAGATGGATTCCCCAAAACTGCATCACCCAGCTCCCTTGCTGGCCAGCTTCTGGTTAGGCTCAGTCAATGGGGCACTGGTAGCTGAGCCAGGCGTGGGAAGAGAGAGAGGTCAAGAAACATCTCTTCTGCTCTGTCCTGCTGGTCCAGCTGTGTCCCTCCGGAAATCTGTATTTTTAGCATTCACCCTAGGTAATTCTAATATTCCAGTAAGTCTGGGAATCATTGATCTATACTGTTTACAGATCACTTTCTCATTTAATCTTGTAACTGAAAACAATATTCTTATCCATATTTTACAGCTGAGTAAACTGAGGCTCAAAAGGGTTGTGATGTGCCCAGTGTCACCAAATTTTAAGTAGAATAGATGGGATTAAAACCTACGTTTCTGATTCCATTTTCATTTGTGGGAGAACCAGAACCAAGTTAGAAGACCTCTGCAAAGACTGAGTCATCATGTCATTTTCTCGAACCTGTTTCCTCTAATCTTTGCATTGCCAAATATTGCCCATGTATTCTCTAATGCCCATCTTCACTAGCATCTGTTCCACACAGTCCTCCATGGTTCCCCAGCTAATCATAATCTCATAATCCTGTGGCAAAACCCGGTTTGTATATACACATCTTCTCTCTTTGGTTTTCTCTAAACTTTAAGATGCAGTATGGAACAGTGGTTAGTGCATGGTTTCTGGAATCTGTGATCTCTTGGACTCAATAATCTCATTCACCCCCTCACTCAAACCTTGTGTCTCATCATCAGCTAGATGATGAGTGGTTCCATTTACGAAGCACCAGGACATCATTCTCTGACCACACCCCCCATCCCTCCAGGTTTATAACTCACCATTTACAGATTCCTTGTTAGTAATTGCCCAATAAATTGCTATTTTCTTATTAGGGTGGTGAGGAGGAAGAAGAGCCGGCCAAATAGACAGAGATAATTCCTGGGGAGAGGAAAGAGCCCTGAGGGTAGAGGTTATTATGTCTTATCTCAGGCTGAGGCCAGGAAGGACCATTATTGCAAACTATTACATTCCAGGTACTTAGTGATAGAATCCAATTTAATCTTCGCAACAAAATCCTACGAATTTGTATGTTTGTTTTTATTTTGTTGAAATCAACTAAAGTTCAGAAAGGTAAGATTTCTTAACTCATGGTGGCAAAGTCAAGACTTGAACTCCCATCTCTGTGACTTGGGAGCCCAGGCTCCATCTGCCATGCCCGTGACCTCTGACCCAGGAGTGCTGAGATGAAGAGCCCAAGGCAGAGGGACGACTGCAGGACAACAGGGTCTCGGGACACAAGCTATGCCTGAGGATCTCAGTTCCATTTTCCAGGTGGCTGGAGACTCTCTCTGCTCCTGCCCCACCACTGCTTTCTCCCAGGGGGCCCTGGGCAATGACTCAGCTGGGAGCTGTCCAGCCCCAAGCTCCAGACCTAGTGGGAGAGACTTCAAAGGTAGATAATGGCTTTCAAAATGTAATATGAACTTAATGCACTACTGTACTGTTACTAATGTAAGCCCCATTGTGTGTGTCTCTGGGACAGCCAATTACAGAAACTTACAAAAGAGAATGTCTAAGCTGAGGCAACTGTTACTTTTCTGAACAAAGGGGATGGGGTTTCAGCCATCCGGCCAGGGGCTGGCCTCTGTGACCTCAGTAACTGTAGCTGAGATTCCAGGCTTCCAAGAAAATGTCAGGAAGAAGTTCCCCTTTATCCCCTCTGGAGAGGCACAGAGACCTGTGCTGAAGGTCCCTCTGTCGCCATGCCGCCCCAAGCCCCCAGCCCATCATGGTGGAACAAGGTTGGTAACATCTGCATGGGGATTTCTGTGTACACATGGGCTGAATTCTTCACGTTAGTAAAAAGGCATCTCAGAAGAAAGGAAAAAGGACTCATAATAAATATTCTTCAGGCTAAGTGATCAGAGGTAGTCATATTGCTGGCATCTGGGGACACTGAGTCAAGTCACAATTCAACCCTCATCTGACTGGTAGACAAAGAAAATGCTTAAAATATACTCAGATAGGGACTACACTTACCTCCCTTCCAATTTCTGACATGAATCTCCCCTCCCCTTCCCTCCCACACCAAAGCTGTCACTGAGGGGTTCCACTGGGATCCCTGCCGGGAGCCAACCTCCCTCCTCCTCTCTGTCACTCAAGGCACACTTCAACGCTTCTGCTCCAGAGGCAGCGTTCAAGGTTCTGGAGGAACCTTTCCCTGGAGGAAAGTGTGTGACCCACATCCCAGGGAAATGTTTGCCTCGTCACATCTGGGCTGCAGCCCCGTGCTCCTCTGAGATTTCTGAGGGCCACAAACTGAATCTCAAAGCAGCTTGTTTGGAATACTCATTTTGAAATATGATGGTGGGACCAAATCAATCTGTGCATCCAATGTTGAGAAATTCTCTCTTTGAGTATGTCAGCTTGGAGAGGTCCTTCCTCTGGGACTTGGGGGTCAAGGGCCTTTAGTGCTGTTGTATGACGTGGGGCCTTCGGGGTGTGTGTCTGTGTGAAGTGACTAGAACAGGTGAGAAGTGTTGGGTGCACAAGGAGAGTCTCTGTGTCCCTGGGATGGACACACAGAGTGAAGAGAGCAATGGGTTTTGGGTTTATCCTCTGCTTTGCAAGCTCTGGCCTTCTGGGACTTGGGAATCAGCAGTAGAACAAAACCCTACAGCCCTGGTGGAGTCCATGTTGCAGTTTTGCTCAAGACCCGGCTGTGGTACCCAAGACCTTCCCACCCATCACCACTCCATCAATTTGTCCATCTTTCCATCCATCAAGCTTTATACTTTTTCCAAATTAGTCAAAAACATCGTTTTCAGGAGAGTCCAAACGTTGATGAAGGTTATAAGGCTCTTCATCCTGGCCCCTGTCTCCCCCTCCAGCCCTGTCTCTCCTGATGCTTTGCTTCACGGTCTACCCCCTGTTGAACTGGCCACTCTCTCACCTCCCATCTCTGGCACACCTTGCTCCCCCTGCCTCATATTCTACCCTTCAGCTTCAGCTCAGATGTCACTTCTTCCAGGAAGCCTTTCCTCACATCGGCTCCATTGCCCACATCTGGGTAAGTGTCCCTCCTCATCTGTGCTGCCCCATGAGGACACTTGTACCCTATAGGTGAGGCCATGAGTGTGAGCTCAGGTTGGACAGGTCTGTTCATGGTCTGTGTCTCTGGGTTTTAGTCCAGAGGCAGGAAGCTGGTAGCCTTGGCCAAGGCTGGTTCTTTGCTTCCACCTGGAGCCATCCAGGTGTCTGAAACCTCAGAGTGGTCCTGATCAGTGGGTCTCCCTAGAAGAGGCAGCTTCTAGCCATGAAGAAAACCTCAGATATTGATCTGTGGTTGGTCCTGGGTATCACAGGGGTCAGGGAGTTAGGGGTGGGGGTGGGGATGTGATTATTAATTTTATGTATCAACTTGACTGGGCCAAGGGATACCCAGAGAGCTGGCAAAACATTATTTCTGGGTGTGTCTGTGAGGATGCCAACAGAAGAGGTTAGCTTTTGAATTTGGTAGATTGAGTAAAGAAGATCATCCTCACCGATGTGAGTGGGCATCATCCAATCCACTGAGGACCTGAACAGAACAACAAGACAGTGGAAAGGTGAATTCACCCTTTGCTTGAACTGAGGCATCCACCTTCTCCTGCCCTCGGACATTAGTGCTGCTTGCCCTCAGGCTTTGAGACTCAGAGCGGGACTTACACTATCAACCCCCTAATTCACTGGCCTTCAGATCTGGACTGAATTACACCATTAGCTTTCCTAGCTCTTCAGTTTGCAGATGGCAGACTGTGGGACTTCTCAGCCTCCATAATTGATTTCAATCTCTCTCTCTCTCTCTCTCACTATCTATCTATCTATCTATCTATCTATCTCCTACTGGTTCTGTTTCTCTGGAGAACCCTGACTAATGCAGAAGGGATATATATTCATCCTTCTGTGCATGTCTTAAGTCTGGTGTCAAGGTCAGTCCACCCCTCTCTGAGCTCTCCATTGAGGCAGGGTGGGGAGAGTTATCACACAACCTCAACAGATGCTGGGGAGATGAAGGGGAAGAGCGTGAAAGTAGGAAATCCCAAGGAAGTATTCTGGGTAGGATTTTGGTGGGTGAGGCAGGCAATCTCATTGCCTGATGGCTTGTCTTTGTTGGTAAATGTACCCTCCCATTACATGTTTCCTGGGCCTTGGAGCTTATCTTCTCTGTCCAGGTGGAATTGCAAAGCCTGTTGGAGAAGAAAATCCTGGGACAGAAGCAGAAACATGTCACCAGTTTTTATGGAAGTCATCCCTGGAATTTTAATTACCTTATCTTCACACTATTATATATTTACATATCCTAATGACGAGATTACACATTTCAATTAGTATGTAATTATGAGTTCTATTACTTAAAGAAAAATACTTGGGGATAATTACACAATTATGAAATACAATTAGAAAATGACATATAATTAAATTTAGAAAAGCTTTTGAAACACTCCTCCTACCCTCCTAGCCTGCCCTCCTTTACAAAGATTTCTCGTATTTATTCTCTCTCCTCTCTGGAGCATTTTTTCAGGCCCTTCCTTGCTACTCCATTTGCTGGGAGTGCAGAAATGGAGGGAGTAGGATGGGACCTGGCAATTCCAGGGGCTGTGAATGTTGCAGGCAGGCTGGGCTTGACTGCAGCGAGAAGCAGATAGATTATGGGAGGTCATCTCTTACATGGCTATAGCGGTTAACCATTGTGGAAACACTTTCACTCTCCCAGTTCATTCAATCCCCAGCACCATCTTGTTGCAGGAAAGAAAGTGGGGTGCGAGAGGATGGTCATATCCCAGGTCTCAGGTGAGTCCCTGGGACGGGCCGCCAAGTGTGGGTTCTTGGCTTCATGCAGGAAAGAATTCAAGGGTGAGCCATAGTAAGTGAAAGAAGGTTTATTCAGGGAGATACACAGTCTATGGACAGAGTGTGGGCCATCTCAGAAGGCAAGAGTCCCCAGGGTATGGGTTTGTTAGTTTTTATAGGGATGTGTAATTTCATAGGCTAAGGAGTGGGAGGATTATTCCGACTATTTTGGGGAAGGGGCGAGGTCTTCCAGGAATTGGGCCACCACCCACTTTTTGGCTTTTTATGGTCGGCCTTGGAACTGTCATGGCTCCCGTGAGTGTGTTATTTAGCATATGCTAATGTATTACAATGAGCGTATAATGAGGCCCAAGGTCTAGTGGAAGTCAACTCGTCCGCCATCTTGGACCTAGTTGGTTCTAACCAGTTTCTGTCGTGTCCTCAATGGCTGTCATTTAAAGGTTGTGCCCTGCCCCCTTCTTATCTCAATCTGATGAAGCAAGAAAGTGGGTTAAGTGTTCTTGCTTCCCTTTTGGAACTCTTTCCTTTGATCTCGATGTCTCCACGCTCCTGGATTTTGTATTTCGTTCTCTGATTTCCCTTCTCAGTCTTCTTCATTGCTAATTTACTATTTGGCTCTCAGATTAAATTGTACTGCTCTCCACAGCTTCAGCCTCTCTCCTTTCTTCTCTGGCATTTCAAATGAGATGTAGGGAGCGGGTAGGGTGAGGTTGGGTGGTAGCCAAGAAGGCAGCCAGATGGTGCTAGGAAGCCTCTGTGGAAGAGACTGGCCACTGTTTATATCCCCCGTTTCCCTTTCCCTGGGGCCCATACTTAAGGTATCTTTCCCAGAATTCCCTGCTGTTATTGTGGCATGGTAACTGTGGGCAGAAGTAAGGTACCCTACTTCCAGGCTTGGACCATAAAACTTCCCTCTCAATCCTCTACTTCCTCTTCCATCATTGGCTGGCTGAGTGTTGATGCCCAGGATTGCCTTCAAACCATAGGACCACTTCCTCTTCCATCATTGGCTGGCTGAGTGTTGATGCCCAGGATTGCCTTCAAAGTCACTTTGAAGAAGGCAAGGACCCCAGCATCTCTACAGCACAGCACTCATATCACTCTCCTTTTGCTACTACTTAGTGTTTGAGCAAGGAAAACTTTAGTTGTATTAAATCATTGAAATTTCTAGGTTTATCTGTTATAACACCTTGTAAATGAACACAGCCTTACTAATATGAAATACAACTTGAACCCTAATATTTGGATTTGCAGTATTTTTATTTTCTTTTCTGGTAGGTCTAAGTAGGAAGCCATCTTAATGCAGAAGTTGGTAAACGATAAAGCGCCATGTAAGTGTGAGTTATTACACCTACACGTGTGTCTGAGGAGCCTTATTTAACACCTATTTTTGCCTAAAATGAGGCTCTTCTTAAAGCTGCTCATCCCCCAGAAGTTCCAAATTGCACAAGAAAATGCTATTGCTCTGATGGGGTCAAAGGTCTTTGGTTGCTTCTTGATTCCTCTTGGCAAGTGAGGCATAGATCATTTCTAGTTAAGTGGACCGTTTGCCTACATGTGAAGAGTTTTAGCCTCTTCTTTGCTCCCCACTGTATGCACCTCCAAACTCTTCCACCTCTCCTTCAAGCTAAATGATCCCAAACCCCCAATTCCAGATTCTTGCCATGAGAGTGGGCAGTCCCAGTGGGGGCTGAGATGTGCTGGAGGTCACCCAGAAGTCCCTAAGCAGGACCTGAGCTGGAGCTGGCTCCTCAGGATATCTCAGCCCCAGGGTAGAAACTACTCCGGGCACAGAGGCAGGGCTTTGCCTTTCATGGTCAGCAGAGCAGGCAGCAGACAGGCCCTGTAGGAAAGTCATCAACTGCATTGACAGTAGCTCAGGCCACTTGCTCCCCAGGGATGCCTAGAGTAGCCCAGGCAGCCTCACTGTGGCCATCTGCTGACTGAGGGCAGGAGAGGTGGACTGGCCTCTTGGGATTGGGGGGATGGTGGTGGAGCAGTACGGAGAGGGGCTCTTGTCATCTTTTATAAACATAGACTCAACCTTAGCTGATGGGGTTCAGTTTCACACAGGATCAGCCTGGGGGCGGCTGCAGGAAGGAGCCCAGTCTGTGTGCAGTGTCGTCCCTTCTCTCCAGGGAAGGCTGGGGGGCCTGGCCTTTCCCTGGAATTGGAGGAGGTGAAGGCACTCCCTTCACGGGTAGATTTTAGGGAATCTTGGGCTTTGCAGGCCTTTAGCTGGCTTCCTGTAATGACACTCAGAGAATATTAAAGAACCCCTCCTATCTTCCATCTCCTACCTTTGTTGTTTTTAATTTTAATTTTTTATCAATTGCCATGATACCAATGCTGTGCATCCAGGATAACAAAGGGCCCAAGATCAAGGTGCTGCTTCTAAGAGAAATGATCTAAATTGCAGATCTGATCATATCATTTATTCCTCAGCTCTGTCTTCTTTGCTTGCCCCATTCAGACTCTCCAGATCCCTTTAGGAGAAGATCCAGACTCCACAATGCACCTATAACCCCCCAGCCAGCTGCTGTCTCCTTCTCCAGACTCATCTTTCACCAACCCGCCTCCTCCTTCCTTTCTGTTTCAGCTAACCTGAGCTTCGTTCAATGTCACAGAATATGGCAACTCTCTTGTCGCCCCCAGGCCTCAGGGTGAGCTGTCTGGAGCACCCACTATTCCTGCTTCCCCCGACCAGCTCCTTCTTCTCCTTCAGCTCTCAGTTTAGACCTGACTTCCTCCACAACCTCCTCCTGCCATGGGCCTTAGGTCTTTCTCCTCTGTGCACACGCAACACGTCAACCCGTGTGTCTCCGAGATAACGTAGCAAATGTTTTATGATCACATAGAACAGTATTTCCCCATTAAAACAGTCTAACAGGGACTGCTGTAACCCCTGACATGTCTTAGGTGCTGAAAGAAAGAAAGAATGAATGAATCAATCAACGAATGCGTGCAAAGCTGTCCGGCTTTTGAAAGACCCAAGAGGTGGTGTCGACTAACATCCATGCTTCCTGGTGCCGTAGTTTGTAGGTTTCACCTCCCTTGCTCTGCCATTGACCTACCATCTCTCTTCATACAGAGCCATCGTGCCACTGGAGGGAACGTCAGCCTCTTCAGGGGCTCTTGGAAGCTCTGAAATGGAGTGGTTTTTGTTTGGCCTCTTAGTATTTGTGGAAGCAAGGCACCCCTTGGGAGGACATTGTTTCTAGGCTTCAGAATAATGGCTTGCAGAGACTCCCCAAGGTGGACTTAGAACAGAACAACACCCTGGGTTTTTCCCCCCATTTTATATTTTTCTGCTTCCTACGAGTTGATGAAATCTTTTGAATTCTGCTGCAAGCTGCTGGGGGGAGAGTGGTCCTGTCTCTTCCCCAGGGTTACCCTGCTGGCTGAGCTTCTGAGCAGGGAGGGGGTGGGCTGGGCGGAGGCTCAGGGCTGGCTATGCAGCTCTCAGCCCTGCCTCTGCGGTGGGGTGGAACAGCTGTTCCCCTGAGGGTGGCTGGAAAAGGAAACACCGTTGACATTCTGGTGAAGACTAAGGTAACTGGCCCCTGAGGAAATTTCAAAGCTAGCCCAGGAGGGAAGTAGGGAATGTAGTCACACAGGATGACACTTATTTGAAACACTTGATCCTCCCAAATTCGTGGTGCTGGCCTTGCCCCTGGATGTGTTCTTCAATTTGTCAAACTTGCTACGTTTTGGTTCCAGGTCCCTGCAGGCAGCAGGCTTACCCCGTGCTTGATTTTGAACTGAAGAGTCAGTCTGGTGTTTGAGCTTCATGTCTGGTGGAGAAAATATTGAACATGTACCGGTTTGTCTGCTTTTTAATCAAATTTAGTACGGATTTTATTATGGCATGACGTGATCTGAGTGCACACAACCAGTGCCTACGAACGCAAAACATAAGCTACAGGACAAATGGTTGTCAATCTGCTCTCCATCTCTGTCTTTTTGGTTTAATGTGATGGGATTAAATAACAATTTCCTGTGTGATCCCAGGAATGCCTGTATCTGAGATGAGTTTGGGAAATAGTCTTAAAGAATCAAGAAAAAAGAATGACTTCTATTTAGTGATATATTGTTTTATCTCATTTTATAGAGGAGGAAACTGAAGACCAGAAAGGTTAAGTAAATTGCCCGAGATCACACAGCTCGCGAGGGCAGAGCTAGGATTCAGAAGCAGATCCGCTCTATCCTATGTACTGTGCTCTTTCCTGAATACCACAGTTGTCTCCGGAAGATCCTCTCAGGTTGACCTGGGTGTTTCTTTGTTTTACACACATACTGCTCATCTTTCTGTCTCTATACCTGTGGAAACACAGTTTGCCAACCAAGAAGGACCTTTCTGCTATTCTAGTCTTTGTGAACATAGATCTCACCATCGTCACCTTCCTTCCTCTTCCAACATCCCCTCCCAACACCCTGTCAGGCTTCTGTCCTTCTCCTGACACCCAGGTGTAAGACTTTAATATTTTTCCTCCTTTATCTCTATCCAGTTATCACTTTTCGTCTATATTTTTCCCAATACATTTCTTTCCTCTGTTTTTCTCCAATTCCACTGCTATTTTTCCAGGTCTTCATAATCTCTGAATCCTTGTAAATCTCTGAAACTGGGCTTACTGACACTGTCAGTTTCTTCCCCATGTCACCTACTGTGAGATTCTGGACAATGTATGTCATGGTCTCTGCCCCCGCGCCCCCCTGCCCCCGCCCCCCCCCCCCACCCCCCCGACACAGCACTCCTAAAACCCTTGTAAATTCCTAAGTAATAAGATCAACAGAAGCATCTTTTGTTCTAATGAGAAGACTCTGAATGGGCTTCTTGATGGTTCCTGGATGCGGGCTGGTCACCGGAAAGACCAAGCAGTGATTAGAAGCCTGGAATTTTCAGCCCTGTGCTGACCCCCACCCCACTTTTCTGGAGAGGGGAGAGGGGCTGGAAATGGAGATAATAATTGATCATGCCTATGTGAGGAAGCCTCCATAAAATCCCAATAGTATGGGGTTCAGAAAACTTCCAGGTTCCCACATGCTGGGAAAGTGACTCACCCTAATTCCATGGGGTCAGAAGCTTCTGCACTGAGGACACTCCCAGACCTCACCCGCTGTATCTCTTCATCTGTATCCTTTATCAGATGCTTTAATAAACCGCTGAACATAAGTGTTTCTCTGAGTTCTGCGAGTCGCTCTAGCAAGTTAATCGAACCTGAGGAGGGGCTCCTGGGTATCTCTGATTTATAACAGATCTGTCAGAAGCACAGGTGATAACCTGGACTTGTGACTGGCACGGGAGGTGGGCAGAAAGGGCAGTCCTGTGAGACTGGGTCCTCAACCATGGGGCCTGATGCTATCTCCAGGTAGATAGTATCAGAGTTGAGTTAAACCATAGGACCACCCAGCTGGTGTCACAGAGAATTGCTTGGTGGGGGGAAATCCCCCCGCATCTGTTGTCATTAAATTATAAGTGTGGAAGTAGTGTGGGAGTAAAAGAGAAACATAGAGGAGAACTGAATCTTCCTCTATTCAGGAGGAAAGGACTGAAGCTTTTCCAATACATCTACCCTGTACTTAATAAGGACTTTATCCTCCAAAAATAATTTTGCTGTCACTCCAGGCTCTAAAATCCTACCAAGTCCAAATTTCTTATGCCACGCCCTCCCAAAGGGAGCCTCAGTGAGTCCACAGGTTCGTTAAAAAATAACAAATGATAACAAACCCATTTGTGTCTAAAAACTACTGCACAAACAAACAGCTAAGCTATTTGGACATTCCATTCAATATTTGGACTCATACTTTAACAGACTGTCTTCAACATAATGTCAGTGTTGATAAAAATCAGAGTGAATTTGGACATAAACACTTCTCTTATAACACAACACTTTAATATTTATTCAGTTTCTTTTCTTAGAAACCAATTTCTATGTAATTCTGATTTTTGTAATGTTCACTATCCAGCTTTCACAAGTGTCGTTTATATGTACTCTTTGCTATTTCAAGAAAAGGTTGATTTTCACTTTATATTCCTCTTTTATTTTTTTGCGGTACGCGGGCCTCTCACTGTTGTGGCCTCTCCTGTTGTGGAGCACAGGTTCCGGACGTGCAGGCTTAGCAGCCATGGCTCACGGGCCGAGCCGCTCCGCGGCATGTGGGATCCTCCCAGACCGGGGCACGAACCCGTGTCCCCTGCATCGGCAGGCGGACTCCCAACCACTGCGCCACCAGGGAAGCCCTATATTCCTCTTGAGATAAGAGTTCCAACCTAGTACAATCGTACCGAGTTAAGTATATAAAATAAGGGCATTAATTCTAACAACAAATCTATAATCAGCATTTATATTTAAAAAAATCTTTGGCTGTTTCAGGAAGTGTCTGAATACTGAATATATCACCACCCCTCCCACAAACATTTGCAAATAATTACTTATTGGATTACTGTGACAATTCTCTAGCCTCAGATAAAATTTTCATCTCTATTGTAATGCAGAACTTTAATTCACCAGTTGTGAAACTAGTTTACACACATAGAATCATGACTTTAAATATTTTCTGGCAGAAGGCCATTCTGTTCATGGAGTGACCCTGAGTAATATAATATACAAGCAATGACGTTCCCTCACTCTTGTCTCAAATGCTCAGAGAATCTCACCTTTTCTGGGTTCTTGGGCTGGATGCTAGCTTGGACTGTAAGTTGGTCAGAGCTATCTAGCCACTGAAACTAGTACTAGCCCCTGTAACTACAATCCTCCGATCTCAGAGGCTTGGCAGCATAAAAGTCTCTGTCGATGGGGTTGGGTTATGCTACTGTGCATCTCCCCTCCAGGTGGTGACTCAGGCACCCAGCGAAGCTCCTTCTATTTTGTGGTTCTGCCAGCCTTTCACGTGGCACATTTGGTGTGGTGCTTGCTGGATGCTGGGTCTGGAAGTGGCACACATCACCTTCTCCTATATCCTGTTGGCCAGAACTCTGTCACCTGACTGATCTACAGCAAGGGGTCTGGGACATGACAAGGAACACACAAATTGGGCGAGGCCTGCAGCTTCAAAAACTGGGCAAACAAGTTCACCTCTGGGGTGGGTTGGGAGGGTTGGACATCATAGAATCATGAAGTCATGGCAGCTAAGGTGGGACTATTTCACTTTCTAAGTCTTAATTAGAAGATTGAATTCCCTGAAAGCTCAAAGAGAAGGTCAGAAACCTGAAATTTTTGTCTAGCTGGCAGCCCATCGGTCCAGATGAGGTCTACCTAAAGGTTTTTGACAAAGTTTAAAAAAACTTTTAATTAAGTAATACAAAACTCATGAACAGGAAAAATAAGGTGCAATGTTTATGCTAAGAGGCTTAGATCAATAATTTTAAAATTTATTTATTTAAAATTTAATATAATCAATTATGCCATTTTGAGCTCTTCATGTTTCAATCCGCTGAAGCTCTCCTTCTCTAAATTTAACGTGCATGAGAATTACCTGGGTATCTTGTTAAAGTGTAGATTCTGACTTAGTAGGGCCTGAGGTTCTACATTTTTAACAAGCTTTTAGGTCATGCCCATGTTGCTGGTCTGAGCAAAACACTAAGTAGCAAGTCACCAAAGTGGAAAAGGGAACAGGGCATTATAAAAGCTCACTGACCAAAAAAAAAAAAAAAAAAAAAAACAGTTATGAATGTTCTTAACTCTCTTTTGAGTCATATTGCATTTTAGTACATATGTGCATGCTAATAGAGACACAGCATAGCATCATGTATAAAATAAGTGCTCTGGAATTAGTAAGACTTGGGCATAAATCCTGGCACTGCCGTGTATTGGCTCTGAAACCTTGAGTCACTGAACCCTCTGTGTCTCGGGCTCCTCCACGAAGAACGATGAACAATATCGGGTCAAATGATTGCTGTGAGATTTAAATGAAAGTCTCTGGCACAGAATTCACAATGAACAAGTGAGGTTATTATTCTCAGCACACCTTTGATGGCAACGAAACAATAATATGCCTAGCATGCAGAAAATGTTCTGATATGGCCCTAGATTTAAAAAATCAAACCCATCATGTCCCTGACCAGAATGTTGCTTGGTCCTTCTGGTCTTGGGTAACTGAGTCAACTTCTCCCATCCCCAGTTATAGGATTCTGTTTTGAGTTCTAGGACAGAGTTCGATTGAAGCATCCAGAACCTCTTGGCTTTGCCTCTTTCAGCCTGAGTCACAATCTTTCGTATACTGTATTTGACTGATGGCTGTGTCTCTGAACACAGTCCTAGAGTCCTGTTTCTGGGAACACATGTAACAAGTGTATGGCTTTTATGCAAGACTCCATAGGCTCACCCCTTGGGTTTTGTAACCCACTTGTCCAATTAAAAATTTCATTTTCGATTTTTTAAGTAACATGAAATTATATGTTCCTTACTAAACCCCTCCCAAAAGAACATTACTGAAAAGGCTAACGTCTCTTTCAAACCCAGTTCCTCTTACCTCACTCCTCACCCCTAAAGCAATCAGCGTTATGAGTTTGACCTCTCTCTCCTCAATTTTTAAAATTCCAGTTTTATTGGGATACAATTGACATACAGCGTTGTGTAAGTTTCAGGTGTACAGCATGAGGATTTGACTCACATCCATCATGAGATGATTATCACAGTAGTTTAGTGAAGGTTCATCATCTCATACAGATACAAAACTGAAGAAATAGGAAATTTTTTGTGTGATGAGAACTCTTAGGATTTATTCTCTTAACTTTCATATATAACATACAGCAGGGTTAATTATATTTATCATGCTGTATATTACATCACTGGCACTTCTTTATTTTTTAACTGGAAGTTTATAGGAACTTTTGACTTCCTTCGTCGAATTCCCCTTCCTCTTTACCCCCACCTCTGGTAACCACAAACATGACCTCTTTTCCTGTGAGCTTGTTTGTATGTTTGTTTGTTCTTGAGTATAACTGAGCTACAACACTATGTTAGTTCCTGTTACACAACATAGTGATTTTTTTCTACATATCTCAAAATGATCATCACAGTAATTCTAGTTACAATAGGTCACCATACAAAGATATTACTGAATTATTGACTATACTCCCAATGCTGTACATTTCATACCTGTGACTCATTTATTTTGCAAGTGGAAATTTGTACCTGTTAATCTCCCTCACCTATTTCTTTCCTCTCCCCACTCCTCTCTCTTATGGCAGCCATCAGTTTGTTCTTTGTATCTATAACTGTTTCTGCTTCGTTATATTTGTTCATTAGTTTTATTGTTTAGATTCCCCATAAAAGTGCAATTATAAAGTATTTGTCTTTCTCTGTCTGACTTACTTCACTTAGCATTATGCCCTCTAGGTCCATCCATGTTGCTGCAAATGGCAGAATTTCATTCTTTTTTATGGCTGAGTAAAATTCCATTACATATATATCACATCTTCTTTAACCATTCATCTATTGATGGTCACTTGAGTTGCTTCCATATCTTGGCTATTATAAATAATACTGCAATGAACATGGGATTGCAGATACCTCTTCGATAACCTGTTTGCATTTCCTTTGGATATCTATCCAGAAGTGGGATGGCTGGATCACACAGTAGTTCTATTTTTAATTTTTTGAGGAATCTCCGTACTGTTTTCCACAGTGACTGCACCAATTTACATTCCCATCAACAGTTTATGAAGGTTCTCTTCTCCATATCCTTGACAACATCTGCTATTTGTTATATTTTTGTTAATAGCCGCTCTTAGAGGTGTGAGGTGGTATCTCATTGTGGTTTTGATTTGCATTCCCTGGATGATTAGTGATGTTGAGCACCTTTTCATGTGCCTGTTGGCCATCTGTATGCCTTCTTTGGAAAAATATCTATTTAGGTCTCTTGCCCATTCTTTGATCAGTTTGTTTGTATTTTTGATATTGACTTGTAAGGGCTGTTTATATATTTTGAATACTAACCCCTTATCTGGCATATCATTTGCAAATATCTTCTCCCATTAAGTAGGCTGTCTTTTTGTTTTGTTGATGGTGTGATCCCCTTTGGGTTGATCCTGTATGGGACTCTCTGTGCTTCCTGAACGTAGATGTCTGTTTCCTTTCCCAGGTTAGGAAAGTTTTCAGCTGTTATGTCTTCAAATATGTTCTCTGCCCCTTTCTCTCTCTCTTCTTCTGGGATCCTATATTGCAAATATTAGTATGCTTGATGTTGTTCCAGAGGTCTCTTAAACTGTTCTCAAGTCTTTTTTTTTTTTTTTTTTTTTTTTTTTTTAACATCTTTATTGGGGTATAATTACTTTACAATGGTGTGTTAGTTTCTGCTTTATAACAAAGTGAATCAGTTATACATATACATATGTTCCCATATCTCTTCCCTCTTGCGTCTCCCTCCCTCCCACCCTCCCTATCCCACCCCTCCAGGCTGTCACAGAGCACCGAGCCAATATCCCTGTGCCATGCGGCTGCTTCCCACTAGCTATCTACCTTACTACGTTTGTTAGTGTGTATATGTCCATGACTCAAGTCTTTTTATATTTTTTTTCTTTTTTCTGTTCAGCTTCAGTGATTCCCACTACTCTGTCTTCCAGCTTACTGATACATTCCTGTGTATCATCGAATCTACCGTTGATGCCTTCTGGTGTATTTTTAAAATTTCAGTTATTGTATTCTTCAGCTCTGCTTAGTGCTTCTTTATATCTTCTAACACTTTGTTAAACTTATCTCTGTGTTCATCCTATCTATCTTATATTCTCTCAAGTTCTTTTAGCATCTTTACAAATGTTATCTTGAACTCTTTATTGGGTAGGTTGCCTATCTGCACTTCACTTAGTTTTTTTTTTTTTTTTAACATCTTCATTGGAGTATAATTGCTCTACAATTGTGTGTTAGCTCCTGCTTTATAACAAAGTGAATCAGCTATACACATACATATATCCCCATATCTCTTCCCTCTTGGGTCTCCCTCCCTCCCACCCTCCCTATCTCACCCTTCCAGGTGGTCACAAAGCACCGAGCTGATCTCCCTGTGCTATGCGGCTGCTTCCCACTAGCTATCGATTTTACATTTGGTAGTGTATATATGTCCATGCCACTCTCTCACTTTGTCCCAGCTTACCCTTCCCCCTCCCAGTGTCCTCAAGTCCATTCTCCAGTAGGTCAGTGTCTTTATTCTTGTCCTGCCCCTTGGTTCTTCACATTTTTTTTTATATGCCATATATATGTGTTAGCATACAGTATTTGTTTTTCTCTTTCTGACTTACTTCACTCGTATGGCAGACTCTTAGTCCATCCACCTCACTACAAATAACTCAATTTCTTTTCTTTTGATGGCTAAGTAATATTCCATTGTATATATGTGCCACATCTTCTTTATCCGTTCATCTGTCGATGGACACTTAGGTTGCTTTCATGTCCTTGCTACTGTAAATAGAGCTGCAATGAACATTGTGGTACATGACTCTTTTTGAATTATGGCTTTCTCAGGGTATATGCCCAGTACTGGGATTGCTGGGCCGTATGGTAGTTCTATTTTTAGTTTTTTAAGGAACCTCCATACTGTTCTCCATAGCGGCTGTGTCAACTTACATTCCCACCAACAGTGCAAGAGGGTTCCCTTTTCTCCACACCCTCTCCAGCATTTATTGTTTGTAGATTTTTTGATGATGGCCATTCTGATTGGTGTGAGGTGAAACCTCATTGTAGTTTTGATCTGCATTTCTCTAATGATTAATGATGCTGAGCATTCTTTCATGTGTTTGTTGGCAATCTGTATATCTCCTTTGGAGAAGTGTCTATTTAGGTCTTCTGCCCATTTTTTGATTGGGTTGTTTGTGTTTTTGATATTGAGCTGCATGAGCTGCTTGTAAAGTTTGGAGATTAATCCTTTGTCCATTGCTTCATTTGCAAATATTTTCTCCCATTCTGAGGGTTTCTCCCATTCTTTTCATCTTGTTTATGGTTTCATTTGCTGTGCAAAAGCTTTTAAGTTTCATTATGTCCCATTTGTTTATTTTTGTTTTTATTTCCATTTCTCTAGGAGGTGGGTCAAACAGGATCTTGCTGTGATTTATGTCATAGAGTGTTCTGCCTATGTTTTCCTCTAAGAGTTTGATAGTGTCTGGCCTTACATTTAGGTCTATAATCCATTTTGAGTTTATTTTTGTGTATGGTGTTAGGGAGGGTTCTAATTTCATTCTTTTATATGTAGCCATCCAGTTTTCCCAGCACCACTTATTGAAGAGGCTGTCTTTTCTCCATTGTATATTCTTGCCTCCTTTATCAAAAATAAGGTGACCATATGTACGTGGGTTTACCTCTGAGCTTTCTATCATGTTCCATTGATCTATATTTCTGTTTTTGTGCCAGTACTATGTTATCTTGATTACTGTTGCTTTGTAGTATAGTCTGAAGTCAGGGAATCTGATTACTCCAGCTCCATTTTTTTCCCTCAAGACTGCTTTGGCTATTTGGGGTCTTTTGTGTTTCCATACAAATTGTGCAATTTTTTGTTATAGTTCTGTGAAAAATGCCATTGGTAGTTTGACAGGGATTGCATTGAATCTGTAGATTGCATTGGGTAGTAGCATTATTTTCACAATGTTGATTCTTCCAATCCAAGAACATGATATATCTCTCCATCTTTTTGTATCATCTTCAATTTCTTTCATCAGTGTCTTATAGTTTTCAGCATACAGATCTTTTGTCTCCTTAGGTAGGTTTATTCCTAGGTAGTTTATTCTTTTTGTTGCAATGGTAAATGGGAGTGTTTCCTTAATTTCTCTTTCAGATATTGCATCATTAGTGTATGGGAATGCAAGAGATTTCTGTGCATTAATCTTGTATCCTGCTAATCTACCAAATTCATTGATTAGCTCTAGTAGTTTTCTGCATCTATTGAGATGATCATATGGTTTTTCTTCTTCAATTTGTTAATATGTTTTGTCACATTGATTGATTTGCATATATAGAAGAATCCTTGCATTCCTGGGATAAACCCCACTTGATCATGGTGTATGATCCTTTTAATGTGCTGTCGGATTCTGTTTGCTAGTATTTTGTTGAGGATTTTTGCACCTATGTTTATCAGTGATATTAGCCTGTAGTTTTCTTTCTTTGTGACATCTTTGCCTGGTTTTGGTATCAGAGTGGTGGTGGCCTCATAGAATGAGTTTGGGAGTGTTCCTCCCTCTGCTATATTTTGGAAGACTTTGAGAAGGATAGGTGTTAGCTCTTCTCTAAATGTTTGATAGAATTCACCTTGAAGCCATCTGGTCCTGGGCTTTTGTTTGTTGGAAGATTTTTGATCACAGTTTCAATTTCAGTCCTTGTGATTTGTTTGTTTATATTTTCTATTTCTTCCTCTTTCAGTCTCGGAATGTTGTGTTTTTCTAAGAATTTGTCCATTTCTTCCACATCGTCCATTTTATTGGCATATAGTTGTTTGTAGTAATATCTCATGATCCTTTGTATTTCTGCAGTGTCAGTTGTTAGTTCTCCTTTTTCATTTCTAATTCTATTGATTTGAGTCTTCTCCCTTTTTTTCTTGATGCATCTGGCTAATGACTTATCAATTTTGTTTGTCTTCTCAAAGAATCAGCTTTTAGTTTTATTGATCTTTGCTATTGTTTCCTTCATTTCTTTTTCATTTATTTCTGATCTGATCTTTATGATTTCTTTCCTTGTGCTAACTTTGGTTTTTTTTGTTCTTCTTTCTCTAATTGCTTTAGGTGTAAAGTTAGGTTGTTTATTTGAGATGTTTCTTGTTTCTTGAGGTAGGATTGTATTGCTATAAACTTCCCTCTTAGAACTGCTTTTGCTGCTTCCCATAGGTTATGGGTCATCGTGTTTTCATTGTCATTTGTTTCTAGGCATTTTTTGATTACCTCTGATTTCTTCAACGATCTCTTGGCTATTTAGTAGTGTATAGTTTAGCCTTCATGTGTTTGTATTTTTTACAGATTTTTCCATATAATTGATATCTGGTCTCATAGCTTTGTGGTTGGAAATGATATTTGTTTTTGGATGGAATGTCCTATAATATCAATTAAGTTCATCTTGTTTAACGTACAATGTATCATTTAAAGCTTGTGTTTCCTTATTTATTTTCATTTTGGATGATCTGTCCATTGGTGAAAGTGGGGTGTTAAATCTCCTTGCTATGACTGTGTTACTGTCAATTTCCCCTTTATGGTTGTTAGCATTTGCCTTATGTATTGAGGTGCTCCTATGTTGGGTGCATAAATATTTACAATTGTTATATCTTCTTCTTGGATTGATTCCTTGATCATTATGTAGTGTCCTTCTTTGTCTCTTGTAATAGTCTTTATTTTAAAGTCTGTTTTGTCTAATACGAGAATTGCTACTCCAGTTTTCTTTTGATTTCCATTTGCATGGAATATCTTTTTCCATCCCTGCACTCTCAATCTGTATGTGTCCCTAGGTCTGAAATGGATCTCTTATGGACAGGATATATACAGGTCTTGTTTTGTATCCATTCAGCCACTCTGTGTCTTTTGGTTGGAGCATTTAATCCATTTACATTTAAGGTAATTATTGATATGTATGTTCCTATTACTATTTTCTTAATTGTTTTGGGTTTGTTATTGTAGGTCTGTTCCTTCTCTTGTGTTTCCTGCCTAAATGTTCCTTTAGCATTTGTTGTAAAGCTGGTGCTGAATTCTCTTAGCTTTTGCTTGTCTGTAAAGGTTTTAATTTTTCCATTGAATCTGAATGACATCCTTGCTAGGTATAGTAATCTTGGTTGTAGGTTTTTCCCTTTCATCACTTTAAATATGTCCTGCCAGTCCCTTCTGGCTTGCAGAGTTTCTGCTGAAAGATCAGCTGTTAACCTTATGGGGATTCCCTGGTATATTATTTGTTGTTTTTCCCTTGCTGCTTTTAAAATTTTTTGTTTGTATTTAATTTTTGATAGTTTGATAAATAAGCGTCTTGGTGTGTTTCTCCTTGGATTTATCCTGTATGGGACTTTTTGAGCTTCCTGGACTTGATTGACTATTTCCTTTCCCATATTAGGGAAGTTTTCAACTATAATCTCTCAAATATTTTCTCAGTCCCTTTCTTTTTCTCTTCTTCTTCTGGGACCCCTATTATTCGAATGTTGGTGTGTTTAATGTTGTCCCAGAGGTCTCTGAGACTGTCCTCAATTCTTTTCATTCTTTTTTCTTTATTCTGCTCTGCGATAGCTATTTCCACTGTTTTATCTTCCAGGTCACTTATCCGTTCTTCTGCCTCAGTTATTCTGCTATTGAATCCTTCTAGAGAATTTTTAATTTCATTTATTGTGTTGTTCATCATTATTTGTTTGCTCATTAGTTCTTCTAGGTCCTTGTTAAACGTTTCTTGTATTTTCTCCATTCTCTTTCCAAGACTTTGGATCATCTTTACTATCATTACTCTGAATTCTATTTCAGGTAGACTGCCTATTTCCTCTTCATTTGTTTGGTCTGGTGGGTTTCCCCTTGCTCCTTCATCTGCTGTGTGTTTCTCTGTCTTCTCATTTTGCTTAATTTACTGTTCTTGGGGTCTCCTTTTCACAGGCTGCAGGTTTGTAGTTCCCGTTGTTTTTGGTGTTTGCCCCCCGTGGCTAAGGTTTGTTCAGTGGGTTGTGTAGGCCTCCTGGTAGAGGGTACTGTTGCCTGTGTTCTGGCAGATGAGGCTGGATCTTGTCTTTCTGGTGGGCAGGACTGCATGAGGTGCTGTGTTTTGGAGTGTCTGTGACCTTATTATGATTTTTCGGCAGCCTTTCTGCTGATGATTGGGTTTGTGTTCCTGTCTTGTTAGTTGTTTGGCATAGGGTGCCCAGCATTGTAGCTTGCTGTTCATTGAGTGGAGCTGGGTCTTAACATTGAGATGGAGAGCTCTGGGAGAGCTTTCACCCTTCAATATTACATGGAGCCCAGAGGTCTCTGATGGAGCAATTTCTGAACTCGGCTCTCCCATCTCAGAGGCACAGGGCTGACACCCAGCTGGAGCACCAAGACCCTGTCAGCCACCTGGAGTTCTGGAGGCGAGAATCATGCTCAAGGTGCCAGTAGGGTTGGCTTTTGCGAGAGTTCTCTTCTCAGCTTGCAAACGGTGGCCTCCTTGCTGTGTCTTCACATGGCCTTTCCCCTTGCAGCACTCTGGATAACACTCATATCATTCCTGTTAATAATCCACCAGACACAATACGGGTCCCGCCCAGGCCCCTGTAGGTTGTCTTTATTTTCTTAGTGGTTTCCTTTGCTTTTCAAAAGCTTTTAAGTTTAATTAGGTCCCATTTGTTTATTTTTGCTTTTATGTCTTTTGCCTGAGGAGACAGATCTCAAAAAACTTTGCTATGGTTTATGTCAAAGTGTTCTGCCTATGTTCTCTTCTAAGAGTTTTATGGTTTCTGGTCTTACATTTAGGTCTTTAATCCATTTTGAGTTTATTTTTGTATGTGGTGTGAGGTAATGTTTTACATGTAGCTTTACAGTTTTCCCACACCACTTATTGAAGAGATTGTATTTTGTCCATTGTATATTCTTGCCCTGTTTGTCAGAGATTAATTGGCCATAGGCTGTAGGCATATTTCTGGGCTCTGTAATTTTTTTCATTGATCTATGTGTCAGTTTTTGTGCCAGTACCATTCAGTTTTACTAAACGGTTTACTTTTTATTTTTACTCTTGTTGTTTTTATTTAGTAGTGGTATATATAGGATCTTTAAATTTTTATTTTATTTTATTTTTTGAGGTATAGTTGATATACAATATTATGTAAGTTTCACGTGTACAACATAGTGATTCACAATTTTTTAAATTTATATTCCATTTCTAGCTATTATAAAATATTGGTTATATTCCCTGTGTTGTACTGTATTTCCTTATAGCTTATTATTTTATACATAATAGTTTGTACCTCTTAATGCATTACCCCTTACACCGTGCCCCTTCTGCCTTCCATCTCCCCGTTGGTAACCACATGTTTGTTCTCTATGTCTGTGTGTCTATTTCTTTTTTGTTATATTCACTCATTTTAATAGAATAAAGGAAAAATTTGACCATTCAAATAGATGCAATAAAAGCATATGTTAAAATCCAGTACTCTTTCAAGATTTAAAAAAACCCACTCTTAGTAGGTAATTATTAGAGAAGGGATAGGTGTCTTCTTACCTCGATCAAGGATACTTCTAAAAGACCTATCTCAAAAATCATATTTAATCATGAGATTGTAGAAGTATTCCCATTAAAGAGAGGAATATGACAAAAGGAGCACTATGGTTGATTCTATAGCCAATGCAATAAAACAAGAAAAAGAAATAAGAGGTAAAGTCAATAGAATTCCTGCACAAAACAATGACCAATCAGAAATGTAATTAGAAAAAAGTCTCATTCACAATACCATAGAAGCTGTAAGATACCTATTCATAAATTCATCAAAAGATCTGCAGGTTTTCTGTGAACAAGATATTTGAGTGAAAGTTTTAATCCCTTTCACTTTCTTCCCCTTCTCCTTCTCTTCCTCTTCACCCCTTCTTGGTTAGTGATTTGCATTTACCTCCTCCCAGCTTACTTGGTCTCTATTTCAAAACTAGGTCTTATAAAAGCTACTCAGAGTTCTCCCCCAGGAGATGGTGGATTGTCACAGATCCCAGGACCTGGTATGAGGTTGTAGCTTACAAAGAGATGTACCCTTGGACAACATTTGTCACCTATAGCTTTTTGCTTCCTTTTCTCATCTGGGAGAGGAGTGGGGTAGTAAAGACTCCTAGATCCAGTCCTCTGCTTTGTGTGAAATATGTTAAACTCCTTTATCCCAGGAGTTGAACTCCTAGCCTCCATTCCCTGCTCCTGGCCCAGAGCACAGCAAGCTCACAGCTCCATCTGGGCTTACCTTTTGATGTTTGTGTCTTATTTCTGATCAATAGAGATGCATATCTCATACTTGAGCCTAGTTATGTGTTTGGGTTTTGTTGTTTATTTGTTTGTTTTCACTTTCTACTTCATTGCTACGTGTTTGAAGTAGTGGAATTTATCAAGCATGAATTCCTTGCCCATCTTGACCAGACATATTTCATCCCTTTTCTTGGAGAGTAAAGGGAAGGAGAGCATGAGAAAAGATACATGGTTCATCCAAATGGTTACCAATTAACCCCTGTTTATGTAACACCTATTTTAAAAATTCCTTTGGGAAATGGGCAAGATGAAATTGGAGGGCAGATCTAGATGAAATGAAGGAATTGGACTTGGTTTGGGAGAGGGGGAATGAGGGGAGGAAGGGAGGAAGAGGAAGCCTATTTATGAGCAACTGCTCCTCTGTGGGTATCTTCCCTGACTTTTGTCCCTTTTCTTCAGTGTGAACAAGAGCTCTTCTCCTTTCCCTCTGCTTTTTCTATCTCCTCACCTACTTCTTCCCTTTCTTCCAAGAAGGGGGAGAAGGAGGGTTGTGATTTATTTCCCCTCCTCTCCTTCTGGATTTTCACAAGGCAGAGACCCAAAGATGCTTACAGGAGTCATCAAGGCCCTTCCTTTTTTTCCTGAATAATGATCTCCAGGTTAAGAAACTGGTCAGAAATCAAATTCTCCTCAGAGTCTAGAGCAAGTGCTTGCATTTATGAACTCTTCTTCTTTTCTCTTCTGTAGTAGTTTTTTTTTTTTTTTTTTTTTTGGCCATGTCATGCAGCTCCTGGGATCTTAGTTCTCCTACCAGGGATCAAACCCGGGCCTTGGCAGTGAAAGTGCTGAGTCTTAACCACTGGACCGCCAGGGAATTCCTTCTCCTGTAGTGTTTTTGAATACCAATGTGCCAGGCTCAGAAAGCCCAAAGGAAAATTCATAGAAAAGAAACAAAAAATAATGTTGAGCCAACACCTAGTTCAGAAGTCATCCTGGAGAACAGATGGGAATCCTTCCTTGAAAATAACCAGAGAATACTCCCTCTGATTTCTGAGCTCCTCTTCCATCCTTCTCCTTTCCTTTCCCCACACTGCAGCCAGTCTCTGAACTCAGAAGCAAGAGCCATCTCTCTGTTAAAGAACTACAGTCCCTGTTTATTCCTGGTTCTCTTGTTTTTACCGTGAGGACCCTGGCTTTGGAAACATATCTGCTTTGGCTCCTGGCCATTATTTGCTGAGGTCACCTGAGGAGGCCAGTGCTGTCATCATGGCTACCAGTCTGTGAGGACTTGTCCTTGGGCTCATCCAAGCCCCAGCTCCAGGAGGCAACTGCAGATGTTTCTTCTATTTTTAGATCCTGGGATGTTGCCCGTGAATGAGCCAGTGACCTGGAAGAGCCAATTCTCCCTCCAGTCTCTATTTCTGACTCCCTCATTTCCCTTCATTGTTCTACCAGAATTTCCCCTGTCTATGGGACTGGGATGAAATGACCCAGAGTTAACTGAGCTGGACTTTGGTCTGGGGACACAGACCCTGATGTTTCAGGTACTTGCTAAGACTGTCACTACCAAGAATGGTTTTAAGTATAACACACTGGACTGCATGTTACATTAGGGTCTCCAAAATTTTTCACTGTGCTTTCCCATTAGTAAAACATTTTTAAGCATACACTTGCTTTGCTTGTGTATTTATTCATAAAGTTTATATGTGTACATTGATAATTATATATGTACCTGTTATAAAGCTTATATAGAAAATAGGAAATTTATAGACTGAGATAGTGCTAATGGATTAGAAGTTCTCATATTCTTCTGTTGTACCACGTAGGTCTTCTGGCACATCCCACTGTGGTAATCACTGCTTTTAGTGAAATGAGAACATATCTTCTGGAGACATTTGTTTTGAGCTGCAATGCTAGCTATTGTTGATTTGAGGAATAATGGAAAAGGTTTTTGTTGGCCAAAGTGTTTTCCCTTTCCCAATAAATAGTGATATCTGAAAATTCTAACACCATTTAGCTACTGGGAATAATTCTGTTATGAATATAGGTATACAAATACCCATTAAAGTCCTACTTTCAGTACTCTTGGGTATATATCTAGAAGTGCAATTGTTGGATCATATGATAATCCTATGTTTAACTTTAGAGGAAATGCCAAAATGTTTTCCACAGCAGCTGCACCGTTTTACATTTCCACCAGCAATGCACAGGGTTCTATTTTCTCCATATCCTAGCCAACACTGTTTTCCTTTTTTTTTTTTTTTTTGTGATAGCCATCCTAATGGGTGTGAAGTGACATCTCATTGTGGTTTTGATTTGCTTTTCCCTAATGACCAGTGATGTGGTATACTGTATTTTTAAATTGACTTTAATTTCTCAAAAAATTCAGCTGACATTTTAATTAGATTGCATTGATTTTATAGATTAATTTGGGAAAAATAGAGCTCTCCATTTATTCATCTTCTTTGTATCTTTTAAACAAGCTTTAAAAAATTTAATAGTTTGAAATTTATGCCTTTAGAAGTATGCACATTCTTTATTGGCTTATTCCTAGGTATGTTAGAGATGTTGTTGCTATCGTGAATAATATCTTATTTTCTATTTACTAGATAGTTATTACAGGTCAAAAGAAATGCTACTGATTTTTGTAGATTGATTTTGTATCCAGCCCCCATACTTAACTCTTATCAGATCTAACAGTTTTTCTTTGCAATCCTCATAGATGAGTATACAGTTTGCAAATAATAGCAATTTTATCACTTCCCATTCAATTCTTACAAACTCTTGTTTTTGCTGTTATAATGATTATTGAAAGTCTTACATAGCATTAGCTAGGATGCCCACAAAAGGTGATAGTAAACACTCTGTCTAATGTTTGATCTTCTCCACTGAGTATGATGTTTGCTGTATATTTTGGGTTTAGATCCTTTATTAAAGTAAAGGAGTTCCCTTTTATTCCTATTTTGTTCTGAGGGTATTTAATCTTAAATATATATGTGTAATTTTTATTAAATCTTTTTTTCTATCTATTGAAATATCATGTGATTTTTCTTCTTTGGTCTGGTGTGTAAATTATATTCAATGATTTCTCTTGTTAAATGATTTTTATATTACTGGAATAAACCTTACTTAATCATGATCTTTTTTTATATTTTATTTAATATTTTGGGATTTATAAGTGAAAAATAGCTGTTCTTTTATTTTCTTCTCCTATTCTTTTTAGGGATTGGGAATTAAACCAATGCTAATCTAACAGAATGAGTTGGGTGGCTTTCACTCTTTTTCTACTTTATGAAGCAAACTGTTCCAGACACAAGTACTTGTTTTTTGAAATATCATCTGTAAAATCACCTGGCCTAAGGCCTTTTTTCCAGCTTACAGATAGAGCTGTGTATCCTTTTTTGTTGTTGTTAATCTTTTAAATATCTTTATTTGTTATTAATTTATTCAAATTTCCTAATTTTTATTGGGTCAGTTTTATATTTTTATATATATTTTAAAATTTCAATAAAGTTTAATAGATTTTATCTTGATTTTTATTTTATTAGTGAATAGCTATTAATAATATTCTTTTATGGCTAATCTCTTTGTGTCTATAAGTATTTTCTTTTTTTAAATTCTGAATTTTGTATATCTGTGTCCTTTTTTACCCTTGATAAGCTTTTTAAAAATTTTTATTTTATCGAAGTATAATTGATTTACAATGTTGTGTTAATTGCTGCTGTGTAGCAAAGTGATTCCGTTATATATATATATATATATATATATATATATATATATATATATATATATATATGCACATGCATACTTTTTCATATTCTTTTCCATTATGGTTTATCACAGAATATTGAATATAGTTCCCCATGCTATACAGTAGGACCTTGTTGTTTATCCATTCTACATATAATAGTTTTCATCTGCTAATCCCAAATTCCCAGTCCATCTCTCCCTCACTCCCCCTCCCCCTTAGCAACCACAAATCTGTTCTCTATGTCTGTGAGTCTGTTTTTGTGTCATAGATAGGTCCCCTTGATGAGCTTTTTTTTTTTAAATTTATTTATGGCTGCGTTGGGTCTCCGTCGCTGCGTGCGGGCCCTCTCCAGTTGCGTCGAGCGGGGGCTACTCCTCATCGCGGTGCGCGGGCCTCTCACCGCAGCGGCCCCTCCTGCTACGGAGCACGGGCTCCAGGTGCGCGGGCCCCAGCAGTTGCGGCTCGGGGGCTCTAGAGCGTAGGCTCAGTAGCCGTGGTGCACGGGCCCAGCCGCTCCGCGGCATGTGGGATCCCCCTGGACCAGGGCCTGAACCCGCGTCACCCGCACTGGCAGGCGGACCCCCAACCACCGCGCCACCAAGGAAGTCCCCCCTTGATGAGCTTTTGATGGAGGTTAGTACATCTAGGAATCTTTTGGAAGGCCCAGCTTTTGGTTTGGTTATTCTTATCTATTTTATAGTTGCTGTTGCTGTAGTCCACTTGTTTATTGAATTCTGCCCTTATATTTTTTCTTTCTGATTGTTTCTTTGTATTTGGTCTATCATTCATTCTCTAAACTTTTGAGTTAAAACCTTAGCTCATTTGTTTTCAATTGTTATTTTTTTCTGATAAATGTGTTCAGAACTATTAATATTATTCTTTTTTTAACATCTTTATTGGAGTATAATTGCTTAACAATGTTGTTTTAGTTTCTGCTGTATAGCAAAGTAAATCAACTATACATATACATATACCCCCATATCCCCTCCCTCTTGTGTCTCCCTCCCATCCTCCCTATCCCATCCTTCTAAGGTGGTCACAAAGCACCGAGCTGATCTCCCTGTGCTATGTAGCTACTTCCCACTAGCTATCTATTTTACATTTGGTAGTGTGTATATGTCCATGCCACTCTCTCACTTCGGCCCAGCTTACCCTTCCCCCTCTCCGCGTCCTCAAGTCCATTTTCTACATCTACGTCTTTATTCCTGTCTTGCCCCTAGGTTCTTCAGAACCATTTTTTTTTTTAGATCCCATATATATGTGTTAGCATACGGTATTTGTTTTTCTCCTCCTGACTTACTTCACTCTGTATGACAGACTCTAGGTCCATCCACCTCACTACAAATAACTCAATTTCATTTCTTTTTATGGCTGAGTAATATTCCATTGTATATATGTGCCACATCTTCTTTATCTATTCATCTGTTGATGGACACTTAGGTTGCTTCCATGTCCTGGCTATTGTAAATAGTGCTGCAATGAAATTGTGGTACATGACTCTTTTTGAATTATGGTTTTCTCAGGGTATATGCCCAGTAGTGGGACTGCTGGGTCATATGGTAGTAGAACTATAAATTTTATCCTTAAGGCTGCTCTAGCTATGTCTCTTAAATTCTGGTATGCCCTTTTCTCATTATCATTCATATTCCAAGTATTTAATCATTTCCTCTATATTTCCTCATTAACCTGAGGATTATTTAGTGTTATGCCATTTGCTTTCTAGATGTACAAGGATTTAAAGTGATTTTATTAATAATTTATCATTTTAATCCATTGTGTTAAGATAATTAACATGTATAAGGTTGATTTTGGGGACAGTGTTGGGGCTCTCTCTCTTTGTGATCTGGTAAATCGTGAATTGTTTAAATGTTTCATGTGTGCTCAAGAAACGTGCTTTCTTCACTTGTTGGTTGATGTTGTAAAGTTCTTCCCACTTCCCATATAGTTACTATTTCAAATTTATCATTTCATTTAAATCATTTCATTTAAATATTCTCTATGATTGCTTATTATTTGTCTGCTTGTTCTATCAGTTTCTCAGATGGTTACAAAAATGTTTCTAATTACAATTCCTGTGTGTTTTTCTCTGTAGTTATGTTGTTGCATTTTACATCTTGAATCTATGGTTTTAAGGGCATGTAAGTCCACAATTGTTATATCTTTCTGATTTTGTTTTCTTTAAAAGCATCCCCCTTTATGATTTTTTTGCCTTGAATTCAATTTTGTTTGATATTAAATTTGCTCCCCAGTTTTATATGGTTCAAAATTGCCTCATATACATTTCTGTCCTTTTATTTGCAACTTTCCTATCCCCTTTTGTTTTATGAATATTCCTTTCAGAATATTGCTTTTAAAAAAAATCCAGTCTGTGAGTGTCTGTCTTTTGATTAGTGAGTTTAATTCGTTGCAAATTGTGTTAGTGTCCTAAGACTTCCATTACAAAGTACCACAAACTGGGTGGCTGGAAACAACAGAAATGTGTTGTCTCACAGTTCTGGTGGCTAGAGGCCCAAAATCAAGGTGTCAGCAGGGCCATGATCTCTCTGAAACCTGTGGGAAAATCCTTCCTAGTCTCTTCCTAGCTTCTGGTGGTTTGCTGGGAAACTTTGGCATTGCTTGGCTTGTAGCTGGATAACTCCAGTCTCTGCCTTTGTTGTTATGTGGCATTCTCCCCACGTGTCTCTGTGTTCCCATGGCTGTCTTCTTATAAGGACACCAGTTTTATTGGATTAGGGCCCCACCCTACTTCAGTATGACTTCATCTTAATTTAGCTAATTACATCTGCAATAACCCTATTTCCAAATAAGCTTACATTGAGAGAGGTACTGGGAGTTAGAACTTTGATATACCTCTTTTGGGGGGACACAATTCAATCCATAACACAAGTAATGTAATTTTATATTAGTATTCATTTCAGTTATCTTATTTCTAATTTATGCTTACCATATTTTACTTTATTCTCTTTGCTTTTTCCTTTTCTTGTCTTTCATTGGATAGAATTTTCTTCTATTGGTTTGAAAAGTCTGAATTCTATTTTTGTGCTTTTTATTAGTTATATTTAACTTATTAAAATCATATTTATGTTTATTTTTTCTCATTAATTCTATCTTATTAGGGACTCCATGAGCCCTTTTAGTCTGAGGTCTTTCATCTTTTTTTAATCTTGGAAAACCCTTGGGTTTTTTTCTTCAATACATTCCTTTTTTCATTTTTTCCTTTTCTTCAAGGCTTCCTGTTGTACAGATAGTGACACCTGTGTTTTTCTTAGCTTATTTTTATTAGCTTCAAATTCTGTTATATTTTCCAGCTCTTTACTCCTTCCCAATGACTTCTGGGAGAACCCAACAACCTGATCACTCAGCTCACCTATCTCTATTCCAATATAATTCATTTTTATTATTTATATCATTTGTTGAATTCTTTATTTCATTTATTAAAATTTTCACATTTTCTATTTGATCCTTTTTCATAACTACTTTTTTTGCTTCATCTTACCATCATCCTTCCTTTTCTTTATTTATTATGTTTATTTTTAATTATTAATATATTTATTCCATTAGTTCTAATTAATCTTGTATTGGTTGTACAGTTTGTTGTCTTTCTTTTTTGGTGGTGCTGCTTCTCAGGTATCTGATAGTTTTTGCCTGTGAGTTCATCTTCCCCTGGGGGTATTAGCTATCTTGGCTTGAATTGTTACTGAAGAAAAGACTGAGACCTAGGTCTCAGCACAAGCTGCTCTTGTTGGTTTAAGAAAGGAGAGGGGCAAGGAGAGGCACACACAAACTGGGCTTGCCCTCCTCACTTTGCTAACCTCTCACCGGGGACCCTACTTGTTGGCAGTAGGGCAGATCCCTGAGCACTCTTGTTTTCTGAGGATGTGTCTCCCTGATTTGTCACTGGCAAGCTCTGTGAGTACGGAGGGTTATGAAGGACAGAACTCTTAAGGCACCCAGTTTTCCTAACCCTCACCTCAGTCAGGCTCAGGCACTTTGACGTTTCTCCCACTTATTCTGTGGTGCCCACTGGAGTTGCTGTTTTTCTATCCCTCCTGAGAGGGGCCATGATGCACCCAGGACAGCAAGGTGGAAGCACAGAGTAGAGTTCAAAGAACCTTTCCTTATGGTGGTGCCTGAGCCTTTTATGTTCTGAGCTGCCTTTCTTTCTCACATCTTGTCATAGTCAGCCTCTGTCTCCCTACATCTCTTCACAGTCTCTCTTTTTTTTTTTTACGATATAGGTATTTATTGCAAAAATGATCACCACACAATAGTTACAAAAATAAATCTTGTTAATATCCATCACCACACATAGTTATAATTTTTTTTCCTGTGATAAGAACTTTAAAGGTCTACTGCCTTAGAAACTTTCAAACATGTAAGACAGTATTATTGACTGTAGTTAATGCTGTACATTGCATTCCCAGGAGTGCCACTCTGTTTTTATTCTAAGTTTCTTGATCTACTTCTGTCAACAAGTGTCTTGTTATCAATAAGGAAAATAATCTCTAAGCAGCTTCAAGTGGCTTCAGTCACTTCCATACTTCTCCTTTAAATTAAATGTCTTCACAGTCTTTAATTTGATTCTTTGATACTTTTCTGTTTACTTCTGAGGTATCCCCAGGGTTGGAACAGAAGAGGGAAAATGTGGAGCCCATTTTCAGCTTTACATCTCCACCGGCAGTGCTCCCTTTTCCTTCCCACACCCCCACCCCCCCTCCAGAGAAATGCTGTCCCCATCTTACAGTCCCCTATCCAGGCAACAAGGCTGTCTCACTGCTGTGTACCTTTGCTTGGCTAAATTAGTTACTGCTTCTTCATCTACTTTCCATCTTCAGAAATATCCTAAACCTTCCAGTCTACTATTGACTCTCCAGTTTTTATTATCCAGATGTGTTTATACTTCTTTTCTTCCGCTTTACTTTCATATTTGTAGGATTTTAGGAAGTAAAGGAATAGAAGCATTTGATCAATATGTCATGTTTAAACAGAAGCCCTCCAACATTAAATATTTATGTAACTAAATAAACTGATGTTCACATTTACCTGGAAGAAAAAAATATGGAAGAATAGTCAAGACAGTTTTGAAAAGAGAAGGGACTTGATTTACTACCACATACTACAGAGCCATAGGAAATAAAGCACTGTAGTATTGGCACAAGAAAAGAAAAAAGAAAAAATAGATTATTAGAATACAGACTTGAGGAGATGAATATATGTATTTAGTTTTTGAATAGGAATAAGCATTTCAAATCAGTGGGGAAATGGTGAACTTTCCATATCTATTTTAGGGACCACTAGTTGTCTGTTTAAAAATAAAATTAATGTGGATCCCTGTTATGGCATGGATCGTGTCTCCCCAAAAGATACGTTGAAGTCCTAACCCCTGGTACCTGTGAATGTGACTGAAGGTTAATTTTTGTGTCAACTTGGCTAGGCTATGGAGTCCAGTTTGTTGATCAAACACTAGCCTAGTTGTTGCTGAGAAGGTATTTTGTAGATGTGATTAAGATTTACAATCAGTTGACTTTAAGTAGAACAGATTACACTCTGTAACGTGGGTGGGCCTCATCCAATCAGTTGAAGGCTTAGAAATAAAACAGGTTTTGTAGAGAAGAAGGTGACTTTTGGAAAGCACCTAAGGATGGGGGCTGATTGCCAGGAGAATCAACCATGTGATTAAAGGGATGGAACTTTCAGTCCTATCCCCCAACTTTGGGGGAAGGGAGAGGGTCTGGAGGTTGGCCAGTGGTCAATGCTTAATCAATCATGCCTGTGTAATAAAGCTTCTGTAAAACCCCAAAAGGACAGAATTTGGAGAGCTTTTGTGTTGGTGAACACGTAGAGATTTGGGAAGCATGGCGTGCTCAGAGAGGTCATGGAAGCTCCATGCCCTTCCCACATAACTCACCCTGTGCATCTCTTCCATCTGGCTGTTCCTCAGTTATATCCTTTTATAATAAACTGGTGATCTAGTAAGTAAAATGTTTCTCTGAGTTCTGCTGGCCACTCGAGCAAATTAATTGAACCTAAGTGGGGGTTGTGGAAACCTCTGATTTATAGCCATTCAGTCAGAAGCACCGGTGACAATCTGGACTTACAGTTGGCTTCTGAAGTCGGTGGGGGGCAGTCTTATAGGACTGAACCCTTAACTTGTAACTCAAGAAGAGGGTCATTGGCACCTCCAATCTATAGCCAGTTTGTCAGAAGCACAGGTGAGAACCTGAACTTTCTATTGCATCTGAGGTAGAGGGCAATCTTGTGGAACTGAGCCCTTAACGTATGGAATTGGATGCTATATCTCGGTAGATGTTATGAAAACTGAGTTGAATGGTAGGACATCCAGCTGGTGTCGGAGAATTGTTTAGTGAGGTGGGGGGAACCCTACCACCGGTCTGAATTGGTGACCAGAACTTATTTAATGTGTATATTTTGTTTTCTAGAAAATTGATTGTTAAACAGTTGTCAGGACAAAACTGCTTATGAATGAAATTTTAATGTTAATTACCAACAACACATTAATATGAATGAATCTTTTTAAATATGAGTGAAAAACAAATCCCAAAAGATTAAATACAAGATGACAGTCTTTTATAAAGTTAACAGTAATTTTAAAACACTTTTGAAAGAAAACATATACTAATCTCTATTCACATTAAAAATTTTCCTTTTGGGCTTCCCTGGTGGCTCAGTGGTTGAGAGTCCACCTGCCGATGCAGGGACATGGGTTTGTGCCCTGGTCTGGGAGGATCCCACATGCCACGGAGCGACTGGGCCCGTGAGCCGTGGCCGCTGAGCCTGCGCGTCGGGAGCCTGTGCTCCACAACGGGAGAGGCCACAACAGTGAGAGGCCCGAGTACTGCAAAAAAAAAAAAAAAAAAAAAAAAAATTTTCCTTTTGAGTTGTAGGATTTCTTTATATATTCAGGATGCTAGACCCTTAGCAGATTTTCAAATATTTTCTCCCATCATGAGTTGGCTTTTCACTTTCTTGACTCTTTGACATTTTGCCTCATCCCCGTTGAAACTTGAATTAGCAGTCTCCCTTGAAGGAGATTACTCTTTAGTCCAAGTTCCAGGGCTCAGGGGAAGCCAAAAGTCTCCGAAGGTAGGAAACAGTTAACCACTTAGACTGAGGGAAGCATCAGTTTTCAGGTGAATGATAATTAATTAAACGAAAGTTCTGAATTCAATCAGGAGCCAATTTTGAATCTGCAGAGTTTCAATTAGCTGTGATTACAGCCAGAGACTGGAAATGCTGTGCCCTCAGGCCCCTCTACCTCCAGCACATTAGGGTCCAAGGGCAGTGTCTGGAGTGCCTGGTGTGGGCAGGGAGCCTTTGTAGACAGCTCAGGCCGAGTGGTGCTGCGACAGGAGTGGCAGGAGTCCCAGGGCCACAGCAATAATGCTGCAGGCTGTATTTCAACCATGAAAAGGGGGCCACTCCCCTTTCCATTTTTTTCAAGCCTGGATAAGTCTCTGAATGGTCTGTGGCCAAGGCTTTTCCTTTGGTTTGCCTAAGGAGCTCTCCTGCTAAGTGGAATCAATTTACTTCCTTTTGGAAGATTGTGAGTTTTAGCCCCTGTTTCTCCTGGGCAGGTGGGAGTTTCAGGAGGGCCTCCTCCTAAAGGATGATCTTGAAAACTCCAGAAAGTGCAGGGCAGAGCTGGAGGAGAGAGGAATGCCAGACACAGCCTTTAGTGGGGTGCTAGAGGGTCTTTTTTTCTGTCCGTGCTTCTGTTTTTTAAACATGCGTTGAGTGACTTGTACCATGGCATCTCATAGAGTAGGTACATATATATTGAACAAATGAGAGAGTCCTTGGATGGTAACTATTATAGTCCCCATATGAGGAAACCGAGGCTCAGAAATGTTAAAACCGCATGGATGCTAAGCAGAGGAGCTAGGACTATTGGACTTTAGATCTTGACTTTTTCCATAAATTGTCTCACTTTGGAATAAGGTTAATGAGTTTGTGAGGCTCATGTGGGAATCACACCTGAAGCACAAAATTGCTCACCAAAGATTAGTTCCCTTCCCTGATAGTCCAATCCATACTCAAGCTTCTGTAAGGCAAGTCTGATCCTTCTTGGTCAGCCTGGAATACCTTATCCTTATCTCTTACCTCCTACCCATCAGCCCATCTCACCTTGCTCCTCTCCTCCCTGTATCCAAACAAGGCTTTTAAAATCAGCCCAAACGTTGCCTCCTCCAGGTAGTCTTCCCAGACTGATCCCACTAAACTCCCCTGTCCCCTAGCTGTCAGTCCTGCTATGCCTGTTACAGGGCTATGATTCATTATGGTCTCTGTCACATGCACTCCTATGCACACCCAAACTTGAACGTTCATAGCAGCGTTATTCATAAGTGGGAACAACCCAAATACCCATCAACTGATGAATAGATAAACAAAATGCAACTTACCCATACAATGGAATATTCTTCGGCCACACAAAGGAATGAAATACTGATTCATGTGTGGCGGTGTTACATTCCATCCCTACTATGAGTGCACCAAGAGCAGGGCCTGAGACTTCTTCAGCTGTGTTTCCCTTCCATTCTCAGCTCTGCTGACCATGGAATCTGGGGGACAAGAGCCAACCACTAGGGAGGCCACTCCTGAGTTGGCCACCTGCAAGGTCCACCACAATATGGTGGATACAGTAAGAGAAGGAGTCCTCCTGAAACAGAACTTAGGTCCTCAAAGAGGTTTAGTAATTGTGTCCACAAAAAAACTCAGTAAGTGGAAGCCCTGCACCAGCCACCATTCACTCCTCACTGAGGAAAGTCTAGCCAAGGGTCAAGGTGACATGCATACCTGCTCTTCATCTTCCTTCTCCTCCCTTCTTTCACTTCCTGGTCAACTTCCTATTCAGATGGGGCTCCTGAGAACCAAGGGCTCTCCATAAGCAGCATGTGTGTGTGAGGGGGGACTGGATGGGGAGCTTGATGACCTGGATTCTACTTCCCACTCTGTCACCTCTCAGTTGTGTGTCCAGGCAGGAATTTCAGCCTCCTCATCTACAAATTACTAGAATGTAAGATCCTTCAGGGCCCATCTTGCAGACCTTCTGAACCCCAGAGCACTTAACATGATGCCTGGACTTAGCAAGTGATTAGCATGTTCTCACTTACCTGAATGGTGCCTAAAACCTACCTCACCTATCTTACAGGGTTGTACTGAATATCTAATGAGATCATGCCAGTGAAAGACCTTGAGAACTTGAAAGCCTTGCCAAGATAAGGCTTTACAGTTGTCGTGGATGGAAGAGACCATCCCTGCCCTGGGCAAAGTGTAGACAAAGATTGGCCTGGTTTTACACACTCCAGCAGGTGTTCACAGCAGCTTTATATGTCTTATATTTCAATTTTTGTGGTCACCAAAACTTGGAAACAACCCAATGGCCTTTAAGAGATGAATGGATAAACAAATTGTGGTATATCAACACAATGGAATGCTACTCAATAATAAGAGGACCAAACTACTGATGGAGAGTTCCTACTAAAAAATGTCATTCATATAAAATTCTAGAAAAAGAAAACTAATCTGTAGTGACATAGAACACATCAGCGGTTGCCTGATGGAGGGAGCAGAAGATAGAGGTGGAAGGAAGGAAGAATTACAAGGGAGCACGAGGAAAATTTTGAATATGATGGAAATATTTGTTGTCTTGATTATGGTGACCGTTTCGCTGGTGCGCGCAAGTGTCAAAATTCATCAGGTTGTGCACTTATGTGCAATGTATTATACTTCAATTAGACCTCAATGAAGCTGTTAAAAAGAAAGAGTAGCCTGGGATGGTTTTCCTCTCAGGGCTCTCTTTTCCCCTCCCTTTCTCCCCTTTTATGTTCTGAAGAGGTAGGCGTGTGGTTATTCCTTTTTGGGGTGAGAGGGGGTGGGGAAAACTCTTGTCTTGTTGAGTTTCACTGTTTCTTTCTGAAAGTTTCCCCTTACTTGACTGCAAGGAAACAAGCTTCTTTCTAATTTACTGTTATCTTTGTGTCTTCTCCCTTTCAAAGATTTTGGCTGATGGCCTTGGTAGATTTCTGGATGGGGACCATGGTTGTATGGTGGCTGCATCCCAAGCTAGTGTTGGATTCAGCCATTAGGACCATAAATAATCCATCACCCAGTCCTCCAATTCTTCTATACACCAGCCAGACTTAATCACTTGCATCCCATCCGAGCTGGCTATCACTGAGAACATGGCATCTTGATAATTTTCTCTTAAAAACATGATGTCATAATGATAATTTTCATCAGAGACTAGTCCAGATAAAACCTCTAGCTTCTCCAGAAACTCCAAGCTCTTTGGGGATGGCAGCTGGGGAGAAGCAAATGACTACAAAGTTTCTCAGCTCTAGAGACCCCTCTACCTATCCACAGTCAGTCACTGGGCCCTAGCAACCAACTTCAACTTTATTTAATGTCTGCTGAGTTTCTCTAGCCCACAAGTCCCTGAGTCCTTTCTCAGCCTGCTGCTTGGTTTTTCTTAGGGTCCTTCTGGTTTTACAGCCATGCATTCCTGCAGAGAGTAATAACACAACAGTTTCAACAATCTTCAACAATATAGAGACCTTGGGAGCTCTCTGAATGCACTTTCAGATATAAGATCATGCTTACCTTCACACCAAGCTAAGAAGGCAGGGATGGGTAGCTTATTTAGTAGATGAGGACAGAGAGTTGAGGGATTCAATTAGTATCATGTACAAGAGACCAGTTAAGGGTTTAGATGACTTGTCTCCCAGGTTGGAACCTTCTCCTCTAGTCTACCCACTTTTGCTGTGTTTGGGGGCCTGGCAGAGGGTGGGAAGCTGGTAGTAATGAGGCCTCTGCTCACTGGTCTGGGAACGATGAATAGGCTGGAGGCCACATGCCCTTAATCAGCCTAGTGCAATTCCTGTTGCCTTGGGATGGACAACCTGTCTGCTGCAAATACTACCCAAAAGCTACCCCTGCACTTCCCCTGAACAGGGAAGCTGATTTTTTGTATTCCTTTTTCCATAGACCTTCCTCAGCCCGATACAGCTTCTTCAGGAGCCCTGGAGATTTCTGGATGAAGGGCAGGGCAAGACAAATACAGAGGGAGAGGACTCACAGCAGCAGGTGCATCAGGACTATGTGTGCAGGTCCCAGATGGTCTCTCAACCACACCAGCCCTTCAGCAAGTCCTTCTCTTCAGAAGGGCACTATGTCTGTCTGTTGGGGCTGCTGTAATGAAATACAGACTGGGAAGCTTAAACAGCAGAAATTTATTTTCTCATAGTTCTGGAGACTAGAAGTCCAAGATAAAGGGGTCTGCAGGGCTGGTTTCTCCTGAGGTCTCTCTCCATGGCTTGCAGGTGGCCACCTTCTCTGTGTTCTAATGTGGTTATCTCATGTGCATGCACATGTCTGGTGTCTCTCTGCCTGTCCTAATCTCTTCTTACAAGGATACCAGCCATACTGGATTAGGGCCTACCCTAACAACCCCCATTTTTAACTTAATTACCTCTTTAAAGGCCCTATCTCCAAATACAGTCACATTCTGATGCACCAGGGGTTAGGGCTTCAACATATGGATTTTAGATGAACACAGTTCAGCCCATCATACACACAAAATCCCAGTTGGGAGGATGGAGGTCTGGCTTCCTGCAGAGGACATTCTGCTGCCCTCAGTGAGATCACATCCTCCAAACCCTGTCCCTAGACTCAGAATGATAGCTAAGATCCACCAGTGAGTGTAAGCCTCCTGTCCCACTGGGGTCACCCTGCCCCGGTTTCCCAGAAGTTGACCTGGGGAGATTCTAGCCCTGTATTGCACATAGGCCCTATCTCTAGCCTCTTGTCCATTTTCTTTTTTCCAAAATTTGCCCTCAGATAATATTAAAATAATAATATAATGGTTAACATTTATTGAAGCTTACTATCTGTTGGGATATATATTTATATATATTACTGAGTTGTATAATTATATCCACTATACAGATAAGGAAACTGAGACTTGGAGAGTCAGTTGTCCAAAGCCACACAGCTAGTTTAAGGGACCTTGGAAAACATTCACTCTACAGATGAGGACATTCGGTGCACAAAGGTCCTGTGCAGAGAGAGCCAGGTCCCATCTTGGACAAAGAGATCTTGGATGCTGTTGTGGGGACTCCAGAGGAGTGTGTGGCTTGGAGTCCTGAGTATCCCATAGAAATTTCCTCTGCACATCCCTGTGGTTTCTCAGTGTGGTGGGTGAGCTTAGGGAGGGACTAGCTCAGGGCTCTGAGGGGCAGAAAGAATAAGTGAGATTAACAGCAAAGTCTCTTTCATATAGGGAGACTAATTGGAATTTAGGGTGCTACACCCTAAAAAGACATCCCAAAGATAGAAAAGAGGCAGAGAAAGGCCTCTAAGATGATTCAGCGATGACCAGGGTCTTGTGTCAGAACAGAGCCTGAGATGGTAGGGATTTGATTGTGGGTCTGGAGGGTACCCTTTGCCTCTCAGTGGAGGGACAGCAGAGGAAATGCTATTTTATACAGTGGCTCAGAACAAGTATAACTTGTCACTGTGATTTTTTGTGCAGGCCAAAAATATAGTGAAAGGCCCAGAATCTTAGATCTGGGTGGGCCTTCTGGACTTAATAATAGGTCAAATGAATTGTTCATAGCAGGTGAAGTGGCTGAAGGGAAATTGTTCTGAGTCAGGTGGTGGGGGAAGGACTCCATTTATTTAACAAAAATGATCAGATATGGGTACCAGAACCTGCTCTGACCTTAACTAGCTGTGTGATCTTGACCAAGTCATCTAAACCTCTCTAGACCCCAGTTTCCTTCTATGCAAACTGAGGATGTTAACTGCATAATGTTTAAGGGCCCTTTCAACTCTAATATTCTGTGGTCCATGGGCAGGGAGAGATTATCAGAGGGGTCAGAGTGGATGATAAATGAGGTAGGTGATGCCAGAAGCAGCCTCCATGTATTTTGTTTAGAGAATATTTTCCATGAGATTACCTTCTCCAGACAATAACCATTGGGGTGATCTCCAGAGACTTGAAACCATTTGGGAAAAACCGTGGCCTGATCCAATGTAATCCTTTATAGGCCTATTTAGTGGCACAGATTGGAAGGCAAAATGGAATATTACCAGTGGAAGAAATAAACTTTGGAACAAGACAAACCTGGGTTTGAGTCTCAGCTCTGCAATTTCCTCATAGCATATCTTTGGGTAAATTACATAATCTTTCCGTCTTCAGATTCCTCACCAATAAAATTGGGATAATATACATTCCTCTCAGAGGTGATGCAAGAAAGAAATTAGATAATATATATAAGGCATTCAGAACAGTTTCTGGTAAGTTGTAAATCTTCATACTGGTTATATCTTCTCCCCCTTCTCCTCATCCTCCTCCCCCTCTGCTTCTCCTTCTCCCTCTCCCTCTCCTTCTCCTTCTCCTGCTCCTTCTCCTTCTTCATCTTCCTCTTCTTCTTCTTCCTTTTCTTTTTCTTCTTCTCCTTCTCCTTCTTCCTCTTCCTCTCCTTCTCCTTCCTCTTCCTCTTCTTCTTTTTCTTCTTCTTCTTCTTCTTCCTCTTCTTCTTCTCCTTCTTCTTCTTCTTATTATTTAGAATTTCACGGCAGGTATGAATTTCACAGCAGATATGGTGAGAAGAGGAGACAGTCTAGTTCAGCCAGGACAGGCTGTGTGATGCTCCCTCTCCAGCTTGTCCTGTCTCCCTGGATGTTGCAGGTTTCTATCAAACTGGAATCCAAAGCCTGTCAAGTAGCAAGATGGTTATTTGGTTAATTAATGGTCTACAAAAGAGCTGTGAGGCAGAGAAAGGCATTACAGAATAGGAGAACTTCCCAACTAATGCAAGTAAATCCATGGAGCGATTGAAGTGTAATTATATTTTTTACTGAAATATTTAGGGAGATCTTTTATTCTTCAGTAGAGTTACATTTAAGCTCAAATTACTTAAACAGTTGGGGGAATATTAAATGTTCTAACTAAATAAATAATGCAACTAATACTAATTATGCAGTTGACATCCACTGAGCTACAGAAGATGTAGCTGAGGAAAAAACCAACCACCAACAATTAATGTGGTAAGTGCTGATGCCGTTTCTGATTTCCTTAATAGAGCTGGACTATTTGTAAAAAATAAAGTGAATATCAATAATAATAAATGATCTGAATGAAAACTACCTCTGAAAAATGTTGAACGCTGTGGCTGGCCATTGTACATCCTGGAAGTTTTATTTGTGTCTCTGGAAAGAGGAGTTTCATTGCTAAGAGACTACATAAAAAATTTAACACTTGGTTTCTTTCTCTGTTGAAGAGCTTAATACCTCTTGTATGTCTCTGATGTTGGCTTGGAGAGTTATGGTGGCTGTGTTTCTGGGGACAGTAACCCTTGAGAATAGCAGGCCCACTGGCCTCGAGCTTGTAAGAAACTCGGACAGAGCATGAAAGGCACTGGTGACAGCAGAACCAGGCGGGGGTTCCTGATTTCAGCATAAAATTTGGCTACGGATTAAAAGGAAAAAAAGACATAATCAGCTGCATTCTACTGCCTAAGGTGCAAAAAATATTTTGATAAAAGGCAGACACCAAGTTCCAAAGCAAAAGGACCACACTGCACCAAGACTGGAATCATAAACTGGGGGAAACTGGGATACACTGGGACTGCCAAAGGTCTGGGGCTCATCTATACCACTTGCCTATCACCCCTCCCAGTCCTCCTGGCTCCTAGGCTGTCTTAGTTTGACCTCTGGCTGTCCTTTGTTATTTTCTAAACTTTATGAACTGACTTCGAATTTTTGTAGCTTTGGGAAGGAAAAGGGTGGGAATGGGACAAGGGGTCAGATTCTCCCTATCTTCCCACACAGACCTTCCTTCCTGCACAAGGGATACATCCTGGGAGAAGCTGAGTATCCCTGGGCTCCAGGAGCCCAGGACCCAGGAAGTCCTTTACTCCCTGAGGGCAGTGGTCTGGAGTTGACCGTCAGTCAACTCTGGTGACCTGCAACTCAGAGTGGTAGAGGAGAGTCTGAGAGAGCTGTAGTCATCAAAGGCCCACCAATCTGAGACTTTTTGAAGGCCGTGACCTGAGACATCCTGGAAGGTGACCTATATTTTGGATAAGAGCATGGGTTTTGATTCAAACTCTACCTGAGTTTGAATCCTGCTGGTCAAATTACGTAACTCTCTGAGGCTCAGTTTCTTCATTTGTAGAATGAACATAGCACATCTCCTTCCAGGATTGTGGGAGGAGACAGTGGGATAATCTCTATGCAGTCCCTGGCTCACAGTAAGTACTAGGCATAGGGTACCTATTGTTACTATTATTCATCTAATCTACCCGGCATCTTGTGTACTACCTGGTACGTAATCAACTGTCAAGGTATGTTTGTTAGCTCATTCCTGGGATCCAGGGTGCATTGTTAGGGGAAGGATGGTGGGACATGGGCATCAGGATACTGGGGAAGGAGCAGGCTCAGTCTGCACAGCCAAGAGGTCCATCCGTGACTTAAGCTGCCAGCTAGAGGGGGCTGGCAGTCCTAGTGGATCCAGATGTCACCTTCACTCAGAGGAGAGCTGGAATAATAGCTGGAAGGGAATATATAAGCATCCTCTTCAGTTTACAGTAGAGAAAACAAAGGCTCAGGGCTTAGTAGTTCAATTTCACACAGCCAGGAAATAGTGATTTCAGAGCCAGGTCCCCACTCAGCCTATTTGCCCACGGTGTGGCTCATTAAGGAGTATGACAGCCCTTCAACCTGAGATCTGACATCTCTAGTTGTTCATCTGACCCAATCTGCTGACTGTCTTGGTCCCAAAGTCCTCACGAGAAGGTTTCTCCAGCACTGCTTCTCAGCATATTCCAGAACCTCCTGGAGGCAGGCAGTTCTGACAGCCTTCCATGCTGCGGGCTTCTACAAGGGGAGTGTAAGGCAGCCCCGGATCTGCGTGCAGCATCCTGGGATGTGCTCCCTTGCCCTTCTCCAGTCTCTCCATTTGGGCTGTCCTGGCAGTCTTGCTGAGCAGATGAGGTGCTGCTGAAGCTGTGATGTGAGTTCTTTAAAGTTTACTTTGGAAACAAGGACATGAAGTTCTCGGGAACGTTGGCTCCCAGCTTGCTGAGCTCTGCAGCTCTCTGTGGGACTGGCTGCTGCCATCAAAAAGAATAGAGCCGTCATTCTGCAGTAGGGTTTCTATGATAATAGGGTTTTTGCCTCCCATTAATTGGAAAGGTGCTAATCTAATGACTCATGAGCTACATATAAGAAAAAAACCCCACCTGGCAATGAAATTGCATCGTGTTTTCTGAGTGCCTCATCTCCTTATTTCACTGGCGAGGGCAAGCTGGGGCTTAGCTGTATGGACCATAGCCCGGTCATCCTGGCAACCCCTGCTGGAGTGACCATGTACCCCTGCCTCCCATCTAAGTAGTCCAGTGATATGGAAATCAGAGGAGCGATGGACCCAGCCACATGTCCGGGGCGGCAAACCCAGCCCCAGGCCAGTGGGAAGGGAGCTGACACGTGCATGGGTTTGCGAAGGAGACAGTCACTGCCAAATTAGTGTTAGAATCTCCCAGGGACAGGTGAGCATGCAAGTGTGAGTGCACATGTGTGCATGTGAGTGTGGGTCTATGTGTACACATAGGCTGGTTGACCGTGTGGGCTTGTAGTGAGCGTGAGAGAGAGCGAGTGTGCGTGTATACAGGTGCACCTGACCTGAATGCTACTGTTTTGGGGGACTTGGGCTCTAATTATTTTTGCTTTCTCCATCCATGTTTTATCCTTTGAGCTTCAGGGACCGGAGCTTACTCCTGAGATCCAGTTCTCTGTGTCTTGGTACCTGGGGTAGATGACAGCTTGGCTGGGTCTTGCTGTGCAGTTGGAGTTTCAGTTGGGCTCCCTTTGGAGAAATGCAGCCCCTTTACCCTCAGTGGGGCAGGCAGTTGGACTCTGACCCTGCTTAGAAGTCATCTGGGGCTTCCCAGTACCTGGACCCCTCTCCAGGAGCTCAGGGGTGAGGTGCCTACTCCATACCCAGCCTTGCATCCCCTCTATCACCCCGCTGCACTCTTTTTGCTTGGGGACATCCCCCTCCTACTCTGGACTCCTGTCCTCTTCCCGTGGAATCCTACCTCAGTGCAGCCCCTGACCTTGGGGCACCCCCCAGGATCTCTGGAGCCCAGAAGGGCCAAGAGTCTTTCTTGCCATGGCAGTTCCCCCTCCACAACCCCACCCCCCAGCCTCCTTCCTGCTGGCAGCTCCCAGCCTGAGTCACAGCCCCCCTGAGGCTCTCAACGCCTCCCCCTCCCACTCCTTTCATTAACTTCATTGAAGCTAATAATCCTGCCGGCAATTCCATTGTCTCCTCTTAATTCCAATTTCCTTTTGTCTCAAGGGGCAAATCAGCAGAGTGAAATGGTGAAGTGGTAGGCACAGCCTCCCAGTATTAATTAGGGGAACATTACTGAGGAGAAATAAACACGCCTTCAGCATCAGGGTGCTGCTCCTGCCTCCCCTCTCCCCTTATGTCCTCTTCCTTCTTCCCCTCCTGAGCTCCAGCCAGATCTGGGAGAGTGTCCCAGGTTTGGAAACCTGCCAGTTGTCCCACCTCCACTTGCTCCCTCACCCCATCATCAAATCAGTCACTGAGTCACATAGATTTACCTCCTGAATATGCCTCAAATCCTTCCACAGTTCCCCTCCCCACCACCCCTGCCCCCACCCTGGGCCACTGCCCCAGGCCACACTGAAACCCAGCAGGAGCCTGCGGGGGGGGGGGGGGTGGGGGTGGGTGGGTGGGGTGGGGGGGGGGCTCCTGGGCACAGAAACCTTTCTGTGTTCCCTGTTGTCTGTAGGGAATAGATTCTAGCCTTCCCAAGACCTTCCCTGCGTTCCAAAGGGCAGGTTCAAACAATTGCTACTCAGGGAAGGGAGGGGATGCAGAGACAAGGGAGGAGCAGCCCAGAAACAACAGTGCAGCCTTGGGGCAGGTCCTGGTTCCACCTCGAGGGATACACGTAGCAATATCTTTGAGCTCTTCTGCAGAACGAAAACCCCCAACAAATGGAAGATGAACTACTTGATGAAGCATTCTTTATTCCAGATAGAAGGTCATAGTTTGATAACCTTGAGAACCACAAAAGCTCATCGGGAGACCACCTGAGGCCAGATTAAAGGAATGCAGACCCTGCACACACCCTGATCCTTAGCAGCAGCCCTCCCCTTGAACCATTGCTATATAACTCCTCACCAAATCCCCCCAGCTTGGGACACTCAAGGTTTTGTGGGCATAAGCCCGCTGTGCCCCACTTAGCCTGGCAAAGCAATAAAGCTATTCTTTTCTACTTCACCCAAAACTCTGTCTCCAAAATTTTGCTCAGCACCGGTGCACAGAGGCCTAATTTTCAGCATCAACACCACCAACCACCTAATTTTCAGCATCAACACCACCATCAACTCCCACCCAGGTGATGGTGACAGCCTCCTAACTGGCCTCCCTGCCTCCAGTCTTGGCCTCATCAAATCCTTTCTCTATCCTACAGATGCAACACACACTGCCCCTTCTGGGTACATATCCTGAGGGAGTACCACACAGCCATCCCACAAACGTTCTCCATGTCACCTGCTGAGCTCCTGTTCCCTCTCCGGTTTCTTGGGCATCCTTTCCTCCAGGAAGCCTTCTCTGACCTGCAGGACTGGGCTGTGTTCCCATAGCAGTATAGGCTGATCCCAAACATCTCTTTCGTTACACTGGATTACAGCTGCCTGGGGCTCATCTAGCTTTCCCACCAGGCTGCATTCCAGGAGAAGGAAGGGTTTTGGAAAGGGAGGGGGGTGGGTGGCAGTGACAATGATTCATGCCCTCTAGCTGTAAGTTTTGAATAGAGAAATAAGCACAAGTGTCGGATAGGCTCTTATTATTATTAGGCTTTTTATTATTGCTAATAAAGCTAGATTGAGGAAAATGACTTGGCCCAAAGACAAAATGAGCTCTCTGTTCCTTTCCTCCTGGGTTGAGACTACCCTCCCGTCAGAGCAGCACAGCAGGACAACTGCAGGTGCAGAGCAGCTGGTCGCAGAGATCTTACTAAATGGAGCAGCTGGCCACAGAGATCTTACTAAATGGAAGGAGGAATGGGAACAGCAACTCCAAAGGAGCAGCAGACGTGGACGGTCACATATCTGCTTGACCCTTTTCCAGTCTCAACAATCATAGTCACTGCTTCTTCTGAAGGTGAAATAGCAGTTTCTGCCCAATGTTAAAAGATAAACTGAGGCATATTAAAAATTGTAAGAGTTTATGTAAGCAAAAATTGATCAGAATTGGGCAGTGCCCAACTGGAGTGGTTAGGAGCTCCACCAACAGGAGCTGGGGCAAGATTTCTACAATACATTAAAAAAAAAAAAAGAACTGAAAAGGTAGTCTCCCTTAGTAAAAAAAAAGAAAAGAAAAGAAAAGAAATGCCCAGTGCTGGGATTCACTGTGGGGTAGGGAAGCACTTGCCTTGGGCCAGGGGAAGGGTGGGGTGGTCAGAGATGGCTTAAGGAGATGTTTTGGTTCCATAGAATTTTCTAATAAGTAGCGCTAACCAAAAAGGAAAGAGCAATCTGGAAGGATAGTGGCTAACCAATGGCAGATCCCTTCCAACTCTGCACCTCGTGGTTCTCAGCATGGGGTAGGAATGGGCGGTGGTGGTGGTTAGGTCTGACTAGCCCAGGCCTCCACCCCACAAAGCAGATCGGATGCTGCCAGGAGCTCACCTGCATCTGCATCCTTATTTGGTCCAATACTACGAAGCCAGGCTGTGCGAGCCTGCCACGCTTGCTGAACTTCAGCTGGTGACCTGGCCTTAGACTGAATTCTTTACCTGCTTCAATGTCTTGCCAGGGATTGAGGAGTGGTGGTTAGAGGGGAGGATTCCCTGCCTCTCTCAGAGTTCGACTCTGTTGTGATCCCAGAACTGTCCGCTGAGCTCCAAGGCGCTGTGACTGTCTACGGAGAGGATGTAGGGGATGATGAGAATGATGGAGGGACCCCGAGCACCTGGGGAGGGTGGTGTGATGCCCGCCCGTGTACGTAGCCTGTCTGCTGCCTGTTAGCACTTTCCCCAAGCTGGAGGTACAGCTTGACTAGCTACACGTCCCTCCTTTCCTTTAACTGCTCCTCCCAAAGTGCGTCCATCCCAGCAGCGCTCAGAACAGTGCACTCAAGGGTGGTAGCAACTGCTCTCTTTGGACCATGAAGAGTGAAATCTGAAAAGGCTACATACTGTATGATTCCAACTACATGACATTCTAGAAAAAGCAAAAGTATGGAGGCAGTAAACAGTTCAGTGGTTGCCAGGAGTTGGGGATTGGGAGGATGGATAAGTGGAGCACAGAGGATTTTGGGGGCAAACTACTTTGTAAGATACTGTAACGGTGGATACATCATTTTACATTTGTCTAAACCCATGGAATGTGCAACGCTCAGAATGAGCCCTAATGAAAACTATGGACTTTTGGGGATTTTGATGTGTCAGTGTAGGTTCATGCTTGGTAACTAATATACCATTCTGGTGGCTCATGCTGTTAATAGGCAGGCTCTGCATGAGAGGGGGCAGGGGTTATATGGAAAATATACCTTCCCCTCACTTTTGCTGTGGGCCTAAAACTGCCCTAAAAAATAAAGTTTGTATGTTTAAAAATAGCTTCAAATTCTTAGACACTCTTCCCATTGAGAAGTAGTGTCTATGTCTCCTCCTTTGAATCTGGGTGGGATTTTGACAGCTTTGGCTCATAGAATACAGAGGAAGTGATGCTATGAGGCTTCTGACACTAGATCATAAAAGGGCTTGCACCTGGTTCTCATGGTACATTCACTCTCTTGTAGTTCCCAGAGGGAGAACAGCTAATATGCTTCAGGAAGTCCAAACCAGATGCACCCATGTAGGCACCCGGTTGGTGGTCCCAGCTGAGCCCAGCCTCATGTCATCCCAGCCCAGGTACTGGACACGAGAGTGAAGAAGCCTCCAGATAATCCAACCCTGTCTGATCACACGCTGCCCTTCATTGTTTGAGTTTCTCAGATAAGGCCCCAGACATCACAGAGCAGAGAGAAGCCATTTCTGCTGTTCTCCACCCAAATTCCTGCCTATAGAATCTGTGAGCATATCAAATAATTTTGTCTTATGCCACCTACTTTGGAGTGGTTTGTTACATAGCAACAGATAACCAGGACATCATGCCAGGTCAGAAGGTTACGGGAACTTGCTTTCTCAGACTTTCCCAGTATTGTTTCTACTTCCTCGCAGGCAGAGAGGCAAGGTGTGGGCTGCTGGGGAGCAGGTGCAGATCGGTCGGTGGATCGACTGCCAAGACTGCATGCGATGGCCGGGCCACTTTACCCTTCCTTCCTGCCAATCACTTGGCTGCAAGGGGAAGTAAGTGGTGCCATTAATCACCCGTTACCTTCTTTCCTCCCTCCTTCTGTCTGAAGGGGGCTGCTCACAGGTCTGGGAGCTCAGCTATGAGACACGTGGGGAGGGCCCTGGTCCCTGGGGTCTAATCAATAGCTGCCTCTGAACCAGCTCTTACGGGCTCTTAGTACATCATTTACAAAATGACTGTATTGACCACAGGAGAAGATGATTGCCAGAGACAAATGCCCCCTTTGACATGCTGCTCTCTCTGGGGCCCTGACAGGACTAGTGAGCCTCCTGTGTGGATGTGGCAGTGATGTGCCTGGCTGTGGGGAGGGGTTGGTACACAGCAGTCAGGGACTGGATTGGGGAGATGCCAAAAAGTGTGTGTATGTGTGTGTGTGTGTGTGTGTGTGTGTGAGAGAGAGAGAGAGAGAGAGAGAGAGAGAGGGAGAGAAAGAGAGAGAGAGAGAGAGAGAGAGAGAGAGAGAGAGAGAGAGGGCTCTGACCTACTAGAGCCCAATTAGGTCCCACCTCTAAGTCCTGTGTGGGCATCAGACAAGGCTGTGAAATATTGACAGGGTCAGGGCTGCTGCTTTTTATTCCTTTTTCTCTTTTTCTGGGGCCTGGGAATGATGGAGAAAATTCCTTCCCAATTCCTTTCATTAACCACCTCCTCTAGGAGCTGAGTAAGATGAAAATGAACCGTCAGTGCTGACTACAAGCACCAGGGAATGTGAAGGAGGAAAATAACTGACCTAATTGGTACAAGAGTAGAATCTGAGAGACCAATTAGGTCACCAATTAGATTGTTGCTGCATGATACATTTTTAAAATAAAGTACAAATGGGAGCATATCACAGCGCTGTTCTGCCCCATGCTTTTGTGTTTTTTTTTACCTTATGTCTTGTAGACTATTCTATATTGGCACATACGGCAGTCCCTCACTTTTTAATGAACATATATAAAATTGTATTTAATGGGTATACTGTCATTGATTCAATCAGCTTCCTACTGATAGATATTTAGACAAGCATTTCTCAAACTTTAAAGTGCATATGAAGCAATCATCAGGTGATCTTGAGTAAATGCAGATTCTGATTCCGTGGGTCTAAGGGGGGGCCTGAGATTCTTCATTTTTGACAGCTCCTGGGTGATACTCATGCTTCTGGTCCATTGACTGCTCTTTGCATAGAGAGGATTCAGACTGTTTTCAACACTTTGCCATTATAAACAATGTTGCAATAAATATTTTTGTAGGTGCCTTTCATAATGTGCAATTCTATAAATTGATAGAAATAGAATTTCCGGACCAAAGATATGTATGTGCCGTGGTAATCTGATAGATTTTGCAAATTGCCCTTCATAGAATGTTCGCTCTGTCAGTGCTGCCTGCAAGAGTTGCACCCACACCTTTGTCAATAGGAAGTATTATTACACAAATGTGCTTCCATTTCTTTTTAATATTTTTACTTTTTTAAATGAATTTAGGTATTATATTATTGATGCACAGATATTCAGGACCGGTAGAGCTTCATGGCGAATCATTACTCTTTTTTCTTAATGCTTTGCCCTTCATCCCAACTTCAAATCTGCATTTGCCTGGTGTGCCTTTGTCCCTGCTTTCCTTTATATTTCTGTGTATTTTTATTTAAGATTTTTCAAACTTAAAGTTAATTTATCAATTATTTCACTTGCATATGCATATTAAAATGTCATATATTATGTAAAATCTTAATTTAGAAGCGCTGTTTCCCCCACCCTCATTATTTCATGAAATCTTTTTGTTCAGACTCTTCGCATGCATTTTTAAGATTATGGTTCTCTTCTCCATCATTAGAGATAATGTTCTGAGTCATTTATCCCAATTTTCCAGAGCACATCATCTTCACCTCCTTCTAAAAGTTGACATACCACAATTTTTTGTATCCATGTGTAATAATGTCGCTGCCAAAGTTACCCCAAGCCATCGGCTCTTTAACATTCAGTTGTTTTATCTGTTTGGCCTGTGGGGGTCTATTTATGAATTGCACAGTGGAGCTATTTACTGTTTTCTTTTCCCCTTTCATTTATGTTTTTTATAAAAACACATTAGAATAGATATAAATGTATAGATAGAGATGTCAAACGTTCTATGAAGCTTATATTTTAAAATATGAAAAGAAAAATTGATCAGTCCTTTGCATACACAGCTTCTGCATGCAGACAAGGCAACCGCTTTAAGTTCTTTTGGCTTTTCTGGCATTTTCTCCATATATCTAAATAACACACTTATTGCTACTTTTTTAATGTTGTAAAGTTTTAGATACTATCTATTGACTTCCTACAATGGAAAAGTTGGATTTAACCCTTTCACTCTGCTCTTCCCCATTTCCCCTCTCAATTCTTTTAATATAGCTATAGCACTTTTTTTTTTACTAAATAAATATTTAATGTACCTAGTATTGTGGTTATCTATTATTTAGAGTTGAGCAATGTGGTAAATCATGTTGTTTCCTTTTTGTATTTTTTCTGCAGTTACTATTCAGCTTTTTCTTTGTGTCCATTTCTCTGTATTTCTCGTTAATTGACTCCCAACTCTCTGGCACAAGTATAATTCTTGTCTCAGTATTCAAAACTCCAGTAAGGGATCCTCCTGGAGGCCCCTGGCCTCTTGTTCTTATCCAGATTGGTCACTCTCTTAGCTCCCTTCACAGCCCCTGGGGACCCCCTCTGTTCTCTCCTGTGTTGGATCCCCTGTCTTCTGGCTTTCTCTTTGTTTGCTCTCATTTTGGTGGAACTGTCTTTTAATAGCTTTCAGAGAAAAGGTGCATGGGAGATCAAACTTTGGAGGATTTTCATCTCTGAGAATGTTCTTATTCTACCTTATAGACATCAATAGCTGATTGATGGGTTTGTTAGACAATAGAATCCTGGGTTTGGTATAATTTTCCCTTAGAATTTGAAGGACTGTTGTCTCCTAGCTTCCAATATTGATGTTCTTTTTTAAAAAATAAATTTATTTATTTTATTATTTTATTTAATTTATTTATTATTTCTGGCTGCGTTGGGTCTTCGTTGCTGCACGTGGGCTTTCCTCTGGTTGCGGCGAGCGGGGGCTACTCTTCGCTGCAGTTCGCGGGCTTCTCATTGCAGTGGTTTCCCTTGTTGCAGAGCACGGGCTCTAGGCGCGCGGGCTTCAGTAGACGTGGCTCGCGGGCTCTAGAGCGCAGGCTCAGTAGCTGTGGCGCACGGCCTTAGTTGCTCCGCGGCATGTGGGATCTTCCCGGACCAGGGATCGAACCCGTGTACCCTGCCCTGGCAAGCGGATTCACAGCCACTGCACCACAGGGAAGCCCGATGAGAACTTGTTCTGCTACTGGATCCTTTGGATGTGACCCCAACTAGCCTGTCTCCCTTCCCATCAGTGCATCACCTCTCTGGATGCCTGTAGATCCCCTCTCTGCCCTGGTATTCTGAGGTTTGCTGATGGTGTGCTCGGCTATCCATTTTCTTGTATTGTGCTGGGCTCTAGTGATAGGACCTTTCAATATGGAAACACAGCCTTCAATTCTAGGAAGTTAACTTGCACAAGTGCTACATTTTTTAAGTTCATTCTTTTTGTTCTCTCTTCTCTCTTTCCAAAACTCATATCATTATTATTGGACATTTGACCTTCAGGAAAAATCCTTTTTTTTCTCTTTCCTATTTTCAATCTGTTTATCTTTTTATTCTTCTTTCTAAGAGATGTTATCTTTATTTTCTGACGCTTCTACTGATTTTTTAGTTCATGCTATTTTATATTTTTTTGTTTCCTCAATCCTCCCCCAACCTCCCCACACATTTTTTTGTGGTGGAAGGACACCCTGTTCTAATTTCCATGGATGCAATTGCTTCTTTTTATCTCTCTGAGGATATTAACTATAATACTTGGGAAGTTTTCTCTGCTCCTTACATTGACTCATTTTTTAAAGTTGTTTTTCTATTTGTTTCATATCTGTGTTTCATATTAGAGACTTTCTTATATCTGTTGATTTTTTTAAATTGAAGTATAGTTGATTTACAATGTTGTGTTAATTTCTGCTGTACAGCAAAGTGACCCAGTTATACACATATATACATCCTTTTTTTAATATTCTTTTCCATTATGACTTATCACAGGATATTGAATATAGTTCCCTGTGCTATACATTAGGACCTTGTTGTTTATCCATTCTAAATGTAATAGTTTGCATCTACCAACCCCAAACTCACATCTCCCTCACTCCTCCCCCTTGGCAATATCTGTTGATCTTTGGCTAAATGTTGATGTTTAAGAGTGAAACATTACAGCGTGGATTGGAAGTTCTGGTACATGGGCCAGATTGCCCAGAGGTGGTTTTCACTGGGGGCTTACTGGGCAGGGACCAGTCTGCATCATTGAGGACTCCCCATCCCTCTGCCATGACGTTCTCTTTTCTCTTGACCAGCCAGTTTCAACAGAGCAGAATCTGCCTTGTCTCCTGCCCTGGCTGGTGGGGTAGGAGTGGAGAAACACATCTAGATGCCTGGTTCTGGGAGCAAAGTGGGGAAGGAGGGCCAGGGAAGCAGGGGTGGTCTCACCACTTGACATGTAGACCTTCCGGTGATGCCGTATACAGTATGGCAGGCCCACTTTCGGAGTCCCTGTGGACTAGACCTCCTTCCTGTTTGCCTGGCTGATGGGGGTGGAGAAGCTAACTGCTGCTGGAACAGACTTGAGGACAATCCCATTGATTTCAGCCACGACCACACACTGCTGTGGATGTCCTTGGTGCCTCTCCATCCTGAGTTTTCTGGGATCCATGCACTAAAGCAGCTTTGCTTCTGCTTCCCCACTTCGCTGCCTTCCATGCTCTTTTAGGCCCAACTCTTTTTAGTTGGCTAAGTTTCTTCATGCTTCTGCTGCTTTTTTTTTTCCCCCAGAATTCTAAAATTCTGTTTACATCTGCTCTGGTCTCCTCTCCTGTTCTCTTTGTTGTGGTTTCATGCTGTTGTTCTCTTTTATGTGGTTTTCATCCTTTTGCTGTCACTTTTTTAGTCACATCAGGGAAGAAATGGAGATAAATATGTTCATAACTCTACGTTTAGCTGGAACCAGTCTGTCCTCTAATTTCTACCCTTTCTGAATCACTTTTGTTTTAGGTGTGTCTTAGAGTAATCTTTTCAAATAGCAAGCCTGGTCTTACCTCTCTTTAATTTAAAATCAAGGCTCCCAATGTTTTCCTAGGATGACAACCCAAAGTCTCTGATGTGGCTTAAAGGCCTGCCTGCTCCATCTCCTGCCTCACTTTTCCCAGGACAGTGCTCCCGTCACTTACTAACATGCTGTTCCCTCTGCCTGAATGCTTGTCCCTCAACCTCCCTTCCCCTGGTTAATTTCTGTCACCCTTCAGTGGTCATCTCAAATCTCCCTTCTTCAAGAAAGTCTCTCCTGCTTCTAGACTAGGTGAGTTTCCTCGTTACACTCCCTAGATGCCCTCTGTACCTAAGTTTAAACACCTAAGGACTTGCTGGATGTCTGTGTCCTTCACTGAGGTGTAAGTTCATAGCTTTAGTAGTGAGTTTAGCTGGGAGGTAGTGGGTAGAGCTGGGTTCTGTGAGGCCAGGAAGGGCCTCTGTCTTCTTCAATATTGTGTCCCTGTGGCCAAGCAGAGTGTTTGCACAGAAAGGATAGCTGTTGAATGAATGAGTGAGTGAATATGTACCTGGGCCTTAGAGGTGGCCTGGCTCAGCGTCTGCTTGTTACAGCTGCAGCACAGGTGCACACACTTTCATGTATAATGCTAGTAACAGCCCTCTGAGGTGGTTACTGTCAGTCTCGTCTTATAGAGGAAGAAGTTGGAGTTCAGAGAGTGAAAGTAACTCGCCTAACATCACACAGCTAAGCTATAGAGCTGGGATTAGCACTCAGGTCTATCTACCACCAAAGCCTATCAATTTCTTCACTCCACGGGCCCTGAATGATAACATTTGGCTCACCTTTGCCAGGAATCAGGGGAATGAGTGGATGAGTCAGCCTGTGCTATTATAACGACCCCCTAAACCTCATGGCTTACAACAAGTAACGGTTATTCTTTATGGGTCTGCAGGGTGGCTGTGGCTCTGCTGGGCCTGGCTGTGCTTGGCTCTGGGTGGAAGGTCAAGTTCAGGTCTGCTCCTGCTTCTCATTCCAGGATTAGGCTGAAGGAGCCTCCATGCTCTGGGGCATTTTGTTCTCATGGTAGAGAGAGGAAGCTCAAGAGGGCTACCATAAATGTACAGCCCTTCTGGAAGCTTTGGACCCATGTGCCACGTCCATTCACATTCCATTGGCGAAAGCAAGTTGGCCAAGCCCAACGTCCAAGGTGTGGGAGGTGTCTCCTTCCATGGCGGTGGGGCTTTAGAGAATGAACAGTTGCTGAACAATAATACAACCTTGCATAGTGAGAGACAAAGTGGCCTCCATGGACAAGGACAACATTGGAACCCACTTCCTAGGGGCTTCCAGCCCCACAGTGATGCCCCCTGAGAAGACCTTTCACGGCAGCCATGTGTTAAGCACCCACCATGCCTAAGTGGATCTTGTTCTTACAGACACCGGAACCTCCCTGGTGAGGAGGTACGGAATGTTAGACTAATTGAAGTATAGTTGATTTACAATGTGTTAATTTCTGCTATACAGCAAAGTAGTTCAGTTATACATATATATACATTCTTTTTTTGAAATATTCTTTTCCATTATGGTTTATCATAGGATATTGGATATACTTCTCCATTCTGTATAGTAGGACCTGGTTTATCCAGTCTCTATATAAACGCTTACATCTGCTAACCCCAGCCTCCCATTCCATCCTTCCTCCAATGCCCTCCCCCTTGGCAACCACCAGTCTGTTCTCTTTGCCCCAATTCTGTTTCATAGAATTTGTGTCATATTTTAGATTTCACATATAAGTGATATCCTGTGGCATTTGTCTTTCTCTTTCTGACTTACTTCACTTAGTATGGTAATCTCTACTTCCTTCCATGTTGCTGCAAATGGAGTTATTTCGTTCTTTTATATGGCTTAGTAATATTCCATTGTGTATATGTACCACATCTTCTTTATCCATTCATCTGTCGATGGGCGTTTAGGTTGTTTCCATATCTTGGCTATTGTGAATAGTGCTGCTATGAACATTGGGGTGCATGTGTCTTTTGGAATTATAGTTTTGTCTGGATATATATGCCTAGGAGTGGGATTGCTGGTTCATAGGATAATTCTATTTTTAGTCTTCTGAGGAACCTCCATACTGTTTTCCACAGTGTCTGCACCAGTGGGCATCTGTTTTGATTGGTTGATGCTCATGCAGTTATTAAATATATGTGTACATGTAAGTTACATATTTAATCCTTTTTCTGACCTGGCCCCTCACCCCCTTCTCCAGGACTGGATGCTTCTGTAACCAGGACCTGCCATGTCCACCGAGAACCCCAGAGGGGAAAAGCATGGAAGTGAAAGCAGTAGAGCACAGTTAAACACAGAGAAGAACTTCCTGTCTGCCTAGGTTTCAGATTAAAATGGGAAGTTCCTTTATTAATGTAACAAACATTTTTTAGATAAATTTCAATGCTTGACACTTGAAATGCTGGGGTTGGGGGTAGGAGGAAGGCAGGTAATATTGCACAGCCGCTGGCTGGGTTTGAGAGAAGCTCGCTTTCTGTCTGAGGAGATGTCGTAGCAGATGGGGCCCTTAGGTGCCTTGCAGGTCAACCCTTCAGACAGACCCCATTAGTGAAGTAGCAGGGCTGGGGCAAGATTCCTGAGTAAGTGCCCTCTACTGTCTTCAGAGAACACGGAAAATCAATTTTGAGACTTAACCCCTGGGTGGTGAGAGGACAGACGGTCGGTGGCTGCCCTGGAGGGTGACATTATCTGTCCCTGGTTGAGCATGTGCGAGTCAGTCTCCTTGGGGCCCAGAGGAGGCCTGGACTCCGAGCCCCTGTGCAGAGGCTGGACTCACCTCCAGCCCCACTGATGCCGGAGGCTGGGAGCTGGGAAGTGGGGTGGGCAGGAGGGAACTAGCCGCCTTTGTGGCTGATTTAATCATACCAGGGTGTGTGGGGGGAGCCCGTGTTCCTTCTCTCTTGCTGAATCCAAACCATATTAGAAACAAGCCTCTCTTGGGGCCTCTGTTGATAGTAAGGGGCTGTCGCCACTGCCTCGAGTGGGGATATCTATTCGCCTTTCATTCATTCCTCCTCACCCCTATATCCCTCCTCTCCTGTTCCCACGCCTGTGGACGGCAGGAGGAAAGAATAGAAAGCTGGTTAACGTGCGTTAAAACGGACGATCAAAATAAGGATTTAGGGGCTTCCCTGGTGGTGCAGTGGTTGAGAGTCCGCCTGCCGATGCAGGGGACACGGGTTCGTGCCCCAGTCTGGGAAGATCCCACATGCCGTGGAGCGGCTGGGCATGTGAGCCATGGCCGCTGAGCCTGCACGTCTGGAGCCTGTGCTCCACGGCGGGAGAGGCCACAACAGTGAGAGGCCCGCGTAACGCAAAAATAAATAAATAAATAAATAAAAAATAAATAAGGATTTAGCTTTTTAGGAGCTCATTGCCTGGGCTTCTCTATGACCCTCAACCTGGTGCCTGGGCTTCTCAGGGAGGAGGAGGGGTTTGTGAGCCTGGTGAGAGGTTCTTGTTGTGAGGCTGGGAGAATCCATCATGCCAGGGCCCCGGGCCTATGTGCAAATCCCCCCACTACAAGGCATGGCTCTAGAGAAGGTGTCCCTGCTCTGCCAGTTTTGCTGTTTTAACTTAGGCGAGTCCCGTCACCTCTGGGCTTCCATTTTCTTAGCTGCACACTGTCAATATAGGTCTGTCCTCACAGGCAGTAATGAGGGTTAGGAGAGAGAAGGGCTAGGAAAGCGCTTTGAGGATGGCTAAGCAGGGAACAGGTGTTGGGGATGGAGATTACCATTAATATTGCCAACCCCGCTCCTCTGGAGATGAAGGGAGTGAGGTTAGGAAAGGGACCCCCTCCTCCTTTCCACATGGTAGTGGGCCAGTGTGGAGTCCTGGGGGACGTACTGGAGGAGAGCCGGACCTCCAGGCCCCATGCCCTGCAGGAGCGGCTGTTCAGTGACAGATGCTCCACGTGGGTGCACAGCCCTGGGCTGTCTGTCTGCTGGCCTCTTCAGCCAGAGCACATTAGTAAAACCTCCGCGTGGCGCCAGCTCTCTCTGCGGGGCCCTTGATTAGGCTCGATCTCTGGGCTAGGAATGCAAATAGGCAGTGCAAAGAGCCGGGTCTGGGCTCTCCGGCTGGGTGAGGCCAGCCTCCCGGCCCTGTGCGTCACCAGGGACAGATCCGTCACTGCCTCGGCCTCAGCCAGGCTGGGCTGGGCTTCTGAGCCATCTGTCTCCAAATACCCTTTTTCAGATGGAATTTGAGACAGGTCCCCTCCCATCTCCACCCTAGGAAAGTGGTCCTTCCTCTCTGGCTCCTTCTTTGCTCTGCTCCTGATACGAGGAAGAAGATTCGGATACCTTGTGGCTTTCCTCTACTTGTCAGACCCCGTCACTCCCCTCAGCATCGCTGAAGTTTTGAATTCCGGGTGAGGAGGGCTAGAGAGAGGCCAGTCCAGCCCCAGCCCCTAGGCCTCCCCATGCCACACGGCTCTTGTCGTCAGCTTTGAAACCAGGTTGTGTGCTTCAGAACCCGGGCTTGGGAACGAGAAATTCAACGACTCCAGAATAGAAACACCACAATCAAGTGGGTTAAACTCCAGCCCTGACATTTAATTAGCATCTTTTTTCAGCTCCCACACTTGAAGAGTACCTGTTATTTCTTTTCTTTTACTCACAATACACTGTAAGCCGGTAGCATTTTCCTGAGCTCCCAAACCTCTCATCAGAAGTCAATCACTTTGGAAGCGTGATAAATCCTTCTGCAAGCCTGCTGCGCATCACGCCTCTGGCAGTCAGGAGCTTCCCGAGAGGGATGAAGAGACATCCCCACGCGAGCTCCCAGGTTTTAGTCTGTCCACCCGCGGCCCCATCACCCTGAGCACGTTGCCTCTCCAAGTGAGCCCGGGCATCTAATGAACCGCTAGACCATTTGCCTCTCATAGTGGCAAGAAGAGAGCCCAGTGGAGCCCTGCCTGCCTGGGCCGTGCTGGGAGCTGTTGAGAGCAGAGTGGTGAAGTGGACGGTGTGGGCACATCTGGAGGGCGACCTCGCCCCCATCCCCACACGTAGACTCTCACACAGATACAGGGGCAATAACTGTCATGAAGGGCGGTATAAAGCCGGGGCCTGAACTAGTCTGGGAGGCCAGAGATTCACGTGTAGGCAGAGATCTTGATGTAGGATGAGGTAGAAAAAACCCGAAAAGGTCTGTGCTAATGCCCTGAGGCAGGAGGGAGCTGGGAGCCTCTGGGTGATGGGACAAAGCATTTCTCACACCTAGCCTTTCTCTTTGCCCTGCTGTCAGGGTCCTGCCTCAGGCCTCGCTGCAGTATTAGCTTCTTCTTATTTCTTTTCTGTTTATAAAATTTTATTTTATTTCTTTTTATTGAAGTGTGGTTGATTTACAAGGTTGTGTTAGTTTCTGTTAGTTGCATTCAGTTATGCAAGTATATGTATTTTTTCTTTTTCAGATTCTTTTCCATTATAGGTTATTACAAGCATCAGCTTCTTATCGAGCCTCTTGGCTCCTTCCCTCAACTCCTTCCAGCCCACCTCGCCGGCTGCCACCAGATTAATCTCGGGAACACATGGCTTTGATCATGATACCCACTTATCCTGAAGCAGCTGTTGTCTCCCACTGAACTAAGTGAGGCCTGTGCACTCTGGTCCCCGCTGTGCCCTGGTTTCCCATCACTTTCCTACTTGTGGCCTCAGTTCAGCCACATGGGGCCCCTCGCCCTCCTACAAACACACCCCGCGCTCTCCTGCCCCGGCGGCATCCGTGCTCTTGTCGGCACTTCTGTGAAGGCCTGTAAGCGTCCTGCCCAGGCTTCAGGCTCCTTCCCAAATGCTGCTTCTCCAAGGAGTCGTTTGACACAAGCACCCCAACTCCACCGGCATGTGAGCTCACCTGGGACCCTGGCCACTGTGCAGTGGTCATGAGGGACGTGCCCAAGAGTGGCCTGGGTTGGAGGCTGGGGGAATCCAGCTGAGACCTGGTGGTGGGCCTTCCACAGGGAGGTCTAAGAAAGCTAGCTTATTAATTTTGCCTGAAGACCATCACCCTACCCCACCCTGACCTGCCTCCCCCAACTCTTGAGCGAGGTACAGAATTACTCTTGCTTTGCTGAGTTAAGTGCTTGGAGGCCTTAGTGCCCATCGAGCTTCCATGTCTGCCTCTTTATCCCTGAACTGCCAGAAAGGAGGGGGTATAGGTGCAATGTGAAATTATGGGAAGAACACGGACTTGGGTCCGGAGACACCTGCATTCCAGTCCGGCTCTGCCCTGTGTTAGATGTCTACTCTCAGGCACGTGATCTGATCTTTCTATTCCGTGGAGACAATAAGACCTCCCTTTTAGGTATGTTGTGGGATAAATGAGATCATGTGATGGGCTAGAAGCATGACAGTTACCTGTTTTAGGATCTGCCAAGATAGCGATGACGTTCCTCTCTGAAAGAAGCCTAAAGTTGATTATTTTAATCTCACTGCGATAGAGGTTTGGGCTGTGAGAAATAAAGCCCTGGCATTCAAAGTCTTCTTCTCCCCAATTCCAATACTCCCCTTCCAAGACAATCAAGCAATATTTCAGCACTGCTCACGCTGTTATTCCTCTGCTGAAGGCGGGGTTATATCACATGTGACCCTGGATCCTGCATCCTGAGCTGCTCTAGCTCACTTAGCGAAGGGGCGTAACCACCACCCACAGGCATCCTCCGTGGGCCCATCTTGGGAAGGTGAGACACTTTGTCCCTTTCGTTTGTACCTGGGGCAGAACTGTGGGCACTGTGGGTAAATCCCTCACTAGGGTTTGTGACATTTCTGAGAAAAGTCTCTTTTCTTTTTCAGAAAGTATGCTTGCTAGTTGATGTTCTGAAGTCAGACAGGCCTGCATGTAAATTCCAACCCTACAATTTATTAACTGTGAAACCATGGGCAAGTTACTTAATCTCTAACTTAGTTTTCTCTTCAGTAAAACATGGATAGAGTTATTAAACACAGAAATGTATTTAAAACACCTAGGCCATTGCCTGGCCCACTGAAATACCCATTTATTCACCCAGCATCTATTTTTGGGGTGCCTACTGTGTACCAAGGGCAGTTTTAGGTGCTGGGGACCATGGACAATCATTTCTGCCTCGTGGAGCTTACATTCCAGTGGGAGTGGGAGAAAGGCTACAGCAACAAAATAAAATACAGCAGGGTGAGGGGGTGCTGGGGCGCTGGCAGAGGTGGGGTCTGCAGTGGAAAGGCCAAGGCAGGTTTCGAGGAGAAGGTGGCATTGAAGCAAAGACCCGAGGAGCTGAGGGTATGAGCCTGGCGCACAGGGCGCTCCCGGCAAAGGGATGAGCCAGTGCAAAGCCTCTGAGCAGGGCTATGCCTCGAGGGTCAGGGGGGCAACAAGGAGCCTGTAGGGCAGGGGCGGAGAGAGGGAAGGGCGAGGAGGGGAGCACAGGGGACAATGGGCACGGGAGGCGGGTGCAGATTGGATGGGGCTCTGCGGGCCATCTGGAGGGCCTTGGGCCGAAGGGTGACATGATCTATTTTCACAAGTGCTCTGCTGAGAATATTCTCTACAGGAGCATGGGAGGAAACGGTGATGCCTGCTGGAAGCATCTGCGATGACCCCGCTGAGAGACTCGGAGGGCTTGGCCCAGGGTGCAAGCAGTGGAACTGGTGAGAGTGGTTGGATTCTGGATATATTTTGAAGCTAGAACTTACAGGACTTCCCAACAGGTTGGATGTGAGGAGTGAGAGAATGAGGGAGGTTAAGAATGACACCAAACTTTTTGGCCCGAGCAATTGGAAGAATAGCATGTGGGAGGCTGTGGGCCTGGAGCAGGTCTGTGGGGTGAGATCGGGAGTTTTGTTTTGGGCATGTCACCTTTGAGAGGCCTATTACACACCCAAATGGAGATGTTAGGAGGCCACGGGCTATGCGAGTCTGGAGCTCAGAAGAGGGAGCTGGGCTGGAGACATAAACATAGAGATGGGATTTAAAGCTGGGAGGATGAGAGAGAGATGTCCAAGGGATTCAGTGTGGATTGAGTAGAAGTAAGGACCAAGGACAGAGTCCTGGTTCTCCAGCCAGGACTCAATAGTAAGTAAGTGTTAGAGATTGGGATGAACAGATACACACTACTATATATAAGACAGGTAAGCAGCAAGGATTTACTGTAGAGCGCAGGGAACTATACCCAATAGCTCGTAATAGCCTGTAATGCAAAAGAATCTAAAAAATAATATCTAGCTAGCTAGCTATATCTGAATCACTCTTCTGCACACCTGAAACTATCACAACATTGCAAACCAACTATACTTCAATAACAAAGAAAAAAAACTACAGAAGAGGAGTAAATACGTGTTACATACTCAAGTAACAGATATCATAATGTTTTATTCTCTCAATATCAAACTCCCTCTTTGTTCTTCTGAATGAATACCATGACCTTTCTTTTCAAATCTTCTATCTATCCACCTGTCTATCTATCTCATCTATCTATCCATATATCTATCTATCACCTATCTATCTATCTATCTATCTATCTATCTATCTATCATCTATCTATCATCTATCTATCTATCTATGAATCTTCTTTCAGGTGTAATCTTTACTTTGTATCTTAAGACTCTGATTTGCTGTAAAAATATAGATTTGAATCTCATTTCAAATATATATTTTGCTTTGTTTACTGTCACTCCAGTTGTATCAAATGTACACTAGCAATCTTTTGGGGTTTGTTTACTTAGAGTGTAAGACTCGCCTCCCCTATTGAGCCCAAAACAATCCCTGGAAAAGTGCACCTGCGGGACATCTTAGGTAGACCTCATGGAAGAAAGGGAACTCATGCAGCTGAGGTCTGCAGAACTGAAGTCTCATCTGTGGCTTCAAGCTGGTGGTCAATCTCACTCGTTTCGTTCTGCATGCAGAGCTTGAGTGAATGATAAAAAGCAAATAAACCAAAAATGAACAACAAGAAAAAAATACATTTAAAATTCTGAGTGTGAAATCTTATTTCCACGACAGTTAGTGAGGGCAGCCGGGACTATGGGCACCCACCCCAGTCTCAGGGCTCCCCTCACCACTCTGCCTTCTCCCTGTATCTCCTTGGGGACAGCCAGGAGAGAAGTCACGTGATTCCTCTGTATGCAAAAACCTGGTATTTAGCTGGAATGTGTTTTAGGAAGTTATGTTCCCAGAAGGGGGACATGCTCTTCTGAAAGCACTACCATCTTTATCAGGGACAGAGCTATCAGGAGATGCTGTGGCTTAGAGTTAATGAGTACACTTATTTATTATTTTTTTATAAGATTTTTAATTTAAAGATCGTCTTTATTTATTTATTTATTTGTGGCTGCGTTGTGTCTTCGTTTCTGCCTGCGGGCTTTCTCTAGTTGTGGCAAGCGGGGGCTACTCTTCGTTGCGGTGCACGGGCTTCTCATTGTGGTGTCTTCTCTAGTTGTGGAGCACGAGCTCTAGGTGTTTCAGTAGTTGTGGCTCGCAGTCTCTAGAGCACAGGCTCAGTAGTTGTGGCGCACTGGCTTAGTTGCTCCGTGGTATGTGGGATCTTCCCGGGCCAGGGCTCGAACCCGTGTCCCCTGCATTGGCAGGTGGATTCTTAACCACTGTGCCACCAGGGAAGTCCCTAATGAATAGATTTAAATGTTGGATGCAAATTAGGCTTAATATCAATTCTAGCTCCAAAGAGCAAAGGAGATATTTAAACAGCCATGAGCCTTTTTTTCTGAGTAGACAAGCCTGTTGCCAGCACACAGGCATAATGGGATAGCTTTTTGATGGCTTCTGCCAAGCCATATGGAAGTAAAAACATAATGGTTTAAAGAGAAAGGAGCACTCCTCCAGGCAGACCTGGGGCGGACCGGCAGAATCTTTGTAGTGTTCCACCGCCCTCAGGCTGGCCCAGACAGTGAGTGGCATTAGGGGGCAGCCACATGAGTCCTCGACAGACACGTCCGGAGGGGCTGCTGCTGCTCAGCCCCCACCTGCCTGCAAGAATCCCACCTGTCAGGCCATGCTTGGCCTCCGGAGGTGCCCAATTCTCTCAGCAGAGAGGGTGATAATTCCATACCTGCCTTCCTAATCACCATCCTCCTGTCAGTGGACTAATTAAAATGCACACCCAAATCCATGAGTTACAAACACAGCATCCCTCTTCACATGCAAATGCAATCAATAGATACCAAGGTGATTTACACAGTGGTAAAAGAGAAAGAATTCTTCATAATGTGGCTTTTGCAGTGAAAACTTAAGCTCATGCGTGTCACGTGTAAGCTAAGCCTGTCTTTGAGTCTGACACAACATGCTCTCTGTTAAGCCCCTCAGCAAACAGTTGCTCTAAGACCCAGGGCATATCCCCCAGGATGCTCTCCTGGTTCAATATACCACACACACTCGGCTGGCTCTTTACTCCCTCCCCTAGTACGCATGCCCTGGGCAGGTAGGGCTAGGTCCCTGTTTAACATTTGCCCACACTGTGCTAAGAGTGCTTTCCTTGTCAGCTTGAGGCTGGAAAAGCACTGTAACCTCCTCCCGCCCATCCAGGCTGAGCTGATTGGATTCCTGAGACCATCTCATGGCACCTCCTCACGGTTCACCTGGGGAGATTGAGAACCTGAGTGGAGAGATGAATTGTCCAAAGTGACACCGATATCGGTTAGGGGTAGTGCAGGACCTAGAGTTATGCCAGCCCTGAGGAAGTGTCCAGAGACCAGCGGGGCGGTCCCTCAGGGATGCTTCCTTCCCTCAGCTCATCACTTAACAGTGATCACTATGTCATTTGGCCTCTGTGCTGTGAGCCTCTTGAGAGATAGATGCTTGATCTTAAACAAGTCACAGACAAAAACTCAATTGCTATTTGCCAGGTGAGGGCTGGAGAGTTCTAAAACTTGGAGAAGGCACAGCTCCTGCCCTAAGGGATCCTATATCAGAGATTGCTAACATTTTTGTTTATAAGAAGACTTTTTACATCAGAAAAATAATTTAGGATCTTCTCTTCACACACCTGAAATTGTGTGAAAGTATGTAATAACTGAGAAGATAAAAATAACAGAAAGTACTGTAAATCTTGTGCATACATTTCAAAAATAGCTTACATATGTGATATCATATTTTTTCAGCCCATAGGCAATGCTTGGCGTGCTTTTGGATTGTGTATTCTTCAATGAATCTACTGTTCCCAGGAGTGCATGATTTAGAGTCACTAGGGAAGTGATCGTTTGTCCTGGAATGAATCGTTGTTCCTGGAATGGAAACTGTTGTGTGGCTTCTTCAGAGGCTGAGGTGAGTGGTGACCATCAAGACTCTCTGCCTTCCAGTCATCCGGAAACAAGGTGAGTCTTGAGTGGGGCAGGGACTGGAGAGATGGGGGAGGGGAGAGGTCCAAAACATCAAGTCGTTTCTCAGAAGGATGGGGATCTGGCCCCAGAGCATGAGGCAAGGAACTAATAATAATTATAAGCTACCACTTATTAAGTAGCTACTAACCTCCAGAAACTGTGCAAACAGAGATCAGATAGATACGAATATGGATATGAATATGGAAATGGATATAGATGTATCTCCCCCACATAAAACCCAGAGCTCATGTTCACCAGTTCCTTCACTGAGTCATGCTTTAAGAAGCAAATTCTAGCCACCCAAAGTAATTAAACAGGAATTCCAATCTTTACTGGCATCTCTCAAAGAGCATTAAAATGATTGAATTCAAGGCTCACGGTAAAAGCTCTCAAGGTTCCCTTTCTGTCTGGAATCTCCCATATCTACAGGCTAATTCAGAAGCTCTCACTTGGCAAATACTCCAGAATGTTCCCTGATACTTCAGTGTTCTTGCTGCTGTTTCTTCCTCCCTTGCCTCTCCTCCGTCCGGGATCTTCCCCAGGCAGATAGACCTAACCATCGGGTTTAGTTTCTTCTCTGCTTGCCTGTTATGCAGATTCTCTACACCAAAGGACAGTGCTAGGGCCAACCCAACAGGCAAGAGCCTGTGTCCTGGCCTTTGACCTCTTTAGGGCTGTCTCGCTCCTTCCATTCGCCCTATTGCACAACAAAAAGCCAGAGAACCGGTGGGCAGAGACAGAACTCTCTTGAAAGATCAGGGGTGAGGAAAGAGCTGAGCAAAATTCTCCAAGGTGGATGGGGTGGGGGAGGGGGAGGAGGTGGAGAAAGAAGGACACAGACTGGGAATACTGACACAGTGATGAGTCTGGTTCTAATCGCAGGCATCTTAGGATTTCATCTCCATCAACCCTAGGAGGGAGGCGGAATGAGGAGAGAGAATGGGCTCAGAGAGGGTGACGAGGATGGTAAGAGGTTGAAGGACAAAGCACCAAGCACTGGGGTGACACTCGGGGAAGCTCCCACCCTCCTCTCCAAGCTTTGGTAGCACTTTGATCCCAGGAGTCGAGTCCTGTTCCAAACAATTCTGTGGTGCCCTGGTGTGGCCTTGGTGTTTTCTGATCATCCTTTGACCACTTTCCTGGTCCCAATCAAGTTCTATTTCAGGCACATGGTTTGCTTAGACATGGATCTTCATATGATGGATCCACGCTATGGTGTTTGTTGTTCTAGAGAGAAAATGCCATTTTGCTTCGGGTTTTCTACATACACTCTGGCTACACCAGCCTATTCTCCACTTTCAAACACAGCTTTGTTTGTTCGTCCTTCTGCCCTTGAAAGTGCTTCACAGCTCTGCAGCTGCCTCCCATCCCAGGCTCTGCCAGCCAAGACTGTGGCCCCTTAATAATGGTCATGTTGCTGGTTCCACACAGGAGGGAAGAGAAAAGTGGGTGCCTACGGCAGGCTGAATTTTGTCCCTGCAAAATTCATATGTTGAAATCCTAAACCCCAGCATGTGACTGTATTTGGAGAGTCTTCAAAGAGGTAATTGAGTTAAAATGAGGTCACTAGTGTGGGCCCTAATCCAATGTGATTGGTGTCCTTACAAGAAGAGGAGATTAGGACACAGACACGCACAGTGGGAAGACCATGTGAGGACACAGCAAGAAAGCAGCCACCTGCAAGCCAAAAAGAGAGGCCTCAGAAGAAACTGACCCTGCTGACACCTTGATCTCGAACTCCCAGCCTCCAGAACTGTGAGGAAATAAATTTCTGTTGTTTAAGCCACCCCATCTGTGGTACTTTGTTATGGCAGCCCTAGCAAAAGAATACAGGGCCCTCCTTTGGGTCTGACAGAGGCCCCTGTCCTGGAATGAATTATATGGGAGTCTGAAATAACCAAGAAGAGTCCTAGGGCCTGCCTGTGCCCCTCAGAGCCTGCCCCAAATCTCACCATCTGGAGGTTGTTCTCCTCCAGGTGACAACTGTACCTATGAGAGAGTTCAGCTCAGAGGTGGCTGCCAGCCTTCTGAAGAGTGATAGGAAGGAGGGAGTCTGAGGTAGATCTCCAAGACCCACTAAAGTATGGTCCACAGATAGCAGCATCAGTGTCCCCTGGCATGTGTTAGAAATGCAGACTCTACCTTAGTCTACTGGATCAGAGTCTTCATTTTAACAAGAGCCTTGGGTGATTAGTGTACACAGAAAGGTTTGAGAAGCACTGCCTCTGATCCATAGACCCTTGGATCTCATGGCAGCTCAAGTTGTAACTGATTTGCGTACCTAGCCCAGGTCAGAAGAGCTAGGGCAGTGATGCTCAATCTTGGCTATACTTTGGAATTGCTTGAGGAGCCTTTGGGACTCCAGATTCTGGGCTCAAACTCTAGGCCAAATAAGTGAGAAGCTCTGCAGGGATCTTGGGGGAGACCCAGGCATCAATATTTTGGAAATCTCCTAAGTGATTCCGATTTGTGGGCGTGTTTGGGATTATATCCATTATCTATTGCCTCATAAAAAACAGGCCCACAATTTAGTGGCTTAAAACAATAACCACTTATTTAGCTCATGGTTCTGTAGGTCAGCACTTTGGGCTGGAATCTGCTAGGCAGTTCCTCTGGTTGATGCTTGGCTCACTCATGTGTCTTCAATCAGTCACAGACCAGAAGAGTGGCTGTGCTTCCAGGAGATGTTGCTGGGGAAGGCGGGAATGTGGGACTGGGCCCTATTTCTTTTGCTATCCATAAGGCTAGCCTAGGCTTGTTAACATGACAGCTAGATAGGAGGGGGAGAGAGAAAGACATCTAGGCTTAGAACGGACACCATGCCGCTTCTACCATTTTCTGTTGGCCAGCCCAGATTTCACCTCTGGATGGGAATTGCTGCAGACTCATATTACAATACAAAAAGACACAGGGAATGGCAGAGAAGGCTGGCAATTTTTGTAGTCTGCCATATTGGACTGATAAGGACTTGCTCCTGAACCAAACTTTTTTTTTTTTTTTGGCTGTGCCACGTGGCTTGCAAGATCTTCATCCCGGACCAGAGATTGAACCCAGGCCCTGGCAGTGAAAGGGCAGACTCCTAACACTGGACTGCCACGGAATTCCCTCCTGAACCAAACTTTAGTCAACCTCTTTGGAGCTCTCTTTTTAGCTAGGCCCCGTCCTTGGCTCAGTTCTTGGCCTGCTGAGCACAGTTTCAGCAAGAATCCTCCTAACTGAGTTTCTAACCCTTGATATCCAGTCAAGTTCCTCATTCTCCCACCCTTGATACCTAACCAAGTTCCTTTTAGTAATTTTCCATCTTCTCCCTCACCCTTTTGGTTGGCTATAAATCCCCAGCCGCCCCTGTTGTATTCAGGGTTGAGTTCCATCTCTCTCCTCTATTGCAGTAGTCTTGAATGAAGTCTTCCCTGCAATGTTTGAGATGTGTCCAGTGCAATTTCCCTTCAGCGGGACCACTGAGGTCCTGAGTGTCCTCTTCAGCCCCCCACAGCTGCTCTGATCGGCTTGAGCTCACTCCAGCTATTACTAGTGCTTTGATGGTTAAAGTTGCCTTTTGAGGAAAACAGACTAAGGCAGTTTGCTGAATGGAGTGTCCTAGTAACTTGTGTTGAAATCCCAGAGGTCTACTTGAGATCTCAAACAAAAGAGTGTCCCCTTGATCTCTCTTTGACTGAATTGTCTCATCTTATAAATGAGGATAATACTACTCACCTAGCAGGGTTGTGAAGCTTAAATAAAATAGCTGTGAAAGCTTCTAGCTCACAAGCAGTCAGTCAATTGGATTTTCTTATCCCATGGACAGATCTCACTAATTAGGAGTAACTAGGGCAAAGACGATTCTGAATGAACAAAAATTCTAACTGTAGAATTTCCCTCTCAAAAGTAGTTGTATTCTCTCAACCACAGAGTAACCACATGAAATATTCCCTGCAAGAGGGTGCTCCTTGTAGGTCTGCAAGAATAAAAAGCATCACAACAATTGGTGGTAAATGGAGGTTCTAGTTGTCTGTGAATGGTTTCTTCTCCCTTTGACCCTGCATGCATCTTATTGCCTAACTCAACTACACACAGTAGGCTTTTTAAAAAATTAACTAATTAATTTTTGGCTGCATTGGGTCTTTGTTGCTGTGCGTGGGCTCTCTCTAGTTGCAGCGAGCGGGGCCTACTCTTCGCTGCGGTGCACGGGCTTCTCATTGCTGTGGCTTCTCTTGTTGCAGAGCACAGGCTCTAGGAGCGCAAGCTTCAGTAGTTGTGGCACGTGGGCTCAGTAGTTGTGGCTCGCGGGCTCTAGAGCGCAGGCTCAGTAGTTGTGGTGCACAGGCTTAGTTGCTCCATGGCATGTGGGATCTTCCTGGACCAGGGCTTGAACCCGTGTCTCCTGCACTGGCAGGCGGATTCTTAACACTTGTGCCACGAGGGAAGTCCAAACTACACACAGTAGGCTTTTAACACATTTTGTGAGATGGGAATATTGGTGCAATCCCTTTCCCAGGGGTACCAGCTGCCATTCACTGAGGGCTTACTAGATTCCAGGCTCTTTACATATATTTCCTCACTTAATGCTCAACTCAGCCCCAAGAGATCATTATCCATCTTTTATAGTTGAGGAAACTTGGGATCAAAAAGTTAAGTGACCTCCTGAGGTCTGTAAATGAAGCTGTGCGGAGCTGGATGCCAACCCAGGCATCTGTCTGACTTTAGACATCTCTCCTGGGTGGTTCTAGGAGACCCTTCAGTGGGGCCCCTGTCTGAGCTCACAGTATGGCTAACCAGGGGCCCCAAATGAATGAGATTCATGGTCATGGCTGGAGATGGTAACAGCCTGCTCTCAACAGCCTCTTGGTGTGCTGAAGGGATGTGGATCTCGCCGTTAACGGAGGGTGTCAGCACGTGGGGAGGCTCCCAGACCTGCCCACTGGGGTCTTGCAGTTTTGTCAAGGGACCTGTCATTACAAGCCCCTGGATGACTCCTCCACCAGCCCTGGTGTTTCCAGCCTCTGACTCAGCTTTCTCCCTTTGGTCCAGTTAATGCCTCTCAGCTTTAAAAGGTTTCTGATAAACTAGGTCTGACATTTTGAAAGTCTGAGGTTGGTAATTGGACATTTGTTCTGCCAGACTCAGGCTGTGCTGAGATGCATTTCTTCTCAGCTTGATTATTCTGCCCAAATCCCAGGCTTCTCCAGATCCCTGGAGCGGCCAAAATTTTTTTTGTATCTGAGGTTGCTTCAGGGCAGCCAGGCCCCTCTCAGAAACCAGATCCTACAAGAAAAGGCTGTTTCTGGGGTGCTGCCCAAGAGTTGGTGGGAGGAAGTGGGTGAATTCTCAAAACTAAGGTTTCTAGCTGGGGGTCCTTGGACTTTCTGAGGGGCATGTGAATGGGCTTGGGAAAGTTCCTGAAACTCTTGAAACTGTGCTCAAAAGTTTCCTGGTAAACTTTTGGGTGAAGAGGCTTTGAAATTTTCATTAGATTCTCAATAAGGCTAAGAAACCCCAAAGAGCTCAAGAGTCACTAGTTTGAAAACAGGGATTAGAAAACTGGGAACAGTTAGAGGCAACAGGAATGTTGGTTCTGGAGAAGAACAAGAGGACGAAATGGATCTTTGGTAACTCTGAAGTTCTGTTTTTGTAATAAAACTATTTCTTAACAATACCACTTCTTGAGACAGTGTGCTATGTGCTATATTCACTGAGCCATTATAACAGCTCTTTACAGTAGATTCACATTCTCATGTTACAGATAAGGAAATAGGTGCCCAGAGAGGTTAGGGGGCTCATCTAAGGTCACACAGCTAAGGATGGTGGCACTAATATTTGAATATGGTTTTGTTTACTTCCAGAAGCCAAGTAAGATGTGCAGTAGGAGAAGCTAATTAGAAGTGAGGATAAACTTTCTCCACGTGGTTGACTCTATGCTGAGATAGTGATGAAGGGTTCCTAACATTTAACACTCCTAGAGATTTTAAACTATTTCTTTCATTTTATTTCATTTTTAAAATTTTTATTTTATATTGGAGTATAGTTGATTAACAATTATGTGTTGGTTTCATGTGTACAGCGAAGTGATTCAGTTATACCCATACAAGTATCCATTCTTTTTCAGTTTCTTTTCCCATTTAGGTTATTGCAGAATATTGAGCTGAGTTCCCTGTGCTACACAATAGGTCTCTGTTGGTTATTTTAAATATAGTACTGTGTACATGTCAATCCCAAAGTCCCAGTCTATCTCTGCCTTCCACCCTTTCCCCGATAACCATAAGTTCGTTCTCTAAGTCTGTGTTTCTGTTCTGTAAATAAGTTCATTTGTATCATTTTTTTTAGCTTCCGCATATAAGAGATATCATATGACGTTTGTCTTTCTCTGTCTGACTTCCTTCACTTAGTATGATAATCTCCAGGTTCATTTTATAATGCTTAACACTTTTTAAAAAAGTAGTATTATGTAAATGAATTTATTTAGGTCTTCCCAATCCCCTGTAAGGTATAAAGGGTAGATATTAGCTCCTGCACGTTAGAGTGACACAGATTTGCTAATATTGTGTGATGAGGGAGCAGCAGCCCCAGATTATTCAAACTCATCTGCCAGGCTTTCTGCACCCAGCCTGGTGATGCCACTGACAGTGATGACTGGCTGGAGGCGGGTGGTTGGACCAGACCATCTCTAAGAATCCCTTCCAGCTCAAGAGCTCCATTATTTAAAAACTGGTTGAGGTCATGACAATGGCCATCAACAAAACATCTACAAATAATAAAGGCTGGAGAGGGTGTGGAGAAAAGGGAACCCTTCTACACTGTTGATGGGAATGTAAATTGGTACAGCCACTATGGAGAACAGTATGGAGGTTCCTTAAAAAACTAGAAATAGAATTACCATATGACCCATCAATCCCACTACTGGGCATATATTTGGAAAAGGTATACGCACCCCAATGTTCATAGAAGCACTATTTACAATAGCCAAGACATGGAAGCAACCTATGTGCCCATCAACAGATGAACAGATAAAGAAGATGTGATGTATATATGCGTGTGTGTATATGCACATATATATGCATAAAGTGGAATATTACTCAGCCATAAAGAAGAGTGAAATAATGTCATCTGCAGCAACATGGATGGACTTAGAGATTATCATACTAAGTGAAATAAGTCAGAAACAGAAAGACAAATACCATATGATATCACTTACATGTAGAATCTAAAAAAAATAATGATACAAATGAACTTATGTACAAAACAGAAACAGACTCACAGACTTTGAAAACTTATGGTTACCAAAGGGAAGAGGTGTAGGGGAGGGATAAATTAGAAGTTTTGGATTAAAATATACACACTACTGTATATAAAATAGATAATAAGGGCCTACTGTATAGCACAGGGAACTCTACTCAATATTCTGCAACAACCTATATGGGAAAAGAATCTGAAAAGAATGTATATATGTATATGTAAAACTGAATCACTTTGCTGTATGCCTAAAACATATGTAAAATAAAAATTAAATTAAAAAAAAGAATGGATGATGCTCAGGAATTACAAAGACAAGAAATAAAATAAAATAAAATAAAATAAAAATTAAAACTGGTTGAGGTTATTGGGGAGTTTTAGCAATCAGTGATATCTGATTATTTTTTGTTTTTTGTTATGCCCTGTGCATGTATTATTTATTCAATAACATTAACTAAAATGTTTTTTAAAAATCTAAATCATAAAGCAACAAGTGGGACTTCCCTGGTGGTCCAGTGGTTGAGAATCCGTCTTACAATGCAGGGGATGCTGGTTCAATCCCTGGTTGGGGAACTAAGATCCCACATGCTGTGGGCCAACTAAGCCCGCATGCCACAACTACTGAGCCCCCGTGCCACAACTAGAGAGCCCATGTGCTGCAAATACAGAACCCACGCACTCTGGAGCCTGCGCGCCATGGCTAGTGAGCCCATGAACTGCAACTGCTCAGCCCGTGTGCTCTGGAGCCCACGTGCCACAACTAGAGAGGAACCCATGCACCACAGCGAAGAGCCTATGCGGCACAACGAAAGATCCTATGTGCGGCAACTGGGACCTGATGTATCCAATAAATAAATAAATAAATAAATAAATAAATGAAATAAAGCAACAAGTAAAGGCACCATAACGAAATGGTCATGTAATAAAAATAAAACATATGCATAAAAATACTTAGCATGGAAAAATTTTAAGTAAATATGAAACTGTCTCATTTCATATTCCTACAGTTCTCTTAACTGAGATCCTGTTTTTTCAACTTTTGTTTTGATTCAGATCAACAGAGTGGGCCACTGCCTGATTTTAGTAATTGCAGCACAGTCCAGTGGCCAAGCACGTGTGTTAACACACTTAACTCTGAACCTATGAGGTGGATACTATTATCATCATGCCTCACAGATGAAGTAACTAAGGCACAGAGAAGTAACTTGCTTGAGGTCCCCAGTGCCTGTTGTTTCGAGTTTTCCTCCCAAAGTCCTTTTCTTTCTGAAAGAAGAAAGAAAAAAAAAATTCATGAAAAAAAGTTTTTTTTGTTATAACCCAAGGTATCATAAAAAACATACCTTTAGGGCTTCCCTGGTGGCGCAGGGGTTGAGAGTCCACCTGCCGATGCAGGGGACGCGGGTTCGTGCCCCGTTCCAGGAGGATCCCACATGCCGCGGAGCGGCTGGGCCCGTGAGCCATGGCCGCTGAGCCTGCGCGTCCGGAGCCTGTGTTCTGCAGCGGGAGAGACCACGACGGTGAGAGGCCCGCGTACAGCAAAAAACAAAAACAAACAAACAAAAAAACCCAAAAAAAACATACTTTAGACCCAACTGAGAGAGAAACAGATGGAGGTGACAAGCACAAGCAAACACAAGCCAAGCGGCGCTGCCTGTTGGCACAAACCCCCACCCAGGCCCATTATGTTAATGCAGGTTAGTTTGGGGAGGTTTTAGGATCTAGTAAGGTGAGGTGCAGCGTTTCCTGACCGCTGATTCTTGGAGAAGTTGAGTTGCAGTGTGTGCGTGTGTGTATGTGTGTGTGTGTGTGTGTTCCGGTGCATGCCCGGGGGAGGCCAGTGAGGCAGCCAGGGTGCAAAACAGAAGGAAGCCTCCCTCTCCTCCCCCAGGATTGTGCAAGTGCCTGAACTGCCTCCTTCTGATCTGCACCCCCCTCTCCCCGCCCCCCAGGAGCCTCACTTTCATCTCTCGGGTCCTGCGCCTGCGCGGTGGGGCTGGGCATTCCCATCCAAGGTCTCTGTCTCCATTTCTGGCTCAAAACAGTCGAGGAACAGAGTGATTATTTAAACCTTCTTTTGCCTCTAAAAGGAACAGTTGGAATGCAGGGTGTATATGGAAGAGCGTATGCAGTGGGGCTCTGGTGGGCGTGAGCACTCCACATCGTGGAAACCGTTCCCACCACGAGTCATATTTCGTTTAGCTTTCACTCCTAATGGACCCGCTAGTTGAAGGTAGGAAGCATAAGGAACGCTTGAAAAGGACGACGAGAATGATTTGCCCCATGATCACCTTGATCAAATCAGCAAGCTACATTTGGCTAATCAAAATTCTGAGAGCACTTTGAGACTTCTCTGGTACTTCAAAAACCAATATTAAAAAGAAAAGAAAAATGCATTTCATTTTGGCTTTTCATTTTTGGGGAATAAATATTATTCATGAAGGTTTTGTTTGCAGAGAGATGCTTCAAGGTAGCATCCTGAAACCTTCTCTCCTACCTTGCTTAGGAAAATATGAAAAATTTTTTAAAAAGCCAGTTTAATTTTTAAAGTGCAAAATGTGGTAATTTCAAGCATCAGGTCATCAAAGCAGTTTTTGATGCCGTAATACCTCATTAAAATTTAATCTGTATTTTAATACACATTCGGGCCCCAAACCAAGCTTGTGAGACTGAGATGCTTTAAATTCCTGAGGGGATTCCTAAGTCATCTTACTGTGAAATGGCAGAGAAACATGGCTGTGAAAGGAAGTGTCCAACCTTTGGAGCCAGACAGGACTGGCTTACAGATCCTTCTGGGCTCCTCCATGGGCAAGTTTCTCAGCTGTTAGCCTCAGTTTTCCCATCTGGAATAACAGGGCTAAGAAGATTCAATGAGTGTATATGTAAAGATGTGATCTTTGCATGGGCACATGGGCATGGAGCTGTCTTCCTTGACAACCAATTTAATTGCCCCCCCTTTACCTATTCCCATGCCTAAAGTTGCCGCTTCATACATTATCTTGTTTCCACTGCATCCATAGAACTTATTGCTGTCCAACCTGATCTCTTTGATTTATTTGTCTTGCTGTTTGCTGCCTGTTTTGGCATGTGAGGTCAGGGAGAGCAGGAATTGCTTCTGTTTTCTTTATCTTTGTCTCTCTTGTATTTAAAATAGCCTGATGTGTAATACACGCTCAATAAACATTTGTTAAATGACTTTCTAACCCTTTTCCCTCTTTCGTAACTGGCTGTGACAGTCACTTCATCTCTCCATCTTTTAGTTTTTTCATTTGTCACAGAAGCACATTGGTCTAGAGTAGTGGTTGGCAAACTACAGCTCGTGGGCCCCTATGGCCCACCACCTGTTTTGTAAATAAAGTTTTATTGGAACACAGCCATGCTCACTTGTTTACATATTGTCTGTGGCCGCTTTTGGGCTACAACAGCAGAGTTGAGTGGTTACAGAGATGGTATAGCTCGCAAGCCTAAAATGGTTATTATCTGACACTTTATAGAAACAGTTTGCAAATTTCTGGGCTTATTGAACTCTGAGATCTTTATACTCCTGATGTTCTTAATCTTCTGGGAAACACCACCACAATGTTCACTGCTCTGTGTAATAAGAAATAGCCGATTGATTTTCTGAACATCTTTGAAGTTTTATATTAGGCCATGAATTGACTTTGGTTGTGGACTTTATACTAATGGTTTATTCATTTCCCCATGACTTTCCAGCCTTCTCCCCAGAAGGATTTAAGCCCTGAATGGTATAACTGCCGTCACCCACCTTGAGATTTGCTGTAACTTTTTCTTGACACCAGCAACTTCAGTTCTAGGATGGGATTGCCTTAACACTGAGCTTCGAGCCTGCTTGGCTTTGGAATCAATAAATGTTTCTAGCTGGTATTGCTCCAGCTTCAATGTCACAAAACATCAGCTGAGAACCGGAGGTGGAGAAGGAGGGCGGCAGGTTCCTTATTTCTCTGAGGAGCCTCTTCCCTTTTTAAGCTCCCTGCCCACGCAGTTCCACAAAGGGCTGTGTTTCAGAAGTGAGGCAACGTGGTATAATTGAGAGAACATAGAGTTTGGCTCCAGAGAGATTTCGGTTCACATTCCATACCTGCCACTCACTAGTTGCATGACTTCGGATGAGCAACATAATCTTTCTGCGCCTCAGTTTCCTCATCTGTGAAATGGAGATATTGAGTACCACCTCATAAAGGAGAGTGAATAGCAGTGGTCATTTAATAAGTATTATATGAGCACTTGTTATATACCAGGCATTATTCTAGGTTCTGGGAATACAGCAGTAAACAAAAGAGCGTCTCTTCTCTCGTGGACCTTATGTCCTATTGGAGGGAAGTAGACAAATAAGCAAACAAATATTTGATATAGTGATGAATGCAATGAAGAAAAATAAAGCAGGGTAAAGGAATAGTGATGGAAAGGTGACATTTTATTTAATAGGATGGAAGTCCTCTTTAGGGAGGTGACATTTGGAAAAGACCTGAAGGAAGTGAGGGAGAGAGACATGGGGATATTTGGGAGAACAATATTCTGGGTCAAAGCAACAGCACGTGCAAAGGCCAGGAAGCAAGAGCCTGCTTGGTGTTCAAAGCAGAGCCTGTGGGCCAGGGTGCCTAGAGCTGAGGCTGAGGTGGGGGGGTGGGGGGATGAAGTGGGGGAGGAGTGGCAGGGGGCGTGCTCAGACTTGAGGTTGAGGGAGCAGGCAGGGCAAGAATCATTTAGGGCCCTGGGGCCATGGAGAGACTCAGGATTCTATTCTACAAGGAGTAGGAAGTCAAAGGAGGGTTTTGAGCAGGGATGTGACATGCTCTGACTTATGTTATAAAATAATTCTGGATATTGTACATGGAGACTAAACTGTGAACTATTTTTAAAATGCCTATTATCATTTCTTGTTTACAATACACTTTGAATACCCACTATTCAAAGTGGTATCAGAACCTATTTAGAGGGAATTACCTACAGCTGTAGCAAGACAACGTGAGGTTAATTGGGAAGATAGTCTGATTGCTGAAGAGTGACAGCAGAGCAGACTGCCCTTGGAGAAATGGTCCCAGGCGTGGACACCTTGACCCCTGGTCAGCGCTCTGTCTCCCGGCTGGTGAGATTATCCCCTTGTCCCTCTTTGTCAGGCTTCAGCAGCAATTAGAGCCACGCAGGCTAGGCTGGACTATTTGCCATGTTTGAAATTGGATCATAAAAATGAGAGATGATTACAAGTGCTTTAGAAAGACCAAACATCATTAAGCCTCCCAGATCTGCTCTCTGGAAAGCTTTCCACCCTGGCCACTTAGCTGAGCCACTTGGAGGCGCAGAGAGGTGTGGGCAGCGCCTTGGGCAGGTGGGGAGTTCTCACAGGAAGGGCTGAGGGCATGACAGAGCAGAGAGTGGGATTAAAATCACCGTGTGAGCTTAAAAAATTAGGAGTGTGGACCAGCTGCCCTGCACCCTCAGTTACGCCAGCTCCCAAGGGGGAATGGGGCTGGGGTGAGGTGGCCTTGACTAGCTGGCCAGAAGCTCACTCTGAGTGTCTGATCTCCTGTCGGGTCAGCTTTGCCAGCCCAGGTCTGTGAGGAGTCACCCTCCCCCCACCCCCGCCTCCACCCCAGAGGATTCCCTGCTCAGCCTCCCACCTCCCTCCTGTAGGCGTCATTTCTACATCTGACTTTGGAGCCCCAGGCCTGCCGATGGGGAAGTTGCCCTTTTTATGCACGTGCAGTCCCTGCTGCGGTGGGTGGGGATTCCAGTAGGGTGATCTGTCTGTTGTCCTGGTTTGTCTGTGATTGAGGGGTTTCCCTGGATGTGGGACTTTGGGTCCTAAAACTGGGAAAGTCCCGGGCAAACCAAGACAAGTTGGTCACCCTAGAGGCTGACCAGACTATAGGCTCATTGAGAGTAGGGGCTGTGTTTTGTCGTTGGTTTGCTAACCGCTTTATTGAGATATCATAACATGCCATCAATTGACCCATTTAAAATGTACAGTTCAGTGATTTTTAGTATATTTACAGTCGTGCAACTATCATCATAATCTCTTTTAGAACACTATCATCACCCTCCAAAGCAAGCCCATACCCGTTAGCTGCTCCCCACTTCCGCCCCAAAACCTTACTCCCACCCTGAAGCCACAGCCTTGGACCAAATTAATCCCCTTCCTGTCTCTACAGATTTGTCTATTCTGGACATTTGATATTAATGGAACCATATAATATGTGACATTTTGTGTCTGGCTTTTTTCACTTAGCATAATGTTTTCGAGGTCCGTTCATGTTGTAACATGTGTCAATACTTCATTCCCGGGGCTTCCCTGGTGGTGCAGTGGTTGAGAATCTGCCTGCTAATGCAGGGACACGGGTTCGAGACCTGGTCTGGGAGGATCCCATATGCCATGCAGCAACTAGGCCCGTGAGCCACAACTACTGAGCCTGCGCATCTGGAGCCTGTGCTCCATAACAAGAGAGGCCGCGATAGTCAGAGGCCCGCGCACTGCAATGAAGAGTGGTCCACGCTTGCCACAACTAGAGGAAGCCCTTGCACAGAAACGAAGACCCAACACAGCAAAAATAAATAAATAAATTACTAAACTCCTACCCTCAGCATAAAGAAAAAAAACACCTTAATTCCCTTTTCATTGCTGAATAATATTCCATTGTGTGAATATACCACATCTATTTATCTATTCATCAGTTGTTGGACATTTGGGTTGTTTCTACTTTTTGGTTATTAGGAATAATGATGCGATGATTGTTCACATACAAGTGTTTGTGTGGACATCTGTTTTCATTTTCTTGGGTAGACATCTAGGAGTGGGACTGCTGGGTCATGTGGTAACTCTGTTTAATCATTTGCGGGACTGTCAGATGTTTTCCAAAGCAGCAGCTCTATTTCACATTCTCACAGCAATGTATGAAGGTTCCAGTTTCCCTACACTCTCACCAGTACTTGCTATGTCCCGTCTTTTTATTATAGCCGTCCTAGTGGGTGTGAACAGCATTTCATTGTGTCTTGCTTTGCATTTCCCTGATGGCTAATAATTGGCAGCTGTGTTTTATTCCCGCTTATATCTAAGCATGTGGCACATTGGCTGGGGCAAAATTGGCACTTAATAAGTGATAGTCGAATTCTAAGTACTAGAATGAATCCCATCACACTCCCATTTCTAGAGGGTGTGCGTATATATGGCTAGAGTGGGTGGGTCCCAGGTGGGTTAAAGAAAGCACCCAAGGGAGTATATAAGATATACAGATGAAAGGGCCTTCCTTACTGGTACAGGACACACTTCTGTCAGCCAGAGACCACGGGCTTTGATGCCAAATAGCTGTGTTCAAATCCCCTGCTGAGGCCCCAGTCCTCACTGTGGGTGCGAAAAGCAGCAAAAGAAGAGTGAGTTATGAGACTAGAGCGACAGAAAAGGGCCAGCCTAAAGAGGACCCTTGTGATACCCTCCATTTAGGTTTTTATCCTAGGAAACAGTGGTTCCCTTGGGAATCACTGCGGGTCTATAGGCAGGGCAACCATGTGGGTAGGTTTGCATTTTAGAAAGAGCCCTCTGGTAGCAGCGCGGAGCCAGCATGACCCATGGAAGGACGTTGCAAGAATGGGGATTATATGTGAGGGAGGCTGGGCAGAGGCAGTGAGAGAGGAGGGGTTCAAGAGGTGGTGGGGAGTCAGACACCTCTGGCAAGGGACATTCTGAGGGTCATGGGCCCCTTTGCAAACCTGATGAAACCCAAAGACCGTTCCCCCAGGGGTAAAGTGTACAGAATTTAGCATGCAATCTTCGAGGTGGCAAAGGAACTACCTAGAGCCCAAGACCGCCTTCATCTCATCTTGCTGGGGGTGGCCAGCAGATCACTTTCTCTCTCTAAGCTTTGCTCTTCCTCTCTGTAAGAAAAGAGCCCATGCCAGATGATCTAACAACTTCTCCTGTCCTGAGGGCCTCTGCCTCCTAGAGGCAGCTGTGTGTGCTAACCATCTCTCCTAGTGGGAATATTCCCTGTGGGGGTCAGGTCTGGAAGGCTTCCGCCCAGGACAGGACCCAGGGAAGTGAGTCAGTATGTGACATGAGCCTACTGGTGTCTGCAACTGAATGTTAGGGGCTGCTTTGCCTTGGGGTTTTTATTGCATATCTATAAAGAAAGAAATGCATAAAAATGTATTTCCCATCTTATAAATGATGCATCTGTCAGAAGTGGCCTGGAGAATTATCGCCTGTTGTCTGGCTTCATGTGTGTCTATAATTTTCTGAAGGGTTTGAATTATTTCAGAATTCAGATTCAAGCATTTTGCTGAAAAATTCTGTTTGATTTATAGTCATCATATTCCTCCCAGAGTAACAGCTCTCAACATGTTGCCCTGTTATCCCTGCTGCTTTTGGCTGGGCCTGGGATGATTAGGATTTCTTCAACATTCTGAGACATTCTTCTCTGCCAGGCTGGCGTGGAGTTCCAGGGGGGCAAGGTGTCAGGTGGAAACGGATCCTCTGTGTCCCAGCTCTTGTCTGAGACTCACCAGGGTGATCTAAAGTGCTTTGGGCAAAGCAATGTACCTTTCAGATGTTTCACCCGCTGAAAAAATGTAGTTGTGGAATAGATTTTCAGAATTTCTTTAGCACCAACATTTTATAATACAAAAGGGCTTCGCTCCAGCTTGTCTTTGTTGCTTACAGGCAAGGAGTCTCCAAACTGATCATCACCCCATGTGAGGCTGGCTGGATAATAGTCACCTGGAAGCTTATTAAAAATATGAATTCCAGGGAATTCCCTGGTGGTCCAGTGATTAGGACTCCATGCTTTCACTGCCAAGGGTGCGGGTTCAAGCTCTGGTCGGGGAACTAAGATTCCGTAAGCTGTGAGGCTGAAAAAAAAAAAAAAACCCACAAAGAAACCAAAAACAAAAACAAATTTCAGGCTTCCAGGACCAGAGATTCTAATTTATGGGGTCTGAGATGGGCGGGACATGGGAGAATGTATCCTTTTTTTTTTTTTTAAAGTCTTTTACTAATTTTAAAAATCTGTTTAAAAATATAGCTTTTTGCTTCCTCACTGCCTCTCTCGCCCCACTAATCTACTAAGGTGATTCTAATGTGTATCCAGGTTTGGGAGCCATGCTTTTAGGTAAATATTACTGTATTTCAATTCAATTTAATAAGCCTTTATGAAGAATCTAGTATGTGGGAGGTGTTTTGCCCCAAAAGATGGAAAAGACACAATTTCTGCTTTAATTCACAGTCTGGTCATGAAGGAAAACAGGTAAAAATAAATTATACTCTAGTATGAGAGATGCCGTAATAAACATATGTACAAGATACAGAGGAAGGAGTGACTAAAGTGGACTGGAAGTGACAAGACAGGAGAAAGGGCTGGTGAGTGGACAGATCCAGGTTTAAGAAGAGGATGCTACCTAATCACAGAGCTGTTCTCTGTGTTTTAAAGCCTGGTTCTGGATAATAGCTGATATTCCCTTAAAATAATGATCCAAGCACTATAGTCATTCTGGCTAGAATAAGGGATGACACAAGAATCGGCTGATGGGATGTCGCATTGTTCTGGAAATTCTTGATGATTTATTATGTATGAAATAGGATTAGGTCATATAAGTGTGGAAAGGAGAAATAAAGGTGTTATTATATATTGATGATCTGCTTTTCTACTAGAAAACTCAAAGGAATAACTTGAAAAACTATGAAAAGTTTTAACTATTTAGTAGCTGAAAACACAATGCAATACAAAAATCGCTAGTGTCAGAAAGCAGATCGATGGTTGCCTAGAAATGGGGTGGAAGGGTTAGCAGGGGGAGATTACAAAAGGGCACGAGGGAGTTTGGGAGGGTGATGGATATGTTCACTGCCTTAATTGTGGTGATGGTTTCATGGGTGTAACACATGTCAAATACATCAAATATCACCTTAAAAATGTGCAGTTTAGGGCTTCCCTGGTGGTGCAGTTGTTGAGAGTCCGCCTGCCGATGCGGAGGACGCGGGTTCGTGCTCCGATCCGGGAGTATCCCACGTGCCGCGGAGCGGCTGGGCCCGTGAGCCATGGCCGCTGAGCCTGCGCGTCCGGAGCCTGTGCTCCGCAACGGGAGAGGCTGCAATAGTGAGAGGCCCGCGCACCACGAAAAAAAAATGTGCAGTTTATTGGATCTCAATAAAGCTGTAAAAACAATGCAGTTCCTATATATCAGTAACAACTAGTTAGAAAATATAGGGGAAAATCCCATTTATTATACAATAAGACTCCCAAAATATCTGAAATAACCACAACAAAAGGTGAGAATTTATATAAAGAAAAGTGCAAAACTTTACTGAGAGTCACAAAAGAAGACTTGAATAAATGGAGAGGTATATATACCATGTTCCTGGGTGGAAAGACTGTCCCAAAGGAGTCATTCTTCCTAAATTGCCATGCAAGTTTGAAACATTGTCAATCAAAAGGACAGAGTTGGGATTGACATATACACACTACTATACATAAAATAGATAACTAGTAAAAACCTGCTGTATAGACCGGGAACTCTACTCAGTACTCTGTAATGGCCTATTTGGGAAAAGAATCTTAAAAAAAAAAAAAAAAAAGAATGGATGTATGTATATGAATAACTGATTCACTTTGCTGTACACCTGCAGCTAACACAACATTGTAAATTAGCTATAGTCCAAAAAAAATTAAAAGAGAATTACATGCTAAGCAATAACAATTGTGTCTGGCACACACAAAGATAGAGCTGTTTTCTTCTTCGGAGGGGAGGGATGGGGGGAAGGAGTGGAGGACTTGACCAAATGAGGCAGCTGTGTGTGCTAACCAGGTCTCTTATTTTCTGTATTCTGATGATTTGACATCTGAGGCCTTGCTGACCCAGGAGGGAGTGCCTTGAAAGGTTAGCCAGTTCCTAGAGTTTGCCCTGGAGTGTGTCTTTCAGATGCAAACCAACCAATCCAGAGCTCACAAGCCCCTCACCTCCTTTATTGGGCTCTCACACTCCGGGTCTCTAACTCCCTGCCTTAATCACCCCAGGGCCAGGCACCAGACAACTAGGTACAGCCCCTAGATCCCGGAGCCTACTGAAATTATTCAAACTAGCCAATCCTAAGCCTGCTTACCCTGCCTTGCCTGATCCCTCCCATGGAAATCACAATAAAAGCTCTTGCCCTTAGTTTCCCCCACTCTCTCTGCTTCCTGACTGATGCCAAGGCTTGCCTACATGGCCCTCCTTTGCCCTGAGATCTCTGAATATCACAAAACATCTTTTCCATGACAGTTGTTTCCTGATCTGTTGGACTTAACAGTACCTAAATAGTAACCAAATATGCATTAAAAGACTGTGTAGGGGACTTCCCTGGTGGTCCAGTGGTTTAGAATCCGCCTTCCAATGCAGGGGATGTGGGTTCGATCCCTGGTCGGGGAAGTAATATTCCCCATGCAGCGGAGCAACTAAGCCCGCGCGTCACAACTACTGAGGTCGTGTACTCTAGAGCCTGCATGCCACAACTAGAGAGAAGCCTGCACGTCGCAATGAAACATCCCACGTGCCTCAATGAATATCCCGCATGCCACAACTAAGACCTGACTCAGCCAAAGAAAAGACTGTGTGGTAGGCAGAATTCTAAACATGGCTCCCTCGAGATCCCTTCCCCTGATAACTCAATCAAACACTAACCTAGCTGCTGCTGTGAAGGGACTTTGCAGATGTAAATAAAGTCCCAAGTCAGTTGGCCTTAAGACACAGAGATTATTTGAGTGGCCAGACCCAATCAGGGAGCCCTTGAAAAGTGGAGAGTTTTCTCTGGCGATTGGCAGGAGAGGAAGTTGAGGGAAGATGGGCTCCCGCTGGCTTCGAGGAAGAAACAGCAAGCTGCTATGCTGTAAGCAGCTGAGGGAACACAGGCCACGGAACCAGGGAACCTGGAAAAGGACCCGTGCCTCAGAGGAGAAGTGTAGTTTCACTGACACTGTGATTTCAGCCTCTGGGACCTGAGCAGAGGATCCAGCTAAGCTGTACCCTCGCCTCTTGATCCGTGGAACTGTGAGATAATAAATGTGTATTGTTTTACAGCTGCTGAGTTTGTGGTGACTTGTTATGGCAGCATAGAATGGTGGTTCGGGGGATGCCCTCTGCAGCCAGATTGGGTTCAAATATCCGCTCTGGCACCTGCTAGCCATGTGACCTTGACGAAGTTACTTAGCCTCAGTTACCTCATCTGGAAAGTGGGGGTAAGTATAGTGTCTGTCTCATAGTTTAGTTGAGAGTTAAAGTATATGAGTTAATGCATGGAAAATGCTTAGAATATGCCTGGCACAGAGTATATGCTCTATAACTGTTTGCCATCTTTATGCCTCTAAATTTAGATGGAAGAATAATCAGTTGAAAATAACCAAGGAAAAGAAGCGTAAAAGAAGATGAATGAGAAGGCTAGCTCCACCAGATACTTTTTAAAAAGCAAACTGATGAAGCTACGATAATTAAATCAGTATGGTAATGGTTCAAGAATTGTTCAATAGAATAGAATTGATAACCAGATACACACACGCACGCACATGTATCCATTCATTTAACAAATATTTATACAGTGGGTGCTGTTCTATACACTGGGGATATGGCAATAAAACAAAAGAAAAACCAAACATAACAGATAAAGTTCTTGTTCTTAGGGATTTCTACCCTAATAGATGGAACCAGACAATAAACAAATATATAATGTTATGTGGGGATGAACATTATGAAAAGACCAGTCAGGATGAGGTCAGGGGAGAGATGGAGAGTGTTATTTCAGATAGAGTGGTGGGCAGAGGCCTTTTAATAGGTGAATAAGGAGTCACTCAAATCACAGATGAGGAGTGTCTAGGTGGAAGGAGGTGGAAAAAGGGCCAAGGCTGTGACAGGTGCAGGTGACCTGTGCAAGGTTGATATATTTGCAGCAGAACAAGGGAAGGAGTTCAGTGGCAAAAATGAGGCCAGAAAAGGCCTTGCATGTTTTTAACCAGAGGGTTGCCAGATAAAATATGACATCAGTTTACGTTTTAATTTCAGAGACACAATGAATATTGTTTTTTTTTTAGTATAAGTGTGTCCCATGAAGTACTTGGGAAATACTTATGCTTAAAATTTATTCATCTGTCTCCAAAATTCAATTTTAACTGGTTGTCCCGAATTTTTGTTTGCTAAATTTGGCAATTCTGAGGAAGATGATTATGATATAATATTAAATTAAAAAATCAGTTATGGACTGCATGTTTCAATGCCCTGCCTAATTCATATGTTAAAATCCTAACTCTCAGTGTGATGGTTTTAGGAGGTGGGGCCTTTGGGAGGTGATTAGGTCATGAGGGTGGAACCCTCATGAGTGGGATTAGTGCCCTTATAAAAGAGACCCCAGGGCTTCCCTGGTGGCGCACTGGTTGAGAGTCCGCCTGCCAATGCAGGGGACACGGGTTCATGCCCCAGTCTGGGAAGATCCCACATGCTGTGGAGCGGCTGGGCCTGTGAGCCATGGCCGCTGAGCCTGTGTGTCCGGAGCCTGTGCTCCGCAACGGGAGAGGCCACAACAGTGAGAGGCCCACATACCGCACACACACAAAAAAAGAGGCTCCAGAGAGCTCCCTTACCTCTTCTTCCATGTAAGGACACAGTGAGATGACAGGAGGTGAGCTCTCACCAGACACCATATCTGCTGAGGCCTTGATCTTGGACATTCCAGCCTCCAGAACTGTGAGAAATAAATGTTTGCTGTTTCAGGCACTCTGTCTATTGTATTTTTGTTACATCAGCCTAAATGGACTAACAGAATCATGATACAAAATTAGATTTGTCCAATTTGTCCAAATCAGTATTCTAAATGCCTAGAAGAATGCCCTTGGTAGATACAGAATAAATAATTGTTGAATTATTGAGTTAATTGTGCATGTGTTCCTTTTTTTAACATTTTTATTGGAGTATAATTGCTTTACAATGGTGTGTTAGTTTCTGCTTTATAACAAAGTGACTCAGTTATATATATATACATATATCCCCATATCCCCTCCTTCTTGCGTCTCCCTCCCTCCCACCCTCCCTATCCCACCCCTCTAGGTGGTCACAAAGCACCGAGCTGATCTCCCTGTGCTATGCAACTGCTTCCCACTAGCTATCTATTTTACATTTGGTAGTGTGTATATGTCCATATATACACTACCACTCTCTCACTTTGTCCCAGCTTACCCTTCCCCCTCCCCCGGTCCCCATGTGTTACTTTTAAATCAGGAAATCTTCAGTTCAACTATGGGGAGAAGTTGCTGTAGATAAGTTCACTATCTATCGTGCTTAGAAAGGGGAGAGAGGAAAGAGTTTCCAGGGGGAACTCTGGGTGCGCCAGGGTTTCCAGGGGGAACTCATGGACCAACTGCCATGTTTGTCCCAGGAGGAAGAGGCTGGGTGCTTTATCTGAGGCTTCCATATGATGGGTGCAGGGTCTGTGAGGTCTGGCTTGGTTGGTGCAATTCAGAGACCACAAGCTGTAAGGGACCAGAGAGACAAGACTGGATGACCATGGGCCTTGTGAGGTGAATGAGGGTCTCTAAAACTGTGTAGGTCTTGAGTTTGTAGGAGTCTGTTTGAGGCCGCAGGAGGCCTCCTTAGGGACCTACAATGTCTTGAAAACAGGCTGAGTCACTTTCATCCTCCCCTTGCCCCTGAGTTAAGTATTTGGGGGAAATGGGGCATTTCTATTCTTTCAAAAACATCATAATTAGTCTCTGAAAAGTGATTTGGCTTGAACTGACCTCCTAATGGCCTGCAGTCTTATAATCACCAGAGATTTGGAGTGTACTATTAACAAGCATAACACTTCAGTAATGCGTCCTCCTGTTGGCAATGGCAAGCTTCCAGAATTCCAAACTTCAATGCCTGTGCTCTGGTTCATGTAAGAAAACAGACAAAAGAACAAGAAGCAAGGGTGGGAGAGAGGGAATGAAATACTCATTGATGTCCTCCTCTGTGGCTCTGTGGGAGCAGAGCCCCAGACATTTATTGATCAGCCTGGCAGTGTTGATGGGGCTTTTGTGCTCTGTTTATGAGGCTGTCTTCTGCTCTAGGCTGCTCTTTATTTGTCCAGTGCCCGGCACCTAGCAGGTGGGGCCCACATATGTTTGTCAGTCTCAGTTGAACTCTTCAGTCAGTCCTGCCAACAGACAAGTGGAGACAAAGCCTAAAACACCTCTCCTTAGAAAATGAAATCCTCCTCACCACAGAGCCAGCTTACCAGCATGGGGAGTCCAGAAGCCCCTGTGCCCAGTCTGGGTCTTTGGGAGTAAACCCAGGGGAAGCTCCAGGCAGTGACAGGACCTTGGAGTCCCTGAGTCTCTAAGGCATCCTTAGTGGGAAGAGGGTCTGGCTGGTGGCTCACATGAAAACTTCCTTTTTTTCCATATTGGGGTTGATCTCAGCATCCCAGAGACATGCTTTTTCTGTAAAGAAGAGGGGCTGAAGTCAGCTTTAGGGTCCCCCAACTCGCAGATCCTCATTTTGGTCTGTCCCTTTCTGCTCTAGTGATGGGCTCCTGCCGGGAGAACTACACTGGGGTTGGGGGGCACTTATGGACCTGGAGGGCTTGAGGGCTGGAGGAGGTCTGTTACAGGAAAGCCACCAGCCAATGCTTTCATTCCCCAGGGTCCACCCCTCACTCATGAATCCAGGCGCTGTCTCACTTATTTGTTCATTCAACAGAGGCTTATTAAGCAGGTATTCTCTGCAAAGAACTCAGTTGGGCTTAGGGCGCAGCAAAGAAGTGAGGTCCCCCTGGCGCTCACCCTGCTGAATGAGCCTGCCAGTTGCTTCGCTCTCATTTCACACCCCAGCCCCACCTTACCAGGTGCCAATCACACTCACCTCAGGCTGTCCCTCCAGCAAGCCAAGCTTCCGCCTATCTCAGGGCTTTTGTGTTTGCTGTTCCATCTCCCTAGGGCTTCACAAGATGGGTTCATTCACCTCCTGCAGCTCAAAGATACCTCATTACTACCTTAGAGAGGTGCCCACAGGCGCCCTTGTAGGCCCTTATTATTCAGAATTCACTTTATAGTATTTGTTCAGTACTGTACTGTTTGCTTCCCTCCCTATGAAACGTAGGTCTGTGAGAGCAGGGGTTTCTGCTCTGCTCAGGGTTTCTACCTGGAACATGGAACGGGACTTGGCAAACAGTAGGTGCTCGGGAAATACACGTTGGCTAGGTGGGCTTTCATTACCTCACCTGGCCTCTAGGGGAGCTCTGCTCAGCCAGAGGGACAAGCATTTTAACCCAACCTTGGCCCATACAGGTTGATGTGTTTGGAAAGAAAAATTATGAAGCAAAGGTGAAAAACTCATTTCAAAAGCTGACTAAATCAAATGTGTATCCTAAGGTGACCTAAAGCCTCATGGGCGTCTTGGCTGACGCTGATCCTGGTTGATCCTGCTTGAATGGGACCTGAGGCAGCTGCACCTCCTCATTGCCAGATTCAGAGGGGCTTTCAGGCCTGCTGCCCAGCCTCCTCTCTGGGTGAGGATTCACGATGTGCTTCCTGGTCCTGGGTTGCCACGTGTATCTCTCTGCGGCTGCCCTGGCCCCTTGGGTTGCCCCGGCTTTTGCTGTGGCATAGTAACTTTACAGGAATAAGTCCTGGGCTCCCGGCTGTCCTGCACAGACGGCAGACATGCCCAGTGCATTTTCTGGAGGCGTCTCTCACTCTGGTCCTTCTAGTCTCCCTTCTAGTCCACTAGCTGGTTTATGATGATTTTCCTTCTCTCATTTGGATGCAGTCTGACTTTTTTCCCTACTTTAGTCTAAGCCAGTGCCTGGCTCAGCTGTACCTGTGGCCTTATGGCCTGAAAGATGTCCACTCCCTATGTGGACTCTTGGAGTGTTTGTTACAGAACTTTTCTGAGTTCCATTTTCCTTATCTGGAAAGTAGAGGTGGTAACACCTGCCGCATAAAGTTTTGTGAGGTCCAAAGAGATACTAAGTGTACAGGACCTGGTAGAGATGATTATCCTTGTGAAAATCACGAGGTCTTTAGTCCCATTACCGGCTGAGCTCCTGATTGGCTGGTAGGGGTTTCAGGACCCTCAGAAAAATGGGTGCATTTCCACCCATCCTCAGGGGGAGGGCACCCCCAGGTCCGCCCCCCTCCCCCAGGCAGGCAGTGTGGTGAAAGGCAAGGACATTAGACTGGGAGTCAGGACCCGCCTTTGAGCCTGACCCTGGGTGGCCTTAACCAACTATTCGCCTGGGTGATCAAGTGCTTCCCCTTCAGCTCTGCTTTGCCGGGTTTTACAGTCTGTGTGGTCTGAAAACTACAAGAGAGCTGCTTTCAAGGAGTGAGGAAGGGGATGTCCATCCTTGCTTAGCGAGTGAGGACTTCAGGTAGTGCCCACACTGACCTGTAGGTGATTTTTAGCAATGAGCAGATAAGGGGTTCACGTGATTCATGAAACCGACTTCAAAATATCTCTGAAGCTAAATCCCTGTTGACAGTAAGATCCATAGCAGTTTTCCAATGGAAAGTGAAGCGTGTTCTTTGCTTTGGTTATGATCGAGGCAGCAGGTCCAGCAGCCCTGGTGCAGAGACAGCTAAGGAATGTCCCTCCGACATGAGGGAGAGAGGCCAGGTTGGTTTGCTGGGGATGGTCCAGGTTGTCCAGTGCCTCTCTGCTGTCAAGAGCAATGAGCACACGTCTCTGGCTGCGTCCTCAGGAAGCAGAGTGTGAGCAAGTGGGTTAAACCTCAGTTAATGCCAGGTGCTGCAGGCGACAGGTTGGAGCATGTTGAGTGAAGCCTCTAACCTCTGAGCCCCACTCCCTTCCTTGCCTTGGCAGGATGCAGGGCAGTCAGCGAGACTGAGAAAGATGTGTGACTATTGGTATTACTCCTGGCCGAAGGGCACCCATGTTCATCGCAGAAGGGGCCTGAGAGACTGACTGAATGAATGACCGATTTATTTATTTATTTGTTTGTTTGTTTTCACACTTCACCTCAATTTAGCAAGCATTTACTGTCTCCTACTCTTATTAATGCAGAGATGAACAGAACATGGCTTCTGTCCCTTAGAACTCCCATCGTAAATCCTCACTCTCTCCTCTTGGATATCGTCAACCTTCGTATGAAAGGGTCTGAGCCTCTCAGCATTCTGCTTGCATTCCAGCCTCCTAGACCTGCTATGTGTTTTGTTTCACTTAAGTCTCATAACGACACCCTCTCGAGTTGGTATTTTAAACATCACTTCGCAGGTGTGGGCATGGAGGCCCCGAGATGTCTCTGGTGGGGTGGAGTCCACGTGAGGAAGGGGTAGGGCACCTTCGGAGGACCTGGCGGGCTTCACAGAGGATGTGACACCTGCCTGGATTTTCATGGACAAGCTGAAGTTTACTGCAGGGACAAGAGGGCAAGGGGATTCCAGGCAGAGGGAAAAGCTCGCTCAAAAGCTTAAAGGTGGGAACCAGCTGCCTGTGCAATGCAAACAGCAGGCACTTACAAGTTGCAGTTTAGAAAAGTCAGGAAGACTCTTATGTACCAGGCTAAGGAACTGGGACCTCATCCTGGGGCAATGCCGTGTGTGTGTGTGTGCGTGTGTGAGCACATGTGCGTGCAAGTGTGTGTGGTGGTGTTTACACTGGGCAGAATCATTGATTGGCTGTAGATTTGATTGCCACTCTAATGAGCGGCAGGTGATGCAGAGGGAGATGGGCTGGTGGTGGACAGACTAGTTGGGAGGTTATCACAACCGTCCCGTATATTAACTAATGTTTACTGAGTGCTCATGTCACGCCAGGCACAGTGCTGAGCACTTGATAAGCACTATCTCAAAAATCTTGCAACAACCCTGGGGTGATAGTATTATTACCTCCAATGTTACCTAAATGGAGACTGAAATTTTGAAAGGTTAAATAACTTGCCTGAGATCATACAGCTACCAACATAAACTGGGATTTGAATACAGCTCACTCTGACCCGATTCCAAACCCTTGACCAATGTGACCTACCATGGACCTACATTTGGCCAGGGACAGTGGGATTGAAAGTAGAGGAAAAGTCTGAGGAATATTTAGGAGGTAAAGCCAGTGAATTTGGTGAGTGGATGGATGTAGGGAACGAGTGAGAGGGAGAAGTTTCTGACCCAGATGACTCTGGGGTCTGAAGAAATAGAAAGGATTTATGGAAACAATATTGTTCTTTTGAGCCCAGATTGGGCTGGCACAGGTATAGCTGGATCCTGACTCTGCTCTCCAACACATGAACTGCCCACCCCCACCCCCTAGTTTCATTTATAAACTGATCAGCAATCCATCTACGCTCTCCTCCAATCGATAAGAAAAATGTTGACCAGGACAGGCCAAGATGGGTTCCCTGCCTGAGGACTCCAGCCCCCTCCCCAGATTGGTACTGACCCAGCTAATCTGCTCTCTTTGGTATGGTCAACCTGACGGTCACTAAGCCCCTGACTACATTATCATCCAAGTTACATTTCTCCACCTGGGATCGTGACCCCAAGATACTGCACTTTTGCCTAGTCCTCTATCAACTCTATCAGAAAAGGAAATGAAGTATGTCAGGCATGACGTGTTCTTGATGGACCCACGTTGGGGATCATGGTATCTCTTCCTGAGGCTCCCGAAGCCACCTGTTTAATAAGCAGTTCTGAAGTTGTACCTGGAAGAGACCTCAGGCATGCCTTCTATCCCTTTGAGAAGATCAAGGCCCTTGTTAGTTTCTCGCTCCTTTTCAACAGCATCCAGCAAATTCTAACTGAGTGCTTGCTATGTCCCAGGTATGTTTTTTGTTCCCTTTCCCATTCCATGGAATTAACTCTTCCAGGGCAAGAGGCTTGACCTTGTTTTATCAACACGTGTGCTGCTGGATTCGTCAATGCTCCTTATCAGCGTTCATTCTAGATGCTCTAATCTGAGGACCATTGTCCTTGACAGAAAGATGGAAGCTGAAGAGCGCAGCTTTTTGTTAATTTTCAACCATTAGTCCTAGAAGGACAGGAGGAAACTGATCACCAATATTTTTGAGAGCTTTCCTCTGTGTGTTTTGGGTTTTTTGGGGGGGGGGGTTGTTGTTGTTGTTTTCTAATGCATCATTCCATGTAATCCTCGCAACAAACCCACAGTGTAAGAACTATTATTCCCATGTTAAGGGTAAGGAAACTGAGGTTCAGAGAGGTTAGGAAAGCTGCCCAAGGTCATACAGCCAGTACTTGAGAGGTGGACCTAGCCCTTCTCTGTTCTCGTTGCTCTGACTATATCCAGGAAGTCCCTTTGTGGTGTGGTCCTCAGCTCATTCTGGCTTCAGCCTTGCTGGCATGATATTTAAAAGTCTGTATCACTCCTTTGTATTCATCCTGTGCAGCCACATTTCTTCCATATCAGAGTCATTTGCAATTGTATTGTCAGAATTTCATTTGTGAAAGTCATCCCTCCAGAGCTGTCTTTCTTGAGAGTGGAAGGTCATGGGACCAGTCTATCTTTCCTCCAAAGGTTTTGCAATCTGCCTTCATAAAGATTAAGGTACATGGGGCTTCCCTGGTGGCTCAGTGGTTGAGAGTCCGCCTGCCGATGCAGGGGACATGGGTTCGTGCCCCGGTCTGGGAAAATCCCACATGCCGCGGAGCGGCTGGGCCCGTGAGCCATGGCTGCTGAGCCTGCGTGTCCGGAGCCTGTGCTCTGCAACGGGAGAAAAGACTAAGGTACATGTCAGACCATGCCCAGCTTTTTTCTCTGTGAATATCATGAACTTTGAGATGACCTGGCTACTGTTTCTCAGGATTTCTCTCGCTGTTGCTTCTCCAAGCACTTCGCCCTTATTGGAGCAGAATTAAGTGCAAAGTAGATGTCTCGCCCTGACCCCAGCATTTGCTTTCTGAGAGATTAAATTGCCAAGGCAGAACATGAAAGTATGGAATGTTCCCTGCTTTTACCTGCGGTGATAGTTCCTGCAATGAAAAGTAGTTGTAAATAAAATTGATTAGGTAACTTACAATGAGAAATGATATTTCTATGGGTTTTTAAATAGAAATTTGATTTGTCTATATGTCAGCTTGCAGGAACTTACTTGAGTCTCTATCTGTGTGTATTTATGTAATATGAACACGTGCGGCTCTAAGAAGAGCTATATTGGAGTGTTTGTGCTGTTTTAGGGAAAAAAAACATTAAGTGACTGTATGAAGTAGACAGTATAGAAGAGTGGTGAAGAGCGTTAAGTTTTGGAGACAAATAGATACGGATTTCAGTGCTTTCTTAGCACTTCATTACCTCTGAGACTCAATGGATTTCTACCATATTTAAGCTTCAGTTGTCTTATCTGCAAAATGATGGTAATAGAGTCTATATCAATCTCTTAAGGGTGTGTGAAGACTAAAGGAGATTAATGTATGTAAATGCTTTGCGCAATGCTGGCACATAATAAAATGCTCAATTCACTTAAGATATTCTTGTGCGTAACGACATCTGTTCTTATGGGACATTCTTTTGGTTTGTATCAGTGTGTGTGAATATCTGAGTATATGCTTCTGGAATATTTTACTCTCATTGCTACTGTTTAACATAGACATTCACAGACACACTACAGTGTGTCCTGAGGACAGGGAGACCTTAAGAGTGAGGAGACTGGAATCTGGAAGCCTTCTTTTTTATATAGATTATACTCAATTTATAGTTATTATAAGTGTTGGCTATATTCCCTGTGCTGTACAATATACCCTTGTAGCTAGTTTATTTTATACATAGACGTTTGTACCTTTTAATCCCTGACCTCTATCTTGCCCCTCCCTGGTTCCCTCTCCCCACTGGTAAGCACTAGTTCGTTCTCTATATCTATGAGTCTGTTTCGGTTTCGCTATAGTCACTAGTTTGTTTTTAGACGCCATGTATAAGTGATAACATACGCTATTTGTCTTTCTCTGTCTGACTTATTTCACTATACATAATGCCCTCCAAGTCTATCCATGTTGTTGCAAATGGCAAAATTTCATTCTTTTTTATGGCTGAGTAGTATTCCATTGTATGTGTATGTGTGTGTGTATATATACATCTTCTTTACCCATTCATCCCTTGATGGACACTTAGGTCGCTTTCACATCTTGGCTATTGTAAATAATGCTGCTATGAACATTGGGGTGCATGTATCTTTTTGAACTAGTGTTTTTGTTTTCTTCAGATATATACCCAGAAGTGGAATTGCTGGATCAAAGGGTAGTTCTGATTTTAGTTTTTTGAGAAACCTTGCACCATTTTCCACAGTGGCTGCACCAATTTACATTCCCACTGTCTGTACTAGGGTTCCCTTTTCTCCACACCCTTGCCAACGTTTGTTATTTGTGTTCTTTTTGATGACAGCCATTCTGACAGGTGTGAGGTAATATCTCACTGTGGTTTTGATTTGCATTTCCCTGTTGCTTAGTGACGTTGAGCGTATTTTCATGTGCCTGTTGGCCATCTGTATGAAACTGGAATCCTTCTAAACCCAGGGTCAGAAGAGCTGGGGAGCATTTAAGTTGGTCTCAGAAGTGCAGGGGGCAGAACATGAAAGGGCCTGAGCAGGGAAGGAAGCTGAGACTTCTTGCGTGTTTTCTCCAAAGGGCAGAACTAAGATGAATAGGTGGAGCTCTGACAGCCAAGCTGGCTGCGGGATGGGACGCCTTCGCGCCAGGCGGTGCTCACACGGTGGCCAGGCAGCTGTCCTCACTCAGCCTCCTTCCCCAGACAGGAGGTCAAACTAGGGATCTCCTATCTGTGCCCCGTGAGAAAGAGCAAAAGCCTGCACGTGTGTATTTCCTCAACTGAAACTCCAATTTTGATTTCCAGGCAGCACAACATTTGTTTTTAGGAAAAAAAAAAAAAAAAAAAACCCAGCCAGCTCAGAGGTGACAAGGGTGACAGGGCTACAATTATCACCTGCGCCTCAGCACCTAGTGTATTGTGAGAAAGGTGCTGACAGCTCTGAACTCTCTTTGTGTGGGGAGCTGAAGCCCCCAACCTCTGCTCAGAACATTTGACACAGACAGACAGCTGTGGGACCGGCGCGGGGCTGGGGTGAGCGTGGAGGGGCTGTCACCTCCTCCGTTCTCTTTATGCTGCGCGAGTGGGCAGAGGGGCCCTCCACGTTCCATTTTTGGACAGATTTCTATCTTACTCAACTAGCCTTTACTTAAGGGTCTCCTCTGAGTGCCAGACTTTACAAAAAAGAAAAGGAAACCAGTGGGCATTAATTTGCGATGAACTGACCTTTCTTAGGGGGCAGGATGGAGGAGTGACCTGCAGAGGGCGCCAGAGTGATTCAATGTTAAGTAGCTGCTAAAGAAGTCCAGTGGAGTAGCACAAAGAGGTGGGGCTTTCCCGCCCCAAAGACCCAGGTTAAAAACCCGATTCTGCTTCTTATTTGACATGTGACCTTGGACAACTTATTTAACCCCTTAGAGCCTCAGCTTCCTCATCTGTAAAATGGGGGTAGCTATATCTACCTTGCAGGACTATTATGAAGGCTGAAAGAGACAAAGCAGGATTAAATGAAATTACACAGAGCAAGGTGGGGGGAGGGCAAGAATTACTGCAAAGTATCTGCGTCTCCACTGGCACCTCAAGCCCACTGTCTGCACACTGAATTTACATTGCCCTCTCATATGTGTTCAATCATTTTTCATGTGTACAGTGGTGTTCCTATAATAAATAAAATGCAAATTCAGGGACAAGCATCCTGAAACTCCTAGTAGACTTTGTAATGATGTTACCTTCAATCAACAGACACGAAGTGCCCGTGCTCTTACGTGGAGATCTGTGGACATGCTGGCTGTGAGATGAGAGTCCTCAGAGGTCTCCAGGAAGGTTGGGAACCACCAAGACAATGCATGTAAAGCACTTGATCTCACTCCCAGCCCCCCAAGCCCAGAGAAGGAGGGCCTTTCTGACCTGGGTAGGGATCTGATTTCTCTCCTCCAAGGCTGCCAGGTTACAAAGAATGTACCACATACCTGCTGACAGGAAGGCTTGACTGAGCTCCTTGAAAAACTTGGCATTGGTTTCCCCCTTCCTTTTCAACAATCCAACTCCAAATTAAGGGAGTTTCTGGGGAGGATTTCTGGTTCATCAGAATAATGCTTGTCATTTGATCTTCTGTGATCAGTGTTCTCCACTGCCCTCTCTTACTGGGGGTGAGAAGCAGAGGCTCAGAGGCTTGTAGCTGGAAAAATGTGCCTTTCAGGCACTAATCCTTAGAGTAGACCCACAGGAGAAAACTTCCCTGCCCTCCTACCTCCACCACCTGCAAAACACCTGCAGTTCAGCTGTTTGGCCTTTAGGAAGGGGCCCTAGAGCTATTGGTGTCAGTTCCCACCAGGCACCAACCAGAAGGACCAGTTCATCACAGTGGCCTGAACCATCACAGCAGCCACCCATGCTGCCCATCCTTACTTCTAGTAACTACTCCCATGCCTCCTCCATGGCTCTCTTCATACTCGCCCCACAGCTGGTGCTGTAACCTCTTGCTCCTCAAAGAGTCTTCCTGGGTCAGCAGCATCCCGTCATTTGAATACTTGTTCAGAAATGTAACATCTTAGCCCTCTCCCCTCCTCAGGCCTGCTGAATTAGAGTCTGCATATTAACAAGGTCCCCAGGTGACATGTACGCACATTAAAGTCCAAGAATCACGCATCTAGCTCACCCTTGGGCTCCCATCGCTGCCCAACTACTCTGTGGTTAGGAAAACTCCAAGGATTACTTCTGGTTACTCAGCACCAGGGGCAGAGGACATGGTACAGAGAAATGGTCATAAGCATCTTGGCAGAAGTCAGAGTGAGCCAGCTAGCATTATTAAGCCCTGACTGTGTGCAAGGCATGTTATAGGCATGATGTGATCTTCTCTTTACCTCTTCTGTCCAAGGTAGAATGTCCCCCATACATGGAGAAGCAAACTGCGGATCGAAGAGGTTTGAAACTAGCTCACCATTCCAGAACTAGTAAGAAGGCTGAGTGTCAGTTAGATTTGGAGATAAAGGGAATACTCTGTTACAGGCAGAGTCACGGCCTGTAGAGAGGCACAGAGATGGGAGACGGCATCATCAACATCATCGTTAAGGAACCCTATGTACATGGGGCTGGGCTGGGTATTCATTCATTTATTCATTCATTCACTCCATAGCTACTTACTGAATATCCACTCTGTGCCATGCTCCGTGCTGGGCAAGGTAGTTACAATGTGGAATAACGCAGACCTAGTCTCTACTCTTGAGGAGCTGTCTTTCTACTGGGGAAGAGCGATTCACCAAAAAGGATTTAATTGTAATTGAAATAAGTGCCAAAAATCACTAGCTTCGTGCTTAACCAGCTTAGTTTTGGGGGAGAGGATACTTGCTGTACACAGTCTTTCAACTGAAAGACATCCCTTCCTCTAGGACGCCCAGGGCTGCTGTCTTCTCTCTGGTTGACAGTTTATCTCCTTTTGTCCATAAGCCAAAATCATGCGTTTGTGCACAGTGCCTGGCACAAGGGATTGTGGACGAAGAGAGCCGGAGCATGCACCCACCCTGCTGGGGAAGGGACCAGAGCACAGAATTCCCCTTGGGTCTTTGTGTGGAGGGAGTGATGCTGAACAGGACGTTTTTTTCTAACATCAAAAGTCCTGGAAGGCTGTAGTTTCGTGCGTTTCCTCTGCCAGGTGTGCTTGGGAGGAAGCTCCAGACAAAGGCAGCATCAAAGCTCAGCCTGACCTTCCCTTTTTCTCCCTGACAAAGGCCGCTCACGCTCAGACACAGTCGTGGCTCTTCCCCAGGTGTTTCTGCTTTATGGTTGTGCTTTGATTTGGGGGCTCTCATTTTCTCACTTGGGTTTGCTTTTTCTGGCAGCTCTGGTCCCAGCAAACGACCTTTGCACATAGGGCAGCTGCAGTGACCAGCCAGGGTTGCCAGAGAGACTCTTTTGCTGTTCAAGCAGCAGGAACATAGGCGTTTCCATATGGGCCTGTTTCAGTTGTCTGTTGCTGCAGAACAAATCACCCCAAACCTGTCATAACCAATAGTGGCTTAAAGGAACAGTGACATTATTTTTTGCAGTTTTGTGGGTAGACTGAATTCAGCTGGGAGGTTCTTCTTTACCCTGCAAGTTGTAGCAGAGATCACTCATAAGGCTGCATTCCACTAGGAGCTGGATAGGGGCTGGAACGCCCAAGACGACTTTCATCCTTAATCCACGTAGCCTCTCATCATTCAGTAGTTTACTCTGAGCTTCTCTACAAAATGGCGGGCGGCTTCCAAGAGGGAGCCTTCCTAGAAGACAAGTCCCAGTGTGCAAAGACTAATCCAGCTTCTGTTTGCATCATGCTTGCTGATGTCCCACTGGCCAAAGCAAGTCACATGGCCAAGTCCAGAGTCACTGTGGAAAGAAGAGTGTTGTGACTTGGAAGAGCGCTGGGAACGAGGCAAGGGTGTAACTACCAGGAAATGTGGTGTAGTGGGGACCACCAATGTAACAATCTACCATGTGGCCTTTGGAACTGCAGCTGCCAGTAAATGTTCAGGAAACTAATACAGGGCTTGATTAGACAAGTCTAGAAGGTGGAAACGCAGTCCTTGGAGGTGCACGTGGGTTTAACATATTTCATTCAATAACATATTTCGTTCAATAATGAGTAAGTCACTCAAAGTAGTACCAGGCACTGTGCCACATACTGGGCACATCAAGATGACCAAGGCACTGTCCTGGCTTTCAAGGAGCTCACAGATCATTGATTACAGACAAGTAGGCAATACTCTCATATGTGTGATCTATACTGGGACTGAGCTTTGCCTTGGATCCTATAGAGTCAAAGAAGAGGGGGATTTATATCAGACTGAGGGACAGAGACGGCTTCCCTAGGGAAGGAATACTTGAGCTGAGTTTCAGGGCAACAGTGGGAGCTGGCCAGGTGGATTTGCAGCTGGGCATTCTGAACACAGGAGGTAGTGTGTGTGAAGGTCCTGGAATGAGAAATGCTTTGAAACCACCAGAAAGTTGGATGCAGTTCTTCGTTCCACAGATCTAGAAGGAAGAAACTGTGTGGCAGATGAGCCCAGAAAGCCTAGAGCAGATAGGTTCTTGTACTTTATCATGCCTTGATCCTTTGAAACCAGGGGGGAGTATTAGAAAGGCATCTTCTTTTCTGCTTAATGAAATTTAAATGGTTTCCTATAATAACCACGTTTACTTGTGTAGAATATAATACAAATGGGAAAACATTATTCTGGCCACCGCCCAATGAATTAGGAGGCTGGTGCCGAAATTTAGTTATGATTTGATGGCAGTCTGAACTGAGTCAAAGGCACATGGAAGGAGGAAGAAGGGAGACAGAGGAGAACCACTTAGGGAGTTATAAATGTGAGATTTGGTGCAGTGGGAATATGAGGGCTAAAGAGGAAAAGATAAGGCTAATGCCATCTTCTGAAAGTCTCCCCCACCCCCCTTCATGCACCTGTCTCCAAGGGTGCAGAAAGTCTAGCACTGACCAAGGGAATTGCTTTGTAGGCTAGGTGTCCTGATAGGATGTGTCTCTGAAAGCAGGAACCTCTCAGGGGGGGACAGGGTTGATCTATATTAAATACACTGTGCAGGCAGTCCACAAATAGATAAGCAGTGTGTATATCTGAGTGAGGAACAGCTGGGGCTCCCGAGTATCCTGGGTAGAACTACCTGGGTTCAATCCTGGCTTGAGTGCTGGGTGTTTCTAGCTCTGTGATTTTTAGATAAGTTACTTAAATGCTCTGTGCCTTAGGTTCCTCAGCTGTGGAAAGAAGGATACTTCATAGGGGTATTGCAAGGACTGCATGGGATGATGCTTGTAAAATATTAGAAGAGTGCTGAGATATAGAAAGCACATGACAAATGGAAGCTATAATAATTATTAAAACAGTTTTTTCCAGCTTCAGGACACCCTGGACACTGTAGACAGAGATCCTGCTGCCAGCTCTGACCACCAGTAAGGCAGCACCAGCCCTAGGTCTCCCTGAGCTTTGACCCCACCAACCAGTGTTCTGATACAGACTCTGGGACACTGAGCCCTGCAGCCAGAGATTCAGGACCTGGGCTTACCCACCAGTGGCCAGCACTAGCCCCAGGACCTGGCTTCACCCACCAGCAGGTTGGCACCTACTCCAGAACCACTGCAGCACCACACCCTGACTTGTCAGGACCCAGCCAACATACTAGCAGGCTGACACAAGCCCCAGGACACCTGGGTCCTAAACCCACCACCAGCAGGCTGACACCATCTCTAAGAGCTGTTGGACTTCTCAGCCAGCCACCCCAGGATACAGCCCCACCCACCTTCAGACCAGCACTAGCTTTGGGACACCCCAGAAGCTGAAGCCAGCTGTGTCAAGAACTGGCCCAATCCACCAGCAGGCTGACACTGGATCTGGGAACCCTGGACTGTAAACACCCACCCCAGAACCTGGCTCTGCCCACCAGTGAGCCAGCACTGGTCCTGGGACTACCCAGTGTTCCACAGCCAGCTGCCTTGTGACCTGACCCCTCCAACCGTAGCTGGAAGCCTGTGCATAAAGCAGGGCCCCACAACCAACCAGACCAGGGGCCAACCATACCTACGAGACTGCCCTCAACAGTCAGCTCTCCAAAACAGAAGGAGCCACATAACTCACATAGGGGACACCCCTAAAGCATACAGATCTGGTGACCAGAGGGAAGTGTGCTGCTGGGATGTATAGGACATCTCCTGCAAAAGGCAACTTCTCCAAGATCAGGAAATGTAACCAAACTACCAAATACACAGGAATAAAAACTGAAAATTAGGCAAAATTAGGTGATAGAGGAACATGTGGAAGGAATAAGATGAAAACCCCAGAAGAAAAACTAAGTGAAGTAGAGATAGGCAATCTATCCAATAGAGAGTTCAAGGTAATGATCATAAAGATGATCAAAGAACTTGGGAAAGAATTGATGAACAGAGCAAGAAATTACAAGTTTTTTACAAGGAGTTAGAAAATATAAAGAAAAACCAAACACAGATGAAGAATACAATAACTGAAATGAAAAAATACACTAGGAGGAATCAAGAGTAGATTAATTGACACAGAGGAATGGATCAGCTAGCTGAAGACAGAGTAGTGGAAATCACTGAAGCTGAATAGAAAAAAGGAAAAAAAAAAGAATGAGAAAAGTAAGGACAGTTTAAGAGACCTCTGAGACAACATCAAGTATATTAACATTCAAATTATAGGGGTCTCAGGAGGAGAAGAGAGAGAAAAGTGGCAGAAAACATATTTGAAGACACAAGAGCTGAAAACTTCCCTAAACTGGGAAAAGAAACAGACATCTAGCTACAAGAAGCACAGAGAGTTCCAAACAGGATCAACCCAAAGAGGACCACACCAAGACACATTGTAATCAAAATAGTAGAAATTAAAGATAAAGAGAGAATATTAAAAGTAGCAAGGGAAAAGCAACAAGTTGCATACAAGGGAACTCTCACAAGGCTATCAGTTGAATTTTCAGCAGAAACTCTGCAGGACAAATGGAGTGGTATGATATATTTAAAGTGACGAAAGGGAAAAACCTACAACCAAAAAAATACCTGGAGACAAATGTAAATGAAAACATAATGATCCAAAATCTATAAGACACAGCAAAAGCAGTTCTAAGAGGGAAGTCTATAGTGATGAAAGCCTACTTCAGGAAACAAGAAAAATATCAAATAAACAACCTAACTTTACACCTAAAGGAATTAGAAAAAGGAGAACAAAGAAAACCCAAAGTTAGTAGAAGGAAAGAAGTCATAAAGATCAGAGCAGAAATTAATGAAATAGAGAGCAAAATACAACAGAAAAGATCAATGAAACTAAGAGCTGGTTCTTTGAAAAGGTAAACAAAATTGACAAACCTTTAGCAACCTTTAGACTCATCAAGATAAAAAGAGAGAGGGCCCAAATCAATAAAATCAGAAATGAAAAAGGAAAAGTTGCAACACACACCACAGAAATACAAAAGATAATAAGAGACTCCTACAAACAACTATGCACCAATAAAATGGACAACTTATAAGAAATGGACAAATTCTAGGTATGTACAATCTCCCAAGACTGAACCAGAAAGAAATAGAAAATGTGAACAATGGGGACAGACCAATTAGCAGTAATGAAATTGAATCAGTAGTCAAACCCCCCCCCCCCCCCGCAAAACCGAAAAACAGAAAAACCTCCCCCAAACCAAAAGTCTAGCATCAGATGACTTTATGGGTGAATTCTACCAAACATTTAGAGAAGAGTTAAACTCTATCCTTCTCAAACTATTCCAAAAACTTGCAGAGGAAGGAATGTCTTTGAACTCATTCTATGAGGCCAGCAACATCATCCTGATACCAAAACCAGACAAAGTTATCACAAGAAAAGAAAAGTACAGGCCAATATCATTGATGAACATAGATGCAAAAATCTTCAACAAAATATTAGCAAACCAAATTCAGCAATACATTAAAAGAATCATACACCAAGACCAAGTGGGATTTATCCCAGGGATGCAAGGATGACTCAATATCTGCAAATCAATCAATGTGATACATTAACGAATTAAAGAATAAAAATCATATGATTGTCACAATAGATGCAGATAAAACTTTTGACATCCATTTATGATAAAAGCTCTCAAAAAAGTCAGCATAGAGGGGACATACCTCAACATAATAAAGGCCAAATATGACAAGCCCTATGAAAATACCAATGACATTTTTCACAGAACTAGAACAAATAATTCTAAAATTTGTATGGAAACACAAAAGACTCCAAATAGCCAAAGTAATCTAGAGGAAGAAGAACAAAGCTGGAGGTGTCATGCTCCTGGACTTTGGACTATACTACAAAGCTGCAGTCATCAAAACAGTATGGTACTGACACAAATACAGAACTATAGATCAATGGAACAGAACAGAGAGCTCCAAAATAAACCCACACACTTATGGTCCATTAATCTATGACAAAAGGGGCAAGAATACACAATAGAGAAAAGACAGTCTCTTCAATAAATGGTGCTGGGAAAACTGGACAGCTACATGTAAAAGAATGAAATTAGAACATTCTCTCACACAATATACAAAAATAAATTCTCAATGGATTAAAGACCTAAATGTAAGACTGGAAACCATAAATCTCCTAGAAAAGAACATAGGCAGAACACTCTTTGACATACATTGTAGCAATGTTTTTTGATCTGTATCTTAATGCAAAGGAAACAGAAGCAAAAATAAACAAACGGGACCTAAGTAAACTTAAAAGCTTTTGATCAGCAAAGGAAACCTCTGACAAAACGAAAGACAACCTACTGAAAGGGAGAAAGTATTTGCAAATGATGTGAACGGGATTAATACCTAAAACATACAAACAGCTCATACAACCAATAGCCAAAAACCAAACAATCCAATTAAAAATGGGGAGAAGACCTCTATGGACATTTGCCCAAAGAAGGCATACAGATGGCCAACAGGCACATGAAAAGATGTTCAATGTTGCTAATCATCAGGTAAATGCAAATCAAACCCACAATGAGATACAACCTTACACCTGTCAGAAAAAAATCTACAAATAACAAATGTTGGTGAGGATGTGGAGAAAAGAGAACCCTAGTAAACTGTTGGTGGGAATGTAAATTGTTGCAGCCACTATGGAAAACAGTATGGAGGTTCCTCAAAAAACTGAAATAGAATTACTATATGTTCCAGCAATTCCACTCCTGGATAAAAATCTGAAGACAATGAAAACACTAATTTGAAAAGGTATGTGTACCCCAATATTCATAGCAGCATTATTTACCATAGCTAAGATATGGAAGCAACCTAAGTGTCCATCAATGGATAAATGAATAAAGAAGATGTGATATACACAATGGAATGCTACTCAGCCATAAGAAAAGAATGAAAGTTTGCTATTTGAAAAACATGGATGGACCTGGAAGGTATTATGCTTAGTGAAATAAGTCAAACAGAGAAAAACAAATAGCATATGATATCACTTATATGTGGAATCTAAAAAATAAACACGTGAATGAACAAAACAAAACAGAATCAGACTCACAGATATAGAGGACAAACTGGTGGTTACTTGTGGAGAGAGGGGAGGGGGAGGGGGCAAAGTAGGGAAGGAGAATTAAGAGGTACACACTACTATGAATAAAATAAAGAAGCTACAAGGCTATGTTGTGCAGCACAGGGAAGGTAGCCAATATTTTATAACTTTAAATGGAGTATAATCTATTAAAATTTTTGAATCCCTAAAAAACCTAATTCTTGTATATTTATGGATAGGTAAATCTTCCAAATGATTCAGAATTCAAAAAGTACAAAATTATATGCATGGAAAAAAGTATCTCTTACCACTATCCCCTAGATATCTAGGTTTTCTCCCTGACAGTGACAATTGTTCTTGGGCATTCTTTTAAGATAGTTTATACATGTCCAATAAAATACATATATCCTCCCTCTTTTTATTACACAAGTGGTGATGTACTTTATAACATTATATTGCACTCTCCCCACTTTTGGCTATGATTTCTCATAAGTACTTTCTTAAACTAGTGAACTACTGTCTAACTTTTCACTATTACAAACAGTGGTGCTATGAAGAACAAATGACATTATTTCACTCATGCTGGAGTCTAGCTAAGTATAAATTTCTTGAAGTAGAATGTCTGGATCCAGAGCGTACATGTAGTTTAATTTTGTTAGATATTGCTAAGTTACATAGATGTTATACAAATTTACACCTCCACTAACAATGTGTGAGCACGAAGAGTGTGTTGGGATATACATTATCATGCATTGTTAGAGAGAGTGTAAATTGGTATCACCAATCTATGGAGAGTAATTTAGCAATATCTAACATTTTGATAATTGCCAATTTAATAAGGGACAAATGGTATTTCAGCATCATTTTATCTTGTAAGTCTCTTATTGTGTGTGGAATTAAGTATTTTTCCCTATGCTTAAAACCCTTTTGCATTTTCCTTTCAGTAAATTGTTCCAAATGTTTTGTTCCTTTTTCTATTGTGCTGTTAGCTAATTCTTTTCTTATTGATTTGTGAACTCTTTATATATTAAAGAAATTGTGATATGACTTGAAGATATTTTCTCAGTTTTTAGTTTGTCTTTTTATCTTACATACGGTGGCTTTTCCTATGCAGGTCCTTAAAAACGTTTATGTTGACAAGTTTTTCAGTGTTTCTTTTGTGGCTTTTGAGATTTGCATCAGATTTAGGTCATTTATACTCTGAGATGATAAAAAAACGTTCTCCCATTTTTCTTCTGTTGTCACTATGGTATCAGTTTTGCATTTACAACTGTTATTCAACATTTGGAATTTCTTCTTGTGTAGGTGTTGTATGAATAAAACTTAATTTCTTTTTAGGGTTTTCATCCTATATTCCCAGAATCATTTTTTTTAAAAAATCCATTTATCCCTTCTGATTTATGAGGCTTTCTTTATAATGTACTAATTTCCCAGGTTATTTGGATTTATTTCTGGTCTTTTTATTCTTTCCCAAGGATCTGTCAGTCTATTCATATGCCATATCACAATGCTTTAATTTTTGTAGCTTTATAATATATTTGAATATACTTTTATACTTGAATATACTTAAATGTACTTTTTTACATTAATTACATTCATAGATTGAGAATTTACATCTTTATAATGTTGTGTTTTGTCAAGACTATAATGTGCCTGTTCATTTGTTTAAGTCTTCTTTTGTATTTTTAGTTTTCTTCATATCAATCTTTCACATTTACCACTAATTTTTATTGCTCAGTATTTCATCTTTATTTGTATGTGTATTTTTTGCTGTTGCGAATGGAGTCTTGTCTTCTATTATGCCTTCAAATTGTCATTTGTTGTTTGCTTACATGAAGCTCTTAAGTTCTGTATACTAATCTTGCATCCGGCCAATGTAGTGAAATCTCTCACTACTTATAATAGTTTATTTGGTGTTGTTTTTCTCCTTGTAGGACTTTTGGGTTTTCCCAAATGAAAATAGTGATAATTTTTCCTTCTCCTTTCCAATGTTTATAACTCTAATTTCTTCCTATGTCTAACTGCATTGGCTAGTACCTCTAGAACAGTTTAATACTGGAGATAGTGGACATTTTTTCTGCATTCTTACCATTAATGGCAATGCTTATGATGTTTCCTCATTAAACTTTGGAGTTCAGAGAGATATATCTTACCATGTTGAGGGAGTATTCATTAAAACCTCTTACTTAAAAAAGAGATTCTAATGAATGAATGTGGCTACAGTATGATTCAATTTATATGAAGGTTCATAAACAGACAAAAAACTAATACATGGTAAAAAAAAATGTGAGGACAGTGTTTACCTTGGTGGAGGGATTTTTGACTGAGAAGGCACATGAGGGAGTCTTTTGGAGGGCTGGAAATATCCTATATTAGGATCACGGTGATGATTATGCATATAAATGTAAACCATCATTGAGTTGTATACTTGTGATTTATGCTCTTTGCTGTATATATATACATGTAAATCAAAAAGAAAAAGGAAAAGAGTGATTGTTGAATTCTATCCTATGCCTTTTGGGTATCTGTGCAGATAATCATATCATTTTTCTTCTATCTATTAATATAGTGAATGTGTTAATGGATTTCCTACTATTGAATCTCCCTTGCATTACTGGAAACAAATCTTACCCAGTCTTGGTGTGTCACTTTATTTAGGATTTTTGGAAACGTTATTTATAAGGGTGTTGGTTTATGGTTAGGTTTTGGAATTAGTGTTACGCTTGCTTCATTCAGAAGAATTTGGAAGAATTCCTTTTCTTCTATGCTCTAAAAAATTTTCAGGGCTGTTAGAAACCACTATTTTCTTTTCCTTCTTTTAAAAAAAGATGTAGAAAATTACCTTGTAAAAATTTCTGGCTTGGTAGTTTTACAGAGAGAAAGTTTACTAACATTTTCTATTTAATCTTTCATAATTGGTCTGTTTAGTTTTTCTATCTTTTATAGTCAGTTTAGAAAATTATGTAACTTATGCCATTATTCATTCTCTTGAAATTTTCAAATGTATTTATGTAGAGCTAAGTGTTTTAATTTCCTTTATATCTGTAGTTCTCCCCCTCCATATGCCTTATTTGGTAGTTTTGCTTTCTCTCTCTTTCATTAATTAGATTACTTATTTATTTTCCTAAAAGTCAGCTCTTCGATTTATCCTAACATTTTCCTTTTTAAATTAATACATTCATTTCTGCTTTTAGCTATTACATCCTTCCTTATGCTTTCCTAAGTGTTGTTTTATTATTTTTATAGCTTCTAGAATTGAATGTTTAACTCATTTATTTTATAGACTCTTGATTATTATTACTGTTTACTGAAATAAATTTCCCTTTTGATATTACTTTAGCTGCATTTCATAGAATTTATATATACTGTCTCAATTATCATGTTCTAGCTCTCCTATCGTATTTATTTGCATACCTTTTTTGACCTAAGAGATGTTTTAGAAAGACTTCAAATGTTTTTTCCAGTGGTAAGAATTTTTTATTTTTGTTTTTATTATTTATTTCTAGTTTTAGTGCAATATGACCAGAGAATGAATTTTGTACTTTTTGACTTTGAGTACATTTCAAATGAATATGTTTTCTCTGTTTTGAGGATACAGAGTTGGAAATATATAAGCTAAATGTACTTATTGAGCTATGTTATTTCTGTGTTCTGTAAGCTTAATCTTTATCCACTTGACCTGTGATCATAGAGAGTTGAATCAAAATCTTTTACTACTGATGTATTTTCACCTATTTATCCTTGTGTTTCCTTTTTTTTGTGTGTTGTAAATGTTGATGGTATGCTATTTACCCATAGGTAGTCATAACTTTTCAATTTCACTGCGAGTTTATCATTTAGCATTATAAAGTGTCATTCTTTGTCTCACTGTGTGCTTTCACACAAATTCAACGTACCTGATATTCAGATTATGACCTGTTTTGTTTTTCTGTGCATGTACTTGGCATACCATTGTCTACCCTTTTATTTTCAACCTTTTAAATCCCTTTGTTTTAGGTGGCTTTTATATGAAGCAGAGCTGGTTTTGCTTTGTGATACAATCTGAAATCTTTTTCTTTTAATAAAGAGTTTAGTTCATTACATGGATTTATATGATATATACGTTTGGTCTTCATTCTGTCACTGTTTTGTCATGTTTTCAGGTTTTTTGTATAAGAAACGTCATCTTTGTGGAACTTTTTCTCCTTTTTCTTGTGTGTGTATTTTGGAACGTTTGTATTTTTCTGGCAGTTACCTTAATAACTATAACTTTATATAACATGCTTAATCCCCTATTAGACAGTCTGAATTATACAATACATTCAATTCTCTATTTCTTTAGATAATAGGTAGCAATTTCTTTCATATCTTTGTTCAGTGCTCTTGCTTCACTAAGATAATTGTCTCATTACTTTCTTTTTAAAAAATCATGGTGAAGACTTCCGGGAAGATGGCGGAAGAGTAAGACGCGGAGATCACCTTCCTCTCCACAGATACACCAGAAATACATCTACGCGTGGAACAACTCCTACGGAGCACCTACTGAACGCTGGCAGAAGACCTCAGACCTCCCAAAAGGCAAGGAACCCCCCACGTACCTGGTTAGGGCAAAAGAAAAAACTAAACAGAGACAAAAGGATAGGGACGGGTCCTGCACCAGCAGGAGAGAGCTGTGAAGGAGGAAAAGTGTCCACACACTAGGAAGCCCCTTCGCGGGTGGAGACTTCGGGAGGCGGAGTGGGGGAGCTTGGGAGCCGCGGAGGAGAGCACAGCAACAGGGGTGCGGAGGGCAAAGCGGACAGATTCCAGCGCAGAGGATCGGGCCGACCGGCACTCACCAGCCGAGAGGCTTGCCTGCTCACCCGCTGGGGCGGGCGGGACTGGGAGCTGAGGCTCCGGCTTTTGTCGGAGCGCCGGGAGGGGACTGGGGTTGGCGGCGTGAACACAGCCTGCAGGGCGTTGGTGCGCCGCGGCTGGCCGGGAGAGAGTCCGGGGAGGGGTCTGGACCTGCCGAAGAGGCAAGAGACTTTTACGTCCCTCTTTGTTACCTGGTGCACGAGGAGAGGGGATTAAGAACGCTGCTTGAGAGAGCTCCAGGGACGGGCGCGAGCCGCGGCTAAGAGTGCGGAGCCCAGAGACGGACATGGGACGCTAAGGCCGCTGCTGCCGCCGCCAGGAGGCCTGTGTGCGAACACAGGTCATTAGCCACACGCCCCTCCGGGGAGCCTGTGCAGCCCGCCACTGCCAGGGTCCCGGGATCCAGGGACGGCTCGCCCGGGAGAACGCACGGCGCGCCTCAGGCTGCAACGTCACGCCGGCCTCTGCCGCTGCAGGCCCACCCCGCACTCCGTGACCCTCCCTACCCCCCGGCCTGGGTGAGCCAGAGCCTCCGAATCAGCGGCTCCTTTAACCCCGTCCTGTCTGAGCAAAGAACAGACGCCCTCCGGCGACCTACACGCACAGGCGGGGCCAAATCCAAAGCTGAGCCCCTGGGAACTGTGAGAACAAAGAAGAGAAAGGGAAATCTCTCCCAGCAGCCTCAGAAGCAGCGGATTAAAGCGCCACAATCAACTTGATATACCCTGCAACTGTGGAATACCTGAATAGACAACGAATCATCCCAAATTAAGGAGCCCTGTGGATGAAAGGCTCTTGGTGCTGCAGCCAGGAGTCAGTGCTGTGCCTCTGAGGTGGGAGAGCCAACTTCAGGACACTGGTCCACAAGAGGCCTCCCAGCTGCACATAATATCAAACAGCAAAAATCTCCGAGAGATCTCCATCTCAATGCCAGCACCCAGCTTCACTCAACGACCAGCAAGCTACAGTGCTGGACATCCTATGCCAAACAATTAGCAAGACAGGAACACAACCCCACCCATTAGCAGAGAGGCTGCCCCAAATCATAATAAGTCTACAGACACCCCAAAACACACCACCGGACGTGGACCTGCCCACCAGAAAGACAAGATCCAGCCTCATCCACCAGAACACAGGCACTAGTACCCTCCACCAGGAAGCCTACACAACCCACTGAACCAACCTTAGCCACTGGGGACAGACACAAAAAACAACAGGAACTACGAACCTTCAGCCTGCAAAAAAGGAGACCCCAAACACAGTAAGATAAGCAAAATGAAAAGACAGAAAAACACACAGCAGATGAAGGAGCAAGATAAAAACCCACCAGACCTAACAAATGAAGAGGAAATAGGCAGTCTACCTGAAAAAGAATTCAGAATAATGATAGTAAGGTTGATCCGAAATCTTGGAGATAGAATGGACAATAGAATGGACAAATTGCAAGAATCAGTTAACAAGGACCTAGAAGAACTAAAGATGAAACAAGCAACGATGAACAACACAATAAATGAAATTAAAAGTACTCTAGATGGGATCAATAGCAGAATAACTGAGGCAGAAGAACGGATAAGTGACCTGGAAGATAAAATAGTGGAAATAACTACTGCAGAGCAGAATAAAGAAAAAAGAATGAAAAGAACTGAGGACAGTCTCAGAGACCTCTGGGACAACATTAAACGCACCAACATTCGAATTATAGGGGTTCCAGAAGAAGAAGAGAAAAAGAAAGGGACTGAGAAAATATTTGAAGAGATTATAGTTGAAAACTTCCCTAATATGGGAAAGGAAATAGTTAATCAAGTCCAGGAAGCACAGAGAGTCCCATACAGGATAAATCCAAGGAGAAATACGCCAAGACACGTATTAATCAAACTGTCAAAAATTAAATACAAAGAAAACATATTAAAAGCAGCAAGGGAAAAACAACAAATAACACACAAGGGAATCCCCATAAGGTTAACAGCTGATCTTTCAGCAGAAACTCTGCAAGCCAGAAGGGAGTGGCAGGACATATTGAAAGTGTTGAAGGAGAAAAACCTGCAACCAAGATTACTCTACCCAGCAAGGATCTCATTCAGATTTGATGGAGAAATTAAAACCTTTACAGACAAGCAAAAGCTGAGAGAGTTCAGCACCACCAAACCAGCTCTACAACAACTGCTAAAGGAACTTCTCTAGGCAAGAAACACAAAAGAAGGAAAGGACCTACAATAACGAACCCAAAACAATTAAGAAAATGGGAATAGGAACACACATATTGATAATTACCTTAAATGTAAATGGACTAAATGCTCCCACCAAAAGACACAGATTGGCTGAATGGATACAAATCCTTACATCCAAAATTCCAAAGGAGAATTCTTAAATTTCTTCTTGGCTATTTAGTATAGAATAAACTTAAAATGTCATTTCTTCTTAAGAGTAGGCAAGTATTTTTCAGTTTCTATTTTTTCTAATTATATTCACTAGTTTGGGGTCCTTTAACAGGCGTGAACATCTGTTATTCCAAACAATAAAAATAATCAAGAAGTATTTAAAACTCAATCCAAGAAAAATATTTAACTTGAGATATTCTGCTTATTTTGTAGAAAAATTCTGGAATGTATGAGAGAGTGAGTCTGCTGGACCATCCTGTCTGTATACACATGGTTCAGAGCCAAGGCAGGAAGCACCCTTCCACTCTCACTACCTCTGTTCCAGCCTGTCTACCTCATAGATGCAAGGGACCACACGCCCATGTGAACTGGACTTAGAGAAGGGCCTCAAATCAGGCCTAATGAATTGAGAAGCATGAAATATTTCTGTGCTCTAACTCTATATTCAGCCCATCTTTATACCATCCCTCAAATGAAGTGGCAACTTTAGAAAAGTATTGTTTTTAAAACTAGCAAATTCCAACAAAAGTTACACTGTATGTTTTTATCAATTTAAAAATCTTTTGCTTTAGTTTTTTGTTGGACATGTAAGGCTATTAACACAGATGTTCTTTATTAGTTCTGTAATTTCAAAATAATCTGCAATATGAAATCAGGACTTCAAATGGTACACCAGAGTCAGAAACCACAAATTAAAGACATTTTGAAAGTATATCTCTTCTTTAGAGACATGGGCAAAAATAAATTTCTCTTTTGCAGTTAGTTCTCAAGATCGTATGGAGAATTCAGTGTACACAAACCTATACTAAGCATCTCATTCAGTCTATAATCTAAGATTTTAAGCTATGTTTTTATTTTTCCATGTAAAAAAAAGTTGAAAACAATTAACTTCTTAAATACTGGTAATCATAGTAGGTTGCACTAGTTGACTCTAAACTGTCATTATTTTAGCTAGCAAAACAGATAGCATCTTTGATCTGATCTGCATTAAAAATTCTCAATTTCAGAAAACTTATCCATTTTCTTTAGCCAGGCTTTTATTCTGGATACCTATCTGTCAATTCTTTAAATCCAAGATTAAATGCCACACCCCCTTACTCATCACTTCAAAGTCCAGAGCAAATTCTCTTAAAACTACTTTAGCCTACATTGGCTTCTCTGTTCTTGATACTTCAGAGTTTGTCTCACACAATTTTTCACTCAGTTTCATCCTCCCTATATTTTTCTCTTGTTTCAGAAATGCAGTCTTTTCCTTTAAATTTCTAGCTCTTTGAGGTCAGAGACCCTATCTTATGTCTTCCTTAGTCTCCACAGTGTCTTATACAGTTCTAGACATATATTAAGTGCTCAATAAAGACTTGAATTTTTTTAAAAAAAAAAAAAGGATAGTCTCTTCAATAAATGGTGTTGGGAAAACTGGATAACCACATGCAGAAGAATGAAACTGGATCCCTATCTTACACCACTCACAAAAATTAATTCAAAATGGATTAGACTTAAACATAAGACCTGAAACTGTAAAACTCCTAGAAGAAAACATAGGAAAGCTCCTTGACATTGTTCTAGGCAATGATTTTTTGGATCTGACAACAAAAGCATAAGAAACAAAAGCAAAAATAAATAAATAAATGGGATACATTAAACTAAAAAGCTTCTGCACAGCAAAAGAAACAATCAACAAAATGAAAAGGCAACCTACAGAATGGGAGGAAAATGTGCAGATCATGTATCTAATAAGGGGTTAATATCCAATATATAAAGAACTCATACAACCCAATAGCAAAACAAAAACAATCCAAATAAACAAAGTCTGGTTAAAAAATGGGCAGAGGAAAAAAAAAATGGGTGGAGGAACTGAATAGATATTTTTCCAAAAGAAGACATACAAATGGCCAAGAGGTATGTGAAAAGGTGCTTGACATCACTAATCATCAAGGAAATGCCAATTAAAACCACAATCAGATAACATCTCACACCTGCTAGGATGGCTATCATCAAAAAGACAAGAGCTAACAACTGTTGAAAAGGATGTGGAGGAAAAAACCCTTGTGGGAATGTAAATTGGTACAGCCATTATGGAAAACCGTGTGGAGGTTCCTCAAAAAATTAAAAACAGAACTACCATACAATCCAGCAATCTCATTTCTGGGTATATAGCCAAAGGTAATGAAAAGAGGATCTTGAAGAGATACCTGCACCCCCTTGTTCAATACAGCATTATTCATAATAGCCAAGTTATGGAAACAATCTGTTTCAAGCAATGGATAAAGATATGACATATATGTGTGTATGAATGTGTATATACATATTTATACATGTATATACAATGAAATAGTATGCAGCCATGAGAAAGAAGGAAATCCTACCATTTCTGACAACTTGGATGAAACTTGAGGGCATTATGTCAAGTGAAAAACTTCAGCAAGAGAAAGACAAATACTGTATGCATGATATCATTTATATGTGGAATCTAAAAAATCCAAACTCATAGAAACAGAGAGTAGAGTGGTGGTTACCAGGGGGTGGAGGTAGAAGAAATGGGGAGAGAGTGGTCAAAGGATACAAACTTCCAGTTTATTCAGTTATAAAATGAAATCATTCTGAGGATCTAATGTACAGCATGATGATTATAGCTAACAATGGTGTATTATATACTTGAAAGTTGTTAAGAGAGTAGATCTTAAATGTTCTCATCACAAAAAGGAAATGGTAATTATATGACTGGATGGAGGTGTTAGCTAATGCTATGGTGGTGATCATTTTGCAAAATACAAGCATATCAAATCAACAGGTTGCACACTTTAAATTTATACGTCAATTATATCTCAATAAAGTTGGAAAAAAGTGGAAGGGAAAAAAAAAATCATGGTGAAATATTTAGTCACAATTTATTCAGCTCTGTGAAAACAGTTTCTTGTTGATCCTTTTTCATCTACTCTTTGTTTTTACTATTTCTTTCCTCCTTTATTCTTGCTTTTTGTGTATAGACCTTGTTGTGATTCCTTTTCAAATATTTTTGGTGAAGGAGAGTTTTCCCGTGAAGCAGCTATTTGTGGTTGGTTTGTGTGTGGGGTGGGTGAGCCTGTGTTTCAGGTGACCAGGATTTCTTGTTAGGACTCAGAATTTTGTGTATGAGTAGCTGGGGCTTTTACGTCTCTCCAGCCAGAGAGGACAGGCAGCTGTGGGGTAATTCACAGGAGAAAACCTCTCTCCTCCCCACTGTCACAAAGATGGACCTTTTCTCACAACTATGGCTTGTTTGTGTGACATCTGGTCTTGCCCCACCTTCTCTGCTTCATGGAGCTGGGTCCATGGACTCTCCTGGCCCCACCCCATGTACTCCATTCCTGCTTTTGAAATTGTGGGGTTTAGGTTTTACATCTTGAGGAGGGCTGTCTTCTCACCTTCCAGAAATGTACTCTGAAATTTCTTTCTGAGCTTTGCTGCTGAGACTTCCTCTCCCCACTTCTTCCACCTGGATCTTCACTGCGGGATGACATGTCCACCTGTCTATGGTTCCAGGTCTCTCCTACTTTGCGAAGATGGAGTTTATGTTTCAACCTCTCATTTGCCTTGTTGCTTGGAGGTGATTTCTGAGAGAAGAAGGAAGAAATGCCAGCTTTATGTCACATTAGTCATGCTGGGAGTTGACTGTCCTAGCAGATATTATTGCAAATCTGTTGCTGGGAAGTGGGTCAGAGTAAAGGGTGGCCCTGCCAGATGTCAGGAGGGTCTGAGTCTTCAGGCTCACAGGAGACCAGGTTCGGATGAAAATGGTCTTACTGACAAGTGGGCCCCCAGCTTGTGACAACCACCCATAGGGGCAGGCACTGAGGGAACAGATGCAGCTCTGCCTCCTGAGGACCCAGAATCCCCTCCGCATGGCGGGGACGCCATGACCTTCAACATGTTCAGTGGACAGAGGAGCAAGGGTGTTCATCTTGCAGTTACAGATGGCGCAACCAAGGGTAGAGGGGAAAAAAGGTCTCAGCAAATGAGCCTTCCAGTTTCCAGCCGGAAGCTCTCTCTCCTCTTGAACGTTCTGTCTCCCAAACCATCCTTGGTCTAAGGAAGAGAACCCTTGCCTGGCCCAGAAGGCTGTCTGCACCCTCAGCCTCGGGACCTGGCATACCTGACCCTGCATGTGACCTCTTCCTACAACTGCATTTCCAGCCCCTGCCAGCCACAGTCCTCTTATGCATCCCTCAGAGGCCAGCCCTCCTTAACCCTTCCCATTTCGCTCTTTATGTAAGCTGGCCTTGAATTTCCTTTGTATCTCTTACTTGTCCCATTGTTCTGAAAGATCCTGTGCCTGTTCCTTCGCTCTTACTCTTTCCTATTCTTAGAACTCTCTTTCCCTCCATTTTCCAATGTTCATTCCCTCATCTTACTTGGCCTTTGTTCAAAAGTTGTCTGCTCAGAGAGGTTGTCCCTATCTCCCCTGTATAAAATTACCCTCGAGCCACATTCATAGAAAATTATTTTATAGATTTTTAGTCTTCTGTTAATTGTCTATCTTCCTCATTAGAATACAAGCTTCATGAGAGCAAGGATTTTATTTGTTATATATGACACTATGTTCTCAGAAGCTAGAAAAGGGATGGTACATAACAGACACTTAAATATTATAGGATAGAAGGAAGGAAGAAAGCAAGAAAGATGACTGTATCTATCACACATCACACAGAACTAGCATTTATGTTTTACTTGTCTACTTCTCCCTTTAAGCTGTCATGTCTTTGGGGTACTTCATTCTAGTGCCTTAGCCAGAGGCCAAAGGCTGCCTCTGCATAGTAGCGGTTCAATATGTGTTTACTGAATTTGATCAAACACAGCATCTATACCCCCAAATGAATCTCAGAAGTTGATCTGCAGAAACCTTGGGGAACAGGGTAATATCTGTTCTGGTACCCCATCACCTACTCCCCACCCCTACTTGCATTCTATATTTTCAAAAGCTTCCATTGTGATTGGAATAATAATAAAAAAAGCAATAGATTTCATTTGATCAGGGATGAGAAGTATTTCAGGAGGGCTAGCTAAGGCCTGCCCCAGCCCCTCTGCCCTAGGTGGGTAGAGGTGGGTGGGGCTGGCTCTACATGCAGCCCGTCATCAGACTGATTACTCCCCACTCTGTCCCGACACACAGGTGTTCACTGAGGGAGCTGGGAAATTGTCCAGTCATCAGGAGTGTTCTTGGAATTCACCAACAGAATGGAGAATTCTGATGGAAGCGACGCATTGGAAGCTCGATTAGACAGAAAGCTTTTATCGCTATTGAACTATCTGTGGCTTCCACCCATTGCTCTAGTTTTCCCTCCTAGAGAGGGAGGATCTCTCTTGCAAGCTGCCTAAAGCAGATGCATTAATACCACCTTTGTTGCCATCACCTTTTCTTTGTAACAGCAGCTCCTGTTCCTTGTGGCAGGGCTATTAGAACCCACTTGCCTGAATGACCTGGACAGAAGTACCAGGGAATTAATATCTTCCCAAAGGCAGCCCTTCAGCAATGAGTGATGCATGGAGGGGTTCCTTATCCCTTGACTGAGATAACTCTGAAGCATGTTTATTGCTCTGTTTTTCCAGAGTTTTCCTGCAGAATTCAGCTCCAGTCGCCTACTTGGAAGCTGGATTATTAATGCAGCCTTTACTGGCTTACTTCCTCCCTGCATTTCTTGCACCTTTCAGTAAACCGCTCACACTTGAACCCTTAGCTCAGAGGCTGCTTCTGGGGGAACCCAAACCAATAAACCTAACTACAAAAGTACAAAACCTTTTTGAAGTAAATTGTATGAAAACAAATAAACAGAGAGATGTAACATATTCATCGATGTGAAGACTTAGCACTCTAAGGTGACCCTTTCTCCCCAGTTAATCTTTACATTTCATGAATTTGAATCAGACTCTCAGGAGGTTATTTCAGAAACTTGACAAAATGATCCCCCAAATCACATGGTAGAATCAAGAACACAAATACCTAAAACAATTTTGAAAAAGAAGAACAGAGAAGGGGACCTCCCTTGGCCATCTGTGAAGATGAATTCAAAGCTGTAGAAATAAAACCAGCATGGCGAGGCCCGGAAATGGACAAGTTAACCGCGGGGAAGATGGCCGCCAGCGTCAAGAATGTGGGTGCGGTGGAGGTGGCATCGGGGGGAGGGGGAGGCCTTGGGGAGGGAGGGTGACTGGCTACTGTCCACTTCTACAGAGAACAGAATAAAGGAAATGGGTTGGAACTCCAAGAGGGGTGCAGTTTAGGTAAAAGGAAGAGGGTCAGGCCCCAGGCCAGATGAGTAAAGCAAACATTGGCATTTCTCACTGGATAATTTGGAGCTTCTGTTTTGAGGGTCCCAGGGCTTGTCCGTCTCTCTGTGTTCTGTTTCCCGGTTTGATAAACATAACACTGGCTTCTTGGGATAGGTGGTGCTGTCAGCCCCCTGATTGCTGTATCAGCTGAGCGCCAAGCATTTTGACATGACACTCCCCACTTAGCACTTCTGTGATCTCGCAAAGAGTGGCCTGCACAGCAGGGTAATGGGGACCTTTCTGGACAGTGATGTGTCATAATCTCTGGGAAAGTGACAGGCAGTGTGGACATGAAGAACAGATGCTCATTTCCCTGGCCCTCACTGAGAGAGCCACATGCTTCCTGTCGCCAGTATCTGACCACTTCCATGTACCGACCTCCAGACCTGGACACAGAGTGACACTGACACATGACTCCCACAGACGGGGACCCCCACTAAGAGATACACAGTGCCACACTGGCACAGGAACACACCCACGCTCACAGCCTGAGTGCAACCCTCCCCAGACTTGCTGAGAGGCCATTTGGGTGAGATTTGGTTTCTCCTGCCTAAATTCCACGGCTGGGACCTTTCCTGGTGCTGGGAGCTGGCTTGGGGGTGGGAGACACTGTGCCTTCAACCCTTCCCACAAACACCATGCACACATACACGTGCTCTGTGACACGGTTAGTTTTTATGTGTCAACTCAGCTGGGCCAGTGCATGCCCAAGATATTTAGTCAAATGTTATTCTGGGTGTTTCTGCAAGGGTGTTTTTGGATGAGATTAACATTTAAATCTGTGGACCCTGAGTAAAGCAGATTGCCATCCCTGATGTGGTGGGCCTTATCCAACCTGTTGAAGGCCTGAATAGAACAAAAAGACCAGCCTCCCTTGAGCAAGAGAGACTTCTCCTGCAGACAGCCTTTGGATTTCATCTACACTAGATTTTCTTGCTCTATAGAAGATGGCCTTTGGATTCAAACTACAGCATCAGCTCTCTGGGGTCTCCAGCCTGCCAGCCCACCCTGCAGATTTTGGATTTGCCAGTCTCCGTAATTGCGTGAGCCAATGCCCCAAAGCTTTATAAAAAATCTCTTTATTTTATAGATATATGTATACATGTATATATATAATATTATGTTCACTTCCTATTGGTTCCCTTTCTCTAGAAAACTGACTAGTGTGCGCCCCTGCACACACACAGTTTGCCCTTGAGGCTGTAGTTCAGAATGGGATTTGGTAACATAAGTGTCTCTCCCTCCCCCAATCCCCGGCTTGCACTCCTCTGCCTCGCACCTACCCACGCAGCCCCTGCAAAGCCCAAAGATAGATAGGGATGGAGGTAGGAACTCTAGTCCCATCATCCCAAGACCAGACAAGGGACCCTGGGGCTGACGCTAGGAGACCCATCTGGAGGAGCTCAGCCCGCTCTCCATTCCTGTAGTTTCTTTAGCCTTACCCAGCCCTCCTGGGAAGTTCCCAGAGGGCACTCTGAACTACCTCTCCTGCCTGGGGGACAATAAGGCCTTGACAAGCTCTCATTTCTCTAGCTGATCCTCTTCTCTGCTCTGCCTCCCTCCCTCCCTCCCTCCCCCCACCCCCACATCTCCCTGTCTTCATTTCCACTCCGCATACACTTGGGCAAGGTAATCACTGATGTTCTCAAACCCTGGGGAAACAGACCCCTGGTCTCAGTGTAAGGGAGGAGCCAGACCAGGAGTCAGAAAGCAGGTCCCTGAGGTTCACATCACCACTGCCTGTCTAGTGACCTTGTACCTGTCACCAAGCAGTGTCCTTTTCCTCACCCATGATGATCTCCAAGGGCGGGCTTTAGGGGGACCTCTGCCCTGTCCCAGCTGGAGTGTCGTGGAGAGAATGGCGAGTGTGCCGGGCACTGGTGGGGGCACAATGAATCTTTGTTGAATGTCATTGAATGATGGAGTGATAGAAAACCTAGATTTGAGACCAATGGTGTGACTTTTGCCAAACTCTAGGCTTCCTTACATCTCAATTTCAGCAGAAACGAGTATCTCAGAAATGACCATCTTGGGAGGCCACACCTGTGAAAGGAGCGTTTCCCCTCAAGGTGGTCTAATTTCCTACATAGGACACAATCCTTCTACAAAAACTTACACGTTCAGGGCCATATTTTCTCAAGAATTTCCTGACATTTCCTGAGTGTCAGGCATTGTACTAGACTCATAGCCATCATACGTCATCATCTCAGCAATTCTATGCAGGACACTTCGTAATCAGTGTTTCACATGTGTGGAAGGTGAGACTCAGATGGTGAAGTGACCCTTCCAAAGTCCCAGAGCTAGGAAGTGCCTGAGCTGGGATCTGAACCTTCACTCACTCATTCATTCATTCACTCACAATTCCTCCAGGCTCTGTGCTGATGTGGGCGTGCAGTAGGGAATCAGGACCACAGGGCTCCTGCATCCTCAGAGCTTAGATCACAGAGTCCTGCCCAGAGCCGCTCCACTCTACCCCGCCACATGTACTCTAGGACGCCACAGTCGCAACACTGATTCTAGGTCTTATGACGGCTCTTGGTCTGGGGTAGCTGTCCTCTGACCAAGGCCAGCAGGGCCTCTGCAACCCTTTGGGGTCAGGTTGGAGGGACCAAGTAGGCACTTAGTCCATGCGGTATGACTCCCATTGGTCATCATGCCTTCAAACATTTGTCTAGATGCTGGACACCCCAATTCTAGAAGTCCAGGGTGGGGTGTAGCATCCTGGCATCCGTTGTCCCTGAGGAGTTGGAGCCCAGGACAGGCACAGTTGAAGGAGAAAAGAGAGAAGGCAGGAGGTAACCACGGGTGTTGGGCACCCTGGGGTGAGATGGAGCAGATCTGACCATAAGACTCCACGTCTCTATCCTTTCAGCGGCTCCCCTTGCTGGAAAGTTAAAGAGCCAGCCCCTTGAGTGTCTTACAAGTATCCCCAGATAACTCCAGCCAACCCAGGCCACCCCCAGACTAGGTTAGGAGCCCATGCTTTCAGTGATTCTATTCAGCAGACTTTATTCTAAATATCTGATTGTGCATCTGTCCCCAGCAGTCACCAGATTCTGGGGTCCTCCAGGGCACAGGTCACCAGGCCTCAGTGCAGGGGCCTGGCACACAAGCAGTATTTAGGAAATAGTTGCTGAGTGAATGAATGAACACAGAGCTAAGTGAGCATTCCTCAGGGGGCTAAGTGTGAGCCCTGCAGGCTGGGCTCAGAGTAATGGGCGCCTTCCTCCGGCCACCTCTTCCAGATGGTCCCCAGGCCAAGCACGGCTTCCCTCTTCCCTTCCAGACTCCATAATTAATGCAGCACCTTCAGTAATAAACATGCACCTCGTGGCCTCCAATCTTTCTCATTAGGGCCGAGGCAGATTGTTCATCTCCTTTTCCTGGTGCTAATGAATGAATCATGGTGCCCAGCAGATGGCCCTGCGCCGTCCTGGGGTGAACGTGCTCCCATCCTTTCAGGATCTGGACCTAGCGGCCAACACAGCCCCCACGTTGGATGGACACAGGCCCAGAGTTGGTGTCTTGGGGTGAAAGGTGGTCTAGGTGGCACCCCAGCCCTAATGGGCTTCAGGATTAAGCATCAGCCTTCAGCCTGACACTCAAGGCCCCTGCAGGCTTAGTCTCCACCTGCCACATTGGACCTTTTGTTCTCTAAACACTTCACTGCAGAGCAGTCCTTCCTCCTCCAGGAGTTCATCTGTGAAGTTCCCTGTTAGTGATACCTTTTCCTTATATGTCTCTTTGAAGCTCATTCATTGCAAAAAAGCCTATGAAAGTGACACCTCTTCCATGAAGCCCTCCTTGATCACATCAGGGCAGAGTTCCCAGGTCCTACTTGTACACGTGGCACAGAATGTCTTCTGGCCTCAGCTCTGTCACTAACTGTGTCACCTTCCCTACCTGGGTCTCAGATTCCTTGTCTTTAGAGGAAAGAAAATCCCTCCAGAGATTTTTGTGAGGTTTAAATCACCTTCATTCGATGACCATCTACAAACATTTATTCTGTACTTAGTTCAAAACATGCAGGACTAGGTGCAGAGAACAAAAAGGTGAATAAAATATAGCTTCCCCCTCAAGTAGCTTGTAGTTCAGTGTAAAATAATGTAAACAGTAATAATAATAATAGCAATAACTTCCCATTTATGCTTTCCAGGGCACATTGGGCGAAATGCTTTATACACAGACAAATATAAAGATCATAATATCAAGTACTAAAATGCTTTGAAATTACATAAAGTCACAAGAAAATTGAAGATGATCTCGTTACCACGATTTATCGTTAGATATCTGTCTGTCTTGACTCCCCATTTAGGCTGTAAGCTCTAGGAATCAGAACAGGACTCATGCTTCTTTGCGGTTTCCATGGTGCTCTCAGCAAAGTGCGTCTCCATCCATGACTGTCTGCTGACTGGTTACTCCCCTTCCAGAACCAAGAGGACCAGATGGCATGCTACCCGGTCAGAGGTAAATGCCATTGGACGACCGGTCAACAGAACCTACAGAGGTCATTTTGTCCAGCTCCTGCCATCCACCAGGCCCAGCAGGTGAGAAGCAGTTATCCTTCCTTGAAAGGCTTCAGAGCAGAAATGTCTGCTTTTCCCAGTAGGTCCTGAATTCTGACATGTTCTTTGAAGATTCTTGGCCTCATGTCCCTCTCCCAGATCTTCTCTCCTAAACACCCTTCGACTACAAAACGGGCCCTCAAGTCCTCTGTCCTCACTCGCCTTCCACTGCGCAGCACCTCCTCCCCAACTCAACTGCCGTCCAAGGCCGTCGGCCGCTCCAGGTCCCACCTGGCGGGAAACACATCCCTGCTAGGTTGGTGGGAAAGACCAAGCATCAGAAAGCCTGGATCGGGTCTGCTTGTGGAACTGCCCCACCTCCAGACTCCAATTCTGCCTCTGAAACAATGAAGATCATCTCCTGTCCCTGCTCACTTACTGGATCATTGAGAGGATCATATGGTCTATGTGTTAATGGACTTTACCACCTGGATCATGTGAAACAGAGTTGTCAGGTCATTATTACCTGCATTTTAAAGAGAAACATCTAGGTTTTGAGTTTTAAGTTCAGACCAAGTTCAGACTCTTCTTCTTTTCTGGGAAGAAAAGTAATATGGGGACACCAGGATTGCTCAGCGATACCCTACAAGTAAGCACAAGTCTTTGGTCAGCCTGTTTCCCTGCTCCATCACGTGGGGTAGGAGGTAGGCACTGCAGGAGGGTGGGAGGGGGAAGGTGAACCCGTGTCGTGCTGGGCAGGAGAAGGAGCAGGTGGGGAGATGACCGCAGTGTCTGGCCAGGGGCACGATGCTCCTCCGGGCCCAGCCACTCTCTAGGTCACTTCACAAAAGGTCATCGCACCTGCATGGAGAATTTTCCAGCTTTTAATGAAGGCATCGAGGCAGTGCTTTGGTAAAGTTCAGCCTCTAATCCCCAATTAAGGCGCTAGGCCTTAGCTGTGTCCAGCACCTGGTTGCCGATGGCGATAGTAATTGTGTCTTTCGCTCTCTCTCTCACACGCCCTGGTACAATTTGCATTGGGAGGGGGGGTCCTTCGTCAGGCTCCTGATGTCCAGAGACCTCTCTGCAAGGTGATGTCTCAGAGTGTGAGTGGAGAAACCGCTGGGCTCAGCCTAGCCTCCAGCTCCCCTCCTCCCCTGTCCCCCCTGAGCCCCTCCCTTGCTCCCTTCAGTGTCCCCACCCTATGTCCATTGTGGTCTGAGGCTATGTATTAAGAACCTACTCTGTGCCAGGCACTTTGCATATATAATCATTTAATCTGTTAAATGAGCTTTTGAGAAAGACTGACCCCCAACCCCCTTTCACCAGAGGGAGAGTCAAATGTCTTAGAACGCGGGATTCGCTGCAGCAAATCCACAGATGGGAGAGGACGGAGCTCAGACTTATTCTGGGTCTGTGTGACCCCAGGTCCTTCACCACACCGGTTCCCTTCCACGGTTGATGCAACGTGGGCTCTGCAGGAGCTGGGGGCTTAGGACAAGGAAGGATGACCAGGTTGCTATCGAACAGCCTATAACAGCAGTGATGGCTGACATTTTTGATCAAGTGGCTGGGCATTTAGTAGATGGTGAGTTTTTACATGAAAACAATGTATTCAGGTACTGTCTCAGCACATTACTACCCATCTCATTTAACTTCACAATAATCCTGCCAGATAAGTAACTTTATTCCCATTTCATAGATGAACAAACTGAGACACAGAGAGATTAAATATTTTTCAGTTTTAATTATTTTACTGAAGTATAGTTGATTTACAATGTTGTGTTAATTTCTGCTGCACAGCAAAGTGATTCAGTTATACATATACAATGTTTTTTAATATTCTTTTCCATTATGGTTTATCATAGGATATTGAATATAGTTCTCTGTGCTATACAGTAGGACCTTGTTGTTTATCCATTCCATATATAAAATCCTACATCTGCTAACCCCACCTCCCACTCCAACCCTCCCTCCCCCCCCTCCCCCTCCCCCTTGGCAACCACCAGTCTGTTCTCTATGTCCCTGATTCTGTTTCTGTTTCATAGATAGGTTCATTTGTGTCATATTTTATATTCCACATATAAGTGATATCATATGGTATTTGTCTTTCTCCATCTGCCTTACTTCACTTAGTATGATAATCTCTAGTTGCATCCATGTTGCTGCAAATGACGTTATTTCAATCTTTTTTATGGCTGAGTAGTATTCCATTGTATATATGTACCACATCTTTATCCTTTCATCTGTCGATGGACATTTAGGTTGTTTTCGTGTCTTGGCTATTATAAACAGTGCTGCTATAAACATTGGGGTGCATGTATCTTTTTGAATTATAGTTTTTTCTAGGTATATGCCCAGGAGTGGGATTGCTGGATCATATGGTAATTCTATTTTTAGTTTTCTGAGGAACCTCCATATTGTTTTCCACAGTGGCTGCACCAACTTAGATTCCCACCAACAGCGTATGAGGGTTCCCCTTTCTCCACACCCTCTCCAGCCTTTGTTATTTGTAGACTTTTTAATGATGGCCATTCTGACCATTGTGAGGTGGTACCTCACTATTGTTTTGATTTGCATTTCTCTAATAATTAGTGATGTTGAGCATCTTTTTATGTGCCTATTGGCCATCTGTATGTCTTCTTTGGAGAAACGTCTATTTAGGTCTTCCACCCACTTTTTGAATGGGTTGTTGTTTGTTTTTTGTGAGTTGTATGAGCTGTTAGTACATACAGTACATACAGTAATTTGCAGGTCGCCATGGTTTTCTTGCTGTTAGCGCATAGATTGGATTGGAAATTGAGGTCATGGTGAGGAGAGGGAAACTACAAATGGGAGGAGGGATGAGCCAGTGGGGATTTGGTGATTGATCCCCCGTGCTCGGCTCAACCCAGCAGGACCTTGGAGTCTGAGGAACTGTTTAAGCCATTTAACCTAGGGAGTAACAGAGAAAGTCAGGGATGAGGGTGAAGAAAGAAAGAGACCAACCCGTCAGCCCCTGCAGGCAGCATGGAGTGACCCCTGTTGACTCATCTGCTACCAGAAGGGGGCACAGTGGCTGCTCTGCTCTGCAGGGACACACATCTTCTCCGCCTTCAACAGGCAGGCAGCGGGAAGCGAGGGGTGTGAATCAGGGACACAAACCAAGTCCAGGAATCTGTAAACCACCAACGGCTGGGCTTACAGCAATTTTTAATAGAAACAGCAAGACAACATACATAAGAACAACAAAACTACAGAAGTGGACCTTTGACTATCAATGTCAACGATCTTTTCTGCCGTGGTGGAGACGTTCTACACTGGGCTGTCCAATAGGCTACACATCACACTTGAAGTGTGACCAGTGCAGGGAACTGAATTTTAGCTTTTACTTCGTGTTAGTGAATTTAAATTTAAGCAGCCATGTTAGCTGGTGGCTGCCATATGGGATAGTGCAGGTCTATGCAGAGAGCTGAATGGGTGGGGAGGGAGGAGCTTGAGCCTGGGGTGGGCGAAGAGAAGGAAAACACCGGCACGTAATTTGGGCAAAAATTTCAAGTCTCTGTTGTGTGGAGTGGAATACTGTAGAAAACATTTTCCCTCACCGTGAGAGCCAGGCTCTCTGAGCTGTGGCTTCTTGAGATCTTGGGCTGATGCAGAGAATTCTCATCCTCATGGCACCTCCAGCACCAGGTGGGGAGGCTACCGCTGAATCCTGCAGCACTCAAGGGAGAAACGATCTGTTCTTCCATTGCAGCAGTTCTCAAAACACTTACCAAGTTGGTGCAGCCACTACAGAGAACAGTATGGAGGCTCCTTAAGAAACGAAAACTAGAGCTACCATATGACCCAGCAATCCCACTCCTGGGCATATATCTGGAGAAGAAGAAAACCCTAACTCAGAGAGATACATGTACCCCAATGTTCATAGCAGCACCGTTTATAATACTGAAGACATGGAAGCAAGTTAAATGTCCATCAATAGATGAATGGTTATGGAGGCTGAATAAGATATTTTGTACACAAAGAAATTTGAAAAACTTACCTCCTGTGCTACACCTTAAGCTATTAAGGAAATAATCCAGCAAAAGGAGGCAATAAACCAAGAAGGAAGGTAACAGGGGATTCAGTGCAGAGAGCAGCTAGTCTAGATTGGAGAGGCTTCTGTTGATTGTGTGACTGAGAGCTTAGAAACACCTTGAGGCATATTGTACTTACTATGTATTAGGCAGTGTTGGAAGGGAGGAGGGAGAGGAAGAGCTGGTTAAGACTGGAGAGAACCACCGATCTTCCACCTGGGCCAGTGCCTTTTGACCTCCTGCCACCAGAGGGCCGAAAACTCCAGCCTGAGAATGTGCTGAGCCCTGTAGCCTAGTTACGCCAGCTCTGAACAATGATGAGCACACCTTTTCCCAATCACCTTTCCTCATGCTCCCCATGCCTCATACTGCCCTGCTTCTTTATTCTTTATCCCATAGATACCCCAAGCCCCTTGCCTTTGGGGAGGCGGATTTGAGACCTATTGTCACGTCACTTCCTCGCTTGGCTGCCTTGTGAATAAACCTCTTTGCTGCAAAAAAAAAAAAAAAAAAAAAAAAAAAAGATGAATGGATAAAGAAGATGTGGTATATATACACATGGAATATTATTCAGCCATAAAAAAGAATGAAGTAATGCCATTTGCAGCAACATGGATGGACCTAGAGATTATCATACTAAGTGAAGTAAGTCAGACAGAGAAAAAGAAATACGATATCACTTATATGTGGAATCTAAAAAAAGTGATACAAATGAACTTATTTCTTAGAAAACAGAAATAGACTCACAGATTTTGAAAACAAACTTATGGTTATCAAAGGGGAAAGAGGGGGAGGGATAAATTAGAAGTTTGGGATTAACAGATACACACTACTATATATAAAGTAGATAAACAAGGAACTATTGTATAGCATAGGGAATTATATCCAATATCTTGTAATAACCTTGACTGGAAAAGAATCTGAAATATATATACGTGTAACTGAATCACTTTGCTGTACACTTGAAACTAACACAACACTGTAAATCAACTATACTTCAATTTTAAAAAATCAAGAAAATAAACAAAAGCCTTACCATAAAGCAGTCACTAAAAGAACAAGCCTCTCTTCCTGGAGCAAGGGCAGGGCTGGGATTAGAGCTCAGAGCTGTGTAGCTCCAGAGCCCCAGACTTCTGGCTCTGTGCAGCCACTTCTCAAACTGGTGTCCAGACCGCCCTGAGTCAGAATGCGTTATTAACTTGCTGAGCGGCGTTGAGAAAAATCACCTGATCTCTAAAGCTTATCTGTAAAATGAGGGAGTCAGACAGCCCCTGAGACACCCAAGCTTCTTTCTGGCTCAAAAATACTATTTCTAAAGCATTTAAAATCCCCCTCTAGACACCTGTTGAAGTCAAATGGGCAGTGCAATTGCTTGTCTCTCACGACAGTGAGCTTTCCTTTCGACCCTAATTATCCTCGACGTTAGTTGTTTTATTTATTAATATTATCATTACTATTAGAACAGATTCTATTTTCTGTGGCTCAGCCTGGATCACTCCCAGGAAAACCACTCTCAGCTGGAAACGTGCACAGTCTAGCCCTGAAACCAATGGGGTTCACATAGCAAGCACTGTTATCATCTCCCTGCCCTTCTCTCCCCTTCATTTCTTCCTTACCTTACTGTTTTTCCCCCGTCTTCTCTTTTTCCATTTCCTCTCTTCCCTCCCCCACTCTTTCCTCTAGCTTCCTCTTTCTCCCCTTCTTCCTCTCTCCCGTTCCTGACCCTGCCCAGGTCTCCGCCACGCCTGCCGCTCCTGCCTTCTCTTACTCAGGTCCTGGGAGCCCTCACTGACCTGGTTTCATGTTCTTTCCAAGCCACAGACCAAGCCACACTTTGGTGAGTAGGTGGGAGGGTGGAAAGGCTGGAGACACTACCTGCACCCTCCTCCTCATGCTTTTTTAGCATTTATGTCTCCAAATGCAACAAGAGCCTGGCCATGGCAGCGGCTCTTATTGCTAATGGAAACCAAAAAAGGAAAGGAAAAAACTTCCAGCCTGTTATGGACTAAATGTTGGTGTCTCCCTCAATTCATAGGTTGAAATCCCACCACTCAATGGTATTAGGAGGTGGGGACTTTGGGAGCTAATTAGGATTAGATGAAGTTATGAGAGTAGAGCCCTCATGAATGGGATTAGTGCCCTTATAAGAGTCAGGAGAGAACTTGCTTTTTCTCTCTCTTTCTGTCACATGAGGCTGTAAGGAGAAATTGTTTGTTTGCAACCTGGAAGAGAGTTCTCACCAGAAGCCAACCATCCTGGCACTATGTTCTTAGACTTGTAGCCTCTAGAACTGTGAGAAATAAGTTTCAGTTATTGATAAACTACCTGGTCTGTGATATTTTGTTATAGCAGGCTGAACTAAGTCACAACCAAACCAACCCCCCAAAACCCAAATGTTCCACAAGGCATTGCCAGTGATGTTTGGGAATTGGGAATCAAAATGGGGCGCTTACCCACTGTCTTCCAGCTCAGAGAGGGGGACCTGCTCTCCAAACTCAGGGAGACTCATCTCACAGGGAGGCAAGCAAAGGAGGAATACAGACCTGGGAGAAGCCAGCACCTTCAGCAAGGGAGCCCTGAACTCTTCAACCTGTGGTTCTAGGCTCCACAGGCTGGCTGCCTCTCTGCCTGGAAGCCCTCAACAGGGCAGCTGCAGCTTAGGCTGGAGACCTCTGAGTCTGCATTTCCCATGTGCCTCTATCCTACTTGCCCCGTCCTGGGATACTGAGAGAAAAGCCCTGGCTTTCAGGGCCTGTGCTAGCTCAGCTTGGCACATGGCACACTCATCTGGCAGTCCTGCTTGCCACCACACCTGCTGCGGCCCCCGTGCTACAAGGAGCGCTTCTCCAGAGTTAGGACTTGGGACCCTGGTTGCCTCTGTGACCACCCTCCCCCCACCGCCCCCATTCAAGCCCTATTCCTCTTTGTCAGCGGTAGCTGAGAAGCAGAGGAGGGGAAGAGCTCTTTTCTCTAGGTCTGCAGAGCCAGTCTGGAGGAGTGAAAAGAGCCCTAAGTCTGGGTTCCTGGCCAGTGCCACCACTTACCAGCCTTGTGTTCCCTCCAAGCCTTTTTTTTTTTCATCTGTGTAATGAGAATGGAACACTTCCTTCACTGGGGACCTTATGAGGATTGAAGGGATAATAGACACTCCTTTGTCTTGGACAGTGGATGGGTGATTTGGTTAGCCTGGAAGCTGGGGGATGGACTCAATGACCTCTTCAGGTCACTGCCTTTCTTGGGAATCTGTAATTCTAGGGAAACTTAAGTGAGTCCAGAAATGGCTGTGCAACTGGCTGAGGTAGGTGAGGCTTAACAGCTCATTACTTGTGTGGCTGACAAAGCAACGGGGCCCTCAAGCAATTTTGAGAGTCAAGAGAAGGTGCCAATAATGGGCATCTGTTTAGCATCTGGAGCGAGTTTCTCAGGCATCACACATCAATTTCCAGCGAGCTCCTGCTGATTTGTTTTTCACGGTGGGGTGGTGTGGAACGGCTGCGATGCGCCGGGAAGGGGAGGACAAAGGGAGCATTGTGACTTTTGAGTTATGTAGACACTCAGCCAGAAACAAAGGCACTTGTTATGCAATCGACATAATGGGAAGGGCCAGCCCAGGGCAGCAGCCTTGAACTGTGGAGCCGTGGAGCAATTTCACCAAGGGAGATAGAAGGAAACTAACTTCAGCTTCCAGCTTTAGGTAATGGCGGGGGAAGTGGCTAAGCTGAAAGAGACTGGCCCACCTTCAAGAAGAGGGATGTTCTCAGCGACCACCCACCAGGGTCACTAGTGGTTACTAGTCCAGGGTTACTAGTCTGGGCAGGAACGTAGACTTGAGGGCGATAGGTGATGAGTACAGGGCTATAAAGAAAAGGCAGGTGATAGGTCGGTTTTGGGGTGTTCAGGAAGCCAGTTGAGATAAAGCATCAGCTAAGTCTCAAAGACCAAGGCTGGTGAGGATACCAGGAGGGTCAGAGCTCACAGTGCCAGTGAATAGGAGGCACCTCCCCAGAGAAGCTGCCTGCTGTCCCTTTCGCTATCATCTCTGTGCGGTTAGCCGGGTTGAAAGATGCTGGAGCCAGAGACAGAAGACAGGACCAGGGCAGAGCTGTTAGGTGGCCCTCAGGTTGGGATTTTCTTGTGGAAGAAGAAAAGACATCCCACACTTTGTGATGGGTGGTTTATTTAAAGAAGGGTGATGTCCTGTACTCTGTATCTGTCGAGGAAAGAGGGTCTAACAGAGCAGGAAAACTGCCAGTGAAAATCGGGGGAAGAGTTTCCTGACTATGAAGACCGTGAGCATGTGAGCAAGAAAGTTGGGAGATTTCTTTTGAAAGAGGCAAGGTGGCCGGCAGGTTGGGAGGGGTTTCAAGGGTCTTTAAAACACAGGAGTCTTTCTTTCCACCTGGGATGGTTAGGGGTAATTTGTCCTGTAGGGAAGGGGTTGCAAATCACCTCTCTGATTGACAGGTTCTACAATCTTCTGATCCACCTGTGCGTCCCCTGCTGCCTAAATCATCTCAGCAGACTCAACCTATATGATAGGGGTGGGTGACTTACCAGCCATACAGCTTATCACAGCAGATCATATTCCATCTAAATATCCCCAGGACTGAGCTGCATGAACATGGGAGTTACCATTTTCCGATTTTCTTGAATAATATTTCAAATATCATGATATTGCCTCCTTTTTCACCGTGCTGCTATGTGAAACAAGCCAGCCTTCTCTCCCTCTTTGTGTCTCTGTTTCTGTCTGTGTCTATCTGTCTCTCTCTCTTACACACACACACACACACACACACACACACACACACACACACACACACACACACACACACACACACACACACACACACACACACACACCAATCAGAACCTAGCCCTGAACCAGATCCCTAAACTTGGTCTGCAAATCCTGATGTGTTCATTGGCACAGGGCACACTCGGGCCATTTGCATAAGTGAATCAAGACAGTTATTACCAGGACACTGTTGTGATGGTTCTTCCCTTGGCTTCCTGCCATTCAAGTTGTCTAAGGACCACACTCTTCAGCGGCATGCAGAGATAATAAAAGAAGAAACAGAAGGAGCGTCTGGGGTTGTGGAGCAGAGAGTTAGGAGGGCAGAAGCAAGTTTCTTGCTCTCTTTTCATCTTCAGGGAAGACTGGGAAAACACTGCAATCATGATGACTATGCTCACCTTTGCTGCGCCCCTGCTATGAGTGGATACGTACACAAGGATGTCGATAATGACAGCTGTCACTCTTGAGTATCTGTGGTATGTATCTTACACACATCACTGCATTTACTCCTCTCATCAAACCTAGGAGGAAAATATCATTATTCCCATTTTACAGTTTTTCCATTTTACAACAGACATCTTTTATATAGGGTGAGGCATCTGCCCAACCTCACAGGCAACAGAACATCCAAAATTTCCAAACCCAGGTTATTCTGGCTCTAGAATCTGTGTACTCACTTACCCACCTGCTGTTTCTCGTTCTGCTGGGCCCCTGAGACCCAGATTCTCAATGAACAAATACCAGTTTCTTCACTAGACCTACACTCCAGCTCAGTTTTTATTCCCATTGTTGTTCAGCTGTCAGGAGAAGGGGATGAGCACATTTCATCCCTGCAGCATAAGGCAGAAAAGGCTAAAAGTGGAAAACAACATAGATTTACCTCATTTAAATAACAGCAACATAGTATTGCACAGATGGACCACCATTTGTAGTGAAATAAGTAAATATGTACTTATATGTGGGCATTTTATTTTTATAAGAGTCCCCAAGGTGGAATTTCTGAGTCCACATGTAGGGATGTGTATATGTGTGTGTGTGTGTGTGTGTGTGTGTGTATGTGTGGTGGGTTTTTTTGCCACTCTTTTTTATTTATTTATTTATTTTTAACATCTTTATTGGAGTATAATTGCTTTACAATGGTGTGTTCGTTTCTGCTTTATAACAAAGTGAATCAGCTGTATGTGTGTTTTAAATGCCATTGTTACTGTGGTAATTGCTCATCTAAAGCGATTTGATCTTTTCTGTGGAATTATCTAGTCATGGAACTTCTAGGAATGGAACTACTATTCGAAACGGAGTTGACTTATCTTTGTTCTAAGTGAATATTTTTATAATGCTCTTTTTTTCTCCTAACATTTAAAAAATTTCAAACTTGCAGCACACTTGACATAATTTTACAGTGAACATTCATAAATTCAGCACCTCGATTCCACCTCTCATTAACATTTTACTGTACTTATTTTATTATGTATCTGTCTATTTATCCAAGCCTCTAACCATCCATCAAACAAATTGTATCCCAGGCCTGTGCTAATAAAGTGCCACAGATGAGGTCGCTTAAACAACAGAAATTCATTGTCTCACAGTTCTGGAAGCTGGAAGTCTAAAATCAAGGTGTTGGCAGGGTTGGTTCCTCTGAGAGAAAAATCTGTTCCAGACCTCTCTCCTTGGCCATCTTCTCTCTGTATCTCTTCACATTGCCTTCCCTCAATGCAGGTCTGTTTCCAAGTACAAATCCTCCCTACCCCTGCCCCGCCTCTTTTAAAGACATCGGTCATATTGGCTCAGGACCCATCCGAATGACCGACCTCATTTTAATTTGGTTACCTACTGACCTCATTTTAATTTGGTTACCTCTGTAAAGACACTATCTTCAAATAAGGTTACATTTTGAGGTGCTGGAGGTTAGGACTTCAATACCTGAATTTTGGTGGGACAAAATTCAACCCATAACACCAACTTATTTTTTGATACATTTCAAAGTAAATTTCAAACATCTGTCCATATCCTTCTAAATACTTCAGCGAGCATATCCTTGAGTTCTATATTTGTTTATAGTTTTATGTAAAATTCACATGTAATAAAATGCTCAAATCTTAAGTATACATTGGAGGTTTGATAAATGTAAGCACTAGTGTAATCCAAATTTCTATCAAAATATAGAACATTATCATCATTCCAGAAATTTCCTTTGTGTCCCTTTCCAGATAACTCCTGCCCTCACTGCCCATGTAAGTATATTTTAAAATATTTTTTATTTTATACTTTTTTATATATTTTTATATTTTATATTTTTTTATATTTTTTTATATTTTATATTTTAAAATATATTGCCAGTTGACTTTCTAAAATGCTAGTAGAAATTCATAGCCCCACCAGCAATGAATTAAGGGCTCATTGCTCCACCTGCCCACTTGTTACAATAGTAATGAGAGCTAATGTTGGCTGCTTATTCTGTGCAAGGCTCTGTTCTAAGCTTTACTTGATCTAAATGCTCATTTCTTTCTCACAACAACCCTGCGAGGTAGGTATGATTTCTACCTTTATTTTAAAGATGAAGATATTTAGGCACAAAGAGGCCAAAAGTAACTTGCCAATGTTTACGCAGTAACTTGAGATTTGAATCAGGCAGTTTATTTGAAATCAATATTCTTTAAATTTATATTTTGCAGATCTAATGGGTAGAAGTGGTATTTGATACCTGCTTTAATTTGCATTTCCATAACACAATGAGGTTGAAAGTTTATTGGCCATTTGGATTTTCTCTTCTGTGAATTATCAGTTCCTATCATTTGCCCATTTGCCTACTGGGCTTGGTCTGTCTTACCAATTTGTAAGATCTCTTTGTATATTAAAGGTATTATCTCTTAAATATATAATTTTAAATATTTCCCCTATATTATTTTCTTTTCAATTTTCTTATGATGTCTTCTGCCATGAACTAAAAAATTTTTTTTGTATAGTTAAATATTCCATCTTTTTCTGTTTCCCTATATGGCCATTGGAGTTTAGTATTTTAAAGTTTCTATGCTTTTCTTATAAATTGTATTCCTCAATATTTTACAGTTTTTGTCTCTTGGAAATGGGATTTTCTTTCCATTTTTATTTTTCACTGATTATTTTTGAGTACAAAAAAGGGAAGTGATTTTTATATATTTATCTTTTATCTATCACCATACCAAGTTATCAATTATAGAAGTTTTTATTTTTTTTAATGGGGTCCCTTGAACGTTCAAGCTATAAGAGCATCACAATTTCAAATAAAGATAATTTTGGCTCTTCTACTTTTTATATGGATTAATTAATTTGGGGGACATTAGCTAGACTCTCCCAAATAATACTTAATCTTGGTGATAGTCCTGCCTGTTCCTGATATTAATGGAAAAAGCTTAAAATTTCACTGTTTAGTATAAAGTTCATTATTGTTTTAGATATCCTTATTATGTAGAAAATAATATGTGAAATGCATGACATATATGTAAAAGCATAATAGTAAAATGAATACCTGTGAACCCACCACCCACTTAAGAACTGCAACCTGTTGGCTGCAATATGGTTGGCTCTACCTGCTCCTTCTCTAGACTATTTCTTTCCCTCCTCCAGATCCAATAAGATAACTACTAATTTGCTATTGCTTTCAGGAAAATATTCTTTATTACATTCGGTTGAGTTCTTTTATTCCTATTTTACTGAGCACTTTAATTAAGAATAGATGTGAACATTTATCAAATGCCTTTTCAAAATCTGTTGTTATAACCACTTGGTTTTTCTCTTCTGATTGGTTGAAGTTATAAATTAATAGATTTCTTGATGTTGAACCTATATTAATATTCCTGGAATAGCTGGAATAGTCCCTGCTTGGTTTTGCTATACTGAATCTTTTCATATCATTGAGAGATCTTATTTGCTATTATTATGTTTATAACCTTTATATCTTTCTTCATGGTAAAATTAGTCAATATTTTAATATTTTGCACTATGTGAGATTTTGTTATTAAGTTCAACCAGCTTTATTATTCATGAAATAAGTTAGATAGCTTTCCACTTTTTCAATGGTCTGGAATATTTTAAATAACATAGAAATGATCAATTTTTTAAGGGTTAGCTAGAACTTGCCTATAAACACATCTGAATATGAGGTCAATTATAATGGTACATCTTTAGCTATCTTTCCAATTTCTTAGACAGTTATTGTCTGTCCAGATTTTCTTTCTTTCTTTGGGCCAGTTTTGGAGGTGCTATTTGTCTAGAAAAATTAGTTTCCTTCAGAGTTTCAACTATGTTGCACATAATATTCATTTATTGTATATATTGCATATTTGTGGTTATTTATATCCCTCTTTTTCCCCCAGTATTGTGTACTTTTGCTTTTTCTCTTTTGTCTTTAATCAACTATGCAGGGATTCTTTTATAATTTTTTTCTCAGAAAATAGCTTTTGGCTTTGTTTACTCTCCTAATTTTTTGTTGTTGTTTTCCGTTACATTAATTTAAACATGTATCTTTATTAATTATTTTTCTACACATTTTTGGTTTATTTTGTTATCATATCCTCTAATTTTATTAGTTGAGTACTTAGTTGATTTATTTTTAATTTAATTAATAATAAAAGGGGAAATTTAAGACCATTAAAATTTCTGTGAGTAGATTTAACCCTGTTGGATAAGTTTTGATACATAATATTTTCTTTCCAATTACTTCCTACTTATAATTTAAATGTAGTCATTATTTAAGAAAGTAACAATTGTATCTGAAATCATAAACACAGAATTGTACCTTACTTTCAGTTAGTTGTTATATTGCTAGGGTTTTATCCTTGTTACTTTTTCTCTACTTGATTTGTCAGATTTACAAGAAATGTATTAAAATCTTCCACTGTTTTTATTAATATTTCTTCTTTTTAGAAGGGCTTAAAAATTTATGATTTGGCTGCTGTGATGATTAATTTTATGTGTCAATTTGATTGGCCATAGAGTGCTCAGATTAAACATTACTTCTAGGTGTGTCTGTGAGGGTGTTTGTGAATGAGATTAGTGTTTGAATCAGTGGACTAAGTAGATTACCATCCCTAGTGTGGGGCATTATCCAATCTGTTGAGAGCCTGAATAGAACAACAGGCAGAGGAGGGAAGAATTCATCCTTTTTTGTCCAAATTCACTGGACATCTCATCTCATCTTCTCTGGCCCTCTGACTACAATTTACAACATTGGTTCCCCTGGTTCTCAGGCCTTCAAACTTGGACTGAATTTTAGCACTGGCTTTCCTGGGTCTCCAGCTTGCAGATGACAGATCGTGGGACTTCCCAGCCTCCATAATTGCGTGAACTAATATGCATATTAATTCTGTTTATCTATCTATCATATATATATATATATATATATATATATATATATATATATATATATATATATATATATATATCAGGTCAGGACCTGTGTCCACAGTGGAAGGAGGGGGATTACATGGGCTGAGAGATTTTCCCTAATGAGTGAGTTGTTTGAAGCACATAATGGGCACCCCAGCGCTCAGGTCTGACACCAGGAAGCTAAGTCCCTTTGGCTTGTTTGCAAACCAGGGACTTACAGGAGGGGCTGTAGGAAACCTACACTCTGCTTGTGAAGAGTGCACACATACTTGCCTACTTCTGGGGATGAGGTGGAGGAAGGAGACTGAAACAGCTCAGGGATCTGGCCAGTTTCTCATAACTGCCCCAGCATGAGTCCCAGCCCACTCTGAGCACCCACTCAAGCACCTCTGGCTTCAGCACAGCTCCACACTAGGGAGAAGCTCTGGCTCACACTTGACTCTGACTCCAGCCCCTCCATCTCCAGCCACACCTCCCAACAAAGTGATAGCTGACAGCACACCCTGGGTGAAGATGTGACCTTTGGTCACTTCAGATCCAGCTCTCCCACTAAAGCCACTGTGCACATATAGACCACATAGGGATGCTCCCACATAAGGACACCCCTTCAAGACAAGGATAGATAATGGTTTCACCTAATTTAATAGAGACAGAGGAAGTTAAGCAAAATGAGAACACAGAGGAATTTGTTCCAAATGAGAGAACAAGAAAAAGACCCTGATAAAACAACTAATGAAGCAGAGATAAATAATTTACCAGATAAAGATTTCAAAGCATTAATAATAAGAATGCTAATTGAACTAAGGAAAAGAATAGATGAACACAGTGATAATTTTAACAGGGAACTAGAAAATATGAAAAAGAATGAGTCAGAGCTGAAAAATATAATACCTGAAATGAAAAACACACTAGGAGGAAATAAACAGCAGACTGGAGATACAGAAGAATGCATAAGTGATCTGGAAGTTAGAATAATGGAAGTCACCCAGCAGAGCAGCAAAAAGAAAAACAAATGAAGAGAATGAGAATAGGTCAAGGAATCTCTGGAACAACATTAAATGTACTCACATCTGCATTATAGGTGTCTCAGAAGGCAAAGAGAGAGAGAAAGGGGTTGAAAATGTATTTGATGAAATTATGGCTGAAAAGTTCCTGAATCTGAGGAAGGAAACAGATATCCAGATACAGGAACCACAGAGAGTTCCAAACAAGATGAACCCAAGACATACCGTAATTAAAATGGCAGAAGTTAAAGATAAATAAAGAATTCTAAAGGCAGTAAGAAATTGTCCATCGACAGATGAGTGGATAAAGAAGATGTGGCATATATATATATACAATGGAATATTACTCAGCCATAAAAAGAAACGAAATTGAGTTATTTGTAGTGAGGTGGATGGACCTAGAGTCTGTCATACAGAGTGAAGTAAGTAAGAAAGAGAAAAACAAATACCGTATGCTAACACATATATATGGAAGCTAAGAAAGAAAGAAAGAAAAAAAAAGATCATGAAGAACCTAGGGGCAAGACGGGAATAAAGACACAGACCTACTAGAGAGTGGACTTGAGGATATGAGGAGGGGGAAGGGTAAGCTGTGACAAAGTGAGAGAGTGGCATGGATATATATACACTACCAAACCTAAAATAGATAGCTAGTGGGAAGCAGTCTCATAGCACAGGGAGATCAGCTCGGGGCTTTGTGACCACCTAGAGGGGTGGGATAGGGAGGGTGGGAGGGAGGGACACGCAAGAGGGAAGAGATATGAGAACATATGTATACGTATAACTGATTCACTTTGTTATAAAGCAGAAACTAACACACCATTGTAAAGCAATTATACTCCAATAAACATGTTAAAAAATACTATTGAAAACTTAAAAAAAAAGAAAGTGAAAGCATATGGATTAATCATCATCTTTGAAAATGTTTCTAAATAAAACCTTCTTGAATCAATATCAATCTAAATTAAGACGGGAAGCAACTGATGAAAATATACTGAGACAAGTTATTACCACCTTGAGTTCAAGATAACCTTCATTTTCACTTTTATATAGGATAGCATATACAGAACTCTATGGAGAAAGTCTATAGAGAAGAACAATTTTGTCTAAGAATAAGTAGAATTTGTTTTTTTAGCTTAAGTGTAACATATCAACATCGAGTTAATTAATCAATACTAAGTAAAAAAAAAAAAATAGTTTCCAAAACACACAGTCTGTATGAGAAGACCCGAATAGATATTTTTCCAAAGAAGACATATAGATGGCCAAACAGGCAGATGAAAAGATGCTCAACTTTTCTAATCATCAGGCACATGCAAATCCAAACCACAATAATATATCACCTCACACCTGTCAGAATGGCTATCTTTAAAAAGACCACAAGTAACAAATGTTGATGAGGATGGGGAGAAAAGAGGACCCTAGTACACTATGGCTGGGTATGTAAATTGGTTCAGCTACCATGGAAAACAGTATTGAGATTCCTCAAAAAACTAAAATAGAGCTACCATATGATCCAGAAATTCCACTCCTGGGTACATATCTGAAGAAAATAAAAACACTAATTCGAAAAGATACATGTACCCCAATGTTCATAGCAGCATTATTTACAATAGCCAAGATATGGAAACAACTGAAGGAACGGATAAAGAAGATGTGATAGATCTAGATCTAGATCTAGATCTGTATATCTATTTATCTACCTATCTATCTATCTATCTAATGGAATATTACTCAGCCACAAAAAAAGAAAATTTGCCATTTGCAACAGCACTGATGGACCTGGAGGGTATTATGCTTACTGAAGTAAGTCAGACAGAGAAAGACAAATACTGTATGGTGTCACCTATATATAGAATCTAAAAAATAATCAAATAATGAATATAACAAAACAAAAACAGGCTCACGGATATAGAGAACAAGATAGTGGCTACCAGTGGGGAGGACCAAGATAGGGGTAGGGGATAAAGAGGTACAAACTACTATGCATAAAATAAATAAGCTACAGTATATATTGTATAGCGCATGGAATATAACCAGTATTTTATAATTTTAAATGGAGTATAATCTATAAAAATATTGAATCACTATGTTGTACACCTGAAACTAATATAATATTGTAAATCAACTGTACTTCAATTAAAAAAGAGATATCCACTATATTTTCCTTGGTTTAATTTCTGCTTATTCTCTTTTTCCTCTCATTAATTGTGATGTTTTATTATGTTTTCTGATTATCTTGTTGATTATCTTCCCACTTCTAACAGTCAGAATTACACTGATCACTTCTATTACATGAAAATTCTGTTCCCATTATTGCCATAATCTTGAACAGCCTTTCTCCCAAGATGAGCCCTAGTGGTCTATATTATAGCTATTGATATAATTCTGCTGCCTTCTAATTGCAGCGTTGCAGATGAGAAATCCAAGGTTAGTCTGATTCTCTTTCATGTGTGTTTCCTTCTTCTCTCTTCCCCCTGCTTTCTGTTTGACAGCTTTCAATATTTTTGTCTTTACCCTTTGAGAAGATTCAATATCATAATTTAGGAATTTCACTAGATATTTCTAGGTGTGTGTTTATTTTTATCAGTTCTCACTTAGTTTTTTTTAAATGTCATTTCAATCTTCAATTTCAAGTCTATCTGGAACTCAGGAGAAACAATGTTTTCCATTTGTTCCCCCTCTTTCCTTCCAGATATCCTATTCTTTGCTTATTATGTTTCTTGGATCTTTATCCAATTTGATTATCTTTTCCTTTTTTTATTTTGTTTTGTGCCTTGGCTTGCTTTTATGAGGCATTTCTCTTGATTTTCTAGATCTCCAATGTGATTCTCAATTGTAACTATCTTGTTTCTCAGTTTACCTATTTTATCTATTAAATATAGAGGTTTTGTTTTGTTTTCAGCTTCTGAAAGTCCCTTGGTGCTGAAACTGCATCTTTTTTGAGAGTCCTCCCACCTTTTAAAATTAATATTCTCATATGCTCTTCCAACAGCCCTCCTTCAGTGGGAACCACCTGCTCTACACCTCCTATTTAGTCATTCCGCCTTAAGATTCCAGAGTTCCCTGAAGTGATTTGTAATTTTGCTTTGCCTTTTTATGGTTTGTGATCCCTTCAGCCCCATATAGAGCAGCTTGTTTGCATTTCTTCTAGCGGTGTCAGAATGACAGGTGATAGAACATACAATGATTTTTGCTTTTTTGAACAAGAGATGATTGAACTGGCAACTATCACCCGTCTGTTGATTTTCTAGAAGAATATTTTCCTGCTCTTAGGTCTATCAACAGAAGGTACTTGGAGAAATTCCACCTGTGCAGTTCCCTTCCTGGACCACTATAAGTAGCAGGATCAGGCAGATCCTCCTTTCTAGAATCGCACAATGCAGGCAGTTAAAGCCTCTCTTTATCCCCCTTTCTCCCTTGATAACCATAAATTTGTTTTCTACATCTGGGATAAATAGGGAGATTGGGATTGACATATACGCACTACAAATATGAAATAGATAACTAATAAGGACCAACTGTTAGTACAGGGAACTCTACTCAATACTCTGTAATGACCTATATGAGAAAGGAATCTTAAAAAGAGTGGATATATGTATACATATAACTGATTCACTTTGCTGTACAGCAGAAACTAACACAACATTGTAAATCAACTATACTCCAATAAAAATTAATTTAAAAAAAGCCTCTCTTCAAGCAGTTCACAGCCTTCTGCTGGCTAAGTTCCCCCCACTTTTCCAAAAACCACAAAAATACCCAACTTCTTCCCAGGCCTGAGGAAATGAAAATCTATTCCTCTGGAACCTTGGCTCTTGCTTGGATCTAAGGATAATAAAGGCCACTCTCTCTCCTCACAATCTCTGAGATCTCTAATGTGCCCTCCAGATGCCACCAGTTTAGCTGCCTTGGGCATGGTATCATTGCATACTGTTTCAGGTAGCTGTAGCTATTTCATTTTCAATGCTATATAGTATTCCATTGATGAGTACAATTTATTCATTATACAGTTGAAAGACTTTGGGGTTATTTCCAATTTGGGGCCACTGTAAACAATTCTCTGCAAATATTCCTATAGGTGTTTCCTGGTGCACATGAGCAGGCATTTTTCTACAGCAGGGCAGTCTGCTACTCCTAGGGTGCTCTAAGACCTTTTCAGGGGTTCATGAGGTCAAAACTTTTTATAAGACGTGATTTGCTTTTTCTCACTGAGTTTACATTTGCACCAATAGTACAAAAGCAATGGTGGTAAAACTACTTAACATGAATCAAGGTAGTGGCACTATACTGCACTAGTAGTCATTGTATTATTCATCACAAGGTACCACAGTTGAAAAAAAAAGCCAGTTCCCTTTAAGAATGCCCTGTATAAGTAGGAAAAATTACTAATTGTATTAAACCTTGATTCTTGAGTAAATATCTTTTTAATATTCTGTGTAGCATTGAAAAAATATCAAGTATATAGGAAATATTTAAGAAGGGCAAAACTTCTACAAGGAAAACTCTGTAACTTCATAGAAGGACATTGAATAAGACAAATAGATGGAGAAATATACCACATTCATTAGAAGGCTCAATATTGGAAAGATGTTAATTCTCCCAAAGCTTATTCAAAGATTCAATGCACAGAGATTGCTGACATTGTTTTACATTTTTGCAAAACTCTTTAACATCTGGCTTGATGGAAGATAGCAGGATTCCTAGGTACTTGATATTTTTTGATGCTGTAATAAAAAGGATCTTTCACAAATTATCTCTTAGTGGCTGATACACAAGAATATCATTGTTTAAAAAAAATATTAGCTTTGTACCCAGCTAATGTACTAAAGTTTCTTTGTTTTATTAGTAATTAATTAATTAATTAATTTATTTATTTTTGGCTGTGTTGGGTCTTCGTTTCTGTGAGAGGGCTTTCTCTAGTTGTGGCAAGCAAGGGCCACTCTTCATCGCGGTGCACGGGCCTCTTACTATCGTGGCCTCTCGTGTTGCAGAGCACAGGCTCCAGATGCGCAGGCTCAGTAGTTGTGGCTCACGGGCCTAGTTGCTCCGTGGCATGTGCGATCTTCCCAGACCAGGGTTCGAACCCGTGTCCCCTGCATTGGCAGGCAGATTCTCAACCAATGTGCCACCAGGGAAGCCCTAAAGTTTCTTATTAATGCTAATAGTTTAATTGTAGATTTTTCCAGATTTTCTAGGTACACAATAATTTCACCAGTGAACTGTGGCAGTCTTATTTCTTCATTTATGATCTTTGTACCTTGCATTTATTTTTCTTACCTTAATGCACTGGGGAGGATCTCTACTACAATGTCAGACTGCAATTGTTATATCAGGCATCATTTTCTTTTTTGTCATTTTATAGATATTCTCTACCACATCAGGAAGGATGTCCCGTTCAGAGAGTCCTGAGCTGCACCACTGCCACCACCATCTTAGTTACTATCACACTCTGGAGGATCCACAGCTGCTACAGCTGGACCCCGTCACCATCACCACACCCATGAGCAGCCAGGCGAGACCCAGCACCGCACAGTCTGGCTCTCAGTGATGCCCATACCAAACCCCGCACCTGGAGCAGTGGGTGAAGGGAGCAGTGGCCCCAGCAGCCTCATCTAGGAGGCACCGAGAAAGTCATCACAATGAGGGTTTTGGGAAAAGTAAAAAAAGCTCAATATAAGAAACAGATATGGTTTCATCAACAGGAAGATGTTTTTGCACACCAGAATGCCAGAAAGGAAATCCCAGGAATTACCGTTGCAGTGTAAGATGTGGAGAGACTGGAGTTTGATGTTGTTGAAGGGGAAAAGGATGCAGAAGCAGCAGATGTTACAGGTCCTGGTGGAGTTCCAGAGCAAGGCAGTAGCAGAGCGTAAACAGTGCTTATAGACCCTACACGTGTGGTAGGGGTCCGCCACATGGTTGCCAGCAGAATTTTCAGAAGAGTGAGAGTGGAAAGAAAGGGATTGAAGAGGGCTCCGGAAGGCCGGGCCCAGCAGCACCATACCTACCGCAGGCACCCTACAGAGACCCTATGGACACCCCACACAGTAGCCCTGTGCAGGGAGAAGGGAGGAGGGTGCTGAGAACTAGAGTGTAGGAGAACAAGGTAGACCTGTGAGACAGAACATGTAGCAGGTTATTGACGGTGATTCTGCAGGGGCTCTTCTCGCAGAAGACAGCCTACAGAGGATAGCAGTGAAGAAGGTAAAGGAAATCAAGAAGAGGAGACCCCAGGTCAGCAGACACCTCAGCATCTATTCCACAGAAGACGCCCAGAAAACCCACTACCGCAAGGTGGCAAAGAGCCCAAAGCAGCTGAGAGTTTGACTGCTCCTGAGGCCGAGCAGGCCATGGCTGGGTAAGCGGGGCTTGCCATCTCTACCATTACCAGATTTAGTCATCCGAGGAGAGGAAATGAGTATGAAGTTCCAGCAATAAGAATGAACGAAATGGGAGAAGACCGTAAGTGCTTGCTCTTTGCCTGTTGACTGGATAGCTAGAACCATCTGCAATATCCGTGCAGCTTATGGCTTTTCTTATGTTTATCTAAAGATGTCTCTTTCTGGTTAATGACAAATGTGGGTTTTTTTAAAGCCTGTTTTTTCTCAGTATATCTTTTGAGGTTTTAAAATTGTTTTATATCTGGTCAAGTTGAGATTTTTAAGAACTCATTTTAATCTTTTTTTAATTTACTTTTTAAAATTGAAGTATAGCTGATTTACAATGTTGTGGTAGTTTCTGGTGTATGGCAAAGTCATTCAGATATATATAGATATGTGTGTGTATATATGTGTGTGTGTACATATATATATATTATTTTCCATTATAGTTTATTACAAGATATTGAATAGAGTTCCTTGAGCTATACAGTAGGACCTTGTTTTTTTTTCTATTTTATAAATATATAGTACTGTGTAGTACATATAGTACATATATATGTACTATATATATATATTATTTTCTATTTTATAAATATATAGTACTGTGTATCTGCTAATCTCAAACTCCTAATGTACACCGCCCCCCTTTCTTCTTTGGTAACCCTAAGTTTGTTTTCTATGTCTGTGAGTCTGTTTCTGTTTTGTAAATAAGTTCATTTATATCATATTTTAGATTCCACATATAAGTGATATTATATTATATTTTTCTTTCACGGTCTGATTTACTTCACTTAGAAGGACAATCTCTAGGTCCATCCATGTTGCTGCAAATGGCATTATTTCATTCTTTTTTATAGCTGGGTAGTATTCCATTGTATAAATATACCACATCTTCTTTATCCATTCATCTGTTGACGGACATTTAGGTTCCTACAATGTCTTGGCTATTGTAAATAGTGCTGCTGTGAACATTGGGATGCATGTATCTTTTTGAGTTATAGTTTTCTCTGGACATATTGTATATATAATATAACTCAGTTTTAAATTGTAATAAATGTTTGATTCTTATTTTTTTCCAAAAATGTCAATAAACTGCAAGCACCTGTTAAATAGTAAATAGTAATAGTAATACTAATAGTAATTAGTATTAGTAATACTAATAGTTAAATAGTAATAATAATAATAAAAAGAAAGCACCCTTTCTATTTCTATTCAGCTAAGTGATTCTTCCTTAAAATTATAAATGAATGTTGCATTTTATCAAAAGATTTTCCCACATCAATTGGGATAATCATATATATTTTTTTCCTTATCCTATTAATAAGGTAAATTACCTTGACTGCTTTTTCTAATGTTGAATCAGCTTTACATTTTATCCAACTTACTCATGTTTTATATCCTTCTATAAATGGTTGGATTTTCTTTCTAAAATTTTTTTGAAAATGATTGCATCTATGTTCAAGAGTGAAATTTGCTTATAATTTTCAGTTCTTTTAATATTTCTGCCAGATTTGGTATCCAGGTTATGCTTAAGTTGGAATGTGTTTACTTATTTTTTAATTTCTCATGATTGTATAAAGATTCAAGTATTTCTTCCATAAATTGCTGGGAGACTCACTGGTGAAACCATCTGGACTTGGAGTTTTATACTCAGAAATATATTTTTTTTACGACTAATTCAATTTCTTTAAGGCTTACATAGAATTTTTCAGATTTACTCCATAATTTAATTGAACTTTATTGATGGAAATGTTAATTGCTTTCAGTTTTCACTATTACAAAGGATGCTGCAATGAACACATTTATACAAGTATTTTGCAAGTTTGTGCATCTTTACATTTTAAACATCTTTATAAGATGCATTTTAAACATCTTTATACGATAAATGTTTATAAGGGGAGTTGCTGGGTCACAAAGTATGAACATTTTTAGTTGCCTTGGTCTTGACATCAGGCCATTTCTTTCCTGAAGAAACAACATTGGAGAGAGAAATGCCCTCTGTATTAGTTATTTATGATGAGTAACAAATGACTCCAAAACTTGATGGTTTAAAACAATAATAGACAATTATTATCCTCACAGTTTCTGTGACTCAGAAGTTGTCAGTGGCTTAGTTGAGTGGTTCTCACTTGGGCTCTCTCATGAGATGGTCATCAAGATGTCAGCCAGGACTGCAACATTTGAAGGCTTGTCTGAGGCTAGAGCAATATTTTCAAGATGGCTCACTCATGTAGCTGACAAGTTGGTGTCAGTCCTTAACAGGTGGCCTCAGTTTCTTCCCCAATGTGGGCTCTCCACACCCTGCTTGAGTATCATCACAACATGGCAGTGGAGTTCCCCAGAACAAGCTATCTGAGAGAGAGAGAGAGAGAAAGAGAGAAGCAGCAGTGGCTTTTGAAAGAATTTTGGAAATCACACACCATTACTTCTGCCGTACTTTATTCCTTAGAAAAGCATCACTGACTCTGGCCCACATTGAAGGTATGGGGAGTTAGACTCCACCCTTTGAAGGAACAAGTGTCAAAGAAGTTGCAAGTGTATTTTAAAACCATCACAATCTCTCTGTAAGCCTAGTTTAAGTAGGTTTATCTCCTTGCATGAACCTTCAAAAATGTGTTTCTAAGGACAATTTCTCAGCCCATTGACGTCACTGAAGCAAATAGCAACAGCTGCTGAGAGTGTGGAATTGGGGCTACAAGAAGTCAAGCACCAGCTGCCCTTAGTGTCCAGTGTTCTTAGTGTCCTGGCTATGATCCAGCCTCAAGATTTATGTCTTAATTATGTAAATAGAGCAATTATGCCATCAGAGGCTCTGGTAAGCTAATTACTAAACAAGAAATCAATGCTGCTGAAGTCAAGACTAATGAATCCCAAGGCACCCAACACCCTGACTGTAATTGCAATATTGAGGACCTTATTTCAATCGACTGTACCAGAGAGCTTGGAGGGAAGAGGGCCGTTCTCGCCATGATTGATTCATTGAGACCCTATCCAAGATGCCTTTTCTCACGGATGCTGGGGGACTGTAAACAACCCCTGGCCACCCTCTCCCATCCCATGGCCACCTCTACACATACCCAGTCAGCCTGTAATAGCTCAGACTCTGGGAAGTGACCATACGGATTATTATGGTCAGTGCCAGTAGGCAGGGAGGGGCTCTGACCAGAGCATCAGCTCAGTTGGACTTGACTTTTACATTTGGAGGATTGAAGCAGGGTGAGAGGGTTTCACTGGGACCTGCTTCTCCCCAACTCTCTGCTTTGCATAAGATTTCTGATTGCCCCCTGACAATGGACAAGACTGGACAGAGAGGTCTTCTGACCCTAAAGGTTCCTGGAGGCATAAGAATGCCTACTCTCTTCATTGTCCAACCTTGGTCCACTCCAACTCTCACATCACAGGGCTCTGAGCTCTGTCTCTCTTGCTTTATGTGACAATTTTCCAAATTGCCTTGTCTCACCCTTAGCTTTTACCCGGTGCTGCTACAAGGAATAGCCATGTGCAATCTGGTTCTGCAGTTATTATAAAAATACTGTTGAGGACCATGAGTTGTTGTACACCTACAACAAGATGATTTGGGGGGGAGGGTGTCGTCTGCTGTCCCAGAATTGTGGCCAATCTCCAAACCAAAGCAGTTGACAAGAAGCACTGAGGAACTCTGCATTCTAAAAAGTGTTGCCCAGGAGCAGAACCCATGCATCCTGGCAATGACAAGGTGGTTTGAAAACAGGTTGCAGAATTGGTCTGCCACCTTCAATCCACACCCAATCCTGACCTTTATTCTTCCACCCTGGTTTATATGAAAAGAGGATCAGGGAATGTGGGGAGATGGCATCAGACCTGCCAACCTTACAGCATTCGTGATGAGGGGAGATTCCTTTTTCTTCCCATGGGAAGACATATGTGATCACAGAGACAACTGGCTACTTCTGGTCTACAGGTTTTTGTGAGGGGCCTGTGGAGGTGGCCTATGCCAGCAGAGGGACAGGGGACTGCAGAAGGCCTGGAAAGGAAGAACTGGAGGAATCCACATCCCCTCATCCTTGGAGAACACAAAAGAAGTCCACAGCCTTTCCTGTTGTTCCACCTGCAGGAGCATGGAATGAGAAGGGTCAGGAGCTGTGGGCTGCCCAGGCAGTTGCTGTGACAAGTGAGAAGAACCTCCATTCAGAGAAGGTTGGGGACCATAACCCGGACTGAAGGAGGACTTTGCCCCCTTCACTCTGAGTGAGCTGTCATATGAGAGGAGATCCAGGTTGAGTTGAGCATTGCTCCAAAATACCACCCCACCTTCAATGTAGAATCTACTAGCCTCACATGGGATCAGACTGAACCAGGCCAAGATTGGAGATGCCTCTTCACCACGACTGGTCCTCAGTCATGCTGAGAAGCCTCCTGCTTCCCCATCCCTCCTTCCTGTCCCTAAGCCTAGAGAGTATGACCCAGGAGAAGGTGGAGGAGGAGCAGAGGGGAAAGAAGAGGCCACACTGCTCCTTCTCCTGGGTCCCTAAGGCCAAAATCTTTCTGGGTTTTGACAAAGAGGAAGAGCTTTGAATCAGATACAAACTGGGAGTTTTAACCTGGACTGAGTTTTTAATAACTGAAAACAACAGGAACATTCACTTTCTGCCCAAAATATCATTAAGTGATGAGGAAAAGGGATTCAACAGAACACAGCAGAAAGCAGTGACTGGAAAACATTAACTTTCACATTTATACCCCACTGAGTTGAGACTCTTCAGTAACCCACTGCACATCATTCCAGTCAGTGCTCCCTAAATAAAGCCCTGTGGAGGGAAATGAGTTTCAGAAATTTTTGCAAGGCTATCCAGGGCATGAAGAAATGAACACATTCACACACTATGGGAGTTAAGATAAACTGGGGAGGTCTTTTGGGGGGATGATTTGGAAATATGTGTCATAAGCCTTAAAAAAGTGCATATCTTTGACCCAGCAGTTTTATTCTTTGGAATATATTTATGTATTCAACAGATTTTTATGGAGTACCAAATTTGTGCTGGACAGTGTTCCGGTACGTTGGACAAGATGGACGTGATCACTATCCTTACAGACCTCACAGTTCACTGAAGGGGAGACAGAGAAACAGGATGTTACAATAGAGCATCAATCATGCTCTAGCAGAATGAAGGGCAGGTGATGGTGGCCACCATGGGAGGGATATCCGTCTGTGATGATAATGGTGATGGCAGAGTGTCAGGGAGGTTCATCTGAGGAAGTGATGTGTGAAAGATGAATAGGGTGAGCTAGGCATGGGATCCCAGGTGAAGAAAGAATGTTCTAGGCAGGAAGGGTATGTACAAGATTGCAGAGGCAGAGAGAGCATAGCATAGTTCAGGCGCCCAAGGAAGTTTGGTTTGGCCAGAGAAGCAAGAGTGAGAGGATGAAAATGCGGAGGATGGAAAAGGAGGCAAGGGACCCTAAGGAAATAATTGAGGGTGCATGCAAAAACTCACCAAAGCATGCGATGCTTATTATAGCTGAAGCTTGGAGACAACTTAGATGTCAATTAATAGGTTCCCAGTAACACCAGTACAACAGAACACTGCACAGCTACAAAAGAGGCTGTGGAAGAATATTTATTGACACAGAAAGATGTTCAATGTTATATTGTCAAATAAAAAATCAGGATATAAGACTGTATGTATAGTATGGTCTTATTTTTATGTTTAAAATTATACAAAGATCCTGGAGAAAATATATTAGTTATTAACACTTATCTCTGGGTGCTGGGATTGTGGGTAAATTCCATTCCTTCCTTTTTGCTCAACTGTAGTTTCTACAGTAGTTTATCTGTATACAAGTATTGCTTGGGTAATAAGGAAGTGAAAGTTATAAGACACAAAATCACTGAAATGTAAGCTGAAAAAATTTGATGCCAGGAAAATCTTGAGCTTCCTGTTAAGTGTGAAGAAATTATTCTAAGTTGAGAAGGGGAAGTCGTATAAAAGGCAACTGACATGGAATATCAATTTTAACACTTATGGGCTTCAACTGACTCTGCAAGGGCGTTCAGACTGTTCCCCTCCATGCGTGCTGCCACTCCCAGCTCCATGCAGCACTGCCTGACCCCAGGACAGCACCAATTCTGGTACCACTTCCTTCCTGGTCCTTGTATAACAAAGCTACATTCTCTAGTTTCGTCTCAGAGGCTTCTTTTAATTTTTTTGGACAGCTTTGTTGAGGTATAATTTATATACCAAAAAACCCCACACATATTTAATGTATATAATTTGATGAGTTTGGACTTATGCATATACCTGGGAAACCAGCTACCTCAATCAAGGTAATAGACAAATGTATCACCTCCAAAAGTTTCCTTGTGCCTCTTTGTGGTTTGTGTGTGTGCCTGTGCGTTAATAACACTTAATATGGAATCTACCTTCTTAACCAAATTTTAAGTGCACAGTGAAGTATTTTTAAATATAGACACTATGTTGTACAGCGAATCTCTAGAACTTATTGATATTGCATAACTGAAACTTTATACCCATTGAAAGATTTGCAAGCAGATAAAGTCTATTGAAGTCCTATGAATTCCAGTGAGTCATACAGCTTTGTCTAAGAAATAGGCATCTTCTGCTGATCCTACCAGGGGGGCCCACTTTGGTACTTGCACACACATCTAGCACAATGAATATATATCAGTGTCCTATGGAGGCTTGTACAATTGAGCATAGATGAGCTTGTGGTGTGCTTTCTCCGCTTGGATAACAATTCTTGTGTTAGTTATCATGATTCCTTTTTGCCCTAATGCCTGTAGTCAGAAACCATTTGATGCTCAATTATTAGGGTGAAAGAGGAGCTCTTTAGAGTCAGGACTTTGAGTTCATCCTGATCCTTGGATGTGGCCCTGCTCCAGCCATGTGGTCCCTCTGCCTCAAGCTGACCAGTCTCCTCACTGTCCCTTGAAAGAATGTTTTCCCCTTCCTTATTCCTGTGTTCATGCTGGTCCTCTCACCAAGAATTCTCTGCACCTCTCACGGTCTAACCAAATGCTACTGATCTGTCACAGTCTAGCTCAAGTCTCAGCTGTGAGACAGCCTGCCCGATGCTACAATTTACGTGTGTCTGGAGTCTACGTGCTTCATGGAAAGAGTGTAGATTTTGCCACTGGAAACCCTAAGTTCCAATTGCGACTTCACTACTTCCTAGTTGAGTGATCTTGGGAAATTGACTTAACATTTGAGAAATTTTCTCCGTGACATTTTTTTTCACAGAGATGATGTGAGAATTACAACATAACATAATTTTTAAGTCCCTTAAATTACCAAACACTACACGTATTCAACAAGCATTTATTAAGCACCAATTGTGCAACCAACATTAAACTAAACATTATGCAAATGCTAGTTGTGTTATAACACTCAGTAATCAATAATAGTGTTCCAGGGAATCCAGCAAATAACATTCTGCTTTGTGCTTCTCATGTTTCACCTGTGAATACATTACCTCTTTTGTATTTTGCAGTTTAACTATTTTGTGTTATGAAATAGTTATGAAATTCCTACTGTGAGCCTAGTGGGGATAAAATGGTGAACAAGAACTTGCCCTCCTGCAGCGGCATGAGTACAAGGAGGAACTTTTGAAGGCTCTAAGGAAGGCAGTGATTTAATGGGATTTGTGTCTTCAAAAATATCATATTTTTCTACTTTAGTTGGAACTTTCTTCCCTTCTTTGCCTGGCTAAGTCCTCCCTTTCTTTATTTCTCAAATTTGATGTCCCCTACTCCAAGGATACTTCTCTGACCTCCCATCCTGTGTTAGTGCCCTCCCATGTGCACTCCTTTTTTTTTTATTAAATTGAAGTATAGTTGATTTACAATGTTGTGTTAATTACTGTTGTAGAGCAAAGTGGTTCAGTTTTATATATATATATATATATATATATATATATACACACACACACACACACACACACACACACACATATATATATACACATTCTTTTTTAAATGTTCTTTTCCATTATGGTTTATCATAGAATGTTGAATATAGTTCTCTGTGTTATAAAGTAGGACCTTGTTTATCCATTCTATATATAAAAGTTTACATCTGCTAACCCCAACCTCCCACTCCATCCCTCCCCCAACCCCCTCCCCCTTGGCAACCACCAATCTGTTCTTTATGTCCCTGATTCTGTTTCATAGATAGGTTCATTTGTGTCATATTTTAGATCCCACATATAAGTGATATCATATGGTATTTGTCTTTCTCTTTCTGACTTACTTTACTTAGTATGATAATCTCTAGTTGCATCCATGTTGCTGCAAATGGCATTATTTCATTCTTTTTTATGGCTGAGTAGTATTCCATTGTATAAATGTACCACATATTCTTTATCAAGTCATCTGTCAATGGACATTTAGGTTGCTTCCGTGTCTTGGCTATTGTGAATAGTGCTGCTATGAATTTAGGAGTGCATGTACCTTTTTGAATTTTGGTTTTGTCCAGATATATGTCCAGGAGTGAAATTGCTGAATCATATGGTAATTCTATTTTTAGTTTTCTGAGGAAACTCCATACTGTTTTCCACAGTGGCTGCACCAACTTACACTCCCACCAAGAGTGTAGGAGGGTTCCCTTTTCTCCACACCCTTTCCAGCATTTGTTATTTGTCGATGTTTTAGTAATGGCCATTCTGACTGGTGTGAGGTGATACCTCACTGCAGTTTTGATTTGACACGTGCATTCTTTGTCTCAGTACCGCTCTCAGCACGCTAGCTTGTAATTGTCTGATTGCCTGTCTAGGTGCCCCTGGGCCATGAGCTCCATGGGCTGACAGAACTCTTGCTTATCTTTTCATATTTTCATCCTCAGTGTCCAGCCAGAGCACAGTGTAGGTGCTCAGTAAACACTGCTGAAAAAATAGTGACCCTGGCAAGAGCAGTTTCAGGGAAGTAGTGGAGCAAAGCCAGACAACAGTAAGATGAAGCAAGAATGAAGCACAATGAGAAGAGACACTTCTTCCTAGAATCTTACTTGAGAAGAGTATGGGTGAGCAGGGCAATAGCTAGAAGAGGACAAGCGGGGATGCAGGGTTTGCTTTGTAAGATGGAAGAGACTTAGACATATTTAAATACTGATGGGGACTATCTGGAAGGAAAGAAGGAGATTAAGATATCGGAGGCTGTATTAGTCCATACTAATAATGCAATAATGCTGCGGAGTAAGCGAGCCCCAGCCCCAGTGGCTTATGGTAAGAATAAACATTTATTTGACTCACTCATGTGTCTGCAGGGTGGCTCTGCACTGTGTTGCAGGTCTGCATATCTAGGGCTTTTCCATATGCCTTCCATCCTTGGGCCAGTGAGCTAGCCGAGCATGTTTTTCTCATCATGTTGTCAGAGGCTGAAGAGAGAGGATCAGAAACAAGCAAGGCTCTTAAGGCCTTGGTTCAGAGCAGACACACTATCACTTCTGCCCACATTCCACTGTGCAAAACCGGTCACGTGGCAGTCTCAATGTGAACATCAATCAGGCAGGGAAAAGTGCTTTGCCTACAGGGGATCATAGCAAAGATGGGAAGAAAGAATTGTGAGCTAAGAATAGAGAGGTTTGCATGCCAGAGAGAGAGAGAGAGAGAGAGAGAGAGAGAGGGAGGAAATATGGAGCCAGTTGATGAGGTGGGTTACTTGAGGATTGAGAATGGCAAGAGAATAAAATATTGGCAATAGAGTAGCTCAAATAATAAACCATGTGGTCCGGGCTAGACAGAGAAGAATGGAAAGAAAGTGGAGGCTGACAGGGTGAGTAAGTGTAGGGAACAAGAGGTGCTGGTGAGGCTGGGGCTGAGATGGGTCCAAGTGCCTGAACTGGAGATGGTAAGATAAGAGGTTGAAGGCAGACAGTGAGGCCTTTGGATCTGAACTTTTTGCAGTGCCACAATCCAAGCTGCTGACCAGACTCAGGCTGTAGCTGTAAACAGTTGAAGTTGAGAGGAGGTGAAGGTAGTCAGGGCTAAGGCCGTCGAGGCACTGGGAGGCCCAGGGCTTGGATGGGTGGTTCACGCAGATGAGGAAATCCCCAGGGTTCCAGCGGGGCTGGGTTGTAGGAGACTGTGAGGGAGGTTGTCTCCAGGGGACCTGGAGAAGAGAGGGATGGAGTGAGGGAGGGACCCGGGCCTTACTTTACGTGGACGTAGAGGCGAAATTTGTGAAAGCTGCATTAGGGAGCCTGAGGATGTCATCTCTGGCTCCTGATGGAGACATTTGTGGGTTGTGGAAGAAAGAGCAATTCCTAATCGATAAGCCTGCAGGGAAAACAAAATTTGGAGGAAAAAGCCAAGTTTCAGTTAAGCTAGAAAGAGAAGAGCCATTCAGTTGAAGAGTTTGAGGGAACAGGAAATTCTGTTTACTGAAAAGTTGGTTCTATGGGAAACCATGGGATCTGGCATTGTGGTGGAGGAAGCCCTAGGCAGTGGAAGAGGAGAGATACATTGGAGGAAGGAGCGTGGATGTGAGGCATGGCTGGGTCAGTGGGGGAAAGAAGGTCCCAGGTATTTCTGGAAAGAGGAAATCTAAAGCCAGAAGAGTTAGTTCCTGGGACTCTCATCATGTGGGGAAAACAACAGATGTCCTTAGACGATGAGGCAGCCCTAATTCACTAGAAAAGTACCAGGCCCTTAAGAAACGCTTAACAGAATGAATACATGTCTAAAGAAAATACTGGATCCATGAGCCACGTTCTCCTCTACTGGAAAAGGCGATGGCTCTGATCTTGTCCAGAGCAGGGAAAAGTCAGCAGCCTGCTGTGCTGCAGTAACCTGACCCCTATTGCGTCCAAACCTGGGAATTACCTGTCCAGAAATTTCAAAACCTTTGATTATGGGTTTTTGATTTCTCATGAACTTTTATGGGGTTTACCTTGGCAATTAAATTATGTATGTTATTTATCAGGCCATCTTCTCCAATTAAGATGATAATGAGCTTCCATGTTCTACCAGATATTTATCAGTCTCTCTATGAAAAAGAGCTTAATGACACACTCAAGACAGGTAATCACGTTAAGGAGGGGGAGCCCCTGGGGAGGATTTGAGATGTCTAACAATAGAGTGGAGAGTAATGGGACTTCATGGTAAACAGCACTGACAATCACAGACATAATGGCCCTTGAATGAGTATCTGGGCTAGCTGGGAGGACTGGGCATTTCTTCCCTTGGCAGGTCCTAGAAACCAGAAGCTGGTGCAACACTGTGGGCAACCGGCCTTGATAGTATGATAGCCAACGACAACTTACTGCTACTACTATTTGTCAAATGCCCATTGTGTATAAGGCATTGTACTAGGGGTTCTACAAGCATTACGCCAAGTCAGACTTACTGAAACCTACTTTATAAGTAAGTACAACACGACGTTGTATTTTCCTGACAAAGCAACTCAGGCTCAAAGGGATGCAGTGACTTGCCTGAGATCATACGGCAGATAAGTAGCAACGCTGAGACTTGAATTCTGGTTGAGAAGAGGCACGCTCCTCCATGTGGCAGGAGCGTGATGTGAAGCAGAGAAGTCCTAGTTGCAATGGTGCCTGTCACTAAGCCCATGTGGCTGCCACAGAAATGGCTTTGACCGAGGGCAGCAAATATGTGGCACATGTACTGCCTGTCACTCCCTCCTGCTCTCCCCGTGCCAGACATCTCTAATTTATCATGATACTCTCTCCCATTGAGCACAGATGTGGCCTCGTAATCATTCTCACCACAGCACTGCAGGCAGTAACTAAGTCAGTCAGAACTGACACGTGAGATAAAATCTCTTTGCCATCCTTGACATAGATGCTCCATGAAAACATGAGGGACAAAGCACTGGGCTTGGAGTTTGAGGAACCCAGCTTTAATCCTAGTTCTCCCTCTTCAAACAGTCCCAGAGCCCATTATACCACTTGTGACACCAAGGGTTGTGGGGATTAAATTAAACACCAACATGGGAAGCACAGCACCTGCAGCAGAGTAAGCCCCAGAGAAGTGTTGTTTCCTCTTTTTATAAACAATGACCAACACATTCAGACTTGGATCAGGGGCAAGTGTAGTTTTCTCAAACTCTTACAAAACTCCCTGGAGGACAAAGGCAGTGACAGAATAGCCTGGATCCCAGGGAAGGCATGGAGAGTGTCAAGGTCCAGGGGCGAGGACCTACAGTGATGAGAGTCACTGAGGTGCTCAAGGGTAGTCCCTCCAGGTTTGCAGAAAGCCCCCCAGGGAATAGAGAGGCAAGGAAGCCCCATCTGGGGCCAACTCTGACCTCATCCTCTTCCCTTTTTCTGATTTCCTTCCAGTGGTCCAACCAGGTGCAGGGGGGCCTTGATGTGGTCCCTGAAGTTCAGCTCCAGGGCTGGTGCAGGTGGAGAACAGTAGAGAGCAGACCTGGAAGAGGAAATCTGAGATATCCAGCATGGAGACTTTTCTCCCTGGCAATGGTCTTAAGTTGAGACCTTGAACACTGTTCTGCTGGTTCCCTCATTTCCTGGTTTGAGTTTTGCTAATCTATACCCCACAGCTAGCAGAGAACCAAACAAAGGAGAAGGAAGCCAGAGTAGCAGTAAAGACCATGTGCAGTTAAAAGAGCAGGCCCCAGAAAACATGGAGTTGTAGGTCTGGAGGGCTGGCTAGTCTGGCAGGTGGTTGTCTGGAAGACTGGGCAACAGGCAGCAGAGCAGTGGTGTAATCATGGGCAAAGGAGGGGGTGTCCAAATGGAGGGACATAGATGGTCCATCCAGCTGGTTGGGCACAGCTATGAGGATGCTCAGGCAGGCTTGAGACCTCAGCAGATAAACTCAGCTCAACACTCACTGAGTAGCTTTCTCTATTTCTGGCCCCATGCTAGGCACTGAGAAACTAAAGATGGGTAAGATAATGCTTTCTAGTAATTGCAACGTAATGGGAAGTGTGATTGGGTAGAGGTAATTAATGTGCTCTGAGGACCCCATCAGGGACCTGCTGGAGAGAAGGATGCCTGGGGAGAGGAAAACATTCCAGCCAGAGGGAAGAGTACAAGCAAATGTCAGTGGATGTGAGGGCCCACGGCATGGTTAGGCACTGCTGCAGAGTAAAGTAGGAGAAGAGGAGGGGCAAGAGATGAAGCTGGAGATGTGGGTGGAGGCAGATGGAGGCTGCTCTTTGTCAGGAGCAGACAAGGAGGACCACACTCCCTGGTAGCCGATAGGCAGCCCTTGAAGAGTTTAGCAGAGGGGTAATGTGGTTACATCTGCCTTTGGATGGCTCTCTCTTGACGCTGGGCCAAAGTTGGATCTAGGGGTAAGTTTGGAGGCAGAGAGAGCAGTGAGGAGGCAATTACAATGGTCCAGGTGGGAGGGGACCAGGGTCCGAGCTAGGCAAGTGTGCCAGCAAAGCTCGTCCTGCAGAGCCCAACACAGCTCAGCTACTGCACCTGTGCCTGCCATACGTGGCATGATGCTGGGAACACTTCCCCAAAGGACGGAAGGTACTGCTGCTGCTGCCTCCTTGCAGGTGACTTTCCCCAGCTGTCTGTCTGAGCAGTAATATTCCTTAAACCATGCTTAAGACAGTCATGGTTTTAAGCAAATGATATTGCCCATAGGTAATTACAAGATTATCTAGTGGGCTCAGGAAAACCCAAATAGTTCTCAGGTTGCCAGCATGAGTGGCATAGAGGTAAGCCAAGACCCTCTAGGAGGGCTTGCTGGATGTTGCTGGAAGCTGGGCAGGGTGGGAAAAGATGAGGAAGGATGGCCATCCCCCTAGCTGGGGAGGATGTTCCCCAGGAGGGTCACAGGAGAGAAGAGGATGCCCGTGGAAGCAGGTGGGTTTACTCCATAATTCCTCCTAAGTCACCTGCCTGATAAGTCAAGTCCATCACTAATAATAGTAAATCCCACTTAAGGAGCACTTCCTGAGGGCCAAGTATTCTTTCTCAGGGAGCTCCCCCATACGGGATCACATTTAATTTTCACAAAAACCTTTAAAAATAAACTATTATATCCATTTTACAGATAAGGAAACTGAGACTTAGTTAAGCAACTCGTTCAAAGTCTCAGAGCTAGGCAACAGCACACAGCTTTTGGAGCCCTCCATGGGTTTGGCCATCTCAGCACAGACTCCTGTAGCAATTTTGTGATAGAACTGGGAGCAGGAGAGTCAGACGGGAAAACCAGTCACTTGGCTTTGAGGGAAGGTCAGGACACAGGCAAGGGAGTTTCTCCTCCTGAACTTGTGTGCTCTTCCTTGTAATCCAAGCAGACTAGGGGCTCAGCCAGGACTGGGTGACTGGTGGGGTGGCTTCTTTCGGTACTAGCTCTTTGCAGAGGAGAAGGTACTATGCCCAAAACAAGAATATGTCACAGAAAAAAGAGGGGCTAGATGTCTTTGATCTCATCATTCTCCTCGTCTTTCTCCTTCCCTCTCTCCTACCTCTCACCTCTCCCCACCTTTCCCTCCTTCACTCACCACTTTCCTCCTTCCTGGAAACTCAGAGTCAAGTCAACACCCAACTACTCTCTCAAAATCCCTGACAGTTGAACCCACCTGTCCAGCTACCCTTTGTCCACACTCTGGGCATTTGGACTGCTCTCTTCCTTGACTTCCAACTCTCCCCATTCCTACCTGCATCAAAGCTTCCACATCCCCAGAGGCTCTCAGCTACAAAGTTGGAAAGAAATCAAAACAAAACAACTCACACTAAATTGGGTACAACAGAAAACTCTCCTTTAAGCCCTCAGGGGTGTTTGTTCGTTAAGCCAAATGGATGACTAACTGGGGAGATTTCTCTTAACAAACATTTGTTGAGAGTCTACCTTGTGATGGGTTGGTTCTATGCTGGGGGATGGAGGGAGGGATGCAGGTGAGCCAGGGGATCTCACTCTTTAGTCAAGAAATAAGACAAGAACACAAATAATGATGTCATGAATGTCACAAATTGCTGCATGAGTTTATTAAAACTGGGGAGGGGTGAGGGAGATGAGGGTGGGGTGAGGGAGATGAGGGTGGGGTGAGGGAGATGAGGAAAGGCCTATGGAACACAACAGTTTGAGCTGGACTCTGAAAGACTAGTGGGAATCAGACATATAGGTGGGGGTGGGGGGAAGTCAGTCATCTCAGACAAAGAGAGCAGTGAGGACACAGTCCTGGAGATGGGCCTGGGACACGACTCAATGGGCAATTCCAGTGTGTGAGAAAGAGGCTTCTGCTTGAAAGTAGGCAGAGAAAGGGATTTCTTTAAGTCCCATCCCTTGGCTTGTTCTTGCAGCAGAAGAACCCAAGATCTACAATCCTGCTTCCTTCCTCTTCCCATGATGTCCCACCCAGTCCAGTCCCTGCCTCACTGGAGGAAGGGGTCAAGGGCTCTTTTGTCTCTCACCAGTCTTATCTAAGGGCTTGCCTTGAATCACATCCCATCAACTCAGCTCCCAACTGACTCTCCAAATCTGTAGACAGCCCTACCCATCATCAGATCTGTCAGAGACCAGAAGATAGACCTGGGGGCCCTCTATGGAGCCTCAGACTAGCACCCCAATCTTTCCTAATGTTTCCTTTCCCTCCCCCCATCAAGTTGACCCTCCCCAAATACTTGGTTTCTATAACTGTAATAATAGTCTTCCCTCTGAATAACACACCCACTATTTATGCCTAATTACCACGTGGTCCAATAATGATACGTAGAGCACTAAATGGGTGAGATCAACTTTGCCTGAAGTTTTGCTTCATTACAACACCAAACTTGATTCATATACACCGAATATTTAACCTGTCCGGGCCTTGGCTCCCATGTCTGTAAAATGAGGGGTATTGATTAGATTAGTGTTTCCCCATCTGGCTGATGCTCAGAACCACTGGTTGGGTTTTTATAAATATCAGAACCCCCACTTTCTAAATTCTTATAGAGCAGGTCTGGCATTTGGGATCTTAGACCTATATTTCTCTTAGTTTCCCAGGTGTTTGCATTGCATCCAATCTAAGGACTGATATTTGGGAAACTGGGGTAGATCATCTCTGTGACTCTTTCCTAAACTCACTGATTCATTCTCTGCAGAGGGGACACCAGCAGAGATGAGACTGGAGAGAGGCAAGGGACAGATATGGCAGATTTAATCCATTTTAACAAGAGTAGAATTTATCTCAAAGGCAAGGGAAAGACTTTGCAGGGTTTTCAGCAGGGGTGACATGATCAAATGTATGTTTTAGAAACAGCCTTCTTATGCAGCGTGGAAGATGGGCCAGAGGTGGGAGACCCGAGAAAAGGCTTTGGTAATAACTGCCTGAGATGCTGCTGCTGACCTGGATTGCACTGGTGGCAGCAAGGGTGCATTCAGAAAGTAGAATGGACAGAACTGAGTCATTTCTTGTTCCCTTTGGATCTAGGACATAGTGGATCACTGCTATTAGGCTCTGCAGCTTTTGTCCCTTCCTAAACTGTGTGGTTCTTGGTCAGCTCAATTAGAGGCAGATGTCCCAGATTTTGACTCAGGAGCTGGTGACTCAGAGAAGCAGGGAGAGCAGAACATCCATTCCAGAGGCAGCCCAAGTAGCCACAACTTCAGTTTCCAGAAGCAGCATGACAGAGTGCCAGGGGAATGCCAGTGCCTGATGCCAGCAGCGGTGCTGATGCCGTCTGGTGTCCTGTGTTTATCTGCAATAACTGAGTTCTCACTGGACCGCTGGGTGGGCTTGATTTTAGTTGAAGACCCTACAGTGTCTAGCTCTTTTGTTGCTGCCTGTTTTATAAGGCTGGTGTTGTAATCTCCCTTGTGATTCTGTGAGCTACTACAGTATTTTCGATGACTTCCCTTTTTGCCCTTAAGGTGCCCAAATTGTTCATTTCTTACATCCACATCCCCTGACTGACACCCAGACCGTGTTGGAGGCAGCGAGGGCATGAGAAGCTAGGTAGAGCCCTCAGCCATGGCAAGCATATGCAAAGGAGCAGAGAGTGAGAAAGAATCCTGAATGCTGCTGGTTGGCTTTCAGAATAAAAATACCTCTGCTCTCGATTTGTTCGCCTTCAATAAGGAAAGCTCACATTGAGCTTTTCTTCACTATTAGAGGTTTCTCTGAACTGTACAACTCCATTCAAAACCTGAGTGCTTGATTAGGAGTTTGAGATTAACATATACACACTACTATAAATAAAATAGATAACCAACAAGGACCTACTGTAGAGCACAGGGAACTATACTCAAAATCTTGTAATAACCTATAATGGAAGAGAATGTAAAAAAAGAATATATGGGCTTCTCTGGTGGCGCATGGTTAAGAATCCGCCTGCCAACACAGGGGACACAGGTTCGAGCCCTGGTCTGAAAAGATCCCACATGCCACAGAGCAACGAAGCCCGTGAGCCACAACTACTGAAGCCTGCATACCTAGAGCCCATGCTCCGCAACAAGAGAAGCCACCACAATGAGAAGCCCGTGCACCGCTACGAAGAGTAACCCCCACGCGCCACAACTAGAGAAAGCCCACACACAGCAATGAAGACCCAACACAACCAAAAAAGAAAAAAAATGGCATGAGAGCATGCATTAAAAAAAAAGAATATATATATGTATGTATAATTGAGTCACTTTGCTGTACATCTGAAACTAACAACTAATTAACACAATCAACTATATTTCAATAAAAATTTAGAAAGCAAACAGACCTGAGTGCTTGAATGTGCAGACTATCAGAAAACTATCACTCTAGTTTCATTGCCTATTCCCATCCTCTGGAAGGGGAAGCCTTTTAACCTTCCAGCACTCTCCCCAATTCATGATATTCTTGACATCACAAGGCTATTGGAAGGTAGATGAGATCACAGAAAGGGCTGAGGAAATGCAAGGCAGTACTGATTGAACTTCCCTTAATACAACTTCCCAAGTTATATATAAATTGATTGTTTTCTAAATAGTCACTTTTCCACCTACTGGTAATCTCCAAGATGTTTTATTTTATTTTCACATGTATGGCGACCACAGTGGCTATTGAAACACAAGGTTTATACATTTTCTATTATAGTAAAATATACATAACATATAATTTACCATCTTAACCATGTTTAAGCATAAGTACGTTCACATTGTTGTGCAACCATCACCACCATCCATCCTCAGAACTGTTTCATCTTCCCAAACGGAAACCCTATACCTTTTAAACACTAACTTCCTGTTCACCACTCCTTCCAGCCCCTGGCAACTACTACTCGAATCTCTTCCTTCCCTGGGTACCTCATGTAAGTGGGATCGTACAATATTTGTCCTTTTGTGAGTGGATTATTTCACTTAGCATAATGTCCTCAAGTTTCATCCATCTTGTAGCATGTGACAGGATTCCTGGCCTTTTAAGACTGAATAATATCCCATTATATGTACATACTACATTTTGTTTATCCATTCATCTGTTGATGGACACTTGAGGTGCTTCTACCTTCTGGCTATTATGGATAATGCTGCTATGCACTCGGGTGTACAGATAAGGTGTATATTTTTGTGACCTCTTCCCTTCAAGTAATTCAATAAATTTTTCATGTGAATGATTGCATTTTAATTTATTTGTTTTGTAACTCTGAAGAGTTGTATAATAGACTTTCTTAAAGTGGGTCACACCTGTATTCTTTATTGTTCCAAAATAGGAGGCTGCAAAGAATATCTACAAATGTCCATTTCACACTGATGTGGAAAAGCCCAGGGAGGAAATCCGTCTCTAAGGGTGAATTGCACATGCAGATATCAAATCTCTCAGGTAACTCCCTCTACTCTCCTGTCTTGGTCAAAGAGCGAGCGTGCTCTAAACCTCTCCTTTGAAAAGAATCCTCTCCTTCCCCACCCCTCCCTTGGGAGGATCAGCCCCCTCTTCCTTCAGTCCCCTCACTGGACTATTCCGACATGGGGCTGTGGATCTCTCAGCAACATTGGTAACCAAGAACTCTCTACCTCTCTAAGGTTTTCTGCACTTTGATAAAAATAATGAAGTATGAAAAGGACACGTGCATTTCTTTTTGCCCCACACGTCCACTGATCTAGAAGGATTGACACCTAAGCATTCTCAGAGTCATTTGCAAATGGGATAAGCACAAAATGACAAAAGAGAAGAGGGCGAAAAAAGAAACATTCCCAGAGCTTGAAAATAGGGACTGAGTTTTCAACTGTGAAGTAGGTTAAGAAATCTGAAAAGTAGGCTGGAATACCACATAGAGCTTTATGTATTTCTGTCAGTGCTTCTCTGGTTGAAGTTTTTGGTGAGAGCAGAAAACAGGCAAAATGTATTGATTAAGCACCAATATGTCGGTTGTCATTCCCACTTACTCTTCATGATAACACTGCGATAAGGATCTGTATCTCCACTTTCCAACTGAGGAAACTGAGGCTCAGAGACATTCAGAATGCTCCCAAGGGCGTGAAATGTGGCCGTGAACTCCTGCGTGACCCCAGTGGTGCTGCTTCCCTGATCCTGCTCTGCTTCCAACCTCTCTATTGAGAGCATTTCCCTTATCTTCTGTGGAATGATTTTCAGAAGGGGGCCTGTGACAGCCTGTGTGTGTTTCTCTCTGTGGGTGCATCAGAATTTGATAGAGACCAGCAAGGGACTCCCTTCCAAGCCCTAGCTATGCCTCCTCCTCCAGCTAGAGGACATTCTTGGACCACAGAGGCAGTTCTAGATTTTCCTTCCTTTCTGTTGGATCCATCCTTTGTTTCCTCACTACCATGGGCCAGCAAAACCCCTACCCGCCTCAACTCATCCTCTGCCCCTAATACCCACTGCTAAACATTTGCTTCCCATTTTCAAGGATAAAGCGTAAAAAATAAAGATGTAGGTAGCACATCAGGAACAACTTCGTGACTCTGGAAGTTTCTGGAACATACAGAAACTTAAGGAGTCTCTCGTGTCCCCCTTTCCAAGAAAGCTATAAGGAAAAGGACCACCCTGCCCCCACCTGGCCTACTTGGACTGGGGACAGTTCTGCCTGGAGGGGAGAGGAGGCACCAAATGACCCCCAGAGGGCCCTGCCAGCCCGGGAAGCCAGAGACTCCGGTGCAGCCGCCTGCTTGGCCACAGATGTTCCCTGTCATCAATCATTCAGGGCATCTGTTTGTTGTGCCGCTTGTTTAAAGAGCGAGGCATTTGTTAATTGAAAACTAAAAGATCCATCCGTCTCACTCAGAGCCAGCATGAAATCCACTCAGCCATGCAAGCCTGAGGTAGAAAAGGCAGCACAGAGCTACCACGTCTTTGGGTTGGCGCACCCCATGGAAGTCATCGTCTGCTTACTGGATAAGCACAGCTACCCTCCCCACCTCGGATCAGCCAGGGGCTGCCCATGTTATAGCTTATCTAATACTTCCTCGTCTGTTATCCTCAGTGTAGTCCAGAGAGAAAGGTATTTTTAGCCCCAAATGAAAGATGGGGAGATCTGAGGCTTAAAGAGACTAAACTATTTGGCCAAGGTCACACAACTGGCAGGTGACAGAAGCAGGACATCAATCCAGGTCCTCTGACTGGTCAGGAGAGGGGTGCCCTGTCCACGGATTGGCTCTGTCCCTCGACGGACCAATGTAGAGATGCTGAGCTGGGAGGCACCAAGTGGATTTTAAACCTTGGGAAGAATGACCTGAGGGTATACAAGGGGGGGACACTGAGATTTCAACTATGTCTGGAATGTTTTATCTCTTTATAAGCAAATACGGCACAATGTTAGGACTCCTGATTGTTGTAATGTCTCCCTGTCAAGCCTGCGGAGAGAGGCGGACAGTCCAGATCCACATATAGTGCCAAAGGCAAGGAGCAGAAGAAGCACGCCACACCCACTCATGTCTCCTCCCCCTCCCCCAGTTGCCTCCAGAGATGGGGGATGCGCTGGTCTGAGCCTCAGGAGATGGGGACTGGTCCAGCACTGGATCTCTGTGGCATCTGGAAGGGAACTCTATTTCTTTGGGCCTCAGTTCCCTCTTGTAGAGGGATGAGAGTGGTGGGTTAGATGAATGCTAATATTTTTTCCAACTCTAATTTTTGATAATTGTGTGTGTCAGTGGAAGAAATGCTGAGTCAAATTTAAGCTTTGGGACCTGGAGCCCCAAAGCCCTGGAGTGGCTTGACTCCAGCCACGATGGACTGACTCCCTGATGTGTAGTTTTAACTCTTCGTCTGTGCTCTGCCACTTGCCTGGAATGCTGCCTTCTTCCCCTAGGGAACTGTGGTATTTGCTTCTTCAATACTTAGCGCCTGTGAGGTTTCCCTTTTTGTGTGTTGCACTGAACCTGTATAAGCCACAGGTATGTTGTGGGTATTTCCTGGAGGTCTCCATTCTGGATTGGCAGGCAGTGAGAGCAGGAGCCGGGTTTCATTCCTCTCTGTGACCCCTGAATCTGACATAGAGCCCGGCAAAGAAGGGCAGTCAGTAACTGCAGTTAACCCTTGAACAACTTGGGGGTTAAGGGTGCCAATCCTCAAAAATCCACATATAAATACAGTCCATCCTCCTTATCCACGGGTCTGCAGGCATGGATTGAACTAACCCCCTACAGCGTAGTACTGTACTACTTACTGTTGAACAATACAGCAGGATAAGTGGACCCACAAAGTTCAAATCCCTGTTGCTCAATGCTCAACTCTGACTGCAGAAGCAGAAATAAAGGGAAGGCGGAAAGGTGAGAGGAAGGTGGCACAAGACCAGGGCCAGAGGACCAGCAGCAGAGCAGCCCTCACCACCACCACCTCCCTCCCGTGCCAACACCCTACTCCCTTTGGAGTCAAAGGTGAGCTGCAGTCTCCGGCATCCTTCAGAATTTCCATCTCAGGTCAACTCCAAGCAGGCTTTCCCCTGGAAGAGTTAAGCAACAGAACTTAGCACAGCTTTGACCAGCTGTCTGAAGACAGGCCCTGGACCTCTCCTTCCCTGACCCTCTGGGTGCCAGGTGTCTCCCCCAGCCCTTGTCTTCTGACTCCTCAGGCGATGAGGACACCTGTCACTGCAGCCCTGCATATACGGGGTGTAACTTTGGGGGTGTGGTGGGACAGCTCAATTCGCACCTCGGCTCCCACCAGCCTCAAAACCAGGGATGGCGGCATCTCCCACCCCCTGGCCCTTCCTGGCAGGCCCAGCGCGGGAGGCTTGCACCCAAGCGCGCAGGGGGCGGGGCGGGGCCTGTCCCAGGGGCGGGGCCCGAGGCGCCCCGTGGCCCAGGCGGCCCCGCCCCCCTCCCTCCTGCGCTCCCTGAGCTCAGGCGCCGCGGAGCTGTCCAGCCCTGGTGCCAGAGCCGGCCGACTGTCGCGCGCACCGCGCCGCCTCCGCGCCGGGTCCCTGCGCCGCTCGCCCACCCAGCTCCCGGCTTCCCCCCCGCCCCGCCCCGCCCCGCCGCGGCCAGTCCACTGCTCCCCGCGGGCCGGAGCCGGCCAAGTGGCTACCCGCCGGGGCTCTGAGCGGCGCGGCGGGGCCGGGAGCCAGGGACCCGCCGAGGAGAGCGGCGGCCCCGGACGGCTGCCGGAGGGGCGGCCGCGCGTGGATGCGGCGGGAGCCGGAAGCCTCGAGCAGCCGGCGCCGTCTCTGCCCCTGGGCGCCCTATGGCTTGAAGGTAAGCGCCGGCAGTATGCAGGGACAGGCGGTCCGGGCCCAGGCAAGGTCGCTGGGAGAGGAGGAGGGAGCTCAAAGGGCGGCGCGTCTGGGACCAGAAGTTTGTCCGGCCACTCTGGCGCCGTCTGCCAGGGGACCTCCCCGCCTGAGGTCGGGCTCTCTCCACGGACCCTCCGTCGGGCCGCTTCCCCGGGGGTGAAGGGAACACAGCGGCTGTCCCCTCTCCCACCCTCTTGGCATCCTTCTTGCCAGCCGGGTGCGAACCCTCGCTCCGGACACGGGTGGGCAGTGCCCGGGCAGCCTCCCGGCAGAGCGCAGGGCTGCCGGCTCCCGGCCCATCTCGGGAGGGCACTTTCCACCCGGCACCCGAGCCCGGGACCCCAAGGCGCGCGGCCGGAGGGAGAAGGGTTGTTCTTAGCAGCTCTGCATTTGTGCGACCCGAGACTTTTCAGTTTCTAAGGACCGAAGCCAAGGGTAGGGAAGAGGCTGATTCTGGCTCTACTCTTCCAAGCCTAATGTGCCGCTGTCCTTGGTCCTGGATTTACGTTCTGCTTCACCATCTCTCCGTTTGAGATTCAGTCGAGGAGGGAGGCTGGGGTTTCAGACCCATCTCAACCTGGGAATGGGGGTGATGATGGCAGCAGAGGCGGAGGGTGACTCTCCTACTCTGGAATGGACCAAGAGCCTCAATAGGGCGGTGTGCAGAGACAAGAGGCCGCTCTAAGCGCCAGACAGAGCGCGCGTCCATCCCTGCCTGCGGCGGGCAGCCTGTGAGCGGTTCCTCTTGAAGAGCAGAGGTAAGAGGGTGCATGTGCGTCTACACAACAGGCTTCGCCGTGGACACAAGTCACAGCACTGCAGCTGCGTTGGGACAGGCCCTTTCTCTCAGACACAGGGAAGCTATCTGAGCGAGTGAGTCACTGTTGCCCCACCTAGCACCCCACTATCTTTTGTCCTAGGGGCTCCTGAGGTTGGTGAGATGCAAGACACTTTGCGGATCCCTCTCTAGTTCCTTCTGCAGATCCAACCTTTTCTGGATTTTGACTAGGCTACCAACCTTCCAGGCTAATTCTTGCTCCTTCCCAGGAACTATGTGATCAGTGATTCTTACCCCTTTGGATGCAAATACTCGCTTACCCCTGATTCATCCTTCAGCATTAGGACCACTTGAAAAAGAAATCATTCTTCTCATTTTTCTCCCTGTTGCTGCTATTGAAGGAGGGTGGGCAGAGAGAGAAGCCCATCGTGAATGTGACCAATTGCAAGAGAATCAGAAAGCTGGTTTTCTGGGTCCCGGCCCCCCGCGTTTGACTTCTCTGTTTAGGATTCAAGATTCCAGGTTTATGTGACTCGGAGAGGGCTGTTGATGCCAGCTTTGAAATCAGGCATCTGACAGGGAAGACATTTGAGACAGTTAGACCGAGAACCAAGTGAGGGCCAGCCCTCACTGGTGGCTCCAGCCTTGATCTCTTGAAGAACATTCTGAGTTCCTTATGTCTTCCCTGCACAGCCCAGGGGGAGAAAGGTGCCTGAAACATGGGAGATTCTGATTCGTTGTAGAGGTCTGGGACAGCATTTCTGTAAGGGCTGGTTTCTGTTTTAATGAAACCTCTGTGTCTGAATCACTGGGGAAGCTGGTTTAAAATGCATATTTTTGGTTCTTGTCTGAAGAGCTGCTGAATGAGAGTTTCAAGCTGAGGCCCAGGCATGTATATTTTAACAATATTTCTGGGGATCCATGTGTACACTGGGTGAAGAAATCATCTCTCACATAAGTTCATACTTCTTTGACTAGGGGGAGCATGATTAAGATCTTTAATCCACCCCCTTGCCTTCTGCAGTTATGCATGTTGAATTCTTCAGGTGTGGGACTGTTGATGGAGGGACCATAGCCCTGATTCAATCCCTTTGCTGCAATAGAGGATGCAGCACAATCTCCCCTCCCAGAGGATCTGCCTGGGCTTTGCTTCTTTTTAAAACAGAGTTTTAGCCTCTCTGAAAATCACCAATATGGTTTACGTTGACCTGTGTAAATACTAAGGCTCCTTTGGGGGCCAACCCAGTGTGTTCTTCCTCCCCTCCCCTCCTGGGGGAATTATCGTCGTTCAGTATGCTTGTGCTGTGATCTGCTAACCCAACTGCTCCTGAAATGCCAAGGAGTGATTAGTTCAGCTTAGTAGCATGCCATGCTCCCCAAGGCTGGTAGCCACTCGTGCCCTGCTGGCAGTGACATATTGACTGTATTGATTTGGTTCTTGTGCTCTGTGAAAGCCGGGAAGCTTGTAGGGGTGAATAAGGCCAGTAATGATGCTTGTAGGCTAGTCAGTTTTCTATCTTCACCTGCGAGGTTGAATTATTTCTGTCTAAAACGTGCAATGATGTAAGAAAATCTGAACTTGAGAGAAACCCTCTGTTCTTCCTCCTACCAGTGGAAACAAAGGGAGCTCAGGATCTCATTAAAAATATGACCTCACATATACCTGGGATTGACCTGCTGAAGCTAGACTGGTCTAAGGTCACTGTTCTCTGGATAAACCTGTGTAAGAGGAAAGGCATGTGGACTCAGTCTGGAAAGAGCAGTCGTCATCTTCCTTGCAAGCGAAAGTCGTGTTTTGGTGTTGAGGAAGGAGCATGGCTGTGAAGACAGCACAGAGAACATATGCGGCAGGGGGTGGGGGGGTGGGGTGAGGATGATGAGACTTTCTTGAGCCAATCCTGCCCCTTCCAGTGACTCATATTTTCTGACATGCCACCCTTCATTTCTCCCTCGCTTGTGGCTTAATACTCATGAGTCTCCAGCAGTGAAGGTATTTCAGCACCTAGGAAGGGAGAGGAGAATCTAAGTTGAGGTTTTATAATGCCAGGACCCCAAGCCATATCTCCAGCATCTCCCAGAATCAGGTTGTATATCACAGGTCACAGCAACCTAATATTTGAGGGCTTGAAAGTAACAGGCTGACTGCCCCGTCAGTCCCATTTCCCCTCAGACATAGTGACCAGGACTTTAAATCCTTAGATGACTTGGACTTCCTCAGAAGTCATGCTGGATGCCCCTGACCCCAAACATGGCAGTTTTTTCTTTAGTCCAGAAATATGGTGTCTCTCTCCTGTTATTAAGGTTCTCCAAAACCTTAGGAGTTGTATAAGCTTTCTAGTTCCAGGGCATCAGGACTGAGCTTGGCAACCAAAGCTTCTCTATCTTACCAGGAGCTCTGCTTAGCAGGAGAGCATCCAGCATCTAGGAAATGCTTGGAAACCCCAGGCAGCAGGAAGGGCGCAGCTTGGTTCAGCTTCCCAGCACGCACCCTCCCCTATATGTGGACTCTCACTTAGTTGACCCGCAGTATCATAGTTCCCTCCCCTCACCCCCACAGGGCCTCTTATGGCTCTGGGGGGGGACTCCAACATTTGCTTTGGGATTCTGTATGAGCTCTCCAGCTCCCCAAGATACTAAATGGAGCCACTAAGGGTGTGCAAGTTGCTCATTTACCAATTCTGGGTGGTAGACTGATATTATCTCCAGCCTTTTAAATTACTGCAATAGCATTGGAATCCAGTGTTAATACACTCCTGCCTCTAACCTGTCCCCATCACCAATGTAACTGAAGATTTCTTTTTTGTGTTTTTTTTTTTAACAATAGAATCACATTATCTAAATGCATAGCCTTGGAAAATAGCTTGATTATAGTGTCAGTACATGTGGGTGGAGGAGTAAAACTACAAGATTCAGCCACTCGATTTGCTCCTGTTTGGGTTCAGAGAAAGGAGAGAAACTTGCCCTTCTGGTCTGTACATTTCCCCTCTTCTTTTCCCTTTCACCTCAATCTGATAAATGGGGTAAATCAACACCCTTGGCAGCTGGGAAGTCCCTGGGAGGGTGCAGCCTCTTCTCTGCCTGGGAGACATGGGAATGTTTCTCTGAAGGAGCAGAGGTCCCTGCTGGCTTCAGTGAACAGGACGGAGCCAGAGATGACACACTGGGGCCTGGGGACTCCCCCTCCCCTGGATGGAAGAGGCTGTGCAGTGTCCCAAACTCAGAGCCCTGGAGGCTGTTGGGACACCCGAGAGTGTGGGGCAGTATAATGGATGTGGGAGCCGAGGAAAAGTAAACTCCTGGGGGCCCTTGGAAGAGGTTGATGTTTAATATGCATGTATAGGCAGCTTGGTGCAGTTGGGCAATTTGTCATAATGTGACGGCACCTGCAGGAATTTTCACTTTTTCCAGGAAGAGACAGGGGTATTCTTTGCTGTCTGCAGTGATGGGGAGAGAAAGGAGGGAGGACCCCTGGCTTTCCCTGGAGTCCTCTGAGTGATTTCAGCTTGTTCCCAGACAAAAGATGCTTAAGTGAAGTCAGGCAGACTCAGCTCCCAGGGGCCCTGCCGATACGTCTGCAGCCAGCCTGGGCAGTCCCCCCTTCCAGGGTGTTGTGGTTCAGCACAGAATGGCAGCCATAGGCCCAAGGACACTCCTCTGTAGAAGTCTGGGAGCCAAGGTGAGTCCTGGGGCCCATCCATTTGTCATTGGGCTCCTTTAGAACCCGCCTGCCCTTCTCATTTCCACACCCGCCTTGTTGCTATTGTTTGGATTCTAAGTGACCCAGCAGGGGAAAGGCATTAGAAACGAAATTATTTTTGTTACACACTGTATAATTGCCTCCTCTCCTTTCTGTTACCCCAGGCAGCAACATCACTAGCAATTCCCTGGGATCCTTTGGTCTGGGAAAGTGGCTTACTCACAGGCTTCCTTAGAAGGGCTGCTTTTGACAAGTGGCCCTGCTCACCAGTCCCTCCATTGCTGGCTTAATCATCATAACAGCTACCATTTATCATGCATTTGTTATGTGCAGGGTGTTGTGCTGAGCACGTGACTTTTGTTTTTTATTTCAACTCCTTATCCTGCAACAACTCTATGAAACAGGCCCTATTATTACCCCCATTTTACAGAGGAAGAAGTGTGGGCTTAGAGAGGTAAGTGGCTTGCACAAGGTCACAGGGCTAACAGGGAGATTCAAAGCCAGACCGTCTGATGTTAAAGCAATACTCCTCTCTGACCTATGTAAGCGGCATATAGAATAAGGGAAGAGAATGTGGTTAAGAAAGTATTTTCTTTGATACACTGAAGTAACCTGACCTTTGCGTATGATACCAGGAAAGGAAGAGATAGCAGAGGGGGAAGAAAGGATGAAATAACTTCTTGGGATTCTTAAAGATCTAAGACTATCTAAGAAGTAGTTCTGCACCTTGATCTGGGAGTCTTTGGATGAAATGCCCCGGAAATGAACCTCAGCTAGCACTGGGGGCAGAGGGGAGGCAGGAGGGTGGAGGGGCAGGAGAAGAGCTGTGGACTGATAAAGACGGGGCTTTCCTGAAAACGCTGAAAGTGATGGCATCACGTCCCAGCTCACACCTCTTTGAGGTGAACTGAACTGTCCAAAAGGTGAAACCCAGACTCCTTCCAACCTTTAGGCCTTTGGTGTTGCTTTCTTATTACCACGGGATGAAAACTTGTCACATCTTCAAGACTAAGCTCCTAGATTTTACAGAAGATGGGGGTGGGGGTGGGATGGCCTGGGACCCTGCACAGATGCAGGAGTAACTCACAAGAGTTTGCTTGGAGGTCAGTGCTTTTCTGGTGGACAGAGGCAGTAGAGGCCCAGGTGGCCCTGAGCAGGGCACTTGGCCTAAGCATCAATTTCTTCAGGAATAAAGTTAAGGAATTATGTATATGCTGCCTACTAGATTGGAATTCTTAAGATTCAGCAGCACTGTAAGCTCCACTGAAATGGTGGGATGATGGTGTTCGCCTTATAATGAGTGAGAAGACTTCTAACCTGTCTTGTTGAATCTCACCATGAATTCTATGAATGATACTTACCAACATTCGATCCCTTTTTTTAAACCCTTTAAAAACAATATAGCATGGGACTTCCCTGGTGGTCCAGTGGTTAACACTCTGAGCTTCCACTGCAGGGGACACGGGATTGATTTCTGGTCGGGAACTAAAATGGTCAAAATATAAAAAAACAGAAAACGATACCACATGGTAGTTAAGGCTGTGGGCTTTGGGGTAAAACAGCCAAAGTTTGAATGCTGACTGTAATACTTACTAGCTCTGTTACCTTAAACAACTTGGTTAACCTCTGTCATCTTGAGTTTCTCATCTGTAAGTGGGGATGTTAATACTGACTTCATTGGGTTGTAGTGATTAATTAAGACATTTAGATGTAAGAGATTTGAGAGTCCCTGGCAAAAGGAAGCACTCCATAAATGTTAACTCTAATGACTGTTATTGTTATCATTAAGAAATTTCAGGGCTTCCCTGGTGGCGCGGCGGTTGAGAGTCCGCCTGCCCATGCAGAGGACACGGGTTTGTGCCCCAGTCTGGGAATATCCCACATGCCGCGAAGCGGCTGGGCCCGTGAGCGATGGCCGCTGAGCCTGCGCTTCCGGAGCCTGTGCTCCGCAACGGGAGAGGCCACAACAGTGAGAGGCCCGCGTACCGCAAAAAAAAAAAAAAAAAAGAAAGAAATTTCATCGGGAACATTTTCAGCTGTTTTCCTTTTGCACAAATTCAGTCCCTGATTTTACATCTCTGAAATTAAGCATGTTTCTAAAACTTTCGCAGAATTCAAGCTTACATTTCTTTCCTACACCCTCCATTTATGTGCACCACAGTTCTTTGGCACTCGCCTGTCAGAAGCTCTTACTCATCCTGAGTGAGAGGGGTTCAAATTGCTTGTCATCCCATTGAATTAGGTTCCGCTGACTTCCATCTTACCACGCACGAGCCAGGAAGAGGCGTTGGTCTTCATGGTGATGGCTTTGCACAGACTTAGCTTTCTTCCTGGCTTCTCCTTCATCTGCCTTCTCATGATTGGAGCCTTCTTGACTGTCATTGTTACACGGTGCGGTGCACTCCGGCACAGACCGCTTTTTATGAAAAATGAAAAATAAGTAGAATATACTGGTGTCCAAGGACAAGGAGACGTTTCTTTTTCTTTCCCAGGTTGAGAAGGCTAAAGAACCTCACACTGAGAAGATCCCTGAAGCTGGCAGGAATTCACCGTCCATCTTTTGGAGTCATTAATTACAGGAGAAAATGCTACCCATTTTTTGGATGAAGTATGGTCTTGCCTAAGAAAGGAGGATGGAACACAGCAGCTGTGGTCTTAAGACTCTCCAATCATGAAAGCAACACCCTCTTTTTGGCCTTTTTCTTTTCTTATGAATCCTTCCTTGGGGAGGACTCTTTCCTAATTGACACAGCTCCTTCTGGCCAATTAAAAAGACTTACCGTTTAGCAATGGTAGGAGATTTCTGAGGGCATGCTGGTATTCTGTTCCCTGATCATCTTCCTCAGGTCATGTGGTCACTCCCTTCTTGGACTCTGAGCTCCCCCTGCTCTTTCCCTCATTAATGGCAGGGCCAACAAGAGAAATGTATTGGCAACCGGAAACCAGCATCCAGGGTCCCAAGCGGAAGAAGTCAGGCCCCCGGAAACGGATCCATGTTTCCATACACACCTTACCTCGAGCAATGTGTAGGGCTGACCTGCTCTGGATGACTCATGGCCCAAAGTCTTCCCTTTGGCCAGTCCTCTCTGGTGAGCCGACGGGGTGGTGGGAGGTGATCACTGCTCTCCATAGATCCATGCTGCTGCCACACATTCTAGATTCTTCCTGAGTTTCGTTCTGTGGTAACCAGCCTCCAAGATGGCCCTCAATACTCCCCACCTCCTGCTTTTCATGTTCTTGTGTAATCTTCTCCTACATTAAATAGGGAAGACCTGTGTACCAATAGAATAATGCGTAAGTGACAGATTGTGACTTCTGAGGATAGATCATAAAAGATATCATGACTTTCACCTTGTCCTTTTTTGGATCACTTATTCTGGGGAAAAGTCGGCTGCCACGTCATCAGGACACATAAGCAGCCCTATGGAAAGGTCTGCATGGCAAGGAACTGAGGCTTCCTTCCAACAGCTACGTGGATGAACCGTCTTGGAAGCAGATCTTTCCTCCCCAGACAAGCCTTCAATGACCATGGCCACTGCCAAGGTCTTAACTGCAACCTTTTAAGAGACCCTGAGCTAGAGCCACCCAGCTGAGCTGCCTGAACTACTGACCCACAGAAGCTGTAAGATAATACTTTTTTTGTAGGATTTTAAGTAATTTATTATACATAGTAGAAAACTAATACACACTCTGAAATTATTCATACTTTTCTTCTACAATAACACGGAGTCTCTTCACTATTCATGTATAAAGATGAATTCCTCTTACTGGACTAAAACTGCCCCTGTGAATTTTAAGGGGTGCTCTCTGGTTTTGTTATTCTGGGATTCGAAAAAACTCATGTTTCACACGTTATGTTCATGAACCTCTGCCATCATCTTTCCAGACCAGGCTGTTGATTTCTTTATTCTGCCTTCAGTTATTCTGTACTTCAGTTATTCTGTATTTCTTTATTCTGCCTTCTTTATTCTGTACTCAGTCTTGCCTGAATGTCTTCTGGTGTGGCAGCCATTCAACATGCATTTCACTTTTTATTCTTTCATTGAGCAAAAATTATTGAGCACTTACTGTGTACTAGGCACTCATCTTGGTTACAAATACATCAATGAACAAAACAAAGATCCCTGCCCTTCTGAAACTTACATTCTGGTGGGAGAAAAATGGTAAACAATAAGTATAAAAAGTAAAGTCGTATGTTGGAAGGCAATAAGTACTTGGAAAAAGACAAAATCGATTAGGGTTAGGTGATGTGGAGAGCTGGAGAGTAGAAGGAAAGGAAAGGTTGCATTATTAAATAGGTGATCAGGATGGATGTCACTGAGAAAATGACATTTGAGCAAAGACTTAAAGGATGTGGGAGAGTGAGCTATGTATATATCAGAAGGAAGAGCATTCAAGGCAGGGGGATCCTACAGTCTGCGTGCATTTTTAAGCATTTTAAGTAATTGTCTTATTCTTTAAGGAGAAATAGTAATAATGCTCTGCATTTGGAACTCCCTTTTAATTTTCAAAACCCATGAGACAATAGCAATCTCTTTCATTTGTAACTTTCACATACACCATTCCTATTGATCCTTACAACAAGCCATTGAAGTAGTTATTGTAACCCCATTTTGCAGATGTGGCCACTGAGGCTCAGAGAGGTTAAGTGAAGACAAACAGGATCGAACGGTTGTTGGGGGTGGTCTCTGCAGCTCTAGGTAGTTAGTTTTTTGTGCTTTTTTTGGCCACGTCACATGGCTTGTGGGATCTTAGTTCCCCGACCAGGGCTTGAACCTGGGCCACAGCAGTGAAGGCGCCAAGTCCTAACCACTGGACTGCCAGGGAATTCCGGGTAGTTAGTTTTGAAACCAGAATTTAGAGTTTGGGGAACTGGACTGAGCCTTAGTTTAAAAAGTACAGATAATCATCATTTACCTGAGACCCTTCAAAAGCAATAACTCTCTGAACCTATTTTGCCTAAAATCACTTATAAAAAAAATGGGATACCCACGCCCTGCCCATCTAACTGTTCAGTATAATGAAGTGATTCAGACGATGAAGTTGGAAGCCAGATTGATGCAGCTTCAGAGCTGTGTTCTGCCCGAAACCAGCTATGTGACTTCAATCAAATTACTACCTTTGAGATTCAGAGTTTTTCCTCCATAGAATAGGGATGACCATGGCACTCGCTTCATAAGGTTTTATAGGACGTGAATGAATCATGCATATGAAGTACTTAGCCTAGTACCTGGCACATAGTAAACTCTTAGTAAACATTCACTATCATTATTCTTATCCTAATTATTAGGAAGCATTGAAATGTCCACAGGATCCTTCCCAATCTCCAAATTTTATCTTCTCTCTTCTGGAGGGAAGAAGAACGTCACTGCAGATGAGGAAATTAGACAATGTGGGATTTGACTCACAGAGTTCTTCTTGGAAGGAGCCACTGTCACACAGCAAGGGAGCGTGGCAGAACAGGACTAGAATTCACTGTTGCCCCGGGGCCCCTTCTGCCACGCCCTGCTGTCACCAACCTCAGGTTGGAGCATGGAGAATTCAAAGAACTCAAAGAAACTGAGGGCTGAAGAGTGGAGTTTGAGCTGGGGATGGTCTAAGGTGAGGCTAGAGGCATAGGCCGGGGCCAGACTATGAACCCCGAGGCCTTTGGAAGGAGATTGGGCTCCACCCTGAGGGCAACAAGAAGTCATTTTGAAGCGTTGGGTTTTAGGTAGCAGAATAACTCAATTGATTTCATCTGTGTTAAAAAAAAAAATGACAGAGGCTGCCCAGTGGGAGACCTGATGACAGAAAAGGAGGTTGGAAGCAGAACAGCGAGAAGGGTTTCCAATTGTCTGGGACAGTCATGCTGGAGACTGGTGGGCAGTGGAGATGGAAAGACATGGGTGATTTGAAAAATTATTTAAAATTCAGCAGAATTTGTGATTGATGGACCAAGGAGGATGAAGGGAAAGGAGAAGCCAAGGGTGATTTAAGGACAGTGAGGCAAGGGAATGAAGGATATTGGTGAAAGTGTCTGAATGTTGGGCCAGAAATCTGATCCAATCTTCACTTTCCTTTCTTCACAAGGAAAGTGAAGACAGGCTGTGGATATTAAGGGGGAATTACTGATAGAATCAGTGGACCGACGGTGTGGACGAGGTCAGAGACCTGCTATACTTGGAGTAATTGAGCCATTGAACTGGGATGCAGAGGCAATTGTGTTCACAGAGGGAGAGAACCAAATTTCTGACGTCAGAGAGGAGCAGTCCTGGGTGATGACACGGTTCAGGATGAAATCGTGCGAACAGGTGAATTGAAGTGGAGTGTGTCCTTGGAGACGAGGGGGGTCAAGGAGCTGAGAGGCCAAGGTGTTTGAAGCTGATTCCACCCAGTCAATGGCAGGATGTGGGCTGGAGTGGAAGATAGTGAGCTAGGTGCCAGAGTCTTCAGTGAAGTAGAGGTGACCAGGAATCTATGGGTGACACTGACACACAGGGATGGAGGGGTCATGGAGGCGTTGGATATACCTTAAGGGTCTTACAAGAGGGTGGAGGAGGCAGCCGTGAGTCATAGGGAAGAGCTGCAGAGAGGTGGTGCCCTCCGTTGAGGCTGGGAGGGGAGAAGCCCCCTGCTGTGACCCAGCACACACCTTTCCAGGCCTCAGCACGCTGGATTTCTGCTCTGCTCCCTCATTAGCTCATGAACTCATTAGATTACATTCCTCTCTTTATCTGCAGAGAAGGGAAGAGAAAGCGGAGAAGGAAAGAGAAAAGAGGGAGGCAGGTGGGTATAAAGCTGTAAACTAGAGAGGTGAAAAGGGTGGAGATTACAAGAAAGAGGAAAGAAAACGTATCTGTGGACATTTGTTGTCCCTCTGCGCTCACTGTACCACATCCAGCCTTTGAGCATGTTGTTTTCTCTGACTGAATGCTCCAGCCCTTGACCTGAAAGGGTTACTTCTAGTCAGCCTTTAAAACTGAGCACAGGTATCACCTCTTCCAGGCAGTCTTCAGTGATTTTCCCCCTACACTGTCCCACCAGCCTGGGCTAGGAACCCCTTCTTTATTATTTCCATAGCATGAAGTGTAAGATTTATCATACTGTGCTGTACTTGCCTGTTTACTGGTCTCTTTCTCCACTAGATGATAAATTCCTTGAAGGCAAAAATGCAGTCCTTACCTCTCCAGGCTTAGGTACCAGCTCACTGCACTGCATATGACGAGACCGTGATCAGGTAAATCCCCCCGCACCCCACATACCTACAATAATGAGATAGGAGGACATGCTGTCTTCTGCTCATCTTTGAACGCCCCCATATTCTTAAGGCAGGCTAGAAAGTTCCTCCAGAGATTTAGACTAGAGAGCTCCCAGCATGCCAAGGTTGTAAAGAGCCTCAGGGACCTAGACTAATTCTTCATGCATGGATGAGAAGATTGTGCCCAGAGAGGTAAAGGATGCGTCTAGAGTCTCACGGCTGCACAGCAGCGGACCAAACCCCGATCCCCGGCCTGCCAGTGACCCAGCCCGCTCCCCACCACACCGAGCCCACTGTGCCTGGCAGCCAGAGATGGTGTTTGCCACATGGCTTGGCCCCAGGTAGCTGCATCAAAAGTTTCCTCAATGTAACCAGCTCCAAAACTTATCCCCTTGTCCTGTCTTCCTATTTTTAGGTCCAGAATTTCTGAGTTGATGACACTTTTTACTCAGCTCTACTCTAATTGCCTGGAAAATACAGATAAGTGAAATGAAGTAGGACCAAGTTGAAACATATATTTTGAGGGACTTACAGTTTTGAGTGATGGGGCTGCATTAATGGCTATTAATGTTCCCGTTTTCTCACAAAGAAACAGATTGTAGGCAAGTCGGTGCTCCCTCGGTATATCAAATGACATGCAAAAGCCCTTGGAATGCTATGTTATTGTCATTCACAATAGCATAATACGGTGCACTGATTACTCCTTTGGCATCAGTCAGATCTTAGTGCTGGGCAGCAAGGAGGGGACAGGAGAAGGGGGAGCTCTGTGCCCTACGCTTAGCACACACTTGGCGGTTAGTAGGCTGTCAGTAAATAATTACTGTATAAATGAAGGAATGAATACTGTTCTCTTGCAGAGCAGGCTGAGATTTGCTCAAAAGCTGATATATCACATCCTAAAGGAACTGGGTTCCAGCACTCTGAAGGGACTAGATAAAACCCGGCAACCAGCCCAGAGAAACCAAACGTCCACAGCCTTCTTTTCTAAGCACTTTTGCTTGGCTCCCAAATGTGATAAGAGCACATGGAGAAGGATGGCTGCAAACCTGTGTGAGTTCCCTGAGCCCTGGGGCATCAAGAAGCCTGAAATCAAGGTGCCAGCAGGGCTGTGCTCCCTCTGAAGACTCTAAGCTCTATCCTTGACTCTTTCAGCTTCTCAGGGCTCCTGGCTTCCTTGACTCGTGGTAGCATAACTCCAGTCTCTGCCTCCATCTCCGCATCGTCTTTGTCTCCCTGTGTCGTCTCCTCTTCTCTCTCTCTCTCTTTTTTAATAAATTTATTTACTTATTTATTTTTGACTGCATTAGGTCTTCGTTGCTATGCACGGGCTTCCTCTAGTTGCGGCGAGCGGGGGTTACTCTCTGTTGCTGGTGCTGGTTTCTCACTGCGGTGGCTTCTCTTGTTGTGGAGCACAGGCTCTAGGCACACAGGCTTCAGTAGTTGTGGCTCGCGGGCTTCAGTAGTTGTGGCACGCGGGCTCTAGAGTGCAGGCTCAGTAGTTGTGGTGCACGGGCTTAGTTGCTCCGCAGCATGTGGGATCTTCCTGGACCAGGGCTCGAACCCGTGTCCCCTGCATTGGCAGGTGGATTCTTAACCACTGCACCACCAGGGAAGGCCTGTCTCCTCTTCTCTTACAAGGATACCAGCTATTGGACTTAGGACCCACCCTAATCCCATACGATCCTATCTAGATCCTTTACTAATTACCTTTGCAAGACCCTATTTCCAAATAAGGTCAGATTCTGTGGTTCTGGGTGGATGTGAATTTGGGGGACACTGTTCAAGCCACCACAGGGAACTTCCTGCCACCCTGTTTCCTTGTCTCTAGAGACATCCTTTGCCTCTTTCGGGGCAGGACCATTTCTCTTCTAGACACCTGTTCTTAGAACAGCTGCTTGCTTATCTAATGGAAGCCTCATCTCCTGAGTTAGAAAGCAAATAAGGACAAGAAAGAAAGCAGTTAGTAAGACTGGGAGTTCAGGATTAAAAGAGATTCACTGGGACTTCCCTGGTGGTCCAGTGGTTGAAACTTCGCCTTCCAATGCAGGGGGTGTGGGTTCGATCCCTGGTTGGGGAGCTAAGATCCCGCATGCCTGGCGGCCAAAAAACCAAAACATAAAACAGAAGCAATATTGTAACAAATTCAATAAAGACTTTAAAAATGGTCCACATCAAAAAATAGCTTTTTTAAAAAAGAGAGAGATTCATTGACTTCCTGCCTTGGTGGTTAATAAGGGGGAAGCTAGGAAAAGTTTGGAGAAAGAGAAGAGAAGGAGGGGGTCCCTCAAGTGTTTCAGAAAGGGGGGGCCCGTGGGAACCTGGATTCCTGCAGCAATTTGACTCAAGCCCAGTGAGGGTGGTGGCTGGGTGTAAATATAAAGTGTCTGATAAAAGGAGCTCAAGGATGTGGAGTTGTTCACTCAATATTCATCCTACAAGCATTTATTAAATGCCTCCTAGGTGCCCAGGTCCTCAGTCTAACCCACTCATTTCACAGGTGAGAACACTGAGGCTCCAGTCGGCCAAGGGACTCATCCAAGGTCTCCTGGGGGCAGAGTCAGGACCAAAAACCAAGGCTTCTAACTCAGTGTACTTCGCACAAAGCAGTGTTCTTCTCTCACATACTCCAGTCTGCCATGGAATCCCTGGTCTCCATCAGGCGATAGTAACAATAATAGCGAACTGTGCATCTGGACAGGGCTTGATCTGTGCAGAGTGCGTCCCCAGAATTCATTTTACTACTGCTGCCTGATGCGGTGGGGCCAGAGGCAACTGTGCGGAGGCCTTCCTGATGCCTGCCCCAGAGCTCAGTTTTGCTGGGTGTGGAGGAAGGGAGGTATGGGATCTCCCTGGAGAGGAAGGGCTGAGACCACAGACAGAGGCTAGCAGACACTCTGCATTATAAACCATAGACCCCGAGGGAACCCCATCATTAAGTTTGTCCAGCTGGCAGGTCCTCCAGGACCTGGGAGATGCTGATGGTGCTAGGGAGCTTTCTGGGCCCTTAGCATGGATTACATGCCTGCAAATAAGGAACCCACAGCCTTGCAGATTCACCTTCTTGGGGCCCTGCCTTAGAAGACAGCATGGCAGCATTTGGAGCTGCTTACAGTGTCTCCCAGTGGGGCTGGGCCCTCCAAGCCTACCCTCCTGAGCTTTCCAATCTGGCTGTTGGTCTATAATGACCTGGTTCTTAGTAGATACTCAGTAATTACATGTTAAGTGACTTGAGTTAGCCTGGAGAGAAAAGTGAATGCCCTCACTGTGGCAGGTGTGTTTGGGGTGGGGTGAGGGTGCTGTGATCAGGGGAGGAGCTGCTCTCAGCCCAGCTTTGGGATTTGAAGTCTTAGAGGCTCAACCTGGGGCCTGGCTTGGGACCTGCACCAGCATCTTGAGCACCCACGATGCCTGGGCCTCCCAGCTTCTCTGGTTTCCCAAGCAGTTACCTGTCCTCTGCAGCATCTCCCCATTCAGTCTCCATGGTAATGTCATAGCCCCAGGGTTCCATGCCTGGTAGGGAGAGAGGTGGAAAAGGGCAAGGACAGAGGACATGTGGCCAGTGGTGTCCACGTGCCTCTTCTGAGCAGTGAGGCTCCAACAGGTGAGGGAGGGGCCCCATCAACAAGGCTGGCAGTGAGGAGGGCCCTGCAGCAGTTCCCCTAGACATTTCAGAAAAGGATCCAGGAGCTCTTGAGCAGCAGATGGAGGGGGCTTTTGGAGGCTGGTGGGATCTCCATGGATCCCCACAGGGTCCTCAGCCAACAGTACTGGCTGCTTGGGCCCTGGGAGCAGGTGAATAAACTGGGATAATGGTCAAAATGAGCAACTTGTCTGAAGACGGCCAATTTGATGGTACCTCTAAGCATATCCTCTGAGTTTCAGTCCACCAGACAGAGACCCAGGAAAACCTAACAAATGGACACAAAAAGCAAAGAGATAAAAGGCAGAGCTGGAATCCAGTGTATTTCTGCCAGATCATGGCACTGATCGTTGGAGCCCACTGCCCAGGTGATCCGTTCTGGCAGTCCACTAATTTCCTTTCTATTTATGCAAACAAGACCCACATGAGCCTTTATAGGGGTCTAGAGAGTCAGGAGTCTTAGGTTCTAGTCTCGGAAAACATTATTCTGACATTTGTGAAAACAGCAGGGAAGACTTGATTCAGGACTGTTGTCATAGGTGTCGAGACTATCACAAGAGGGGAGAGAGGTCCTCCTCAACTCCGAATATACAAAGACAGCTGGGGGATTACAACCTATGAGCAGAACTGTGGGGGGAACAGTGGATGGAAGATTACTAAGAGGAGACATCAGGGGTAGGGGGATTCTTGCTGAAGACAGGCCAGTGTGGTCAGGTATCAAGGAGGGCGAATTCTCTCTAACTGACAGCAGGATTCTTGCTAAAACTGGGCTGGGCAAAGACAGGGCCCAAGGACAAGGTCTCGTCGAAAAAGAATTCTCAGAGGAGCCTGACTAAAGTTGGGTCAACCCTAAGCAGGTGCCCTAGGGGTATTTAACCTCCCTGTCCTCTGATTCTTATTTCTAAAATGATGGGATTGGGTTGGATGAGGTCCCTTCCAGTGCAGACAGACCAGGACCAGCAACAGCTGCTCTAATTCTACCTCCCTTCACTCAGAGCTACCTTTGAGAGTCATAAATGTTGCTTCGAAACACATCTACTCTTTAGGTGTCAGTTTTATAATCAGATGCTTTCCTACCTACAGTAGTATTCAAATTACCTGAGTGAATAATATCTACCAGTTTAAAATCCTGACTATGCTATGTGCATTATACACATCATCTTTAATCCTCGTGACAGCCCTTAAAAGATAGGAATTATTAACCCCATTTTACAGATGAGAAAACCGAGGCTCAGAGATATTAAGTAAATGTACTCAAGGCCACACAGCTGCTAGGAACTGAAGCTGGTATTGAGCCCAGGTCTGTCTGGTTCAGCTGCCCCCCGTGCTGCCCCTGGGCCACATTAGGTTCTCCCATGTGGTAGGTTTATCTGCTTCACTTTTATTACAGTACCTGCCACAATGTATTATAATAACTCACCCTTGTCTCTCCCCCCAACCCACCCCACCCCTGCGTCCAGCATGTGAGGTCAGTTAGGGCAACTTCCTGTCCTTGGTGTTTAGTAGACCCTGAATGTTGTAGAGTGAATGTATGAAGGAAAGAGGGCATGTATTACAAAAATTTGGAACTTGGGGGAATTGGAGAATATATATATATATTCCATAGCGCTATGCACAATAATGGAAATTCAAAGAATTCTAATTTATATGCGCACACACACACACAAGTACTCAGAACATAACTTGTGATGGACCAGCATATTTTTTTTCTAGATCACAACTGATACAAGTCCTTTCAGATAAATTAGTCTGAGGATCGTGGCTGACACATCTGGAGGACGAGTAAATCTGCATGCCCGTGCGAGAGTAACCCTCGTGGCCTCTCCGTCCAAACCCATCAAGGGCTGTGTCTCCACATGGCAAAAACATCGAGAAGCAGTAAACACAGCCTTTTTCTCATTTTTTTCCTAGTGATATTTGTAGACCTACACCTGGCATACTGTGTCACCCATGTGGGCCAGAGATTACAAAGGCAGGAGAGTCAAGGCATGAAATAAGGAAACTGGGGAGAGAGGCATTTATCAAAACATGGGGCCTGGAAAATGATCTTATAATTTAAAAAATTACACTGTATGTTCATATATAAAAATTGCTAAATACTCAGGTTAGTTACAGTTAACCAGCAGAGCTATTGCCTCAGGCAGTTGTTTTTCTAATTACAGGTCTTGGCTGTGTCACCAGCTAGCTGGGAGCCCCAGGGGGAGCTAAGAAAGTCTCCTTCTGTCCTTTTAAAACCCTTTTAGAGAGTCTTGCCCCCTCACCTCCACTGGGTCTAGGAGGGCGGACGCAGGTCTTCGGAACCCCTCCCCAGCCCAGGCTGGTCCTGGCGGGGCCCTGCCCCAAGCCCAGTGAGCAAGCCCTGGGAATGAGAGGCTCCTGGTAGGTTCAGCTTCCAGGGCTGGGCGGTAATTGGCCCAGGCTCTAATGAGCAGAGCCAAGGCGACAAAGCCCATCAGCCGCTCAGAACCACTACCTGCAGAGGGACCTGGACGAGCATCAAACCACTAGCCTGGAGAGCTGCCACTTGGACGGCACATAATTTACAAATTAGCTGTTTCTGAGGCTTGGATTCGGTGCAGATAGCGCTCAGAGGCGGCTCTGGCAGAAGCTGCAGAAGGCAAACAAATGGAAACCTTACAGGGAAAGTGATCTCACTCATAGTCAACAGCCTGGGTTTCCCTCTCCCTCTCCACCTTTCTCATTAAGACGCAAATGGAGCCTTTGTTGCCCAGAAGTCCAGCTGCTCTGGTCCTGGCCCTGGGGGTGTTGGTGATGGTGAGGATTCCAGCTCAGGTCCTCAGACTAAGTTATCAAATTACAGGGGCCTGGAGGAAGGGAAGGAGGTGTTGGAATCAGGGAAGCTGGCGCGGGCTAAGAGCCAGTTCTATTGCGCTCCTTCAACTGGGTGGAAACAGAAGTACTATCAACCCTTAGATTAATCCTCAAGCCTCCTGCCTAGAAAGATACAGACACATACAGACCACTGAAAAGTGCTATGTGAGAGCACAGGGTCATTGTTTTTATTGCTGGGAGCTGTCCTTCTTGCTGTTTACTTGTAGCTCTCTCTGATCGAAAGAATGAATATTCACTGAATAATGCAACACACTCTACATGTATCCTTTAAGCATTCAGACCCACTGAGGGAAGAGATACCATCTCCATTTTGCAGATGGGATCAGGCGCATACAGGGTGGTATGGCCTCAGACCCATCTCCATCTTACAGGTGGGTCTGCTGAGCCTCTGGGAAGTGGAGCAGCTGATCCAAGGAAGTGGCACAGTCAGGATTCAAAAGCAGCTCGTAACCTTTCCAACAGCTCCCCAGCACTCATCTGCCTCTCCCACACGCACATAAGCTCTGAGGACCGTGTTGTCTTTTTATCACCCTGCAGTGCCTAGCGAGATGCTTTGCATCCAGTAGGCACAGACACATATTTGTTAAATAAAATGAATGCATTTGATTTTAGAATTCTCGTAAAACTACTTAAGGTTGCCCTAGTTAGCTGTGGAGACTCGGGCAAGTTACCGACATTTTATGTCTCAAATTCCTCCTGGGAGACTCTTAGATGACAATCACTTCCAGGGCTGGTTGGATCTTGGCTTGTCTGAGGTCAGTCTCTCGGCCCACTGGCTCCCATGGAGATGGGCTGCCTCCCAGAAGCTGCACAGCGAAGACCCACGGCGAGCCCTGTGGTTCATTCATTCTTTTTGTGGGGCCGGGGAGAGGGGAAGGTGAATTCCATTTGGAACCACCATTAATTGCTTTTTCTTTTGTTTTTTTATCGTGGTTAAAAAATAAACCCATATGACATAAAATTCACCATCTTAACCATTTTTTTTTTTTTTTTTTTTTGCGGTACCCGGACCCCTCACTGCCGTGGCCTCTCCCACTGCAGAGTACAGGCTCTGGATGCGCAGGCTCAGCAGCCATGGCTCACGGGCCCAGCCACTCCACGGCATGTGGGATCTTCCTGGACCGGGGCATGAACCCGTGTCCCCTGCATCGGCAGGTGGACTCTCAACCACTGCGCCACCAGGGAAGCCCCATCTTAACCATTTTTAAGTGTACAGTTCAGTAGTGTTAAGTGCATTCACATTGTTTGTAACAGATTTCCAGAACTTTATCATTTTGTAACGCTGAAACTCTATACCCATAAACACCAATTCCCCGTTTCCCCCTCTGCTCAGCCCCTGGCAACCACCGTTTCACTTTCTGTTTCAATGAGTTTGACTACTTTAGATGCCTCCTAAAAGTGAAATCACAATATTTTGTGACTGGCTTTGTGACTGGCTTATTTCACTTAGCATCATGTCTTCAAGGCTCATCTACGTTGTAGCACATGTGAGAATTTCCTGCCTTTTCAAGGCTGGATAGTATTCCATCGTACGTACATATCATATTTTTAAAGGTTCATTCATCCAGTGATAGACACTAGGGCTGCTTCCACCTCTTGGCTATTGTGAATAATACTGCCATGAACATGAGTGTGCAAATATCTCTTTGAGATGTTGTTTTAATACTTTTTAGATGTATACTCAAAAGTAGAATTGCTGGTAACTCTAATTTTTTGAGGAACCTCCATACTGTTTCCCAGAGAGGTTCCATCATTTTATATTTCCACAACAGTGCCCAATTTCTCCAAATCCTTGCCAACACCTGTTATTTTCTGTTTTTTAAATAGTGGCCGTCTTAATGGTGTGAAGTGATATCTCACTGTGGTTTTGATTTGCATTTTTCTAATGACTAGTGAGGTTGAGCATCTTTTCATAGGTTTATTCATCCTTGGTGGAACTGAACAAGGATCTTCAAAGTGGATACTAAAAAGGCAGATATCATGGGATTCCTTGGCCTGGGTCCAGGGATCCCTGTTTTCACAAGGAGACTGAGTAGAGGATGAAGCTTTTCTGCTCTCCCCCTTCAGACAGGATAAGTTACAAAGGGAAAAGCCAGGGCTTTGGAGTGAAACCAGTTCAAATTCAAAGTCTGCCTCCTATGGCTTGTGTGATCTGGAGCAAATTACTTAACCTCTCCGAACGCTAATTTCCTCATCTGTAAAAGAGATTATTTTGTAGGAGATCCATGAGGTTTTGTGCTGGTACATGTTTTAACAACCAGCTTTCCAAGAAAAAGTAATCTGGTTTGTAGCATTTACTGATTTTGTTATGTAAATACTCAAACTGTGGCTGATTTCAAGCTGCCAACTTGGAGTCGTTGAACTCAGTTGGGAGGAGGGATCTGCACAGCCAGCTCCAGCACACCACGGTCCTCATGTGAAATGCCTCACTCAGGATTTGGCAGGTGTCAGGTTCTCTTTTTTTTTTTTTTGCGGTACGCGGGCCTCTCACTGTTGTGGCCTCTCCCGTTGTGGAGCACAGGCTCCGGATGCGCAGGCCCAGCGGCCATGGCTCACGGGCCCAGCCGCCCCGCGGCATGTGGGATCCTCCCAGACCGGGGCACGAACCCGTGTCCCCTGCCTCGGTAGGCAGCCTCTCAACCACTGCGCCACCAGGGAAGCCCAAGAGTGAGAGAGATATTGAGTGCCAAAGTCACACAGCAAATAGGATGCAGAACTGGGATTAAGACCTAGGCTTTCTAATAGGATAATAAAGTACAGTGTGAGGTGCCGTACACAGCAAACGCTCTTTCAGAGAAGGGCGGCGCTACGGGGATGTCAGGTGGTCAGGGAGCCTTCCAGAAGATGTGGGGATTGAGTCGGACCTTGGGAAGCTGGAGGTGGACTGGATCAGCAGATGTCATCGTTCGGTCCTCAAACACAGAGACACACACACACACACACACGCACACGCATCCAAGTGGCCCTGGTCCCCAACTTGGAAAGCAAGGGGATACCGTTCAGACAAGCTCACCCCGTCTCATGGAGACCCCACAGGAGATGTGCTTGGTAGCAGCTGCTGCTTCTCCTACATGGATGTTTGTTACGTTATTTATATAAAGGATCCACCGGCCCCTAGCTTGCCCAGATAGCATTACCCTTTCTCATGGCCGTCATCTCTGACTCCTGGAGAGGTTCTCATGCTTCCAATTGCTTAGAAAGTGCCTGTCTCCCATGCATAATCCGGAGTCAGCCAACCTCGCACTTCGAGGGCAGTGGTGCAACCACAAGCGCAGAGCCTGAAGCCATGAATCGCCGTTAGAGGAGGCATGGTAGAAGCTGTGCTCCAGCCAGGCCAGGTGTGAGCCCTTGCTGGGCTGGCAGGGAGCCAGACGAGGGGCAGAGAAATGAGGCGGCGGAGTTCACCGCTCCATCCCCAGCTGCTGGATTTTCCTGTCAGTGCTTAATTTTTGAGTCACGTAAACTGTTAAAGTAATAATTTTCCAAAGGTTAAAAACATATTTCTCAGACCATTACATGTCAACAATTTATTTAGCTCATTAATGAGGGAACCGGTGAGATGACAAAGCAAGATTCAAAAGAGCGTAAAAGGAAAAAAAATATCGGTGGAAGAGAGGAAGCAAGCTGGAATAAGACTGCTAGATTAGATACAAAACTTATTAATATCTTATAGGACAATAAAATCATAAAATTTGGGACTATCTTCTCAACTGGATGGAAGACGTTTGCATATTATCAATTTCTCCTTGTTAACATCTATCTTACAGGGTTGGGCCCCTAATGGATAATAAACAGTAAGTAAATAAAGGAGGGGGCTTCCCTGGTGGTGCAGTGGTTGAGAGTCTGCCTGCCGATGCAGGGGACATGGGTTCGTGCCCCGGTCTGGGAAGATCCCACATGCCGCGGAGCGGCTGGGCCCATGAGCCATGGCCGCTGAGCCTGTGCATCCGGAGCCTGTGCTCCGCAACAGGCGGGGCCGCAACAGTGAGAGGCCCGCGTACCGCCAAAAAAAAAAAAAAAAAAAACTTGTTGACTTATTTCCATGTTTTTTTAAGAGCTCAAGGGAATCCAGCTGGTCTTCTGCCAGTTGCTGAGTATGTCTAGTTTAATTACGCATTCCCGGTCTGGGGAAAAAAAAACACAGGATGGGTTTGGAGACCCACTGGACCTATTGTGAGAAGTACTGAGCTCAAAGTCCCACTGATCACCTGGCCTCCATAAGCCCCTACTAGGCCTGGTAGACCACCGTGTTGTTTTGGGTTTCTGGGGATTAGTGTTGGTTCAGAGCCAGACTACAGTATAGGCAGACCTCAGAGATATTGCAGGTTCAGTTCCAGATCACCATAATAAAGCAAATATCTCAATAAAGTGAATCACATGCATTTTTTGGTTTCCCAGTGCGTATGAAGTTATGTTCACACTATACTGTAGTTTATTATGTGCAATAACATTATGTCCCAAAAAAGTACATACCTTAATTAAAAAATACTTTATTGCTAAAAAATGCTAACCATGATCTGACGATGCAGGGTTGCCACAAACCAATTTGTAAAAAATGCAGTATCTTCAAAGTGCAATAAAACGAGGAATGCCTGCAATTCCTGAAAAGTCAGATTATTTCCTTTTCTTCCAGTGCACAGTCACCCTGGTAACAGGCTGTAGATCCCTTTGGGGAAGGCTGGGAGAAAGATTAACTATTAATTTTTCACAGTATATTAAGATTCTTCCTCAAGGGGACCTGGCCTCCCCTTCATTCAAGGGATTCTGGGTAAATAAATGGGCTCAAGTCTGGGAATTGATTGAGGGGTGATGACTCTCTTTTTCGGTGATTCAAGTCAGACTTCTGTTCACTTGACCGACTCCTCTGCTTACATAGATAAGTAAGCATTTAGTAGATGACGATTCACTTCTCTTCTGGGGACACCATGATCAAGCAGCTGATGCCACAGGTCCCTGTGAGTCAGATGCTTCTGAGTGCTGCTTTGACTCTGCTGTCCATTGGGACCTGGAGACAATGTGGGCTTTGCGGAAAGAGCCTGTGAGAAAGAGTGAGGTGTGAGTTCTGATCCTGCCTTTGCTACTAACTAGCTGGGTGACCTTGGGCAAATTAATAAGCCTCTCTGATCCAACTTCCTTAACTTTTAAAAAGGGAGTAATACCCCTGCCCTGCTTGGACAGAAGGCTGTTGTGAGGCCTTTGAAGAACGCAACAATGACTTTATTATTATTTTTTTATTGGAGTATAGTTGATTTACAATGTTGCGTTAGTTTCAGGTGTACAGCGAAGTGATTCATTTAAACACAATGTCTTTAGACTGTGGCTGTTTGTTTAACTTTGGTGTTTTGGATGGTGTGAGTGGAGGATGCAAGCTGGGTCTGACCTATCAACGTGCTTTGGTTCAAACGATGCGATGAATTTGTTGCCAGCATTTTAAAATAGGAGGATTTCAAATACGTGTCTGGATTCTGACCTTCTTTTGAAATGCTGAAAGTTCTGGCCCATTCTCATATGACGGTGATAGACTGTAGGGCATCCTTTAAGAGCAGCTGTTCTCTCCAGTTTACCTGCCCCGCCCCCTACTTCACTCCTGAGCACTGTTTATTGAGGGAGCCCCCAGGTGCCAGGTGTGATGCTACGGATAGATGCTTACAAAATGCAAATGATTGGTTAACAGCTTGGTGTGACAAGTGCCACAGGCGGGTTGGTGCCAGTCTGAGCAGTAGCTCAGGAAGCCGTCAGTTCTCCCGCACCGGCATGGGTCTCTGCTCCCCCAGACTCCTTCCTGCCTTTCAGCCACCTTCCTCTGACTTGGGAGTGACTTTTCACTTCTCTGGTTGTGTCTCTGGCTCCAGTTCTTAGAAGACCCGTCTGGCTTGTCTGAGCATAATCTCTTGCCAGATATTAAGGCTAGCTGTGCTTTTTCTTCAGCTAGGACTCCAGCTTAAAATCTTGGTCTTAAATTCCCAGTTGCTCCCCCCGGGCAGAGGTCTTCGTGGTGGGAACAGCTCCGTGTCACTCTATGACTCTGCTAGCACGGCATTTACTAATTCAGCAAATTCTCCTGAGCACCTGCTACGGGTGTGTGCCCAGTGGGAGAAGCACTGCCCTGTTCAACCCGCCCTTGACCACAGTGACCGGCGCCGGCTGGAAGGACGGCTGCTTCTATGGCTCAGTGCACGGCACAGACGCTTGTCCCGCCTGAGCCTCGTGAACGCTGAGCCCTTGCCGTCTGACCTGCCCACCATCCACCTGCCCAGTGCGTCATGGGCACCCCCTCCCCAGGGATCCAGGCTGCTCCCCAGCTTTATGAGGAAGGCTAGTTAAGAATGTCACCTGGTCTGAACCCCACACTGGAACTCTGAGGGAGGAAGGGGTGCAGGGGAGGAGGTGCCCGTGAGCCCAGGCGGTCAGGGAAGGTGTCTCCTAGGAGGTAGGCTTTGCCCCTTGAAGGGTCAGTGGGATGTAGCCAGCGGGAACAGTGGCAGGTGGAGAAGTGGTGACTTTCAAAGTTGAGGGAATGGGGAGGATGAGGCAAAGAGGAGGGTGGAAAAGCGCAGATCAGCTCCGACTAGAGTCGCCTTTCCATAGGAGAGCAGAAGGTTTAATTTAGGGAGGTCGAAAATAGAGGAATCTCGACTGTCTCCTTCGGGGAAGGGGTTGGAGGTATCTCGAGCAAGGCGATGACGGGATCTCAAAGCCGTGCCTTGGGGAGGTGGTCTTAGGAGACCGTGCAGGGGATCGGGAGGTGAGCCTGGAGGTGGCAGTGGAGGGAGAGACTCCGAGTTCCAGCCCCCTCTTCACATCGCCTCCGTCCACCTGGGGCCTCTGGGCCTGGTCTCGCTGCACAGGCCACGCTCCTCCGGGACAGCCATGGAGAGCTGCCCTTCTCCTTGTCACCCCTTCCCACCTCGGGAGGACCTGAATGAAGTCTGAGCCCAGGCCTCTCTGGGAGGGATGCGGGACTGCGCTTGAGGAAGGCCCCAGGCAGACTGCGTTGCCCTTGTCCTTGGGTGGGGCAGTTAACAGCCCCAGACCCCCCTGGTTCAGCCTTTTCCCCAGTTCCTTCTCTCTTGGGTGGGCTGGGCTGGGAGAGGTGATTAATGCTGCTCCCGAGGGAGCACTGCGTTGCAATTACTGAGACACCAGCTCCTTCCGAGGGGCAAATATTGTGGCAGGGACTCCTGGGCCCATTAGAGTGGGGAGCAGCTCTGGGAGGGTGCCAGGAATCCCTGTGCTTTCAGGAATAGCCAGGGATTCCCCACCCCCACCCCCAGAGGGGAACGTGGTCTCCAGACACAGCTCCTCTGGGCACAGTCACCAGCCAGTTGCCTCCAAGGCTGGGTTGCCTCGGGTTGAAGCTGGACCCCTCCCCATTGCTCTGGGCTCCCCTCTGGCGTGGATGCTCTGCTGGCCTGTGGACCAGAGATGTCTTCAGGACTCAGAAGGGTGTCAGAGGATGGTTGAGCCTTCCTGTCTCGGAGCTCGTTATCCCTGTGACTCACCCAACTCCGTTTGTTGGCTCCATCTCACAGAACAGTGGGGACCTCTCAGCCTGAGGGTCCTCTGAGCGTGTTCCCTGTTGCTGACCTCACTCCCAGAGACCTCTAGGGATCTTTTTATGGGGCCTTACCCTCACCATGACCACAGACATCTGCTTTAATGGGCAGTAACCATAGCAGACAGCTGTCCCCAGACTGACTGGGAGGACTGCCTGAGCCCTCTGATTACCCTCCTTCCACCACAGGCCCTCAGCACCAACCCGGCTGGAGCTCACATCGTGGCAGGTGGGAGGGCACTAGAAGGATGGAGCTTTGGAGCTCCTCCAGGGCAGCCACACGTACTTGTTAGAAAAGGAAACTGAGGCTCAGAGGTCACATGGCTGGAGGTGCAGGGCAGAGCTGGCCTCTTGTGTCCTCTGTCTTGTCACCGGTACGCACTCAACCCCAGAGCGCTGCTCGGGTGCCAGGTGTTAGCGGCTTGGCTGCCTGGCCCGTGTGCTCCCAGAGTGCTGAGAAAGCAGCATCTTTTCTGTTTGTTTGGTTTTTTTTTTTTTTTTTCCAGAAGTGTGATACAGAAACCTTGAGAATTGGCAAAGTTTTTTCTCTTGTTCTCACAGCCACTGCCATCAACCATGCCAGGCATCCTGTGCAACAGAGATGCAAATTCAATAGGAAACCCGAGGGACTTCCTTGGTGGCGCAGTGGTTAAGATTCTGCCTGCCAATACAGGGGACACGGGTTCGATCCCTGGTCCGGGAGGATCCCACACGCTGTGGAGCAACTAAGCCCGTGAGCCACAACTACCGAGCTTACACTCTTGAGCCCGCGAGCCACAACTACTGAAGCCCGTGCGCCTAGAGCCCGTGCTCCGCAACAAAGAGTAGCCCCCGCTCGCCGCAACTAGAGAAAGCCCGCACGCAGCAACGAAGACCCAACGCAGCCCCAAATAAATAAAGAAACAAACAAACAAATTAATTAATTAATTTATGGGGAAAAAAGAAAAGGAAACCCGAGGGAGCAGGCCAGGAAAGGCGCAGGAGTGGGAGACGATTTTATGATTTAAAAAACAACACTTCTCAAAGCTGTGCAACTGGCAGTGCAGCCGTGGGGACAGACTCGGGGACAGAGGAACCGAACGCACCCGGGCAGGGAGTGGTGTCCGGCCCTCGGAGCACGCCTCTCCCCGTCCAGGCTCAGTGTGTGTGGGGCTGCTATCTTTGGAGGTTGGAGCAGAATCGGGGCAGGTTTGGACTTCCTAGGGCTGTGATATGCTACAGGGTCCGTTTCTGAGGGCTCTGAGAGCTTCTGCACAGATCAGTATCGGCTCAGTGTTCTCGGCCGAGTTCTAGCTCTGCTTCGGTTAAGGCTGTAAACGAGATCACAGGAGGCCAGTTAGGGTTTCTCTGACACCAGCCCGTCAGCACGTGTGGCAGGGGGGTAGCCAGAGGGGAGAGTGAGGGTGGTTCCGTGGAGCTCCTCCCACTTTGGAAACACCTCAGGTGGTTCCAGCGTCATCTTCATTTGCCACAGACGCCTGCTTCCTAAATGGTGCCAGTACGGCTACACAGCTCACCGGGGCTCCCTCCTGTCTGACTGTGCATTACCAATGGACCGAAGCCACTGGGACCTGGCTTCGGTGATGGCGGAAGGAATGTGGGCTTTGGGGAGCCCAAGGGGCCTGGCTTTGAACCTTGGATCTGCCGTTTACCAGCCGTGTGGTCACGAAGCTTCTGGGTGGAATGACAGGTGGGAACCAGCTGCACTTATTCCGGGAGAGTTGGCATTCTGTCTTCCCACATCAGCATGATAAATGCTGCCCGATTCTTCTTGTTTTCACAACTACTCGTATCAACCTGTATTGTTAAATGGGGTCATCGTCTTGACTTTGGAGGACCATCATGAGGCTGAGCAGTGGTGAAATCTCTAAGAGAGTGTCTTGCTTTCCTAGTCGTTGGTGGGGGCCTCACAGCCCCGTGGACAAGAGGGGTTCTACTACTAGACATATCCAGGCTTCAATCTCCCACTCTGCTTACCAGCTGCACTAAGTTATGAACCCTCTTAGACTCCCCTGCTTCATCTGTAATGAAAGGATTAATAGTATTTATTCCTTAAGGTTGTTTTAAGAATTAGGAAAAAGGAGTGTTAAGTATACAGCACAGAGTACACAGACAATGGTTAAGGAACAGTAGATGCTATTACTGTTACTGCTGCTGTTGCTGTTGTTGTAGATAAGAGTCAGCTTTGTCCAGTACTGGCGGCAGCCTCATGTCTGACCCTCAGTGCCATAGGGCTAGAAACGGGTCTTCTCTGCAAAAATGACTATAAGAAAAACTTGGATGTCTGGGTGATTAGGGATGGGATCTGTGGACCTGGGGCTCAGAGAGCAGCTCCAGGGGGCCCTGGAAAGGGGTGAGTGGACAGGTAGAGCCTAAGACCCTCCGTTTGCTTCCCATGCATGAAGCAGAGTCCATGTGTCCCAGCAGGAGTGATGCAGGCCCTGTGGTCTGCCAGGAAGCCACAGGAGGAGGAGCAGAGGACAGGCAGAGAGAAAAACTTCCTGGGCCAGGACAGTAGGCAACTCATAGACTCAGGCCCCTGGAAATGCACCAGAGCTGTGGCTGGAAAGCGCCTCTAAGCCAAGCCACTCTTAGCATCTCTGTATTCAGCTCAGGTCTGGGGACAAGCTGCCCTTGGATAGAGTTCTGCTTCCACCTCCTACCAGCTGGGACTGTGGATACGCTGTTGACCCTCTCTGGGCCTCAGTCTCCTGAGAAATGGGGACATTATGATAATTAAAGGAGAATAACTATATAAGGAGATCACTATGCCCAGAACACAGTAGGTGATTAAAATGACTGGTATTAATCAATTGGCAGATATTAATTTGCCTCTTTCTCCTCTGCCCCCTGCCCCGTGAACTAGCAGCTTGACACCTACGTGATGCTCTGTCTGTGCTCCATCCATGGAGGAACGGACGGGGAACCTCCTCTTTGCTCAGGAGCAGCTCTGGCACCCTTGTCCCCCTTCACCCAGACACCTGTGTACCGGAGGTGCTGCCTTCCTGACCATTCAGTGTTCCACACCGGGATGCCTATTTTTGTTTGAGATAATTTTAGACTTACCGAAGAGTTCCAAAGGTAGTAGAGTTCCTGTATACCCTTCACCTAGCTTCCCCTAATGTTAGCATCCTACCTAGCCGCAGCACAGTTATCTAAACTAAGAAAGTAAGGTTGGTTCAATGCAAATAACTGACAGGTTTAATTTGCATTTTGCCAGTTTTTCCACTGACACCCTTTTTCTGGTCCAGGATCCAATCAGAATCCCATATTGCATTTAGTTGTCGTATCTCCTTAGTCTCCTCCAACCTGTGAGAGTCCCTTAGTCTTACCTTGTCTTTTGTGACCTTGAGACTTTTGAAGAGTACTAGTCAGGTATTTGCAGAATGTGGGATACCCATCTGAAATATTTGTGATGGAGTGAGCAGTCTTGCTTTAATACTTCTCCACTTTCTTATATTTCTCCCAGAGCCTTTACTTCTGCCAAAAATTTGCCCCACAGAGTGAAAGATCCCATTCAGCTACAAAAGTGGTAGGAAGTGCATTTGTTTAGCATACCACAGTAGCCATGTCACCTCTCCCGCCCAGATTGTTTCCTCTTTCCGACCCACTCTGTCCAGCTTGTGCTCACAAGGGAGCCTCAGGTGTTGAGCCACTCTGTCCAGATGGTAGACTCCATGAGAACAGGGGCCCTTGCCTCATTTCAGTTCTGTATCCCCAGTTCTTAATCGGTGCTGCATGTAATAGGGGCCACAAACACACATGGAATAAATGAGCAGTGACCTTCACCACCAGCCACCATTTATAGATGGCTCAGGGGGTGCAAAGGACAGGCATTTGGGCTATAGAGGTGTCAGGTATCCCATTTCCTCAATAGCCCTGTTAGGGAGACAGGGCTATTTCTGTAAACAGACAGAAAAAGCTAACGTGCTGGCCAGACAATACGGTAGAAGCCCTCTTGCCCAGCATGGTGGATTGACCAGTTGAAAAAGTTCATTAAAGAGAAGATGCATTAAAAAATGATACTTCAGACATTTCATGTTACCTTAGAACATTCATGCCCACTAATTTACTCGACTTTTGGTGTATATCTTGAGTTTTTTCTTTGAGTTATGAGTCTACCAACTGGAGTTTTGCCTCATCTTATTTGCATTAGAATCCCCATAATGCCTTATTTACAACTTCCAGTATTTTTACTTTTATTTTTAAAAGCAAAGATTTAAACTTACAAAAGAACCTAAGTGTAGACTCCTAGATTTTCAGAATTTTTAGAGTTATCTCATTCACAAGTAACTAGTCAGGATTTTAAGTGATTTTTCTTTATCAAAAAATGTCCCCAATCCATTCAAATTAGTTTTAATGGAATCAATGTTTTAACTTGGTATTAATATTTTATTGTTTATTAAACAGTGAACTAGATTAATGGCAATTACAAGGACAACTAGCATGCACGGGTTTGGGATCAGATCTAACTGACAGGAAAGCAGACAGCTCTCCAGGTGTACCGGGAGCATAGGCAGAGCACAGCTTCGTACAGTTAACAGACTGTGTGCCATGGGCACCCGTCAAGCATCCTTTCCTGAGAGTGATGACTAATCCAATGGGCCAGCAACGTGGAGGACCTTGGAGAGCTTTGAAAGTACATGATCTTTCATCTTAATTTAGTTGTTATCTGTGGGGCTCCTACTCATGTATCAGATGCTGGAGGAGCCAAAGAAGAAGAAGATACAGACCTTGCCATGAAAGAGCACAGGAGAAGGGAAGAGACAGACTTTCAGGTTTTGATACCACAAACGCCAAAAAGAACAAATCCTGTATGTGAAGTGGAAGAGGAATCAGCAAGTAATTCTCCCTTGAAGGAGATCATGGAAGGCTACTTAGAGGAGGTGGCCTCAGAGACCACGAGTGAGAAAGGAATCAGGAAGAAGCAGGGACCACTGAGCATCACCCTCTCAAAAAATTCAAGATGCTGGTATTCCCTGAAATGGAAGCAGGAGGCACCAGCAGTAGGTGGGTCTGCTGTTTACTGTCATTCCCGTCTATACTGGAGACGACAGTAAGCAAACCCTGGTATATTTGTTAGAATTACAGATAAGGAAGGAGGGTGGAGGCGATAGAGCCAGTCTTCCCTCAGGGAGCCCAGCACCGCGCAGAGTGAAGAAGGCAGCAAAGATAACGTGCCTAGCACCTCTCCGGGGTCAGCCCAGCCTGCCTATCAGGTTGGTACACAAGGTAAACTCCAGACCTCGGTTTGTCACATGCCAGGAAGACGGAATGTTTTGTCTCAGCCTGCGGTGTGCACCCCAGTTGCTGAAGAGATTACCGCTTTCTGGGCCACAAATGTAATTAGATGATCAACCAGAGAAAGTCTAAAGCAAAGGCAGACTTGGGGGAGAGATGTTTGTTTTTCCTATGTCACTTTGAATATCAGCCGGGCAGAAAGGGCCCCAAGAGGGTCTGTGCTTCGGAAACAGTAGGACAGGGGCCTCCAGAGAGAGGGCTGGAGTCTTCAGGCAGGGCTGGGGAGTGGTAGAAAAATCTCTGCTTTGTCCAAAAGGCACCAGTGTTTCCTAAAGCCTCCCCAGCCCTGAGGCTCCCATCTTGCTGCGGCCACCAGACTCAATAGTGAGGATCGGGTGGGAAGATACTAGAGCACCGTTCAGACCAGCCTTTGTAGTCCAGCAATGTCTTTGCGACTTGGTTACCCTGGATACCGTTATAAAACAGGTGATGCAAACTGAAATGTATGCTGGGGCCTGGAAACAGACGTAAACTGAGTGACGCCAGCTGGGTGTAGGGTTATAAAGATTGGCGGGGACTGTGGTAAACTCGAGGACACTGTGCCCCAGCTAGGTGGGGCAGGATGTAGTGACAGGAGGAGGGGCACTCTGCCAAAGCCTCGGCCCTCACCCCTTACAAGCTGGGGCGAGTGGGGAGATTGCAGCGGCGAAGAGCATGGGGTAGAGATATAGCTCCTTCCCCCCGCTTCCATCCTTGGAGTGCAGAAACAGTCTCTTCCCCGAAGCTGAACCCTCCTCTGGTCGGCGAGGGCCACCGCCTTCTTCAGTAGCGTGTGCTCTGTGTAAAAAGGGCTGCGTTGATTGACCCCGGCTCGTGGTCGCCTCTTGGGAAGGCTGACCCAGTGTTTACAGAATCCTGTGATTCTTTTGATGGGAACCCGTATTCTCATGTGAAATCTCCAAATTTTAAATATTGGCAACAAATTACAGTCTTTCAACAATGCTATGTAAACCCAACACATATCTGCAAACTAAATGTGGCACCTTCTGGTATGAAAGGGTTAGCTAACCAGTGCCGAGTCTGTTAATGGGCTGGCAGAAACGAAACTAAGTAGTTGGCAACCTTGCAAAGAGAAAGGATTTTACTAGCCTGTCATTGCCAGCCTCCATTTTACCCATACAACAAAATGGATCGAGCCCATGTTCTGGTATGTTCTGGTGTGTTCTGGCCTGCCCAAAGTCATTACCGCTTATGGCGTGTGGCTCCCTGGAGGAAGATAGCCAATTCTGCTTCTCAGATACCCAATGGCTTAGGTTTCTTGGACAGCGACTGTGTGTGTGAGAGCGCGTGGCTTGCGGATAGAAGCCGAGGTGCCTTGGCATCAGTGAGTTATTTTCACAAACTTGGCAGCTCGAACTAATCCCTGAGAAGAGCTTCCCCTCCCTCCTGCCACAGCCATCAGAGCTCTCCGTCAGCCTGTGCCTCAGGGAGCTGTCACAGCCTCATTACTGTTAATTCATCTTCACTTAGTGCATCAAAAAGCTGGCTGATTGATCAAATAGGGTGGGCGCACCGGAAGTTTGATTAGCGACATTATGTTGTTTGCAATGTCGGGCTCAGAAAACTTAGCTCATCTGTGTCCCAAGAGTCCTAAGATAAGACTGAAGTGTTTATGTTCTGCCTCAGATATTCTCAGGATGGGAAGCCAGTGTGACAATTCGAGCCAGAGGTGTTTTCTTAGTGACATTCCCGACGGGCACTTTTTCCTCACGTCTCTCCTTCCCTCCCTTCCTCTCTCCCCTGACTCCATAGGTGGGTCTCTGGATTAAAGTTACCCAAAGAGGGCCTGGGTGAACAGGGTTTCTGGTCACATCCATTATCCTCTGTAGCTGAGCAGCTCTCCTGACTGGGAATCCTCCGTGTCTCATGAAGCATTCCTGGATTCGGATGGCTGGTCTCTGGTATTGTCTCCACCCTTGCCCATGTCAGGCTGCTGAGCAACAAATCCAGAGGTTCAGGCCTTTCCCCAGACTCCTGGGGAAGAACAGGATAGGAAATCCTCCCCAAAAATTGTCTCAAGGAGCAGCATCCTGCAAAGCAACCTAACAGGCCCCGTGGCCCTGGGCTGCTCCCTGAACAGATGTTCAAGACACCATCCATGAGCACATGACCTGTGGTCTACACGGCTTCATCAACATCCAGAGGAAAGCAAGAGAAGAGTGTTAGACTTAGAGAGCAACCCTTATAAAGAAAGGATTATTTCCAGGGGGTGAACAGGCTGGGTGGGGACCGGATACGTAACAGGTTCCCGGATGCCTGCTGTTGCCCATCTCTGCTGACATATCTCTGGGAGAGATGAGCATACACAAGAAGTTGGATGAATTCAGGTTAGACTCAGGAGAGATACCCACAGAGCCTCCAGAGTCATTCTCCTTTAGCTGACAGTAGCTTTGAAGATGCAGATGATGATGACGATGATAGTGACCGTGTCAGTAGCTAACACCTGCCATTTATTGAGCCCTTTGTATGAGCCACAGGGAGGGCCAAGTAGGGTCATGAAGGGGACCCATCTAGAGACCTTAACTGCAATCCCGGTAATGAAAGCAACCAGCTCTGTGAACTTGAGTGAGTCCTTTCACTTTTCTGGGTCCTAGTTTTTTTAATCTGTGAAATAAAGGGGCTACATCTGATATTTTCTAAGGTTTCTTTGATGAGTAAAATTCAATACTCCACATTTTTCCAGGTTAGCCATCAAGAGAATAGGAACAACTGAGTGTCTCCTCCGGACCAGAGACTATGCTAAAAGCTTGATGTATCTCGTTTAACCTTCAAAATAGCCCCACGAGGAAGGTGGTCTCACCCTGTTTTAGAGCCACGCAAAGCAGCACTATTGCTGCCAACACCCACCAGCACCACCGACACTCGTTACCACTTAGCAAGCTGGTATCCTTCTCAGTAGACGCTAAGGATATACATGGGTCTAAGACAACCTCTGCCCATCAAGTCCCACAGACACATCACAGGGTTGGGACAGACACAGAAGCAAGGAAATACCAAAGAACATGTGCAAACAGCCAGCGCACGGCACCAGCCTCCGTGCCGCCTTAGTGAGGATGTCAGTAGGATCAATTTACAGATGACAAAGGGAGGTCTAAGTTGAAGCGCTGATAGCACACTAACATTTTTATAGGACTTTAGACTTTGCAGGACACTTTGATATATGTCAGTTTATGTGATTATTCCACCACTCTCTGAAATTAGGTATGACTGCTCTCATTAAATTATTATTAATTATTAAATTGAGGATTAGGGAACTGGATTATCCTTCTCTCTCTGCCTGTCAGATCCCTGCAGTTAGATGAAATAATCCAGTGCTGCTGGTGGCTGCATACCTCAGAGTCCCCGGGGTCTCACTGGGTACCTGGCCCACCTCTGCCTTCAAGAGTAGAGACGTCCCAGAAAAACAAATATCGTCTATTAACGCATATATGTGGAATCTAGACAATGGTACAGATGAACCCGTTTGCAAGGCACAGAGACACAGATGTAGAGAACAAACGTATGGACACCAAGGGGGGAAAGGGTGGGGTGGGATGAATTGGGATATTGGTATTAACATATATACACTAATATGTATAAAATAGATAACTAATGAGGAGTGCTGTACAGTGCAGGGAACTCCACTTCGCTGTATAGTAGAAACTGACACAACATTGTAAAACAACTATACACCAATAAAAAAAAAAAACAAAAAAAAACCGCGTAGATACCTCCCATAGCTGTTGTACCCGTAGAATTTACAAGGAAGCCTCCAGGCCAAGTAGGGCTTTTCCTTGAAGACTTAGAGGGAAGAGGCAAGATTGCTGCAAATCCTCGGGGCACAGGCTGAGAAAACTTGTAACCAAGGTCACCTGCCAGGTGCCCCCAACATCTCAGGGCTTTTAGCTCAGGGCTGGTTGGTGGGAACTGAATGTTGGCTGTGGCTGGAGTCTCTCCAGAGTGTTCAGAGGATTGGGGGCCACAGAGAAATAGGGGGTCTCTTTCTCTCAGGGCCCCTCATCCCAGCGTGGGTCTTTTGCTGGTAGTGCTGGTGGGCGTTGACAGCAATAGTGCTGCTTTGCGTGGCTCTAAAACTGGGTGAGACCACCTTCCTCATGGAGTTAATGTGAAGGTTAAACGAGATACATCAAGACTCTAACATAGTCTTTGGCCCAGAGGGGACACTCAGCTGTTCTTTTGCTGGGACCCGGCAGAGCTCCGCACCGCACCCCTCACCCCCAGCAGTGATATTAGTTGCTGATTACTGAGCATCTTATTGGCCTCTTCATTTGCATTTTCTCAGTTAATTTCACAACCACTCCAATCAGGAGAGATTTATTGTCTCCATTTTACAGATGGGAATACTGAGGCCCAGAGCTATTACACCGTCAAGACCACACTGCTAGCAAGTATTGGAGACGAGACTGAAACCCAGGTCTATCTTTGTGTCTGATTAAGAAAAAAACAGGCCGTATTGATTGCTCTCCTTCAATTCCCAGGATAGAAGGAAGCCACTCTTCTTTATTTTCTGGTCAGCACTGCTTAAAAGCCTCAATGTTGAGGACAGGGATGGGGGGGAGGGTAATGCAGTGCCAGTGGGCACACAGCTTGCCATCAGGACTCTGTGCCCATCGCTGAGACTGCCCTTCTGACCTACTTCCGTCATGTGGGAGAGGAAGGTAGGGGCTCTGCCCAGGACCCCCAGCCTGTTGCTGCAGCCGGGAAACTGCCTCCGCTGCCTTCTGTGGCTGTGCCGTGTGCCCCTCACCAGGCGGGGCCAGATGCCCGGACCCACAGTGCCGCCCCTGTTGGCACCCCATGGAAGGAAAGGAAACCCAGGAAGGAGCAGGAGGAAGGCGGGCTGAACTGGCCCAAAGGGATGAGCCTGGAGACAGCCAGCTCTCTTCCTCTCTACCCAGAATCCTGCGCGTCTGCCATCCTCTGCCTCTCTTGGTCCAGGCAGCCTAATGCTCTGGGGACTCCAGGAGTGTTGATTTCTGGAAAACATCCGGTTGCCTAAGGGCTCTCGGGACTCTGAGGAAACTTGGGTGTGGCCTGGACCTCATCTTCCCTCTTTATAAGGCTGTGAGGGGTTCCTAGAAGTCTCCTGTGAATACCTGTCTGAGACCTAACAGCCTGGTGAAGTGAGGCTCTGGACACGCCCTTGAAGGAGCTGTGTTTGCGGTGAGATAAAGACATCGCTCTCCTGCGTGCATGTGGGACCTGGGCCCGCAGACCTCACTCCCTCCCACTCTAGACCCCTGCTAGACCCAGACTCAACCCCTGGCACAAGGAGAAGAGCCTGGGTTCTGGAGGCAGATACACCTGTGTTCATAAGCCACTGCACTTGGATGAACTTGGGCAAGTTACTCACCCTCTCTGTGCCTGTTTCTTCATCTGTAACATGGAAATAATACCTAATCTTATAGGGCTGCTGCGCAGGTAAAATGAGATGCATGTGCTCAGCGCTTCACACCGTGACTGGCCTAGAATAGGAGCTCAGTAGCCGTTACGTTTGTCATTAAACTGGGCATCCACCCCTACCTCCCGTCCCTACCAGCCAAGCCTCATCCTCTGTGAAAGGGAAGAGACAGCCCATTAGACCAAGGAAGGGTCCCGGGGCTCCAGCTGCTGGACAGGGCACAGGAGTGATGGGGACAGGGGGATGGTCCGTCAGGCAAGAAAGGAAGTCAGCATTTATAACAAGTGAACAGGATCAGAAGGCTAACTTGAAGGCTGGCTTACATCTGTGTTTTTTGCCGGGGGTTGGATGGGGGTGTGTGCGGGGGGGTGGGGGGGGTGGGGTGGGGGGAAAGAGAGTGGGTGGTGAGGTTTAAAGAGCAGATTCGATTTTTAAAAATAGGTTGCTATAGAAAAGTTTAAACATAATCACAATTAGAAAGAATAGTACAACGAACCCCAATGTATCCATTACCCAGCTTTAACCACAATCAGCTTACAGAGGAGTTTGTTTCATCTGCACCTTTCATCTGCACCATCTCATATTATTGTCAAATAAATCCCAGACATCATTTAATTTCAACTGTAAATATTTCAGTGTATATCTCTAAAAGATAAGGCCTTGAAAATAATTAACTGGAATGCCTTTGCCACACCTAAAAATTGGTATCCGTAATTCCTTAATATCATCAAAAAATGTACTCCAAATATTCAGTAGCCTCATGAATGTCAAGGATGGTGAAAAGTTGGTTTCTCTTGAATCAGGATTCCAATAAGGTCCACATGTTGCAACTGGCTGATAGGCTTTTAAGTTTCTGTTATTATAAACGTTCTCTCCCCACCCCCATTTTTTCTTTTGTTTCCTTGCAATTTATTTTTGGAAGAAACCAGGTCGTTTGCTCTGGCACGTGTTCCACAATCTGGATGTTGCTGATTGCGTTCCTGCGGTGAAGTTTTACCCTCCATTGTCTTTGAGATACCGACACCAAATAGCTATTTGTGTGGGTGTCACAAAGTTAAAGCTTGCTTGCCACCTCACCCCCTTTCAGAAAGGGCTTTATCCCTTGTGGAAATGTCCCCAGTGTCCCCAGAGCAAGCCTGCTGGAGCTGAAGGATGGGGGGACGTGGAAAGGGGCTTCCCGAGGGTTCCCAGCGGCGTGATGGACGTTGGCTGTTATTTGGACTGGCCCCTCTCTCTGTGTTTATGAGCAGGGGTGTCTTTTCATATAGCAGAGCCATTTTCTGCCAAATAGCGAGGACTGTTTTTTGTCCTTCTAGAGCAATAAGGTTCAGGATTTGTCTCCCTCTTGACTTTCAAGAGCATGTTTTCTCAGTTCTTTCCTGAAATTAAAGTAAAGGTCAAGGAGTCTGGTCTGAGCCCCCGCCCTCCCTCCTCTCCAGCTGGAGAGCTGGCAGCTAAGTGGGCCTGCCTCCTGGACTCCTGTGACCCGGCCCAGGCCCCAGGGCAAACCAAGCTCAACTTCCCAATTCTTTTCTTCCCCGGCGGTGGGGGGGGGGGGGGGAAATTGAGGAGGGAGGGAAAGAGAGAGAAAAGAAAATAGAAAACAGTGCCAGCCTGTAGACTCCGCTCTGACTGTAGATTCCCCGAGCAGTGTCTAGACGTTTCCTCCCCTCCGTGTGCCCTTCCTCGGGGAGGGGGTCCTGAGCCCCACGCCCTCCACCCTGCTTCCCACCTGCCGTTTGCTTCTCGGCACGTGAGCTGCCCCACGGCTCTGCCCCTTCCCTTGCACGGCGCTGAGCGCCCAGGATTCCTCATCAGAAGGCAGAGAAGGCAGAGAACAGTGCCGCCGTCACCCACCCCTTAGCAGTACGGGAGCCACACTCCCTACCCCTCCCCACCCTGAGTCACTCCCGCTAACAGTTAATTAATGTGTGACACTTTGACAGTTTGTGAGGAGACGTTTTTACGGAGCCATCGAAATCCACAGGGATGGGGCTGTCAGGCAGACACCCCTTCCTGCACACGTTCCTCGTTCTGCTGCAGACTCAGGGACCCCAGGCCCAGCCCCCGAGAGACCCGGGGCGAGGCCAGGAAGCCCTGAAGTCCTCTCCAAGCACTTCACATACCTAGGGACACATGGCCAGACCCAGGGACACTGGCCACCCAGGGAAGAAGCAGAACCGCAGAGGGGGCGTCCGGGCTGAAGCCTCAGAGGTGAGGAGGCCCGGTCACTCTCCGCTCTGGTCTCCTGCTCTCAGACGAGTTCTCACTCAGGGCCCCCTTTCCACAGCTGCTGGAAAGCCTCTCCCTGGGACACGCCGCCCCCTGTGGCCCCTTTGACGGGCCGAGTCTCAGCTGCACCCAGTGTGCCCCCGGGAAGGCTTTACAGCCGCTAGCCTGTGCTCGGTGAGCAGCTGGCTCCAGGCCCCCGCCTTGGCCGGCTGAGGCTTCACGCCCACAGGGGGCGCTAGTCTAGACGCTGTGAAACCCCGGGTCCCCAGGCCTTCCTGCCGCCCAGAAGCCATCCCCACCATGCTCTGTGCTTCCTCTTCCTACACAATTCAGGTCATCTCCCACCCACTTCCCCACATACCTACACTCCCCTTCACGCGGGGCGTTCTCTTTTCCTTTCAAGGCCTGTTCACACTGCGTGCCCAGGGATGGCCCACGTGGACGGCTCCGCGGATGAGTCCCAGCAAGCTGGGCACCCAAGCCCAGCTACCTCGTGACTGGGACCCAGGGGGCCAGGGAGAGATCTCAGAGGAGGCTCCTGGTACCCCATGAGGAGGACCCAGGGGAGAAACAACAACCGGGGTAGGAAAAGACCTAGGAGCTGACTCCTTTACGCTGGAGTGGGATACTAGCTCCTGTGGCGCCTCTCAGACATTTATGGAACACGTGCCGTTGCCAGGCGCCCTGCCGGGAGGTGAGAGAACCATAAGGCAGCTGTGAGCCGCACACTGGTGTAGCTCACACCTTGGTGAGAAGCACAGACACTAAACAAATAATTAGACAAGTAACAACAATTACACCTGTGATCACTGCCACCATGGAGCACGTGTGCTGGGAGGGCCTTGAGCAAGGGGACAGCTCTGAGCTGAAGCATCAGGGAGCCTTGCATGGGGAGGGGCTGTCCTGAAAGGTGGGAAGGAGGAGGGGGTCAGCCAGGACGGGCCCTGAGCCCAGGCGGAAGGCCTGGACCTTGCTGGGAGTCAGGACACTGGAAGCCCAGGGGCGGGAGCAGGTGGTCCCTCTGCCGGTCGTGGGTGGATCTGACGACAGGAAGTGGAACGGGCGGGCGTGCCAGGGTAGCTTCTGTTTGCTGTGAGGTGGGAGGCGATGCCTGGCCTGGAAGCAGCATCACCAGCTCACCAGCTTCAGGTTGGTCCCCTGACGGCCCTCGAGACAGTGCCCACCATCCTGGCTCCAGCTGGGTGGAGCCAGACACAGCCAGAGAATGGGAGAGAGATTTACCCGAGCTGTTCCACCCTTTCTAAGGAAACCTGGGCAATTCTCGCCAGAGATAACCTAAGTTCTGCTGCTGAGCTGCCCCTGTGGAACTTCAGGCTGGACCAGGGCGGCTCTCCAGGCCTGGTACCTGGGGCTGGCGTCAGTGTGTGGCCTCCCCTCCCCACAGGCCATCACAGGCAGGTTTCCCCACTAGCCTAGGTCTCTTACAGCAGTCCAGATCTGTCCCCAGCCCACAGCAGCACTCAGGTTCCGGGGGTGGGTGCGGCAGCCACGGGGAGAGTCTCACTCCTGAGCTCGTGGAGCCTAGGAATTCCTGGGAGCTGGACCTTGCCCGAGTCCCAGAGGGTCCCACGCCAACAGCTGCAAAAAAGCAACCGTATCTCTTCCAGCTGCTGCTGCCTGAGCCAGACCCACGCCTCACCCCCCAGCTCCCCTGCGCGGGACGCCGGGAAAGACGCTCAGGGCGAGGAGAAAGATGCTCACCCTAGCCTCACAGCGCAGTCTCCCCTGTTCTCCTCCCCAACATTCCTCTCCACTCCTCCTCTACCCCTCCTCCCACAGATCCTTCCCCACCTCCCCAGCCCCCGGCTGGGCAGCCTTTCCAGGTGAGACTTGACTGTGCCCATCACCAGCCTTCCCAAGGTCTGGGCCCAGAGGGCTCTCGAGGCTGCCTGACCCAGGGCTCTGGGAACCCCTGCTGAGGCCACCCTCCTGGGTTCAGTAAGTGAGGCCTCATTCGGTGACTCTTCTCCTTTTTCTTTTGGAGACAGAAGGAACTCGGGGCTTCTCCCTACCGTTTCCCCTCCCACCCTTCTTTCCCAGAGCGGCCTGAGGAGCTGGGGAAGGGCCCAGACCCAAGTCACAGCCTGGACCTTTGTCTGGAGGTGCAGAGGGTGACCTGAATCACCAGGGTCGTGGGGAGGAGCCCCTTACCCCTCACTCCCAATTCCCACCCAACTCCAGCAAGCTGCTTTTGAAATGCAAATACGAAGCGCTTCCCCCTGCCACCCCCCCCTGCTTCTTTTTCATTGAAATGCTTCAAGTCTCAGAAAAGAGGGAAAAGTGATGTGTTTAAGACAGCAGTGTCTCACCCGCCATCGAGCCCGATAAGGGATTGTTAAATTTTAATTAGACAATTTGATTCCTTTAAATGCCAACCTCTCGGGGGAGGCAGCACCAGGGAAACAGGTTGCTTGAGTTTATACAGCACCAAGCGTTCCTTGCCCCCCTCCTCCCGGCCGGCGCCCCAGAGTTTCGCTGCCGGATGCAGTCAAAACCAGAGAATGGAATCCTCTCCTCTCTCCTCCCGACCACCCAGCTCTCCTCCAGGGTCCCAGGTGCCCTAACAGATTGACTCTTTTCGCCCCACCCCACCCGGCTAGGGACCAGGGACCGGCCTCCAAGTCCCTCCTAAGAGAAAATACCAGTTTGGGGTGTCCGCCTCGAACTGTGAGCTCCAAAGGAGTTTCTCTCTTCCAACACACTTGTGAGAAGCTGTTTCTGTTTACAGGCTGGGGGTTGGCCACCCTCCTCCCAGCTTCAGTATCTGCCCCATCCCCCACCCCCTGTGCAGTGGCTGGTCTGAGCACGGTGGGCCACTGGCCTGGGCCGCCTCCGTGGGCCAGCTCAGCCCCGGGTGGCTGTCTGGGCTCACACAGCACTCCTCAACTTGAGAGCTGGCTAGTTTTCAAATTAGAGCACACACAGAAAATGCTAACAGTTGGAAAGCAGATAGGGTAATGGCAGAGGCACTGGGGGCTGGACACACCTGGGCCCACACTCCACTTGCCCCGATACCCCATACAACTCCATCATCCCAGAGAGCTCGTGAGGGAGCTCTGTTGCGTAGGCTCTGAAGAGAGCAAGTGCCACAGCAGGCTAGAGTTGGGCGGGCCATTAGGGAGAACTTGATGGAGGGCTACTGACCACCAGCGTGGATGATTCTGGAAGATCTTTCAATAGGTCTTTGCCCTTCTGTGTGGAGGCAGGGCAATGAGTCCTGGAGACACGCAAGGCGCAGGTGATTTCTGGCACCCACACAGAGGGAGTTTCCCTGTGCTTCCGGCTCCCTCCACTTTCCCACATGCCAGGGCAGCTAAGAAAGAAGAGCCTAGGTGGCCCCAGAGCATGCCTGGATCCTCATCTGGGAACCTCTGCTGGCAAAGCTGGTGTAGGGAACAGCAGTTGCCCCACTTTGCTGCCCAGGGAAGGTGAGGATGGTACTCTGGGGGAGAGGCAGCCGCTCCGTGAGTGAGGCCTGCGTCTGCAGGGGTCTTTGTCAGCTCAGGCTGCCTTCATAAAACACCCTAGACTGGGTGGCTTGAACAAGAGAAATGTATTTTCTCATAGTTCTGGAGGCTGGAAGTCTGAGATCAGGGTGCTAGGACGGTCAGGTTCTGGTGAGCCCTCCCTTCCTGGCTCTCTGATGGCTTCTCCTCATGGCTGCTCCTCTGGCAGGGAGAGAGGTCAAGCTCTCTAGCGTCTCTACTTACAAGGGCAGTCATCCGATCGTGAGGACCCTACCTTCATGACCTCCTCCTGACCAAAGGCCCCATCTCCAAAAAACATCACATGGAGGGTTAGGACTTCCTACGAACCTTGCAGGGACACGATTCAGTCCACAGCAGCAGGCTCAGGTCATCCATCCCTCTCCGAGGAGGTAGGACCCAGTAGCTAACCCGCTGAGAGCTTAGCAATGGCTGTGACTGTGCCTGTGTTTGGCGCTCACTACATGACATTGACTGGGGACCGCGATTCGGAGCTTCTACGCACGAGGCAGGAGCCGCCTGGGAGGAAGGTGGAGGTGGCGTGTGGAGGTTGGTGAGCAAGTTGATCACATTTTCATAATCCCAAATCAAAAGGCTTGTTCTCACAAAAGAAATTTTTTCTATGATATGGGATCTTATTTATCTGAGGTCTTCTAACTGTAAGAATAATTCTCCTTGGGTCATACATTTAGCCCATCTCCTTTTTTAAAAAGATCAAGACATTTGGACCATCCTGGCACATCCAGGGTGCGAGCTGTTGGGCGGCATTTCCCACCTCCAGGAGCCCCAGAGTAGGCACTGATCTCACCTGGCTTCTCCAGACCCGGGACCAGACCGGATTTACCTGGAGCCCTCCCCTTCCCCGACAGGCACAGGCTCTGACACAGATGGAGAAGTCCGAGGTGCAGGGCAGGGGCAGGGATCTGAGGGGTCCCTCGGGTGCCCTTGGAGCGAGGAAGACCATAGCCTGACCTCTCCTTTGTGCTTTCTTCTGACTGATGCCCCTTGGAGCCCTGGGCAGGAGGGAAAGAGGAGGGGCTGGGGATGGGACAGGGGGAGCCTGGGGACCAGCAGTTTTCTCAGGCCTCCTGAGAAAATGCCAGAAGAGAAATTCCAGGAGGTCACTATCTTTTATCCATTCTAAGATGCATATCCTCTCTAACATTCTGATGTCTCTGAAATCAGAACACATTTTCACGATCAACCCCATCTTAAAGCAGTGTCAGGGTTAAGATGGCATTTTTTCTTCCCTAGGGGTACCTAAGACAATGGTGCATCTTACATTTAATTCTGTCTTAAAGCCTAAGAAGTATGGCCGTTGGTATCACAGTCCCTGGTTAGAGCAGGCGGCCTGGGAAAGCTGACTCTTCCAGGCCAGCTGCGACCCCATCCCGAGGGTCTCTCAGGTTCATCCTGCACACTGCCCAGGAATACACTTCGTCTTTTCTTTCCTTCACTCCTTCCCAAGGGCTCGATTGCTGCATCTCGGAATCCCTCTCCCTTTGCCTAGGCCTGTAAAAGTCTACAGACTTCTCAAGGATAAGCGGTAGGAGGCAACAGGATGTCACAGGAGGAGCCCAGCAGGACCTGTGAGCCTGATGGGCTGCATTTGGACAGCGCCTGCCACTTCATCTCTAGGAGCCTCAGGCCTGTTGTCTAATCGCTTGTTTCATTGAATTATTTAGCCTGGTTTGGTTTTTCCATGAGGGTTCACCTGTGCCGGCCACATATGCCTCATCTTACTTAATCCTCACAAGAGTAATTGCTCTCCCTATTTTGCAGATGGGAAAACTGAGGCTCAGGAAGGCCAAATAATCTGGCCGACACCCCCGAGCTAGTAAGGCTAGAGTTGGGATTTAACCCAGGTGTTTTGGTCTTCAACTCCTATGTTGTACTAGTGTCTCTTATGCCGGAGTACCCCATCTGTGGAGGTGGGTTTGCTGACGCCCGAACCCCGAATCAGCCTGAGAGCTAGCCAGGCATCCCCTGTGGGTGAGAGGTGTCAGCCCCAACTCGGAAGGACACAGGAGAAGCTGGAGCTCACCCTGGGCTCTGGTTAATCTACAGGTATTTAGGCATATTCCATATTTTCTCATTTTTTCTACAATGTAATTGTATTACATTTGTATCAGCAAAAAAGCAACAAGAACAATTGAGAATGAATGCTCAGTTTGACAATTAAATGCATGAGGCCTTTCTAGCCTTGGTGAGACTTGCTTTGCAGAGTAACCAGCAGCACAGAGGAATAAGTGCTAACCGCCAGCCACCACCCCCTCCCCCGCCCCCAACCAGCAACGCTCACATTTGCCATTGAAACTGTACCCATAGTGTAAGTCTCAGCTGAAGCTCTCCCCTCTCCAGGAAGCCTTCCATGAACACTCTGGCTGTGCCCATGCGCACATGCTCTCTGGTGTCTGAGTATCCCTGTATCCCCAATAGATTTCCTGTGTGCTGCCCTCCTCCTCAGTCTGCTTTCTGGGGACCAACATGTAACACCCATGATATTCTTGGGCTGCATCTTTCTTTGGTCACTTGTTGATCTGATGGGTTATGTTAACAGTTACATTTCAAGTGTGGAGGGGTTTTCTTCCCAGTTGGACTCACAGAGCCTTTGATTCAATTCTGCAAACAGCTGTTAAACACTTACTGCCTGCAAATCACAGCATTAGGAGTTGGAAGAGAAAAATAAGAGAGTATGCTTTTTTGTTTATTCCACGAATAAGATGAGGCATGAGCAGGACACGGTGTAATCCTTGAAATGTTTACACCCCAGTGAACAAAACAGACACAAAAATGGGGAATGTTCCAGAATGCAACCATGAGACAATGCCTTGGGAGCCCCGAGGAAGATGGGAGATGGTCCAGCCAGGAGGACTTGGGATTGATTCCAGGGCAGGAGGATTCTGAGCAAGGCTTGCTCTGAAAGATGGGTAGGGATTGGCCAGTAGGGGCAAGAGAAAAGAAGTTTTCCAGACACTTTTCTGATTTGTAGAGTGGGGATAAGAATTACAAGCCTTCGAGGTTATTTTGAGGATACTATATCGAAAAGAAAAAAACTTGGCAAAGTATCATCTCCTTTGCAAGCAGATGAAGCTGTCATCACAGGGCAGGGTCAGGATCCTGTTGCAGAAACAGTAGTCTGGTTGGGCATGGAGAATGGGTGGGGTGGGGGAGACAGGGTGCTGAGAGTTCCCATCAGATGCTCCCGGCCCTACCCAGAGAGGGACTAAAGAGGTGGGAGGAGGGGCAGAGAGGAACAGGCAGGGTCCTGGGGGAGGGGAGTGTGTCTCCGCGTCTCCAGGCCCCTGACTGTGCCTGGCGCAATGCTTTATGCCCAGCAAGCTCAAGAGATGCTGACTGAGCAAATGAATGGCGCGATCAGCCCCTGCTGCCTGATCAGTACATAAGTGCAGGTCTCCCTCTGTGTGCTCCAAATGGGAAAAGGTACCAGCGGGCTTTGCCCAGTGCAGCATCAGTATGACATAGTGCTTCACTACCGTGGAACTGGAAGACTTGTTGCATGGTGGCATTCCATGTCACCCCACATGGAATTAGGCATTTTGTTTTCTCTAAGGGGCTCCGGAGTGGTGATGCTGGGCTGGACATCATCTGTACTCCTCTGCTGAGAGCTGGCGGAGCAGATGTGTCAGAGGGATGAGGGTGTAGAGGTGGGCATACCCTTCTCCGGCATCCCCTCTGACCCATTGCGGCTGGTGGGCCCTCCTCCCTGATTTGGACATGGTACCATGTTCAAATCGAATGGCATAAGTTGCTGGATTTCAAATCCATTTGGGTAGCAAAGCACCTGGAAGTCGTGGGGCTTTGTGTGGAATGCCTTGAAATACTGATCATTTAGTTCCATTGTGTGAAGGAGGAACACTTTTGTTAGCAGGAAAGCCAACTATATTATATGTGCATTATATTTCAATCACAACTGAAACACAGGCTGTCAGGCTCATCAATGCCCACTGCCTCTGAGCCCCTCTGCTTTCTTTTCTCAGTGAGCAGGCATCACCAAGCCTCCAAGAGCGCAGTGCAGAAATCCGGAGTTATCCTCGTCTCCTTTGTCTCCCTGCCTGCCCCCTCCCCTCTCCCACCCCACACCTATCCAATGACCAAATTCCATGAAATTGACTTCCAAGTTAGCTAGTGACTCTGAACACGCCTCTCCATGCTCATTCCCATGCCTTCATTCAGACAATCACCATCTCACCTGAATTACAGTCACAACCTCACTTACCGCTAACATCCCCTCTGCACCGCACAGCCAGCGACCTGGGCAAAGCAGCAATCCAATGGAGTCATTCCTCTGCACCCAGGCTTTCAGGGGCTCCAAGTTTACAAGACCCGTTCTGGCCCAAGAACAGCCCTCCAGTTTAATTTTCCCCAGCTTCATCATCATGCCCTACATTTTTAGCCAAAGAGAATTATTTGCTGTTTGGGACCATGTTGTGTTCTCTCTGGCTGGAACATCTCTCCTGCACTCAGTTGCCCGGTTAACTCCTTCTACTTCATCTCCGATGACGCCTCCTTCAGGAAGTGTTTCCCCGCTGAGATGCGACGCCCATTCCTCAGGGACGCCCATTTCCTCAGTGCACAAATACAGAACCTCATCATCTCTTCCTTGGGTTCCTGCAGCTGGTCCTGCCACCCCACTGAGTGCCACACTTCCGTTCTCTACGCAGCAGTCAGACTCTTCTCTCTGAAAGGCAAATCTGATCGTGTGGCTCCTGCTGCCCTTAGGGTCAAGTCTAAACTCCTAGAGTGAATTACAAGGCCCTCTGTGGTGGAGGCTGTTGCAGCCTCCAGTTCAGCCCATCCCAAGCCCTCTGTGCTCCAGCTGTCCCGAATCTCCCGCCAGCCCTCCAACATGGCACCTGCTCTCCAGCTCTGAAATTTGCTTACCTGCTTCCTATATGTGGACCTTCCCCTGGCTCCCAACTCTTTACCTGACTGCATCCTGTAGGTGTCAGTTGGGCATCACTTCCTCAGGAAAGCCTTCTCTGAATCCCTAAACTAGGTTGTGTCTCTCTCCCCATTCCGTTTCCTAGCGCCTACCACCCATAGATTTAATTGCTTGGTTAATTGGCTATTGTTCCTTTTATTTATTTTTATTTTTTATGATTTTTTATTTTTTTGCGGTACTCGGGCCTCTCACTGCTGTGGCCTCTCCCGTTGCGGAGCACAGCCTCCAGACGTGCAGGCTCAGCAGCCATGGCTCACGGGCCCAGCCGCTCCGCGGCATGTGGGATCCTCCCGGACCGGGGCACGAACCCGTGTCCCCTGCATCAGCAGGCGGACTCTCAACCACTGCGCCACCAGGGAAGCCCCTATTGTTCCTTTTAGAATGTGAGCTGGAGAACTATGCATATTTTGTTCCTGACTATGTTTCTAGCGTTATACAGAACAATGTTCAATAAACATTTATAGAACTAAGAATGAATGAATGCATATTTCTCGTCTTCCCACTAGAAGCTGAACTCCTCACTAACTTGTGTGGGGCATGGGATGCACTTAATTTTTTGTTGAATAAATGGGTGAATGAATGATCAGCTCTTTTCAAGATCATCTATTTTATTATAGTTAAAAAATTGTACTTTCTCATTTGTTTTACCATCTGCAAGAACTTGCTAGCAGAAGAGTGGCAGCAGGCCCCAATGTTTTAAAAAGATTTGGGGATGCAAACCTTAAATCCTGAGGCTGGAGAATTCTCTTTTAACCTCCCATGGTACGTTTTAGCCCCGGAGCCCTCTGTGGGTGGCAGCATGCTTTGGGAGGCCCTCCTGCTTACGCCCTGTGTCCGTTTCTCCTGGCCAGAGCCTGGCTACCCAGTGGCCCCGCTGCTCCCATGGATCCGCTGAACCTGTCCTGGTACGATGACGATCTGGAGAGCCGGAACTGGAGCCGGCCCTTCAACGGGTCCGAAGGGAAAGCCGACAGGCCCCACTACAACTACTACGCCATGCTGCTAACCCTGCTCATTTTCGTCATCGTCTTCGGCAACGTGCTGGTGTGCATGGCCGTGTCCCGCGAGAAGGCGCTGCAGACCACCACCAACTACCTGATCGTCAGCCTCGCTGTGGCCGACCTCCTAGTGGCCACGCTCGTCATGCCCTGGGTGGTCTACCTGGAGGTAGGTCTGGGCCCCTGCTGTGCTCGGGCGCCTTCCCCGGGAGGATCCAGGCTCCTCACTGGCTCCCTCCAAGAGTGCGCCTTCTCGGGTGGACTCAGTCTTACAAAATGGGTAGATCGTCTCCTTAACAATCCCGACTACCCGTTGTAAGGCGCTTAGTAAGTGCCAGGCCTCGCGTTAGTCCTTCACATACAGCATCTCCCCACCGAGCCCTCACAGCATCTTCTGGGTGGTGAGCCAGACGGTCAGAGAAGTTAGGTGACTTCTCCAGCCTCGCACAGCGGCTGGAATTCGGGCCCCAGAGTTGGTTCATTAGGTCGTGTTGAGAACGGGAGTCATCGACAAGGATCCCTGAGGATGGCGGAGGCTCGTGCTCCCGGGCCTGAAATCTTCACCCTTCTCTCCCCGCTTCGGAATGCAGGCTGTTGCTCCACGCTTTCCTCCCTGCCCTCCCCACTCCTCCGTGTGTCCTAGGCTGTGTCTGGGACCTCCAGCTCAAGGCTGCTGTGAACTGTGCTGTACCCCTTTTCCTGGGGAAGGACCACATGGTGACGCATTGCTCGGCCGGGAACAGAGCCCAGCCCTGAGCCCGGAATAGTGAGTAGGCAGCCCCTGCTGTGGGCCAGGCGCTGCCGGGCATTCCACGGACAGATACTCAGCAAATACTCGTGCTGATTCTGACTCGATATCATTCTTCTCACTTTAAGGAAGAGGAAACAGAAGCTTTGAGAAGTTGCCTGTCTTTACCTGGATCACACAGCAAAGGGGGAAATCACTGAGAAGTCCTGAAGTGGGGACCCACCTCCAGGAGGACACTTTCCAGAGTTGGCAGGCAGATGAGGGAGGACCTGGGGGATCTGGGTGGGCACAGGCTAGATCCCGCCACTTTCTCTGCCCTGGGTTCTGGGGGTGGAGTCTGGATTCAAGGGAAGCTGACCAGGCATTCAGGAAAAAGCCAATGCCAAGGTCACTAAGATCTCTGAGCTGTTACCTCCCCGCCCCGGACGAGAGGGAAATTTACCTGTGCCGTAGAGACAAGCCCCTGCCTGGGAGGGAAGGCTTCCACCTTTCAAAGAAAACATGAAACCTTTGTAGGTTTGAGCAGAGGAGACATCTAGCAGAAGAAGCGGAGGTGGGGAGGAGAAGCTGGTCTTACGGTCTCCACGTCCCCAGGGGCTCCTGTTGTCATTACCACACGGGCCCACATGGAGCTCTGGGCCATCACTCCCTTGGTTTCCTTTAGCACGGCTCAGACAGGCTGGAACTTTCAAACTGACTGGAATGTTAAGAGACAACCAACAAGAAACAGACAATAGATACAATACAACCTAAAACCATACAGGCGCCACCGGCCAGCCGTCCAATTATTCCATGACTGCACGTTTGTGGAGACCCCTAGACTCTGTCCATCCCACATCCTGTTTGAGGGCCTCTCCCCGAGGAACGCCTTCTTGATTCTTACACTTGTTCCCTGCCTGCTCCCCTGAAAAGGAGGTTCCCAGGCCGCAGACCATCAGGTAAAAAATGTTGGGTATCTGGCCAAGCAAATAACCTCTCTGCGCCTGGTTTCCTCATCTAGAAATGAAGATAATCACAGTGCTTATGTCATAGCATTGTTTGAGAATCACATGCGTTAATATATGAGAAGTGCTTAGAATGGTGGCAGGCATATAGTAAGCACCATGTAAAAGTAGTCATGACAACGGTGATGAAGATGAAGATGCTGATAGGTAGCCACACCTCTGCACATTGAAGGACCCTCCCCATGCCCAGGCAAAGAGGTGTCCTCTTCCAGAGGGAGGCTTGCTCTGCCCAGGACTCTGGGTGTGGGATCTGGGGCTTCCAGACCCACCACCCCTACCCAGAGCCCCTAAGGGAGAGCCACATCTGAGCTTTAGGGCTCCTAGGAATCTATAGGTTCTCGACACACATATTTTAAACATACCTGTTCACATTATTTTAAAAGTAAAGCTCAGTGTTTCAGGGGAGGGTGAAGAATGGCATCTCAGAGGGCAGTGCTCAAACTCTCCCATCAAACAAGAGCTGGACAGTGGGCCCTGCGACATTGTCTCGGGTACTTATTGTCCCTAGAGAATGTCTCAAGTGGAGTCTCACCCTATCCCAACATCCTGTTAAAGTATCCTCCCAACCATATACTGTACCCTCTCCAGAGACAATCTCGTTGTCCAGAATTTCCCATCCTGTTCCATTCCCAGCGATGCCAAATGCCTCTGATAGCCTGCCATGTCGGCATCTGCTGCTCAGTGTACGGGAAGCACGCTGGGTTTGGAATGAGAGAACCGGGTTCGATTCCTGACCACTTTCCACCTGGAGACACTGAGAGAAGAGAGCCAGGGCCTGCTTGTCTGCATAGGCCATTTTGGCCTCACAAGCCCTTGAGAGGAGGCTTTGCCTCGTGAATTTTCCAGAAAAGCAGATGCGATGGAGAAAATGGGCAGACTCCGATCCCCGTTCTTGACTCGCTCAGTCAACAGGTGTGAGCATGTCTGCATCCTGCCCCATTCCTGGGGCTGGGCTCCAAGGCCTTGGCAGGCCCATTATAGTGCAGCCCGATGGAGATGACGAGGGAGCAGCCTCCACAGGAGATGTGGGAGCACAACGGGGCGGGGAGCACAGGACCAGGCCTGGAGGCGTTGGGGAAGGCTCGCAGGCAGAGGTGATGCTTTCAGAAGAATTAGCCAGGAGAGGAGCAAAGGCACTTGCACTCCAGGCAGGGGAAAAAGTGTGCAAAGCCCCAGAGTGGGGCGTAGGGGCAGGGTCGTAGCTGCTGGAGGTTTCGAGGGGCGGTGGCCTCCGAGGTTTGCCATCACATTCCATAGAAATGAGTGTAAAGTGTTTGGAACCGTGCCTGACACATATGTACAAGTTATTGTTAGGATTAGCCGAGGCAGCTTGAGGCCCATCCCACCGGTCTTATTCTATGCAAGAATATTGAGGAGTGTTGTCCAAAGGTGCGGAGGAAACAGCCCTGAAGTGGGACTAGGATAGCTGGGGGACGGTACTCCCTTTGTTACTAAATGATCAGGTGATCTTGGGCAAGTGCTTTTCCTCCCTGACCCCGTTAGTCTACCCTTGCAGTTACAATCTCTCCTTTCCCACTTTGTGTGTATCTAGTACTTTTTACATAATCATCTCCTCTTTTGACAAGCTAGATTGTCTCTTCCAAGGCAGCTCAGGAGAGAGCCTAGGATGTGCTGCCCAAAGAGCTTGCTTCAAATTCCAGCCCTGCTGCGTACTAGCTGGATGTACTCCTGGGCTGCATTCCCTCATCCAAGAATGGGCACAAGCAATCCCCTCTTGTCCAAGCTTTAAGCACAATAAATGAGGTAAAGTATGTGCCCACGGGAGACGCTCTGTAAACAGTGGCTATCCACACACTTTCTTGAGCCTTTGATCCAGAAGCCCCTAACTGCGTTCTAGAGCAGCTGCTCCTGGAACCTCGGAGGAAGCCCCGCCTTCTTCTGTCCTCCAGGAAGCCTTTGGCGGGCAGGGATTGAGAGCTCCTTGAAGGCTGTGTCAGGATTGTTCACCACTGTGCCCCAGAGTCTAGGACAGAGCCAGACGCATAGTAAGTTGTCCAATAAGTGTCTGTAGAAGAGAAGGCAGGGAGGACGGAAGGAAGCAGGGAGGAGGGAGAAGACAGCCCTGATATCTCAGACCTAGATCCCCAGGGGAATGACAGCAGTTTGGAAATACTAGTCCTAGGAGGGCGCCAAGGTGGAGCACAGACCATGTGGGCCTGGGACCCTCTCAGTAGTGTCTTAAAGGTAGACTCTGTTGATGCCAGGGAAGCCCCTTCTATCCCTGTCCACCTGTGCCCGCCTCCCTGGCCCCCGGATATCCAGCTCACCTGGCCAGCGTGGCGACATGAGAGGTCTCCTGTCTTCTGGGAAAAGCTGCAGTTTCCTCCAAGCAGTTCCCATCACTGTGCTTAAATGCCAGCAATTGGTGTTATGCCTGAGAGCAGCTAAGGGGCCAGTGCTGAGAGTAAGCATTATAATTAGCCCTGCTGCCCTGCTGTGCCCCACAGAGTGGGTCCTGCTCTGCTCCCGTCACGGGGAGGGGCTTTCCTGCTCCCCTTTTCTCCGATAGGTAGTAGTGCAAGTCGTATCTCCCTGTCCTGACTCTGTCCTCAGGGATGGGGCCTGCTCCAACCTTCCACGGCCGCCAGGGCCAGCCTGCTGTGTGTGCCTGTGTGTGTAAATGGGAGGTGTCAGGGTGTGGGTGTGCATGGGGGGTAGGAATGTGTCTGTCGGGGGGGAAGAGGGGTGCAAAACGCTCTTGCCGAGAGCTGGGCTCCTCATTTTACACTGAAGCAGGGATGTGTCATTATACACCTTCCCCAGCCCGTCCTGCTCTTCTGAAAGCTCTAGTCCAGGCTTGCCTTCTTTCACTCTCTAAGTGTAACAAGGAGCAGAAACGTCTTCACTGCTTCATAGTCACTGTCTTCACCACTGTTCTTAACAGACACTTACTGGGTCCCAACTCTGTGCCATACACCAAGGAGCAGCCCGGCTCCCCTAGAAACCTGGGCCAGGGCAGGGCAGGAGCTGAGCTGAAAGGCCTTAGGCGAGTCACTGCACTTTTCTGAGGCTCGGTTTCCTCACTGGTAACATGAGGATCACAGGGTGTTCACACAAACGTTCTACAGGTGAGGGTTCAAAGCTGAGGCACTTGAGTAAGTTGGTCATCTTTCTTCTAGCAAAGTTCTTGGCACAAAGTGGCCTTATGTGTCTAGGAGGAGAAGGGGCCGGGGCAAGGGCCTCAGACACCTGTGGGTACAGTTCCCCATGGCTGCCCCTCTAGAGCCTCCCTCGGCCAGAGCCCCACGAGACCCCCACTGAGCCCATGGCCCGGTCTGCCCCGGGACACCGAGCTACAGTGCCTGAGCCCATCTCCTCTCCTGTCCGCCCATTATGTTGCTTTGTCCTAGGTGGTGGGCGAGTGGAAATTCAGCAGGATCCACTGTGATATCTTTGTCACTCTGGACGTCATGATGTGCACGGCAAGCATCCTGAACCTGTGTGCCATCAGCATCGACAGGTGAGCCCAGCCAGGATGGGGGAGGGGACCTAGACCCTTCACCTCTTGGGCTGCCCCACCTCTTCTGCAGGGTCAGGCCCTGTCCATGATGCTATACGGCTGGCTGTGTGCCTGTGAGTCCGCGTGTCTGTGTGTGCATGTGTGCATGTACGCGTGCACGCGTGAGTGTGTGCACGTGTGTGGGAGAGGACAGACCCCCTAAAGGGAGACTGACTATGGGCAGTGATGCTACAAAGAATACCCAGACAGGGACAGGCACAGAGGAGAAAGCCCCTGACCTGACTGAAGCCCTAGCCCTATCACTTCTTACTTGCGTGACCTCGGGCAGATTGCAGATGTTTTCAGAGCCCTAGTTTCACTGTCTACAAACCAGGCATGATGGTACCTGCCCACGTGCAGGTCTCGTATCTGGTTGTGCATTTTGCGTCCAGCACAGGGCACAAGGCCAAGGGGGCCCAAGTTCTGCCCACCTGGCTAAGCTCTATCCCCAGAGCCTTTTACTAATTTGCACACATGGGCCACATGGACTCCCAGAGGCCCTGGCTCTACGCCCTCTGCTGGATTCTTGGAAGATGAATGGAACTAATGTCTCAGAAGTGCTGGGTAGGGCGATGTGTGGCATCACAAACAATTACCATTGTTATTATTTTTTGCTGAATGAGACCTAACCCTTGCTCTGAGGGTCCTGGCTACCAATCCATCATCAAACACTTCTACCCGCCACGGGCCCAGCACAGGTGCGGGGGGTACAGTTTCAAAGGTGCAAAGACCCAGGCCGTGGCCCCTCGAAAAGCCTAAAATCCAAGCAGGGAGACTGGAGTGGCAGATACGGTCCAGGATGGAATGGTAGCCGGTCAGTCAGCAAACACTTGATTGGCAGTCACCAACTGTCCTTGCTGTCTGAGTTGGGGGCAGGAGAGCGTTGATTTAGAGTAAACAGGAGGTGGACCAACTTTCCATCCTCCCAAAGTGGGGTCTCTGTTGTGCCAATGTTGTGGAGTGAGTGGTCCCTGGGCCTGCACCCCACACTCAAGGTTCCCGCCCCGCGCCCTCACAGGTACACAGCCGTGGCCATGCCCATGCTCTACAACACGCGCTACAGCTCCAAGCGCCGAGTCACCGTCATGATCACCATCGTCTGGGTCCTGTCCTTCACCATCTCCTGCCCGCTGCTCTTCGGACTCAACAACACAGGTGAATCCTGCCTCTGGTTGCCTCGGGCTCAGCTGGCCCCAGCCCTGGCCCTGTACAGGACCCTGAGGGAGCTAAACCCTGGTGCGGACATGGGTGGTGACCCATCAGGAGCCTGTCCGCCACCTCGGACTGAGGCCAGGCTGAGTCTCCTGGGCCAAGCCCGACTCCGAGTTGTACCTGGTAAGGTCAGAGAGGAACAATGGCCTGGAGCACAAGGGAGCTGGGTGAGGAGTGGGGATAATGCTTCAGAAGGACGCCTGGCCATTTTCAACTTTGAACTGAAGCAGACCAGACAGCCTTGCAAAATGCACGTGTGTGCCTGTCTGTGGGTGTGCACACAGGGTAGGAGGCTGCCGGGTCTCCATCACCCCTGATAATAGTGTTTGTATAATGAAGCTGCAGCCTCCGGGCCGGCCAATCCCAGGCCAGGCCTGAGCCACCTGGAGCAGGAAAGGTAGAAACAAGTAGGAGGCTAGCTCACTGTGACTGTGTCCTGTGCAAGGCAGTCAGGAGCGCCTCCGACAGAAGAGGCACAGCGACCGTCAGGGAGATAGATGACACCGGTGTGCCTCCAGAGACCATCACCGGACAGGACACAAGGAAGCCTTGAAAGCATGCGGTTCAAGATCTAAGTGTCATGGGAATTCCAAGAAGCAGGAATAGGGCTAAACGTGCTTGGATTAATCTGGAAAGGCCCTGGGAGAGAGGATAGACATCTGCTAGATCTGGAAGGGAACTTGGAAAGACATTGGAACACAGGTGAGTTCAGCAAAGAGGACCAAGTCATCTTGTCCCTAAAATTAAAAGGTGTCAGACCTCCCGCCAATACACAGGAAAGGCTACAATAATAGGTTACTCTGCTTCTATCATTTTCTTCCGTCATTTTGTCCCCAAAACCGTGGCGCCACTCGTGTGCTCATGGATGACAAAACTAATGATGAAGTAATGAGGGGATATTAATGGAAACGCTTGGAAACAGTCATCACAGCTTGGCTTTCTGCTCATGGTTGTTTTTAATACTCTGATTTATGCTGCACATTCACTTACATCTAACGTTTCCAGGCCGCCTTAGGCGTCTAGTCATATTCCCGGTAACTGGGAAGGCGCTGTGGCCCGGGGGGCCTGCTGACACACCCACCTGGGGCTCTCCTTCCCCCAGACCAGAACGAATGCATCATCGCCAACCCCGCCTTCGTGGTCTACTCCTCCATCGTCTCCTTCTACGTGCCCTTCCTCGTCACCCTGCTGGTCTACATCAAGATCTACATCGTCCTCCGCAGGCGGCGCAAGCGGGTCAACACTAAGCGCAGCAGCCGGGCTTTCAGGGCCAACCTGAAGGCCCCGCTCAAGGTCCCGAGATCCCCTCCCCCGATGTCCCTGCCTAACCGTGACCCAGGGGTGCATGGGGTCCAGGCTGGAGGAACTCCGAGGAGCCGGGCGCGGGCAGATTTCGAAGGCTGGGACTTCAGTGGGCGACTTGAATCTCCAGGGGTCGGAGGTGGGGAGCGGGCGGAGACCACCCGGGAGGAGAGGACTCTGCATGGAGACCACTGTCTGAACCCAGCAGCTCCTGGAACTCCACGGCTTTGCTGTCCTCCCTTTCTCCTGTCCTCACTCTGGCCCTTCTGTCTCCCTTTCTGCCCCTCTGAGGCCTCCATCCCATCTCCTTTATCTCCCATGCTCTGTCCTCTTCTGTTCAAACCTCCTTCTACCTCACCTGCTCCCGCCTACTTCCCTCCTCTGCCTCCCTTTCTTTTCCATACTTGTGTCTTGTGACTTCCCTCCGCTCAGCCCTCCCTGAGGAAGATGGTATGTGGGCACAGAAGGAACAAGTGCTTTGGGCTTAGACACATCAGGTTCAAATCCTGGCACCGCCACTTTTTTGCTGAGTGACCTTGGGCAAGTTGCTTAACTTCTCTGAGCCTGTTTCCTCATCTGTTAAACGTGAATCAAAATACAGATCTCACAGGGTGGTCTTGAGGATTCGGTGTGAGAGGGATTGAGCATGCCTACTAGGGTGCCAGACCCTTAGCAGGTGCCACATAAAAGTCAGGGCCCTGCTGTCCCTCACTCTGCCCACCTCTTCCCATCACAGTGCTCACCCTTGCCTCGATTGCCTCCTCAGGCCCCCAGCCCCCTAATCTCTGCCCTCCTCTGAGCTCCTGTGCCCAGTCTGACTATCCGGCATTGAGATTCTGTCCCCAGCCCCCTCCCCGTCATGACCCATGTGCTGGCTCACTCCACAGGGCAACTGCACTCACCCTGAGGACATGAAACTCTGCACCGTTATCATGAAGTCTAATGGGAGTTTCCCTGTGAACAGGCGGAGAGTGGTAAGTGTCCAGGTCAGGGACCTGGAGCCTGGTCTCTGCCTCTAGGGAAATGCACCTGCCATGATTCTCGAAGACCTCACCAGCTGCTCAAAGGGTTAAGCACCTCTCAGGATCCCCCACTTTGTTTCAGCCGAGGCCAGGCTTACCACACACACTCGTAAGCAGGCAAGGAGCAAGACAGCTCAATTCTGCAAGGCACAGAGAGGGACCCCTAGCACAAGGAAATGGTTGGGAGAAAGGACTTGGCCGTATAACAATAACAATAATAATAATGGCTATGACCATTAACTGAGCACCTAGTATCTCATCAAATCCTCACGGCGACCCTGAGAGGTTAAGTCTTCTTGATCTTATGGATCTTCATTTTATAGAAGAGAAAGAGAAGCTCAGAGAGGTTAGGTAACTCACCCAGGCCAAACAGTGAGTGAGAGAGTGAGTAGTTGAGTCCAGACCTAAGTGACTCTCTGAAATCCATGCCCGTGTTCTTTCCACTTGCATACGCTGCCTTACAGACAGGCAGGTTCTGGGGCTGGAGGCTGGGTCCTGGGGGAGGAGGGAGCAGAGCGGGCATGGGGCTCACAGTAAAGTGCAGCCTGTAAGTAGAGCCCAGAGGTGCAGAATCCCAGCAGACCCCAGGGTCTGCTCAGTGATAGGAGCACCAGGGTCCAAGCAGCAGATGTCCCATCCCCTGGGGGTGAGAAGAGGATGGACCAGGGAACCCACAGAGAACTGCACACCAAGTCCAGGTCAGGTGTTCTCAGGAAGCAAGGCCCCTGCTCTTCACTTGAACATTCACTGTTCACCTGCAAGGGCAGGGCTCCAAGCAACCATTTGAGATACAGGGGCCGAGACAGTCACTCAGGATCGGGGCACCTGGGCACGCAGTGAGGCTGCGTTTCAGAAGCTCAGGCTGAGACCCTAAGTCCTGGAATAAGGGAGCATGAGGAAGGACCTGAGGCCAGGGCCCTCAAGATCAGCCCAGCGAGGAAGATGTGGGGACCCAGGGGTCCACCCTTCGGCCCCTGCATCAGTCTACCAGGAGAAATGGAGCTCACCTGTGAGTGCTGGTACAGGGGCCTCAGGTCAGCCTGACAGCCCCTGTTTCGGCCTGGCAGGAAGAACAGGGTTGCCCTGATGCAGTTAGAACATGAGGTCCTGGAGGCTGGCGCCTGGCCCTTAGCTGGCACTCAGTGAGTGTTGCTCAGTTCCTAACAGAGAAGCGCCAGGTACAAAGCCCCCATAGAATGGTGGTGGGGTCGCTGAGGCTGCCTGGGGATTGCTCTGAGAAGGGAGCCAGGGAGACCTGGCAGATGGGGACTGCCTTGGGCCCTGGGTCCTGCCCCCAGACAGTCCCTGCCTCCCAAAATGATCATCCCCCTTGCCTCACTGGCAGAGTGACCCTGTGGTGCTCGTAGGAGTCTCCGCAGGGGGATAATGAAGGTCCGGGTGGGGCTGGGTGAGGCCAGGTGAGGCCAGAGGGGCCGGGTGAGGCTGGGTGGCTATGGCTGAGAACTTGCCTGGCTCTACCCAGAGCTCTCTGCCTCTGTGCAGGAGGCTGCCCGCCGAGCCCAGGAACTGGAAATGGAGATGCTCTCCAGCACCAGCCCGCCCGAGAGGACCCGGTACAGCCCCATCGCGCCCAGCCACCACCAGCTGACCCTCCCCAACGCATCCCACCACGGCCTCCACAGCACACCTGACAGTCCTGCCAAACCAGAGAAGAACGGACATGCCAAAGACCACACCAGGATTGCCAAGTTCTTTGAGATCCAGACCATGCCCAACGGCAAAACCCGGACCTCTCTTAAGACCATAAGCCGCAGGAAGCTCTCCCAGCAGAAGGAGAAGAAGGCCACCCAGATGCTCGCCATTGTTCTCGGTGAGTCGGCCCTGGCTGCGGGACACAGCCTGCCTCTGCCCAGCCCTGGCTGAGCAATGGACCCATCACTGTAGGTCCCATTACTTACCATCCCCCCCAATCATGGCTGCTAGGTCACAGGACTGGCACTTTTCAGGCACAGGTCAAGCCCACGGACATATCTGACTAGGTAGATTCTATAATTATGCTCATTTTAAAGATGTGGAAACTGAGGTTCAGAGAGCTTTTGTCACTTGATCAAAGAGGACACATGATTTAAACTCAGGCAGTCCCACTTCAGAATCTGAACTTGACCACTTTACCATAATGACCCCCAGAACCTCGTGACCCTGGGTAGGTCATTTCTCTCTCTCATCTCCCCATCAGTAGAAAGTAGGTTACTTTTCAGGGTTGTCGTGGTCATCAGATGATACACGGTGGTGAAAGCATTTTACAAACTCCAAAGCCGTACACACAAGCGTTGTTAATATTGCTGTTGTTGAGGAATCAGGAAACTCACTTGCCTCAACCGAGACCCAGTGGGACCAAAGCTGTGAACGATAAACGGGGCTGTGAGGGGGCCCCCGATCTAAATGAGAGTGAGTGAGACAAGGCTTTAGAATAAATTCTCGGTCAAGAATCCAGGGCTGGACTGATATGGGTGACGGGGACAGGATGGAGGGACTGATGTGTCTCTGCCTTCCAGGCAGCACCCAGGGCAGTTGTGACACCCACCCACACCCACCATCCCTTTGGCCTCCCAACAGTCCTATGACATGAGAAGGACAGGTGTCACTATTCTGGTTTTACAAATGAGAGCTCGTGGTCATAGCGGGTTAGGGGACCAACCCGTGATCACGCGGCTGGGAGAGGCAGAGCGGGCTCTGGCCAGGGCCTCTGCTCCAGTCCTGGGGGTCTCTGCTTTGTGGCCCTGCCCTTCCCAGGCACTGCTCCAGCCCCGGGGAATTCCCGTGTGCCCGTGTGGCATTCTGTGCAGACGGTGCCTCCCCACGGAGCGTCCCACCGAACAGGAGGTCCTGAGTTAGGCAGGCAGAGAGGTGGGCAGGAGGTCGGACTCGTGACAGCCTTGTGTCACCAGGCGGGGATTAGCAAGGGGTGTCCACCAAGGGCTGGGGAAGCTGGGGGAAAGCGTAGCAAGCGCCTGGCCACTTGGGGACCTTGATAGACTGGAGTTCAGATCTCGGCTTTGCCACCAAGAGTGGAGTGGCCTTGCGCACATCACAGAGCTGTCCCGAGCCTCGGTTTCCTGCCTTCCTCGTGGGGATGCCAAGAGGACTAAGTGGCTGCGCACCCAGCTCTCCCTCTGGCCCCAACCGCGCGTTCCCCACGGCAGCGAACAGACCCTCCACTCCCAGCTTCTGCGGAAGGTCGTCTCAAAGACGACGAGGAAGTAGAGTAGATCCAGCCATTTCCACCAGCTGACCCGTGTCAGGATGTTAAGCGTTTGGATTTGTTTCCAAGCCCTTTATCCTCCCTTATGAGGTGGGTATCGTTATATACACTGCACAGGCAGGAAAACAAGGCCGAGGGAGGTGAGATGACTGCAAACTGGGGCCAGAGGCAGGTCCAGCATCCAAGTCCGCGGCTCCCCCTGCGGTGCTCTTGCAGCCTTGGTGCCCAGGCGGGGCCTGAAGCACGCGATCCGGGTCCTCCCCCTCTGCCCCACCCGGCGCAGCCTCCCCACCCAGGCCCTCCCCGGCCCCAGGCACCCCTGACTGCCCCCCTCTCCCCCAGGCGTGTTCATCATCTGCTGGCTGCCCTTCTTCATCACCCACATCCTGAACATACACTGTGACTGCAACATCCCACCCGTCCTGTACAGCGCCTTCACGTGGCTGGGCTACGTCAACAGCGCCGTGAACCCCATCATCTACACCACCTTCAACATTGAGTTCCGCAAGGCCTTCCTGAAGATCCTACACTGCTGACCCAGCTGCCCACCTGCACAGCAGCCTGCTTCCCAACTCCCTGCCCAGCGGCCCTGCCTCGGGCCCTGGGAGCCGTGGGCAGGGTGACACGGGGCAGACTCGGCCTTCTCCTCGCCCACAGGCCCTGCGGCGTTAGCTTGGCTCCACGGCCCTCACTGACCGCACACCCTCGCTCTACCAGGGCAGTGCTAGAGAGCCAGGCACGGTGCCAGCCCTCGGGCCGGACCCCTGGCTCAGAGGCAGCTCACGGAGCCCCCTCCCACTTCCAGACCCTCTCTCCTTGGCACCAAAGACACAGCCGCCTTCTCTGACCTTTCTCTGGGGCTCTGGGGTTGCTGGGCCAGTGTCAAAGCTCAGAGGCCATGCTGGCCTGGTCTTCACAGGCCTGTGCTGGAGCGGGCAGTGGGGAGCGATGGACAGTTCACACCCCCCAAGGCCTACACCAGGGAAGCCAGAGCTCTTGCCAAGGCCCCAGGCAACTTCAGGCCCGGGAGACCCATGTACATACCAGGTCTGGATGGACCCCAGAGAAGCCCAAGCCCAAAACTTCACCCCTTCTCCCCCACCGAGCCTGGCAGGAGCTGCTACTTCCATCCACAGCAGTGGGTCCCGACCCCACCCAGCTCCCCGTGAGGTTTCCATACTCCAAGAGCCCAGGAGGGTCTGCGGGGAGAGGACCACCGCTATCCCAAGCCCATTCTGCTGCCCCCCTGACGGACGTGGGTGCCTCTCTGTAGCACATGTCGGGCCAACCTGGGAGAGCTGGCAGGGAAGGCGGGCACATGACCTGTTTGGGGCTTGGTTGGGGGTGTCTGAGGTCCTATGGGAGACTGCTCCTGACACCCTCTGCCGCAAACCACGTCCTTCTCTCTTCCTTCCGCCTCTCCACTCTCCAGTCCTCTTCTCCCCCTTTCTTTCCACTGCCTCCGCCTTAGAGGAGCCCATGGCTAAGCGGCTGCTGAATACCGTTCGGCCTGCCCTGGCCCTGCCAGAGGGAGGAGGGGAAGCTGCAGCTTGGGGGAGCCCCCAGGCCCCAAACTCTGTAACATCACTACACATGCTCCAAACTAATAAAACTTTGACAAGAGTCACATGCAGGGCCCCTCAAGCGGAGGGTGCAGTGTCACCTCCAGTCTCTGCACCCGGCGTGGCCAAAGCTCCGTGTCTGTGCTGGGGGTCAGAGTTGGAGAGCCTTCTGCAGACCCTCCAGAGAAGGTGGCCCTGGCCCCCATCAGCGGGCACAGGACTTTGGGGGAAAGGAGGAGAGGAGCTGCTGCAGGAGGGCCAAGGAGAAGACGTGTGTGCCTGTGTGTTTCTCCCCTCATCCAGCCCTCTCCTCCTGAGGGACGTGAGCGCTCTCAGAGCTGCAGTTGGGTGGTCCTGATCTTCAACCACCAGCCAAGATGGAAGGGGAGAACGTTTCCAGTAGCCCACGGGTCCCCTCATTGCCAGAGCAGCAGGGTCCTACCAGAGGCAAGCCAGGCTATCCCCACTTCCCTCTGCTCCTCTCCAGGTCCTGGCACCTCTGCAGGCCCAGTCCTTAGCCCTGCTCGTCCACCAGGGCAGAGAAGGCTCTGTGGGAAAGGTGGCCTTCGAGGTGCGGCTGTGCCCACGTCTGTGTCTGCCCCTTCCCCTGTCTCGCATCAGGACCCCCTTCCTCCGGGGCAGGCGGGGAGGCCCTGCGTAACGTGGCCTGGTGTCCTCCTGCCTCTTGGCCTCCGGTCGCAGCTCCAAGCCTTCTGGGGCCACGACTTGGCACTGACCCAACAACAGAAATCTGGCTTTTTAAAAATGAAATGTAAATCAACCCAGTGAAGGAGGAATATTCTTACCACCTTGAGAATAACAGCGGTGATAACAAACAAGGTGCTGGCACCCACGGGCTCAGGCTCCGGGGAGCTGTCAGGGCATAATTTGCATGCTAAATACAATATTTTTAGCACCAAAGTTTGGAGCACTTAACTTGCCCTGAACACTTAATTATGGACTTTGATCTTCTCCCTGAACCTGAATGTAGCACGAAGCCCTGGGAGAGGCTCCTGTCCCCAGAATACCCGATTCCAGAAGGTGGGCAAAACAGGCTCCTGGTCTAGCTGGAACGGGGGGTCAATAACCCAGTGACCCCCTCCTGCGGAAGGCACCGGACCCCCAAGGGGGCTAGAACCCCCCCGAGACCTGTCAGCTCTGTTACCCACCCCATAGCCAAGGCGCGCGTGTGCACGCGTGCACACACACACAGATACACGCACACACGCACACACATGCACACACACACTCAGTCTATGAATGATCTTGACCTGGATGGGAGCTTAAAAGCTCATCATTAGAAATCTCAGGAGGTCACATAGGTTTATTAGCTGTGGGAGTTGTAAGAGATGACGAAAGGATGGAGAGAGAAGAAGGGAGGGAGGGAGGGAGGGAGGAAGGAAGGAGGGAGGGAGGGAGGGAGGGAAGGAGGGAGGGAAGGAAGGAAGGAGGGGAGGAAGAAAGGAAGGAGGGAGGGAGGAGGGAAGGCAGCCTGAAAGCAGTTTGGGAAGAGCACTGACAGGGAGCAGAGGGGAAGAGGGCAGGCAGGGGCGGGAGGCGGGGCAGGGAAAGTTGCCCACAGCTGTCATGAAGCTTCAAGTCTTTCTTCCAGACAGCAGATTGACAGCTGGAGTGGGCAGGGGGAGGGCTGGGCTCCCCCCTCTCCCCACTCGGTGCTTCAGGGGCAGAGGGATGGTGTGCGACCCAGGAACGCCAAGTGGAAGGGGGCGGCCCAGGCTCTGGCTGTCTCGCGAGAGGCCCTGACAGCGAGGGCAGTAGCAAGCCAGCGGCTGGGCAGGCTGCAGCTCCGATTTTTCTCTCCTCACCGCCTGTCCCTGTGCTTCTGCCTCTGTGCTCGTCTTTGTCTGTAGAATGCCTTTTAATCAAAGGATCACTGATCTGCCTTTACAGAAGGGGGAGTCTGCACCCCCCAGCCCCCTCTCCCAGAGCACAGCAAGGAAGCCCCACTTCAGGTGTGAGCCTTCCCGGTCAGGCACAGTGGAGCACTTTGCATCCTCCTCTCAGGTGTCCGTTTGTGACTGCAGGTCTTCAAGCTTCAGGCCCTTGTTCGTCCCCTAGTGGGCTCTGGAGAAGTCCCAGGTGGCGACGGGCGGGGGAGGTGTCCTGGGAATGGAGACGGCAGCAGCGCAGGATAAACTGCATCGCCTCACCATGCATCTCACTCGGTGAATGTTTATTGAGTAACTGTTTATTGTGCTCCAGACCCTGAGCGAGGTGCCGGGAATGAACAGTGGAAAAGGGGGTCAACATCCCTGCCTTCGCAGGTTCACAATCCAGTGGACGCCGGGCGTTACCCACAATCACACGATAGTGGTAAAGCTCCTGGCGGAGCCCCGGCTGGGTGTGGCGACCACTGCCACAGCACACGCTGCCCCGCCCCAGGGCGCTCTTAACCTAGATGATGAGGCTGAGTGGGAGACAGCAGCCCCGGCATGCCTTGGCCCGGAACAAGTAGGTAGGGACCTGGTGAGGGCAAGAAGTGTGACGGTAGAGGACTTCCTCAATGGTGGGGCAGGAGGCCCCCCAGAGAAGCAAGCGCATAGCCTGCTGCCTGGTGGGCTCAGAACAGGGCAGTCAGTTGCCTGCACACAGGGACTTTGAGGACTGGCACACCTTGGGGGCCTTTCTAGTGTGCTCACCTATCTGGGGATCTCTTCCCACACCACCCCTGTCCTGGGGATGTGTGGCCAGTGGCCCTGTGCCCCACTGCCTCTCTGCCCTCCCTGGTCCCAGGACCCAGGCTGTGTCCGTAACGTTGGCAACCATCTAGGCTGCGTGGGCCTCGCCCCAAGTGCTGTCCTGTCCTCATAACCCCTGGGGGAGGAGAAGCGTTTCATACAGGGAAGGTGGTTGCCCAGGTCTTTCAACTCTGCATCTTTTATTATTCATCCTGCCCTTTCCCTGACCAGCCCCAGGTGAAGTTGCGAGAGGCTACTGTAGTCAGAAAAAAAATTTTTTAAAGGAGAGAGAAAAAGAAAAACCATTTGGGACCAGACTTTTAGGATGCGGCCCTTGGGGTGACTATGAACAGCCTGATGGCCACTGGGGCTGCAAGAGTAAATGAGTAGGTGCTGGGGTGGGGGGGGCGCAGGTTAGGGGAAGCAGCTTTCAGTAGTGGGCGTCTCAGAAGTGGGAGGCCAGACTCTGTGCATCCATGCACCCGAAGTTCCTCTCCCGCCAACCAGGTGCCCCTGGCTCTGCTTCTGGGGGAACCAGGGAAGCAGGAAGCTGGCAGGAAGAGGGCAGACCATCTTTGCAGAGGGAGATCTACTCTGGCTTTGTGGGGTGATCGGGGGCGGGGAGAAGGAGGTACCTGGTAGGAGCAGCTTCCCATTCCCTCTCCCATCCCACCTTTGCTACTTGGCAAATAAAGCAGGGTGAGAGCTGCTGGGCAGAACCCCTGGCGTGGAGGGCATCTGGAAAGGCCCTTTACGTGGTTGGAGCCATGCAGCTCCGAGTCTGCCGGAAATGCTGTGTGACCACCACACTTGCCTGCGCTTTCTCCAGTCTTCACCCCGGCTCTGTCCTGAAACCTGGAGATGTGTGTGTGAGGCTGGAGAAAGGGAGGCAGCCTCCCCAGAACCTCAGGGGCAGTGCGAGTCAGATGTCGCCGATGAAGCAGGGCGGGGGACAGAGGTGGTGCCACCTGGGACATGGGAGAGGCAGGGGGTTTTGTAGGAGCACAGCTACAGCATGCACACCTTCTGGGTTTTCCTGACCAGGCCCCACTCCAAACACTGTCCTGTTGGCCCCATGAGAAGAGTCCGGCTCTGTGCTGCATCCGGGGCAGGGAAAAGATGGAGTAGGCAAGAGAGGGAGGAAATTGCCTGGAGGAGACATGTTCTGTGGTCTAGTTCTCCCCGCAGCAGGGACCTGACCCGGCTCTTCTCAGCCTCACGTACAAACCTCTTCTCCCCACCCTACACCCTACCCACTGTGCAGTTGCTGTCTTCATCCATTTGTCCTCTCTGTGCAGGCTGAGCCCTCTTGCTGCCTCTGCCCATCGGAACATCAGCCCTGGACCCTACCCTCTCCTGGTAGATGCAGACATGGCCACCTTGCTTTGCTGACATTGAACCCCCTGTCTGGCTCCTGGGGCCTCTCAGCTGTGTGTCAGTCGGCATGACCCACTGGTGGGGCTTGCCGTGCCCTACAGCTGACCTGACACTACTTTAGGTGTGTCCCAAGAGGTCTCAGAGTCTCAGTCCACACCGAGGCACTGAAGAAGAACCGGCCCTTCCTCCCCTGAATAGGCTGGCAAAGAAAAACAGGCAGCCGCTTCCAAGAGCATCCTCGCCAAAAGGCTGCAGGAGGCTAGGTCGTCTGTGCCTCCTTCCAAGAGAACAATTCCTCTGACTTGGGAGAAACTGCAAGCTACTGTGTTGAGTGCTTGCTAACAGCTTTGCCCTCTGACCACAGGGCATCCGGGTCGATCATTACCGCAAGCCAATGAGATAAGCATTATCTCCGTTAGACGACACAGCCAAGTCTAAGGAAGGCTTAGCAGCCGAGGGTCACACGCTAGTGGCTGGCCCAGCTTCAGAGCCTTTCCGATGCCCAGCCCCCAACAGCTTCCCTCCTCATCTCAGCCCAGACGGGCAGCTGCCTCTCTCCCCTAAGTCACAGTAACAACCCCGCTGCCTGTATCCTATGCAGCAGGTACAGACGGAGGGCAGAGGGAGGACTGGGTCTAATGCGGAAAGAAGCCGATGCAGTGATGCGCTCACAACCAGGCAGGAACCTCACCGCAGGGGGTGTTGGGACAGAGTGACCATCTCCAGCTGGGCAGTCAGAGAAGGCTTCACAGGCAGGGACAGGCAAGTTGGGTCTTGAAGAACAGGCAGGACCCTGACCCAGGAGCACAGCGGGGGGTGGGGGGCGGGTGGAGGGGGCCTGTGCTTGTGAGCAGGGTGGCAGGACCAGCTGTAGGACCAGAGGAACTCTGGCCTGGGGGCGCTGGAGCCCCTGCTGGAGGCCCGAACACGGCAGGAGTTGTGTTCTGTGGGCGCTGGTGGGGGCAGGGAGGGAAGGAATGGTCTCGAACAGAGGACCAGAGCTGCCCTCCGCGTGTTCAGGGAGCCCTGGGGCCCCTCTGGTGCTCTGCCCGCTGGCTGCCCCCTCCTCCACTCCCGGCCACAGGCCCAGAGACCGGCCTCCTCTTCCGCCAGCCCCTGTCACTGTTTCCAGGAGCTCCACCCCCCAGGTCGGCTTCGGAGGGACACAGTCTCCCAGCCCCCTCATTTCCTTGATGCCTCTAGGGTGCCTTTTCGGTCCAAGGCATTTTCCGCTGATCCCTGGGGGAACCCTTGGTGACTGCAGTGTGAGGTTACACGGGTGTCGGGACTCGGGGGCAGACGCCACTGGTTCCCAGAGCCGGCCTGCCTGCTGAGACATCACAGAAGCCTCTTTGGACTTCGTGCTGCACTTTAACTCCTGTTGCTACAGCTTGCCAACCTCCCTGTCCCTTCTGGTCTCCTGGCCTCACAACCAGGAGAAGCCCCCTGAGGGACGGCGCCTCCCAGCACAGAAGGCCTCCCAGGCAGAACAAACAGGGCCGTCTGCACCTCTGGGGGCGGCCAGATAGGTGGCGCCTTCTCCCAGGGCCCTCCTTGGGGAGGGATGGGTTGGCTTAAGCAGCAGCCCTGCGAATGCGGAAGGAGGCTCCTGTCTAGATAAAGGGTAGTGAGAGGGTGGCCAGGATAACGGTGAGAAAGGACAGAACCAGAACAATGGAGGAGAAGCAAAGTAAAGGGAGTCCCAGTGCCAGCCGGGGATGTGCGTGATCTAATTTCATCCCCTCAACGATACGCGTTACAAAGAGAGAGGCGGAGCTCAGTCTAGGTAAAGACCTCACCCCAGCTCGGCCAGACGACAAGGCCCTTCACAGGCAGGACCCCCTTCTCCACCACCTGTTTCCTTACCCTACACATGGCTCAGGGGTCTTTGGAATACGCGTTCATTCCGATAGCACACTCCCTCTGCTCGGAGCTCACAGTTGACCCTCATGTGGAGTCCAAGCTCTGGAATCATGAATGGCGTCATGGTCTCCTAATGAAGTACCCACCCGCCCCTGCCCCCGCTCTTCCGCTGTGCTGTCTGCACCCACAAACAGCTTGATTGCTCTTTCACATTCCCCAGTCTCCCGTGCCCTGGCCTCTCCCACCTAGTCCAGGTCTTGCCCCTCGTCTGCTATGCCCTTGTCCTCCTCTAACATTGCAGCTTCCGGAAAGCCCTTCCTGATGAACCCCACTCAGCTGGGTGACTGATTGGATGGGGGGAGATGGAGAGGAAGAGCGTAGACTGCGCTGCCTGTTCACCAGCCACCTGTAGCTGCTTAAATTTAACTTGTTGAAATTAAAAATTGGGTCCCTGGGCTTCCCTGGTGGCGCAGTGGTTGAGTCCGCCTGCCGTTGCAGGGGACGCGGGTTTGTGCCCCGTCCGGGAAGATCCCACATGCCGCAGAGTGGCTGGGCCCGTGAGCCATGGCCGCTGAGCCTGCGCGTCGTCCGGAGCCTGTGCTCTGCAACGGGAGAGGCCACAGCGGTGAGAGGCCCACGTACCGCAAAAAAAAAAAAAAAAAAAAAAAAAATGGGTTCCTCAGTTGCATCAGCCACATTTGAAGTGCTCAGCAGCACATGGAGTTAAAGGCAGATGTGGAAGGTTTCTGTCCTCCCAGAAAGTTCTGTTGGACAGTGCTGGTCCGGAAAGACTCCTGGGTTAGGAGTCCCCTCAGCTAAGAAGAACCAGGAGCAGGCTTGGGAGGGGACGGGGAGGTTCAGTTTGGGACACTGAGTTTAAGGGTCTATAGGATCTTCACGTGCAAACGTCCAGTAGGAAATTAGGGGTTCGCATCCTCGTCTACCCCAATCTCCCCTAAACAGGTTCGAAATTCAAGTGAGATCCTCTCCTTGGGAATTGCAAAGGCCTTACTAAAATCCAATTCTAAACCTCCCTAGGAAACCTCTAGAAGGCAGCTCTGTTGAAATGGGACTCAGGGTAGATGCTGTGTGTGTCTGTAGGGTCTGTGTCTGGCTAGGGGTGGCTTGGGAAGGGAGAAGGTGGTGATGAAAAGCAATGATAGGGCTGTGTTGGCTGGAGCTGGCCTGAAATTGTGACCTCAGTTATCTCTTGGAGGAAGGGAGTAGAGAAAGCAGGGGTCTGAGGATCTCTGCTTAGACCCTGGGATCATCAGAGTTGAAATGAATCCTAGGCATGGTCCCATGTGCATCTCCATGGGACCTCTGCCATTTACAGGACCACAGGTGCAAGAAAGAAAAAATCATTTACTTTTTCTAACTGCATTCTTCAAAGTCTTCCCTCAAACTCTTCCCACCAGGATAAGCCAGACACCATTGTCCTTCCGTGGTTCACTCCTGACATTCGCACGAGTTGTTCCGAGCTCGCCTGGCTTTGAACAGGCAGCCCCACGCCCCTTCTCTGGCTCGTGCAGAATCCTCGCCTTGGAGCTAGACTCAGACCTCAGGGTGTGAGGAGAAGCAACCAGCGCTGTGCCCTCTGCCTTTCCTTTTCCTGCGCCAGCCGTTCTAGGACAGACAGAACTCCCAGGGGCACGTTTAACTACAAGTTTTGCCCGAGGCTTAGTCTCAGCGAGAAAGAGAATGGCCCAGGCAGCTAGCAGGGAGCAGGGACATGAAGCAGTCCTCTGAGTGAGCCTTGCCCCGGCCCTCAGGAGTCTCCACTCATCCAACCAGGAGGGGAAAAGACCACCACCCAGGCTGCCGGCTGGTGACTGTCTTCATGGCGATGCTAAGGGCCCAGCAAGAAACCACGGGACGCCCCCTGGTGGTGGCCCTCAGCCCTGGCTGCTCTCCAGCTGATACCAGGATCCTGCCCTGGGGATTCTGGTTTAACTGGTCAAGGGGAGGGCCGGGTACTTTAAAAACCCTGCCGCACCTCACCCAGGAGATCCTGATGTGCAGGCCTGATTTACAGCCTTTGTTCTAGGGCACAACCCCATTCAAAGCTGCTCTCAGGACTCTCTGTGGGGGCTGTAGTCTGTGGCTTGGTGAAGTGTCCATGAGGCTGGTACCACAGCCCAGAGACCACAGGATGGGAGACCTGTGCCGCCAGCTCTGCTAGAACGGACTCGCACTCAGCATGTCCGTGGGGCGACAGGTGTCTTCTGCTCCGCCTCTCTTACCCCACGCCCACGTGACGCTGGTGACTGGTGGCCCCACACTCAGCCCATGAGGGTGACACTCAAAGGCAAGCCTGCGGGTTGGCTGGGGTTGGAGCTGGGCAGTGGCTGGGGCAGAAGATTCCTCTTCTCTGACAATTACACAATATCCTTGAGTTGGAGGGGCTGCTCCAGCAGTGTGAAGAGGGAGAGAGGAGACGTAGAGGACCCCTAGGGCACCTGCCCTGCTCCCACCTGCAGTCCCGCCCTGTCCCCTCCCAACGGTGGGCCAGCCCCGGCACAGCCAGAGAGGAGGGAGAAGCTGCTGGCCGCTGAGCCCAGGACTGGTCACACAAGGCTAGTCTGAGCAATCCCAGGCCTGCCGCAACCTGCCCTGCAACTCGCAGACCAGGCCAGGCCAGCTGATGGGAGCAGGACAGAGCTCCCTGAGCCGTTGCCGAGGAGGAAGTCCCTGCCCGGCAAGCTCCACACCAAGCCCAGACACCTCCCCTCCAGGTGACGTCACCACCGCCCACCTCCCCACATCCGCCCCCGCCTCCTCCCCAGCGGGAACTCACGCACGATCATATACACACCGCACCGCACACGCGCACGCGCACGCGCACACGCCAGACCAGCCCCCACAGCCGGCCTGCGCCACGGGTCAGTCCACCTCTGAGGCGGGGACTCAGGTCCACAGCTTTATGATGGTCAGATTTGAAACCGGCCACATAACTGGACACAGCCAAGGGTGAGGGGTGAGGCAGGGGGACCAGGGACCAAGCGTCCCATGTAGGATCACTCGTGGGCGGTTGGAGCAGACCCTTCCTTCCCCGCAGGAGATTGTACGGCAGACCTGGGCCCTGGGACCAGAGCCGCCAGGAAGGTGGTCGGTGCAGCAACAGGCTCCTGGCTGGGGCTTTCAACTGGAAGTGGAAAATCCCTCCGAACTTTCAGCTCCTGCCCTTGCACAGAGCACGGGTGTCTGGTTGTCCTGACCGCGCCCGGAGAAAGGGGCCAAGTCACACAGACGTGAGCTGGGAGGGAACACTTCCCTCTCCTCTGTGCCTCCCTCCTTCTTCAGAGAGAGTTCTAGGATGCAAGGGCCCCTGTGGACTCAGGGGCAAGGGGTTAAAGGTGGCAGGAACCTTGGGAATAAAGAGGGAACTCACTTTGGGGGCTTGAGTCCAGGTACAGGAGGAAGAGGCTGAGAGTTGGCTAGAGACACACGTGGAGGAAGGGCTGAAAGGAGATCTCTGAGCCGGGGGCCCCTTCCCCAGCTACAACCTCAGTGTTCCTCTCCCCATCCCTCCACCACCCAGGGGACCAGGTTCCCGTCTCCTCTCAAGGTGTAAGGGGCAGCTGGCAAGGACAGGGAAGGGGCCCTGCCAGAAACCCAGCGTCACTTGCACCAACCTCTCTTCCTTACAGGTAAGGAGACTGCAGGTGGTCTAAACTTCCGTCTGGGCTCCAGGCTCAGCCCCGGCCAGAATGGCCAGTGAGGGCTCCTTGCCCTCGAGGAAGGCGACAGTGCCCTGCTTTTAGCTCCAGAGGGCCAGCTGCAGGGGTGTGCAGCCTACCCCGTCCTGGGTGTCCAGCTGGGCACCGGCCTTGACCAGCACCCTGAGGATGGCCATGTTGCCCTTGAGGGCGGCCAGGTGGGCAGGCGTCCAGCCCACCTTGTTGCGGGCGTGGACGTCTGCATGGTGCTCCAGGAGGTTGATGACGCTCAGGAAGGCCCCCCTCTGGACCGCCAGGTGGAGGGGCGTCCAGCCTGACTGCTCGGGAGCATTGGGGTCAGCCCCACACTGCAGCAGTGCGGACACCACCACCTCTGCCCCATGACGGGCGGCCAGGTGCAGGGGGGTCCAGTTCATGCCTCCGGGAGCCCCCACGTCTGCGTGGCTCTCAGCCAGCAGGTGGATGATCTCCAGGTGGCCCTTGTAGGCTGCTAGATGCAGGGGCGTCCAGCCCTGGTGGGTCGGCAGCTCGAGGCTGGCGCCGTACCTGAGCAGCATCTTGCCAACAAGGTGCTTGCCCCTGGCAGTGGCGATGTGCAGTGGGCTGTAGCCTCTCTGGTCAAGGGCATCAGCGGCCGCCCCACTCTTTAATAGGTGTTGGATGGCCCTCACTTTGCCTCGCTCCACCGCCAGGTGCAGCGGTGTCCTCAGGTTTCTCTGCCGAGCATCCAGCTTGGCCCCCTGCCCTGTTAGTAGCTTGACCAGGCTGACATGGCCAAAGTAGGCGGCCACGTGGAGAGGGGTCTTGCCCTCAGCCTCCTGCAGGTTGGGGTCAGCCTGACGGGAGACCAGAAGCCGTGCCACATTCTCAAAGTTGTTCTGTACAGCCAGGTGGAGCGGGGTCCACCCCCCGTGCTCCTGGGCATCCACACGGGCCCCGTGGTCCAGGAGGAGGCGGGCAGTGCGGTCGTCCCCATTCTGGGCTGCGAAGTGCAGCGGGGCCCAGCCGTCCTCGTCCACCAGGTTGGCGTCGGCACCGTGCTTCAGGAGCAGGGCACAGAGGTCGGGGTGCTGGTCCTGGGTGGCGACGAGGAGGGGAGTGTAGCCGCAGGCCGTCTGGCAGTCCACGTCAACCTCCTGGGCCAGCAGAAGCCTCACCCGCTCCAGGCGGCCCTGAGCCACCAGGAAGTGGAGGGCAGTGACCTTGTTCTCACAGATGCGCAGCTGCTCATCGCGCAGGACCAGGCTCTCGCCGTCTGAGAGAGTCAGGACCCGTTTCAAGTAGTCTCCTGAGTCTGCTGGGAGGAAGGTGAGATTGAGAAGAGGACCTCTGACCTGTCCAGAGGTCATCTCGGCCATCCCCCCGCCTCCTGGAAGTACCAGCCAGGAACAAAGACATAGGAGTGAGGGCAATGTCTTTCCCGGCATCCCGGATCTCTATGCAGGCTCCACTGCCCTAGAGAACTGACTCTGGCAGCTCTTCCCGTAAGGATGAGGCAGAAAGAGGCCGGGGTGCAAATCCTGACTCTACCTCTTGGCATCACGTGTTCTCTGCCTCTTTGAGTTTCCAGCTCCTGATCCGTAAGGGGACACGAACAATGCCCAACCTCATGCTACCACTGGGAGGACAAATCATATCATGTAGGTAAGAACTCCCCCAGCAGTGCTTGGCACAAAGTAAATAAATGCAAATTGGAGATAAATTTGCAGCTGAGCTCCGAGATCTGAACTCCTCCTGAGCCATTAAGGACCCACTTCCTCCTGCTCTACCCAGTGGTGTATTAGACTTAAAAGCAACAATTTCCAAAACAAAAAAAACAAACAAATGAAAATCACTGCTCAGCCCAAACCCCCAGAGATTCTGATTAAATTATTCTAGGGTGGCTCAGGCATCGTACACTTTTTCATTCCCCAAATAATTCTAATATGCAACCGGAGTTGAAAACCAGTGCTCCTCCCCGGCCAGGAAGGGAGGAGTCCGGCCTCAAAAGGACACAGACTTGAAGGGGAAGCAGAGCCAGGCCCCCGGGGGCATGTGCATTTCTGGAGCACAGGGCCGGGTGCCAGGAAAGGGAACCCAGACTCCTGATTTGTGACAGGCCTTGGGGGGAAGCGGGGACAGGATATGGTTTGAGTCCACTTTCTCCTCCGCTGTGGGTTCTCTGGTTCCAGCTGCACACTCTGGACTCACCACTGTCTGTTAGCTCCTGGCTGATCTCCTCACTGACCTGGGGAGGGAGAACCAGAAGACAGGGGGCGGATCAGAGGATCAGGGCAGTTCTGGCCTATGCCGGCCTCCACTCCTCCCTTCACCTGTCAGGACTCACATTCCACCCTGTCCTAGGAGACCCCCTCCTCTCTCATCCCTGCCACCAGCTGTGTCTAGGGGAAACCCCCGAGCAGAGGCGGCCCTGCCAGGAAGAGGTGGCCCAGGGCCTTGACTTCCCCTTGGGCCACAGGGAGGGCAGGGCGGCCCTGTGGGTTCAGCCTAGAGCCCCACGGAAGCACACAGCTGGTTCCCAGGTGAGGGAAAGGACAGCAGAGCCAGGATGACGCTGACCCATAGCGGGTGAGAGCCTGGGAGAGCCGAGGTCTCCCTCTGCAGGACAGGCTCTGTTTAATGTCACGCATGTGAGGGATGGCACGTTCTTCTCAGAGGCTCTGAGCCACGGCTACCACCAGCCCTTAGAGCATCTTCGAGCAACTTAAGAAAAGGTGTCCCCGAGTGGCTGCCCGGCTTGGCCAGCAGAGCGTGCACTGGCTCCGGTCCCCACCTGCCCCTCAGCCAGGCAGCCTCACGAGGAGGGACCTGTGCGTGTATCCTCAGCGCCTGCCGGAGACCAGGCCCGCCCCACACGCACTCACCTCCCGGGGCCGGCGCAGACACGCTGTGCAGGACACCTTCCTGGCCAGGGCCTCGCTCTCTGGGTCAGCCACAGGACTCTGGAGCAGGGACAGCAGCGTGTCTGTCTCCACTGTGATGTCTGCTCCAAAAAAAGCAAAAGAAAGTGACAGGCTGGGCTGCAGTTCTTCCCCATTTTAAATACCCTAATATGTCCCACGTCCCCCCTCCCAAAACCCATCCCTGGGCTCAGGGGCATCCACACATGCGCACCAGAAGGCCGGCAAGCTAGGGTCCTGCCTTGGCTCAGTGGGGCCACGTTTGGCAAGTCCCTGGCCCTTTTGGAGGGTCAGACCGGTTCCATAAAGCATTGCTAAGATGCTCACGCTTACACACGTGCATACGTTTGCATAGTTCCTAAAGGAGTGGATGACCGCAAGACCCATCCCGCCTGTGATCTCATGGTCTGGGAACATTTTACCAATGAGGACGCTGCAGCCTGAGAGGACGCAGGCTAACTGGAGCCTCAGAAGCAACAGAGCCGGGCCCAGATGCCTTCCAGCAATGAAGGTTTTCTATTCTACCTCCCATAAGGTTACACATTAACCCAAAGAGACCAGACCGCAGTCCTCAGCTGCCACCGGCCCTCTGCCATCCACACCCCCCACCCTCCCACCCCCTGCCAACACCGCACTGTGGTACAGAGTCTGCCCTAGTGCCACGCAGGGCCCTCCCTGCAGAGCTCTCAGGAGTGGCCCGGGGCTTCAACCACCGCTCCTGGCCCGTGGGCCCCCCCCAGCCCCACCCATCTCCCTCATCCCTGTGTACATCAGGCTGATGAGAACCTGGAAAGCAGGGCCTCTTCTTGGGGTCCTGGTCCCAACAGCGCCTCATCAGGTCCACCATATGCTGGGCCTCCGCTGGCCACTCATCAGAGACAGGCTGCAGGGAGGGCCGCAGGCCTGCGGCCACTCGCACCATAATGGTCATCATGTTGAAGCCTGTGAGAGGGGGCCCAGGCTATGCGGGTACTGAGGCAGGGCCAGAGGGGATGGGCAGGGGATGGGGGCTCTGAGGATCCTGACAGGGTGGTGCACACAGCAGGGGCCCCATACATGCACAGTAAGTTAATAACTAGATTGCAGGCTGACTTGAGGCTCCGATTGGAGCAGCTGGGTCTCTGGTCCAGCTCCAACCCCTCCCAGGCCGAGACCGGCCATGGCCCCTCACTGCGGGCTCTTGCTGTCCAAAGATGGCAGGACTGACCAGCAGGCCTAGTTACAGGCTCTGATTTTGAACTTTGCTGGATTATCCAAATTACCTGACAATCTATTTGCCGGACACCTGGGTGGCAGGGTTGGGGGTGAGAGAAACAGGAAAGAGCACTTTGAAGCAAAGGAACTAGAGGCAGAGAGTATGGCCTGGGCTGAGGGTTGCCCTTTCTTTCACCGTCATGTGAGCTCTAGAAAGTAGGGGGAGGAAGGAAGGAGGGTGAGAGGACGGGAACCCTTAAAGAGCAACACAGTCCCCAAGAAAAACCTGCCGCCTGCCCCTGCCCCCACGAACCCCCAGCCTCCCAGTCCCTTCCGGGACCCCATCTGACAGTGCCCCTGTCGCGTGCTACCTGAATACGGTTTCTTCTGAGTGAGGATCTCCCAGATGACAATCCCGAAGCTGCAGATGGGGGAAAGCGCCCCCTGAGTGGCGTCTCGGACATCCAGCAGGGGGGCCCCATGGACCACAAAAACCTAGGCAATGCCTCTCCAGCCAGAATCCCCCCGCATCCCTCCTCCTCCCACGTGGGCAGGGAGGGGCCAGGCCTCATCCTTGTCCTGCCCTTTGGGTCTTGGGGTCCAGGCAGGGCGTTGACCACAAGCTACGTCCTGGGTATGTGGCCTGGAGCCCAGCCTCCCTCTCACCTGTACACATCGTATTTGGGACCTGGACCCTTGTTGCTCTCCGGGAACATCTCAGGGGGGATGTAGCTGAGGGTGCCCTGCAGAGCTGACCTCTTGATGTACTGCATCCAGGCCGACTGTTCCATCCACTTGGACAGGCCGAAGTCTGACACCTGGGAGGAAGCCCGGATGGGGATGGGGGGAAATACAGTCTTGCCTCTAGAAAACTGCCTGAGTTTCTCATCCCTCCCACTATCTTCACTGCCACTGTAGTGTAGCCGCTGAGACCATAAGCTCTCTCCCAGCACTGCCATGTACCACAGGGTGACCTTGAACAAGTAACTTATTTTCTCAGAAACTCCATTTCCTCATCTATAAAAGGGAAACAAGATAAGTACTTAACTCACAGTGCTATCATGAGGATTAAATAAGGAAATATACAAAAGGCACTTAGAACAGTGCCCGGCACATGGTAAGTACTTGGAAGGTGTGGCCATTACCCCAAGGGACTGTGGATAAAGTGGCGTCTTCGGTGAGCTTCTGTTCATCCAACTTTCACGGGCCCTGAAGCATTGACACCATGTATGTTTATCTCTGACGTTGCTTCCATCCATTGATTCATTCATACATCAATAAACTGACAATTCAGAGTGCCAACCAGGCTGGATACTGAGGGTCAGGCAGCAGATAAGAATGATGAAAGCCTCGCGCCCATTACTCTCCTAAGTGGTTATTCAAATAGGGGGTATAGTCGCTAATGAAATAGTTTCACAAATGACTATATACTTACAATTGGGGTTAGCAGTATAAAAAGAGAGGTACGGTAAGGGTATATAACAGGGGCCCACGGGGGTGGATCAGGGAAAACCTCCCTGAGGAGGTGCTGTTTAAGCTGAGACCTGAAAGATGTGTAGGCCTTTACTGGATAAAGAGGGAGTGGGGGAACACTGCTCCTGGCAGTGGAAACAGCATGTGCAAAGGTCCTGGGGCAGAAATGAAAGCGGGGCGTGTTTTAGGACCTGAAAAAATGGCCATCATGACCTTTCTTAAGAACATCTCATGTACACACATTCTCACTTGAAGCAAGGAATGGGATAGAGATTATTCTACCCACATTAGAAATGGAAGACTGGCATTCAAAGAGGGGTTTTGCAAACGTCCTGATACCCAGTTTCATGCACCAAATTTCATTGTGCATCTATCTGTTTTAGGTGTGATCCCTGCCTTCAGCATTTATCCATAAAGGGAGCTGCTTAAAACTCTTGACAGGGGACTCCCCTGGTGGTCCAGTGGCTAAGACTCCACACTTCCAATGCGGGGAGCCCGGGTTCGATCCCTGGTCAGGGAACTAGATCCCACATGCATGCCGCAACTAAAAAGCTCCTGCATGCCGCAACTAAAGATCCCGTATGCTGCAACTAAAGGTCCCATATGCCGCAACGAAGACCTGGTGCAGCCAAATAAATAAATATTAAAAACAACAAGAACAACCACAAAAACTCTTGACAGGCAGTAAATAATCCTGTTCATCTGGAGAAGGCTCTGGAGTGAAAGGGGGCAGAGGGGTTCACTAGGGTCCTTACCTTGACATGCATGTGGCTGTCCAGGAGGATGTTGCCTGGCTTGAGGTCCAGGTGGAGAAGTGGTGGGTTCATGCTGTGGAGGAAGTTCATGGCCAAGCCGGTCTCATGGATGATGCGGAACTTGAGCTGCCAGCAGAGGCTGTGAGTGGGCAGCATCTTCTCCAGGGAGCCGTTGGCCATGAACTCCATCACAACACCCAGGGGCTGCTCGCATACCCCGTAGATGGACACGATGTACTGAAACTTGATCTTCTCCATCTTGGTTGCTTCTTCAATGAGGCAATTCACGTCAGAGCTATGGAGGGACAGGAGCGAGAGACGGAAGGAGCTGACCCTTTAATTACAAGAGCAACTAGCAGGACACACAAACTAGACTTGATACCAGGCTGTGCAGACCCAGAGATGCCTTGGGAGCTTGCAAGGTAATGGAGGGGGAAAGAGAGACACGAGATGATGCCCAGTGGATGCACAGATTAGGGCCCAGATGCAACAAGACAGGAAGTAAAGGGGTCTGCAAATGCAGGAGCCAGCCCATTCTACAGACGTGGCCACAAAAAGCCTGCCATTTATTCTGGCCACTTCTATATGTCTACCTCCCCTAGGAGATCGCAAGCCTGTGGAGGACCAAAATTATGCCTCCTGCTTCTCTCTTAAAATATGATTTATTGAGGAACCACCTCACAATGGTCAGAATGGCCATCGTTAAAAAGGCTACAAATAACAAATCCTGGAGAGGATGTGGAAAAAAGGGAACACTCCTACACTTTTGGTGGGAATGTAAATTGGTGCAGCCACTATGGAAAACAGAAAACTAAACATAGAGCTACCGTGTGATCCAGCAATCCCACTCCTCGGCATATATCCAGACAAAACTGTAACTCAAAAAGATACATGTACCCCTATGTTCATAGCAGCACTATTCACAATAGCCAAGACATGGAAACAACCTAAATGCCCATCGACAGATGAGTGGATAAAGAAGATATGGAACATATATGCAATGGAATACTACTCAGCCATAAAAAATGAAATAATGCCACATGTGTAGCAACATGGATACAACTAGAGATTATTATACTAAATGAAGTAAGTCAGAAAGAGAAAGACAAATACCATATGATATCATTTATATGTGGAATCTAAAATATGACACAAATGAACCTATCTATGAAACAGAATCAAGGACACAGAGAACAGACTGGCGATTGCCAAGGGGCAGGGAGTTGGGGGAGGGATGGAGTGGGAGGTGGGCTTAGCAGATGTAAGCTTTTATATAGAGAACAGATAAACAACAAGATCCTACTGTATAGCACAGAGAACTATATTCAATATCCTATGATAAACCATAATGGAAAGGAATATTAAAAAAATAATGTATATATATATGTATATATATATGTATAACTGAATCACTTTGCTGTACAGCAGAAATTAACACAACATTGTACATCAACTATATCTCAATAAAAAATATTGAAAAAATATATCATTTATTGACTTTTTGATGGTGAAAGTAATATATATACCTTGTAGAACATCTAGGGAATAGAAAAGAAAATTAGGGAATTCCCTGGCGGTCCAGTGGTTAGGACTCAGTGCTTTCACTGTGGGGCCTGCGTTCGATCCCTAGTCGGGGAACTAAGATCCTGCAAGCCTCATGGCACAGCCAAAAAGTAATAATAAAAATAGTAATAATAATTAAATCATCAGTAACCCAACCCTCTAGAGTTGGCCTCTGTTAATAATTTAGCGTATCCTTTTACAATACATTTCAAGGAACGTCTCTCCTTTTCTCCCTCCCTGTCACTCCTTTCTCCTCCACTCCCTCTTGCCATCACATAGCGTGGGCTGTTCTGCGATCTGCTTTTCCCTGTTGGTGTAGCGGAGCACTTCCTGCATCGTTATTCTCTCAAAGCAAGCGCGGTAATGGCTGCATGGGATTCCATTTTGGAGATGAAGTATAAGTTTTCATCTTGGTACTCCCCACAGCACATGGCCACGTACAGCACAAGGCATCTTTGTTGAACTGAACAGAAGTCAATACTTAAAGGAAAGCCTTACAAAATAAGCATTTGCAAACTTTTCACTCTTTTCACTGTACGTGCCACAAAACAGCAAATATGCAAATTGTTATAAATTGTTCTGGGATTGCGGGGATGAAGATTAAGGAGAAATGACATCTTTAAAAAGCAGAGTATTTGCAAAGCTGCACTGGCACTGCAGTCAGAGGCTGCTGGAAATGTGCTCACAGGGCCTCCCTGGGAAACCAGCCAGAGACTCGTCTCCTCCAGGGAAAAGCACCTGCTCTCCCTCGCATCTGGACAGGTTGACTAGTCCTGGTTTCTGCCGTTCTTGTCTTTACTGCTCTACTGTTCAAGGACTCTCCCCTCAAACCTCTGCAATATTTTTTCTTTTATCTGTCTCCTCTTGTACTTTTGAAGTCACAAGAACTGAGAAGACACCTGTCATGAAGTGGAAAAAGCAAGGGATCTGGGATCGCGTTGCCCTGCTTTCGAATCCCAATTTCACCTTATTCTCTGTATGAACTTGAACAAGCAAACTCTCTGGGCCTCAGTTTCTTAACTGTAAAATGGGAACAACAGTAACTTGCACAACTCCCCTGGACACCCCGACTTCTTGAAAGTGTTTGCTATACCTGTTGTCTTTCTCTTTTCTTCATCTCCCCCCATCCCCTTTCATCTGGTTTCTGGTCTTAATACCTCACTGACAGGCTGTTGCTAGTCACCGATGACCCCCATGTTGCTGGAGCCTACAAGCAATTTTCTCGTTCTCAGTGTAGGGTCAGTGCCTACTTTGCGGGCTCCTATTGTGTGACCTGATCATTAGGCCCAGTCCCAGGCCCTCTTCTTTCCTCTTCTTATTCCGTACTCTGTCTCTAGGCAATCTCAGCATCTCCAACTGGGTATTCGACACTTTACGTGTCTAAAGCTGAACTCTTGATTCTCCCCTCAAACCCGCTCCTCCCTCAGCCTTCTCCATCTCAGTGAACGGGGCCTCCATCCCTCTAGCCCTCAAAGATCTTGCTTATCCTGGACTCCTCTCTTCCTCTCCTTCCCACAAGCTGCCCCTCAGCACATTCCGTCAGCTCTACCTTCAAAATATAGCAAGAATCTGACCACTGGTGACCACCTCTATCCATTGGCATCTTGGCCCAAGCCTCCTAACTGGTGCCTTTGCTTCTCTCTCTTCCCCTCCACCAGCAGCCAGAGTGGTACTTTTAAAATGTCAGTCAGAGCATGTCACTGCTCTGCTCAGGACTGTCCAGTGGCTCTCTTCTCATGCAGAATAAAAGTTAAAGTTCTTACAATGGCTTACAAAGCCCTCTATGACCTGCCCCACCATGTCAAGCTTGTTCCCTCCTCAGGACCTTTTGCATTTGCTCGTCCCTCTGCCTAGAACACTAAGAGAGCCTGAGAGAGCCACATGGTTTGCTCTTTCTTTGCTTCAAATCTCTATTCTCAAATAGTACTTAATTAGGAAGGATTTCAAGCCTATAGAAAATAGCAACCCTGCTCCATCAATCCTTATCCCCCCAGAAGAGAATGAAGGAGGAGAAGATGCCCACAGGAAGAGGAGAAAAACAGTGAGAAGGCAGAGTCTGATGGTGAACAGGAAGATGCAGAAGGGGAAGGGGATGAAGTGAAGGGAGGGGAGAATCTGGATGTGACGGAGAAGGTGATAAATGAAGAAAATGAGGAGGATGAAGGGGAGGAAGAAACTAGGAAAGCTGAAGGAAAGACTCCAAACAACCTGCACAAAAACCCTACCTTGCTTTATCTGTTCTTGAGTTCCGTATTGGCTGGACTGCTCAAATGGAGTTGGTAGCTTTTCTTTTAAGGTAGCTGTGATACAAACCCTAGGACACCCACCCACGCAAAGAACCAAAGAAGAGTTCCTGTGACATTCTGCCTTCACCCATTTAGTCCCTCTCGGAAATCTACCACCAAGCATTATAACAAATTTATAGGTGACGACAAAATTATAAGCATTGTCAGAGTTTCGTGTAAGGCCCTTGTCGTAGGGTGGAGAGCTGCGATTGGTAAGTCAGCCATGTGTGGCTACCACTTACACTGAGATTGTAACAGCATTTTTCCTTTCTGTGCAACAAAGAAGCTTGGTAAATAAAATCTTAACATTTTGGGCAAAAAAGCCCACAAATTACTATTTATTGGAAGATCAAAATTTTTTTTTGGAAGATCAGACTACTCAACTCTCCTTAGGTATTTTAATCAAAGAAAATGTCAGGTGGTTTGTAAGGGATATAGATAAAAATATTTGTTTGTTTGTTAGTTTTCTGTCTTCCTTCATTAGATTATAAACTCCACCAGGGCAGAGACTTTGTTTTGTTCACTTAGTGCTTAGAATGAGTGAATGTCATCTACGTCCTAGCTTCAAATACACCTATAACAAATGATTCACAAATTTTAATACTGTTAGCTCACAGCTTTACTCTGGAGTCTACCTGACAGTTCTTCTTGGTTGTTTAAAGGCACCTTAAACTCAACATGGAAAGCTTTCCTCTCTTCACCCACTTAACTCAGACTCATCTTTCATATTTCAGCTCAAGTGTATCTTCCTCAGAGAAGCCTTTTCTGATCTCAAACTCCAACAATAAGCCTTCATGGAACCACAACTCTCTCCTTTCTTACACCTCTCACAGCAGCACGCTTACATTTGCACGTGGGGTTATCTGATTAATGTCTCTTCTCCCCTATCTGCAAGCTCCAGGAGAATATTTAGAGGGTTATATCTGTGGCATTCATCATTATATCTCAGGGTCCAGCACAGAGCCTGGCACATAGTAGGTGAGCAACAAACATTCATCAGGAGGACAAATGAATGAGATGATGGAAGGAGGATTCAGTGAAGTCATACTCATGAAACTCCTCGTATAGCACTCCACACGTGGCAGGCATTGATTACCGTAAATCCCTTAGCCCTTTCCACCCAAGGATTCCTGGAATTGGGAAGGGAATTGAGATGGGAGTTACTGTCAATGTCTCATGAGTAGTCTTGTCAATGCTTCAAAGGCTGTAAATGATTTGAATAGATCCTAGAATAACCTGACTCTACTCCCAAGCCAGGATGTTGAGGGAGGAAGGTGGGTGAGTCTGGGGCTATCTCACTTTGCCCTTATTCATTAAGCAGGTGGGCGTCTGGGAGTGAGAGAAGGGACTTGGGTGTGTGGGACCGGAGGCTGTGTCTTGGGAGCTTGCCTAGTGACCACAGAGAATGACCAGGAAAGATGCCAATAGGAGTTGCTCCCTGCACCCCCAAGGCGCTCTAGGTGATGTCCCAGGAGGCTTGGGAGGAGGACATGGTTATCATCTCACACTTCACATCCCAGAGTCTCCATGGCTGCACGAGGGGCGAGGGCACAGCCAGTACCAGCAAAGATGGGTTGAAGCAATGGGAAGGCAGAGATGGGTGGAAGCAATGGGAAAGAGGTAGTAAGAGGGAAAAGGAGGCCTGCCAGGGAGTGGTCATAGTACGTATAATGGGACCTGGGAGAAGCCAGAGACAAAAACAAGGACGGAGACAGCAGCATTCCAGGATTGACCTGCTGGCAGTGCCGGTGTGAGGGCTGGACAGGCTCTCAGGCCAGCAGGCTGGGCAGCCTCCACCACCACCCCCTGCAAGCCCCCATCAGCCTGCACGGGCTGGGCTGGGACCACACCAGACAAGAGTTGCCCCTGGTGTGGAACCTGTGATTCCCCCCAGGTCACTGAGCATCACTGAGCCGAGTGCCACAGGCTCTGAGCAAGCCCGGCCCTGCCTGCGCTGCGAGTTAGGGGGTGGGTAGGAGGGTGGCAGAGGGTCATCCAGAGCAGTCATCACCAAGCCGACACCTGGAAGGAAGGTGAGGCTGGAAAGAAGCAGGCGGGACCAGTTTGGGAGGTTGAATGGAACGAAGGCGTATTTGGAGGGTAGTTCCTGCTCACCTCTGACCTCTGTGGATTTCACACATAGGTTTGATTCCACAAACAGAGCCAAGTTTATTTCAGAGCCAGAAACAGACAGGGCTGTGCCTGGGGAGCTCAGGCCACAGGACAGAGTTTAGAAAAGTGGAGAGAACAGTCCTCAGCCTCAACCCGGCCGCCCCTCCCTCGGGAGCTCCCCGGGCCTCGGGTTTTCCTCCGCAAAAGGAGGGGGTAGGCAGGCGGGTACCTGATGGTGTCAGGCTGGAGGCAGCGGGAGCACTTGATGGCGTACTCGGTCCGCCAGCGCTTGTGCCGCGCCTGGAACACCTGGCTGAAGCCGCCGCTCGCCACTGGGCGCCAGGTGCCCTCGAAGTCGTCGCGGGTGAAGACGGGGAGGCCGCCCAGCCGCTGCTCCACGCCCGCGGCCATGGGGTCGGCACGGCCCGGGCCCTCCAAGCCCCGCGCGCTCCCGGCCGGCCGGGCTGCACCCTCCGCTTCCTGCGAGGCAGGTTCCAGGAGGGTGGGGTTGCCAGCGGGGAGGAACTGGTTCAGCCCTGCGAGGGCGGGGAAAGCCAGCCTGAGCCCTGAGGCCGCGGGCAGCGATGGGGGCGCGGACCGGAAAGAGGGTTCGTCTCTGCGCAGCACCCCAAAAGACTCTGCCCCGCCCCAGTATCCTTCCTCAGTCTCGGCCTGAGTAGGTGCTGGGTAGGTGCTGGGAGTGGAAGGTGTCCTGAAATTAGAAACAGGAGTCTGGCCGGAGCAGTTGGCCCCCTTTGATTTGGACCTAACTCTACGCGGAAGTAGATTCATTTATTCATTCAACTTGTAAGTCCTGAGGCTTTATAAAAGGTGCGGGGCCCTGCCAGGGGTCTCCATTGTAGAGCTGGGGGCCTGGAACCCACGCCTCCACAGCAAGTCTGGAGTAAAACGTTGTAACGCGGATTCTCTGGTCTGGATCAGCTGGCTTGGCTGACTTAGCGCTTCCTTTGTTGTTGACGGCTTTTTTGTTTCTTTGCCAGTCAGTCTCTGCATGCAGAAGGTCACCAAGAGGGGTCAGCAGGACCCATGGGGTGAGAGGCGGGAGCTCCCCTTCTCGGCACTGCTTTTGGCCCCGACCTGAGAGGGATGAGTGCTGGGTCTGGGGTTGACCATGGGGGAAGTGAACTCCTTAGCCCAGTTACTGGGGTGGCTTGTTGCCAGGGGCCAGAGATGAGGCTCAGGGAGCAGCTGGAGCATGACTGGGGCAGCCTGGGAGGAGACGAACACAGAGCAGGGTGGGGCTGTGGAGGAATCTGGTCAAGGGCTCAGTGCGGAGACTTGGCGCAGGAGGGGAGAAGATGCACCTGCAGAGGCAAACGTGGCTTCTGGACAGATGTGAAGCTGTCCTGGTGGGTAAAGTTAGCCAATGGCAGAGGGAAGGGAGGTGTCCTGCGGAAGCACATCTGGGTGGCCTCCCCTTCCTTTCTCCGAACTCCCTACTTCCTTCCTCTTTCCTGGCATCCACTGTGGGAGGTCTCTTGGTCCTTGTCTGGGGATACAGGTGAGGATACAGGAAAGCTTCCTGGTGCTGAACCTGGGCGGGGCGCGGGGTATCTCTGGGTTTTGGGTCCATGGACTTGCCCGCTCACCTGAGAGACCCCCCAGAACAGAGAAAATTATAAGTGCTTGAACAGGTGGCTTTCCCAGGGCCATTCCAGGGCAGGTGCTGCTAAAGGAACTGTCACAGAGCAGTGGAGGGTAGGTCACTTCTCACCTGCAGCTGGGCAGGTGAGCCAAAGTCCACAGGGAACCCCCAGGTGACCATCCTCAAGTTTGAGGAGCCTGCCTACCAGAGGAGGACATGCCTTGCCTTTGGCCCTAACCTGTAGAGCCCTATATCCTGACTCCTGCCAGACTCCTGGGGAGCAGCATGGCCATGATAGGTGAGCAGGGACCCCATGTGGGAGTTGGGGCACTTGCGCTTCCCATAACAATTTACCCGCCTTCCCCAGGATGAATTCTGGTGGGCAGAGTGAAAACTGAAGATTGGCCCGGAGACAGTGCCACTATTGAGCCTTAACTTTGTTCCAAGGTCAGTAGTTCCTTTACCTGCTGTACAAACTTTATAGATATGATCTTGTTTAAATCCACAACAACAGCATGAGGTTAATATCTCCCCATTTGTGAGGGATGGGGGGACCAGGCTTGAAGACAGTAAGTAGTGAATGGCCCACATAACTAGTAAGTGGGAGTTGAGATTCAAACCCAGGTCTGTTTGGTCCCTGTGGAAAGGGTTGGGCATAACAGGAGCCTTTAAAGGATATGGGGGAAAAGGAGGGAAGGGGGTCGTGCTCCCTGGAAGAGGGTGGAGGCGATGGAAACTGTTCCAGAGCAGGAGACATACCCCCAAAGACAATGTCAGAGGGAGGCCCTGGCTTGCTTTGGCTGGAGCAAGACAGGGCCCGACAGAACTTACTGCCCCTGGAGCAGCCCTGCCTACTCCCAACAAGTCTCAGACCCTCCCCCAGGGAAGCTTGGAAGATGACAGAGGATATTATTGTCAAGGAGATCAGGAGACCAAGGAGAATGCATCTCAGCTTCTGCTGGGTGGGTGAGCATGGAGATTGGGAAGGTGGCCCATGGGACCTAAGGAAGGTTGATCTCTGACCCTCAACATGATCTGTCTAGGCCACTGGGGGAAATACCAGGGTCAAATGGCCTGAATCCATCAAGGAAATTCCCCTTGGACCAGTTACACTTGAAGTGGCTCTCTAGGGAGAGCAGGAAACCAGAATCTGCCATTGGCCCTCTGCAGAGACCATCACGGGAGTGCCGGGGAATCATCCCTGTGGGAGGAGATACCCAGGGCTCAAGGCAGGTGTCAGAATCCCGAAGAAAACTCTTCTTCATTTCTTTACAGGGTGGGCGGAGGGACACAAAGGACCTGGCATGTGTTACTGTTGACCTATCTGTTGAAACAGCCAAGCTGAGGGATCAGGCACCTCCGAGGCGTTTGAAGAATCTGGCAAGATAGATATGTGCATGTACCTATAACTACAAAATAGATATATACCTGTAGCTGGGCTCTCTAAAGAGGGCCAGGACAAAAGCCTGGTAGTCTTTGGAAAAACTCTGAGAGAAGTAAGGGGAGGGGCTCTTTCTGAATGTAAAGTCACAGAGGCAAAGAGTTCCTGGATCCCCCATTAAGAGGTAGGGTGATACTTAGGGACCTGGGAAAGAACAACGACAATCTATAGACTGCTGATTTTTTCCCCCAGTGGTCTGAATGCAGAAGTTACTAGGTCCTGCCTGCCTAGGAAGTCCACAGCCAGTGGGTGGAGAGCAGAGAGCTGGAGAGGAAAGCTCCGCATTCACTGCCCTCCTACCCATGAACGGGGATGGGTGCGATGAATGGAAATTAGCTACTAGGGTAGTCTGACCATGATCCAGTCCCACCAGAAAGAGCAAGGAACATGTTCTAACCATAGGAATTTTGCTCCAAGATGCTCCGAGTCCTTCCTGTTGGCTCTATCAATATATTTTACTTTGGCAGATCAGGGATGAAAATTTTCTGGACTCAGAATTATTAAATGAATTTTGGTGTCTGATTGTTCTGGGGGAGGGCCTGCCACCCCCAGACCAGTGAGTTGGGAGTGCAGCTCTGCAATACTTTGAAAGATGCTGAAATCCAGTATGAGCCTTTCCCCAGACCAGAATGACAAGCTCTTTGCATACAGGGAAGTTCCCCAATCTGTCCCCATTCTCCACCCTGCAAACATGTCACAGGACACCTGGATGAGTTGTGGCAGGCTCCAATGTCTGGTAGCCCATGAACCGAGGTGAGGGCAAGGTTAGTCAAGATGAAGGAATGTGTTCAAGAAACCGGGACACCTGCCCAGGAAGGAAGGCTCTCCCAGAAAGAAAGGGAAGGAATGAGGCGGTGGCAGCAGGGCTTAACTGCAAGAGCATGTGAGTCAGGTAGACCTGCTTTCAAACCATGGCTTCTTTCCTACCACCTGTCAGCAGTCGGGCCTTGGTCACATTACCAAATCTCTCTAGGTTCCTCCATCTATGAAATGGGATGATAATATAATACAATACTCATTTCAGATGGTTGCTGAAAGGATTAACCTTTTAAAAATATACCTAAAAGGACACCCATAGGCAAAAACATGAACCAACCTCAACCTCACATTATCAAAAAATTATCTCAAAATGGATCATTGACTTAAATGTAAAATGTAAAACTATAAAACTTTTAGAAAAAAGAATAGGTGAAAATATTCTGAACCTAGGCTTAGGCAAAAAGTTCTTAGGCTTAACACCAAAAGCAGAACCCACAAAAGGAAGAGTTGAGAAATTGAACTTACTCAAAATTAAAAAGTTTCACAGTGTGAAAGATCCTGGGATGAGGATGAAATGTCAAACTGCAGATGAAGAGAAAATATTTGCAAAGCACGTATTTGACTAAGTGCTAATTTTCTAGATATCTAAGGAACCCTCCAAATGCAGCAGTAAAAACAAACAAACAAAAAAGCTATCCCATTAGAAAATGGAGAAAAGACATGAACAGACATTTCAATGAAGAGGATATACAGATGGTGGGATAGGGAAGAACAAACCAGACTCCACATTAGGTCTGTTTCTTTTACTGTAATGTTTGTATTCTATTGCTTTTGCTTCAAGTTTAGAATGTTGCCTGTAGACTGAAATATACAGGATAGCCCATTCTCAAGTCTCTGACGTTTAAGGGTATAACACTTTTCCATTCAAATAGAGATAAAAAGTGCAGAACAGAGAATAACATTTGTCTTGTTGGATGTTTACAGGAACATTGTGACCTGACCTAGGTGGACAGCTGCAAGAACAAAGGATTCCTACACCAAGAAGTGTGCAACAAACCACCATGCCCCTCCCTCATCTGGCCTTTAAATATGCTTTGCTGACTATTTACAGTAGCCAGGACATGGAAGCAGCCTATGTGTCCATCGACAGATGAATGGATAAAGAAGGTGTGGCACATATGTACAATGCAATATTACTCAGCCATAAAAAGAAACAAAACTGAGTTATTTGTAGTGAGGTGGATGGACCTAGAGTCCGTCATACAGAGTGAAGAAAAACAAATACCGTATGCTAACACATATATATGGAATCTAAAAAAAAAAAAAAAAAGGTTCTGAAGAACCTAGGGGCAGGGGCAGGACAGGAATAAAGATGCAGATGTAGAGAATGGACTTGAGGACACAGGGAGGGGGAAGGGTAAGTGAGAGAGTGGCATGGACATACATACACTACCAAATGTAAAATAGATGACTAGTGGGAAGCAGCTGCATAGCACAGGGACATCAGCTCGATGCTTTGTGACCACCTAGAGGGGTGGGATAGGGAGGGTGGGAGGGAGACGTGAGAGGGAAGGGATATGGGGATATATGTATACGTATAGCTGATTCACTTTGTTATACAGCAGAAACCAACACAAACATTACAACATTGAAAAGCAATTACACTCCAGTAAAGATGTAAAAAACAAATGCTTTGCTGAAAACTTTCAGGGAGTTTGGGGTTTTTTGGGCATGAGCCACCCATCTCCTTGCGTGGCCCTCCAATAAACCTTTCTCTGCTCCACCCTTCGACGTTTTGGTTTGTTTAGCCTCACTGTGTGTCGGGTGCATGAACTTGCATTCAGTAACAATGGCTAATAAGTGCATGAAACGATGTTAACATTAGCCATTAAGGAAATGCAAACTGCATCACTACACACCTATGAGATTGACTCAAATTAAAAAAAGACATCACCAAATGCAAGTGAGGATCACTGACATGTTGCTGGTGGGAATGGAAAATTGTACAGCCACTCTAGAAGTTTGTTATAAAACTAAACATACAGTTACCATACAAGCTAGCAAAAGCACGTTGGGCATCTGTCCTAGAGAAACGAAAACGTATGTTCACACAAAAACCTTAACCTCAATTTTCATAGCAAATTTATTTGTAGTAGCTGAAATCTGAAAACAGCCTAGATATCCTTCAACAGGTGAATGTTAAACAAACTGGGATATGGACACTGCGGAACACTACTCAGCAATAAAAAAGAAGGAACTAGCGATGCACATAACAACGTGATGAATCTCCAGGGCATTCTGTTGAGTGAGTAAAGCCAATCTCAAAAGATTACATTTATATTAGATTTTTGGAATGACAAATTTCTAGAGATAGAGAACAGATTAGTGGTTGTCAGAGGTGGGGGGTGGAGTGGACGTGGCTAGAAAAGGGCAGCACAAGGTACTGTCTGTATCTTGACAGTAGTGGTGGTCACAAGAATTACACAAGTGATAAAACTGCAATGAACTCAACACACACACACACACACACACACACACACACACACACACACACACACGAGTGCATTAAAACTGGTGAAATTTTGAATAAGATTTGTGGATTGTATCATTTCAATTTCCTGGTTGTGATATTGTGCTATAGTTATGTAAGGTGTTACCATTCGCTTGGTGAAAGGTGCAAGGGATCTCTGCATTATTTCTTACAATTGCATGTTTATCTATAATTATCTCAAAACAAAAAGTTTTAACAGTGCCTGTAAAGCCCTCTTCCTCCATCTCATCCTCTAATTTCCTTCTATCTTCTTCATCCTCCTCTCATTTCCCCTCCCCCTCCTCCTCCTTTTTCTCCTTGTTATTTCCAGGCAACATTACATTCTCAGAAGAAAAATCTTTCCATTACAGCGGAAAGAGAGTGAGTAATCTAACATTTACCACGGAAAGCCTGGAAAATACCTGGCCCCCCCATGGACACTCAGAAGTCCTAAAGAGGGAGAGCAAAGGCCACTGTGTTAAAATGTCTGAGGCAGGAGAGGATGGTGGGAGGAAGCCATCCAGTTCCTTCTAAAACTCAATACTCTCACCCAGGTGATTTGGTCAGGTAAGCTGGTACTTCTGGATAAAACCAGAATTACATCTGATAAACCACATTTGAAATAGTCATTCAGAGAAAGCCAGAAAAAAGATCTACTTACCATTCTCAGAATTATTTCAGTGCTCTCTCTATTCAGCATACCTCACCGAGGCTTGTGAGACTGTGGTCCAGCAGTTGAGATGTGCAGGCATCAGGTATGGGCTGGGCTGCAAAGCCAGGGGCACCAGCACGGCTTCACGGGGGCCACAGGATGTCCCCACCTGGCCTGCTGCTAGTCAGGAGGGCCTGACGGCGAGGGGCTGGCATATGTGTCTGCTGGGTTTGTTCCTACCCAGGCTGATGGTCTTATTTCTTCAGAAGAAGAGCCCCTCTTAGGACCAAAATGAGTACAGAAGCAGGAGTGAGAATGGGATAAACCAAGGATGGAGTACAAGCGTTTCTGGATTTGGCAGGATTTCCATTCTTTCCCCCTGATATAAAACACCAGGCTCCCCTTAGAACGGCTTTTGATAAAAACTATTTTAAGTGTCAAGAAGGCAGAAATGGAAAGCCTGTGTTTCAGGAAAGACAGTTCTCATTGTCATAAGTATGACCACAGGTTCTTTGTAGCCTTGGGGACTTCTGATCCTGGTTGGGTCCCTATCAAAATAAGAAACAAATGTCCCAAGAACCCTGCCACCTCCATCAGCTTAGAAGAAACGCTTGGCCATGGCCAGGGCCTACACTGGGCCTCCTCAGGCTTAGAGCTCTACCCTGGATCCAAGAGATCACGGTCAATATCTTCTCCAGGAGTTACAAAGGGGCTTTGAATTTAAATATGAAGGCTTTTAATTTAATAACAAGTCAGGCAGGGAGATGTGAAGAAAGAAACTGAGACTCCCTTTAGCAGGGACCCTGGAGGGAAAATACCCCCCCAGACGTCAACCTTGAGATCGGTCGGGGCTGGATTGTCTGCCTGGGCATCGGCCAGCCTCCTCTTTCCTCTGGGCCCTTCCAGGGTTGGTGGGAGCCAGGAGGAGTGGGACCAGAGAGAGACCCAATTGCTAAAAGGTGGCTTTCTCAGGTTGTACCAAGACAGGCTGGGACCTGGGACCTGGGGCCTTTGCTGCAGTGCTTGCACCTGGACAAACATCTCCTCGAGCAACAGAGTACGAAGAAACTATAAGGGACTAAAAAAACTGTGTGCCTGCGCAGTTGGGGCAAGTCATGAACAAGATACAGAAAGGCCAAACCCAACTGCCCTTCCAAGGTGCCGAGGTGCCCGGAGCAAAAGCAGGGTACTGCGCGTGATCTCTGCACACGGCACCACCAAGGGGATGGGCAGACCACCCGAGCCACGCCTCCCGCCCGACACACAGATCCATCTCTACCCTCACCCTGTTTGAGGGATCGAGCTAGTAGGGCAACTGTTGCTTGTTCTTACTCTCTCATGCTGCAGCAGGGGCCCCAGTAAAGCCTTGCCTGAATTCCTCATGTGGCCTCTTATCAATTCCTCTTGATTAAAGAGTCCAAGAACCCAGGTAGGTAACAGTACAATAGGAAGTGCTGGAAGCTTGCTGGCGCTGAAGAAGAGAAGAACTTCTAAGATGCGACTGATTTCATGCTTCTTGTATTGTGTTTCTTTTTTGTTTCCTTGCTGTTTAGTAAAGGTCTTTCTTCCTTTTTTTAAGATTTGGAAAATTAGACTACTTTGGGCACACTAAAAGAAACCAAAAAAAGATTTTGTTTGTTCACCAATTGGTTTAGGTGATTGTGAAGAACACAACTCTTAAACGTCAAACCTCAAATAGACTAGTAGAATGTAAGCTCCTGGACAGGAATTGTGGTGTGTCTTGTTCACTGCTGTGTTCTCAGCACATGGCATCTAGCTTGGAGGGAGCTCAAGTCATATCTGACAGTGAAGAAAGGAATGAAGAAATGGAAAGGTGAAGCTCAGGGGTAGAGGCTGACTTTTGGGGTCCCTCTGACATTTCTCCAGGGTCCTCTCTTTTCCCAGTGAGCTCCTCCTCCTGTTACAGTTTCCACTTCTGCCCACACCCCAGGGCCAAGCTGCAGGAGCACATAACATTTACACTGACACTTTTAGGGTAAGTAGATCTTAATCAAGGTAAAGGGGACAAGGGGAATCAGGTGGAGGGTATCGATAAGTGCTCTTTTGGTAACAGTGACAATTCAAACTGGCTGAAGCAAAAGGGGGACTTGTTATCTCACATAACTGGGAAGCCCAGTGATAACCTCAGGCACAGCTGGATCTGGGGCTCCAACAATGATGTCAGGGCTCTCTTTAACTCCATCTGTTGGTTCTGCTTTCCTCTATGCTGACTCCATTCTCAGTGAAGGCCTTCTCAAGGATGGTAAAATCTCCACCAGCACAGCTCCAAATTCGGGTCCTAGTCCTCTGAGCAACCTCAGTGAAGGTAAGTGCTCCTCTCTTTCCTTTGTTCCCCATGTCTGGGCTGAGCTCTGATTGGCCCTCTTCAGGTCACATGACCACCTCTGAACCAATCACTATGATGAAAGGGATGTACAATGCTATGATTGGCTTACATTCCACACCCATCTCTGGAACCAGGGTCAAAATCAGCTCCATCTAGGGCTTCCCTGGTGGTGCAGTGGTTGAGAGTCCGCCTGCCGATGCAGGGGACACGGGTTCATGCCCCGGTCTGGGAAGATCCCACATGCCGCGGAGCGGCTGGGACCGTGAGCCATGGCCGCTGAGCCTGCGCATCCAGAGCCTGTGCTCCACAACGGGAGAGGCCACAACAGTGAGAGGCCCACGTACCGCAAACAAACAAACAAAAAAATCAGCTCCATCTAAATCATGTGGTCCACGCATGGGGAGGAGTGGTTCCCCAAGGAAGACTGAGGTGTCATTTGTACAACAGGGGGAATGGGTGCTGGGCAAGCAAATCAACTGTCCAGCCTACAAGGAAATAGCAAGTCAAAGGTCCTGACCCAGAGAAGGGAGCTGGTCAGTCTGAGGTCATAAACATGACTAGGGCAGAGCTGGGCCTCAGGCTCTTGGTCCAGTCTGGTCCCAGAGTGCCTTCAGAGAGAACCCACTGGGGCCACCTTGTTTGGCTTCCTGCTGCTGAACACACAGTGTTCCCTGGCCACCCCTGCAGATGCTGATCTTCTTTTCTCAATGACTCTGGTTACAGCAGCAAACAGCCCAACTATTTGAAAGTCTTTATTTCAAAAACACCATTCCTGCTTCAGTTCCTGACCTGAATATGATTCCACCAGTTCTGAGAAGAAAAAAAAAAAAAAGGCCCTTTTTTTTAAATTGCATTTTTAATGATCCAGAGCCTCAGATGTGTGGTCCAACAAGGACTAGAGATCCTAAACACATAGCATTTTCATGGAGGAGGTTGTCCCCAGCAAACGTCTAAGGGAAAGGTGAGACCAAGTCTAGCTCTAATTATCAGAGTTTATTCACTGGTGCTCAGAGGGGGTCAGTGCCTTCCACTGATTGGGTAAAGAGGGAAGACCACATTTCTCCTGATGCACTTCCAAACTGCCCTTGGGAGAAAAAGTCACAGCTGAGTTCAGTAGGAATAAAGACCATATAGGAGAGGAACTGCTTCATCAGACATATGATCCCTCCATTTATAAACTGTAGTACTGAGAGCACTCCCACAGCAGTCTGAAGTCTTCTAAATGTCTCCTTTTGCTTGAAGGACACCAGGCACCTTGCCATACCTGGACTTTGGAGTGATAACCCCTGTCATCCAAGGGCTGGGGTTTGGAGGATCCTTGCCCTCAGTGGAGGTTCCTCTAATCCTTGAGGTCAGGCCAAGATCAGAGGCCAAGATCACAATAGCTCCAAGGAGAGTTTTTGCTTGTGTCTGATTTGTTTGTCACCCTGATACTGCCCTGCTATAAGTATCATAGCAGTGGATGAGGAAATATCATCCATTTTACAGTATCCAGCACGGTGCTTGGCACATAGTAGGTGCTCACTGAATGAATAAGGAGCTTATTCAGGATCAACGAGGAGATTTTCAGGATCAATCTGTCATTTAAGTGACCTTGGCTGAGGGGTTGCTTGGACAGACCCTGGGCTCCCCCACCCTGTCTGAGGGGGGACAGCAGTGTCTGGAAATCTGAGCACCTCCATTTCTCAGAGAAAATGCCCCAGCTTCCGCGCTCATGCCACCTCACACCTCCTCTAATGTGTTTGGGAATCCGTTGGGAGGGTCCTCCTTAGTGGTGGGGAGATTTAAGCTGCTACCTAACAGACTGCTGATGGATTAGCAAGGCTTTCAGATAAAACCTTAAAGGGGTTAGAGTTTCATTCTTCCCCCATGCTCAGGGGGAAGAACTGCTGCTTCACTGTTGCCGTAGTTTGGGACCGACAATGAATGAGAGGGGAGGCAGGGCTGGGTGGTGGGCAACAAGGTTCAAGGGAAAGGCCAGATTCTGGTTCCGGCCCAGCCATGGTTTCCTCGGGAAATTCTGGACAAGACATTGAATTTCTGGGTTTCTCTTTCCTTAGCTTCAAATGGGAAATAATAATACCTACCTGACAGGGGTATTGTACACATGAAATGAGAGCAATGACATGAAAGCCCTTTAAAGAAGTTAAAAGCACTTCCCTGTGTGAGGCTATTATTTCCCTGCCACAGGAAACAGACTGCAGGGCTGAAGCCTCTGCTTGAGACACCAGGACTGCTGGGTGGGACTTTTGAATAAGGCTCTTTGGCTTACTTTTGCCCAGAGCGTAACAGGGAAGAACATATCTGACTCCATATTGGATCTGTTCCTTTTAGTTTAACCTTTGTATTCTATTGCTTTTGAGACAAGTTAACCACTAAAGGGATGTTGCCAATAACTTAAAGTATACATAATCTCTGGGAACCCTGCCTCCCATGCCTGAGCATTGAGATAAAATACCTTTGTTTAGTTCACAGGAAACATCCTGACCAGGCCCACCCAGGAATGGCTGCAGGAAAGAAGAAATTAACACACCCCCACCAGAGTCTGATTGGAACCAGGAAACAATGGCAACAACTTATTGCCTTTTAAACTTTACTTCCTCACCTCCTCCTCTTTGTTCCATAAGAGAAACTAACATCCAAAGCTGGGCAAAATGGTTCTTTGGGACACTAGTCCACCGTCTTCTCAGTCTGCTGGATTTCCAAATAAAGTCCTTATTCCTTGCCCCAACACCTCGTCTCTAATTTATTGGCCTGTCATGTGGAGAGGAGTATGAGCTTGGACTTGGTAACAAGAGGAAACACAAAGGGGGACCATCTCATTCCATGTCCTGTGGATATTATGATGAAGAAATGTGCAGCAGCCACATACTCCTCTGAGGAGTGGGGGACCCAGTGGCTTGGGATCCAGACAAGATAATGTCATCACTGAGAGGGAAGCCACTGTCACTACTGGTGACTCACCCACATGCTCTTGAGGACAGAGCCAAGCACATACTCAAGGATGTGCCCTCCAGATGACACAGCCTTTGAATAAGGTTATTAAACGCCTTCTATTTATGCCTAACTCTCTTTTTCTTGTTCACAAGACTTCTCATGGGAGAAATCTTCCAGGTCCTCCAACTAGAATTTACATTCTAGTTGTAGAGAAAAAATAAAGACACAGAAAAGAATTTCACATTGAAGTATTTAAAAGTGCAGCACACTGAGACAGAAATTCAGAGGAAGGACAAAAAAGTGTGGGCTGGAAAGGGCTTGGCACAAATGTATGAGTGCCTGGAAGGACCCAGGGTGTTACCAAAACAAACTTGGGTCCACTCACCTGAGTGCAAATCTACTGACAATTGGATTGTAGTGAAGGAAAGTACAGACTTTATTGCAGGGTGCCAAGCAAGGAGAATGGGCAGCTCGTGCTCAAAAACCCAAACTCCCCGATGGATTTCAGAGAAGGGGTTTTAAAGGCAGTGTGAGGGAGGAGGCTGCAGGGTGAGCGATTGGCCTGTGCACAATTCCCGGATTGTTTGGCATCAAGGTGAAGTTTCAAGCATGATCAACCTTCTGGTTTCAACCAGTCTAGGGTCTGTGCCTGCAGTCAGCAGTTTCCATCTGGTGGGGTCTGCTTCCTGTAAAAACAACTTAGGAACGTGTGTCAGGCCTTTGTCTGTATCTTTCAGGGAACTGGGAGTTCAGTGGTTCTGCTGTATGGTGGATTTATAGTCTAAATTGTTACCAGTTTTCCAGCCCAACAGCTGCCCTTTGTTTCTACATCTTCACATTTCCTAATCATTAACTCTTTAGCCAGCCTTTTGAGACTCAAGGGAGGCCTGGGAGACTAAATCAAAAGCCTTTAACTTCAAAGGACAGGGACACAGGGGTTTGTTCAATTCCCCCTTTTCTTTGATACTCCTCAATCTTGAGGGGAACGGATTCAGGAAAAGAAAAGGAGTAAAGTTTTGGATAGAAAGGTTAATCATAAACTCAGCAGAGGAACTCAGACTTAGGGGGACTCAGTTTCAGGGACCGATCTTCCACAAGTTGCTTCACCCCTCCATGCCTTAGTTTCCTCCCTGTAAAGAGAGAATAATTATAGTGCCCACCTCATTAGCCAGGATCTGAAACCTAGTAAGCATTTAATGAAAGGTACCTGCCATTTTTATTACGTCAGGGCTTTGAGGATGTGTAAGATTTAAGGAAAGGGAAGAAGGTCTTTTGAGTTGGGGGAACAGCAGAAGCAGAATCAAAAGGATGGGAATGAGCAGAATATATGCAGACAGAACATATTAGGGAGCTGGCCTAAGAGAAAAGAGGGCATGGTGGGGCACTGCCACTCAGCAGATCTTCCTCAGGCTTCCTGGAGGTGCTGGAGCACCATGATGAACCACAAAGACGTGGGAGCCAGGGTCAGTCCTGTAACCCAGCAGGACCCTATGGGACCTTCCTGGGAAAGACCCCCCCCCCCACCCATGTCCTCTGCCTGCCTCTTGTCTGTAGAAAAACTTTAGCCTCCTAGGCCTTCCCTGATTTCCAAAGAATAAATTGAATCAGAAAAATGAGAAAATGCAGAAAAGAAAACAGTCAAGCAAGACAAAATAATAATAGTTTAGTCATTAAACAAAGTCAAGGACCTTTATTTCCTCCTCTGAGGCCATATTCTGAGCCATATCCTTTGAGCTGTTTTACAGAGACTGAAATCCCTTCCAGGTGGAAGAGGTTAACTGCATGCTGACCACAAGCAGGTAGACCCCAGACTGGTTGGAACCAGAAGGTTGATGATGTTGACTCCGATTACCTCACCACCAACCAATCAGAAGAATGTCCATGAGTTGATCATGAACCTCACAATCCCCCCCCTCCCTCACCCTGTCTTTAAAAACCTTTGCCTGAAGACCACTGGGGAGTTTGGGTCTTTTGAGCATGAGCAGCCTGGACTCCTTGCTTGGCACCTGCAATAAACGCTGCACTTTCCTTCACCACAACCCAGTGTCAGTAGATTGGCTTTACTGTGCGCAGGTGGGTGGACCCAAGTTTGGTTTGGTAACAGTACCAGAATATGACCCTAAAACGAAGCCAACTCCAAGACTCAGTGAGATCACCCTGGGTGGGTCATGTGCTAAGGCCATGTGTAATTTTGGTAATATTTAAGGGGTAATAATAGATATGCTTATTTTAAATTGTACCTAAAACTTATGAATCATGGCTCTTACTCATATCCAGTGTAAGGAATATATATAAATCTTACAGCAGTTTAAGTGAAAAAATGTGAATGCTTTATCAGCAAAGTTTCAGAAAATTGAAAAAGCATTCTTCTCACCCCTTTATTCATATACACACAGGCACAGATAGGGGGCATCCAAAGAGGCAGCTGACTCCAATATAATAACAACAATAGTAGCTACCATTTCCCGAGGGCTTACTGTATGCCCAGCATGATGCTGAGAACTTTACAGAGATCATCTCATTTAATCCTTACCATAAACCCATGAAATAGCTGTCATACTTCTCCCACTTTGTACAGACAAGGCAATTGAAGGTATGAAATTGTAAGAGGTGAAGCTGGGCTTTGAACCCAGGCAACAGTATGCGGGGCACTTGCACTCCAGCCGCTGCATTTGCTGCTTCCCAGCGGCCCCCTTGGGTCCCTGCCCTTCTCTGCACCTTGGTTCAGAGGCCTCTCATACATGGAGGACGGCTCACCTGGCCTTTTGGAATCTTGATTTCCTTATTTGTAAAATGGGGGAGGGTGGGCTGGGTGACACATTTTTGAGCAGTGAATTGTATTTAGCAATTGAAATCAGATGGCTTCCAATAAAGCTGATAGTGGAGTAGATGGTCCCTGAATTATTTTCAGCTTGGACATTGTAGGAACCTTTGTCCTCATCACTCATTCCAACACTTCTCACTCTCTTGCCGTGCCTTTGATCTAGCCTACATCCCCATTGCGTGTGAACTCATCCATTTTACATGGAAGTTCATCTCTCGGATGCAGACACGTGAAGTCTGCCTGTGTGTGTGTGTGTGTCTGGGTGGACTTGTGGCTTGAGGGGACGTGAGGGATCTAAATGAGCAGATAGAGCTGCTGAAGATTAAAAGTGCAAGTGTGAAGCTGGAGACCAACACACATGTGACGGGGGAGGAATGTTCAGGCTGAGCCAATCAGGCACAGCGGGCAGACAGCCACACTCACGAGGGGACGGGAGTCCCTCTCCGGAACTGGGCCGACCTGAGGCGGGGGTGGAACTGGGCCGACCTGAGGCGGGGGTGGCTGTCAGGGCGCATCAGCAGTCACTGCTCCCACGCCTAGCTGGCGCCCAAGGCCCTCTCCCCGCCCCCGGCCAGAGCTGAGACCAGAGAGCTGCCAGAGAAGTGGGATCCTGGCCTCAGGGCCAAATCAGACCAAGGGGCAGCCTGACTCCAGGGAGAACCCATTCTCCATTTCCCCTTCTTGAAATGGAGATCAAATTTGAGGTCTTGTTAAAATAGAATGTCATCCAGCAGGCTTCAGATCACAGAAGCCCAGCTCTTCACTGGCACATGGCAGCAGCAACAGGAGTGGGAGCTGTCCCCTGTGGGTCCTTCTGTGACCCACACCTCCTTTCCAGGGCACTCAGGGCTTGGGCTTGAGGGAAAAAGAACTCTCAATATCCTGATGAGTGGGTACCACAGGCACAGTCCTTGGAATCAATAGGTTTTCTTGATTCTAAACTGAGGTCAAATAGGAAGTGACAGGGAGCATCTGTTTGGGGAGGGGACTTGGGGGCACTGATCCCAGCACCTATGGCCCTTCCTGCATAGGGCTCCCAGCCCACTGTACACTGGGTCCTGCTGGCGTAAATGCAGCTCGGCCCCAGGTCTTGGAAGGCCCCAGTCACACTGCTGCTGGCAAGGAGCACCGTTGAGCTGTGGTGATCTCTACCCAGAACCCCACTCTGCCCCACCCTGGGGCTTTCAGACCTCCCTGCCTCCGAGGTAGTGTAAGGCGGCAGGTCGGCAGTGGAGTCTGGAGGGATCCTCATGTTTGCCGTCAGGCATAGGAGGCAGAGAAGAGCAAACATAAGTGCCACACAGCTGCTTGCGTGCCTTGAGGTGAGTACCTAGGAGGATGAGCAGATTGGTGAGGGTGGAAGGCGGCAGATAACGTGATCACGGTAATTTCAGGCTTCAAAATAATAGTCACTCTTAAGGAAATGCCTTTGCTCTTCCAGTCACCTGTGCGAGGCACTGCATATATGTTATATCCAAACCCAAGAACTCTGTAAGTAGGGACCGTTCCTCCCATTTGACAGAGAGGAAACTGAGGTTTGGAGAAACTAGATAATCTTCCTTCAAACCATGTTGAGTAAGTGGAGGTATGTTTTTAATGTAGAAGGTGTTAAAATCCAGGCTGGGGTCAAATTCGGACTCCCTAACCTACCTGCTAGGTGATCCTGGGTAAGAAGTACTTACTGTCTTCACATTTTAGTTTCTTTACCCATGAAGTGGAGCTAATGCCCACCCCGCTGGGTCTTCGTGAGGCTTATATGGGCTGGATCTTCAGGCACTTGTTACAGTGCCTGGTGCAGAACAGGCTGGCCAGTCGCCGCCCAGGAGGACCAAGAGCCTCTCGCCTTGGGAAAGGGAGTGACTTGTAAATGTTTTCCTCACCTCCAAATACTCTCTCCACTTACTGGGCCCTCTGAAGAGCCCGTATTTTCAAGGCATTTAGAAAATGAGAACTTTTGCTGAAAAAAGTCATGAGGAGTAAACGTCACCTGGCCTCAGGATACTTCAGGTGGCAACTCTCTTCCTTCGGTTCTCTAAGCCAGGAAGGTCTTGTCCTAACAGATCCTCAGGAAAGTGCCTACAACAGCATGTCCTACCCTTTCCTATCATTTCCTCCCAGTATCTAACCTCACTCCTGCCTTGCTGCCCTGTAGAAGAGCCGGTGTCACCTAATCTAGGACAGGTGTTCACTATCCGTGACCTGACACCTCTGCTGTGGCTTCAGCATGGTTATTAAGTTCCATCTCGGCCACATCTCTTTAGGATGGACAATCCCACTGCCCGTGGAACCAACAGACCACCTTCTCGGAATAAGCCACGATCCTGAGGGTGGTTAGGAGGTGCAGGGGCTCCAGTCACGAGGAGAGGAGCCCCTTCTTCAACACGTAGGTAGTTTCTTCCAGGCTGCCTGGGAGCCCTGTATGGTAGCATGTGTTAGAGGTGACGAGGCTAGGGCGGGTTGGCTCCGCAGCGAGACGGAGACACCAGTGTGTAAACATCTCTCTCCACCTGCGAGAGGAGGGCACTCCTCGGGTGCAGCCAGACCCTCCTCCGAAGCAGAGGGATGGCTGCCCTTGGCAGGCTCTCCGAGGCAAAGCTAATAATATAATTTGGCTTTCCCCACTCTTCGGGGAAGAGATTACATGTATAATAGCCATTTTCATGAGCCGCGGAGGAGGAGTGCAGCCAAAGAGAGGGAGAAGGAGGGGTCTGAACTTCAAATCGGAGGAGACAAGCCTGCTGGCTACGTACACAGGCAGGCTTTTCCATTTTTAAAGCTCCACTGAATCTCTTCAAAACCAGCAAATTTTGCAGCCTCTAATTTTCTTCTCTGTGCTCTAGTTAGCACCAAGCCATCTCCCTCTGCAATTCAGTAGCCTCTTGAAGTGTGTTTGTTCGCATGATGGGACTGAGTGGGCAAGTCCCAGCCTCTCTAATGTGGCCTGTCACTTGCCTGCCACCCAGGGACCGTAGGGCACCAACACAGAGTACTCCAGTGAGCCCGATCCCAGAGTGAGACTCTCAGGGCTACTGATTTCCTTCCAGTCCCACAAAGTGACAATTCTCTCTCTTGGTTTCCAAGGGCTATCACACTTGCGAAGACTCATTTGTTGAAAAAAATCTCTCAGGAGGAGGATTTCCTTTCTTACATGGTCCAAAAACATCCAGTTCTGATTCCTTAAAGGACGTGTGCTTACCTTTTCCCAGCCGCCTTAAATTTAACGCAGATGACATCAAAGTCAACCCCCTCAATCTCAAGATGGAGCCTAGAAATCTCTTATATTTGTGTAGCACTTTGCAGTTCCTCGTGGCTTTACCTCCAAAACTTCATTCAATCTTCACAGTAATGTTGGAGATAGGTTGGACAGGTATTACTCTAGCCTTTCCAAAAGCAGCAACCAAAGCTCAGAGAGGTTGAGTGTCTTGTCCAAAGTCACACAGCTGCCAGGTAGCAGGGTAAGTAGGACCACAGGCCTTGGGAACTTTGGTCTGGGACACTTGGCATTCACTCTACCGTGCAGGTCCCGCCTCCTACCCTAAAACAGTCAAGTGATGGTACTGAGAAGTGGAAGAGTGGTGGCACTTATTGGACTTTTTGCTTAGGGACTTGGGGTCCAAAGGAGACCCTGTCATTTTCAGAGTGGACTGAGGGCAACTGCAAGGGAGCAGTGCCTTTCGGGGGTGGGGTGGAAGAGCAAGGTGGGTTAGAGAAATAGATTATGTCTGTATTTGTGAGAGTTCAGGACAGAAACGGATCCCCCACTGCTCTGGCACTGGAAGCAGAAGACAATTTAAGGGAAGGGGGGGGTCACAACATCCTTGCATGGGGCGGAGGAAGGCAGCGGGTGATGCTTCCAGGACTGACTCCCCTGGACCCTACAGAACTCCCTGCTGGGGAGCCACACCCACCACTCAACCCACTGAATTCAAGACCGCGCGCCACAGCCAGGCCTGAGGAGGCTCACCACGCAGACGCCGCTGCAGCTGTGTCTTGGCACTTCAGAGCTGGAAAACAGAGGCCAAAACGCCGCTCCTGAGAAACCTGATGCTTCCAGCATGTTGCCAGCAGAAAACAGCAAGAGGGGCAGGTGGGGCGCTAGGCGGAACCTAGTTCCTATCTAGAACCGCTGCTTCCCAGAGTCTGGGGAAGTTTTGTGACCAGTGAAACCAACAGGCGAGCACTCTGAAGATCAGTATTCAGGTCTGGGGTGGATATTCAGAAAGTCTTTATTGGCACAGGAGCAAGCCAGAGCTCACACGGACGCCACGTCTCTCAAGAACTGTCCATGTACTTCATGGTAGAGTTGAGGATCTCCATCCCGTGAAGCTCTCTCAGTACAGCAGCAAACCTGTCATAATCAGAACACAAACTCCAGGACATAAATGCCAGGGTGCAGACACCTGGCCCCCAGAGGCATCCCCCCTCAGGCAGAAGCCGGCTGGGAAATCAGGACAGGGCAGCTGCTGTTGCCCTGGGGAGCCCTAAAGATCAAAGTGGGGAGACCCTCAGGAGGCCCACAAAACACGGCGACACTCGCCGTGTGAGTGGCAGATGTGACAGGGACCTGCGGGACCTGCTCTTGGGAGCTCCCCAGCAGGTTGCCACAGCGAGCCCATCCTAGCTGATGTGCTTTGCTTTCTGTAGAAGAAAGATTTTATCCATCCCTTCCATTTGAACAATCAGACAGAACTCGAAAAGACCGTAGACGTCATCCAGGCCCACCCTCTCGTTCAGAGGAGGGGTGGCAGGGGGAGCCTGTGCGAGAAGGAAGCAGGCAGGCCAGAGGCCCTCCCCACCATGGAAGGCGCCCCCTCCTGTGCCAGGGCACCACTCTCAGCCACAGGTGGGCACCTTCCAGGAACGTGAGGACCAGGCGTTCCAGCGGCTCAGATCGGGGCAGAGTGGGGCGGAAGCCTGGGCTGAGAGAGGCGCGATACCCAGATCAAGCGCAGGCTCCTGTCCAAGCCTGTTGGGTGGTCTTAATCATGCCGCTCCCCAACCTCGTCTGTTTTCTCCAGCGTAAGAATTTACCCTACAGGACATTCTCCCATACGCTTAGGTCCCAAGCAAAAAAAAAAAAAAAATGAAGTCGGGGAGGTCTGTTTCTGGAAAGCAGAGGAGAGAGAAAGGAGACAGAGAGAAGGGGAGATGGTGTGCGAGGGAGGAGGGGTGGAGAGAGGAGTGGCTGGAGGAGACTGCGGGAATGGAGCAGACAGAAGACGACGGCCGTCGGTGCCCGGAAAGATCCCTGTCCCATAACCAGGTTCCCTCTCCGGCTGCAGCCTGAGCTCTCCCCAGTGCCCTGGGGGTGGGGGGCACCCTCCACAGAAGCAGCTGGGCTCCCTGCCGTGCCGTGCACCTGGGCTCGGCCGTGCACAGCTTCCCCAGGGCGATGCCCGCGTTCAGCTGCACGGCCGTCTTCTGAGCATCGCCGCCCGCGAGCTTCAGCAAGACCAGCACGATGTCCGTGGTCAGCAGGGACGAGGCCACGTGTGGCACCTCCATGCAGTTCCCCAGGCAGAGGGTGGCGTTGCCCACCAGAATCTCATCCTCCGAGCCCAGCAGCTGCATCAGGACACCGAGCTCTACAGGGTGGAGGAGAACAAGCAGGAGGCTGGCAGTGGAACATGGGGGGCACAGGGAGGTGGCAGTGGATGGACATGTCACTTACTCGGCAAATCCCTATTGAGTGCTCTGAAGCTCTCTGGCTCCTGGCTGTGTCTCTGAGGGACCTCAGGAGCCCGGGGCAGAGCCTGGCAGGACTCAGTTGTCCCGGGAATGCAGGCTATGCATCAGACAGGTCTGTTCTCTCTACATCCCCAATCTGAAGCTCTCAGCTCCACCCGACAGCCCCCACCTGAGTGGGAGGCCATGGGCTGGCACCCTGTACCTGCGGGGCCAGGAACAGGTTCTACAGGAAAGGTTCCTTCCCCCCACTCAGTGGGGAACCCCGTTCACGCCTGTGCGGCCCAGAGGAGGTGGGAAGGAGAGCGTTAGCAGGACCCCTGCCCCGCATGACAGGGCAGTGACTAGACTAAAGACAGGCTCAGCCTCTCCCATTCTCCTTGGTCACTAAGGTGTTTCCCCTGGGAAGGAAGAGCACCCGTGTTAGGTCAGTCTAAGCAGAATGCTTTACAAACAATCCCAGTTTACTTGGAGTGGGGAGGTAGCTCCCAGCTTTGATTCTGTTATCTTTGAGCTGTTTCCCAGCTGAGTCTTCCAGTAAGGATGTGGTACCTGTGCGCGGCCGAATGCTAATTGAGAGCTTTCAGAGCTGGAGGTGAGGTGACGTCATCTTCATACACACTGCCTGAGTCCGGGGCGGGGGTGACGCATCATCCTCAGTCTTTCCTCCCTCCTCACCGGCAGTTCCCTTTGCAGCTTCACGGCTTGACTGACCTCTGGGTTAATGTAGGCTCCACTTAAAGAAACTATCACTTACTTTTATCCAGTCTTATCAGCTCTTCTCGTGCTTCGTGATAACTATTAGTGCAGATGGCGAGTATCTTTACCGCATAACGTGACGCAGTCTGGCCTCCTGCCTAGATTTCAGAGTGAAATTAGGAAAAGAAAATCAATGCCATGGTTGCTCTCGGCCAGAAACCACAGTGAGCAGCTGTGATTGTGCTCGTGGCTTCCTAGACTTCTGAGCCAGAGCTCTGCTGACAATAGCGTGTGCTTCCTGGCAAGTGGGCCTGGTCCCTGCTGGGATGCAGTGTCACTCACATCCTCCCTAACGTGGCCCTCACTCCCGCTATGAATGTAGGCCTGTCATGTACACCTGAGTAATTACCTGTGGAAGGCTTAGGAGTGAGTGGCTGAGAACAGAATGGTGCTGTCGACTGGCAGATGTACCAAAAAGGGAGGAAAAGGCCCTCCCGTGTCATTTCACCATTTGAGAATGAGAGTTGACTTGAGAAGGCTGTCAGGCTGACAGGTCTGCATGGAGAACATTACGAACCTAGATCATTTTAAGAGGTGACAACTGTCGAATCATAACCCTTAAAATCACCCTATGTGGGGTCTTTAAAATGCATGCGTGTGTGAAGGCATGCATAACGCACATGTGTGTGCATGCAACCAGCAGGCTCCGGTGGGTGTGCAAGAGTTATACAGAGTGAATGACGGCCATCATCCACATGGCTGCCTAAACTCACACCCACCACGCTGCCCCTCAGTATCGCCCCTGCCCCAGAAGCAGCCCCCCAACAGAGCACGCTTCCTAGTGCCACTCAGCCTGGGTTTTATGAGGAAGTCTCCCGTGGGGTCACCACAGTAACGTGGGGTAGTGAACCTCACTGGGCACATGCATCGCTGGCGGGACCCAGAGATGCGACCTAGTAACTCACCTCCCCCTTCAGGAGAATCTAGTTAACTCTCGTACTAACTCACATAGATCCACTGCACTCATATTGCGGGGAAAATCTGAACATCCTTTTCAAAGCCACACGGTTACTCTGCAGCCTACATATCTCATAAATGGAGTTATCTCCAACCTTCTCCAGGTAACTGGATAAAGCGTCATGAGCAGGAAACCATGAGCAAAACCGGGACCTGAGAAACCTTGTTGAAGCCACTCAGACCATCTTTTTCGAGGACAGAGGCCATACGTTTTTTAAGTGAGGTTTAAGTGGTAAGCAGTTTTTATAGATGCATCTAATGAACAATTATTTGTTCAACAATCTTACACTGCTGGTCAGAGCAGAGTCTGGGTGGACAGGCAGAAGGGAATCTCCATTCGAGAAGGTTAGAAGCTAGCAGGGGGGAAATAGAAGAACCTTAACTGAACAAAGCCCTCCTTAGTTCTGTTCCCCCAATAAAATATGACACTCCCGGAAATTCAGGAGGTTGTAACCAATGAAGTTATTTTACCTTCAGGAATTTAACCATTTTCTTCACCACTCCTGCTCTGAGGGCCTCCTCAACAATTTTCGGAGAGGAAACAAGGGTGCGGCTAAGAACGCCAGCAGCTCTCTGAGTGAAGCAGAAAGAAAGGCTGATTAAACGTTCCTAAGTGGGGAGGGGCAAGAAAGGCGTAGGGGGTTAAGGCCACAAACTACCTTGTATACAATAAATTAGCTACAAGGATATACTGTACAGCATAGGGAATATAGCCAATATTTTACCGTAACTATACATGGAGCATAACCTTTAAAAATTGTGAATCACTGTGTTGTACACCTGAAATATATAATATTGTACACCCACTATACCTCAATAGATATTTTTTTCTTAAAATGCTGATGACCTTTTAAAGTCAACGAGTAGTTTGGTGAGGCAAAAACAATCATTAATATTAGATGCAAAATAATACCTTGACTTTAAAAACACAATGGCCAAGGAATTGATAGCAAGTCAAGTACTGTCCTTTATAATAAAGCTGCTGGGTAGGCAATTCTAAGGGCCGCCAACATTGCCCCCGGGTGCACAGAGGCCCAGCTTATTCCAGCTTCACACAGGACCAGCGTTCAACCCTTGGCAAGAAAGTCCTGCCCTGTATCACCCGTGGGGCTCTGATATCAACAGGGCACTTATTAGATGGTGGACTTCCTTCCTGGATGGATCCTCTGGGACTTTTAGCTTTTCCTTTATCTTTTCTAAATCTTTGTCTTTTTATTCTATTTTCTGGGAGACTTCACTGATTTTATTTTCCAGTTCTGATTTTTAAAAAAGTAGTTCTGTTACCATTTTATGGCCATAACACTATCTTGAATCTTTCTGAAGACACGAGTGATAGTTATTTTTTCTTCTGTTTTCTACTTCATCTCTCTTTTTTGAGAGTAAAATTTTCTGCTTACCTTGCTTTGTCTATTTATTCGAATGGCTTTCCTGATATGCCTGGTGAGGTCTACCCTTAGCTCTCCAGTCACATTTATGAAAAAAGCAGTATGTTTGGGTACACTATGTTTATGGGAAGTTTATCCACTGACAGGTGGAGAGGTGGCACTCTCAAATACTAGAAAGCAAAACTTTTTTCTCTGGTCTTTCAATTCCTTTAGGAAAAAATGGCTCATTCTATGCCTGAGGAATAGATGCCTGGCTGCCAGATGCAGCCCCCCATCTCTTACTTCTGTCCTCTGCTGTAGCTGGCGGTTTGAATTCTCGATCTTCTCCATGGAGCTGCAAGACAGACCCGCTACCCCCCAGCTGGGCTCCCCTCGTCTGTCCTCTACACGAAGGCTTCTTTAGCCCTGCCGCGATAATTACCAGTCTGGCAGCTGTTCTCCATTTTCCAGAAACTAGCTAAAATAACTTACCCTTTGGTGGCCTCTTGCCTGTTCACTTTGTCAGTGTGCGTTTCTGCCTTTTTTCCCCCTAATGTCTTTAGTCTCATTTTAATGAAGTCTCCAGAGCAAGAATGGACAAACCTGTGTATTATCATATCACCTATCTTGTTTCCCTCATCTGCTTCCTACCGGGGCTAGGATGTGACTACAGCTGACAGTACAGCTCTCTTTTCAGGCCCAAGACAGTAGAGAGAGCACAGTATTAAAGGACCGGGTTCCCTGCTAAGGCTACTGCCCTGCTCAACAAGCTGGTGAGCACCCACCTAGCTGTGGCCAAGCAGAGTCCTGGGGACATCTACCCCAGAGTCCTTGAAGGGCCAGTGTGGAACGAGTGCAGGCCCAGCTTTAGACCCAGCAGCCAGAAAATCCCAAGTACCCAAGAACACTGGTGCTTACCACTTTTGGGGTCGTGTATCATTTTTGAGGATCTGATGAAAGCTGTGGTGCTCTCCAGGCCCATGAAAATGCACATACACTCAGAGTTTTCTATACAATTGCTGGAGGTTCCAGGGAACCTGAAGACCTACCACATCTTTCTGGAGCCCAGGTTAAACAGCTTTGCCCTGTAAGTCTGGATTGACTTCAGAGAAGCTGTGGGCTTGCTGGCCACAAACAGGATATGCTGGGTCTACTTGGAAGGTTTTTACAACCCGGGAACCAGTCCCCCGGCTATGATCCTTTTTTTTTTTTTCAAAAAAAAAGTTTAATACAGCAGGTTCTCATTAGTTATCTATTTTATACATATTAGTGTATATATGTCAATCCCAATTTCCCAGTTCAGCCCACCACCATCCCCCCTTCACGTCCCCCGCTTGGTGTCCATATGTTTGTTCTCTACATCTGTGTCTCAATTTCTGCCTTGCAAACCGGTTCACCTGTACCATTTTTCTAGATTCCACATATATGCGTTAATATACGGTTATTTGTTTTTCTCTTTCTGACTTACTTCACTCTGTAGGACAGTCTCTAGATCCATCCACGTCTCTACAAATGACCCAATTTCGTCCCGTTTTACAGCTGAGTAATATTCCACTGTATATATGTACCACATCTCCTTTATCCATTCGTCTGTCGATGGGCATTTAGGTTGCTTCCATGACCTGACTATTGGAAATAGTGCTGCAATGAACATTGGGGTGCATGTGTCTTTTTGAATTATGGTTTTCTCAGGGTATATGCCCAGTAGTGGGATTGCTGGGTCATATGGTAATTCTATTTTTAGTTTTTTAAGGAACCTCCATACTGTTCTCCATAGTGGCTGTATCAATTTACATACCCACCAACAGTGCAAGAGGGTTCCCTTTTCGCCACACCCTCTCCAGCACTTGTTGTTTGTAGATTTTCTGATGATGTCCATTCTAACCAGTGTGAGGTGATGCCTCATAGTTTTGATTTGCATTTCTCTAATAATTAGTGATGTTGAGCAGCTTTTCATGTGCTTCTTGGCCATCTGTATGTCTTCTTTGGAGAAATGTCCATTTAGGTCTTCTGCCCATTTGTTGATTGGGTTGTTTGTTTAATATTGAGCTGCATGAGCTGTTGATATTTTTTTTTGAGATTAATCCTTTGTTGATTCGTTTGCAAATATTTTCTCCCATTCTGAGGGCTGTCTTTTCGTTTTGTTTATAGTTTCCTTTGATGTGCAAAAGCTTTTATTAGGTCCTATTAGGTCCCATTTGTTTATTTTTGTTTTTATTTCCATGACTCTAGGAGGTGGTTCAAAAAAGATCTTGCTGTGATTTAGGTCAAAGAGTGTTCTTCCTGTGTTTTCCTCTAAGAGTTTTTTAGTGTCCGGTCTTACATTTACGTCTTTAATCCATTTTAAGTTTATTTTTGTGTAGGGTGTTAGGGAGGCTTCTAATTTCCTTCTTTTACATGTTGCTGTCCAGTTTTGCCAGCACCACTTATTGAAGAGACTATCTTTTTTTCACTGTATATTCTTGCCTCCTTTGTCATAAATTAGGTGACCATAGGTACATGGGTTTATCTCTGGACTTCCTATCCTGTTCCATTGATCTATATTTCTGTTTCTGTGCCAGTACCATATTGTCTTGACTACTGTAGCTCTGTAGTATAATCTGAAGTCATGGAGTCTGATTCCTCCAGCTCCGTTTTTTTCCCTCAAGACTGCTTTGGCTACTCAGGGTCTTTTGTGTCTCCATACAAATTTTAAGATTTTTTGTTCTAGTTCTGTAAAAAATGCCACTGGTAATTTGATAGGGATTGCATTGAATCTGTAGATTGCTTTGGGTAGTATAGTCATTTTCAAAATATTGATTCTTCCAATCCACGAACATGGTATATCTCTCCATCTGTTTGTGTCATCTTTGATTTATTTCATCAGTGTCTTATAGTGTACTGAGTACAGGTCTTTTACCTCCTTAGGAAGGTTTATTGCTAGGTATTTTATTCTTTTTGTTGCAATGGTGAATGGGATTGTTTCCTTAATTTCTCTTTCAGATTTTTCATCATTAGTATATAGGAATGCAAGAGATTGCTGTGCATTAATTTTGTATCCTGCAACTTTACCAAATTCATTGATTAGCTCCAGTAGTTTCCTGGTGGCATCTTTAGGATTCTTTATGTATAGTATCATGTCACCTGCAAACAGTGACAGTTTTTCTTCTTGTTTTCCAATTTGTATTCCTTTTATTTCTTTTTCTTCTCTGATTGCCGTGGCTAGGACTTCCAAAACTATGTTGAATAATAGTGGTGAGAGTGGACATCCTTGTCTTGTTCCTGATCTTAGAGGAAGTGCTTTCACTTTTTCACCATTGAGAATGATGTTTGCTGTGGGTTTGTCTTATATGGCTTTTATTGTTTTGAGGTAGGTTCCCTCTATGCCCACTTTCTGGAGAGTTTTTATCATAAATGGGTGTTGAATTTTGTCAAAAGCTTTTTCTGAGATGATCATATGGTTTTTATTCTTCAGTTTGTTAATATGGTGTATCACATTGATTGATTTGCGTATATTGAAGAATCCTTGCATCCCTGGGATAAATCCCTCTTGATCATGGTGTTACGATCCTTTAAATGTGTTGTTAGATTCCGTTTGCCAGCATTTTGTTGAGGATTTTTGCATCTATATTCATCAGTGATACTGGTCTGTAATTTTCTTTTTATGTAGTATCTCTGTCTGGTTTTAGTATCAGGGTGATGGTGGCCTCGTAGAATGAGTTTGGGAGTGTTCCTCCCTCTACTATATTTTGGAAGAGTTTGAGAAGGATGGGTGTTAGCTCTTCTCTAAATGTTTGATAGAATTCACCTGTGAAGCCATCTGGTCCTGGACTTCTGTTTGTTGGAAGATTTTTAATCACAGTTTCAATTTCATTACTTGTGATTGGCCTGTTCATATTTACTATTTCTTCCTGGTTCAGTCTTGGAAGGTTATACCTTTCTAATAATTTGCCCATTTCTTCCAGGTTGTCCATTTTATTGGCATACAGTGGCTTGTAGTAGTCTCTTAGGATGCTTTGTATTTCTGCGGTGTCTGCTGTAATTTCTCCTTTTTTCATTTCTAATTTTATTGATTTGAGTCCTCTCCCTCTTTTTCTTGATGAGTCTGGCTAAAGGTTTATCAATTTTGTTTATCTTCTCAAAGAACCAGCTTTTAGTTTTATTGATCTTTGCTATTGTTTTCTTTGTTTCTATTTCATTTATTTCTGCTCTGATCTTTAATGATTTCTTTCCTTCTACTAACTTTGGGTTTTGTTTGTTCTTCTTTCTCTAGTTCCTTTAGGTGTAAAGTTAGATTGTTTATTTGAGACGTTTCTTGAGGTAGCATTGTATTGCTATAAACTTCCCTCTTAGAACTGCTTCTGCTGCATCCCATAGGTTTTGGATCATCGTGTTTTCATTGTCATTTGTCTCTAGGTATTTTTTGATTTCCTCTTTGATTTCTTCGTGATCTCTTGGTATGTAGTAACATATTTTTCAGCACCCATGTGTTTGTGTTTTTTATGTTTCTTTCGCTGTAACTGATTTCTAATCTCATAGCATTGTGGCTGGAAAAGATGCTTGATGTGATTTCAATTTTCTTAAATTTACCAAGGCTTGATTTGTGACCCAAGATGTGATCTATCCTGGAGAATGTTCTGTGTGCGCTTGAGAAGAAAGTGTAATCTGCTGTTTTTGGATGGAATGTCCTATAAATATTAATTAAACGTATCTGGTCTATTGTGTCATTTAAAACTGTGTTTCCTTATTAATTTTCTGTCTGGATGATCTGTCCATTGGTGTAAGTAGGGTGTTAATGTCCCCCACTATTACTGTGTTACTGTCGATTTCCTCTTTTATAGCTGTTAGCAGTTGCTTTATGTATTGAGGTTCTCCTAAGTTGGGTGCATATATATTTATAATTGTTATATCTTCTTCTTGGATTGATCACTTGATCATTATGTAGTGTCCTTCCTTGTCTCTTGTAACATTCTTTATTTGAAAGTCTATTTTATCTGATATGAGTATTGCTACTGCAGCTTTCTTTTGATTTCCATCTGCATGGAATATATTTTTCCATCCCCTCACTTTCAGTCTGTATGTGTCCCTAGGTCTGAAGTGGGTCTCTTGTAGACAGCATATATATGGCTCTTGTTTTTGTATCCATTCAGCGAGCCTGTGTCTCTTGGTTGGAGCATTTAAACCATTCACGTTTAAGGTAATTATCTATATGTATGTTCCTATGACCATTTTCTTAATTGTTATGGGGTTTTTTTTGTAGGTCCTTTTTTTCTCTTGTGTTTCCCACTTAGAGAAGTTCCTTTAGCATTTGTTGTAGAGCTGGTTTGGCGGTGCTGAATTCTCTTAGCTTTTGCTTGTCTGTGAAGCTTTTGATTTCTCCATGAAATCTGAATGAGATCCTTGCCGGGTAATCTTGGTTCTAGGTTCTTCCTTTTCATCACTTTAAGTATATCATGCCACTCCCTTCTGGCTGTAGAGTTTCTGCTGAGAAATCAGCTGTTAATCTTATGGGAGTTCCCTTGTATGTCATTTGTCATTTTTCCCTTGTTGCTTTCAATAGTTTCTCTTTGCCTTTAATTTTTGTCAATTTGATTACTATGTGTCTCGACGTGTTTCTCCTTGGGTTTATCTTGTATGGGACTCTCTGCGCTTCCTGGACTTGGGTGGCTATTTCCTTTCCCATGTTAGAGAAGTTTTCGACTATAATCTCTTCAAATATTTTCTCGGGTCCTTTCTCTCTCTCTTCTCCTTCTGGGACCCCTATAATGCGAATGTTGGTGCATTGAATGTTGTCCCAGAGGTCTCTTAGGCTGTCTTCATTTCTTTTCGTTCTTTTTCCTTTATCTTGTTCCATGGCAGTGAATCCCACCGTTCTGTCTTCCAGGTCACTTATCTGTTCTTCTGCCTCAGTTATTCTGCTATTGATCCCTTCTAGTGTAGTTTTCATTTCAGTTATTGTATTGTTCATCTCTGTTTGTTCTTTAATTCTTCTGGTGTTTGTTCCTTAATTCTTCTAGGTCTTTGTTTAACATTTCTTGCATCTTCTTGATCTTTGCCTCCATTCTTTTTGCAAGGTCCTGGATCATCCTCACTATCATCATTCTGAATTAGTTTTCTGGAAGGTTGCCTATCTCCACTACATTTAGTTGTTTTTCTGGGGTTTCATTTCGTTCCTTCATCTGGTACATAGTCCTCTGACTTTTCATTTTGTTTATCTTTCTGTGAATGTGCTTTTCATTCCACAGGCTGCAGAACTGTAGTTCTTCTTGCTTCTGCTGTCTGCCCTCTGGTGGATGAGGCTGTCTAAGAGGCTTGTGCCCAGGCTGTGATCCTTGAAGGGCTGGTTTCCCAGACCTGCCCTGGATGTGACACCAATTGTTTCTCTAGGTTTAGGGCCCTGACCTAATAGGCATAAAAGTTGGGGTGATTCCTAATGCAAGTGAAGAACACATCCCAGGATAATGGCAAACAGCCTCTTGAATCATATCAACATTCTCCTCCTGATACACTGTGCTAACCATAGGCATTCTTAATTTTCTTAGCCAAATGTCAGAAACAGAAGAAAGCCATTCCAGCATATATCTCCAAGGGGGCTAAAACCATTATGCATAAACAACCTCCAGAATCACTGGCTTTAAAATATGTGTCTGGCTTTTTTGACTATGGAAGAAAGATTGCAAATAAAATCATTTGGCCTGTCCAATTTGCACAGAGATGGCTCGATATAGGACAAATCAGACAGATTACCTTGGATAAGCTGTTAAGGGCCACAGTTTACAGAAAACGGATTCTTAACTGGGGTTCCTGGACTCTAGGGCCTCCACAGATGGGCACTGGTGGGGGGTGTCACCAAATCCCCTGAAACCATAGGCAAGTTTGGTATTTATGTGCTATGGGCATTGTTTTGAGGAGTATATAATCTGCCTCATATCTCAGAGAATCAGTAGAATCTGAAATGTGTGGTGACTTCAAAATAAAACAAAACAAAACAAAAGGAGAACAACAAAGGAAGCTGTTTCTGGATTTCCCTGGGAGAAGCTTACTGTGAGGATTCCTCCATCCTGGCTGTTCAGTAAAGACAGGCACTTCCGGCTCACCTCCATGGCCCAAACCTACAACAACAAGGAGCAGGAGAAGGAGTTTGCCTGTCCTGGTCACGGTCCTCTGCCTCTTCCTTCTGAGCGCTCAAGTGGAACTGACCACTCTCCACTCCCTCCCTCTCGCCATCACCACGTCTGTCCACATTTCCTTCACAACATCTTCTTCTATCGCTCTCATTTCTTCCCACGTCCAACTCCCCTAACTACAGGGTGACACCTTGAGAGCAGGGACCACATCGCATTTGACTTTGTAAACGCAGAACCTAGCACCGTGCTCAGCGCCCTGGATGCTCAACTGGTTTTCAGAATCAATACCTGACAGAGCGACTCATCCATCCCTCGGCAGCTCAGGGACAGAGCGTCCGCCCAGCATTCCCCATTCCCATTGCCAGTGTAGAAGCACTGCCATGCTTCTATCCTCTTTGCAGAAATGAGAACAGTTCTTTGCAACAGAATGGGTTAAGGTAGGGAGAAAAGAATGCGGTACCTCAGAGACAAAGGGGGACTGAAGACACAAGTTCATCATGAGTCCCAGGAGGGTATACATGACCTCTCTGAACAGGTCCACATCCTCCTCACACTTGGCCTTTGGAAATAAAACAAGGTGATCAATGATCTTCCTGCAGCTTGTCACGGTCATCTGTTCCCCTTGGCAATGGTCTCAGTATCACTCACACTCCCTAAAATTGTCAGTGTCATGAACCTAAGTGATGTGGGAAGGTCTGAGCCCGGTTTACAGCACAGAGTGTGTGGCGCCTCATGTCATATGTTGTATGCCCTGGGTTCAAGCTGCAGATGGAGCTGTTGAAATGGGTGCTCAAGCCAGCTCCACAGAAAACCCTTCGAACATCTCCGGGGTGGAAAAGACTTGATCTGGAGGACTCTGTAAGGCCAGCTGCCCATCAAACCTACTGTTACAGAAGGGGTAAGCCACTGGCCCCAGCACCCTCAAACAGAATTTTTGGAAAAGCCAGATAATGAAGAAGAAGCCAATGCCCTCAAAGCAGGTAAAAGACCAACTTTGACTAGAAAAGCTGAAATACCATGAGGCCCAAGCAGGCATCCCTGAATTCTTCAGAGGCAGACATCTGTCTTCGGGTGGCAGCCTCAGCGCTGAGGTTTCCCATAATGGCAATACACTGGCAGAGAGCTGAGGTGTTGGTGACCTTGGGATCTCTCCTCTAAAAGGGGATGAAGAGAAAGCGAATCTGCAGAGAGCAGGCAAATGATGCCAGAATAATGTCTAGGGGCATCCCTCACTCACCAAAATGTCTGGGAACCAGATAGCGTTATGCCACATGGGGACATCGGTGGGGTCACGCTGCCAGAAAGGAAGGAGGCACACAGAGGGGGAGACCCCAAATCACCTTGGCCTGGAATAGGGAGGCCTGGGGCTTAATCCCAGTCGCTCCATCAACTAGCTGGGGGCACTGGGACAAGTCCTGTCCCTTCTCAGACCTTCCATTTCCACATCTGTGAAATACTGGCGTGTCAGTATGCCCTCTAAGGTCCCCTGAAACTTCTATGGCTCACTGGGGACAGGTCTAGTCACAGCACGCTCTCCTGGAGGACTCCCAGCCTGGCAATTTTCTCCCTCATCAGCTCCAACCACCACACCTGCTCTCCTGACCAAGATGACTGCCATTCAGGGGACAGGGTTGCACGTGGTACTTATGACGGGACTTGGCTCAGAAGAAGACTGATGGAGACTGACAAACTCTCCACCTTCGCCTACTGCAGCCCTCAGGCAGGCTTTCCTCCGCTGTAACCAGCTCTGCCCGTATGCCATCTCCACCTGCCCCCACTGCAGCTGTTTCAACAACCAAGACTTGTATAAATTCCAGCTGTGAATAAATGATTACTCAACCTGAGAGGCAACAGGAGTTCTGGGGTGTAAACTGTGTTGAAACAGCCCCGCTCATGCTCCCAAAAGGGTCTGTCACAGGTGATAAAATGAGGGCTTACTCACCAGCACGCCTGTCAGTGCCAGGAGAACATCTGGAAGGCTGGCCTGGAACCAGACTTGGAATCTGTCGAGAGAACATCAGCCATGATTTATTTCTACCCCGTGCAAACTGAAACATAAATACAGCATCTTGGGTGATGGAGCAGACCGTCCAACCCTGGGCCCGTGTGATTTGCCCCTGCATGGATGATTCATTCGGAACCAAAAAAGGTCGTCACTGGGCAGGTAATGTGGCTTTACTTTTTCTTAGCCTGGAGACTTGCTTTTGATGTTAAACAACAGATCTCAGAGGGTGGCCCTCTCATGCAGAAGCTGCTGGAATCCTTAGGTTTCTGCCGAACTGACTTAGCACCACCCCTGCCCTCCCCTTGCTTTGAGTCTACACGCTGTGCGCCGTGCAAACAGGAGACACAGTGTAAGCATGTTTACGTGTCACAGCCGTGAGGAGGGCCCCGAGGCACACACACCTCCACCAGCTAGAGAGGCGAGTACACCCTCCCAGCCCGTGCTGATGGCCGGCTGCCAGCACAAACAGCTCTCTCTCATTGTATAATGCTTCCTAAGTAAGACGCCCCAAAGTTGATGAGGAAATTAAAAACAAAACAAGATGCAGTTTTTAAAAAACTGAAAAGTTATGAAAATCTAAGACCTTCACTGTCTTCCCCAGCAGCAGCTAAACAAAGAAAAAAAAAATAGCGCGGGGGATGGTTACCCATACTGCCACTGGTGGCCCAGGAGGGCTCTACTTTGTTACTGTGTTTCTCCTCCCTCCCCCTCCCTCTCTCCCTCTCTTTCTCTCTCATTTAATCAACACATGTCTGCCAGGCAGTTCCTATTAGGCACTGATTAGGGGAAGAAGCCTCACTGCATAGCAGATTTGCTTGCTGGGAGAGTTACTGTTCTAAGTATTTTACTGCTTCCAAGCTCATTGAGGGCCGGGTCGCCCCCTGCACCTAGAGGGACTGGAACGGGAGTGGCTGACCACGGCCCCTGAAGACATCAGCTGTCCTACGCAGTGAATCTTGTGATGCTCAGTTGGTCTAGCCTCCCGTGTGCCTCACGTTTTAGAAGATCAGACAGTTCAACAAAGGCTGAAGAAGAAATGTCAATTTCTGGAAACAAAAATTACCTTTCTTCCAGAGCCAAGTCTGTGAGCAGTCCCATGGCTGAGTTGGCCTTCTTATCTGAGAAATCAAGAAACGACACGAGGGCTTCCAACAACCTGCAAAAATCCATAACACCCTCAGGGTGGGCTGACCTCCAGCTGACAGCATCCCCAACAAGGAGGCTTTGCATGGAGGCCAGGAAGGAGTCAGCACCTGAGTGAAATAAGCTGAAAGGGCCTTACCATGCCCACCAGGAAGCCCAGCCCCTGCCCACCCCAATGAGGCAGACACCCTCCCGTGGGAATGGCTCTACCACTTTACGTGAGGGCCCAGGGGAATTAACAGTTTGAACCAAAGTTCACTGATTATCAGATGCTGACTTGGAAGGAATCTCTGGTGCCTCTGCCCTGGGACTCTGGCTTGGCCAAGTTGGATCACACAAATGACATCTAAATGGCACCCTTACTAATCTGCTGATGACTAAGTGGGAAGGCCCCCTAATGAAGTGGGGGATGGAATCAAGATTTAATGAGATTTTGACAGGTTGCTGAATATATCAGATGAAATTTCAGAGAGTTAAACTCAAAGTCTTTCACTTAGAGCTGGAAATTCTGTTTAAGTAACAGAATTGGGAGACCTGGTTTATACCTGACTAATGTGAAAAAAACTTACAAGTTTTTAGCCAGTGGCAAACCTGGTATACGAGCAAACAGTCCGGTGCAGCTGCCGAAAAGCTAATGCAGTCTCAGGCTGCCTTAACAGACTGACCGGCACCAGGACAATGAGAGCAGAAGGCATTTGTCCATCCAGCAAACCCACACCAAGCACCTACAGCGTGCTGAGTGTCGTGCTCAGTGCTGGGACACAGTACTGAGCTCCTGTCTCATACAGGGACGTGTGTCAGATGATAGGTTAGAAACAGACACATGTCAAGTGGGCACAGGCTCCCCCTGGCAAGAGCTGTGGGAGGATGGAGATGAGGGTGACATTTCCGCATCACTTGAAAGTGCAGCATTGGCTACGCGTCCCTTTGTCCATTCAGTCAACAACACTTACTGGCATTACGTGCCAGGTGACGTGGTAGGCTCTGGAGCCACAGGGATGAAGCAAGACAAGGCCCCAGCTCCAAGGAGCTTGTAGGCCAGCGTCAGGCACGTGGGGACAGGAGCAGAGCATCTGAGGCAGAGCACACAGCCGTCTCAAAGGTGATGAGGCATAAATCGCAGAGGCACACTTGGGGACTGCTAGCGGTTCCTCACAGCTCGTGCTTAGGGAGCGGGGAGGACAGAGAGCTGCGAGGCTGGGGGGCTGGGCAGAGCCAGCCTGGGTCACGGCGGGCCTTCTGGAATGTGTGTACTTTCCCCTGTTAGCCTGTGTCCCGAGTGTGGGCAGTGGACGACTTGCTTGGTGGGGGTGTAGGGGGAGGGCTGAAGGCTCTTGAGCCCCTCTCAGTCTCTGAGCTAGAGGAGGCCCCAGGAAGCTGTATTCTAATAAAGCCCCCAGGTGACTCCTAAGCGCTATATTTCTCAGAAATTCAAGAACTAGTCTTAGAGGCAGTAGAGTAATTACGGCATTTTAAGCAGGAAAGTAACAGGACAGATGTGCATTTGGGACAAATCCCTTTGGTGGTGTGCTGCAGGTGGATCAGAGCAGGTAGTACAGGAACCAGGGAATCCAACGGGGGGAGAACCGGGGTTTTCCAGACAATAAAGGTTAAGGGACTGCGCTGAGACGGGGCAGAGTAAGAGGCACAGTTGAGAAGAAAGAGGCCTCACAATGACCTAGAAGTAATGATGGGAGACGGTGCAGGAGAGCCAGAGGAAATGAATCCAGGAGATGCGGAGGAGATAGGACTGACAAGTACCATTTTCTCAGGGATGTGGGCAGGAGCCAACCAGGGAGCTCTCAGGATTCTGGCCTAGGTGACAGGGTAGATGGAAATGCTATCTGTGAAGACAGAATATTCAGCTAGAGGCTCTGGTTTGAAGAACCGCTTTTGAAACGCTAAGTTTATGATACTTGTGACGTTGCGATGAAGGTGCCGAGTTGCAGAAGGATGTTTCCTTGTAACATCTGAGAGGGAGACTTAGACATGACAATTAGGGCCATGGACAAGAAGAGGGCCGAGGGTAGGATCTTGCGGTCCCTGACGTGGAAAGATGACAGCATAAAGGGGGCTTGCAAAGGGAGCCGAGAAGGAACAGCAGGGAGTGGGAGTAGGGCCAGGAAGAATGATATCATTAGGACCAGATGCCATCAGGCTGTAACAGGAGTTATAGATAGAAAAGAGCCCATCAAACTGGGCTCTTAGATTCAGGAGTACGGCCTCCAGTCACCCACATTTATGGTACTGGGTTTATTTAGCAGCTTGTTCTGGGAGGGGTCTGGAAGTCGAACTACCTGAGGAACGGTTGAGGAAACCAGGATGCTTGACCTGGAAAACATCGATGTCTTCAGACATGTCAAACGCTGGGATGTGGGAGAGTTGCATTCTAACCTGCCTGCCTCTACCACAGAAGCTGGAACCATCTTCCCCACCAGGGTGGCATGTGACACAATTCTGACCAAAGAGAAACAAAAGCAGTAGCTCCTCTTGATAAAAGGGACAGACCCAGTTGGTGCTAACCTGTCTTAAAGAGGGATGTGATGCTTGGAGTTGCAGCAGCCTTGTGTGACCATGAGGGAAAGGTCAAGAGGACAGAGACCTTGACCCTGCCATCGTTAAACCACCAAACAAGCTGTTAGTCTTTTTGTTATGTGAGAAAAACAAGACCAATTCTCTTGGCCAAGTAATCTGTCAAATGCAGCAGAAAAAATTTTACCTAGCATACGGGTATCATGTCTCTGAAGCTTCACCGTAAGTCTGTGATACAGATGAGATACCAGGCACTTCAAGGCTAAGCAGCTTTCCTGGGTCGCACAAGTAGAAAGAGACAAGCAGGGGATGTGGGCTCCTGACTGCTTGAATCTAAAACCCCAGAGCTTTTCACAAAGGGATACTGGCCCTCACTCGGCTCCTGTCCTTGCACATTTGTCCCTTCACTTTCTCATTTGGGGAGGAATGTGAGGGTCATGGAACCTGTGTGCAGCCCTGTCCTGTTTCAGACTATCTCATTTCATTTCAGAGAAGAGTGGGCACACAGGTAACAAACTGAGGTTTCTTTGACTGTCTAAGGAAAGTAGGCAGGACTACACAAGATGATCACAAATGCCAAGACACTGGAAAAGTTCAAATGAAACTCAAGCAATTCAAAGGTAGCTGGGGAGAAAGCTTATGATAACTATAGCTACATTTACTCAAAGAGACCAAAACCAAATGAAAAAACATATGATGAAGGTATTGAGGAAATGACTGCAGAGCCATTTGAAATGTGAAATGCGCTTTTGAGGATTTAACTCTGCTAACGATCCGTTTGCCTGTGTAGGTTGAGCTTCGGGGGCTGCCAAGGCCTTTCCTGTGAGCCATGGGGCTGCTGAGCTGGGCTGAGAAGGGGAGAGTCACAGCCAAGGCTTATCCTGTCCTCAGCGCACATGGACTTCCTCACTGACATGGGACCAGCCCCAGAGGCCTCGCTGTGGTCCAAGAAGGTCTGACACAGCTTCATATTTGATTGCTTTCCTTTTGGGGAACAGAGAGCAGGAGAGAGGCTCCAAGGCCTGGGAGACAGCTGGCTGAGATGCCCCGAGTCACTAGCTGCACTTTCTCCTGCCACACCTGTGAAATGGGGTAATGACACTTATCTGGCCTCCCTCCCAATGAGATGATAGTGAACAGAATCGGAAGCCAACTTCTGTTTTTAGGTTACATAGGAAGCATTTATAAAGCAAAGGTAGAATCACTGCTACTATTTCTTTTCGGTTGAACCACATGAAATTGCCAACGTGCAGCCTTTTGTGACATAAAAAGCGGCAATTTCACATATTCGAACGAATAATCTTTCGAAGGAAAAGCACTGGGCAGAATCACTGTGCTTCAGCCATTTTTAAAAAAAGTTTACTTAGGAGAGAGGAGCATTCCATTCCTATCACCTGAAGCCTCGGAAAGACCTACATGTAACAGTATTTGAAATGTGTTTTATTTACTTATACCCTACCTTGCTCCAGAAAGGGTTTAAGGATATGCAAAATCGGATAGTATTACCTAAAACAGGAATAAATGAAGAAAAGTAAGGACAGGAACAGGGTAGAGCCAGGACTGAGGTTAAAAGGGCAGAAACAAATAGCCTGTTTTACAGTTGGGTTCCCAGTTGCTGGCTTTGGAAGTGCTGCCATATTTACGAGGTCTGCAGTGTCTGTGAGATGGAAACAGGCTCAGGAGAAGTGACACTGTCCATGGTACCAAGTTCAGACAGGAGTGTCCTGAAGGTCCTCATGAGGGAGTGTTCTTCTCAAAGGCTCTTTCTGTTTCTGATCCTTAATCTGGTAGGCTGGCACCTCTCACATCAGAGATGTGAGACAGGAGCCAGGCAGGTGTTAATGTGGCAGGTAAGGTCTGAGATGCTGCCGGGAAGCTCCCACCCACAGCGCAGAGCCTTACCCGGTCAGGTCAAGGTGGCCCATGATCAGGCTCCGTCCATTCTCTGTCTGGGCGAGCTGCAGCAGCAGGGCCAGGGTCTGCTGCCGGATGTTCGGGACCCTGGAGGCCAAGAGGGAGGGCAGCAGCTGGCCCGTGTCGGGGCACAGCACAAGTAGGCGCTGGTTCTCCTCTGCAAAACACAGGGCACGTCCGTCTAGCGCAGACCATGACAGCAGTCACGCCAGTTCTGTCTCCCCACATCTCAATGGGAAACCCAACTCTTCCCCATGCATTTGAGAGGCAGGATAATGAAGGGTAAGAGCACGGATTCTAGAACCAGACTGCAGGGTCTGAATGACCAAGAAACGACCTTAGCCGAGTCATCAACCCCCATGCTCCTTATCAGTGGGACGAGGAAGGCGACCAACATAACAGAGTTGTCGTGAGGATCAAGTGAGTTAATACGTGATGGTGCGGAGAACAGGGGCTGACACACATACATTAGCTATTACCACTATTCTGGCCAGAGGCCTCCCGGCGTACGGTGTTCAGAAATGTGAGGAAAGGAAAAGAAATCAGCTAAATGGTGGAAGAGCTTTAGACCATCGATTTTCATATAATGGCCAGAGCAACTATTTGAGTTTTTTCTAGAAAGCTAGAATGATCACATGAGAATGTTAATTAATAAAGAATGCTCCCCTTCCTAGACCATGAGCTATTTCCAGGGCGGTGGCATCAGATTTGCCCGCACCCCACTTTCGCCTGGTGCATTTTCTAACGAGGTACGTGAATTTGAGAGCAGGCAGAGGTACAGGCTGGGGTATGAGGCTAAGCTATGAAACAGAGCAGAGTTTGTTTAGTTTACATAAAAATGAAAAGTAGCTCAGTGCAAACAATTCAAATAACACAACGTGTATACAGCTGAAAATGAAAGTCCTCTTCTCTCGTCCGTATCCCCTCCAGGTAAGCCCTTTCCCTAAGGGGGCTAGTATTCACCCTTCTTATGAACAATGTTAAAATATGATACATCCTACCCTGAAACTGGCTTTTCTCTCTCAGTCAGCACTATATCACAGACATATTTCCACGTCTTTACTTTTAAGCATTCCTTTGTCCTTTTTAAAAACTGCTCTGTATTTATTGAATTGGATATACCAAGATTTCATTGATCTGAGATACAGCATGTATGTCACAGGCTGTGTCCGACAGTATTTTTCCAGATACTAAAGAAAGATGTGACCCCAAGGTTCACAGAAACCAAAGTGGGCTGCAGGGTGAGGAAGTTGGGCTGCACGGAGGGAAGCATGTCCAATTCATACTGAGGAAACGCCCGGTCACCAAGCCTGCCTCCCTAACCCTTGGGCAGGGCGATTTGCAAAAACACTGCTCGGAGCCGGTGCAGTGTTCTACAAGTAGCAGGGCACCTTGGTTAGGATATTAGTCTGAACGTAATTCCCTGCAGGGAAGAGTCCCCCTGATTCTCTAGAACTTAAGAATTCTAGAATTTAACATGATTCCTCCACCCTACTAAATCAGGAAAAAAATCATGTTACCTCATATTCAGCATTTAATCGTTTACAAGCTGCATTTACAAGCTCTCTCGACAGCTCCCCACAGAAGCCTGTGCATGGCATACACAGCTGTCACTCTTCCCATTTTCACTGTTTCGTGTCCAAAGTCAAACATTTTCCCCTCATTAAAAAAAAATACAATTGTTTTAAAAAATGAGGGAAATACCTAAAATTTTTATTGAGGTCACTAAAGTGATAAGATTGTACAAAAACTCAGTGAACCCCGGAAGAGGCTAATATGCAAAAAAGGAAGAGTTACGGTAAATAACTCCCCATAGCATGTAACTGTCCCAATATTATGCATTAAGTAATCAGTGTCACAAGAGGCCGGCAGGGATGGTTGTAAATCTCATGATGCTGAAACCGGTACTGTGGTCAGCAAAAAGGGAGCACTATTTTTCAGCAGACAGAAAAGGAAAAACTCTGCCCGCCTCACTGCCAGTGCACGAGCTGAAATCACTAGTCTGCAAAGAGCCAGGGCAAGTGCCCAGGTGATGAGACCACGCATGATGCTGACCGTGACCTTGCCCACTGAGGAGGCAGCTGCGAGGTTGCCGGAGACACGACTGCAGCGCAGGTCTCGCTTTGATCCATATGCTTTTCCAGGGAAGGGTCTAGACCGCCATCTCCAGGGCCTGTCCTAGAGGAACAATCCTGCCTGCCCACACCCCCGCCCCGTAGCCCTCCCATTACCAGCGCATTAACGATAATCGATGGTTATTCCCTGGCTTACCGTTCTCACTGCACACCGCTTGCCAGAGCCTGAGAACAGACATGCATACTGTCTCTTCCACTGCATCTTTTCCTGCTGTGGAAAAGCACCTACAATGGGCAAGGGAGAGCAATATTAAAACTGCAAATCAGCCTTGATCTTCCTTTCAGTTGGTTTTATTTCACCTCCAGACTCCTCAAATGTGGGTTTAAGAAAGTCACTTCCTGGCTTCCCCGGTGGCGCAGTGGTTGAGAGTCCGCCTGCCGATGCAGGGGATGTGGGTTCGTGCCCCGGTCCGGGAGGATCCCGCATGCCGCGGAGTGGCTGGGTCCGTGAGCCACGGGAGAGGCCACAATAGTGAGAGGCCCGCGTAATTAAAAAAAAAAAAAAAAAAAAAAAAAAGAAAGTCACTTCCTAATCCAGAGCTGCAGGTCACCAGGACCAAAAGGGACTGCTAGGACCTCAGCTGAGAGCTCCAGGACAAGGATGCAGCCGAGGAAGCTGAGTCTGCACAGAGGGAGGGTGGTGAGCCAGGGGCCAGGGCGTTGGCTGCAGCAGGACCAATGAACTGTGATGGGCCAGCAGACCACTTAGGGCTCATGAGCCTCATCACACACACAAACGTGTGCCGGTGACTCCAACCCACACCAGTGTCCTAAGCCATGGGAACTGCACCAGAACAATTGAAATACAAAATAAATTTAGCAAACTACCTCCTGCCATAGGGGTCTTTCTTCAGATACAATGATAGATGAGATCAGCCAGGAACCAGCTGATCTCATTTCCTGTTATGATCAGCAAAGTCCAAAAGAGGACAAGAACAAAGAGCAATCTTGCAAAAACTGGTGGGAAACCAGCAAGAGTGGCCATTTCTCTGACTCTGAAGTGCTTGGAGGAACCCTGGGAAGTTTTCCTAACCCAGTATTGACTGAAGGTAGTACCATCCAGTGATCACGCTGCCTGTGTGATGAGTGTCTGATTTCATGAGAAATGGTTGTCTTTCCTTGCTTTGATGCCAGGCTGTCTTTACAAACATCCCTACCTTCTTATGACCTCATTCTCACTGATGATACTGAATCCATTGTGTGTTCTGAATAAAGTTCGTTCCGTGCCTGAAACAAGTTCAGAGAAAACCGTGTCATCAGACTCCTGAACGGTCTGGCTGATGTCTAACTGTCACAGAGCCAGATGATAACAGAAACCCAATATGGAATGTCTAGATCACAAAATCCACAGTCCTGTTCAGAGAAGGAGAGCTGAGCCCGGGGGGCCCCAAGAGTGATCTGACAACTCATCATTCTGTAATCTCTAGAGAGTCTCCAGGAGCCGCTTAACCTCCTAGAAGAACAGGCATATCCATCTGTTCTTAATAAATGTTTATTTCAGAGCTGTTTCCAGGCTCTAGAGAGGAACCTATAATCTCCAAGAAACTACTGCAGGGGTGTCTGAGCACCCTCCACTGTACACTGAGGGAAATCAGACTCCATCCATTTGTACAAACATCATTCTGTCACTGAGTAACAACACTGGTTTCAGCCCTGAGATCAGTAATTACAGAAACTATAAAACAGAGCACTGTGGCTCTCATTAGCAGGAGGACAGCTGATGTTTGCTCTGAAACTGTCTCCACATCCTAAGCAGCCATTAAGTGTAACTGGGATGAACGTTACAGTTTATCCTACAAAATTCTGTCTTCCATTCCTCTACGGTTGGGGGGAAATTTGTGGGGCTGGTACAGGGTGTTGGTGGTGTATACGGGGTCTGTGTGGGGTATGCAAAGGGTGTGCGGGTATGTGCAGCGTGTGGGGAACACCCGTGAGGGGTGAATGTGTGTGGTGTGCTTGTATGTGATATAAGCATATGTGGTATATTTGTCCCACACGCGTGGTGTGTGTGTGTGTGTGTGTGACGTATGTGATATAAGTATACATGATAGTGAGCACATGCTGTGTGTGTGTGTTGTGAGTATATATGGAGCGCGTGCCGTCTGTGTGTTTTGTGTCGTATTGTGTGGTGTTTACAGCATGTGTGTCATGTGTCAGCATGCTCTGAGGAGGGGATGGAGCTGGGATGGGTTATGTTTCTTAAGCACCCCCTCTAGCACCTACATTATAGTAGACCTTCAATCAATATTGGTGGAAGGAAGGAACAGATTCTTTGCCTCGTGAGGACAGACCTCTAAACTCTGTCCCCTTATACTGACAATATTCACGAGATCACACACATCGCTGGCTTACAGTCCTTCATCATGTCAGTCAGGATTTCAATCCCCCCTGCATAGAACAAGGGGATCTGATCAGGCTTGGAAAGAATTTCCAGAAGATTCTTGGTCGTCACGGCCGTATTCGTGCCTGAATCCAGTGCTTCCTGGGCTTCCTTCTCTTGAAGGTCTGCTTTCTCCCGAAGATCTACCTGATTCAGGTAGTCTAGCAAAACAAGAAGGAAAACACAACAAAACCCTAACAATCAACATGTCCACACATGGAGCAACCTGTTTTTGAGGATGGGAGGCTGAAAGGCAGAAAGCATTAAAATAATTCAGACTCATCTTCAGCAAGGAAAATTTTAGGAGGCGTGTACAGTTTCTACCAGGAATCTTAAGACATCTTGGGAATTATTCAAGGACAACACTGTTCCTTGTCTAGAAGGCTTGGAGGGAGGATGGTGGAGAAAAGGAGGAAGGCCAAGAACAGAGGAAGAGGAGCAAGGCTGGGCTGTTATGAGAGGATGTGATTGTGCAGGGCTGGGCGTGGCTGTGCTTGCGGCCAAGTGCAGAGAAGGCATGGAGGACACCCCAGGACCGGGGCACAGAGGGGAGGTGCAATTTGAACAAGGACATCGGCAGGAAGTCTCACCTTTCACCTGTGTCTGCAGCTGGGGGTTTATTTCTAAGATCTTCTGATAACACTCTCTAGACTGGAAGAAAGAAACAAGGTCTTGAAGAGTGGTTAGGGGCGAACGGTGATTATAAGACAGGCACAGGGTATCATTATCTCCTCCCAGCCTCCCCCGCTACCCGCGTCAGAGGCGGGCATGGGGAACGCAGCATGCATTTGACATTTTGTTTAGGCTTCTTTGGTTCTGTGGGGCAACAGGTATTGTTTCAAATTTTATTTTAAAAAATAGTGTTGTCAGATACAGCCTGTGATGGAAAATATCCAGTCCTCAATTCTCGTGGCTCATGTCTGGCTGGGATAAGAATAATCATAAGGTAAATGCAAAATTCAGATATGATATTTGCACTGAGAAAGAACAGGAGGCTACCTGTCAGATATGCTCACAGGGAATAAGGAAATAAATGAAGCTAGAAACACTGTTGACAGAGACTTGGGAACAGGAAGCGAGAACTGCCTATTTAAATGTACAGGCTGCAAAGAGCTGGTAAGGGGTCTGTTCACTGGCCATGGAAGAGTCAACTAGAACACTTGAGCGTGAGAGGCTCACTGAGGACACTGTTAGATAGAAAGTTTCTGGAAAAGAAAGATTCTTGTTAATGGGGCATGATGATGGGTTTAGGGCAGTACAGTCCTCAGGGCTATCAATGCGACCAGTCACTGAAAGAAAAGGCTCAGAAAAAAAACCCAAAAAAACAAAGAAACATTCTGAGATAGCTTAAAAGCTCAAGGCTCATCTAGAAGATTAGGATTAAGAAATGAACTGAAGAAAAAGCATCACATTAAAACAGAGAATAGTGTTGCAGGATATCAAACATGGTAACTGTAATAGACTGCATGTTTGCATCCCCCCAAAATTCAGATGTTGAAAGCTAACCCCCAACGTGATGTATCTGGAGGTGGGGACTTTGGGAGGTGATTAAGTCATGAGGGTAGAGCCCTCATGAGTTGATTAGTGCTCTATTAAAGAGACCCAAGAGAGCTCCCTCACCCCTGCTGGCTGTCTATGAACTAGGAAGCAGGTCCTCACCAGACACTGAATTTGCTGGCACCTTGATCTTGGATTTCCTAGCCTCCAGAACTGGGAGAAATAAACCTTTGTTGTATAAACCACCCGATCTATGGTATTACGTTATAGCAGCCCAAAAGGTCTAAGAGAGTAACCCTGTATCCAACTTCTTTTTAACCCTAGCTCTAATCTTTCAGCAATTCTTGTTGGCTTCACTGTCAGTATATAAGCAGAACCCCAGCACTTCTCACCACCTTCATCATCACCAACGTGGTCCAAGCCATCATCATCTCTCACTTGGATAATTTGTTGCAATAGCCTTCTGACTGGTTCTCTCTTCTTACATGTCAAGATATATTCTCAATACAGCAGAGTGATCCTTTAAAACATGAGTCAGATCATTTCTCTCCTTTACTCAAAACCCTCTGATGGCTCCCAGCTCACTCAAAATAAAAGCCAGTGTCCTTCCAAAAACCTGTAGGGCCCTAGGGGATCAGTCCCCCACGTATCCCCCCCAACCTGCTCACCTCATCTCCTCTCACTCCCCTCCTTGCTCACTCCATTCTAGCTAGCCCTCTATCTGGACCACTCTTCCACTGTATAATATATCCACATGGCTTGCTCACTTCACTCCTTCCCTTCCTCCAGAGAAGCCCTCCCCGACCACTCTCTGTAAAACCAATCTCACCTTCACCACTTCCTGATTTAGTTTTCTCAGTAACACTTATTGCTACCTAACATACTACACATCTACTTATTTGGCTTCTATCTTGGGACAAGTCGCCCCTACTACAAGAATGTGAGTTCCCTTAAGTCAAGGATTTTGTCTTGTTTGCTACTGTATTCCTGTTGCCTAGGACAGTGCTTGGAACATAGACACATGCATTAAATATGTGCTGAGTGAATTAATTAACTGAATGAATGAATAAGTAAATGGAACTTGGTGGAGGGGGGAGATTAATATTTTCCTTTTTACTTCTCTATTATTTGACCTTATTACAATAAGTCTGTATGACTTTTAGAAGTAAAATCCAACAAAGAATAATTTTTTAAAATGTACAACGGGGGCAATTTCTTTTTAAAAATAATATATCTTGTAAATGGAAAGACATCTCATGTTCATGGACTGGAAGCCTTAATATTGTTAAGATGGCAATAATCCCCAGGTTGATCTACAGATGCAATGCAATCTCCATCAAAATTCCATCTGGCTGAGTGATATTCCATTGTATAAATGTACCACATCTTCTTTATCCATTCGTCTGTCAATGGACATTTAGGTTGCTTCCATGTCTTGGCTATGGTAAATAGTGCTGCAATGAACAATGGGGTGCATGTATCTTTTTGAATTAGAGTTTTCTCTGGATATATACCTAGGAGTGGGATTGCTGGATCATATGGTAGCTCTATTTTTAGTTTTTTTAAGGAGCTCTTTTTTTAGTTTTTTTAACATACTGTTGTCCAATTTACATCCAACAGTGTAGGACAGTTCCTTTTTTCTCCACACCCTCTCCAGCATTTATTATTTATATTACTCAGCCATAAAAAGAATGAAATAATTCCATTTGCAGCAACATGGATGGACCTAGAGATTATCATACTAAGTGAAGTAAGCCAGACAGAGAAAGACAAATTACATATGATATTGCTTATATGTAAAATCTAAAAAAAATGATACAAATGAACTTATATACAAAACAGAAATAGATCCAAAGACACAGAAAACAAACTTATGGTTACCAAAGGGAAAAGGGGGAAGAGGGATACATTAGGAGTTTGGGATTAACATATACTCACTACTATATATAAAATGGATAACCAAAAAGGACCTACTGTATAGCACAGGGAACTATTCAATATTTTGTAACAACCTATAAGGGAAAAGAATCTGAAAAAATAGGTATATATATATGTATAACTGAATCACTTAGCTGTACACCTGAAACTAACACAACATTGTAAATTGACTATACTTCAATTAAAAAAAATTCCACCTGGCTTCTTTGCAGAAATTGACAAAGCAGATCCTGAAATCTGTATGGTAATTCCAGTAACCCAGAATAGCTAAAACAATCTTGAAAAAGCAGAACAAAGTTAGAAGACTCACACTTCCCAATTTCAAAATTTACTAAAGCTGTAAGAATCAAGACAATGTGGCATAGGTATAAGAGTAGACATAAACAAATGGAATAAAATTGAGAGTCCAGAAATAAACCTATGCATTTATGATCAATTGATCTTTGACAAGGGTGCCAAAATCATTCAGTGGGAGACAAGACAGTCTTCTCAACAAATGGTGCTGGGACAACTGGTTATCCACATGCGAAAGAATGAAGCTGGATCCCTTCCTCACACTATATACAAAAATTAACTCAAAGTGGATCAGACATCTAATGAAAGAGCTAAAGCCATAAAACTCTTACATCTTGGATTAGGCAACGGTTTCTTAGATTTGATATCAAAAGCACAAGCGACCAAAGAAAAAAATAGGTAATTTAGACTTCATCAAAATTAAAAACTTTTGTGCTATGATGTGAAAAGACAACACAGAGAATGGCAGAGAATGGGAGAAAATATTTTCAAATCATTTATTTGATAAGGGAATTTATATTGAATATTATATTACTATATATAATATTTATTACTTTATATTGAATATTTATATAAATATTCAATTTATATTATATTGAATATATTTATACTCAATATAAAAAGACAAATAACCTAATGGACAAAGGATCTGAAAAGACATTTCTCCTAAGAAGATACACAAATGGCCAATAAGCACATGAAAAGATGCTCAACATTATTAGCCATCAGAGAAATGCAAGTCAAAATTATGAAATACCACTTCATACTCATCAGGATGGGTATAACAGAAAAGAAAAATAAATAACCAGTATTGTTCACGATGTGGAGAAACTGGAACCATACACTACTGGCAGGAATGTCAAATGGAGCAGCCACTTTGGAAAACAAGACGGAAGTTCTTCCAAAGGTTAAACATAGAGTTATCACGACTCAGCAGTTCCACTCCTAGGTGTATAGCCAAGTGGACTGTAAACATGTGTCCACACAAAAACTTGTACATGGATGTTCATAATAACCAAAAGTGGAAACAACTTGAATGTTCGTCAACTGACAAATGGATAAATAACATGTGGTATATCCATACAATAGAATATTGTTCAGCAATAAAAAAAAAAAGTACTGTACATACTACAACATGGATGAAACTTGCAAACACTATGCTAAGTGAATGAAGCCAGTCACTAAAGACCACTTATTGTATAATTCTATTTATATGAATGGTCTAAAATAGGCGAATGTATAGAGACAGAAGTAGATCAGTAGTTGTCTAGGGTTGAGGGCGGGGTGGAGGGGAGGGGAGTGACTGCTAATGGGTATAGGTGTTTTTGACAAAGTGACAAAAATGTTCTAAAGCTGATTGTGGTGATGGTTGTGCAACTCTGTGAATACACTAAAAACCACTGAATTGTATACTTTCCAGTAGGGGAATTGTTTGATACGTGAATTATATCTCAATAAAGCTGCTATTAACAATATCCAATATCTTAGTGTGTATATCTCTCTGTATGGTTACTTTCAGGAGATGAGATTACAAGTGAATTTTGTTTTTTCATCTTTTTGCTTATGTCTTTTCTCTCCAGAGATGCTCATCCCGGGACTGGACGGACACTGGTAGAAGATACTGCAGAAGAGATTTCTACAGCAGGTGGGGCTATTATCAGATGACACTCAACATCCTTCCCAGCTCTGAGATCTTAAGATTTACCCTGGAAAATACTAAGAAGTGGATTAATATCTCATCAACTTGGAGGAATGTGGTTCTTCTCTGAGACAATCTGAAGCACTGCTCCGAGATCAAACATGCCACTTAAGGTTCCTCTAGCACTTACCACACTGTAGTTCTTTAGGGCCAGGTGGGCTTTTCCCATGTGGAAGTATGCTTTTGTGCATTTTTCATCACACTGCATAACAGAGAATCACTGATCAGATGTTCTGGAAGATTTGAAATTATCAGCCCCTCCCCCAACCGCCCAGCTAATAGGGATAGGGCAGTGCTTTGATTCTCAGGACAGCCACCAGAGTTGACAATTAAGACTTTTCTGTGCATCTGTAACCAAACTAATTGATGCCTGCAAGGAGCCTGGATGCACAAGTAAGCTCTCTATTGAATTAATTCACGATACTTGCCAGTTTTCATTTCCATCTAATGAGACAACTAGGACACAAACCAGAAACCTTTAGTTCGGAAGAGCTCTTGACCTTGGCTGAACACTAGAATCACCCAGGTGCTTGTGGAAGTCCTGATGGCCCAGCTGAAACTCACATCAATTAAATTATACTAGTGGGTAGGACCCAGGCATCAATAATTTTTTAAACTCTCCAGGTGATATAAATGTGCAACCAAGTTTGAGAACCACTGGTTTATTAAAAGGGAGGAAAATTTACGCTGGGTAAACAGCTGAGGTTACTATTATATATTTATGTTCCTTCCTTGAAATAAACCATGACATATAGACTAAGAACTTGCGTTCCTATCACTTACGATCAGGAGGGATGCCCCCTTCAAAACTTATGAAACTTATGGCTGAAACAATATCGCTTGCACAGGGGGGCCCTGCACCTGCCTGCTTCAAATTATTATAACTCCAGAGGGAATGATGTGGCACAAAGACATAAACTATAATTTAAAGCATCCAGTTAATTCATTGAATCCCTTTTATGTGCCAAGCATTGTGCTTGGTTGGATGCCATCAGGGGTATAGGTGTAAAGAGGTTAAGGGTCCAAGCTCAGGCGTCTAGAAAGTCCTGGGTGAAGCCCTGTCTGCCTCTCACCAGAAGTGGCATGCTGGCCAGGCCACCCAGCTTTTCTGAGGCTCATTTTCCTCATCTGCAAAGTGGAGATCATAATAGTGTCTCTCTTGGGCTACTGTGAGGAGGGAATGTGTGTAAAACACTGTGGTACCAGGTAATAGAGGATTAGCTGCTGTTGTTGCAGTTACAGCAAAAGCAATCCATCTCAGGGCAAAAAGGAAAATTTAAAGAAAAGCTAAAGAATAATAGAAGGGGTAACAATAATTGTTATATTTGGAGAGGCCTTTATAGATGCATTTTCATGAATATCGTTTCCTGATTCGTTGCTAAGTGAATGACGGTAATAATATTAGTGCGTTATTGTTCAGTCCTGACCATATGGTTCACATGAATTACCTCATGTAAACTTTGTAACAACTCTATGAAGTAGGGATAATTATTAACCCCATTTCACATATGAGGAAACTAGGGGTTGGAGAGGTTCAAGGTCACATAGATAACTAAGTGGAAGAGCTGGGATTAAAATCTAGCCATTTGACTCCAGGACCCAAAGGCTTAAAAATTACACCAGATCTCCCTCAGAAAAGTGCTATAGCAGTTGAGTAGAAGGAAATCCACTCTGAAGACATACAGTCTAACAAAGACATACTGTGTTTCAGAGGATGCAAAGACAATCACATGGAGACCTGCGGGGTGGGGGGCAGCTGAAATACAGATGTGAGAGCCATTTGCAAGAATGACAGTTGACAGAGGAGACGAGAGCTTTGAGGGAGAAACTGTAGGAGGAAGAAAGGCAGGGAGCTGTGGAGTGAACCCTGGAGAACTCACAGAGGATGGAACTGAGGAAGCAGGAAGGGAACTGTCAAAGGGAACGGAAACTCTGGCACCGCAGCTCGCAGAAGCCACCTGTTCACAGCACCTTCACTGGCAGGGCGGCAGGGTTCCAACAGGGGAAAAGGAGCCCCAGATCGTGTCCACGTCCCACTGTGCCATCGCGAGGGGTGCATCGTGACTACATTTACTCAGACACTAACACAAAGGGCCACTAATGGATTTTCTCACTAATAGGCCCTTTCTCCTTCGATGAGGTACCAACCCTCACCAGGATTCTCTCAGTTGAACCCCAGGTCCCCTCAAAAGGAATCCTGCCTTCAGAGGAAGGTGCAGTTTATTGTGCAGGAAGAGTTCTGCCAAGAAAGAAATGATTCTTATCCTAATTAAAACCAGCTTCGCTGCCTTATCTTCCCTGACTAGGAAGATCAGTCTTGAAATGTCATCACATGGGCTTGTCTCTGCCAATTCACAAGTGTCAAAAATATTAAACCGGCATGAAAGTACTAATACTACGAATAATGGAGTGCCGCTGACATTCACTGCTAATGTTTAAAAGGAGTGAAACTTTTTCTTTTAATTCACAGCTTCGACGTAGAGCCAATGATTGTCAGTTTTTAGAATTCCTTATACATTTTTTTCCCATCCCTCCAAGTGTTTACCCAATCGTCTTCAACGGGAGCCTTGCTGGGCGTTTAACAAGGCTGGCCGCTGGGTGTCAGCACTTTTTAATGTCAGCTGTGCTGGGCCTGCTTTGCCTCAGTTTCACCATTAATAACATCGTGCTTCAGTGAACATTTGGGAATGGGCCAGTGTGTCATCCTGAATCAGCACGAGGCTGTGACTACCTCTTTGGTCCTTTTCAGATCAGAAAAGATGCTCCTGGAAGCCCCACAAGGAGATCTTGTTTCTGCCACAGAAGGAATGAAAGCCACACCCAGGGATGATGGGGTTTCCTGGATTCTGTGGAGAAGCTGTTTATAGTCAACAATTCAGGGCACCAGCCTACAGTTAGGCCAACGTTAGCTATGTGATCCCACACAGTTTACTTAGTTAATCTCTGAGGCTCTGTTTCCTTGTCAGAAAGATGAGGATAACTGTGGAATTGACCAGAACAGAAAAGAAGGCTGTGAGGCTCCAATGAGACAGCTCACAGCCAGCGTGCAGCGAACGGCAGCTTTTGCTGAAACATCAGAGAAAAACGCCCTTGCCTTTCTTCTCTTACAGATGATAGTAGAAAAAAGTCATGATCATATAAGGTGACAAAGCAGGCTAATGGATCTCCACTGGAGCTGTGGAGAACCTAATGGCGCCAGTCTGGGGCAGTTCTCATCACTTAAAGACTGTCACGATGCAATGGGACAAGGTGTCCCCCACACCGTATCTTCTAGGGGGTAAAGAAATCAGGCACTCCAGATATCCATTTTGGTGGGATGCTCGTGTTTTATAAACCGTTGTTAGTAAAGGTGAGCTTCGAATTCCCCTGTTTTCTTGCATACCCTTTCAATAAAAAGTGAGGAAGCAGGTGTGGCCAATGTGCTGCTGTTGCGATGTGCTCTTGTCTGGGGGCCACGCTCACTAAGCTGGGGTAGGCAGTGCTGGACCAGGGGAAGCTATGCCACAGGATAAACCTGGCACGTTCTCCCGGCATTTCAACTTTACTTGATTATAAATTATTTAAAATAACATGGCTATATTAAGACAAATAGATAACATCTTATGGCATGCAATGCAAAATTTGCAAGGATTTTTAAGATAAAACATGTGTCTAAAAAGAAATTTCATGCTCTCTGCTTCTAGACCCTCCAGGGGCTCATGTTTATTCTGTTAGCACTTCAGCAAGGAAGGCTGAGAAGCACTGTTTTTGGTTATTTAGTTAAGCCCCTGTGACAGAGTAACTTGGGGGAATGTGGATTAAGGGTTATTTAAATATTTAGTCATCTGAAATAATGTTCCTATGAAGTGATCATGACATTTCTCTTTTAAAACCCTTCTAATATTTCTACCAACAGTCCTTCCTTCTCTCCACCTTTGATTATCTATTCTGTCAGGTTTCAGAGGAAATACCATGCACAGTATTAGGCTATCAGCCTGAGGCCTGACTAGTATCCAAGCTGAACGACAGGAACTCTTTCTTTTGATTATTCCTCTACAAAGAGGGGGTGCTATGATACATTTCCAAATTATCAGAACCGGAGAGGAAAAGCCCAAACTGATGAGGAAGAATGGCAACACTGTGGAAAGAAGCCCCCGAGGTCAGCTCTGGAAAGAGAAGGCGGCGTCTCCACTACCACGTGGAGCAAAGCACCTGATAACACAACAGTGAAGGGTGAGCCATTGTGAGAAAACCCTGAAAAACCAATATTAACAGCAGCTTCTCCAGAGTACTTCCCACGGGCAAGGCACCGAGTGCGTTATCATAGCCCTCACGACAATTCTATTCGTTCCCATTTTACAGATGAGGAAACTGAGACTCTGACTGCAGAGCCTACACCCTTTCCTGCCATAATACACTGGCAGCTCCCCTCTATTCACTTCAGGACTGAGACATCTGGCCCCAGCAAGCCCAGCTCCATCACGTGGAAGAGGAAACAATCTTCTTACCTTTAGAGCCCAGTCACAATCCACCAGTGCCTTCTGGTAGTCCCCAAGTTTGATATAAGCCTGTAAGGACACAAACAGCTGCTATTCATACACAGCTCTGTAGCCGGCAGTCTTCCGTCAACACAGAAAGAGTAGTCGGGCAGGAGAGTGGTGATGAGAAGTAACTCGTCCCTACCTGTACCAGTCAGGGTCCCAGCAGGAAACAGATGCCACTCACAAGGGGTAACCGGGGAGAGTTTAATAAAGGGACTATTCACAGGGTGAGGGCAGGGTGGAGGGAGACCAGCAGTGGATAGCCATCACCACTGCCAGACCTGAAGAGGCAGAGGGAGGAGCAATGAACAAAATGGGAGAGGGTCGCTTTGTGAAGAGCGCTGCTTGACAGGAGCTGAGACCTTTGGTAGAGCAGAAGCTGGGAGAATAAAGCCGCAGTTCACTTTCCTCCTTCTTTCTCATCTCGTTGGCTGAACCCAAATGGCAGTTAGAAAGTTGGGAAGCCAAGAGGGCAGTCCGCAGAGGTCAATCCCCCAGGGCACAGAGCAGGGCAGAGGAGGATGTGGAGGGGCAAACAGACAGTACCCAGCGCACTGACCACCCCTACAAAGGAAGAGCTAGCTTCTGGAGGCTACCCTGCTGTCAATGTTCCAGAAGGAAGCCAGATGAGGAAGGGAATCAAAGAGACAGGTAATAACAAGTGTTGGTGAGAATGCAGGAAATCAGAACACTCATACACTGCTGGTGGGAATGTGAAATGGTGCAGCGATTTGGAAAGACAGTCTGACATTTCCTGGAAAGGTAAAACACAGAGGTACCATAGGATCCAGCAATTTCACTCCTGGGTAGATAGCCAAGAGGACTATAAACATATGTCCACGCAAAACGCTGCACACCAGTGTTCATAGCAGAATTATTTATAAGAGCCAAAAAGCAGAAATGACTCAAATGTCCATCAATTTTTGAATGGATAGCCAAAATGTGGTAGATCTAGGCAATGAAATATCATTTGGCAATAAACAGGAATGAAGTGCTGACGCATCTACAACATGGAGGGACCCCGGAAACACTGTTAAGTGGAAGGATAAACATTGTATGATGTCATTTATATGAAAAGTCCTGAATAGGCAGATGTATAGAGACAGAAAGTAGATTAGTGGTGGCCTAGGGCTGGGGTGGGGGAGGGGGGAGGACTGGGGAGCGACTGCTTAAAGGGTACGGGCTTCTCTGGGGGATGATGAAACTGTTCTAAAATTGGCTGTGGGCGAGGGTTGCACACAGCCTATTTGGTTGCATACACCAAAAACCACTGAATTGTACATTTTCAATGGGTGATTGTAGGTTATATCAATTGTATCTCAATAAAGCTGTTATGGAAATACGCTTAAGAAAAAGTTCCCCTTCTTTCCTCATGAGTGCAGCAAGCAGGAAGAGAAATAGGAAATGAGCTGACATTTAAGAGTCAGACCACCCCCAGGAGCCCTCGGTCTCAAATGCCTTGGGGCTCTCTTCCGGGATCTCCTAGAATTGGGGAAAATCTTGAAAATCAAGAATTAACTCAGAATTCTGTGAGCCACTCAAACTAAACCGAATTAAGAATCTAGTTCATTTATAGTTTCAAAGAGGTGTGATCTATAAACAAATGAAGTCATTTAACAGCAAGCACCATGGCTACTATACCCTCTGTATTTAATTACTGGACATGAAAGGTGCTTAATAAATTCTTATCAAGTTGCACAAAGTAGACTTTAAGGGCTCTTCTTTTGGAAAGTTCCCTAAGAAGCAGCAATGATCACCCTGTTGGAAGAAAGGAAAACCAGGCACCAGGGTCCCATCGGTCACCAACAATAGACCCAATACCCCATGGAGGTTTGCCCATGATCAAAACTGTACCAGGGCACTGTGACACTCTGAACAATAAATCTGATGAGATATTTACATGGACAGGCCAAATATGAGGTTAGTGTTATAATTCATGAGAAATCTAAGCATTCAACCAAAGTGAGGAGAGAGCAGGCAATAGCCAGCTAGTGGGATTTCTGCCGGGCAGCTCTTCGCACCAATACATAGGAAGCTGCCATGCAGTGCTTTCATTAACAGGGCTTCAGTACTAATTGAAGGCAACGCCTCTTTGAGCCCTCTGTTCTATAAAGCACCACCCTTTCCTCTGGGTGTGGGGTTTCATTAGAAAGTCAGAGGATGTGAGGAAGAAACGAACATCCTTCTAGACAACCGTAGTCATAATTTCACGACACTGTTATTCAGGATACAGACTCTGAAAAATTCTATATGGGCTTCAATAATTTTTCTACAGAGCCTTTCACTTTTCTTTCTTTTTCTTTTTTTAAAGCTTGGACCCAACACCCTATAAATTCCCTGTTCTCTTTTGTTTTTCCACATTTTAAAAAGAATGACTTTTCCAAATGGCAGTTAAACTCTTGATTTATCTAAATTACACCAGCAATTTATTGATCATAACATTAGCTCCAGGAGAAAAACACGGCGATGAAAGGGTAGGTTTTCTCTCCAGCAAGCAGCGACTCTCAGTTCACAGGGTCCTTATTAAGTGTTTTCTAGCACTGCGTGCAAACAGGGAGGCATTTTAAAAATAGTCAACGGTTCAAATGATTCTTAACACCAGGCAGCACATTTTGCATTTATTTGTCTCTGAATAAGCTTTCTCTTTGGGAAAAGTGGGAGGAATTGCCTTCCCAAAGCTTTTCATTGCATTTACTTATTTTTATCCACAGTCATTCTTAATGTGATTCTCCAGAACTAATCAAAGTGCTGCCTAAACTTGAGTACAGTAAAAATGTAACTAATTTAGATGAATCAGGGTATAGACCATCTGAATTAGTATAAGTCTGAATTATATAACATTTTAAAGGCAATTCAATTTTACAGCTTTCAAATAACTTCAGAGTAACAAGACTGAATAAGCATCAGTAGGTAAATGTTCTGGAGACCAAATTTGGTGATAAATAAAAAGGAACTGTGATTATTCTATTAATTGTTTGCATTTAAATGTTCCTTTTGATGTGTCAACAGAAACTCCATTCCCTTAAATGGACTTATTATGCCTCCACCCAGTGTTATGTAACTTAACAAGGATTTATTGAACATCTCTTATAAGTAAAGCATTAGGGGGAAAAGTACATGGCAGTTTTTACCTTCAAAAAGTTTATAATCTTGTTAGGGGGATAAGAAGTACATGGCAAAATCAACCTCTGGCCATTTTATTTACTGATTCTCTTCTTTATTACAATTTTTCTCCACAAATGGGACTAGGTAAATGACACCTCAACTCGAGTCCGATTTATCCAAACTGCTGAACTAATGAGCTTATGTTGTGCTTGGATTTATTTATCATTAAATCACTGTCACTGCCCAGACTTTCTGGACTGCTAACGTCCTGTTTCTTGCACTCTTCCTCAACATACCACAGCAGGATCTTCTTAATCTTGAGTTATAGAAATTGGAGCTGATGAATCTCTCCCTCTTGTAAATGACATGGTGTCAAGTCCATCTCACCCAGGTCCTGCTGACATATCCTGATCATTGGATAATCATGTCCACGAATCTGCCAATTTTTCAGGCCTGAGCAGCAGAGAGCTCTTCCGTACACAAATTCAAGTAGTTTTCAAAGATAAGGTCACAGGTGACATTTTTGTTTCAACTGAGAACTATTAATTTTGCCCTTCATTAAGTAGTAGATAATAAACATCTGGGTGATGGTTTTTACCTGGTGTTCCAGGAATCTGAGCTCGTCTGTGATATAAAACGGAGGTATGAGGGACTTCAGAAACTCAAAATTTCTGAGAAATTGGCTCTAGGCCCATTAGCTCTCCAGTATACCCCAGTCACAGAAGCTTAATCAAGGAGGGATTGAAACGATGGGTAAGAAATTAACAGGAGAGTAACCCTTAGGAGCGTAGACTGGCATCAAAAAAAGAAGCTGAACAACTTCAGTGGTGGCAGAATTCCAAGGTCTCATAGACTGTCTCATTCCATTAGATTTCTTGTCTATACACGAGGAAAAGTGCCTGGGTACCATCAGTGATGTGCTGGAGCTGACTTCTACTATGGAGAGAACTGATTATGTGTAGCTGTTCCCAAGCTCTCCTTCAATGATTCCAAGCTGGTAGCTTGAGATTGAACCACAGTGTAAGTATCTACACCATGGAAATTGGCAAATGCTCCACACAAATCAGCCCCCACCCCCAACCCGGCCAGAGCCAGCCGTTACACAGTTACGAGCACAACTGGCGCCGTTACACGGTTACGAGCACAACACTGGCGCCGTCTGGGCTCATCTTTCTCTGCTTTCACAAGGTTAGTGGCTACTGTTCCCTGAGGAAAGCCCGTGGACACATCCCTGGATCACTCACCTGGGCTCGGTTGGTGTACAGTACTTTCATGTCCTTCAGCTTCTCCAAACCCTCACTGTAGCACAGGATGGCTGTTTCATAATCACCTTTGACAAATGCTTCATTCCCCTTTTCTTTTAGGGCTGTGAGAATAGAAGTTACACAGGTGAGCTCTCCCCACACACTGGAAAATTCTTTCAGACTTCACTGTCCTGATTTTCCAACTCTACTTCGAAGGTCAGAGCTTCCATGCATCCAAAGGGGGCCTGTCACTTACTTCGCTCTGCAGATAATTCCAGGTCGGTTTCTGTTCTCTCAATCGACCCGAAGTCTTCTAAGCAGCTTCTCAGAACAAGTAAAGGTCTCTGCCTCAGGGCTCAGAACACCCCAAACTTGCCACAAAGGGCAAGTCTACACATTCAAACGTCTCATAAAGGGATTCAAACAACGAATTTTCTAGCAAATACGGAATCGTTCAGATCCGCAGCACACACACCACTGAGTGGTATAAAATAAGTGCTGAAAGCATTCCTCTGTCATGTGTATCTTCCTCACCACACACACAACCCCAGTTCTTTCTTTTCCTTTATTTCCCCTCTCCCTTCTCCCAGCTTTGTTTGCTTGTTTCATTTTTCTTTTTCATTCCTTCATCTGTGCCTCAGGCTGGACAGTAGTACCTCACTCCCATCCCTCCCTAGGTTCCAGGCATCACTTAGTGCTGCTACATCCATCCATGTGCTTTAGAAAGGTCTGACTGTGGAGGCTGACTCAGGGCTGTGTCTGACTCCCTGCTTGCTCCTGTGGGAACAGGAAACAGACTAGTTTCTGCCTGGCCACGTCCCACTGCCTCAGGCCCATCATGGACCCACCCACTGGGAATCTTGATGTCCTCAGACATTAGCATAGAGACTTCCTTGCTCTTTCTAGCACAAAGCACCCTGGCTATTGAAAAGTGAAAAGACTGACAATTACCATCTGCTAAGACTTTGTTTTCCCTTCTTCTTTTGGCACGTTCTTTTGCATCCTTCTCCACAGATGCCAAGAAGGCCTCTGACAACAGCGTAATTTCAAATATTAAAAAGAAAAATCCAAACACTATAATCAGTTCTTTAGCTCAAATTCAGAAAAAAGCTACTTTAGAGTTTTAGAGCCACACTTTTCATGCATTCACATGTAGGCACATGTACACGCGCGCGCGCGCACACACACACACACACACACACACACACACACACACACACCGATTTGGAGACAACTAAAATGACATTTTCTTAATTTGACAGTAAATGGTAATCTGTGTGATGTATTATTATACACGGTGACTATGTCTGTGCTTCAAATTTGAATTATGCCTCTTTTAAAAGAGTTTTTCTTTGAAGACAGACTCTTTTGTTCCACTTAGCATAATGAGCTTCTGAGCTGAGCAACTGAGAAACTCTCTGGATCCCTTTAAGCAGCTAAGCGTAAATTGGATGAAACAGAATAACTGAATTCAGTTTACAAAAGACTGGCCAGGAGAACGTAGGAAAAACCCTCTGAGTACTGTCCCCTCTGACTACTAGTAACAGAGTTGAATGATCAGTAGGTTTTTGTTCATGGGTTGTTTGTAAGCCCAGAGGCTATAATTTAAGGGTCTGGAAGCTACAATCAATAAACACTGATCCTAAAGGAATAATACACATTGGAAAGAGAGATGCTGTACTTACCTGTGTTTATTTCATCTGTATTCTGCAGGGCACAGGTTATCATAAAAACAAAGACACAAATTTCAAAAACCACTCCCTCATTTATACATCTATGAAGCAAGAAGGCAGATCAATTACAAGTGGGGAGTAGGGTCATTTCCTTTAACCATCGATACTGAAAGGCTCAAAATTCAGGGGGCTTGCTGTAAATCAGGAGATCTAGTTATGGGCACAATTGTTATGGGGCTGCATCTGCAGAAACAAGGGCGAGCAGGTCATGGGACCGCCGCTGTGGCTGTATGAGCTGGAAATATGAGTTAGTAGAATATATTACTTAGCGGCTTAAAAATGGTCACAAGCTCAGTGGGTAGAGAGGCCAAATTTTCATTAAAACAAACCCAAAGGGTTGTTTAAGGATGACCCAGAAAGATCAAGAAAAGAAATCAGAGTTTATACTTCCTTGTGGAAAATAAATCTAAGTGAGTCTAAAAATCAAAAGGCTAGTTCAGCCTCACCAGGCAGTTGAGATTAAACCACTACTTCCTCTGCTTTATGCAGACCTTCTCACTCTGTCTACTTAGATAACTCCACCATAGGGAAAGGACACCTTTGTGGGAGCTTGTGGAGGACTGATCATGGTCTTGTTCACGGTGGTCCTGCACTCGTCCTCCTCTTGGTCCTCCTCTGTAAACTTCAGTCTCTTTTCTGTCTCGAGAACAGCTTTCTCTTGTACGACTGGGTCATCAGAATTCATCTCCTGAATTAAATTGGCTAGAGGAGAAATCAGAGGTGAATCATTCAAGCAAGGTCTTCAAAAAGAAAGACTCCATTCACTTAAAAGGTGGTGTAGAAAATTTCATGGGGAAGGACTTTTATTTCTCCAGCTTTACCGAGATACAATTAGCACATGACACTGTGTAAGTTTAAGGTGTACAACATGGTGATTTGATACACGTATACACTGAGAAATGATTCCCACACCAAGGTTAGTTAACACACCCATATCCTCATATAATTTTTTTGTGTGTGTGGTGAGCACATTTGAGATCTACTCTCTCAGCAACTTTAAAGTGTATAGTACAGTACTGTTAACAATAGTCACCATGCTGTATATTAGATCCCCAGAACCTATTCACCTACTAGAGAATTTGTGTATTTAAACATCTTAAATAAATGGTTTTTACAAAACGTGCATTCTTTTGCAACCTAGTTTTTTCTCCTAATATGCTTTAGAGATTTGTTCTTGATACTAATGGTTGCAGTTGATTTATTTTAATCACTGTATATACCATAGGTAATCCATTCTCTTATTGATGGACATCCAGGTGTTTTTAAATTTTTTGTTAGTGAATAAATGACGCATCGAATATCTGTGTACATATTTCCCCATGCACACACGTGACATATTGCTCAGGTTACAGCTGTATCAAGGTTTATTCCTATAAGCTGTGACAAGAGTTCCCATGCCTCCACATCCTAGTTAACGCTTGTCAAACTTTTAAGTTGTTGCCACTATAATGCATTTATCTCCTCAATGTTTTCATTTGCATTTTCCTGAACATGATTGGGATCACCATCTTTTCATTGGTTTGTAAGCCATTTGGATTTCCTTATATGTCAACTGCCTGCTCCTATCCTTGGCCAATTTTCTATTGGGTTGTTTGTCTTTTTCTTATTATGATTTCTTTATATATTCTGGACTGATATGTATTTGTGAACATCTCCTTGTGTATGGTTTGTCTTTTTATCTGTTTTTATGGAAGCTTTTGTTGAAGAAATTTTCTATGTGTTAAATGTACCAATATTTCCCGTTATGCTTTATGCCTTTTGTGTATATTAGGTTTACAAATATACTCTTATATGTCTTCTGTATGTTTTAACGTTCTGTTTTTCTCATTAGGGTATTTAATCCACCTGGAGCTGACTTTTTTTTTTTGCCACACCGCCTGGCACGGGGGATCTTAATTCCCAGACCAGGGATTGCAACCGTGCCCCCTGCAGTGGAAGTGCAGAGTCTTAACCACTGGACCACCAGCGAAGTCCCCTGGAGCTAACTTCGCATAGGGCACGAGCACCATTTGTTGAAGAGTCCCTGCCTTGCCACCGATGCGTTGTGCCACCCCTGTTACATGCGTGAACCTGCTCTAGGCTCTTTATCCCATTCTACTGGATGACATCTTTTTCAGCACCAAACCTTCCGTGCGTAATTACTACAGCTTTATAATGAGTCTTGAACATCAGATAGGGAGATCCCACCTTCTGATTTTCCTGCAAAATTTTCTGGATTAATTCTTGGCCCTTTGCTCTTCTGTGTGAACTCTGGAATCAGCTTGTTGAACTCTAAACAAAACATTTTTGGGATTTTGATCTAAATTGTGTTGAATGTAGAGAATAATTTGAGAAGAACAGATTTCCTTACCAAACGTGTCTTCCCATCCATGATAAAATATGCCTCCACTTATTTAGATATTTTATGTCTTTTAATTAAATTTTTTATTCACTAAACTCTGAACTTTATTCTAATTTCATTAATCTCTCTGTAATATCCTTTTTCCATTCCAGGATACCATCTAGGATATCACATTACATTTAGTCATGTCTCCTTATAATTCTCTGAGCCATGACAATTTCTCAGACCTTCCTTGTTTTCCTTGACAGCTTTGAGAATTACTGGTCAGGTATTTTTTGTAGAATAATTTTCAGTTTGGGTTTACCTGATGTTACTGTCACAGTCAGACTGAGGTTCTCAAGATTTGGGGAGGAAGACCATAGCACATATTAAGGGTACACGTTATCAATATGATTTATCATGCTGTGAACTTTGACCACCTAAGGAAGAGTCTGTCAGCTTTTTCTATCTTAAAGCTACCTTTTCTCCTCTCTTCCTGTGCTGTACTCTTTGGAAGCAAGTCAGTAAATGTATCTCACTTTCAGGGGTGGAGAGTTATGCTCTACCTTCTAGAGGCAGGAATATCTACATAAATTGTTTGAGATTCTTCTGTATGGGAGATTTGCCTTACATATTTATTTACTTATTTATCTATTCATCGTTTATTTATATCCATATAGACTCATGGATATTTATTTTATACTTTGGGCTATAATGCAATACTGTTTGCTTTCTTGCTCAAATTGTTCTAGTTTTGACCACTGGGAGCTCTTTCAATTAAATTTTATAACCTTCCCCATAAAGGTCTTGCATATATTTTGAGGGATTTATTTTGGTATTGTAAATGAAGTGCGGCTGGTATATAGGAAGTATATAAGAATGCAACTGAATTTTATACATTAATCTCGTATCCAAAAACCTTGCTCGATTTCCTTCTTTAATAATTTATTTATAGATTTTTTTGACTTTTTCTCTGTAGACTCTCTGCCCGAGCCCTCTTCTCTTTTTCTACACCTTTCCCAGGAATTCCTGTTCCCTCCTACGGCTCCAAATACCATGCAGATGCCAGTGCCTCCTAAGTTGACCTCCCCAGCCACTCTCTCTCGCTTAGGCTCAGACTCACAAAGCCAGCTGCCTTCTGAACATCTTCACTGGGATGCCTTACTCATCTGCCTATCCTCTTTCTCCCCAGACTGTTCCTCCTTCAAATGCCCCTATCTCAGCAGATGGTCCAACCATCCACTTGTCATTCAATCAAGACTCTCAGGCTCATCCTTAAGCCTTTGTTCTCCCTCCACCTTCACAGCCATCAACACTAAAGCCTGTCAAGTAAGTTCTGAATTATGTCTCCAATCTGTCTACTTGTGTCCATTCCAGCCACAGTCTCTTCTCCCTGGAGCACTGTAACAGCCTCCTAGCTGGCTCTCAGCACCTGTTTGCTTCTCCCCTCCAGTGTACCACTGCCAGAGTGACTTTTCTAAGGTGTAAATTTGACCATGTTTCTGCTCTGAGTAAACCCTCCAAAGGATTCCCATTGCTCTCAGGATAAACACGAATTCCTTACTGTGGCTTCCAAGGTCTTTCCTGACCTGGCCTTTCTGGACTCAGATGGGACCCTTCTCTCCTTGATCTATTCTCTCCAGCTATACTGAGCTTTTTAATCTTTCCGTTTCTCAAAAGTACCACACTTGCTCTTAACTTCCATCTTTCCTACGTACTTTCTCCCCATTTAGAATACTCCCCTACCCTCTCCCCAGTGGCCAACTCCTACTCAGACTTCAGATTTGTGCTTAAATCTCATCCTTTAGGGAAGCCTTTATTTGTGGGCTGAATTGTGCCCCTCTGCCCCAATTCATGTGTTGGAGCCCTAATCCCCTCAGTGTGACTGTATTTGGAGACAGGGCTTTTAAAGAGGTCATGAAGGATAAATGAGGTCATAAGGGTGGGGCCCTAAACCAATTGGATTGATGTCCGTATAAGAGGAGGAAGAAACACCAGGGATGTGCACACACAGAAAAAAGACCATGTGAGGACACAGTAAGAAGGGGGTTGTCTACAAGCCAGGGAGAGAGGGCTCAGGAGAAACTAAACCTAATACCTTGATCTTGGTCTTCTGATCTCCAGAACTGTGACAAAAATTAATTTCTGTTGCCTAAGCCCCCCAGTCTGTGATATTTTGTTACAGCAGCCCATCAGACAACTCCCTAATCTGAGTTAGAGTCTCTTGCATTTTACCAATCTCTCTTTGTAGCATACATCACCCTTGAAATTACTTGTTTAATATCTGTTTTCCCCACCAGACTGTAGGTACCATGAAGGAAAGTAATTCTTATTCATTGTTACTGCACTCTCCAGGGTCTAGCAATGCTCAGTACACAGCAAGAGCCCAAGAAATGAATGTGTAGAATCTATACACATGTGGCTATATAAATTTAAATTACTTATAAACGAAATAGAGAAATTCACTTCTTTAGTAGCACTAGCCACATTTCAAACCCTCGATAGCCACTTGTGGTCACTGGTTACCACAGTGGACAGTGCAGATTACAGAACATTTCTATCATCACAGAATGCTCTATCAGACGGCACTGATATAAATGATATGGAAATGAACTTGGGGTACAAATGAATGGTAGCCAGGTAAAGAAAGACCGGGAGGCAGAGGGAAGGACAAAGGCAGCAGGCAGAGGATGAAGGGTCAGGGGGTGTGTGGGGAACCAGAAGCAGTCTGTAGCTCAAGTGTGAGGTAGGGGGAGGTGAGAGGTAAGGCCTAGGTCACGGGAGGACTTAGGTCCTGATGAGAGCATGAAATTTATTGGGACTGCGGGGAGAATGCAAGCAGAGAAGTGGCTGGGTCAGATTTGCATTTTAGATACATTACCCTGTGGGGAGTGTAAGCCTGAAGGCTAGGAAAAACAGTCAGGGGGTTGTTGAAATCGTCTGGATAAGAGAACCAGAACAAAGGGAGGTTGGAGAGGTGGGAGCTGGAGGGAGAAGGCAAACCTGAGGGCTGATTAAATTAAGGGCTGAGAGGTGAGAGGAGGCCAATGTGACTTGTAAATCTGGGGACAGCAGTGCCACCAAGTGAGACTAGAACGAATGGGAGAGTAGGAGAAGAAGGTTTTATTTGGCACTGGGAGGGGACAGAGAAAGAGATGATCAACTAACCTTCGGACTTATTAAGTTCATGGTGCTTGAGGGATACAATGGGTGTGACAGTTGGCATAGAGGCTGAGGCTGAAAAAAAGTGGTTGGTGGGCTTCCCTGGTGGCGCAGTGGTTGAGAGTCCGTCTGCCGATGCCGGGAACACGGGTTCGTGCCCCGGAAGATCCCACGTGCCGCGGAGCGGCTGGGCCCGTGAGCCACGACCGCTGAGCCTGCGCGTCCGGAGCCTGTACTCCTCAGCGGGAGAGGCCACAGCAGTGGGAGGCCCGCGTACCGCAAAAAAAAAAAAAAAAAAAAAAAGTGGCTGGTAGCAATTGAGATGTGGGGTCATCACAAGGGTGGTAGCTAAAACCACGTGCTTGGGCTCGATCACCTGAAGAGAAAGGCGAGCAGTGGGCCAGGCCAGAACAACATTTGGGGGATGGGCCAAGGAGAAGAAGCCCATGACAAACCCAAAGAACACCCTAAGGATGTACCATCTATGAAGTTGCCTGAACTATTTTTAAAACCATTTTATTCTTTGGACCCATACAGCCTGTGAGAAGCAGCAACTTCAATATATTTCTATTTGATATGTAAGGGTTGTTTCACTGCTGGTTTTCTTGTCTCTATCCTCAAACAAGCTCCCTGAAGTCTGAGCAGGGACTGAGTGCTTTGGAATCTCCTGTGTGTGATCTGTGTGGTCAGAGTATATCCTTTGAGATCCCACCTGTCTAAGTTGGGGAAGGGTCTTCCTGCCTAGAGGAAGAGAGACAGGAGTATGACAGCCAGCAGCCATCTGTGTAATGTGATGGACCCTGAGAGAAAGCCTTCTGACTTTGCCTCTGCAGCTCAAAACCAGGAACGGCTCTCCCCTAAAACAAGAGGGATTTCAGACCGATCAGTGGGGCTTCTGAGTGATCTTCTCCAAGGGAACAGTAGGCTCATTGGTGATGGGGAAATAGAAGTTCCTTTTGACCTGATTCTACACAGAAGGGGAGAAAATACAAGGAAGAGCTGTCAGCCTGAATTCAATCAGAATGTTAGCAGCTTCTCTGATACCAATTAACAGCCAAAAAATATTACCCCCAGGCTCCAATATTACTTGCTTCTCAATACCCCTTCTGTTTAATCTCAAGAACATTTTTTTCCTTAAGAGTCATAAACCTGTCAGGCAACCCATGAACTAACTTAGAGTAATCATCTCTCTTTAACCTCTCCACCTCCCTAAAGTAAAATTTAATTAGTATATGATTTACTGGTACTTACTGATTTCATCTACATTTTTAAGAAATTTCTGCAAGTCTTCCTCTTGATAGTCAGCCATTGTGAACCAGAATCCCTGAGGGAGGCAGCATAAATGATGAAAATTAATAATAATAAAACTCTAAACAGAATTTGTCAGACTGATTAGCCTTCTAAAACTAAGAGCCAGGTAATTATTTTCAAGATGGATTTGTGTTTATAAAAGTCATGAATAACAAGCAGGGTGATCTATTACACTCTGACTGCTGTTAAGGCCAAGGGACCCTCATTATATGTGGTGATATTTCTGGAAAGCTGCCAGCCTCCCTCCAATGGGGAAAGTGCTCTGCAAAATGTCCCTACAAAGCCAACATCAGCTGCTGTGAGTCAGGGACCCGGCTTGAAGGCGGCCAGGTGGAGAGCAGTTGACAGGCCACCAGAGATGGAGGAGGGCACTAACGCTTGACTTTGATCATGACAGGCTGGCCCAGCCAGAAGCTTTGGACCTGGCTGTGTGACAGGTAACCAAAAATGGGACAATTTACATCTAAATGTCCAAACTATCTAAAATACCAGCCTCTGGCTTATTTCTGAGGAATGAAGAGAAGCTACAAATTGCATGGAGGGATTCGAACTTGACAGCCCTGCACGCCAGCCTCTCTTCTCCTCTCCAAGTACTTTAGCTGGATCACCACTCTGTTGTTTTTGAGTGAAAGGCCTCATGCTACAGCCAGTGGTTTTCAAAGGTCCACCCACAGACCATAAGAATCATCCAAAATCTGGTTTAGCATAAGATTCTTCAGCCTTAGCCCAGAGCCCCTCAGTTAGTAAGCCTGAGAGAGTACCCTGGAATGTACAGTTTTAAACACTCTCCAGGTGATTCTGATTTACAGCTAGGTTTAATAACAGTGTAGCCAAATAAGGCACCTTTAACTGGAAATTTGAAATCTGCCAGGAACACGCTGTGAGTTATTTGATCTCTCTGAGACTCCACCAGTTATAAGCTGTGCTACCTCAGCTAAAGTCACAACCTCTCTGACCCTCAGAGGCCTCATTCGTTCTATGGAAACTATAATACAAACAGAGGGCTGGGGCTTCCCTGGTGGCGCAGTGGTTGAGAATCTGCCTGCGAATACAGGGGACGCGGGTTTGAGCCCTGGTCTGGGAGGATCCCACATGCCGCGGAACAACTGGGCCCCTGAGCCACAATTACTGAGCTTGCGCGTCTGGAGCTTGTGCTCCGCAACAAGAGAGGCCGCGATAGTAAGAGGCCCGCGCACCGCGATGGAGAGCGGCCCCCTTTTGCCACAACTGGAGAAAGCCCTCGCACAGAAACGAAGACCCAACACAGCCAAAAATAAATAAATAAATAAATTTTAAAAAACAGAGGGCTATCTGGGGATTAATTTAAAGCACCAGGTTGGCAATGAGTGGTTACTGCAAGACATCCTTATCTATAAAACAGGGCTGGGGACCTCTGGCTTAACTAAATGATCGCTAGGTTTCTTTCCAGCTCTTAACAATTCAGGCTACCATGGAACTGAGGCCTAGTCAAGTGAGTTGACTTGCCCAAGGTTAGGAGAGGCAGAAGGCAGGCTCAGAACTCCCGCCGGCAGGCGCCAAGCCCTCTGCTCCCAGGCCAGGGTCTAAGGGCGCGCCATGCCCGGGCAGCGAACCCACGACGGGACGAGAAGGCCAGGGCACGGTGATGCCCAAGGCGTCCGACGGTATCCACTTCACCGGGAAGGAGCCTGCGCCCCGCCTGGAGCCAGAAGACCCGCTCGCCCCAAACGCCCCCTCCCCGGCCGGCGCAGAGGGGCGGGGCCGGCGGCACCGTTGCCCGGGCAACCGCTCCAGAGCGTCCATCGGCTGAGTGCCCGCCGTGGAGGTCCCCGCGGCCCTCAGCTGATACCGTCCCATCCACCGGGGCCCAAACCAGCGTCCTCTGCTTGGCTCTGACGGCCAGATCAGGACCAGCACCAGGGCACACCCCGGGCCACCCCGCTGCACTGACCTGACGCGCCCAGAGCTGGACAGGAAATGGCGGTTGTGGGCGGGCGGTGACCGACCTAGGCTGAGGAGGGGCGGCGCCAAAGGCCAGGGGCTGACTTGGCCCCGTGCTCCGACGCGCCCTGCGTTCTAGTTCCGGAGCGGGCAGCCAAGTTCAAGGCCGAGCTGGAGCGTGGGAAGCCCACTGGGGACCGGGGAAGCCCGCTGGGGACCGGGGAAGCTGGGGGGAGCAAAAGAAGCCCGAGTGACCTGCGCTGATCCCTAAATCAGCGCCAGGTTTTGGCTTCTTCGTTTTCTGGGGTTGGAGGGTGTGTCGCTTGCATTAGCTTAATATCCCTGGCCCGGAAGAGGGAAGGTCTGCAGCGTACTTGGGAGAGGCAGGCTTGGGTGTGAATCCGATTTTACTTATTAGTATACGCGAGACCTTCGGAGAGGAGAATTATGTGATTTCTCTGATCTTCAGAGTTGTCCTTTATATAAAAAATGGAGAAATGGTACTTTCTCATAAGATTTACGGTTAGGGTGCCAGGCACCTAGTCAGTAGGGGTAAGTGATGGTTATTATCCAGGGAATCATAGCATTTAGAGCAGAATGAGACAATGGACACATTCACGGAGAGAGAGAGAGAGAGAGAGAGAGAGAGAGATTGATTTATTGTAAGGAGTTGGCTCACATGATTATGGAGGCTGAGAAGTGCACCAGCTGCAGCTGGCAAGCTGGAGACCCAAGGAGCCAATAGTGTGAGTTCCAGTCCAAGTCCAAGGGCCTGAGAACCAGGAGAGCTGACGATGGTGTAAATTCCAGTCCAAGTCTGAGTGCAAAAGCAGGAGAAGACCAATGTTCCTGCTACTACAGTCAGGCAGAGAGAAAGCATTCTATTCAGGCCTTCACCTGATCGGATGAGGCCCACCCACAGTGGGGAGAGAGATCTGCTTTACTCAGGCTATGGATTCAAATGTTACTCTCATCCAAACACACAGACAAACCCAGAATAATATTCAAGTATCTGAGCACCCTTTGGGCCAGTGATCCATAAAATTAACCATCACGAGTATCCAGACCGAAAGAGCTTGTCACGTGAGGGGGTTAAAGGTCAATAAACAAATAATCACTTAAATTCTCACTGTGGTAAGTGCTATAAGAAGTAAAGGGTGAAAAACAAAAGTAGCAAAGGGTACCATGAAAGCTGAGTCTCAAACCTTGGAGATATTCCCTGAGGATGTGACGTTTACACTGAGACTTAAGGGATGAGTGGGCATGGACCAGCTGAAGAGGGAGGTGGAAGCAGAGGGGGCAGGATGGGCAGTCAGGAAGGAGCCTGGCAAGGACAAGGAACCAACAGGAAGCCAAGCTTGGCTGCGGCCTAGAGAGCAAAAGTAAGTAGTACAAGGTGAAGCCAGGCCCAGGTCACACAGGGCCTTTGAAAAGTTCTGGGTCTCTCTCCTAAGTGCCACAAGCAGCTTTTGAGGGGTTCTAGGAGAGGAGTGACATGCTCAGATTTTTCTTTTTAGAAAATCATTCTGGCTGCAATGTGGAGAATGATCTGGAACGAGGCCAGAGGGACACTGGGAGACAAGTTAGAGATTGTCGACAGCATGTATTGGTAGCGGGAATAGAGAGGATTAGATGAATTTGCCATGTATTTTGGAGAGGGAATTGACAGCAGGGAAATATTAACAATGACATTAGGTTTCTGGCTTGAGCCAGACTAGGGCTCTCCGTTGGCTGAGATGGAGGAGAATCAGGTGTGGAGAAAGGTGATGAGTTCAGATTTATATTCAGTTCAAGATGCCTGTGAGTTATTCAAGTGGAGATGTTGAATAAATTCATTGTTCTTTAATAGTTACTCTCCTCTTCTTCAGATTTTCCAAGTTTTAGCAAAGCACAGTCACCTAGAATAGACTGTATTTCCCAGCTTTCCTTACATATGACTATTTCCTTACACATGACAGTCCAATTAAATATAAGCAGAAGTGGTGGGTGCTACTTCTAGGAAGTGTCCTAAAAAAGGATTCCCTTCTTCTTACCTTTATTTCTTGTTGGTTGGAATGTGGACACAATGGCTGGAGCTGGCTCAGCCATTTTGGACCATGAAGTAGAAGCAGTATATTGAGGATGGAAAGCCACAGGTAGAAGGAGCCTGTGTTCTAATGATCATGGAGTTAGCATACTGGATTTTGGACTACCTAACTCCATATTTCTGTATAGGAAAGCTGTTCAACCCCAACAATACATCAGGTTCTGGGAATCTAAAGACTTCTGTCTTGTTAGAGTCACTGCTCTGTTGGGTTTTCGGTCACTCCCAGCCAAACCTAACGTTAACTGATATGGAAGACGCTATTCATTTATTCAACTAACTGTTTTCAAGTTAATATCAATTTTTTTGGTGATAAGTCCTTCCAAATAGTCCAAATGATGTTATGCATAAAAATAGAAATATTGATATTTTAAAATAAACATGTCAATTGCAAATAACTTTTGTCCGAAGGACTCTAAACACCAGAGAAATTTGACACTGAGATCACACAATTAAAAAGCACATGAATAATGTTTTATGTCAGAAGTTATTTTTGTAGTTAGAAGTTATTTTTTTCTCTTCAGTCATATTTCCATTTTATATCCCCCCACACACACACCCACACTCAGAATACTATCCTAATATAGGATGTTTTTATGCCTGAATGTCTTTCGCTGATCATCTCATCATAATTCTCTGCCACAGTAGTATCAACAAATATTGTAGGACTATTTGCTTTAACCAGATACCATACCATAAGTCAGAGGCCCAGCCCCAGTCCTCACACAGCCCAATGAGGAAGATAGATGCATAAACAAATTCTTCTTTTTTCAGTATTTTTTTAATTGAAGTATAGTTGATTTACAATGTTGTGTTAATTTCTGCTGCACAGCAAAGTGATTCAGTTATACATATATACATTCTTTTTTTTTTTTTTTTTTTTTTTTGCCGTACGCGGGCCTTTCACTGTTGTGGCCTCTCCCATTGCGGAGCACAGGCTCCAGACGCGCAGGCTCAGCAGCCATAGCTCACGGGCCCAGCCGCTCTGCGGCATGTGGGATCTTCCCGCACCGGGGCATGAACCCATGTCCCCTGCATCGGCAGGCGGACTCTCAATCACTGCGCCACCAGGGAAGCCCTACATTCTTTTTTTTTATATACTCTTTTCCATTATGGTTTATCATAGGATATTGAATGTAGTTCTCTGTGATATGCAGTAGGACCTTGTTGTTTATCCATAAACAAATTCTTATAGAACCATGTGATAAGGACAGTGACAGTCTAGCGCTTAAGGAAGAAGGAAGGAGGAAGAAATGGTGTCAGGCAAGTTCCCTTAGAAATAGGAATTGGCACAGTTAATGTGGAAGCTGAGAGTGTGCAGAGTGCTCCAGGCACAGGCAACAGACTGAGCAGAAGTTTGGAGTCAGGAAACACTGTGCTGTGTGTGAGAAAATAGATAAGTTCAAGGCGGGAGTGGTAAGAGATGAGCCCAGAGGTGTGGGCAGGGCACAGGGTATCAAGGAGGGAAGCCACAGGAAGAGTGTGAAGCAGGGAAGAGACAAGGGAAGAGCCCAGGAAGAGCCCAGGCTCAGGGCGAGATACCTGAGCAGGAGGGATACAAGAGAGGGGGCAGATGTGTGTGCTCTAAGGTCAGGCTGGAATAACAGGACTCAGCAGGCACAGACACTTGTGGCATCTTCGAAGTCACTTCCGTCCTAATGCCTCCTACATGGATGTCTGTCAAGCCCACACTTCACTCTAAGCCCCATCCTGATAAATCCAACAGGATAACTAGACTATGAATCTCTTGAGAGAAGGGATTTTTTTTTTTATCTTTTTTCCCCAGCACCTGGCACTTAGTTGGAGCCTAAAAGAAAAGATGTGTTGTGGAAGTGAGTTCATCTCTTGCCCTGCATGGAGGAAGGTTCAAATCTAAGTTATTCTAGATGGAAAAGGATTACGAGTGCTTATAGTTTCCCTACCCCAGGCTTCCCGGAGAAGTCCATCCAGAGGACAAACATTGCGGCAGTCACAAAATACATCTTAGGGTGAACTTCATACTTGACAGATTGATCACTTTAAAGTCAGAAGTCCTAGTAAGGCTGGGTGGTGATAAACTGTCCACGAAGATGCCAGTTTTCCTCCTTTCAGGCACACAGTAGGATCTCACCTCCCTGTGGCCAGGTGACTTGCTTTGTTCAGTGCCATGGTGGGAAGAAATGAAATGGGCAGAAGACTTTAGGGGCCAGAGTGTGACTCACCATACATAGCCAGCCCTTTCCCCTGCCCCGCAACTAGAGGGTGGAGTCTGTGTCTGGTGGAGTCTGTGTCTGCCTGAGTCCCTGAGTGAAAGGACATGGACCATGGTTGCCCATCTACCTTTGATGGACATGCAGCTCAAGTGAGCAATAGACTTTTCTTGTGATTGGCAAACATTTTGGACCTGCTTGTTACACAGCATAACATAGCCCTTCATGTCTAATAGGCCCACTCAGACCATTGTTCTTCACTTGCTACAATGACAAAATCTAGGGACCTTGTGCATGAACATACATAGACTATGATCACTGTGATTTATATTTTAAGTGTCAATGTCTGCCAATATTCAGGAAAACAGACTTAAACTGTGTGTGACACATTTCAAATATATTCCCCCTAGAGAACCTGCTATTTTCATCCTACCTAAATCCCTTGTGAGGTACTTAAATTTTACTTTTTCTTTATGTCCTCAGTAAAAAGTTGGAGAACATTTGGTCACTTTCCACTGTATAATAAACCTGGACTTGGAGATCATTTAAGCTGGTTCTCCTCTCTTTTACTCTGCTCTCCTTTTGTGTAAATAATTCTAGCTGTTTGCCTTTTCTCATCAATTATAATTTATAAACTTAGGAGAAATAAGGAAGAAAAAAATTTTTTTTCCTGAGGACAACTGCATGAGGAATAAAAGGAATTGTACATTTGCCCGCTGGATAGAAAAGTTGCAGACAAGGTCAGCCTGGAGCCAGGAGCCAGACAGACCACAAAGATGTCTGTTGGGCAACCCCATCACCATGGGTGCTGGGACTACAATTCACTTTGTTACTTTGGCTTCAAGTAACCAATTCACTTGGTTACTTTGTCTCTTCCCTCCCTAAAGAGAATTCAAAAATCACATTTGATTTTTTTCCCTCAAACTTATGTCCTTTATTTGAAAAACAGCTAAAATTCTTGCCTCTTGGACACCCTTTGCTCTCTCAGTTCCCACCTTATTATAGATGAAGAAATCATTTCAGGATCTAGTCACAGATTTAGTCTGTGTGCCCATAGGGAGCAAGAGTCTTCTTTGGGATTTCTATGCACAATTAATGACATCACAGTTACTAACAACAGCAATTACAGCAGTGACGATAGTAACTGACACTCGCTGAGCTGCAATGTGCCGGGCATCTCACTCAATCCTTTGTAGGCATTATCGAACTTCAATCTCTCAATAGCCATACATTCCTATTTCCATTTCACAGACAAGAAATGCAGCCAGGGAGGTTGTATGGTTTGCCAGAGGCTGAGCCAAGATGTGAAACCTGGTCTGAGTGGCCCCCTAGCTCACACTGTCCCGTCTCACTACACTCCCAGGTATCAGCCTCCCCTGGAGAGCTGGGTTTTTTGGGGTTTTTTTGGCGGTGCTATGCTGCTTGCAGGCTCTTAGTTCCCTGACCAGGGACCGAACACATACCCCCAGCAGTGGAAGCACAGAGTCCTAACCACTGGACCCCCAGGGAAGTCCCTGGAGAGCTGTTTTAAATTTGTATCATCAAAGACCACCCCGGAAGCCTCAGGCCCTAGCTCTGTCTCGTGGATGTATAAACCTCGGGACAGGGTACTCCAGGTGCTTCACAGGCTGGTCCAACCCTCCACAGGTGATGGATGCATGCTTTCTGTAGCCAGAGGGCCATGTCTCCCAGTCCGTTAAGAAAGAGAGGGTGACTCCAACAGTGTCCTTCTTTGGAGCCTTTTCGTGTCTCGTGGGACATCTCTGCCTGAAAATGGAAGGGGAGTTGAGTGCCAGATGGAAAGTGTGTCCGCCCGTCTCTACCTAGTGTGGAGCAGCACTGCCACCGTGTGGAAAGACTGGCTGCGCCTGGACAAACGCGGTGGTAGAGAAAGTAGGGGAACTCCTGAGCAGTCAGCCCCTGTTCAGGCATTTATTTGATGTTTGTTGAGCACCTAATATTGCCACGTGCTCGGCTAGGCTCCTTCTATTGCTGCTACCGCTCCTGCTGTGGGGAGGTTCCTTCTCTGGGTAGGAAATTAAATGATGTCAACGATTTAGGCTGTAGTGAATGTTTAACATTTATTCATCATTTATTTGGGGGTACTTTCATCTAGGGCTGATTTGCACCACTCAGAAATTATAGACACACCCAATTTGTGCAGGGCGATTTTCTTTGCCTCCAAGGTTTTGGAGACAAGAGGATGCAGAGAAATATAGGGCTCCAGAGTGACTTACTCTATGTTGATGGTTATGAAAGGCGAATATGTATTTCTAGCAAACACCTTTGCTTCTTTTTGTCTTAACAGTTCAATAGCATATTAAAAGCATACCATAGAAACAGAAACTAGAGAAAAACAGAAAATCATTCATGATCTCTTTATCCTGACACCATCACTATTAACATTTTGATATATTTCCTTTTTAATTTTTTTCTGCACTTTTGGGCATCGATGTAACCATGCTTGCATATGATTATGTATTTCACTTTATTGATATAGCACAATATCATCATCATAATAATAGCTGATACATTCTGATCACCCATGATGTCCTAAGCCCTTTATTAGGGGCTTTAAGTGTCATCTCATGAGCCCATATAACAATCTTAGGAGATGGTATTATTATCCCCCTTTTAATAGAAAAGACAACTGAGGCTCAGGGGGGATCGATCTAGCTCTTGCCTCTCATAAGGCTGTCCCATGTTATGCATTGTTTTAGTAACAATCATTTAATCTCTGCAGTGCGTTCCACTTATCCATGCACTGCACTTCGCCTATCTACTTGCCATCATTTTAGATCTTTACTTGCTGCTAATATTGTTTGCTGATGTAAACTTTGCTGCAACATGCATCTCTAAATCATCTTTTTACATAGCTAGGATGAATTTCTTAGGGTAGCTTCTCAGAAGTGGGTTTCTCAATCAAGATGTTGAATCTTTTCATGGCTGTTGGTATTTACAAATTGATCCTCAGTGGGGTTGGGCAAGTTTGTGCACATCAGCCTTACCATGGGTGATGTAGGAGAGTGCCAGTTTTGCAACATCCTCACCAGCACTGAGTGTTAATTTTTTCCAATCTAAAAGATGATAAATGGTTTGATAAATAAATCTGTGATAAATGGATTGTTTTGCCTGTCATTTATTATCAGAGAAGGTGAAGTCACTTTTACTTTTTACCACCTGCACAGGTACTTTCTACCTCGTTTTGCACAGTCCAAGAAATCTCTGAGGTCTTGGACCCTCCTAAACCAGGAGTTTTAAACCTAGGGTCCGGGGTCCATGGATAGAATTCTGAGGCCTGTGAACTTGTCTGGGAAATAATTATACCTTTATTTTTACACACCTGTCACTGAAGTAGTACCCTTTTCATTGTTAATATAGGCAGCAAATCTCAGTGGTATTAGCAGTAGTGTGTCATCATTTATGCTCAGCAACAATTTGAAATCAGTTATTAGACATGCTGCTAGAACTTGTGTTTTGATGTGTTAATAAACAAACACATTTATTAACATACCACACATTCATTTACAAAATATTTTGATAGTTGTATTTCAGTATAATTCTTTTCCTTTGTAATGCTGTATGTTTTATTTTATTTTTATTTATTTATTTATTTATTTATTTATTTGCGGTACGCGGGTCTCTCACCGCCGTGGCCTCTCCCGCTGCGGAGCACAGGCTCCGGACACGCAGGCCCAGCAGCCATGGCCCACGGGCCTAGCCGCTCTGCGGCACTCAGGACCCTCCCGGACCAGGGCACGAGCCCGTGTCCCCTGCATCGGCCGGCGGACTCCCAACCACTGCGCCACCAGGGAAGCCCTGTATGTTTTATTTTTAAAATAAAAAAGTTAAATTTAAAAATGCTATTCTGAGAAGGAGTCTGTAGGCTTCACTTGACTAACAGTGGTGTCATAGCAAAAATAAAGCTTAAAATTCCTGTCCTACAAATCTTCATCATAGAAGAATTCCAAATAACAAATGTAAGTACTACCCCTCCAGGGATAGAACTCAATTCCTTTCCCCTTGAGTATCCACTGGACTAAGTGATTCACTTCTAAAGAACAGCACCAGGAAAGGGAAAATAGTGACTCCACAGTGGAGAAGCCTGTAGACACCACCTTACCCAACTGACAAACGTCAACACGACCAGTAGATAAGTCAGATGTGGTGCACTCCTGATGCGATGAGAAAGTCACTTTACCTCTGTGACATTCTTTGCCCCAAATCCATAACCCTGGTCTAACCATGAGGAAACAACAGACAACCCAAATTCAGGGACATTCTACAAAATAACCAAAAGGTACTTTTCAAATGTCAAGGTAATGAAAAATAAGGAAAGACTGAGAAACTGCCCAGACTGGAGGAGACTACGGAGATATAATGGCTAAGTGTAAGATGGTCCCTGGATGAGATCCTAGTGCTGAAAAAGGATGTTGGTAGAAAAACCGGTGTAATCTAAATGAAGCCTGTTTCCGTCTTGGCATGCAAAGAATGTTTCAATGTACATCCTCATTTGTGGCCCTTTATATGAGAATTCTTTGGGATTAAGAACCAGGAGTGGAACTGGTATCTGTATTTATAATTTGACTAAATTTCCTGTCCAAAAAAACTAAACAAAACAAAACAAAAACCAAACAAACAAAAATGAAGGCTGTAGTTTAGTTAGTAGCAACGTACCAATGCTAATTCTCTAGTTTTGGTAAACCTATTCTGGTTTACAGGGATTCTCTGTACTATCTTTGCAATTGTTCTGTAAATCTAATTTATAGAACTAGCCCAAACCAGTCTCTCCTCCCAATTTCCAGCTCACCCATCCATTCATTCAACCATTCAACAAACGCACACTGAGCAGCCTCTCTGGCGTGGGGATCGGGCAGCGGTGTGAAGACAGTGATGAGAGGACAGGAGCTTGTAGTCTTTCGCGCAAACCTCCAAGACCTGCAGGCAGTTAAGGTGCAGTGGGACGGATGAGTCAGCGGAGATTTGCACAGTATGCAACACAAGCGCAGGGGAGGAAAGAGAAGCAGAAATGTGCCAGGTGAACCAGGCCCTGTGGGCAGAGTGGAGAGCAGGTGTGAGAGTGTGGCATCACCCGGAAACCATGAGCACTTCAGTCTTGCAGGAGCGTGCAGTGCAGGGGTGGGTTGTTCTCTGTGAAGGCAGAGAGGGAGGTCAGATGCAACCAGTCTAAGGACTTAGCTTTTATCCTGTAGGTGGAGGGGAACAACTGGCATGTTCTGAGCAAGTCAGTCCCAGGTCTGCGCTGGAGAAAGATAATTGTCACTGTGCAGGAAGGATCGGACCGAGGTGCGGCTCCCTCACTGTGGGCAGAGAAATGAACCAGGCTCTTCAGCCCTGGGTTCTTCCTCCTGAGTCTATCCTCCGGCTGGCTCTGGGCCTCGTGGCCTGCACACCCTCACTGTCCTTCTCTGCCTTGCTACCTCAGAGCATATCCAGAGCCTCAGATTGGGCGCTTTCCTGTGGAGGTGACTCCGTAGACACAACACTCATGTCCTTTACTCAACTCTCACCTCCCGACTTAGTCCTGCAGCCGGTGCTGAGCCTCCAGGCCTTTGCTTGTGGGGAAGGAAGTACGTACAATTGCAGAAGCACATTCGGGAGGTGATGAGGGCCTAACTAGGTCTGTGGTTGTATGGACAGAGAGGAGAAAATGCATACGAGAGATGTTTAGTAGGGCAAATCAGTAGAGAACATTGACTCATTGGAAGTAGGGAGGGAGAGGAGGAAGGATTTGGGGATGATGCCAGCTATGGAATTTAGGGAAGCGAGTGGATGACCATGTCCTCCTCTGCAAGTGGGAACAGAGGAAGAGGAAGAGGAGGAGAGATGAAGGAAGGGATAACAAGGAGCTCTGATGGGTTGAGTTCAGGGTGCTGGGGAAAAGAGCTGTCTATTCACATGTGGGCTCTGGAAGAAAAGTTTGGGACGGAGATAAAGATGCGAGATTATTATCATACTTTCAGCATCCTGTATCAATAGGTTACATGTAGGCATCCACATACATATGTATGACTTTTTTTTTAATTTTATTTTTTTATTTTTTATACAGCAGTTTCTTATTAGTTACCTATTTTATACATATCAGGGTATACATGTCAATCCCAATCTCCCAATTCATCCCACCACCCGCCCCCACCACTTTCCCCCCTTGGTGTCCATATGTTTGTTCTCTACATCTGTGTCTCTATTGCTGCCCTGCAAACTGGTTCACCTGTACCATTTTTCTAGATTCTACATATATGAGTTAATATACGATATCTGTTCTTCTCTTTCTGACTTACTTCACTCTGTATGACAGTCTCTAGATCCATCCACATCTCTACAAATGACCCAATTTCGTTCCTTTTTATGGCCGAGTAATATTCCATTGTATATATGTACCACATCTCCTTTATCCATTCATCTGTCAATGGGCGTTTAGGTTGCTTCCATGACCTGACTAATGTAAATAGAGCTGCAATGAACATTGGGGTGCATGTGTCTTTTTGAATTATGGTTTTCTCAGGGTATATGCCCAGTAGTGGGATTGTGGGTCATATGGTAGCTCTATTTTTAGTTTTTTAAGGAACCTCCATCCTGTTCTCCATAGTGGCTGTATCAATCTACATTCCCACATGACTGTTTCTCTTAAGCAGCTTTAATCGTGAGAAGTAAAGAGCACTGGAATTAGAGTCAAATGGATCTGGATTCAAGTTCCAGTTCTACCAATTACCATCTGTATCAGGGCTCTCCAGAGAAACAGAACCAATAGGAGGTAGATATAGATATAAATATAGATATGATTACAGATTAGATAGATAGATGATAGATAGATAGATAGATAGGTATTGCTTTAAGGAATTGGTTCACACAACTGGGGGTTTGCAAGTTCACGTCCAGGCCGGCAGCCTGCAAATTCATGTAGAAGTGGATGTTGCCATTTGGGGGCAGAAATTTTTCTTCTTCAGGAAACTTCTGTTTTTGCTCAAAGGCCTTTCAACTGATGGGATGAAGGGACTCTCCTTTACTAAAAGCCAACTGAATATAGATGTTAACCACATCTACAAAATACCTTCACAGCCACACCTAGATTAGCATTAGGTTAACCGGGCACTGTGGCCCAGCCAAGTTGCCACATAAGACTAACCATCACATCGTCTATGTGACCTGTGGCAAATACTCAGCTTCTCTGGGTCTCAGTTTCCTCATCTGTAAAATACTGTAAAAATTGCTCCCCAAAGAATTTGCCTTAGGACTCTTTTAATGAAAGTAACAGAAATCCATTTAGAACTCAAATTAAATAAGGAATTTACTGGCTCATAAATGAAAACTCTGTCTGTGGTCATGATAAGAGTCTAGGTCTCAAATGACATCATTAAGGCTTAGGTTATGTTCCCATTTTGGCCCTGATTTTCTCTGTTGGCATCATTCCAGAAAAACAAAACAAAACAACCCCCGAAACCTAGAATTGTCTCTCAGTGGCTTGATTGGGTAACTTGTCCACACCTGAATAATCATGAGGTCAGGAATGGAACATGCTGACTGGCCAGGCCAGGGTTCCATGGCTATCCCCAGAGCTACGGTCCGCCCTACCCAATCCATACAGACAGAAAGTGAGGAAGGGTGAATTCCCCCAAAGGAAACCAAGGTGTTGTTATGATAAGAAAGGGAAACAGGTGCTGAGCAGGAAAAACAATTCCACTAGGGTTCATCATTTGTCTACCCAGCACTCTACACGTCTTTCTTCCCAAGTAGTAATTTTAAAAATACTCCCCCTTATACCACTAGACACCAACTCATTCACTTCTGCCCAAAGGAAGACGGTCCAAAGCCAACTACTTCTGGGTTTAGCCCCAGGTCAGGGCTCTCTGAGTGATGTATGCACCCTTTTGTCAGGTCCAGGTGTGAGTCCTCATGGTCACACAACCTGTAGCTAAATAATAAATGTCATCAGCCCTGTGTACCTGGTGCGTCACAATGATCGGAAAGTCATCGGGTAACTGCAGCTGAAAACCCTCATTGATAATGTGTGACCCCACCGTGGTCACTGGTCCATACACTATATCCCACCCTGCAGTTCGGAAATGTGATGTCATCCCTTCCTGGGGAATGGAGTACATTCCTCAACAAGCCCCCAGGCACACCCCGTGGAAAGCTATCCCTTGTCAACTCTGCACCTTGACCTCATCTGGGAATGGCATCAGAGGACTTTTCCCTCCTGGGGTCTGTGCACATTAGCAGTTCATTAGCCATTGTTACGGTGGGGCAGGGCTGGGTCTGGGGCTGGGGAATCTAGAATTGGCCTAGGGCTTCAGCAATCACAAGCCTTTATTTTTTCTGGACTTGAAATTTCTCTAGCAAAGCAGCATTCTGGAAACTTCCAAAGGGCTTTTACCCTTTCCCCTCCCTTCCTGAACGCTTCATTGCTGAAGCCATTAGAGGTAGACCCATTGCAGTGGCCCAGAGAAAGGTGTCTGAGCCCCAGCAGTTGTGAGGAAGGCATCCCTGGGAAGAGGCAGCCAGAAGTAGGGAATCAGCCTTCGAATGAAGAAGGCATGGCACCAGCGGCACGCAAAGGGCATCCACCCCAGGTCGGGGGATGACCTGCCAGTGTGAGAGCAGAAGTCGGATGGAGAAGTAGGGTCCCTGCTGCTTGCGGGAAGTGGCCTGGCCTGGGGTGTCAGAGCCTAAGCGAGGTCAAGGGCATCTGGCAGAGGGATGGGCCAGTGCAGGGTATCAGAGCTTGTGCCGAGTGAAGAGGGTGTGGTGGGGATCGGTGTGGCCTGGTGAGGGACGTTACATTCCAAGCAGGATAAGGAGGACGTCCACAGGCGGAGGCGGCGCTGGAGAAATGAGAGGAAGGCATCTGTGTGCGTGTGTGTACGCGAGCATGTGCGTGTGTCCACTGAGAAGGCCTGGGAACAGCAGCACCTCTTGCCTACAGACCTCGGAACCAGGGTTCCTTGGAGAAATGGCTGCTTCCCATTCTCAGGTGGAGAAAGTACAAGATGATCCCGGAACCTTTTTTTCCAGAAAGCAATGAGGTACTCAAAAAATGATGGGATCTTGTAAAAACTGATACAGAAGCTAGCTTGAATGCGCTCCCAGACAAGGGAGCATCAGAATAAATAATGAGAGCAACAATTTGCTGAAAAAAAAAGAAAAAAAGAAAACCATTAGTCTACATGGATACAGATAAAGGATAAACCTATAGAAAGTTTGATGGGGCATGGGATATTTACAAATGTTTAAAGTACCTCTCCACATAGTAAGCCCTCAATGAATGATATTTACCACAAGGATGAGCAGATGCTTATCAATTACAAAGGGGAGAAGAGGAACTTTGCAGTGGAGAATCCTGGCAGACACCCTCTTAATCCAGTGATCAAAGTGGATACCATCAGATACAGGAGAATGGAAATAGTGTGTCACCTTATAGTGTACAATGAGAAAACCAATTACCTCCTCTGTGATGTTCCTGTCAGAGGGACTGCCTGAATTTAATTGTGAGAAAATTTCAGACAAACCAAAATCAGGAGACATTCTGCAAGAGAAATGGACTGTACTCTTCAAAAATGTCAAGATCAGACTTCCCTGGTGGTACAGTGGTTAAGGATCCACCTGCCAATGCAGGGGACACGGGTTCGAGCCCTGGTCCGGGAAGATCCCACATGCCACAGAGCAATTAAGCCCGTGCGCCACAACTACTGAGCCTGCACTCTAAAGCCCGCAAGCCACAACTACTGAGCCTGCGTGCTGAAACTACTGAAGCCCGTGTGCCTAGAGCCCATGCTCCGCAACAAGAGAAGCCACTGCAATGAGTAGCCCCCGCTTGCCGCAACTAGAGAAAACCCGCGTACAGCAACGAGGTCCCAACGCAGCCATCAATCAATCAATAAATTTATATTTTTAAAAATGTCAAGATCATGGCAAACAATAAAGGTTGAATATACTGGATTGAAGGAGACTAGAGAAGCAGGAAACTAAATGAGATGTGTGTTTCTGGAGTGAATGGTAGACACACCAAAATTATTATTTTTTTGCCATAAAGATCATTATTGAAACAACTGGGGAAATTTGAATAAAGACTGCAGATTAAATAGTAGTATTGTATAAATATTCGTTTCTTGATTTCTGTTTTGATTGTGGCAAGGTAAGGGAGGGAAAGTCCTTGATTGTAGGAAATAGTAAAATATATGCGGATAGTGGGGTACGGGTCAGAAGCTTATCTTCAAATGCTACAGTAAAGAGAAAGTTCTTTGTAACTTCTGTGTAAGTTTGTGATTATGATTGGGAGAATCTGCAGTCATTTTTTTGTGGCCCTTTTTTTCAATCAAATAAAATATCATGGCTGTTTTTTTTTCAGTGTACCACAATGTCCAAAATAGAACTCTTATTTCCTTAGATATACTCCCTCCTATCTCAGAAAACGGCCCCAAACATCCACCCTCTTGCTTAAGGCAAAAGCCTAGGAGTCATCCCGATTCCTCTCTTTCTCTCCGCCAGAAAGTCCTAGCAAGTCCACCTCCAGAGCAGATGTTAAACCCTTTCACTTTCCATTACTGCTACCACCTCTCTAATACAAGCCACCACGTCTGTGGGTCTGTGAAGGAGGTGTTCATAGAGAGGTCAATGGGAGGCTATTACCTTTGTGTATCCTACAGCCAAGTGTCAGGCAATGGGCTTGAGGCTGTGGTTGATCAGAAGGACACTGACGGTCAGCTGGACTTGAGTGGAGGAGAAAAAAGACGTGATGAACTCGCCCAGCCTCTCTGCATTTGTCCATCCCTGCAGCTGATGGCAAAAAGTCCTCAATAAAGCAATGAGCACTGCATCACTTCTGCCTTCAAATCTCATACAAGTTCTTCTTTTGGCCAACTCTAATTGGAACTATATATAGAAGGGAGTTCTGCGAAACAGTAACCCAGTGGACAGAAAGCATTTCCATCACGACATCCTCTGACCATCCAATCTAAAGTTCTCACCTGGTCCTACTCTGTCACATCACCCCATTATAATTCTCTGGGTGGCATGTATTACCAGCTGCTGTTGTCTAATTTGTTTATTGTGGAGTTCCCCACTAGAAAGGTGGCTCAGGAGAGCATGGATCTTATCTGTCCCGGTGCCTACTTGATATCCAGGACCTAGAACAGAGTAGCACATGGAGTTGAATAAATGTCCCTCACTACCTTCCCTTTGACAATTCCTTATTTTTGGATCTGTTACAACACCCTACTTCCACATGCTGATTTCTTTTATTAAATAGGAATTAATAGAATTCTTTTGGTTTAGAGTAAAAAAAATTGTTTACTTAGACTTAAGTAAAGGGGAATATATTGGTTCGTGGAATGGAAAAGTCCAGGACTCTTTCAGGTACGGCTGGATCCAGGGTGCTCACATGTCACTGAGATTCGCTGTGCTTCTTGTGCTTTGGTTTCCATCTCGGGCAAGCTTTCTCCTCAGGTGGCACCTTTTCTCATGGGTTCAGTGAGAACAGAGTTTCTTTTTGCCAGTAGTTTCAATGAAAGTTCTGAGAGCAGGAGGGGAATCCTCCCTCTGACTCCGGCCCCCATCCCAAAAAAGGTGCCGTTGAGAGAAGGAAGGAAAATGAAAGCCAGCTGGGCAGATACATTTGTTCACTACAGATTTGTTGTGAGGATCAAGAGATGATATTTTAAAGTTTATGACATGTAGTAAGCCCTCAGTTATGATGGCTACTACAACAATAATATTGTCATGTAATTATTATTGCTGCGTGAAAGCATGTTGTACACTTCAGGGTACCAAACCGATGTTGGATGTCATTATCTCCTTCGGAGTTCGTGGGTTTAGACAGTTCAGGTGCGGAGGGGAGGAGAAGGGCTCCTTCCCATGCCCCAGAGGAGGTGGGGTTTTCTGTCTGGGCAGCAGGGTTGGAGGGAAGGCTGGTCCTCCTGTGATTCTCAGGATGGCCACTTGGTGGCAGCCTTAGCCCATACTGCTCCCGTTCCCAGCACCTTCCCAGTTTGACTAGCCTGCTCATCTGGGCATTCCCGGGAACCTCAGGGTCCCCAGCCCTTCTCAAACCTCCTGCTTGAGACTCTCCCTTGTGCTGGAGATGGGGGCCACGTGTACATAGATGCGATGCACACAAAGGATCTCTATGGTTCCTTCGTGTGTCAGGGCTGCAGTGTGAGGGCAGGGAAGCTTTGGGAGTTGGGGGCATCTCCACCAGGAGTTCCCAGGACTGGCAAGAGGCTGGGTGTGGGGCTTCCCGGGTGGAGCAGTGGTTGAGAGCCCGCCTGCCGATGCAGGGGACACGGGTTCGTGCCCAGGTCCGGGAAGATCCCACAGGCCGCGGAGCGGCTGGGCCCGTGAGCCATGGCCGCTGAGCCTGCGCGTCCGGAGCCTGTGCCTGTGCTCCGCAGCGGGAGAGGCCACAACAGTGAGAGGCCCGCGTACCGCCAAAAAAAAAAAAAAAAAAAAAAAAGAGGCTGGGTGTGTATTTGGTGAATAGCCTGGGTAAGGGACTCCAGTGGACATTTGTCATGTTCAGGTTGCCAAGCACTTGTCGAGCATCCTTGCTCTATTGGAGAAAGGTCTAGCCTTCTGAGTCCTAACCCGCCCAAAAGTTGAAGCCTGAGAACTCATCCCCCAGGCTTCTTTGTCGCTACCAACTGGTCGTAGGTGAGACCCAGAGCCCTGTGACCAGACTCACGGACGTGAGACCCAGTCTGGAGATGAGAACAGCATGAGCAGAGAAGTTCTGCCATTTTTCTTGCAGAGAGTACAGAGGCGTTGGCTTTCTCTTGGAGGTGGGGGTGGGGGGGGGCAGATGGTAGCCGCTGAAGGCCAGGTGCCTGACCTGGATGTGGCATTGCTTAGGGGAGAGTGGGTAGCGGCAGATTTCTCATCAGGCCAGCTCTGCAGTTTCGTCACGGGCGTTGCTTTTGGAAGCTTGGTCTAAAGCCCTGTTCTCCAGGCCTCCCACAATGGTGTGAGTCATTCAGTCTCCTTTTCTAAAATCCTGTTTGAGATTAATCCACCAGAATCAGCTTTAGTTGCTTGTAGCTAAGAACCCAGACTAATGTAAGTGCTAACACTGATTTATCACATGCAAGGCCTCTTTTAAATTGCAAATACTTCTATGAGGTAGGAATTCTCATTTTATAGATATAAGCAAAACATACTCAGAGAGGTTAAGTGCTTTGCCCATGCTCACACAGCATGGACATACCAGAGCCTCCAGTCCAATGTAAGGTATGTTGATCTCTGGAGTCCATGATCTTTCCACTGTGCCAGGCTCTTTGCCATCAGGTCAGGGACATTATCAGTACCTCCAGTACCCAGCTCAGTGCCTGACACATAGTAGGTGCTCAATAAATATCCGACCTTAATAAATACTGAACAAATGAGTAAATGAAAATGCCACAGTCTTTTTTCTTGGAGTGTGGTCGAGCTTGGAGCATCTTTGGGGTGGAGACAAGTCCTGGTAAAATGCCAGGTGAAACTTATCTTGGAAAGTCTCAACCCTTCTGAGAGCCCTGGCTCCTCCTGGCTCCAGCCCCTCTGCTCCGTCTGGAACTTAACTGTCTATCCCCAAAGGTGAATTCGAACGATGGCTGCGATCACGTTGACAGTTTGCTTCCTCCACATTCAGTGGTGGCAGGAGCGCAGAGTCGCTGCTATCAAAGGAATCGAGAATTTGAACAGAATCATCTGTGCCTCTGATGCCTCAATCTCCTCTCCTCGTGCCTGAGGAGTGGCTGCCCAGCCTCTATTAAGGACCTGACTGTCCTCTTCTAGGGCTACTCTGAGACAGTAATGTTCCTCTGGTTTGTAAAGCCAGGTTCCCTATAATGCTGGTTCTGCTTGAGCCCACAGGAGTATCACATGTGACGCCCACTCCACCCCCCTTTCTTTCACTTGTTAGGTTTTTTAAAAAATTTAATTAAAAAAATTTTAATTCAAGTATAGCTAATTTCCAATGTGGTGTTAGTTTCAAGTGTATAGCAAAGTGATTCAGTTATACACACACACACGTACACACACACACGTATATTCTTTTTCAGATTCTTTTCCATTACAGTTTATTACAAGATATTGAGTACAGTTCCCTATGCTATACAGTAGGTACTAGTTTACCTATTTTGTATATAATGGTATGCATATGTTAATCCCAAACTCCTAATTTATCTCTCCCCACGGCCGATATCCCCTTTGGTAACCATAAGTTTGTTTTCTATATCTCTGAGCCTATTTCTGTTTTGTAAATAAGTTCATTTGTATCACTTTTTTGGATTCCACATATAAGGAATATCATATGATATTTGTCTTTCTCTGACTTACTTCACTCAGTATGATAATCTCTAGATCCATCCATTTTGTTACAAATGGCATTATTCCATTCTTTTTTATGGCTTAGTAATATTCCATTTTATAAATATAAATATATATATATATATATATATATATATATATATATATATACCACATCTTCTTTATCCATTCATCTATTGATGGGCATATAGGTTGCTACCATGTCCTGGCTATTGTAAATAGTGCTGCCGTGAACACTGGGGTGCATGTATCTTTTCAAAGTAGAGTTTTCTCTGGATATAGGCCCAGGACCCATTTTCTTTTTTTTTGCGGTACGCGGGCCTCTCACTGTTGTGGCCTCTCTCGTTGCGGAGCACAGGCTCCGGACGCGCAGGCTCAGCGACCGTGGTTCACGGGCCCAGCCGCTCCGTGACATGTGGGATCTTCCCGGACCGGGGCACGAACCCACGTCCCCTGCATCGGCAAGTGGGCTCTCAACCACTGCGCCACCAGGGAAGCCCCCATTCTCTTTTTTAATTGATAAGCCTTCAGATGTGTGAAGGCAGCCACTTGAAGTCTCCTGTATTCAGTCCCACGCCCTCCCACTTGCTCCCAGGTTTTCTTCCTCAAGTGAAACACATACACCTCCTCCGCATGCACCTCCTCAGACGTGGATTTGCGTTCTTTCCCCCTCCAGTGGTTCTGCCCTAGACACACCCCACTGGCCTGTGCTTCTTCTCGGATGTGATGAGAGATCTTGTGGTATGAAAGCTGTACCACAAGTGTGGTCTGCCCAGGCCAGGGTGGAGTGTTGGCTCACGTGTTCCTCGCTATGGGTACCTTATGACTGGGTTCAGATTCTGACTCTGCCTTTTACTGGCTGTGTGACTTTGGGCAAGTTAGGAAACCTCTCTGTGCCTCAGTTTCTCCATTTGTAAAATGGGTTTATAACAATAATATCTACTTCATAGAATCATTATAAAGACTAACAGAGTAAATATTTAAGTTAATTAGAACAGCAGCTGACATAGTATTCGAGAAGTGTGAAGCAAAAATAAATACAAGAGTCAGTGTCAATATCACAAGTATTGTTGAATGTCTACACTGCATCACCTCTCATACTGACTTTATAGCCAATTAAAAATCCATTGTCTTTTTCTTTCTTTCTCAAAACACAGGCTCTGCTGCTAAGCCCCCTCCTGTCAGCACATGCTTCAGCAGTTGGATTTCAGGGAGTGTGCAGGAGTTCACATCTATTCCTCGGACACGACATCATGTTGGTTGCTCCTTGTCTCAAACGGCTGGCTTGCTGGGATGCTAACTCTGCCTTCCAGCATGTGTGAAGTGTGCTGAGCCGCGGGCAGTGTCTTCCTGACTCCAGACACCCGACTGTGTCTGCAGCCCTTCCTGTCTGTCCCTGCGATACCGCAGAGCCTCCTGAAGAAGCTCCTCGCTGCCCTTAGCGGGACGGGCTGGGCCCTCAGGCCAGGCGCCCACGGTGGGGATGTTGAAGCGAGATGATCCCCAGACACCCGCCTTCCAGCCTTTCTCCACCTGCGGTCTCAGGGCCAGCTAAAATGGAATCCCGCCACCCCAGACCTGCAGCCTCAGGATCTGGGATCCAGTAATGTGCAGTTTATACGGTGTCTCAGGAGACCCAGAAGGCTGGCCAAGGGGATGATGGAGGAGCTCGGCCAAGCGTGGCTGCGGACGAGTGCCGCCACTGACCTCCCAGCCTGGGCGGGGTGGGGCGGGGGTGGCTCCCCGGGGGAGACCCTCTCCTTGTCTCTACAGACCCGCTTTCTTTCCTCCTTCAGCATGAAGACACAGAGTATGGCAGGACCTGTGGGCTGGATTCCTGGGCTCCAAAGTCTGGACCCCTGAGAAATTTCACCCCCTCTCAGCCCAAGAGCTCGTCAAAGCTTCTTCCTCATGTTCACTGTCGCATTTCCAGCAGGCTGCTGATGGCCATCGTGACAAGAAGTGCTCTAAGCAGACAGACCCTGTGGCTTTCCTTGTTCTGGGCTAGGCTTGACAGCCAAGCGCCTGGGCTCACCTGCTCAGGAAGACGCAACTGCACAGTGCTGTCCCCGGCAGGCCAACACACCGACACCCGGACCTGGGGACCGGGAGGCCTTCACAGACCACACCAGCCTGTTCTCTCGCCTTCTGTTTGCTCTTACCAGCCTCCCATTCCAGAGATTCTCCCCTTAGAGGAAACTCCACAGAAGGAGGTTCCTGGGCTAGCTTGGTCAGTCCTGCCGTCAGATTACCGTGGGTTTGAGTAACAGGATGGGGTCAACCCAGCTGCGATGTTCTTGCCTTTCATGATCCCCTAACCCGAGTCTTCCCAGCCTGGCTCCATCGTGGAGGGGCTGCTCACTGGCTGGACTTGGTTACCAGCCTGGAGGAAGGTGATCAGGGACTGGGACAGGCAGAGCAGACCCTTTCCAGCCACATGTGAGCCCTTTGACCAGACACTTCCCTGGTCCCTAGGGTGGACTTCTTCAAGACTGAGTGGCACTGCTGTGTGGTTCAAGTTCAAAGGCATCTTCCCTGGCCAGGTACAGACCCTGTCTGCACTCACACACACACACACACACACACACACACACACACACACACACACACACACTCACATACACACATACACATGAACATGGGCAGGGAACCATGGCTCGTGTCCATATAGATATGTTCGCTTCATTCATGCATTCATTCACTCCATGATTCGTGAAGCAGACCAGTACCAACCTCCTACTTTGTGGCAGGTGCTTTATGAGGTGCCAAGATAAAGTAGCGAATAAGATACACAGAACCTGCCCTGGAGAAGTTTAGAACCAGAGGGAAAGAGAAGCATTAACTTAGAGATTTAAAAAAGTGTGGGGTTATGTTAGCTATGGACACCAGCTAAAGCACGAGAATAGAACCCTGAAGACCCTCTTCAGGGTCAGGTGCAACCCCTTGGGCTGTGAGATCTTGGGGGCATCTGAAAGATCCTGTGTGAGGGGCTGGGTGACAGCAGCTGCTTACAATAGTGAAGAAGCATTTCAATATTTTAACAACCTGATACAACTGTGCTTGCGAGTGCCAGCTGTATACTGGCCCTGGAGAGAACATCGAACAGGGGAGTATGCAACCTGGATCAGGTGTCAGGAGAGACTTACCTGATCAGGAGATATTTAAGCCGAGACCTGAGGATGAAGTCAAAGTAAAGGATTAGTGGGCATTGCGGGTGCTGGAGGGGATTCCAGAGAAAGTAAGAAACGCTTGGACATGCCAGGACCCGTAAGTGAGGAACAGCCTGGCATAATTAAGGAAATACAATTTTTTTCCACTAACTCTGGCACATGGAGCATGAAGGGAAAATCACTGTGATGGGCTTGGAGATTAACACGATTAGGGGTCGTGTCAGCAACGCTGAGAGGGCTGAGGTCTTAGTTTGTTGGAGACTATATCTCTACCACCCCATGGCATGGCACATTGAAGGAGAAATGGAGTTCAACGTTGGAAAAAAAAATTCATTTCATATTCTTTCGAGAGTCTGACCCAAGACGCAAGCCTGCCAGCCGAGAAAGACTCTGAGTACATGGAACACGTGCTGCTTCATGTTTTGAGGTCTCTGCTTCATGCCAGGTCCTCAGAGACCTGAGGATATCCATATCAAACAGCCTTCCTCCTTCGTGACCTGCTGGCATCCTTTCCTCACTGCGTATTTCTTACCACACTCAGCCTGGACTCATATATTTATTTAGGTGTAAGCTCCGTGAAACGGGGGTCATTGTTTCCCCAGCATCTACCACAGTCATGGCCTTGGGGCCAGTGCTCAGTGACGTTTGTGGAATGGATCTCGAATGGATGAAGAAAGACCCCACGAAAGGCGGAGGGAAGGGCCAGCACCCAGGGATGGAGATAGCCTTTAGGAAGGGGAAATGCTGCTTCCTCATACGGGAGCCAAGAGATGGTGGGGGGGAGGGGAAGGGGACGGGGGGTTGTAGGTTTTGTGTGGGTGCTTGAGGTTTCTCCTTCCTGCCAACTGTACTTTTCCTTTAGGAGAAGGAAGCAAGACCATAAGCTGAGATGGAAGGCGTGGCTGAGGGAGGGGTTGGTTTGGGGAACGTGAAGACATTTTGTAACCTATCAACGAGTTGCTGAGAAGTATCCGTAAGATTGTCCAGCAGTGCTAGTGTCAGAGTCTAGTTGAGAGGGACTTACCTATTGGTACTATTGTGACTGATTACCTGGTTTCTCTCCAAAGGCGGCCAGCTGTCCGGGGGTGAGCAAAGAGCCGGCAGCCAGATGATTTTCCGGGTCTGGAGTTTTTCAAGAGAGACGCAAAGTGAGAACATCGAGGCGAAGGAGTGTTGGAATTTTGGGAACGAGTGGTTGACGTGCTGGACCAGGGAACGGAGACAAGGAGGTCAAGCTGCGTGTTGGAAGGGCTGTCTGCATAAAGCATGGAAGTCAGCCAGGGCGACGGAGGAGCTCCAGGGGAGAGGAAGATCCTGAGCAAACGTCAAGGTTTCGACATGTGAGAGGCACAGTCCGGAGACTGGACACGACAGGGACAGCCTGGAATCAGATGGAATCAGATGGTCTTTCACCTTGTCGGTGCGAGCTTGTTCCTCTGCCGCCCCCCTGTGTAAATGCCGTCGTTCTAAGTGCCAGATAAAGAGTCATTCAGTTTCTTCCCTGACATAGAGCTGCCTGTGAATTTTCTTTTCCAGGTTCCATGCTTGGTTCTCTCCTCCTCTTCATCTATATGCGTTCCTGGGTGACCTCACCAAGTGCCAGGGTTTTAAACCCAAGCTCTGTGCTGACAGCTCCTACCTGTGTCTCCAGACACTCGAGCTTCAGTCTATCCAAAATCTCCACTAGGGTGTGCGCGTGGATCTCGGACTTACAGTGTCCGGAACCAGAGTCTGCATCCCCAAACTCTGCTTCTTCTTTACTCCTTTTAGAGAGTAAATGGCAAACCCACCTTTTCAATGGTTTCGGCTCCCAGATCTGGAAGTCATCCTTGATGCCACTCTCAAATCCACATCCAATCTATTATCCATTTTTGACAGTTTGACCTTCAGCAGAGCCAGAATCTGGCCACTGGCCACTTCCACTGGATCCAGCTTGCCCCACACACTCCATCTTGTCTCATCTACATCATTGCCTCCTAACTGGTACCCTTACTTCCTCTCTTCCCCTGCTGTGGTCTATTCTCTACCCAGCAGCCAGAGTGACAATTTTAAAACTTAAAAGTCATGTCAGTCTTCTGCTAAAAATTTTCCTTTGGCTTTCCATCTTAGTTGAAGAAAAAGCCAAAATTCTAACCATAGTCTACAGACCCTATGTGGTCTAGCTGTGGATACCACTGATTTATCTCCTACCTCTTCAGCCTCTGTCCTACACCATCCCTTGTAGGGATGCCCTCCTTGCTCTTTATCAAACTGCCCTCCTTGCTCTTTATCACACTGCCCTCCTTGCTCTTTATCAAACACACCAGGCAAGTCCTTACCTCAGGACCTTTGCACTTGCTGTTCTCGCTGCCTGAGATATCTTCGTTCAGATACTTGCACAGTTCAGTAGCTCACTTCTTTCAGGTCACTGCCCCATGTCATCATTTCAGAGAAGACTACTCTGACCTCCCCCCTCACCTGGACTTATTGTTGTCCATAGGACTGACCACTCCCTGATTTAGCCGTGATAGGCTAAATAACGTTATGGTAACAGATCCCAAGGTGAAGTGGCTTATAACATAAAGGGTTATCCAGTGGTATGCTGAAGTCAGCTTGTACTGGATCAGAAGAGCCAATTGTTAAATTTTCAGGAAATTTAAGTCAGTGTTAAGCACGGTCATTATTAAAAGTTAAATTACATACACTTCCAATTAACAAACATTAAAAATGAGGGCAGTACCTACTCAAAACACATCAGATCTCCATTGTTTTACAACATTTTACTATTATTATTAATGTATATGAAGTTTATTATTATTACTCCATATTATGATGACCCCTGTGCTTGAGGTTATCTATGTCTTTTTTATTTGTATTGTGGAAATACTAATATATAGTATGTGCTACTGTGCATTTCTACCTAACTCCTCACGCAGTGATGACATGTAGAAATCAGCCATATTGGGAATATTTACACACCCCTGAAATCAGTAAGGCTACAAATCAGGGTTTGATTGTTTTTGTGTCTCTCTGTGTGTGTTTGTCTAGACTTAAAAAAGTGATGGGGCAAATACTTACGATGCAGATTAAACTTCAAAGTGTGTCACGTCTGCAGCCATTACACCGTGAATAGCAGAAACTGAAGCAGTATTCAAACACTTACACCTGATTCGGCAAAGAGGTTGCTCACCACTGATAAATGAGTGAAGTTCTGACCCATAGGTCTTCATCATGTCACTTTCGTCTTGCTTATTAACATAAGTGAATACATTAGGCAACATTCATGTTGGAAGTACGCTCATCTATCAGTTGCAGCCGTGGGTTGATTATGGATACAAGACTTCAGCAAAAATGAACCAAAGCATCTGTATTGATTGGGTACATGGCATTTCAGCGTAGAGTAGTTTGTTTTACTATTTGTAAATTGCATTCCTTATATCAGCAAAGTTTCTAATAAACATACACACACACCACACACACACCCCGTACTTATATACCCACCCCTCCCCTCCTTCTTTGGAGAGCTGGTTGTTAAAACGTTCACTGGGTTGATCCCACACGCACACGCCACACCCATCATGGGTCCTCTGTTCACACCCCTCACTCTGGGCCCAGGTGATGGCCCTTCTACCACGTGCACTGCTGCTGGCTGCTGTGGCAGGGGAGAGACCCACTGGCTTTCAAAGGCTCCACCTGGAAGGGACATGCACTCCCCTGCTCCTGTATCATTGTGGGAAGCAAGCCACGTGGCCACATCTACTGGAAGTGAAGAGAGAAGTGTAATCCTGTCAGGTGCTGGGAAGGAGCGGGGAGAACTGGAATGCGGGTGGACAGCCCAATGACTCCACAATGTACTAGGTTCCTGTCTAGAATCCTCAGCCCCACACTGAACACACATTCCACCGGAGAGTGTTTTGTTCACTGCTGTCTCTTGGAGCACCTTGAGACACTCAAGAAATGCTTAGTGAATCAGAGAGGAGACTAGCCTGAAGGAGGAAGGCTCTGGAAGCAAGCCCTCATGGATCAATGGAGAGGGTTACCCACATCCTGAAAAGCAATGTGCTCTTACAGCCCCTCACCCCACATGCAGCTGGAAATCTGTGGCACAGGAAGTCACGTAGATGCATGTCGTTCTGTGCCATTTACACAGGCCCTAGGGCCAGGGAAGGGACAAACTCTGGGAGTGGCTGCAGATACCACCCCAGGAGAGGGCTCCACTGCCCCAGGCTGAAACCAGCGTGAGGGCCATAGACCCGAAAGATGGTGTCACTCAGATTCGTGCAGGTGCAGGGTCGGCCCTGAGAAGGAGTTACATTTTGCTCCCTGGGCTCCTTGCTTGCCTCACCCTCGTCCTGGCCTCTTCCCCAGGAACTCCTGATTCCATAGTTTAATAGATGATCCCAACTCTACTGGCTGCTGCTTCCCAACACAGCCAGACAGCAGCGTATGCAAGAGAATTCTGAGCTGAGGCAAAGTTTTCTTCACTCTCTGTCTAGCTCAGAGGTTTCAGTAAATCCCAGGGGTTGAATTAAGGCTCCAAGAGCTGAATGGGATGACAAAGGAATAAGGAGAGGCATCACGTATTCTAGAATAGCCTCATGCATCTACCTCGGCGTTGGCACCTTGGAGCTCAGGTGTGCACTGTTATTCCAGGTGGGTTTGATGTTATCATACACCAGGGAGGCGACAGCTCTACTCCCATTCGTTGAGCACCTACTATGTGCCAAGGCTTTCCCATATGCTGCTTCGTTCATTACCCAGCACCCCAACTCTAACAGCTTGGTATTTCCTGTTTGTCAAAAGAGGAAACTGAGTCTGGAGGAGATTAGGTAACTCTTCCAAGGTCAACAGGGAAGTGGCAGAACCAGGATTTGAATGCAGTCTTTCTGAATCTGATGTCTGGCCCTTCTCGACGAGGACTCCTCTAACAACCTGAGAGAAAAGACTAAAAACTATCATTCAGGCAACATGAACTCAAGACCCTGGGTTTAAATGAGGTAAAAAAAAAAAATACCAGAGGCATTTCCACATTTGATTCACATGCCAGACTTCCACGGATCTGAAATAAATCCCAGTTGGACCACAAGAGCTTTTTTTTTCTTTCAATTTTTATTGAACACAAGTATTCTGACAGAATGCAAAGTCAAAATTCTCAGTTAGTACTCAGTATTTACACCAGTGAGAATGGAAACAAAGGTGGTATCGATGTTTCACTTGGTAAAAAGTTTGTAACATGAGAGAAGGCCCCCGAAGTCGGGAATGCTGGGTAGAGATGTTAATGGAGATCTGAGAACCACCATCCAGACAGACAGCCTACAGTGAAAACCTGGGACGGAAGGCTCCATAGAAAAGTGTGAAAATAGCGTTCCGCTTCAAAGCTGCACTATATATACTACGGCCCTTCAGGGTTCCGAGGCCCCGTGCACGGCACCTGAGTGCCCCTCCAGCAGAATCTGGCCACGCCGGTATTTATGTGAATACATATGTATGGTACATACACATATAGACACATAGCCGCTGGAAACCGGTAGAGTGATCTCTCCTTCAAAAAATTAAAAAAAGGAAAACTATAAGCTTTTATCCTTTAACGTAAAAGATAGAACGTCTTGAAAATTAAGTGACTCCCTCTTTGATTTTAAAGAAAGCATTGCTCTGTTTCTTTTTTTTTTTTTAAAGAAAAGAAAGCTCACGCCTGCAGAGACAAATCTCTGTATGATGGGAGAGAGGCAAAACGAAAGGTTGGCAGAGTTTTGGGTTCCAGCCAATGGCAGAGCCAGGGTTTAGGGAGGGGGCAGGGGAGTCAGCTGCCCTGGGCCAGGTTATCTGAGGGTTGACCGTACCTCCTTCTCTTCCTAACCACCGGAACCCAAAATCAGTTTATTTGACCACAACCCCTTGGAGTGAGATGCACAGTCTTGACGAGGTATAGTGTGGGCTTGGCCTAGGTAGTCAAAGCCATTAACATCACAAGATGAGGAACTGATTCCACTGACAACCTGGGGAACCGGAAGAGCCTACCACTCCCCGCTGGGTCCTCCCCGTCTGTCTCAGACGCCCAGGAGCTCCCATCTGCTGTGTGCTCTGTGTGCTCTAACAACTGTCTTCACCTGACTTGTTCCTGAGGGCCTGTGCATTCGAACCATAGATTTGTGCAAGCCCTAATGTCAAAGGGCCAGAGCTGTGTAGACTGGGATCCTCCATTTCCATCCTCAGGAGCTGAGAAAATGCAAAATAACCCCACACTGAGCAAATGACAAGACCATTATTTTTCACAGTTTGATATGATTATCTAGCATAGCGCCACTGATTAGTCTGCAGAAGTGTCAGAACACTGGGGAGTGTGGCCCACAGAACAGACTCAGGGGAAGTCTTGCTACCCTAACCTCTTGCTGTTTTGTACCTTGCGAAAGGTCCCTGCAGGGTGCTGATTTCTGCTGACTTAGCATCTTCTTCATTATCACAATCGCTTTGACTTCATTTTCTTTGTTTAAAGGCTTCAATTCCTTTTAAGATTTATTTTTGTTTCCTGAATATTTTTTTTCTGAACTATCTGCTATACCTTCCACAACCAAACTATGTTGAAGTTTTATTTCAATACTATGACAAAAACACGTTTCACACTAAAATATTCACGCATCCACAGTGCACAAGCTTGCAGTTCTAAAGTAGAATGAGGAAAAAAAAAGCAAAATTTCTATACAAAGGGCTGGCTTTTCCCTTCTCCCCCCTCCCATCCCCCTTAAAGTTTCTGTATTTTTCTTTCCCCCACTTGGTTTCCAATCCAGGAAAGTTGTGTTATGACTCCAGACAGCAGGTTGGGTTTTTTTTTTCTCTCTTTTGTTTCTACAAACGCTGCCTAAGTGAACAGAAGGCCGATGTTATTTTACTTCAACAGACTTCCAAAAAAAGACACTAATTCCCTGAAGCACACATGCTCTTCCGCTCAAATCTAGATTCTGGGCTCAAAAGGAAATTGTACGTATATATTTTATTTGGCTTTCTACAAAAAAGGGGATGTTTGGGGTAAAAATGTGTGTTCACCAAGACCAGCCCCAACTATACAATCTTCTCTGCTTCATTCAACAAAGCCTAAGAGTCCTTCAAAAGGAAGGACAGGGATGCCTGGGGAGCAGATCCTTTTCACAGATAACAGGCAGGTGGTAGCTAATCAGAAGTGGTCTAACCCCCTAGGAAACAAAAAAGAACTGAAAACCCGAAAGCAAAACCATTCCAGAACGAGATGAATTTTCACCTGAGTCGCACACAGGCAAAAATTTCAAATCAGAAAGGGGGGAAGAGCCACTGTAAACAATCAGATTTCGTGAAGCTGTCCTGTGACGATCCTACACCCCTGGGCAGTACTTGTAACTTAAAAAAAAGGCAGCTCTTTTACACAGACATTGAAACACAACTGAAGTCAAACATTTGTCAACTTGTAAACACTGGAAAGCAAAGTTGGCAGAAAGGTAAAAAAAAAAGAAGGAAAAAGAAAAGGAAAGGAAAAGAAATCCGAATACTGCAAATTGAGATCTACCCCCAGAAGCTGCAATTTGGCATTCTTCCTACAAAACAAGAGTCTATGTGGGAATTGAATTCAGCTAGAAAGGGTGACACACTTTGCATACTGGACAAATACAAAGTGAACAGAAATTATAACTTATTTATGAGGTTTTACAGAGTTCAAACTCGACTGAAAGTATAAAAATAAACTTGGACTTTGTTCATTCGGTTAGTCTTAGTGTCTGGAAGTATTTCTCTGAACCTGGTCTGTGCCAGTTGGGCAACACCAAGTGCGGTCTTCCTGAACCTAGAGATTTTATTTTTCTGAGCTTCCTAGATTCTTAATTTGGGGTCCTTTTGTTTGATTTTTAAATGGTTTCAGGGAACGGAGAGTCCTAGTTTGGCTGTGGGTTTCACCTTTTTGTCTCATTTTCTTACAAGTGAGTGCGCAGCAAAGGAACCCTTTCTATAAAGCTACAAAAAGGAGATCCCACGTTGATCTGCTTAGTTTTTTTTTTAAAGGCAAAAGACACTAGAGGAATGAGATGTGTGTGTGTGTGTGTGTGTGTGTGTGTGTGTGTGTGTGTATGAGATATTGGAGATGCTCTGGTGAAGCTGTTGTGTCACTTTTAATTTTGATCTTTGCTGGTGTCTCGTCACCCATCATGCTTTGCTCTCGTTCTCCTTTGTTTGTGTGGCATCGTTGGGGACCGTCTTGACTTCGGCTGGCGCTGGCTTCGTTTCTGTCTCCTGGCACTCCGGCTTTGCTTCTACAGGACCCTTCCTGCAGAGAATCAGGAAAACAGCACTGAGACCACGGTCTGCAGTAACGCACCCTCTGGCCAGTTCCTCAAAGGGGGCTCCAGTTAGAGCACTGGTCTCCAAACTCAGCTGCACGTCAGGATCACCTGGAGTCTCTAAAAATCACTGATGCCTGGGCCGTGTCCCCAGAAATCCTGATTTAAGTGCTATGAATGTGGTGACTTTTAAAAGCACCCAAGTGGTTCTAACTTGCAGCCAAAGTAGAGAGCCACTGAATCAGCGGAAGGAGCCCTTCCGGCCCTAATCTGAGGCCAGGGGCTCCAGCTTTACCTGGGCTGGTGCAAGTGCAGCAGGTGCAGGCTTTTCCTCATGCTTGGTATAAATCATGTATGTTGGGCTCCCTGGTACTGATCCCAGGGGGCCCTCTGCAAACCACCTGCGCTTGCCTGTCCTCACCCCCACCCCTCTGTGCTCTGCCTTTCCTGGTGAGGCCTCTATGGCTTGCCAGGGCAGGGTAAGAAAATGCTCTTTGTTACTGAGGCAGCTTTCCATGGGAGTCTGGTGAGAGGCCAGAGTGGGCTGCCGGGCTGCAGGGGAGCTGGGTGGGCGGGGCTGTCCTTTTATTTTCTGACAGATTCGGGGCTCCTGGGGAGGGTCCCCTTGCTGCTCTTGGGGGCAGCACCTCCGCTTATCTGGGGGCAGCCACAGGAGCCTCTATAAAAACCTCTGTCTGACTCAGTCCCAAGAGTGAGAATCTGGCTTAAGGACACACCAGAGCAGACTCAGACCCCAGCCCCAGCTGGTGCCCCTGCATTTTGGCCTCACACTGAAGAAACCTGTAAGCTGAAGGACCTGGCCTCGAACTTGGAAGACCCAGCAGTCATTCAGTGCTTGGGAGCTCTGCGTCTTCCCAGTCCCTCAAGGGCAGGAGAAGCAAGGGTGGGTGGGTAGGTGTGTCGGTTGGAGTGTGACAGGGCCTTCTAGACCACACAGATCCTCTCCCCACACGAGCCTCAGGGTCTGCCTCTTTACTTCCCCGAATACCCGTGCCATTCTGGTGGGGACTCGGTCTTGCCCTGGATGACACACTGTCTGTGGGTCCCAGTGTCGCCGATCAGGGCACCTTGACCTCCTTAGCTCACTTCCCAAGCTACGCTCATCAGTGGCCCGAATGCAAAGGCTCCTCCAGGGGCAACAGACGCCACTGCTAGGACGATAAGGATAAAACCTAATTAACGTGACCTAATTAGTCAGCAGGCGGCTGCCTGCCGGGCCTGCTGCCTGTCCCCACTCTCTGCCTCGGCCCAGCCCCTGGCTGACAGTCGCCTCCGAGAAGCTCTGGAGTAGGCTGAAGACACATCTAACAGGGAGGACACAGCACAAATGCACACCACCACCACGGGACACCACCCGACGACAATGGACAGAGAGAGGCCGTACTCGGTCTTGGCTGGTGCAGGAGGAACAGAGCCGTCGGCAGTGGAAGGAGCAAGCTCAGGGGCTTGTCCACTGGCCCCAGCGGCGGGAGCAGGAGAGCCCAGGGCTGCAAAAACATCCTTTGCAAGGTCAATATCTGGGGTCTTGAAGTTCCCTTCGTCCATTTTAAAGTCCTCGCCCTGGGCAGGGTTTGTGGTGCTGATGGAGGCCGCCTCGCTCTTCGGGCTGGCGAGGGCCCTGGCTGCCTCGGCCGGGCTCTTCGCGGCGCCGGGCTGGGTGGGCTCAGGGTCCGGACCTTTGGTGCCGGGAGCCTCCTGCTTGGCCTGGGGGACTTCTGGGGTGGGGGTCGTCGGTGCCACTGCTAGGGGACCGGCTGCCCCGGCCGGGGAGGGGACCGGCTTGCTGGCCGGAGGGGCCTTGGGGGCCTCGCCCGCACTGGCAGGGGCGCTGGGGCTGAGCACGCCCCCCTGGTTTGCCAGGACGCTAGAGGACAGGTTGCTGGCGGCGGGGGCTGAGGTCGGGGGGTCGCTCAGGTCAACGAGGGGGGCGACCTTGGGGGCTGAGGCTGGGGGCGGGGAGGTGGCGGCGACGCCGCGCCCCTTGGAAGGGGTGGCCTGGCCGGCGGGCACAGAGTTTGAATCAGGGGTGGCCGTGGCCACGGGGGCGATACTGGAGGTGAGGGTGGTGGTCTCACTGGTGGGGCTGTTCTGAGCAGTGGCAAAGGTTTCGGTGATAGTGTCAGAGTTAGCGGTGACGGTGGTGACAGAAGGCAGCATGTCCTCAACAGTGGCTGTGGTGTCAGCAGGCAGCCTGTGGGGAGGACAGGAAGTAGAAGAGATAGACGATGAAGCTGAGACGGACAGAGAAGCCGGGAAGGGCGGAGGCCAAGGCGGGGGCCGGGGGCTGGCATGCGGGGACGCACAGGCATGGACACAGGCCCACAGAGAGAGGAGGACGTCAGAGGAAGCACACGCCCAGGCGGGCAGAAGAGGACACAGGAGACAACAGAGAACTCGGCAGTCTAACAGGGCCTGTCACCTTCCTCCCTGCTGACTCCCCTCCCGATCTGCACGGGCTCCCTTCCCTGCAGCCCTGGCGGCCCTTTCGGACCCCTGCCTGCATCTCGACTCAGGGAGAGGCCAGCTGGAGCTCAGCGTCCACCACCGCAGGCGTCATACCTAGGTCCCTGGGGAACTGGGCCCACCTGCCCCTGAGACGAAGAGGGCTCCCCGTGGTCCCTCAGGGCTGTGGGTGGTCCAGCCAGAGATTTTGTGCTTCCATTAAACTCCATTTCCTTCAAACCCACAGGACCCACGATACCCCCGTGGTCATTACCATCACAGCTGGATGTGGCTCTGACTGGGGGTCCCCAAGTCTTCCGAGACCAGGAGAACCAGGGAGTTTTTACCAGGGCCCCAGCTTCCCTCGCCCTTTTAGGAAGAAGGCAGAAAACCCTAGAGTTCTTGGAAATCCTAAACAGAATCTGCTAAGCTCAGCCTCTCTCAATGAAGTTTTGTCTCCTTAAGCCATTTCCAGAATGTGTGTGTGAGCTGGGCACAGCGTCTAGGGATCCCATGTATGCACGGAGCCTTTAAGGCACCCACAGCCACACAGGTAGAATCAGGAATGCCTCCTCTCTAGGGAGAGAGTGGGGTCAGGCATTCCTGGCCCAGCACTCCAGAATTCTAGCCTGCCATGCTCGGCTGGGGAGCCGTGGGTGGGAAGCATGGAGCTGTGCGCAGGGAGATGTGGTGGCTGTGAGGCTGTGCCGAGGAGGTGGCAGCCCGCCCCGCCCACGTACTCGGGCTCCGTTAGCGGCGTGGTCTCGTTGGGCTCTGTGTGTTTCCCTCCGTCGTGGTTTGGGGTCCGTTCCTCCTCAGTTCGCACCTCCACGATGGGTTCCTTGGTCTCATCTTTCCTGTGGAGACAGCTCTGCTGGTTCCATCCCAGGGAGCTGGGGGATGCAGGGGGCTCCCAGGGAAGCCAGCTACGGCTCAGGCACCTGTGCCTCGCTCGAGGCTGGGGTGGGGGGGTGGTGGGATCCAGAACCAGAGTCAAGTGCGGCATCTCAGCCTCCGCTCTTGCTGGCCGTGTGACCTGCTCACTCATACCTCCGTTTCCTCACCTGGAGAATGGGGCAGATAACAGTCTCTACCTTGCCTAGACGTTACGAACATTAACTGAGATAATCTTAGCACAGTGCCTGGCACAGTCCAGTGCTCAAGTCATCTATATTTGTATACACGTAAGTATGTACGCATATGTGTATATGTATACGTAAGTACGAACACGGATAAGTGTATGATGTATATATAAGTATATGTGTACGTATATGTAAGTATGTATACGTGTAAGTATACGATGTATGTATATGCATGTGTATATGTATGTACATACATGTATAAGTATAGCTATACATATATGTAAGTATGTATACGTGTAAGTATATGATGTATGTATATGTATGTGTATAAGTATATGTAAGTACATACATGTATAAGTATAGCTATACGTATATGTGAGTAAAACATGTGTACATGTGTGTGTGCATGTACATACATGTATAAGTACATGACGTATGTGTGTGTATATACAGTGCCTGGCATGGGGTGGCGCTACCAACTGATTTCCTTGCTCCGTCCCTTCTCGCCTCGCTCCACCTCAGCCCCACCCAGTGACAGTCTGTGAAGGTTCCTGCTATTTGGCTCAGGATCTGTTTCTCCAGAGATGCTGGAGCACATCCTGCAGGAGGATGCTGGATCGTCCTCCAGGAGGACAGGTACTTTCATCTGCTTTGTTCACTGCTGCCCCCTCATGCCTGGGGATGGTGCCGTGCCTGTAGCGGCTGCACCATAAATATTTGTTGAATGATGGATGCATGAACGGCAGCAAGGCAAGTGTGTCTCTCAAATGCTGACCCCTCCATGGTAGCTCCCCTCCAGGCTTAGCTCTGACAATTCCCCTCATTTTGACCTATGGAGGGATTTCAAACGTCTATGCGATTCTAGATGTGGGGTTGGGTCCAGCTGTCTGCTTTTTAAACGGGTACCCCTGAAGACCATGCTTTGAGAGACAGTTCGCTAATGCTCTGCTCCCCTCGGGGTTTCCAATGGGGAAGCTAAGGTGGCTCCCTCGCTGGGCCCCAGGCCGGGGCAGAGTGTAGCGCTCCGCAGCAGCGGGCGGGTCTGCACTCACGAGAAGGCGGCTTTGCCCTCCTCCATGTCCTTGCCCTTGGCTCCAGGCCCGGCTTTTCCGCACAGGTTGACGGCGATGCACATGAGCAGGCCACACTTGTTCAGGAAGTAGCAGGTGACATCCACGGCCACCAGCAGCAGGACGAAGGTGACGACGAGGATGCCCACGATGGCGCCCGTGCTCAGGCCTGAGGTGGGGCTGCCGTTGGCTTGTGGGGGAGGGAGAGAGGGATGGTGCTGGTTAGTACACTGAGATGCAGACCTGGACCTGCTGAGCAACAGCCCTGGGGGTGGGGTAGAGCCCACAGGACGGCTGTGGCATCTGTGTTCAGAGTGACACTTTCCCTGGGGCCTCTCTACCCCCAGGTGTTGAGACAACAGCGTCTCTTTCTTCAAGAGGGAGGGATGGCAGCCTCCTCTCATAGACCAGGGGACAAGGGCACAAGGCACCCACACGTCAGGAGGAGACTGGGCAATGTGTCTCCATCCCTGCTCTCAACCCACACTCAGTTGGTCTCCCCATGAGCCCTGGGAGCTGCCAGGGACAGGGTCCCAGATGGGGCGACAGAGGGTTCCCAGGGCTTCCTTTGGGCTTGTGGGGACGTCAGACACATCAAGACGCCCCGTGCACCTGCGCGCTTCCTTCCCCCTCTTTAGGAGCCGCTCCAGAGGATCCCGACTTTGGACCATCTCCTTCTTCATTGCACCAGGGAGATGAATGAAGCCACTTACTCTGGAGATATGGGGGCCTCGCTCGGCCCAGAGGGCGAGGCGGAAGGGCTGGGAATACTCACCATCTGGGAGCCAGGCACGCTTGGATCAGATTTCAAGAAACCCAGCCGACTCACCCAGAGATGACCCACGCACGACAGGCTCACTCACACAGGACGCGTGCCTACCACAGACGGACACACATTCTCACCTTTGAGCAGCGCCCGGCATCCCCGCTCCAGCTGGACTCACTGGAATGACTCAACCTCTGTGTCTTACTCCCTGGTGTCCATCTAGAATCCCCTGGGGGCCCTGGGCTATTGATGGTATCACAGAAGGACCCCAGGCTCGGCTCCATAGGGCCCCCTCGTGATTGGTGCTAGGTGCCTGCGGTGGACCCCTGCCCGCTTGGTGATTCCCATCAGCATCTGGGAGGCGGAAGGCTGTGCTGGGGGAAGCAAGGACCCATGCAGAGCTCTGTGGAAGCCAGTGTGGAAAACATGACCCCAGGCTGAAAAGTGGGTACCCTGCTTCATTTTTCTTCTGGGGGGACAGGGATCCAGAGGGGCAGCCCCATCGTACCACCAGACCTTGTCTGAAGCTTCCTGTGTCCTCTGGACCCACTTGGGTCACCCAGGCGTGTTGACTGGAGGCAGGAACTGTGGCCAACACAACCTGGGTCTCACAGGGCCTTTGCTGAATCTGGGCCAGGCCCAGGGGCCTCTGGCCACATCACGTGCCAAATAATGGAAAGAACAGGTAACCCAAGGTGACAGAGATGGGCCACACACTCTGTCTCCATGTGGTTTGTGCTCCTGGGAGGCCCTCTGTGTGTCCCAGGGGCCCTGCTCAGGCATGGCGGGGCTCCTTCAACTGCTGTCCTATTCTGATGGCCCTTATTTCTAACTTCAATTCAGTGTATAGGCACTGGCCAGCACATAAGAGACGACCACTCACAACCTAATTCCTGGCACCCAGGGCTCAGCTGGGCCTGCGCTGGAGGAACCTCCTAGGATCTTGAATATTTTTGCCTCCTTGGGACCTTGCTCTTGCTTCCCAGCCCCTCCTCAGGCTCCCCCACTGGTCCCTTTCAACCCACACTGAAGACACAGCCTGTTCCCCAGGAAGGCCCGAGTCTGGCAACGGGCTCCATGCTCAGAGGACCCAGCTCTGACCACTCTGTCTCTGGGCTTTGGCAGCAGGAAACTGGCCATGGGTCCCTGCGGTCAGCTAGAGCCGGTCTTCTCCCCAGTAGCACACCGTCCACTCTGCTCCCCCGTGGCGCTCACACATCCACACACAAAAGCAAAGAAAGCCACGCAGGCCTTCTTGGTCAGAATACCAAAGCTGCTTCCCTGAACAGGGAAGAAATACGGCCTTGGGCTTCCTCCCCATCCCACGACTCAGGGCTGGAGGCCACCTGACACCCATACCCAATAGTGTCTACTTCCTGCAGAAGGAGCCTAAGGTATTTTCGTGGGGAAAGAATGTCTGTATTTTTGGACTCAAAGGCACTAACACCATGTTCTGAGGTTTATACATAAATACGGTTTTAGGGAACTAGTCAGGTCTCTAAGGAAGAAAAACAAACCACTGCAAAGCTGCTCGGTGTGGGAGAAGCAGCCGTTATCCACCTGTGCTCTGGGCTCAGCAGATCCATCAGAGGGCTGCACTGCTCTGAAGGCCAAGGCCAACACCTCCAAGGGCCAGGAGGGCAACGAGACTGATATAAAACAGAAGGTAGGGCAATGGTCTTCTCTCACATTTGATATAAAATTCAAATTCTTTCCCTTGGTCTAAAAGGTGTTACACGTGCTGTGGACTCTCCCACTCCTCTGACCATCACAACTCAGGGCACTGAGCCCTGCCTCCAATCCCTGTGCTCTAGCCGGGAGCAGCTCCATTCTATCTGCTCACCACGCCCAGCCCGTTCCTGTCATAGTGCCTGGAACCCTCCAGCCCCGGCACCCTGTGGTGGCTCTTTGTTTTCTTGCAGGTTCAGCTCAAATGTCACCTTCTTGCAGAGGTTCCCCCCTCCCCTGCCCTGATCTCTTATCTACTCAGGCACCTCTACCCAGTACCTACCACATTACCCTGTTTTATGCTCCTCTTACCACTATCTGTCATTTTCTGTTCATTGACATGCTTTTATCTGGCTGCCCCGCCCTCTAGAATATCCTGGCAGGTACCCTGTCTCTTGTCTCCCCAGCATCTAGGACAACCCAACTTATAAGAAATGTTCAAAGAATATTTGTTGAACAAAGGAACAGTGTTTAGCCTTGGAGATGAGAACACTGTCTCCAAATATTTAAAGGTGTGACATGAGAAGGAAGCAGTCTTATTCAGTGTCCCTAGTGGATGGCAACTATGGGGGTAGGAGGCAAACTTGAGCTCACATGAGACAGAACTAACACACAAGAGCTATTTAAGTGTGGCGTGAGCTGCCTTGGAAGAGCTCCCTGTTGCCAGCGGCATTCAAGAAGAGGCTGGAAAATCCCTTGGCCGGGATACCATAATGCTCTGGCTGAGGTTCCTGCACTGGGCAGAGCCTACGATAGAGGATGTCTTCAGGTCCTCTTCAACTCTAAGGGCCTGTCATTGCATGTTAGATGTCCTGCAGTCCCCAGCACAGGGTACAGATTCCCTAATGTCCATGTCCTCCACAGTGTGTACCGAGCAGGACTTTTTCCTGCAAGACAATTGGTAGGTCCCATCTTTATTCATTGATTCTTATGATTGTATCTTTAGTTGAAAAATAAATACCTTTCAGCATAATGTTTCTCCACCTGCAGCAGAATTCCTGGGGTGCTTTGTTAAGATTCTGGGGTTCCCCCATTCTACCAAGTCAGAATCTCTGGGGCTGAGGCTCAGGATTTGATGGAGCTCCCCAGCGATTCTCATGCACCCCAGACTTTGAGGACCACTGTTTCTAAGTTTTCTGCCTGCATTACAATGAATAACAGCTGTTCCTATGACTCCCCACCCAAGGATGAGCTGTGCAGTCTTACCTGGTGGCCCTGACCTAACTGATGTACTTGATGGATGGAGAGAAAAAAGACTTATCCCCAAGGGACCACCCAGTTCACCATTAAGAGTCTAGACTTCCAGAGGAAGTGAGGTACCCCTCAAGCTGGAGGAAGGATGTGTGGAGCCTTTACAAAAAACTGTAAATAAAGGAAACACAGAATGCAAATGAAAGGGTACCCAAGTCAAGCCAACATTCATTACCTCTTGGTCGCTACAACAGAATTGCTTAGTCCAGGAAACTAGAAGGACAAAGGTTATCTCCTGCATCCTGCTTAACATTTGACAAAAGGAAAAGAAAACAACTTTGGGGTCTATCTTTGCATGACCTTCCCCTGACCTCTCCTGGCTACCCCATCTGCACACCTGCATACATAGAGTGCTTCTTGGGAGCAGTTCCTCCACAACCTCTGGGCTTAGAGCTGCGCTGAACGGTAGGGCTATGGAGCTGGGGCTGCACATCCTCTGTGGTTCCTGGTCTGGGAGGTGTCGGCACTGAACACCTGGCTTGCCCAAGACTGAGACCTACAAGTGCCTATGCTCATAAATGCCTCAAAATGGGAAGACATCTCCCACCTTGCAGTTGAGGGGGCCCAAGTCACTGTGTCACGGGACATCAGTGCAGAAGTGCCCCCTCCCGCCTCCGCCTCTCAGACCAATTAAGCTGAGGTTCTGGTTCACTCGTCTGCTTGTTCCTTCCTGGAATCTGCTGAATAGATGGCTGGTCTTGGGGCTTTCAGGAGGCATCCAACTAAGTGTGATTATAGAGAGAATAGGGCTTGCCAATGAGACCTTTCTCTTAGATTCTCTCTGTCACCACGTCACTCTGTGAAGCCTCGGATATGAAGTCGTTAAGGGAGCCGTGCAATCGCGAGAACTTGCAACAGAGTTGTGGTTCCGGTGGCCCAGAGTGTGCCCCTGATCCCAAGGTGACCACCTTCTGGCTCTGCAAAGGCACTTTCCCCTCGCCCTGTCTGCTGGGGGAAGTCCAAGGAGGCGGTGACCCACAGCAGCTCTTAGGAGAGCTGAGAAAACTGCATCACTCCTCATGAGGAAGGGAAAGTGATTCCTTTGACTAGAACTCCACTCAGCAAGCTACGAGTTTGGGGTCCAATTTAAAGGGCTCTCTGGGGCAATCAAAGTAATCCAGGTACCTGTGAGGTGGAGGCAAAGGGATTTTGGCACTTTGTAGGATACACAACTATCAAATAAAATCCAAACACGCTGGTGAGTTCACATGAACTGTTATTTCCTTTAATAATGCAAAGGTGTAAACTTCATCAAGGCCTCGCTGATTATCTACACAACAATGTTAGCATTCTTATTAGTAGAAAAACGTGATCCAAACCTGCCGTATAAATATTGCAAAACACGAGCAGAGAAGCCCTGTGGCGTGTCGAGATCGGGCAGCACTGAGACAGGGCGCGGGGGCAGGGCGGCTGAGCGGGGCAGCGAGCGTTCCCTCCTTCAGGGCCTGTCTCAGGGGCTCCCGGCGGGGCTGAGGGCTGCAGCCACCATGAGGGTGGCTCAGTGTCCGGTGGGGGCGGGCGTGCCTGAATGCTGTCTCCCGAAAGGGCGTCCCTTACAAACCACGGGCCTATCCGAATGGGGCCAATGCAATGACCCCAACGTTGCTTCAGCTGAGGCCTGCCTGGCCCAGAATGAGCTGAGGGGACAGGGTCATGGATGTCAGGCCTCCCCACACTTTGGGCCAGATCTTCAGAAACACAGACATAGGCCCTTGCCTATGGGACTGGGACCAGGGTGGGGCAGACCTCTGAGATGGGCCCTCCTGGGTGAATATGCAACTTCTGCCGAAGATGATACCAAGAGCCTGCCGGGAGTCAGGGGACAGTGATGGGTGACCTGCGTGAGGACCATGTCTCCCTCCTTTGCCTTCCTAATGGCCCTGGGATTCTACGCCGGGCCCGGAGGCACCATGGGCCTCTCCTTGATACTCTGCCTTGTGCCTAAGAACCGTGTCTGCTCCCGCTGCCATGGTGGGACGGGAGATCGGGGAGCCCGGGGGAGAGGTTCACGGCGGGGCTGGAGGCCAACGGGGCCAGGGCGAGAGGCGCTGCCTGGCTGAGCCGTTGGGTGGCCTGTGGCCGCCGGTGTGTGTACCTGACCCTCTAAAGTACCAGCGCTGGGGACACGGGCCTGTGCCCACTGCCACGGGCAGCTCTGCCCTGCAGACCACAGGATCATTTGGATTCCCAAAGAGAAAGGCTAGTCGTTGAACATTAAAAAATGACAACAGAACCGAAAAGTAAAGAAACCAAAATGAACAAAAATCAGACTTCTGTGGAGATGCTCAGAGATGAGATATGTGGAATGATATGTGACCACAACGGAGGGGGGAGTTTTTATTCAGGAGAAGGTACCCCTGAGCTCAGACACGGACGCCACTGAGCAGGATTCACTCGAGTCTCTACGGGGAACTTTAACAAACACACCTCACCTCCTCTCCTGGGCATGGCGGGGGCTACCCCCAACAGCAGAGGGGCAGCTGGCTTCCACCAGAATTTTCAAAATGTCATTGAAACCACTGACCGACAGGGGGTCGGGGCACTCGGGCAGTATGACAGGCTGGCTGGGTTCCAATTTATGGGCACTCTGGGCTGGCCCTGCCTCGCGCTCTACTGAGCATGTGTGGGCAGGGGGCGCGACTTGCGCCAGGCTCACAGTGGATGCTTCCAACCTGGGGGACTGATGCTTATGCGATAATGTGGGTCACAGTTGGGTCACACCCGCCAAGACACGAGGTCTGTGGCTGACTTGTAGCCATGCAGCAGGTATCACCCTGACTGGGAGACACGCACCTTCCAGAGCCCATAGGTGCCGGGCACGTCCTAGGTTGGCCCTGTTCACAGAGCCAGCATCAGGTGCTGGTTATACTACCAGGACCAAAGCGCCTCCCAGGATCAGCCCTAGAAAATACTCAACAAATCCGAGTTCTTCCGCTGCATGGGCAACAGGGCGACTTACTTTGCCCATCATGCCAGCAAAATGCTCCTGTGAATCGCAGCGGGCTTACCAGGGGCACTTAAATGCAAGCGAAGCCAACTACTTATTGAAGGGCAGCAGAGGAGCACAGGGTTACAATGGGGACACGGGGTGATTTTAACAATCTGATGCAAGCTTTAGAGAGTACTTAGAAATCCTTCTCTGCTACAACGTTTTCAGGTAAGAACCAGAAATGCAACCAGTAGCAGATGTGCAGAAGCTTTTCTGTAAACCTAATGTAATGGTTTTTTGTTGTTGTTCTTTTAATATATATATATATATAGAGAGAGAGAGGGTGTAAAGAGAAGAGCTCCCAAACATTTTTATACTGCTATGAAAAGGGGGGCAAACTCCTTATGAAGTGGCACAAAAGTATCTGTGAAGGGTAATGTGTGGAGGTCCAGCTTTTTCCAATTGCCAAACCTTCCTCTTGCACAGACAGCTTGGTGGTGTGGCCATGGCAGTCCTGACAGATCCTTCCAAAGGGGGCACTGATCATTCTCATAGGAACCGGGCTCTTAGGCAAATTTAGTTTTTTGGCATTCAAGTTCCTAACAGAGCAAGAGAAGAGTCACTGCAGAGAAAAGCAATGAGACAAAGGTAGAGGACGTGGTGGAGCCTCCCAAGGTCGCTGCAGGTGCCAAGCAATGGGTCCCCAGAGAGAATGTGGTTGTTTAAAAACAAATGTGGCAGTGGGGATGTCCCAGTGACGTCCAAGGTGATATGTGTGACGACAGACACAGGAAAGGGAGGGGGAAGGAGGAAAGAGAAGGAAGAGACAGAAACAGAGAAAAAAAATAGATAAAAAGAAAAAAAAATAGGTCAAATATAGAAAATGCAAGAATCAAAGGTTAATTCAACTTTGTAAATTAAACTGACAAAGGTTAGAGAAGAGTTCAGTGCCATATTATCACCATAAGGCCAGTTCCTAAGCTCAGCAAGGCCAGAAGCAGCACAGCGGGGTGAATTCAGGGGTTAGGGGTCAGCGAGCAAATGAAATTAAAGTGAGAGAACAGAAGCCTCCACAGGCAAATACAAGAGTCTGATTAGGAAAGTGTTACCTTTGATCAGGGGAGGTCTCTAAGGTGCAGTCAGGAGTCTCCCCACAGCCTTCTATAGCCTCTAGAGCTTTTTACACGTTGGGGTAGAGAGGCATCTGATCACTGCAGTATGTGCAGCAAACTGTATGCAAGGATGGGGGCCACCTTTTCGGCAATAAATCGGACTCTTCTTCCTGTTGTACCATCCCCCCACCCACAGTGCTCTTAAAGAGAATCTAGTTCTGCACCTCTCACCTCCACCACCCACGGACCAGAGAATTCCACCGTGAACGTACATCTCGTAATTCAGAGGTTTTATTCGCAGGTCCCAGAGACGTCCAACCAAGCATCCTCCTTCTAAAACCTATGCAGTAGAGCCCGAAGCCCTCTTGGGGAGGTGAGTAGCCCCTCCAGCCCTCCCCTGTAACTGGGAGCCTGGGAGATTAGCCAGAAGGACTCTGACAACCCCAGTGGGCAGGACTCGGGGGACTGGTCTTCCCAGAATTTCTGTATCTGACACCCAGTGGCCCCAACTTCTCCAAGCTCAGAAGCTGATGCCGCCGGCAGTACCCAGCCTGGGAACGCAGCGTGTCGGAATCACCACCTACGAGGTCTTACCCGGGGAAGCAGATGCCCGTAGAAATCTGTCTCACTGCAAAGGAATCCCTCAAGCCTTCTCACTCCCCCATCTCCTAAGTGCCCCATAAAAGCCGAGCAGATCTGAACACTCCCATCAGACTGTCAATTCCAGGGAAAAACTGACCCAAGAATGCAGAGAAAGAAGGGGCAGAGAATAGAAAGGGACACCTCTATTTGGACAGCCTACGAAGCAGCGAGGAGAACATCGTTTACAGTCACAACCAGATACCTTGGCTTCATCACTGACCACATGACCAGTGCCTGCAGAGAGACACCCACCCTAGCCTATGCTAAGGGGCCTCCCTGTCAGTGCAGAGGGGAGGACCATGGACACCTCTCATCTATGGCCGCCAACTCCCTGGGGGCCCACACACATCCATCAGATACACACACTTATGTGCAACCAACCATCGGGAAGCACACACTGATCTTACTTTGCTGCTGCTCGACCAACGCACTTCCACACACACAGCCCTGTGTCACAGTAGCCCATGTCCTTTCTGGCCTCTCTCCCTCTGGAAACAGCAATCGTGATCACTGAGCTGAGAGCTGGGGGCAAGCACTCTAGACAGGACAGGCATAATGGAGGCCAGACGAAGGCCACCGGGAGGTGGGAGCATCTTCCTACCATACTTGGACACTGCAGAGCGTTTACGGGGACCCCTCCACTAGGCTGCAGCTGCATATTCTATGCCCACCTCTCCTGCCTGTGGTTGGCATACGGCTGCTCTGGAAAAGCAGAGAGGGGCGATGAAGATCTCTTTCTGCTCCGAGGAATTAGGTCATTGAGGAGACTGGCCATCAGAAGCGAGGCAGCTGGGCCAGAAAGCAGAACTCTCACTTTATTCCCACACTTGAGCTGGTCCTGGATCCCTAGAGACAGATCTGCATCTCCTGGGAGAGCTGCTCCCATGCCGGCCTCTAGCAGACTGGACTGCCTTTCATGGATGGGGGTTTCCAGCGTCTACTTTCTCCACTTGTTCTGTTTCAAGTGGCTCGGTTTAATCTTTGTTTCAATTGAAAGGCCCTTGGCAGGGAGGATTTTTAACTAACTAACTGGGCACCATATGTCCCTTCTCTTGGGGTTCCCACAGAGAAGAGATTTGGACCACAGCTGTGCAGGTAAGCAAGCATCAGAGAGAAAGTGCTTCAAAACAGTTACGTGGTCCTTGTATGAAATGGTAGATAGCAGATAAGGTCTCGAAAAAGGATCCTTCCTCAACCAGCATCCAAAGCTTGGCTGGAGCTGGGGTCTCTCCCATCTGAGGGGTCCCACGGACTGGCTTATCGTCAGTCCTCCAAGGCTGAATGACACAGGACCCTCACTCAGGAGGCTTGGCCAAGCCTTCCTGGGGGTCCAGGCCATCTCAACCTACTGCACAGCTAGGTACAAAGCAAAACTAAGCTTTGCATGGGCAACCGATCATGAGGATGGCTGTAAGCAAGCGAGTTGTCAGGGGCTGTTCAGGCACATTAGGAGGTGCGGCACTTGTGCGTTAATCCAAAGCGGGAAACTCACAGAAAGCAAAGCCGTCATACCTGGGATGGCTGTGGGCTGGGCCGAGGTCCTGAACACAAAGTGAGCTGCTTTGGACTTTCCCTGCTGGTTCTCAGCCACCACATAGACCTCGTACTCGGCATTCCAGTCCAGGGACTTGAGCATGACGTGGTCACTGCCAGATGGGAGCCTGATCTCTGGTTTCCATTCGGAGGAGAGCTTCTGGGAGAAACCGGCAAGGAAGATACAAGACACCAGAAAGCTTTAGGTGAAATAGCTGCTAAGACCAGCTAACAGGAGGAACATAAGGGAGTCAGAAATAAAAACCAAAGATAGGACATGGTCTTTACTCTTAACCAGCCTGAAAAACCCAAAGGTAATTGATCATGAAGGTCAGGAGGTCAACGTCGCCTGCCTGCAAATACAAACAGCGGCAGACCGCCAGTGTGGCATGGGGCCAACCCTTCAATGTCCTGTGCACCACCTTGAGAGCGTGCAGGGACCCAAGCTGCACTCTGGAATGCTGGCCCGTGGCCTAAGGATGACCTAGAAGAGTAATCCAACAACTGTGTTTCTTGGCCTGTTTCAGAATGTTGGTCACACTCAGGTGTGTGACTCACCTCTCTGACATGGGAACACTGCACAGATTCCACTTTTATTAAAAATAAACACTATCATTTATGGAGCACCCACTACGTGCCAGGCATTGGACTAAAGGCTTTCTGCACATTTTCTCCCTGCATCCCTACAACAAGCCTGCCAGTGCTTCTGCCTGGCCCTTACTAACGCTGATGACGGGGAAGGGAGGGAGAGGTCAGGTGACTTCCCCAAGCCACATGGGCAGTCGAGCTGTGGCCAAGAGCCTCTGGGCCCAAAGCCTTTCGTAGAAGGGAGCTCAACACACATCTACTGCGCTGAACTGGATCGTCCTATTGCGTGCAGTGTGACCTGCTCTCTGAGACTGGAGCTGGAGGTGTCACAGGTGTGAATTCTTCTGTCAGGTCCAAGGCTGAGGTGCCCAGAGTGCCTACAAGGTACACTCAGCTCAGCAGAGCACTGCCCAGGGCATAATTTCAGGCACGAAGCTGGAGTTATAGGTGCCCCTCTTTTCTCAAATGTTCTTTCAGTTCTATCCTACACGTTTGCCAGTGAGTTTGTTCTGGGTGGGAGCCGTCGACGCATGTCTACTGGATGATGGGCTGCTCCCTGGAAGAGCAGAACATGCTAGCAGTGTCACCTGGAAGGTGGTCTAGCCCATGGCTGAGGCTTCAGGAAGAGTTACATTATAGGAAAGCCAGCCGTCTTCCCAGAAAAATGCTTTGTACCAGCCAAAGGGATACCTTTAGGAATGGGATAGCACTCGTGTCATGGCCATGACCAGTGTGGGGAAATGCTGGAAGGGGGTGCTTATGTCCTCAGAGTCTAACTGGAAGCCAGGCTGTGGCTCTAAGTTGGCTCCCGAGCGTGTCAGCACGTGCCCCATTTTAATTTAAAATGAAGAAATTCAGCTGTTTTTGTCCTCTTTCTCTGAAAGGCTTCTTTCCTTGGCAAACATCATACAGAAGAGAGAGCCAGAATATAAAGCAAACATTACATTACGTAATACATATTAATAACGTATAATAATAGTAATGTTCAGCACATGTTAGGATTTGAGGTGGAAGGGAGAGGACAGTTACGGTTGTCGAAGTCTAGCATATCGCAGTGCTTTGCCCCAGTTGTCTCTTTAAGGCAGGCCTGCCTGGCACAGCTGGGACGGCTCTTCTGGAACACTGACACCTGATGTGGCCTCATGAGGGAGCTATTTCCAGCCCCAGCCTGCATCATAGCAGTGATTATCACAGTTACCACGTACAGAGTTTTCCAAGTGTCAGGCACATTTCAGGTTCTTTGCTTACGTTATAACTAATCTTTACAACAGCTTGATAAGCTCTCTCCATTTTATTGATGGAGAAATGGAGATTATGGAAGACTGGGTGACCTATTCAGGTCCCATGCCGCTCAATGGTAAAGCTGGAATCGGGTCCCATGTCTGTTGGGCCACATCAGCATAATAACACATAATAACATCCTCCCCCCACACTGCCCACTTCCAGTGGGCTCCATGGGACCACCTGCCCAGTCCCTGAATCCTACTCCACAGCAAGGAAACCGCAGGGACCTCTCAGATGGTCGTGCCTCTGGGCTGGGCCTTAGGAAAGTCAACTGAGGCTCCTCTTCCAACAACAGGCTCGCGCCTGACTTCACAGTTAAGGAGGAGAGGGCTGAGTGGACTGACAGGCTGCCCAGCGGCTGAGACGTGTGCCCGGGAGGGCTCTGTGCTGCGCGGACTCTCTGCAAACATAACCGGCTTAGGGCTCCCATGGTACTTCAAGCAGGGCTGATCAAAAGGCAGATAGGGAGTAGGTCAGACTTCCCGGGAAAAGCCTATTTTGGGGGCTATCTGAAGAAAGAAAACTCCTCTCAAGTTCATTATTTTCTACGGGCAAGAAATCCTAGCAAGAGGCTATTTCCAATGCTCAGATGCTGCCTCTAAACCTCTCAGCAATTGGCTGTGGAAGGCAATGGCCAAGGGTCATTCTAAAACCAGAAAAAACCAAAAAGCCACAATGGGGTGATTTTCAGTTTGGGGGTCGGGGATGAAAGGTGGACTGTCAGAAATCTTAGATGGGTGGTGGGCAAACCCAGAAGAAAAGGCTTATGGCCAGGCTCACTGGTAGCCGGACAGCAGGGTGACAACAGCTCAGGTGGGCTGCACGAGCACTGGGGGTAGGGTGAGGGAAGGAGCTGGTTTAGGACCTGAGGCAGCCCAGGCCGGGGGCTAAGGACCCCGTCTCTTCAGGCACACAGACCTGGATTCAAACCCTGGCTTCCTGGCTGTATGAGTCATGCGGTCACTGACTGCATAAGCCTCACTTACTTCCTCTGTAAAGTGGGGATAATCATTAAGACCAACTTCGTAGGGTTCTTGGGGAGAAGAAAATGCATGCGATCATGGGCCTGCACGCCTGGCCTCTGATACACGCTTTATCCAAGTGTGATTATCAGATATCAGTATGTTATTTGCAAAAAGTACTGGGTGATGGCAAGATAACTTCGTAGAAAAATTTAGGAAGCAGAAAAATCAATCATGGTATGGATTTGTCATCACCAAAATCATTTTAGAGGTTTTTAAAATGGTCTCAGTGTGTTTATCCATGCTATACGTAGCACAGAGGACCATATTCAATATCCTATGATAAACCATAATGGAAAAGAGTATTAGAAAAAGAATGTATATATATGTATAATGGAGTCACCTTTGCTGTACAGAAGTAATTAACACAACGCTGTAAAATCAACTGCATTTCAATTAAAAAATATAAAATAGGGGACTGAAAAAAAAATGGTCTCAGCGTAGACATGACCTAAAGGCTGCAAGTCAATCTTGGAATGTAAAACCCTAACCCGGACCCAGGAGCCACCTGCCAGGCACAGAGGCCGCCCCCGCCCCCCTGGGCTTTGCACGTTGCTGTGCCAAGAAGGCAGGTGTCAGGGTTACGGGGTGGTGTGACGCCCGGGAAGGAGGCCACTCACCGCTCGGTACTTGACCAGGTAGTGTCGGATCGGGGAGCCGCCGTCATCCTGCTTGATCAGGTTCACCTTAATAGAGTTTCCATCCTCTCCCATCTGCCCTTCGAGCTTAGGTGCACTGGGTTCCCCTGCAACAGCCACGTAATTTGCATGACATTTTCATCCACAAAATGAAAATCCGATCCAACAGAATGGGAGGTAGTGATGGGCTGGGGCTGGCCTCTTGCTTTGTCAGCAATTCAAATGGTTAAAAAGCAATACATATAAAACTCTGAATTCCAGTTGGATGCCTCAGACTTAGCCCAAAGTGAGAATGCCTTTTGGGAATGTTCTGGGAAACCACCCTCCCTACTAGCATAGTTCTTTTACCATTTTAGAGAGAAGTGGGTTTTTTGTTGTTGTTTTGGTTTTTTTTCTGTCACGTGCCTGTATTTTCTTTTAGCTGCTCTTACAACTATAGATTTAACTTTTATGAACCTGGTACATAAATATGGGAAAATGTAAGCATTTAAGGAGAAAACTACACCCATCAAATAAGTTTTCAAAACAGCCCATTTTTTTCCCCCTGGATATATGATTCATCCCAGCGGTCTAATCCCTAACTGGGGTGGAATGATGCTGCATTCCTGTGACCATCTTTGTATGAATTAAATTTTATTACTTAGATTCATTAAAAAAAAATAACGAGTTTCCAGTTGTGATTAAGTAAAGCACGAGTTGCTGCAGGCAATTTTCTTGTAAGTATCCGGCATTTGCGGCTCAACAGCCTGAGTGATAATCCTTGGTACCTTGTATTAATGGAACGATCATTAAAGTCTTTTTATTTGTGAGAAGAGAGAGAGGGAAATATGTCTTTAGCGTTTCTCAGCAGAAAAAAGTCAACGTTTCTCTTTTCCTTGCAGTAGAACTCTGAATCCAAGGTCGAGAAGAAAGATGAGCTTGTTTGTGACAAACTACCAGGGCTGGGATGGTTCTTCAGGAAGAGGGCGATTGACTTTAAGAGAAACTATTGCATTAGTATATGTTGAAAGCAATGAGATGAGAGAATGTCTGTTATAAAGAGTTAAAATGAAGATTTACAACACTTGGGAACCCTGTACCTCCTGTGGAAAGCATCTCTGTATCTATTTCATGACCTCAGACAGAAAACGTGGAGAGCCTATAAAAGAGTTACCTTCTGGGTGGGTGGTCCTCACTTGTTCTCTGGAAGACAGAATCACAGACATGGGACAGGAGAGCCAGGGGAGGCTTGTCACCAGGCTTTGGGCCTCATCACCCACAGTGTACCTTTGGTAATTTAATGAGAAGGCTGCTGGTAAGGTCAGTCCAGCCCACTGTCCTCACTCAGCTACTCTGAGAACCTACAGTGGCGGAGTGTCCTACTTTTCCCTTTGAGACAAGGAGGAACCAGAGACAAAGCTAATGAGAGCCCCGCTACTCGGCCTGGGTCGGCAGCACGCACTCCACCTGGAAGCTCGATTAACAGGATCGCGAGGCGATCTTGCTGCACGTGTGCCAGTCATGGGGACACATAAAAGCAACAACAGGGAGGCTGTGTAATCTTCATGTCTGAGGGATAGAGTATTTAGGAAAATTTGTGCTTATTATTTGTTTTCTTCAATCAGTAATTAAGGAAAAAGAAAAAGAAAAACAAAAAGATAAAAGGGCTTCAGGCGAAGACCTGTCCTGCTTTTATGCCACTATCTAGCCACCAGCGCCAACTATTCAGTGGAAAGTACTTAGAGATTTGGTTTAGATAATGTCAAGGTGCGTACGCTTCTCAAATTCTTTTGGACCCTTCTAAGTCTTAGATAATATTTCAACTATGTCTTATACCATTAGAGATATCCAGTGCCAAAAAGAAATTCAAAGTGGAGTATATTTTAGAGTAGGGAAGGAGGTCTGTGTAGATTCAACGAGGCTGAACAACGGAATAGGAGATGCAGTAGAACTTTACAAATTCTACTCTCCTGCTCAGTTAGAGTGACCACCTCGTCCTGGTTAGCCTGTGACTTTCCAGGCGTTAGCACTGCAAGTCCTTTACCATGGACAAACCCTTAGTCCCAGGTGAAACAGGATGTTGGTGACCCTGGACTGAATGAAGACTTACATTAATCATTATAACTTTCTGTATTCAGAATTGCAACACTGACTCTGGGATTAATGCTCTCTTTGCCTTCAGAAGGAGGGAAGGAGGTGGCATCAGCGGTCCTTCCAACACGCCCACCAAGCAAGGACCTAGTCCTTCCCCCGAGGCCTCCTAGGAAGGGAACTAGAGATTATTCCCCTGGGGCTGCTCTGTCTGTACCTTCCTTACTATTTTCTCTCAGATTTGAGCTGTATGGCTCTCCAGGGCTGAATCAATACCGCAAAACGTTGAACCCTGCTTTGGGGGGAGTGTCTACTTAGAAGAGGGGCTTTCTCCAGTGTTGTGAAGCTCCCTTTAGAACTGAATGCTAAGGATGCCACAGTGGAGCTCAGGGGGTCTAGTGCCTTGGCTAGGTCACTGCCTCAGTCTCCACATTTGCAAAATACCAGATGCTCCCGAGGGCGCCTCCTCACTCTGTTATCACCGTGACACTGTGACAGTCACTGTGCTAGGGTGAGCTATCGAGAACACCTTGGCTATTTTCATGATGCTGTAAAACACAGAACCCCAAATCTAGGATGTTCAGTCAATTTTAGGGAGATGCACCGCAAGATCAACAATTCCATATCACTTAGGCACAGAGATGCCCATTTTTTCTACAATTTTAAAAAAAGTTATCTCCAAAAATTCCTGTCTTTGAAAAAAAGGCCCCAAGAGTCTTCAAAGACATATGAAGAAAAATCTAGCCAAGGAATCCCTGCAAAAACCAAGAGCCCCGACGAAGGTGCTGTCCTATTTTTGGATTTGTTTCAGAAAAAATATAGCGGGAATCACAGAGCAACCACTAAAAATTATACCACAGTTAGAACATAGTTCTAACATTTATAAAAGTTAGAACACTATAATTTGCCACCATTTTAGCTGAGTGACTACCACGTAACTCTGATGTGTATTGCTTTCTCATAGAATTTAGAGTATTTTATATCATATCATTTAGAGTGCTTTAAAGATAATTTATTCATCAAATGCACATTCAGTACATACTAAGTACCAGGTAGTCCATTAGGCTTTCGAGTTTCAAAGGTGATTAAGACAAGTTTTTGTTTGCCAAATGAAAAAACTTATTCAATTATTATTCAATTCTTTGCATGGTGGGGCCCTTGTACAGAAATCTAACTCTTCCTATGACAGTATTTCCAAAGGATGGTCCTATTCAACTAATATCATAGAGATCTGGACCAACGTCATGGCCTTGCAACTTGTTCTAAGGACATACAGGTGTGGAAAGAGCAATATTTGTTTAATCAATTGTCTTACTCATCTTCAAATGTTTATTGGCAGCAAATTTTTTTTAAAGATTAGAAATGGGGTTAAAGAAACCATTTCCTAAGCTCTCTGCAAAAAGAATGTTCCAGCCACGCCTGAGGAGGGAGGGGGCTGACACCAAAGAAATGGGCCTGGCATTCAGGAGGCTTGCAGCTTTATTGAGCACATTAAGAGAGGAAATTATTTAGAGGGTCCCAGCGTACACTCTGTTCTGAGATGGCTGCTCTGATTGAAATCATTATGGGTAATTTCAGCAAAACCAATATTGTAATTATTTGTAAATGCTGGCTTGCAATTCAGCAGCAATCGGCAGGTGGCGCCAAGAAAACCCCTGGGGTTAATTATACCCTCCGAGTTTAGCTTCAGCCATGAGTCAAATTTATTTCCCTAAATATTTTATGTAAAGACTAAAACAGTGGTATTCGTAAAAATAAACCTTGTCAATAACAAATATGAAATAGCAGGCAATTCTGGTATTTTCTAGAAGACTGTAAATCGTGTATGCAAGAAAAAAAAAAGAATGTTCCAGAGAGACCGCATACAGTCAAAAATATTACTGGCAGGTCCTATAAATTCCCCTTAGAAACCGTAATTGAAATGTGTATTTCTGGCCATGTAGATTGCAGGTTCTTCTTTGTAATTATGGTGCTACTGGCCCTAAAATCAGAGTCAGCTTCATGTCTTTCTCCTCGTCAGCAGAAGCCCTGGGACCAGAAAACTACTGCTGGATATCTGAATTCCACACAAAAAATTCTAGCAAACCCAGGGCCTTTGAACAGCAACTATGAATTCTGGAAGGAAAACAATATTCTACTTCTCACTCAAAAAGCCCAAGGACCAAGAGTTGTATGTTCTGAATTGGCTGAGGGGCCAATAGGCTGAGACAGGCTGGACCTGGGTTCTGTCTTCACCCACTTTGTTTTCTCTCCCATCAGGACCCACACAGGGTTCGATGCATCTGAGAAGAACCCAATGATGGTCGTAGGGCCTGCATTAGAATCTTTTACTACCAAAAAGGATTGTCTGGCATTAAAAATACTGTTCGTTCTGTTTCTCCTAATGCCTGTTCCCCTTAATGATTATTTCTTATAAGCAATTTGAAACTGTTTTAAAAAGTCCAAAATGTATGATTAAGCTGTTCTGATATGACGCTTGTTTGATGTTTCCAATTCAAGAGCATTTAAAATTACATCAAGAAGTTCGAAGTTTGATTGGTCCTTACGGGATCAGCAAATTACCAAAGGGAATCAGGACTTAGTTTTAGACCACCAACTCTCCTTCCTCAGACCAACCTCTTAGCCCTAATGTCAAACAGACGAATGTGATCTATGCCACATGCACTCCTGGACCCTCAACATCTCCCTGACGCCGCTTTGGCAGCCTACTGGCTATTCTAGACTAAGGTGGTTTTCCAATACTCCCGAAGAGCAGCCCGCAGTGCTTGGACTGACATCCATTCGTCCTGAGCATCGCTCCCCCAAATCAGGCCCCTGGAGTAAAGCGTTCTTTTTCTCCTGAGCGCTTGTGTCTTAATTGTTAAGGATTTGCTGTGCTAGCATGACCTGACTCTTTGCCATCCTAGTCCCTGGCTCTGGGGAGTGCTGGGGTACAGAACGAGCGGGTATGGGCGTGGCTAGGTCCCCCACTTCTACAGAGAAAGGATGCTTGGCTCTCTGCGGCCAGGCTCATGGAGGCATCCAGTCCACAAATCTTCCCAGCACGAGTTTTCTTGGGAATTGTGAATGGGAGTGTGTGCTGGGGGTGGGGGGGGGGGGCGCGGTGGGAGGGGCTGGGGGGAGGCCTGGCAGCACCGAGGATGAATTAAACAGCAACAAATGAACTCTGACAGACCGAACCACAAAAGTACCAATTCCCTTCTCGTGGGTGTCATGAAAACACCAACAGATTCATTGATCAATTATCTTTGTTTCATCATCCTAAAAAGAAAAGATGGCCACAAAGGTATGGCTCGTGGTATGGGGGCTGATCCAGGCTGAGGAAGTTAAGACAGAAATAACCGCCGTCACCAACAATGAACTTGGCTCCTGCCTCCGAGGTCACAAGGTGGGTGCGTGAACATCTCCAACACTATTTCATGGACGTGAGGTTCGTTATTAAGAAGTACGAGGCTCCTGGGAGGTTTTAGCCCTCACACTGGTAAGCCCTAGGGAAACGGGCACTTTCTGAACCCCGCGGTCCCTGCCCACAGGATCCGGGCTGATATACATCACTGCCTTGGTCCCTTCACGCTAGCTTTCTACCCTGGTAACCACCAGTGCTGGGAATCCTTCGGAATAAAGGCAATTAGAGCAGAACCCCTGGTGAAAAGTCTATGTCGACCTGCCAAAGACCGTGGCAATCCAGACACACAGCTGTAAAAAATAAAGGAGGGGCAGTGGAAGGGAGGGTTAGTGATGTTTTCGATCTAAGAAGGAAGAGTGGGTGTTAAAGAGTTTAGTTCATCAGAATCAGCATTTCCTAGTACAAGTCAGTGTCAGTAGCTAAAGAAAAAAAGATCATTATAAATGGGTGGGGAGGGATCCATGCTCAAACATGCAGCACACGAACAGGGGGGTGCAGGGGGCATCTCATCACATACATGCTGGTGGGAAGGGAGTCCCATTTATGCAGAGTCCTCGGTAGCTGATGGAGGCATGGAGGAAGCGGGACCCACTGTTGTGTGATGTCATGATACCAGAAATAAACTTTGGCATCAGGAGCTCAAATTTACACTTCCAACAAACCCATGCCTGTGCCCTTGGGCCAGGTGTCTGAGCTTCCCTGCCATGGACCCCTCCCTGCAGAGCTCTGTGGGCTCAGAGGCCAAGTGGCCCTGGGCTGTTCTCGATGCCTGTGTTCATCTTCCTTCTTCTGGATGGATACAGAAGGTGCACGGACACCTGCCATACGTTAATCACATCGTAGGCAATTTTGCGGGGGGGGCGGGGGGGGCGGAGGGTAGTGGACACTGGATTTAATCTATTGTGGGCATACAACCAACCCACTGTTCACTTAAACCCTCTTCATTAGGCTTAGCTCACCTGAAACCCTTACTAATGCCCAGAGGAAACATCCCTAACTAATATTTTTCTTCTCTGTAAATCTTACTTGTTCCAGCCTCTCCACTCCCTTCAAGTTTATTATTAAAGGGCATTTCCTGCTGCTTGTTGCTCATCTGAGTAACCGTCCTCTGCCTGCCCCCTTGCAAATGGCAGGAGAGGGGTGGTTTGATGAGGGGGTGATCACGCTTCGGAATTCCACAGGCTCCCGAGGTGCTATTTTAGTACTGGCCAAATTTTCTACTGACAGCCAAGACCACCGCTCAGGTGTGTTTCTAGGGCAACTGTGGGAAACACCTTCAAACACTTCTAGCCTTGCTTAAAATGTCTGCAAGAGATCTCTCCTCAGAGGTGTGAATGAGCTTCTACCTCGCGCTGCATTCTGAGCCACAGCATTGCACAGAAATGACCCAACTTGGTTTTACAGAAGAAACTAAGGGGTTTCAACCCAATATCTGCTTACACTTCAGCTTTCAGGGGAAAGGTTCAGCCTCTGAGCAGTCATCCCAAGTCTGAAAAGAGCTTGTCTCCCTCAGGGAAATAATGAAACCACATTTTTTTGTGTGTGGGACTTGGAGTTTATACAATCATAGGTTCCCAATGTTCTTTCCTCTGCCCTAAGACTCACAGATTAAGATAATTTTTTAAGCTAGGTCCAAGTTTTTAGCACTATGGAGGTTTCCTGATTTGGGGACATCCCTCCTTTATTTCATACGATGTAAATGTTAAACATCTCCATTTTTGGAAACGAGGACGCCTTCCATCCAAGACCCTGTCCAGGAGTCTGGTTGTAAATGGGACTAAACTGGGGCACGGTGGTCATGCCCAGAGAGCTGAAGTCCTCAGAGGGTGTCAATGCGGAGGGCGAGGGGTGGCACACACAGGGCTCACACACGTGGGGTGCACGGGACACAGGACAGACCAGGGACAGAGCACATGCGAGACAAACGGCCGATGGTTTTGTTCGTGTGGATGTCGCCCAATCAGCTCTCAGAGAAGCGAGGTCGCCGGGGACCCCTCGCATGCACGGGCGCCCTGGGCGGGGGGGTTACTGGTGTTAGTTTCGCTTTTGTGATCAGTTTAGCCCGTGTGTCTCAGGTTGTGACGTGAAGTACAAATTTTCAGTTAGTCACACATGTGACTCCCAGGGTAGGTTTGAATGGATGTTTGATTTTACTGGGGGAAGTGGTGAGCAGAGGCTTCCTTTACTCTTCATGGTAAATAAGAAATGTTTTTAAAAGGTTGTGACAGTCACAATATTAACTAATTATTTTGTCACTCCTGTGCGCTTAATTAGGCGATAATTTTTTTTGCCTTTGCTGCAAGGGTCAATTGTGTGCTTCTGGATTACATGGCTCTCCAGTCATGGTAATTGTCAAGTGACTTTTGCTTTGATTTTTCTTCCCTCCTGCCCGGAGTGGGAGGTGGGTCACTTGAAAAGTGACACCTCGGCCATCACAGCCAAACTGCTCTAATTCCAAATTCTTCAATCTCTCATTTCAGAAAGCCTTCAATCTGCATGAATTTTATGAAACTCTCTCATTGGTTTTAAGCAAACACAACCTTTGGGATTGATACGTTTCTCTCTGTAGCAATGTTATGTTTTTATGGAAATGTGGCATTTTAGAGCAGCTGTGGTTTGTAGAACTACGAAAGTTAAACAACAATGCTATAAAGCTCACTTGCAACATTGCTTTCTGGGAAATCATGTTTATGAGCTATCTGGTAAAAATTCTGCCATGGCTAAAGTGATTTTACTGTAGCCAAATTTCTTGAAGCAAACCATTAAACCGAAGGCTGTCATGGCATCAAATTGTCATGTAAAGGCTACAAAGGATGATGAATTCTGGATTTGCACTGATTGAGAACAAGAGGAAATCTCTCAAATGGCTTTGCTTAGGAAATCCAAGACAGGAAGGAATGAGTGGGCCCTACGTGCCAGGCTGTGGTCCCAGATTTATTTCACTAATCAGAACAAAGAGTTTTACCTTCTGTTCACCAGCGTGGACGACATCATCAGCACCATGCAAGCCACATGACAAAGTCACATGATACGCACGCACATGATTGGTTGAAAGGAAAGTGGAGGAGATCACATGGAAAATACAAAAAAATTAAAAACTGATGTAAACAATGGGCAGGGAGAAAAATCAACAACAAAATCACAGACTAAATAAAAGGAGAAATTAAATTAAATTAGCAGCATATATAGGAAACATTGGAAGGGCAGTAAAACTGCCCGGAGATAGAAGACTAACAAATCATAAAGAGCATTTGGTTAACAACACCAGTAAGCATTAGCTACAGCTGCAACACTGCATATTAATACCACATCAAGGAGGAGCATGGAAACTTGTTTTGAAATGGGGAGGTGTCTCTGTCAGGACCCAGATGCCAAAGTCAATCCAGGAGACTGTTGAAGGAGAAACACAAGGCAAGTTATTCTTCACAGATTCCAGAAATGTCTCGGCATCCTTGGAAAACAAGGGCAATGAAACAGAGCATGGTCAGGAAGGAAGAGTCCCATGATTTTTAAGGTGCAGACCGTGTGCCCTGGAAGAACAAAATATTGCATTACATTAAGAAGTCATTTCATGTTTCCTTTGGCGCAATGAGGAGGCAGGTGTGGGATGAGCGAGGGTTGGAGGATGCAGGTAGAGAAGGTGGCCAGGGATCTCATCTCACTGCCGTATTCGTCTACTCATGTTATCCTAGGGGCCACCATGAGATAACACCAATCAAGACACATATAAAAGAAGAGGCCAGTATTTTGTTCTCTACGTCTGTGAGTCTGCTTCTGTTTTGTTAGATTCACTAGTTTGTTGTATTTTTTAGACTCCACAGATAAGTGACATCATACAGTATTTATCTTTCTCTGTCTGACTTATTTCACTTAGCACAATGGGTACCAGTGGGGAAGAGGTACAAACTATTTGGTTTAAAATAGCTACAAGGATAGATTATACAACACAGGGAATATAGCCAATATTTTATAATAACTATAAATGAAGTATAACCTTTAAAAGTTGTGAATCACTATATTGTATACCTGTAACTTATATAATATTATACAGCAACTATACTTCAATGAAAAAAAAAACAGTTAAGTAAAGAACCATGAAGTAGTATAATAAAGATTCTAACAAAATAATAATAAAAAAAAGAGGCCAGTGCAGAAAGGGAATAGGTTTCCTTCCGGAGGTTGAGACCATAACTCTGTCAACACTAAGCAGCAGAAACTGAACCCCTGGCTCAATGAGCTAAGAATTTGACCTTAAACACATGTTCGGGCATTTTAGACTTGTGGTGAATGGATAAGACACGAGTTTGATTTTTACAATGAAAAAAACAGCTTTCTTGTTTGGATTTGCCTATGCTCCTTTTTGTCCTATGTTATATTTACATCTGATTTGTTGCTGAGTGATTCTGCTTCAACAAAAGGCCTTTGGGGTTTCCCACCTTAACTTTCACAGGCCAAGGGGCATTTTGGCTATTACCAGTTGGCGTTAAGAGAGAAGGAGGACAAAAAAGGAAGGTGAAGATACCTTTCTGCCCAAAGCACATCAATGTTTAAAAATGATTCGAGAGAAATGCTTCAACCACGTGACACAGTCCCTTGCCACCGTGAGCTGATAAGAGCGTTTGTTTCTCACTGTCCGACACTGCACAGCGTCTGGCACATTCCAACCAAGGGTGCCTGCAGGGATTATAGACAACTGAGCAGTTTCTCCTTTGATTTTACTTAGGCTACCTTCATTCATTCATAATTATAAATGAATCAATACACACACACAGAAGCAAAAATAAAAGACATTATTTACATTCAACCCTACTGACTGACTGATGATTGATGGATTTTTGGATGCTTCCAGCTACTCTGCTGTTAGTTTCACTGCAGTTCACACGTGCTCCATTCTGCCTTACAGTTGAGAAATATGTTCATGCTAAATACAGGCTGCTGCCCAATCGTGACTGTCTTTCCTTTATCCCGGTATCCACTGGGACCTACAATTTGGGTCAGTAGTCAAGTGGTTCAAAACAAAGAAGACTCAGACTTTCTTCTCTTTGGATGTCACTGCTAATCATTTTACCTGTGGGAAGAAATGCCTGATGTTTAAAAGTTAAACCTATGTCAGGGGAGAGACACCTAATTCCTCCTGAAGGAAAAATCTGGATCCAAGATTGTTTTCCTTCCAGAGAAGACCAACCTACAGTGAGACACCTTAAATATGACCCAAGCTGTGCAAATGCATTGTGTAGCCTTTTCCCGCTATGCTCTGCACGGCACACACTGCAGTCAAGCTGCAAAGGACTAGAGCATCGCTGTTAGCAGATGAAAGGGTGCTGTTAATTTCATTCCTTTTCCAAATGCAGAGAAACCCATCACCTGAATTAAACCCATGTGAGCACAGCTCATTGTCGCCTGCTCTGCTCTGCTCACAAAATGTAACCTCAAAAGCATCAGGAATTAAAATTCACTGCAGCAGCACACGGAGAGAACACCAAGAAAGCAGACTGTCAGCTATGTTCTGCAGTAGAAAAGAGAACCACTCCGTGCAAAACGCAGAAACTCTTTTCTTCTCTGTTCAATTCTGTATCAGAAACCCTGGCCCAGGGAGTGGAGTGGGAGCTGTACTTTGCATCCTTGCTTTCTGCCTTCTGCTCTGACTACCCTTGATGGGATGCACGTCATTCTTCCTGTGCACTCAGAAGTATTATAAAATCTAAACCTCGCACACAGCTGTGGACACACACACACACGTTCCAGATGACTTGTCAGGGAGTTTAAGGCCTAACGCACAAGCCTACATCATTAGAGCGTTATAAAGACTAGCTTGGAACATGTTACAGATTGTGATGAAGTGTAACGTTTTCTGTGATGGGAAAGATGGTACAGTTTGGCCATCAGGAGATGAATTCCAGAACTTTCATCTAGACTTTCAGCACACAAACTTGACAGAGCCTGGTTATGCTTTTTGAGGCCATAATTTTTCTAGCACGAGGGAGGCTAGAAGCCCCTCTCCTTCCCCACGTGCTGGGGGCACACACTGCCACACTCTGCAGGAGGCAAAGGAGGGCGCGCTGTCAGGGAGCAGAGGCTCCCTCCTTCCTCACCCTCTCCCTTTCCCCAGGCAGCCAGCTTCTATTCCTTCCCTCCTTGTTCTCAGTCTTTTAGCTATTCTATTTTAGGCCTTCTCTCTCTCTCTCTCTCTCTCTCTCTCTCTCTCTCTCTCTCTCTCTCTCTCTCTGTGTGTGTGTGTGTGTGTGTGTGTGTATGTGTGTGTCAGAGGGGGAGAGACAATGAAAGCTGGGACGAGATGCTCTCCTTTTGTCTCCTCAGCATTTCTCTAATCATTTTCTGGTTTTTTAACTTGGGGGTAAATTTGGAAAAGTCTCCTTGTGCACAGAGTTTTCTTCAAGAATCACCCCAGTTCTTTCGGTGACACTGGGTCTGCTCTCTTGGCCAGGCAGACAGCATGCTTAGGGACCCACACCAGGCAAGGAGCCTCCGTGCACGCACAACTGTTGCTTTCAGCACTCGGGGGGGAACCAGGGACAGCACTGTGACCCAGGAGTCGGCTCTGCCACAAGTGGCAGTCTGGCCCTGGGCAGCTAAGCTCTGTACTCACTAGATGGTTTCGTGGTGGTAAGGGCAGGAAGAGGCCAGGTTGCTATGGAAACATGAAGGATGGAAAGGGCACAGAAAGGTGAAAGAGGGAACGGAGATAAATTAAATTTATAAATACATATCTATGTGCGAGTATATATATTAAGGCATTATTATAAAGAAAAAAGAGATGGTGAAGCAGGTATTCTCTCATTTCCTTCTTCTCTGATTTATCAATATGAATGTAGGTATTTTAAAGGGAATATCAGTGATTTTACTGACAAATTATTCTCACGCAGCAAGAAGTAACATAACTCTCATTTATTCTTACTATGAATTCCAGCTACTACGTGCTGGGCACTGTGTTTTGTGTTTTTCATACTTAATCTTTAATTATCATAAATACCTATAGAGTAGGTAGAATCTTTCCTTCCTTTGGGAGATAAAAGTATGAGGTTCGGAGAGGTGGGGGGACTCATTCAAGGTCATGGAGTTACATACAGAAGTAGTGGAGCTGGTATTTGACCTTGGTCCCCAAACCTGAATTCCTGCTGCTACAGTCCACTGCCTGGAAAGCAGTGCGTGGGGTAGGCGGGCTTGTTTCCAAGTCAAGTAGATGCCGCAAAGGGCTCTGAGCCTGGGGCTTGAATCACTCCCGAGGCTCCACCCAAGGTGCAGGGCTTCTGCGGCACCGAGGGGTGAGGGTCCGCCGGGCAGCCCCACCGGCTGCACTGCCTGCTGCTCTGCGCACATGCTGGTGTGACACCCGGGTCTCGCTCAGCAGCTGTCTCACTCTGCTCTTTCCCTCTGGAGTGCTGGGTTCATCACTCCGGACAGTGGGAGGCCCGGAGCTCTCCCTACGCCCGGGGACTCAGGGGAACAAAAGGGCATGGCAGCCGAATGAAATAAGGTGGTAAACGAGTGAGGCTCAGGCAGGGTGACAAAGCCTGAGACCGACCAGGCGACACCACGGCCGGCTTACTGGCACTGCTCCTAGGTGGGCAAACAGCTTGATAAACGCCAGGTTTGTTGTTATTTGCCGGGGGTGGGGATACGATTACTTCTCGTGTTTTATAGAGGAGAAAAAACAAGGCTCCCTGGTAAAGGGTTCAATAACGTGCCTAAGGGCCTACGGTCGGGCACATCCGCAAGCAGACACTGCTTCTTTTCCCACAAGCATTTACGAGAAATATATGCATTTATGGAGAAAGCAAAAGCTATAGACCTCGCTATCTAATTTCAATGTCTGAATCCAACTATGCCGATTAAAATGAAGGGTGAAAACACAGTGACCCAAACATTTCTGATGACCCTGCAGAACAGACATTTTTCTTGGGAAATCCCTTTGGCTTCTCCAAACAATCAGCCTGCTATGAATCCCGAGGACAGGGCTGGGGCTGCCACAGCCTCAGGGAGCCTGTCTGCGGGGTTTTCTGTCCAGAGCCACGCTTCCCACTCGCCTCCTCTTGTGGGGAGAGCTGTCCACCGTGCATCTGAGCGGACCTGTGCCTACTTCTCATCTGCTTCTCTAAAACCCCGTGCTGCTCTCCACCCACAGAGTGGAATTAACACCTGGTAAGGGAGGTAACGTGAGGCAGGCCCACTGTGGCTGGCAGAGAGCAAGCAACCTGAAGAGAGATGGATGAAGAAAATGGTACTCACTATCCGGATGAGACAATGGAACAGGGGTGGAGGAGCTAGCAGGAGCCGCTGAGGAAAGAAAAATGAAGGTGAAAAAAAAGGGGAAAAAAGATCATCGCGGCACACAGATACTGAAGGGAAGAATGGAAGAGGCAACCCGGGCGTGTCAGTAAGAGAAGCTGAAGCGAGTTAGAAGTGGGAAGGAGAACCCCATGCGTGAGAACAGGTGGCCGGCGGCCCAGCAGAGAGCAGGGCCTCTCTGACTTCAAACCCTGAGCCTGTGCGCCTGCCAGGCCCTGCCGTTCAGGTAAGGGACTGGGCCAGGAACAGCTGCAGAGGCCTCCAACCCTGCCTGAAAACAAAGAGCCGGTTCCGCAGGACCAGCTGTCTCCATCGGCTCAGGTGTCAGGAGGGAAGGGAACTTGGACCCCAGCTTAAGGTGAACCAGCAGAAGAGGGGAAAAGCACTTTGGTTTTGCCATTACCTACTTCTTCATGTGTATACATAGGCATATACCTACGTGGGTGGCGTGTATTTATAGCACAACCTGTGTGCCTCACTCTCTGATTTCAGGGTCCCAAGGAAACAGAAACAACTATCCTCCTTAATGTTTGTGACTGGGCGGGGTGGGGATGGTTCGGCATCTGGATGGTACGACAGCCACTGCTGCCCTCCAAACCCTATGAAATGTGATGCTCTGGCTGCTGCCTTGTGCACAGGGGGCAAAGCGAATTAACATCGAGTGTCATTCTTGTCCTCGAGAGAAAGGGAATGTTCGAGGGGCCGGGACTAACGAAGTTAATGCTAACCAACTTTCTGCATGGAGAACCTTTAAAATGGTGCATCTGAGACGTTTTGGACACCGAAGGGATCTTTAGTTTTTCATTGGCAAACATTCAGAAGTTGCTCCATCAGCAATCACAACACATAGTCCCCTTTGAGAGCTGTACGAACATTTGGAAAAACATCACTGCATCTCCAACATTGCGTTGACACTCATGGTTCTGTCTTTCTCGTACCTTCCAGATGAGGGTACCTCATTGAACCATCGAGTACAATGTCACTGGAATCAGAGCAAGACAGGCTACTAACTCATCATGACATGATAGACTGGTTAATTCTGGTAAAAGCGTATCTCTCTCTCCTTTTTTTCCTTTTTATTTATGTATTTATTGGCTTGAATCGTTCGCGTGATTGTCCATATCATTCTGGCAAAGGGATGGGGTTTTATGTGCTTTAACCACAATATATTACAATGCTTTAACTTCTACTTGCCATGTGCCATCTAGGGGGCAAACTGTGAAAGCAAAAGAGTCTCAAGATGCCTCTGTTAAAAAGTAGAGACTCACTTATAACCTTTATACCCGGAAAGAAATTGCCTGTGTCGCTTCATGGTACGGAAGCAAATGAAGAGGTAACATTCAGGCAATGAGATTCTGAAGGTGTGTGGTTCATTCGTGGAGGAAAGAGTCATAATAAATTGTCACATCATTTCTTTAGGGCTTTAGCAGCTCTGAGAGGGAAGCAGCCCCTCTCAGGGCAAACAGAGGTTGTGAACTTTCCACCTAAGAGTTTCTTGACAGCACGCAGACACCTGGCCTAAAAATACATGAAACAGGGACTTTTTCCCAGGTTGGAATTCCATTTGTCCCATTAGAGCCACAGCTTCCTTTGCCTTCACAGAAACAAAGGGACCTCCCAACAGGTAAGCCCGGCTTTCAAATCGGGCCGCTCCGAAGCAGGTGTCCTTGAGATATTGGCTAGTTTCACCTGCTCATCCCTGTTTTGACATATTCATGCCCCCAAATGTGGAGTAGTCTATTAAGGAACCATGAGAGCAACACTAATATTGAGACATTTCAACAAACTTCAAGTGCTGAGGAATGGCTCTCCCCTACGCCTCCCAACCCGGAGGGGCCGGCAGCATTGACTCTGTCCCGGGTGCCAGCCCCTGCTGACCCTATACTGTCTCCTCCTTGGAGGTGGGGTGTACCCAGCGCCTACCTCCAGTGCTACAGGAGCAGGCTGTGCACCTGCACCCCGACATCACAGCAGGGGAATGCACTGTCCGTGGCCAAGATAAGCCAGCTTCAGAAACCAACACCCCTGGTTCCTGGGCTCGGTGTAAGCCCACAGCTAAACTGATGGCCGATTTTGTTCAAGTTCAGACAGCCTTTGTGTCTTTCAAGGAATGGGAGTGAGAACTCAGAGAAGGTCCTTCCTAAAACTTATCCGCATTTTCTAGCAGCAATAACTGGGGTTTGTTCTGGCAGTGGCAAACGTTGGCATCTTCCTTCCAAGGTAACCTTTTCTCAGGATGGCTCTAGGCATGACAGGATACCCCTTGGGCAAACATCCTCACTTCAGCAACTCTAGGAAGGCTATGAGGGTGCAAGGGAAGTCCATAAGAACCAACTCTAGTGAGAGCATAATATTCTCTTACTCCGCTCAAGCCATTGCAAAAGGCACATTCAACTCTAAAACTGTGCCACATTCTCTTTATCTAAAAGAAGTTTGCTTTTTAATTCTTTAAGCCATACCTTTATTAGGTGATTGAGAAAACTGACCTTTCATGACACTAGCAATGCCTGCTGCTGTATCACTCACGATTGACTTGGAATAGAGAAGTGACCCCACCATTTTCCAAAGGACTTCTTGGAATCTTGGTTAATTATCCATCTTCATATTGGCAGACAACAAACAATAAAATCTAGAGGCCTCCTTTTCTAAAAAAAATTAAATGTTGGCTTTTAAAACAAAAAAAAAATTCTCACCCTAACAAAGGCTGGGCTGGCAGTGAATGAAAACTGCTTATGACCTTTGAATTTCAAGACCCAGTTCCTCCGATTCAGTACTCAAAACCCCGTTACTGGTTAGACACTCAGAAGGAGGCCTGACCCTAGCCTTCCTCTCTGTCATATAACTAAGCCGGCCTTCGTTCACTGCTAAATCTAGAGGAGAGGACACCCGAAGACCAGAAAGATCCAGGAGGAAGGTGCCCTCGTGCCTTCTGAATGCAATCAGGGCAGAGCTGAGTTGCCAGCCCTAGCCGTCGGCTCCACCCAACACACGATTCCAAATCCTTCCAGAACCGGTCCATTCAGGAACCAACTCTGCTGAGAGAGTAGATTTAGCACTTGCTCGAAATCTCAGAACGCCTACACTGAGCTACTTAGTTTCTGCTGTTGCTGCAGTATTTCTGAATAAATTTCCAAAAGATAAGCTTCCCTGAGTGCCTTTCAGGAGCCAGGAGCTTTTTATGAAAAGAGCGTGCAGCTTAAGACTTCCCTCCACCATTCTGAGCTCAACCTGGGAAGAAGCTGAGCCTCAGTGGACGCAAAGTCTGGGGGGCATCTATGCAGGCTGAGACCAGACCACAGTTCTGTTCCCGGAGCAGCAGGTGTGCTTCCTGTTACCCCTGCTCCCAGATCCACTATTTATAGCTTACACGATTAGGGTGTCCTTCCTGGGGAGAATCACCCTCTTTCTGCATTCTTGGCAGTAGAGCTACTAAGTAGCTGGTCGGTTTTCCCAAACATGGAAATCCACGTTGCAAGTAACCTACTGCTAGAGAACAGAGTTGACCAGAACTGGGGGTTTAACTCCCCTGCAGGATGCATGTACCCGTGATTTGAACCCAAGTTCATGCTGCACTTTACAACCGCAGCTGCTGCTGCACAAGGTTCCCCTACCTATTCTCCCTAGAACCTTCCAGCTACCATCCTGCCAGACAGAAAAGGGAGAGGCAGTGAGTTCAGTTCTTTCACCTCCTAAAAGCAAATGTGAACATCCTTCCGGGTTCTTGTGCCCATGAAGGGATTTTGAACAGAGGCCTGGCGAGGCTGTGGTCACTTTTCTGGCAACCCGGCTAAAGGTGAGACGGGGCTATAGTCTGTTATTCAGAGACCCTCTGCACACCTCCGCCACGCTTGGCTCAGCAAAATGTTGCCACAGGGTAATCGTCACACACAGAAATTAATAAATAAACACAATTTCAAAAGACACAAAAATTGCATGCTCTAAAACAGGACGAGTGTTAGCCTCTTGGAGTAACCTACGGACATTAACAAGAGCACAACTAGACTAAGGTCAGTGTGGTTAGGGCCCGGACGATATCATCTACTTCAGCCTCTAGGGGACAAAAGGGACCAGAACTAAATTAAAAACTAGAACTAGCAGATGTTAACGCTATAGAAACAGGTAATGAGGTATGAAGAGGCACTTACGTGGAAGAGGGCTATCTGCATATCCCATGGATGGAACACAGACGAAAAGAAAAGACAAGAGACAGACCCAAGAAAAAAAAATAAGATGTAAAAGAAATGAATAGGATCCGCAGAACACACGGAGCTGGAAACTCAAATTATCAAATTACTTCAAATCCAGAAAGAAGCAATTCCTGTACGAGGAAGATGAGACAGGTTTTCTACTTCTGGGAAGAGGTAAGGGGATCACTTCCCAGGCCCCCGGCTTCAGAGAGAAGAAAGCAAAGGATTCCCCCGCGTGCTTTTTAATCCCAGGAGTCAGAGAGGGCCCAGGGAGCTCTGTGACCACTGGGGGAGTCTGTGCTACAGCACCTTCTTCACCCGGATGGACTCACCATTCTCCCAGGGCAGGAACTCCAGTCTGTGGAGGGATAGGACTAGACCAGGGCTCACCCAGAGCCTGGCTATGTGCGGGAAGGGAGGGAAAAGTACGGCATGCCTGGTTTAAGGAAACAGGGAGTGACGGAGACACAGCTGCAACCCTGAATGGGATCAGGAAGAAGCGACTCCTGAAAGAGGCCTTGACCAGGGAGACCCCGACTGTGCTCTGGGTGTGGGGAGGGAGGAGAGGCAGGAACGTCAGAGGCCATGTTTTTCCCATTGGCCTTGTTGGGGTTTTGCTGCTGCTCATACACTCTACAGCAGGCTCCGTTTTCCTGTAACTGAGTATCTCTGCTGCATCAAAAATCCCACAACTAATTATGTCAACTGTCACTGACTTTACTGTCTTCCTTCAGGTCACCGGGTGCTTAGGGCCCTGGTGACAAAAAGCAAATCTACCCAAATCCCTCCCTACCACGCAGCCGTGATCCTTCCTATTGTCTTTAAGAACACGTGTTAGTGGTTTTCCTCCCTGGCTGTTATTCTACCAAGCTGGACCAGCTGCTATGATGGTGTCACCAAGCCCTTCAAGAAAGTGAGGACAGGGGCTTCCCTGGTGGCGCAGTGGTTGAGAGTCCACCTGCCGATGCAGGGGACGCGGGTTCATGCCCCGGTCCGGGAGGATCCCACATGCCGCGGAGCGGCTGGGCCCGTGAGCCATGGCCTCTGAGCCTGCGCGTCCGGAGCCTGTGCTCCACAACGGGAGAGGCCACAGCAGTGAGATGCCCGCGTACCGAAAAAAAAAAAAAAAAAAAAGAAAGTGAGGACAAAGGGACTGGGTATCAGCCATCACCGAGGGCGAGAGAACTAGGAGATGGGACCACCGTGAGCAGAGGGGTCTGAAAGACAAAAAGCTGTCATCTGAACAGTGGATGGGCCCGCTCATGGCCCCCCCTGCCCCCCAGGGGAAGAGGCTGGGCAGCTGGCTTTACTTACGGACTGGCTGCGTCTTGAACTCGGAGGCTGCGCTGATCTCGCCCAGACCCTTGCCATTGAGGGCCGCCAGCCGGACCGCATACATTGTCTCGGGCTTTAGGCCCACGATGGTGACGATGCCCTCCACGCTGGCTGTCATGAAAATATGGAAAGGGTCACAAAGGAGGAAAAGGCTGTTGGCGAAGTGGTGTAGCTGCTATGGAAAACAGCAGGGCAGGTCTCCCCAAAATGGAACATAGCATTATCATTTGATCCAGCAATTCCACTTGTGGATATATGTGCAAAAGAACTGAAAGCAGGGACTGGAATAGGTATTTGTACACTCACGTTCACAGCAGCATTGTTCACAACAGCCAAAATGTGGAAACAACCCAAGTGTCTGCTGACAGATGAATGGATGAACAGGATGTGGTCGATACATACCATGGAATATTATCTAGCTTTAAAAAGGAATGACGTTCTGACACACACTACATGGATGGACCTTGAGGACATTATGCTAAGTGAAATAAGCCAGACATAGAAGGACACATGTTGTATTATTCCACTTATATGAAGTACCTAGAAGGGTCAACTATACAGAGACTATTACTAGTCAACTATATAGAAAGTAGAATGGTGGTTGCCAGGGGCTGGGGGAAGGAGGGAATGGGGAGTTATTGTTTAATGGGTATTGAGCTTAGGATGGTGAAAAAGTTCTGGAGATGGACAGTGGTGATGGTTGCACAACAACGTCAATGTATTTAATGCCACCGAACTGTACACTTAAAAATGGTTAAAATAATACATTTTATGTTAAATATATTTTACCACAATAAAAAAGTTAACTAGAAAAAAAAAAAGCCACAGATTTGGTACGAGGTTTCGGGGGGGAGTCAGGGAGGTCAAGGATCATTTTCTTCTAGCTCTAATCCTGATTACCCAGAAAGTCCTCCAAGCCCTCCCCAAAGCTGAAGGAGTGATAGGAGCTTCCTGGCAGGACGAATGCTCAGTAAACCTGGGTTAGAAGATGTCTCTGAATTGCTATGACACCGTGTCCTAGCCCATTCCCAATTCTACCCTTATTTCCAGGATTAAAAATGTCTACAGAAACAAAACCTACTTCACTGAGTTATTCCAATTAAACCCCAAAGGGAGAGTCAGACATAAATATATTCAGTCCTCAGGGAAACATGATCCGAGCTCAGAGACTTCAAACTGCAGTCACCCAAGGGTTATTTTTCAAATCTGTGGTTTGGAAATATATCATAGGATTGACGTAAGAGCAGACCTGTCTTGTTGGCTCTGATCGTTTGGTTAATTACAGGGCAGTCCCTGAATAGACCCGAGCAGGACTGGATGGGTGGCAGCAGAGAACCTAAAGCACATGGAACTCAAATATGCAGAGCAGGGATGGACTGGACTCCTCTGGCTGTGCTCAGCACCTGAGCAGGGCTTCCGCTTGGCATGTGGCTACGCTGGCCTCATCTGTCCCGGCAGGGTCACGAGAACCAGGTTCTGAAGTACCAGGGGGCAGAAGGCCAATAACTCCACATAAGATGTGACCACACCCTAAGCCTGGGGGGCCGGTGATGGCGTTGCAGCATAGGAACATCAACAGGACGGCAGGTGTTGGCATCTGGCCTCTCTCAGTATTGGGGAGCGGTGTGCACCCCACCCAAATGGGCAGTCAGGGTGCCAGCATCTGGTGAACGCAAGGGGTGAGCGTGAGCCCAGAGCCATCATTCTAAAGTAAACCGGCACTCTCCAACTTACCTTCTTTGGCATCATACCACTTGGAGTGCCACACCTCCTCGTCTATTGCTCTCCACTCAGCCTTGTATCTGAGGATGGGCACCCCGCCCGTGGCCTCTGGCTCATCAAACTGCACCTGTGCTGTGCTGGAATATGGCTCCACCTGGTCGATGGACGGTGATGATGGGGTGTCTGTGGAAAGGACACATGTGGAGACTCAGGTGAGCCTGATTTGGCCCAGGACGTAACTCCCAATCACGAAACACATCTCTCTCATTTCTTTCAACTCTTGGGAATCTTGTCGTCTATATCCTGTCTCCCCCTGGTCCACCTCACCATGCAATTCTTTCCCAACGTGTCCCATGTCCAGATCCTCAAAGCCCGCAGAGCTCCCAGCCTCCTGACTCTCACCCCCTCTTCTTCCCATGCTCCTGTCATCACAGAAGGTCATGAAAAGGGCCGGCAAGGGTGAGGGTGTGCAGCCATAAGGGGTGCTCACCTGCTTGGACAAGGATGAATTCCAAAGACTCCTGTCCGATGCGGTTCACTGCGGTACAGTTATAGTTTCCAAAATCATTTTCAGAGTCCGGGGTCACCTTTAGAAAGAAGGAGCTCTCGAGTTACGAGTGTCCCACGGATGGGCCCCCACCTCAGATCCTTATTTATTGAACTAAAATTAGTAGAGAATAGAATCAGTAAAGCTGCAGCCGAGCCTGAACCCAGAGAGAACAGAAAAGGGGATCATGGGAGAGGCACACTCTGCCTCCCAGGCCCCCGTCTAGCTCCGGGGAGAAAACGAGGGCTGAGGCTCACTTTCTTCCTCAGCCAGTGGCTCCCCCGCTCAGGACGTGCTAGAGAAGCAAGTGAGAAGATTTTAGCTGTGTCCAGCAGCCTGCCCATCCTCAAACGGCGCCTCCTCCACCCTGCCCACCGCCCCCACGTCTCACCTCCAGGTAGCTGGCGGACGGGGTGTTGTAGATCTTGATATTGCTGTAGTTGGAGCTTGGCAGCAGCTGGCCGTCTCGGAACCACGAGATTGTGGCACCGGGGTAGGCAAACACCTCGCAGGTGATGTTCACCTGGTTGCCCTCCCAAGTGTACACAGCCACAGGGCCCTGAAGCTTGGGGGCATCTGCAAAGAAGGACGACAGCTCTCAGGAAGACTGCCACGATCGTGACCCCTCCCCTCACTCCATCTCCTGGCACCAGGAAGCTGGTCACGCCTTGAGGCCGAGCTGGTGCCGGGGGACAGCAGAGATCGGGGTCCCCTCCCATGAGCTGCACAGGGAGACACGCAGACTGGTAAGAAGCCGGGGGATGGAGTGAAGGGGTGCCTTGGGGACACAGCTCTGAAATGGCCAGGGGCCAACCACCATGGGCCGGGTCCCGGCAGCTGCACGGCCCTCCCTGCCCCCTGTCTTCCCACCGTTTTCCTCACATTGCACTTCGAGGTACACGGACTGGGAGTCCTGGCCGATGGTGTTGCTGGCGGTGCAGATATACTCCCCAGCGTCTGTGTACTGGATGCTCTTCAGGGTCAGGGACGACACGCGGGCATGGCTGCGCACCACCATGTGCCCGTCCAGGGTCTGCCAGGAGGGGAGGGACAGCGTCAGGCCCGGGGCTGGGCGGGGCCAGGAGACCGGGCCATCACTGTCTGCGACCAGCCTCACAGCCCTCTGCTCTCTGGGCCAATGTCTGAGTCTCGCTTTAGGTACCGACTCGCGAGGAGGCTCCGGAGAGCACTATGGGAACTTGGGTGCATCCCAGACAGAAAACGGGTCTCAGTTTACCCAAGCAGCCTAACCTATGTGCCAAGATTGGCTTGAGAAGGACAACCCAGGACCCAAGACGATTTGGTTGGCACATCTAAAATGGAAGCCAAAGTCTGGCCAGCAGGCGTTGCAGCTGCAACAGTCCTGCCTCGTGAGATTCGGGGAAACCTGCACTCCCGTCCTTTCCTTCTAGCCCCCCGCCCACCTGCCTGTTCCTTGGTGCATGCACACATGATGGGAAATCTGAATAAAAGAAATTATACAAGAAATCCATATTTCTGCAGATGCCTTACTTTCCTGGATGCTTAAAAGTAAAATAATTTCATCGAACAAAGTCCAACAATCTGGAGCTCAGGAGCTGTTGAGCTGGAAGTGAGGGGAACAGGGTTCCCTCTCCCGGAACAGTGATACAGGGAATCCCAGGCAGATTTGGGATCCTGGACACTATAGTCACCATAGTCTAGCCCTTGACACTAGAATTGTCTTCCTGCGTCTCTGGAATTACAAGAGTCGGTCAAACAGGGAATAAGCATATGAGCCCTGGGCAATGGGCACTGAAATATTTCCAAGGGGTTTCCCCCCTTGACACTCTTAAGTAAACTGGTGGCTGGCCTAGGAAGAGTCTAGGCGTGCGGTCTGAGTTCAGACCCTCAAGAAAGCTGGCAATCTGAAGAAGGAGTCTAGTTCCTCGTAGGCTGGGCCATACTCTTTAAGTCCAGTGAGCGATATTCCATAGAGATAGACAGGTGGGTGCTCTGTATATCGCCCGTCATTCCATGAGGCTGGGTCTTGAAAGAACTAAAGAACACCTGCCTTCAGGTTCTTTTTAGCTGCTGGTTTGGAAGCCCAAAACCCAGCATTGAAATATCGTATGGCAGCCAGTTTGGGGAGCTCAAAAGCAAGACACCATTGGCCTTGACAGAACCCTCAGATCTACCACAAAAAGTCCCATCACTGGTAGAGCTAATCTGTTTCAGTCATTTAAGTCCCATCACATTCATATCCAGAAGCCGGAACACAGCTGCCAGCAAAGAGGCAGAAGAGCCGAGCAAAACCATCACTACCTACTGCAGCGAGGGCCACCCCTCTCTGCAGGAATGCCCAGATGCCTTGGCTCTCGGCCTCCACGAGGCCTGGGAAGCTGGGAAGCTGATGGGCTGAGAAGCTGCACCCCAGGGGATGAACGGGAGCTGACACAGGCAGCCGTGGAGCACTTGTCTGCGAAGTCTACAGTCATGTGCCAAACAAAATCTTGAAGCATCCCCTAAACTCGTGGCCTCAGGAGTGTGAGGTCAACGCTGCAAGTATCTCTGAGGGCTGCCTTGACCTGCTTGTCATTCCTATACTCCCAAGACAGCAGAATGAAGGCAGAGGGGATTCATGGTTCACCCCGGCCTTTCTGCTTATCTCAGCGAGATCACAGCTTCAGCCAACAGTGATGCCAGCCAGCGACTGAACTGTAATTTTTTGTCACACACCCAGGATTTGTCCTGCGGCTGCCACCACAAACACGGAAAACTGATCAGAATATTTCAAAAGTCAAGAGAACATTTCCATAAGGAAGGATACAACAGCAAAAGATGCAAAGAAAGTCCTGTAGGTAAGAGAAGGACATTAACAAGTAACCACAAAGGGGGGCATGAGCAGTTTATACTCAGAATAATCTAGAAAATGGTCAAAGAGAAGCTCAGGCAATGGTTGCACTGACAGCCTTACTTCCCCCCCCCCCCCCGGTCTCCTTGTCTAAATTTCTCTCTGGAAAATTTTCTCATTTAATGATGTCAGCAGAGCAGTAGGCAGGCTTCCATAGAGAATTTTATTTTGCGGTGGCTCAAAACAGGATTGATGATGGAATTATTTGCCAGACGCCCAGTTCTCCCTCCGAGGGGATGCAGACAGACTCCAGTGTGATTGGACTATCTCCCTCTGAAATGATTTACTCTGGCACCAGAACAAAGTCAGGGAGTGCCACCTCCAAGCCACCCAGACCACACGTCATGCTGATGGTCCAGACTTGAGGAGGAAGCAGATAAACTCTGGGCACGAATGAAAAGATCACTGTGGCAAGAAGGCCCGGTTTTGCAAAAACGTACGAAGGGCGATTATAATTGCTCTTCTCATCAAAACATTTTTGTCTCTCTTCTTGCAGGGAAGAGTCCTAAGCCTTTCCAGAACTTACAGAATGAAATCAGCCATGACCCAAGCCTTCTTCTGAGCTCATCTGGACTCACGGTCTTCATCCCTGACTGAGACAAATAGGAGGGAACGGAACTTCTGAGCCCCAGGGGGCAGAACTCACTTGAAAGTCAATTACGTCCAGAGCGAGATAACTTAAGATAAGGACACGTCTGCAAAATGGAGTGAGGTGTCTGTTTTCCTGGGAGTAAACCAATTACTTCCACTAATAATAACAATTCTCTCAACATCTCCTTAATGCTCCCTGATAAATCTCAGCTCCTCTTCTAGCCCCGTCTAAATCTGCGTGACGGGGAAGATGCACAAGGCCAAGCAGAACGAGAGGGGTAGTGGCTCAGGAGTGGCTGAGAGTTAACCCTTCTTTTCTCCCTTCCCCAATCCCAACGAGAGCATGACTTTTGGGCAATAAAAACACCCAGTCTGTGACAGCACTCCGGGGGAGTGTTTACAGGAGGCAAGTGTTTTAGCGAGGGTATGCACCTAACTACAGTCCCTACGACGTGGAGGAAGGAACGATACAAAGAGAGCTTATAATGAATTAGATCTGACGACGGCAGGGTGCAGAAACTAGCAACAGTGCCTGGGGACAGGCAGTCAACTTTTAAATATTAAACGGCATTAAATATTTATAGGTATGACGGGAACACGTGAGTTATGTGTTCTGAATAATTATCATTTCCGAAAGACCGGAGGATGGGTTTACCCAATTAAAATACAGTCTACAGGATTGCCATATTCAGCATTTATAGTATTATACAATATCAAAGTTCCATCTGGAGAAAAGGCTACTTTTTAAAAAAAAGTATTTATAGATGAGATTCCTGAACTTCATCTAAAACATACTGTTTTTTATTTCACTATCTGTCACTTAATCACACAAATCTGGTCAAGAATGATAGGATGATCATCAGTAGGGTCTTGGGGATGTAGCGATTCCAGTCTAAAGATTTATATTTAGCTTCAGTTTTCAAACTAAGTCCCACATTACCCAAACTGGAGCAAGCAGTCAGAGAAATTTCAAAGGCTAAATATGCTACTGACTTAAAAAAAAAAAAAAAAGAACCATTTGTGACAAATCATTCTAATCTCATAAACTTAATGCTCTATAACAGTAACATAGATATGTTTAGCAATTTGGGAAAACCAATGAGAGATGTCATTTGCATTGCTCCGAGATGAGATGTGATGTGGTAATTTACCAAAAGACCAGTCAGGATAAGATAAGTGAGCAACAAGATGAGTTGAGCTGGAAAGGTAAGGGCTTGAGTGGGTTTTTAGATCATTAACTCTGTGACTTTATGATCCAAAGCCACATCAACCAGGTAAGAGTCAAAAAACTTGTATCATTTCAAAATGCCTGGCCTGGGAGTTGGGGCCATTTATTTCTCTAAGTATAATTACCTGGATGTGATTTTATCAGTACCAGCAAGAGGATAAGATCCAGTTTTAGGAAATAATAAGGATTTGTTCATCCACTCCCAACACAGCTTGTTTGCTCATCCTAAAGTGACACTATTGCTAAGTAATGTCTACCACTATTGACCTATTCGTTAATCTGACTAAATTACTGATTAGTTTTAGCATGTCTGGTTATTAAACTGCAATGGTGAGTTGAACTGTAATGCTTTCAAAACTACAGACTGGCTAGTGGTCAGGTAAGCTATACCTCTTGCTTCTCTGGTCGAGTCCACGAAGCCTGTAGAGAACAAGATATAAAACACAACAAGAAAGCAGTAAAATTTTACAACATGTTGCTTTAGAGAACTGATGTATCACACTGCATTCCGTGCACATGCAGCTTCTTTTAATTCAGAACTTTTTCCAAGGCCCACTTTCAACGGTGTGTTTACTACCCGATTTAATTTAGGATTTAGCTTATGTTCCGCTTTCTTCCCCCACTTATGCACATTAAGATGTAGAATTCAAAGGTAAAGGCTTTCCTAATCTTTGGAAGACGTACATATGGATACCAGCAGATATATTAGACTGCTCCTGTTCCAAAACATCTTGAACATTCCTCGTAATATTAGGTGATACTACTAGTTCTAACTACACAATCTAGAGATACTTCTAGAGTAGGTTTCCTCCTTTGGATTTTATTGGACAGCTTATCACCAATATATTATTTTGTGCTCATGCATTTTGTAACTCTTTGCATGCATTCTATTAAAAATCAAATTTTTATTTTAAAAAAAGGAACAAAGAAAGGAGCAGAAGGGTACATTAGGAATGAGCAGTATGCCCTTAAGACAGGAAGCTTTGAGGATACTGAACTCTGAGTGCTATGGTATGTTCCAGTTGGTTCTTAAAGGCAGAGGGACGCCCAGATGACATGCAGGATTAAGCGTTCACCGTCTTCATCAAAGATGGCATTCACAAAGGGGGTTTAGGTATTTTCCTACCCACATCAAGATTTTTATTTATCCAGCACTGGGGAATCTATTATGCTTACAGTTTTTCTGATTTCACACTGGGAGTCAAAACTATCATACATGCATTATTCTTTTTATTAGATGGCATGACTGCCTGATTGTCCCTCACGTTCAGATGGAAGAAGGATAGAAACGACGCCAGAGACACAGTAATGCAATCCCGGGAATGCAAACGAGTTAGCAAACATTCAGTAAGAGTCCACTAAATGCAAGGCGCTTTTGTGAGACATGAGGATGGAGGTGTTGAATTATGTCACATGATGTTGGCATGAAGAAGAAAGTGAGAACAGAGGAACACGCATAGACCAAAGTAACAGCGGGCCAACATGTCAAATGTGGTTGCCGTTTCCACATCACTTAAAAGCTTGTCCGTCACATGCCAGGGCTACATGAATCAAGACAACTTTCAGGGGCCCTATCATATGGAGTTGTTTGTTTTTCAGATACAATTCTTCCTGTGTCTCTCCTAACTTACTGTGGTTTTGTGGCTTTTAGAATAAGTAGGTGCTAGTAACACAATGCTTATAGTAGCCTGACCTGTGTGCCTGGTAGGATAATAGGATATATCTCGACCCTGATCATTTGATGAAGGCATGTAGCCCACTTTAAGACAACCTGATATGCAAATATACATACTTAAAACCTAAACTAGTATATGATTAGCAGTGCTCCCAAAACTTTTAGTTCCAGTTTCTTTTAATATTTGCATGTTTCATGATCTTACACACAAGTCTGTAGGAGTATGTATACAAATTAAAGTGAAGTGAAGTGATAGACACTTATCCTAAGTATTCCCTGTTATATTTCTGCCCACATCCTGGAAAAACTAGACTCCAAACTGCTCAATGCAGGCACCTTTCCCAACGTTTAAGAGTGAGCACCTGTTTTACACTGAATGAGGAATTCTCTCTGGTGAAAAGAAACTTCGGTTTCTAGGGAATTCAGAATTTCAAAAGGTTTCTCTGTTTTGTAGGATACTCTGTTTACTCAGAATTCAAGGTTCATGAAATGCCTTTCACTTATTTCTATCTCTTCTGATCTCAACTCTTTGCTCCTCTCCTTCTCCTTAGACATTAAGGCTTCACAAGCCTTTCTTTCCCAGTCTCTTCAAAGGCACTGGTATGTTCAAATGAGCACCCACTGGACTTGTTCTGCCAGGGAGAGAGTATATAAATTACCATCCGGGGCTCTCACTCAATATGTAAATGGTACCTGGAATTTGGCACCACTCACTGTGGCAATTTAAAACGTGAGCCTCGATAGGATGGGTAATAAAATGATGTGGAGGCACAAACTTCAGTTACCACAATGACCTCCATACACATCGATCAAACTGACCCATTACGATATTCAAATTTTTTTTGTCAACAGATTAGTGACCACTAAGAAATGGATTAACCTTCAGACAGATGATCTCCTCTAATGATCTTAGTGACCCAAACTTAGCCTAGCTATTATCATTTGTTGAGTGAAACCAACTCAACTAGCTGAAGCCGAACGGATTGATTATAATCAATCTTAAACGAGTGACTAGACTAAACCTAGAGACATTGTCAAAGACAGAGTGTGACTTTTGGGCTCAGTGTACTGGTTTTTGCTTTTCTTCCCTTCTTTTTTACATGAAGAACGCCCGTATTCCATTAGAAAGTCACCACAAGCCTATGAGTGAAAGCCTTTTCTCCCCTCTCCTCCTAAAAAGGATTAACACTAGATTCAACTAAGCAGTGAAGCAAAAGACCAAGCTGCTTTAATCAGCTTCTGCTGTCAGTAACTTTATTAAAGAGAGCATTGAGCCTTCCATGAAAGTCATCAGAATCAGAAGAGAGCACCAAGGCATTATGTGCTCCACCTTCTGGGCCACTCACCCCAGGGAAGCGCCGGTGGCATTCTAAGGGCTCTGTACTTGACCATGTTCCAGTCAACATTTTTATCAGTGACTTGGACAAAGATATTTCAAACAAGCGTTCATACCAGGTTGGAAGCAACAGCTAATAGAGATGCTAGATGGCAGTTGCATGGGGAAGGCTGAATTGCCTGCCCTTGGGTCTTATACTTAGAACTGGGGTCACCATCGACTGCTATGCCCCATTACTTTGAACAAACATAGATAAAACAGGGGGCACCTACATTGGTTGAAAGGCCCTGGACCCAAAGAACTCTAAGGACAGTTCTGATGAAAGCCAGTCCTGACTGGTCAGAAAGATGGACTAAAATAGTCGTTCTCAAGCCAAGGAGTGTTCCTGTATGTGACGCTTTTGGTAATGACAATGATTAGAGTTGGTTACTAACATTTAAAGGGAAGGGACTAGGGATGTTAAATATCTTGCAATGCACAGGACAGTCCCAGTGAAGAAAGAGTCTTCCCAAACTGTCATTTGTGACCCCCACTGAGAAATACTGGGTTGCAACAAACAAAACAATTTTTAATAGAAATAAATACAAAATTCTACATTAGTGGTTAAGCAATCGATTGCATAAGGACAGGACAGGACAGGGGATATGCAGCTTAAATGCAGTTCAACAGGAGACAACCGAACGAGGAAACTGCTAAAGGGTTAACGTGGTGTTGACAGCATTTCAGTGTCCAGATCAAGGGAGCAATGAGCCAGGAAGTCTGCATTAGCTATACTGGGCACCACAAAGTTATAGGGGACACTAGGGAAGTGAAGCTCTCTAGTACAGGACGACTAGAAAGGTGAAGGGTGCGGAAACCGTAAGATAAGAGCAGCAGTGAAAATAACTGGATGTGTTACAGGGCAGAAGGCTGACTAAAGGAAAACTGGAGAGCTAGTTAATGGCTCTCACACAAAGGACTGAGTTGTAGGGGCTGGAAGGCTGAGAAGTGGCAGGGGCAACAAATCAGGGCCTCTTGATCATCAGTGTTGGCCACCTGACTGCAAAGAACTGACATTGTCACCCTTCAAACAGGGGCTGAGTGACTTTTTGGCAGTGAGACTAGATAACCTCCAAAGGACCCTTCCTTCCAACCTTCTATGATTCTGGCAGGTTATGTGATCTACTTTCTCGGGAGGCTTCTTTCCTTTCTCAGGAGAAACAATTGGCTATTCTTACTGCTCAGCGCGTAGTCTTGACTTTCAAAAGAAAACTGTTTTCTTGCCCTCCTATAATTCTGTGACCCTAATAATCTTGATACCTAATTATCAATATGTATAATGCAACTTCAGCTGGAGGAGAAAACGAGGAGCAGCTGTCAAAGTAAAAGTGAAATTTACTATCTGGAGACCACCTGGCTCACGAATAGGCCATCTCTGTTTTCTTAATTTTTAGCCACCCCCCAGTATAAGATGACTATCATGCCTCTTTGATGTCAATATGTAATGAGTAGAAATAGCAATTTTTCTATACAGCGTTTCGTTTAGGCAAATATGCTGATCTGGGGTCACATCACTGGCCAATCTGGAAGGCTTGTTCTAACACTGATTCATTCATGTCGCAGTAATGTCACTTGAAGGCGGTCCACAGTAAAAGAAAGCGCAACACAACCTATGTGGCTGGGCTTCAATAATCATCTCAGATTGAGACTAATGATCTACACTGATAATTGAACTATGCAAAGCCTACTTGGCTTGAGATGGTCTCTGTTAGACACCTTTGGTTTTAATAGTTAGGAAGTATGAGTGTGTATTAATGCCTGGTTTTTTGTTCTCATTCTATAAAAATGAATTCACAGATACAAGCCAGAAGTGCCCACCTATTAAAGGACCTGAGATAGGCACAAATCTTAATAACTCTTCTGGTCTAGCTTGATCGTTGAGCTACTCCTAGGAAAGATATAGAATTTAAAACCATCATTCATCTGGGGTAGATGTTATTTCTGTCCTTCCCTCTAGATCAAAGATATACACTGGGTCATTCTGGACAAATCTACTCTCAAGCCTGATGTAGAAAAATCTTCCAAGTGGCAGCCCTGTGGTTTAAGCCTTGAAATGTACATTCAATCCACGTAACACACACGATGGGAGCTAAAATCTGAGCTGAGGGTTTAATTCCAATGTTGATAAAGTATCCAAGTAAACTCTACATTACTTAATTCAGTTGATTTTCACAATATCAAACAGCATATGCAAGTTTCAAAAATACTTAGCAGTTCCTCGGTTGAGTTTTTGTTAAGTTGAATTGAACTCTGGAGGTAAAACTTGCAAAAATTAATGGGTTTTTTTGGAACAGCAATTTCTGTTCCTCTTGATTTAGTTTTGTTTTCTATTAGTAGGAGAGAAATCAGTTCTTCAAATGCAAATCCCAAATTTGGCTCTGAAATTTCACGCTATCCCTTTTTAGCTTTAAGTCTACCCTCTCTAGGGATTTCCTTTAGGCAGGCAGAAGAGTGAAGATCTATCTTTTGTGACATTCTAGTCAATCGGCAATCCATTATAAATGTTCTTTAAGGCTAAGGCCATTACTCCTTGAATAGGTGACAAAGCTCTGGCCAACTAAAACGAAGCCATTACTACAGGATATATGAGATGAGATTGGTTTAGGTTGCTTTAAAACCAAGCTTCTGCCTGCCCCTGTCTTTCGGCCCACTCAATAGCAAAAGGCTGCCTGATGTGGGGTTACCTCAATTTTTACAGACTGTTAATAATAAAGACAGCTTTCCAGTGGCCTATAAATCCACGTGCTTGAAAGCTAAATCTTCCCAGTCATTTAAATTTGCCAGGAAGGTTGCTATAATGTTCTTCATCTCTCAGAGAATATATTGTAGAACCTGGTGTAATCATCATCACGTAGAAACTGCTAATTATTTTTGCCTTTAGAACAAAATGATATGCAAGTGTGGCCGAGAATACAGGCAGACACAAAGGCAACCAAGCTTTTGTGCATATAGTGCATGTAGAGCATGAACATACAAATCACAAGGAGAAGAATTAATAGGCTCATCATGATCCCTATTAGTTCCGGGACACGTTTCCCTGGGTGCTCCTGAGATGATGCTAATATAACCCAGTGCACTGGGACCTTCACTTCCCTTGTTCCTCCCAGCTCCATAACCTTGGTTTGAAAATCACTATCCCCTTCCTCCTTGCAACGTCTAACCTAACCATACCCACTACCATCACACCCCTGCAAATCCATGCAAGAAACTGTGCCCCTTCCATCTCAAGGGGATGCTGAGAAGGCCACAGCCAGGGCAGGCTGGAGGAGGGGGGCCATAGGACCTGGCTGCAGCCTCCAGTGACCACATCCCATTTTCTGGTTCACCAAAGAGGACTGGGCATGGGGCAGACTCAATCCACGTAGAGTCTGCGTTCCATGGCCCTGAATCTCTTGGGCGACATTATACCTTTTCTTCGCTGCTGATGTTTCGGGTGGATGTTCTCCAGGTGATTGAGGGAATGGGGTCTCCTGAGGCTTCACAGGTAAGTGTGACCTGCTCCTCTAGTTCCATGGCAGTCTGGTTCTCTACGTAGGTGATTTTAGGTTTTGCTGAAAAGACAGAACACTTCCATGAGTTTGACATTTTTTTAGCTTTCCAGGTTTGAATTATAAAGGCACCATTCAACAAAGGTTATCAACTTATTAATCATAAGGCCCTATTCTAGGTGTTGTACGAGTTAACGAGCTGAACCCCCCCAGCAGCTTACAATGGAGCAGGCATATGACGACACCAAAGTGACGGTAATAACAACGTCCCATATGGGGAGAGTGGGGAGGGTGGTGGTGTAGGAGGCCTGAGCAGAGGAAGAGCTCTCCTCTGGCTGAGTCTTCATGAGGAGACAGTTTTGGGGCTGTCTTTGGGGCTGGGTTGTGAGATTTTCAGTACATGGGACTTTGGGTGGACACGGAGTCATTCCGAGTGTAGAAAGGCACGTGAATGAAAGCAAAGAAGCAAGAATGTGTGGAGAGAGGGTGGGGAAGAGAGCAGAGCGTCAGGGTCTGCGTGTCTGTGCCTCAAAGCAGTGGGAGACAGTGCTGGACCCTGGCAGAGAGCATCTTGATTGCCCGGTTACAACTCTGGCTTGAATTTTATCCCCTGCCTGTTGGAGATCCACAGACAGTGTTTAGTCAGAGGAATGAAATGCTCATTTGTATTAAAGGAAGGTTAATCTAGGCAAAATTGAAGATGGAGAAAACCCGAAGGTGGGAAAACCAACCTGGAAGCCCTGGCATTGCCCCAGATGTGACGTAATACAATCCTGAACGTCCTCTCGGGGGTGGAGGGGGGGGAATGGAGGAGAAAAGGCAGCTTCAAGAGAGATGCTGAAGGAAGGCTTTACAGGAAGTGGAAGCGAACAGAGGGCAAGTAGAGATGGGAAGAATCCAAAGAAGAAATTAGGAGTCCAAATGACTCTGAGATTCTTAATACCTAGGAGGGTTGTGTTAGCATTAACTCAAGTAAGGAAACGTGGTGGGTGACTCACTGGGGGCTGGGGAGTGGGCTGGGGCTTGGGAATAAGATGAGTTGAGATGAGCTCATTTCCCAAATGTTCTGGGAAATGCAAGAAAGCACAAGCATTCGAAAGCTGAGTTTAAATGTAAAAACATTAGAGAAAATTGAATTTTCCCAATTTAAAACAATTATCCTCTGAAATCACTATACTCTGAAATCCATCGAAGAGAAAAGATAACACTGCACAAATATAACTTATTTCACTAATAGAGAAAAAGGCCAGGCTAGATAAACGAACAAACAATAAATAAATCAGAATTATGGATAACTTTTGAAAGAATTACATTTCCTTTATATTCAAATTCATACAGTAACTCCAAGTAGACTATTAAAACTACTGCCTATTACATATCCTCCAAGTTGAGGGCTTAATTGTGTCTTAATAAACAGAAACCAATGATGGAGCTGTGCATTTTCTGTAGCAAATATCTACTTCTATATAAGATGACTCATTTAGTTCAAATATTCTCCTACAGTTAATCTGTACTAATGGCCTGCTGATAGCAAATCCTTTTTTAAAAAATAATTAATTAATTAATTAATTTTGGGGGGCTGTGCTGGGTCTTCGCTGAGGTGCGCGGGCTTCTCTAGTTAGTGGTGCCCGGGCTCCAGAGTGCTGGCGGGTTCAGTAGTTGTGGTGCGCGGGCTTAGTTTCCCCGCGGCATGTAGGATCTTAGTTCCCCAACCATGGATCGAACCCGTGTACCCTGCACTGGAAGGCGAATTCTTGACCACTGGACCACCAGGGAAATCTCCACAAACACTTTTTTTTTTTTTTGAAATGTATTTTATTGTGGTACAAGTCACATAATATAAAGCATACTATTTTAACTATATTTAACTGTACAGTTCAGTGGCACTAAGTACATTCACATTGTTGTACACTCTCACTGTTATCCACCTCCCGGATTTTTCACTTTTCTAAACTGAAACTCTGTCATTAAACACTAACTCCCTATTCTCCCTCCCTACCCCCTACCCCCCAGCCCCTGGCATCTACCAACGTACTTTCTGACTCTATGAGATTCCACTTACACGAGGTACCTAGAATAGCAAATCCTTTTTGGTGGCTAGCACTCAGGCACATCTCAATCCAATGTGGTCAAATGATTACAAATTTGAACTGATGGAGCCCACATGAGTGAGGTTTTCCCACAGGAAGGTTCTGTGTCTATCTTGATCAATAGAACTTTCAAGGAGGTTATAATTCATATTGGACAGAGTAAGTGTTAAGTGTGTTGAACAGAAGGTTTTAGAGAGGTAAAATAAAAGTTGCATTTCTCTACTGTTAAAATCACAGATTGAAAAGTTAAAAAATCAGCCAAACAACTGAATTCACTGAACTGACAGTTGGTCTGGGGTCTGGAGGCAGCCACAGGAAGGCTGACTTTCTGGACTCTTGGAACCTCCATGGACATTGTGATCCAGACAGTGTTTGCTGACCTTGTCCCACTCCACAGTGCTTTGTCCTGGCAGCAAAAGGTTAGCAGAAGACAGACAAGGGCCAGTTAACATCTATTAATAATATCTGGTCTTGGTGACTCCATTTCCCAGATGGTTATAAAGGCTACACTGTGTAAGTCTTTGAACAAGGCAAAATATACTCTTGTTAAAAACATGATCAACAATGGCTAATTTTGTATGGGCTACAGAGGCTGTTGGAAGGAAGGCAAGCTTCTCGCTGGTAACTTATTCCTTTCTGCACTTCAGAAGCAATGCTATTGTTGGAGCTAACTGAAGGCTTAGAATGCTGCCTTGGAAATAGGATAGCAACACCATTTATTGTCCAGACTGGGGCATTCTGGAGAGTTAAAGGCATGCTCTGAATAATTACTCTGGGATGATGGGCCTCACTGAGCAGACACGGACAGATGTGGGGTCATCCTGCTAATGAAAGCATCCTTCCTTCTGAACACCAGCATCTAGAAGAATCTCTCCAGGTTTTATCTGTGGATGGTATGTGCACCATCTTAAAGAACCTCCATTCTCAGCCCTTGTGACTTTGGATCCCTGTTTTGTTCTCTACCTGCCGCCATGGGACTTAATGCCTTAGAATGTTCCATTGCACCTCTCCCCACGGACCCTCCTGTGAGCACAGCTGTCTTTGTGAGTTTTCTAAGCATGCTTGCTCTCTCCATCCAGCACATCCATGGCTCTGCACCTGGCCACTGAGGGCCAGACTTGTCTACTCTAACTCCATTCCAGGGTCCTGCAAGGCCCAGGAGGGCTCCAGGGCCCCTGCTTCCCTGCACTGAGGTGTTGGGCATGACAGGGTACCCCTTCGTTCAGGAGCCTGTTTGTCCTTTGCTGTAACTCACGAGGGCTGCTTTGGTCCTAAGGGGTCAGCTAAGCAAAGCTTCTGCCCACTGGTGAACTTGCCTCAGACCACAGCACCATGAGGCCTCAAGAGCATTCGCACGAGCATAATAAGAATCTGTGGAGACAAAAATACTTCTTCAGAAGGGCCCAGGGGAGGGGAGCAATGGAAATTCACTGCCAAGTTTAAAGGAAGGGAGGATGCTCTTAGTAAAAAGAGCTTCTGGCTGGTAACTAGGGCAGTGCATGCTAGAACACGTCCCTTTCTTAAGAAAAAATGGTATGACTTAGGATAAACGATAGTCCCTAATTTAGGTATGTCCCTTACACACTAATTGCGATCCCTTCTTGAAGCCAGAGTTCTGAGAACTTCTTTACTATCTAAGCTACAGGCTTCTTTCCTCCTCTGAACTCTGCTGCTTCTGGGGAACCTACCCCATTTCTCCCCAAATGCTGGTCCCCGATGGCAAGGCAGAAGGCCAAGGAGAGGGAAAAAGGGGCTGAAGAAAGAGGAAGTCCCAACTAGCTAGCCCTTCCCCACCCGGCTCCCAGGCCTTAGTACCAATCTCCAAAATCCATGGGGAGGCAAGAAGGAGGAGGAGAGAAAGGAGGTCAGGAATGTGAAATGAAGAGAGAAAGGAGGGTATACATGGGGTACCAGGTTGCTCCAAGGAGACCATGTGAACTCTCCTCAGGATGTTACAGAGGAGGATGGGGCCCAGATTAGAGGTGGATGGGGCCCGGAGGATGGGGCGTCTATGATCCTTTTACCTGTCTCTGCAGGAGTCGGCCCACATCTACTTGTTTGCTCTACTGGGCTGCCTAATGAACATTCTCCCAGCTGCAGTCTTGGGAAAGAACTGTGGTAGTGGAGTGAGAGACACAGAGAGAGAGAGAGAGGGAGTGTGTGTGTGTGTGTGTGTGTGTGTGTGTGTGTGTGTGAGAGAGAGAGAGAGAGTGTGTGTGTATGAGAGAGAGAGTGTGTGTGTGTGAGAGAGTGTGTGTATGTGAGAGTGTGTGTGTGTATGAGAGAGTGTGTGTGTGAGAGAGAGAGTGTGTGTGTGTGTGCATGATGGTGTATGAGAATGTGTGTGTGAGTGTGGGTGTATGAGGGACAGAGTGTGTGTGTGTGTGAGAGAGTGTGTGTGTGTGTGAGAGAGAGGGAGTGTGTGTGTGTGTGTGTGTGCGAGAGACTGTGTGTGTGTGTAAGAGAGAGTATGTGTGAGTGTGTGTGAGAGACTGTGTGTGTGAGAGAGAGTATGTGTGTGTGAGAGAGGGAGTGTGTGTGTGTGCGTGAGTGTGTATGAGTGTGTATGTGAGAGAGTGTGTGTGTGAAAGAGGGAGTGTCTGAGTGTGTGTGCGTGAGACTGTGTGTGTGTGAGAGAGTGTGTGTGTGTGTGAGAGAGAGAATATGAATGTGTGTGTGTGTGTGAGAGAGTGTGTGTGTGATGCAGGAGGGAATCTGTGGCAAGGGAGGAGGGTGGAAATACAAATCCTGACGTCCCACAGTTCCTGCATCCTACTTTGACTGCCTCCTTCCCTGGACTCACCCACCCTCTTCACCTTAGCACAGCCCCACACGGCTCTTGACACTACACATTCCTCCTTCCTGGGGCAGCCATCGCCACCAGAGAGGCCTGGAACAGAAGCCAAGATCTCTTCTTGACCAGCCAAGTTAGAACTGAGCGTACTTCCGTAGAGAAACCACGTAACCCATGGAGGTAAAGGCAGAATCCACTAGTCATTCCATATGGAATTCAGACGTACTGTGTGTTAAACTGGGTTTCATGGAGGAGTGACCACCATTGCTAGCCCAGGGAATGGATGTGAAAGCTTGGGTTTGAGTCCCGGCTCCTTGGGTAGGACACCTAATCTCTCTGTGCTCAATTTCCTCACTTGCATTATGGGGATAAAAATTAAATCTACTTCATAGGATTGTGACGAGGTTAAAAGAGGTCACTTATGGACAGTACTTTACATACAATGTGCTAGGCACATTATACGTGCTCACTTTGTGTTGGGTATTATTATTATTACTTTATGGAGCTGATATCTAAAAGAAGTTCCTAAAGACAAGTGATTACATGTTTCCAGGTTCATCCCCCTGCCACATACGTTATGCTTCATTCATATAAAACTAATTTTGATTCCCTCATTTATTCAAACACGGGTGTCTATTATATGCCAGGTGATGTTCTAGGCCCTGGGGGTATGCCTGTGAGTGGATCAGACACAGTCCTCGTTCACAAGTTCACATTCACCACAACATTGGCTCTTCCGGCCTCGACGCCTGTGTGGCCTGCCCTGAAAGGCTTGTCCACCTCTCCTGCATCTGGGAAACTCCCACTTGGGAAAAGCATATCATCTTCGAACACTTCTCTAACTTCTGTCACACAGGACCAGAAATCAAATCTTTTCTTATAAAACACTGTGCATATTGCTATTATGAAGTCATTATAATGGGTTATTAAAAATGTCAGCACTGATTATCTCCGTTAGCCTGTGAACCCACTGATGAGAACAGAGTGCATGTCATTCATCTTCGTAACCTGGGCAATGGCTGGGCCCACAGCTGGTACTCAAATGTTGTTAACTGACATCATCTATTATAACTTATAGGCTTATATGTTTATGTCCCTTTTTGTGCTTCTCAGGGTCAAAAGACCATATCTTACTCATCTCTGTAGCCCCTCGCCCAGCAACAAGGGCGCTTAGTAAATACTTGTGAAAATTAAGGAATACATCAACAAATGCATCTGTCTTTCATCTACAAAAACTTAAAATCACAGTGACTGGGGTAGATAAGCCAGAATCAGAGAAAAGACTGTCAAGAATATTTTCCAAGAAGTTTAGCTTCACTTTCAAGTATGTACAGTTAATTTAGACCAAACTGATAACCTGTTTCTAAGCCCATTAATTAATTGTCATTAATGAGTAAATGGGATGCATCTGGGATAGCGGGTCCAATTGCACATAAACGCTTGGTTTTCAAAGGTCTGTGTTTACAAACATCAATGAGTTCTCCTTATCAGGCTAAACAAGTGGGTCCCAGGCAGGTTCCCAAAGCGCAGGTGCTGGAACCACCAGGGAGCTGCATGCGCCAGGGCTGCCCCTGCGGTGTCTGTACTCCGGCAGCACCACGTACGGTGGACTCGCTTATCTGTGTTTTTAGAAAAGACGGGCAGACAGAGCTGAGAGCCACTAGGTTAAACATCTCTCTGCCACAAATTTGTTTGCAAAGTCAGGTCAAAGTGCATTTCAACTCTAAATGAACGGAAGTTAACTGAGTTTATAGAGACGAAGTGAGTAGAGCTATGGAGGTTCTTTTCATGACTTTATGACCCTGCTTCACACAGGCCAGGGAAAGAAGAAATGGAGACAGAGGCAGCCACTTGGTCACTTATATTTAGCAAGGGCCTATTCCGGAGTCTGGCGCTGTTTGGAATGCCAGAGATAAAGTGATGTGTAAGAGTGGAGGCAGGAGAAATAACTCCCCAAACCAGTATGTAAATGAGATGAGTTTAGGTACCAAGAAGGGCACTGGAGAAGAGATGGGTGGGGTGAAGATAAGGGAGATGCACTGGCCAGAGCAGGGAGGGAAGGAGTCACTGAGAAGCTGATCTGAGTGACGCACTGACATCTGGATTAGGGATGACACGAGGGCGGCTCACAGGGGATCTGGGGCAATGATATTCCAAGCAGAAGAAGCATCTAGTGTAACAGCCCTGAGACAGAGAACAAGCTTAGTGTGTCTGAGGGAGAAGAAGAGGGCTTCCGGGATTGGAGAGCTTTACATGTAGAGCACAGCAGAGGCATGATGAGGTCAGGAAGGGAGCCAGGGGCTAGCTCAGATCTGGCCTCTGTTGACGGCAGGGCGTCTGGATTTTATTCTGGTTGCAATAGGAAGCCACTGGAGGACCTGAAACAGAGCGGTGGCGCTTAAGGTTATTCTAGCTACTGTGATTGGGAGGCGCTGAAGGGGACCGATGCATGGCTTGGACTAGGGCCGAGGTGGTGAAGCTGGCAAGAAGTGGGGTAGGTTCCCAGGCAGAGTGGACAGGGTCTTGCTGATGGACTGTGTGGGGTAAGCGGAGCTGTGGCAGAGGGGTGACCTTGACCTCCCTGTCCTTACCGAAGACCTTGAGGTGGATGGACGCATCCTGCTCGCCGGCCTTGTTCTCGGCGATGCAGACGTACTCGGCCTCGTCGTTCTTGTCCACCTTTCTGATGGTCAGCTCAGAGCTGTCGTCGCTGAAGAGGTACTTCTCCTCCTCATTCTCTATCTGCTCCCCGTCCCTGCAGGGCACAGAAATGTAAACGACCGTGATTTTGACTACAGAGCTAAGAGGTTAATTTTTAATTGGTTTCCATAAAACGCGGACCGAGCCCACGCGAAAGACGGAATCTTCACAGAACGTTAAGACACCAAATTGTACTTCCTCGTGATTCCTCTACCCAAACCTCCAGTTCCGCCCAAGGGCTGCAAATTGCGCCCCCCCGAAATTCCAAAGAGAACCTCTGGTTCTGCCCCACAAACTGAAAATGAAGGAATCCAATGCACACACAAGGCAAGAGGACCTGACAGAAAAGAATCCATTCTGCACCCAGAGCTGACGCTCCCCAGCCGCCCACCCCTGTTCCCTCGGAACGCCAACGCAGGACAGGCCCTGCAAGGTCTCCTTCTCCACTAGTCGGCGATAAAAAGCACGAGCCAGTTTCTTACTTTGTCCAGCTCATGGTGGGTTCTGGGAAGCCTTCGGCATCGCACACCAGGGTGACGGACTGGCCGAGGTTGGCGGTGGCGTTCACTATGCTCTGTCTGGCCTGGACGGTGGGCGGCACTGAAGGAAAGAAGGACTGTCAGGGGTGGCGGGGAAAACTTGGAAGGACCCGCTGGCCTGGAGAAGAGGCACTTCCGGGAGACCCCAGGTCAGATGGTCAAGAGTCCTGGGCAGCTGCACAGTTACTGTAGGGGATCTAAGTTCAGGTGTGCACTAAATAATTACTGTAAACTGGATCAATAATTCATCTACAAATGCACATTAGTACTTTTCAACAATACATAGTATTGTTATACATATAACAATATATAATATTGCTTTTCAATAATACAGATTTAGAAGCTATATTAGTATGTTTCGTTCATTTTACAATGGTATTCTATTTACAGTGGCTATTCATCATTATATATTTTCTTAATCAATGCATACCAATCTTACAACTACCATGATTGATGGAACTTGACTTTCAAAAGGGGGCTCTTGGGCTTCCCTGGTGGCACAGTGGTTGAGAGTCCGCCTGCCGATGCAGGGGACATGGGTTCGTGTCCGGGAAGATCCCACATGCCACGGAGCGGCTGGGCCCGTGAGCCATGGCCGCTAAGCCTGCATGTCCGGAGCCTGTGCTCTGCAACAGGAGAGGCCGCAGCAGTGAGAGGCCTGCGTACCGCAAAAAAAAAAAAAAAAAGGGGGGGTGCTCTTGATGTTGGAAAAAATTAAAAACTGCTGCTTCTAGTGATTAAATGGTTAATACCAATTTGAAATGCACCAGCTCACCAAAGAGCGACATTTCTCTGGGACTGTCACAAACAACCCTGTGCACAAAAGATTTTTTACCAAAGGAACGAGAGGGGGAGAGTTTGGCAAAAAATATATATCCATATCCAAAGCAATTTAACCATGATTTACTTATTTTCTTAGTACTGACATTTCCTGTAAACATCTTGTAAATGTCAGATCGATTCCATGGGTGTGTTTGTTTGACACTGCAAATTAAGATTAATAAGCCCACGGACTAGGATTCTGACTGTTCTGAGGCCTGAATTGATTATAATATTTTCTTTGAAGACTGAACCAGGGGACTAACTTAACAGTTACAGTAACCTCAAGGACAGTAAAGGATGAATAAGAATTTACTAGTAAGCATGGGGCAAGTTTCTAGTGTTATAAGATAATGAAGGACATTGCAGAACCGCACTAAAAGTCCCCACAGTTGAGGGAGACCCAAAGACAAGTGTGTTTAAAAACAAACAAACAAACAAACAAACAAGACAAGGCAGAGGTTAGGGGTGGGCTGTGGGAAGGGGTGGACCCAGTTGCCACGGATGAGCCAAGGTTGTACCCGTGGAGAAAGCAGAACAGATCTCCTCACCATTCACAATGACCTGAATGTCCTTGAAGTTGATCTCCCCGCGTGCCAGGATCCTGCCTTCACAGCGGTAGGTGCCCTCATCGGTTTTCTTGATGCCCCGGATCTGGAGGTAGTTGTTGGTCAGGACTATGAATCGGACTAGAAGAGACAAGGCGCAGGTTCATCCAAGGATCAGTCAGAGGACTGTACCTACAGGCAGGTGGCTGAGCCTTTCCTTCTGCCTGCTTTCAGGCTTATGGGGGGGCGGGACCTGGGAGTGGGGAGAGGCTCTAAGCTGCAATAAGAAAATGTGGCCCTGGCTCCAACATAGAGCCAAGGGCAAAAGTCTATTGGAAATCTGTCTTTTTCCTTGGAGAGAAAGTCAAGCGCTTGAACATACAAGCTATAGACATGCAACATTTGATCTGGAAATGACATGGGGTTTGGGGACACTGGAATCTGAGTTTGGGCTAGAACGCCTCAGAAGCTGGTTCAGTGGCCCAGGGGAGAGGGCAGCTGCCAGGTCTCACCATCTTTTTTCAGGATGACATCTCGGCCTTTGTGTTTCCAGATGATGGTTGGGGGGAGGGAGCTGACCACATCGCACACAATCACGGCATCTTCCCCCTCCCTGAACTCCTGCGGGGTTGGCGCGTTCTTGAACATGAGCTTCTCTGGAAAAGGAACAAGAGGAGAGTGAGGGAAAACGGCTGGTTCTCCCACAAAGATCCCTTTTCACTGGCACCATACTGCTTGGATTCGAGTCCATATATACAGTGGTACCAAAGGGGGCCCGACCCATCACTTGGCCAAAGATGCAGGCAGAGCAGCTGGCACAAGGAGGGGAATATCTCACCCGTGTTCGGCAAATAGTGTCTATTCAAAGTGCTAAATTTATCACATGTTGTGCAGAAAAGGGTCTACAGAGGGGAAGGATTGTCTTTACCAAGGGTCTTCGCCATGTGCGATGGAGCCAATGAAACACAGTGCACAGGTAAAATGAACTGGTAGGACATTTATTCTACAACTAATAGGAGGGGCCACCAGTCCTTCCCTGGTCTCCCACTCTGTCTGGCATCCCATCCCCAGCCTGTCTACAGCAGAAAGAATTTTGAAGAACAAAACAGAAGAAAAGCAGGCTTATGGCAATAAATACTGTGACAATCAGTACTGTTCCATTGGCTGTCACCCATCATTACCCTGGCCAACAGGACAGATGCATGATAACAAGGTAATGAGGTGCCAGTGGGAACTACCCGCTCTGAGTGGCACAGAGTGTTCAGATAATAACCCCACACACCCCACCGAGCCTTTGCACTCCATTACCAGCAGGAAAAAGTGAAATAAGAGGGGATAAGCTGAAGTATACAACAGTCAGTCAGCCCTTGGGGAAGGGAGAGGGGAACCCACCCTAGTCCTCTGGGAATGGTGTAATTTCAGTTTAGAGAATGGAGGCCAGTGGGAGATAGCTGTGACCAGCATGAACACAGTTGTGAGTTCGGAGCTGGCCGAAGATCATTTAAAAACGTACTGCAGCTCTTAGCTTGATGCAGAAAAGACTTAGGGAAAAGGAGGAAAGGGGCCCTGTCAAGCCCTCAGTGGGTCCTCTACTCCATTCCACTCTCTTTGCTACCCATGTGCCTTCCCAGACAAAGGAGGGAACAGGGAACACAGAAGAAGGAGAAGGGGGAGGATCTTACGGAAGATCTTCACATTGACCGTGGCCTCTGACTCGGTACCATCCTCTGCAGTGACCACGCACTTGTAAATGCCGGCATCATCGATGTTGGCATTGTAGATGGTGAGGGTGGAAGAAGAGTCATCGTTCCACACCACCGAGATCCGCTGCTGGTTCGGGGTGAGCTTTTCTCCGTTGGGGGAGAACCAGGAGACGTCTTTGTCTTTGGCATCTCCTGCCACTAAAGAGGAAGAGATTATTTTCAAAACGCTGATGCTGAAAAGACAACGACCTCTCCAGGGTGACAGTGGGTACTCAGTAAGAGCTACTAAGCAAGAGCTCATCAGGCTTGATGACAAGGGGGGGCGGGAATGACCGTTGATGTTGGTGGTTTCTGCGTTTAATTGTTATGTCTGTAACAGTATTTGGGAAGAACTCAACAAACACTGGTGCTGGTATTTCTCATAGTGGTCCCATCCCTAGTGAGGGAAGAGAAGAGATATTTATTGGGGACCCACTGTGTGCCAGGCACTAAGCTAGGAGCTTATAACCTCACAGAATGGGGGGCAAAGGGAGTTGTATAGCTGGGATCTGAGCTCAAGGCTAGCTGGTCTGAGCCAACTCATCAGCTTATTTTCCAGGGCTTAGATTACGGTCTCTTAAGTGCAAGATGAGACGCTGGCTAGTTTTGGAGTGTAGACTCCAACCACTTTCATTCCAGCATCTGTCTGCACAAACTGGCATGACTGTCATTTCAGCACTCCCGTCTCAGAGAGGCAAATGCATCTGCCTAAATGCTGCAAAGAAGGTAGCCAGCATCGCCTCTGCGTCCTTTCCCCAGGCACCTTGGGATACAGCTGCTGAGCTGTCCAGACGCTGAGCTGGAACAAGGGCTCTGGGATCCCCAGACATGGCTTTGTCCTGCCTCTCCGCACAGCACCCTTCCCCAGCCCACACCCCCCGCCCTGCAAAGATGCTTAGTGTGGAAATGAAGCAGCCTTCCTTGCAGGGCCCATCATGTTTTCAATAAATATCGCTATTTGCAAGATGCGCTCTGGGCTCCACGGCCGCACGTCCAGATCATTTCAATTGCTGTAATGAAGGCAAAGCTGGAAGGAACACATCCAGCGGCCACCAGTCGCCTCATCTGGCGCCAATCATGACAGCATTTCAAGGCCCCTCCCCGCCGAAAGCGACTTGCTCAATGCCAGTTTACACCTAGCTCAGCTCTTTCCTGGTCCTTTCATGTTCCAAATCCCAGGCATGTCACATACAGAGACTCCAAAGCCTCATAGGAAGCCTTTCCTCCACAGGACATTTACTGATAATTAGCTGAGCTGTGGAAAGGGAGGCATATTTTCTAAACAAAAGACAAGGACACCAGGTCCAACAAATTCTAAGCTCTGGTTGGGGCAATGGGACAGAATATTGGAATTCACTAGCGAGCTGGGAGACCCAGGGCACCTGTCCTCACAGCAAAGAGAGGTACTGGCACTCAGTTTTCTTTCAGGCACTCTTTAGGCCTTCTTGGATTTTCCTGCTCTGAGGGATTGTAATAATCCGTACACTGACCCACGGAAGCATTCTTTCTGCACCAGCCCTGCTCTCCAGTGTCATTCATGGGACTCTGGACGTACACAGCGCAGGGGGTCTGGGGGCTGTGCTGACTTCCCTAAGAAAATCCCTAGACCTCCTCCATCACGAAGCAGAAGTCCACACAGCACATTTCTCTGTCCTGGGGCAGCCTTGGTAAGGGAAGGAAGGAGCACTTCCCTGGCTCTCTGGTCACCCTGAGAGCCTGCCACAGGGTGACCCAAGATTCCAGGCGTACTGCGATCAGCTGGGTAGACACAGCCGCTGGCTCTGCTCTGAGGGGTGGGTTTCCTGAAATGCGGTGTGACACGGGCACTTGCCTTGGCATAGGAAGAATTTGGACTCTCCGACGCTGATTTCCCCTTGGCTGGGGACAATATCCACCTGCAGAGAAACTGGAAAAGACAATGTCCACTTTAGACACGCGTTTGGATTTCTGAGACAGAAACCAGAGCTCTGATTCAAAAACAGTCTCCCTGCTCACATCAAGAAAGAGCGAAGAGAGGTTGTCTGGGTTTTGAGAACTTGTTACCAGAGTTCCTCATGCCGAGGCCAGGAGTGGACAGGGTCCAGGCCATTCCCTGTGGAATGGGAATATCCTCTAACAGACAGTGCAGGGTCCCTTGGAAGATCTGGGGGTGACCTCTGCGCTAAAGGTTTCTGACCCTTTGAGAAGGCTCAGAGTCCTGCTCCAAAGAGCAGCACGTCTGGGATTCACGGCAACAGCAGCCCAGCCATTTCCATCAACCTGCAGCATCCCCACAGCTGTGTTAAGAGGGAAGCCTGCCGCTCCACAGCCCTGCACAGGGTTTCCTGCCACCTCCCCACGCCACGGAGCTTAACCACGACGGGGAAGGATTCAAGGTGAAGATCCAAGCTGATTTTGAAGCAGGGGATGCCAAACAAACGCTCACCTTACCTCACGACTATAGGACCAATACACCTCTTTGCATAAGAGGAGAGAGCAATCAAACATCGTCACCCCAAGTCGTCAGTCAACTCTTCTGAAATGCTGGAGTCTGTGCCCTACGGTCCCCTGAATCTCTTGGCCACTGCACTGCAATATTGGAATATCTATACGCTCCACTCCACCCATAAGACAAAATACATTGCACCAGATCTCACAGATTCCTGTATTCATGGAGTTCCTCGTTGATCTGCTTAGAGCAGATAACTGTTCTTCATGTAAATATACTTTTAGGGTAGGAAAAATGCTGTCATTCATTGGGATTCAACTTCCTTCTGCCTTTCCTCCTCTTAGGTGAAGTAAATCTGCAGGCTAAAAGCTAAGGGACGTTTGGTTCAATGCGTGTAGCTTCTCAAAGGCGGTACAAAGGAGGGGCCTGAACAAAATAGACCGAGTAATAGAGACTCAGCTAGCCATTCCTTCTAACAGCCATTTTCTCTTCACAGTAGAACTGAGGGAATGCTCGTTGCCATGGTGATAGCCTTGCAGAGCTGCTGTGGGTCTCAGTCTGCGCTCATTTGATGAAGAAGCAACCATGGTTGTGCTCAGTGGAACAGAGAGATCAAAGGGCCTGCTTGGGCGGGGAAGGGGGAGCATGGGGGCAACTCAGCTCTCAGGGGCGCAGCCTTCCTAACTGTCCTACAGACAAAGCAGCCCATGGAAAAACCCAGCAGAGGCTGCAGAGAAAGGGATGGTTCGGTGGGACAGGATCGGAACAGGGGAGGAGTCAGGGTAATGGTGAGGAATCGGGAACAGGCTGGGAGAGGATCCTGAGGGATCCACTGTGAGAATACGAAGTGGGAGTCCAGAGGCTTCCAAATGCTGGTTCAAAAGAAATAGTATAGTAACTGAAGGGCAGCCTGTCTCTCCCTCAGTCAGTTTGCTGCTGATGACTCATTGGGGCCCGAGAATGGAATTCTTCCTGAGAACCGTGAAATGTCTTCCCCTACCTTTCCTGAATTTCACCCATAGTGCACAGAGCTGCAGTGGAATACAATGCCGGGGCCACGGCACCCGGGGGGCAGGAGTGCCCGGCGGTGGCAGGTTTCTCCCATCACTCTCTTCTGGATGGAATCAGGGTCACTGAGTTCTAACCTGAGGGAGCCGAAGGGGTCCGAACCATCACTATGTCCCGCCTCCTGATTTTCCAGGTCAGAAAAGAGAGGTAAAGTGACTTCCCTAAGGTCACATCTAGTGAGGACCAGGGTGGCCCCAGAGCCCAGGCCACCTGGTTCCCAGGTACGTGTTCTTTCCATTACGTAAGGCTGTCTCTACGAGTAGGGGATACAATGTTTCCACTCAGTTTAACAGATAATCCTGCCAAGCTGAGGCACTACCTTCAGGTGCACGTCCCCTAAGAGAACAGAGCAAGCCCGCAGTATTTGGGGGAGTGCGGGGCCTTATAGAGAGGGCTACAGGCCAGGGCCATCCATCTTAAGGCCAACCAGGACCTTTGTGACCCCTGCCTGTGGCTCACGTTGCATGCAACAACAGCCCTGTGAAGCCCAGAAGCTGCGCCGATGCCATCTGTCACCTAAGTAATGGTCCTTTCTGGAGTTTACTGGGGCATTCTTTAGAGAATTACAGGCATACTTCTGCCTGGAAAGTTCACTGGCCCATATGCTGTGTATTAGCAGCCAGCTTCAGCATATGGATCCTGTTACTCTCACAGAGCCCTTACTGCTTTGAGAAGGATTTTCTTATCCCAAGTGAAAAAACAGCCTTCATTTTTTTTCAGCTCTTTTCAAACAGAACATGACTCTCAAGAGGGAGGAGAACACGGCAAGGCTGAAAAGTTTCCATACTCAAATGTGGCCAGTATCTATCTTTGGGCCAAGGAGAGAAGTGAGAAATGAGAATTACAAAGGAAGTCCCGGCTTCACCAGATCCCATGCACACATTTATCATCACAGAGATTTTTTAAAGAAGAGATATCCATTTAGACGCCTGACCTTTTGCACACATGGAAAAGATAGTGATTTCTCCTTCTAGACGCCAGTCAAAGCCAGGTCAGAGGAGCCCCAGACTCTCTGAAAAGTCAACGCTTGGATGTTTTCCACCGAAGCACAATGGCTGATTATTCTTCTCCAAATGCAAAACCTTGAATTATTAGGTTTAATAACGGTAAGTGGAAATCCTGCTCTAAACCCCAAACTCTTTCCCTTCACTTCTTGTGGCCTTTTCCTTTATTACTGTATTAGTCCTCTCACTGCTCCCAATAAAAATTCCTGCCTCGACTCTCACCTTTCTCCAGTCGCAAATATAACTGAAATTTCCTCACCAGGCCTACCTCGGACCCTTTAGAGCAACTATGAAAACACTCCTCCCAGAAAAAGTATCTCATTTCTTCCTTTGCAGAAACATTCTCTGCAGAAACATGGTGTGTCATCTTAGATGCATCCAAAACACACGCTTATAAACACAGGTAGTTGGACCTGGCTGGGACCCAAGGGCAGGCTTTCAGTGTCCTCCCATAAGGACTCATCCCCAAGGCCTCTGGCAGCCAGGTCACACTTTCTGGTTTACAAAGCACACTTTGTTCCTTCACCTGAGGCTCACGACAATTCTGGGGTATAAAAAGGCCGATACTCTAGTGCCCGTTCTACAAAAGAGGGAATCAAAACTCAGGGAAATGAAATAACTTGCCCAGGGTGACTCAGCTAATAAGTAGTAAAGTCAAGATTAAAAGTCATCTAATTTTAAGGCTCCAGCTCTTCCTCCTGCATTCCATAACTACCACTAATCTTTTCTTGGCCTCCTAATGGGCTCGTTATTGTTATTACCTATTAGTTACCATTTGCTCTCTTTCTAAATTATGGGCTAGAAAGAGCAGAGTGTACAAACATCTTATTATCAAGTTGCTGCCATCATTTCTACTCTAGTTAATTATAACTGGCCTCTCTGTTCACAGATAACCATAGCATTATAATTCCCATTTTACAGATGGGGAAGTGGAGGCTCAGAGACCTAAGTAATGGTAATAGTGGGGTCAAGATTCAAAGCCAGGTCAAATGCATCCAAAGCCCCAGCCATTTCTCCCACACTGTTCTATCCCTTGTGAACAGACAGAAGAAGCTTCTCTTGAGAATGGAATGAGTCCCTTCTCCATGTCTCATTTATAAAGTAAAATAACCCCATGAGAGATGTATATGTTTCAAAATGTGTTTTCTACTTAAATGTATTTTTTAAAAAGTAATGCCTTGTTCTGAAAGATATGCCAACTTGTTTAGCAAACAGCTTCAGGTTGAGGTAGAAGTTTTGTGATTCCCAACTCCCTAGCAGAAGTAAGCTGTAAGTCTTAGTTGCTGAGAAAAAGGAATTAAAATTTCAGTTCTAAAGATGCTAAGGCACTTATCAGAAGAGGTGGGATCTTACCAAAGCAGAGCAACAGAAAAAAATTATTCTCATTTCAAAAAGGAACTCATAGATTTCATCTGAGTCAGGAACTTCTTGCAGCAGTTTAATTTTACGGTTCTTTTCAGATTCTTATGTGCTTGAGGAAGTAGGAGCTGAAAGCAGAAATTGAGCCCAGGTCTCTCCCATAGCTAGTTGACAGTACTTTCTTGTTAAATGGTTATAAAGACACTGGTTCCTGAGGAAGGCAGACTGCAGAGATGCAGCAGGCCCAGGGCCAAGGTAGGTACACCTGAGGACCATGTTCTGGTCACCAATTTAAGAGATGGGTGAACGACAGAATCAGATCAATGACTATGCATCAGATAAAGAGATTTTCCAAAACCTATTTAATAACGGCTAAGGATTTTTGAAAAAGGCATCAAAGTCTAGTTCTACATTTATTTTCTCAGCTATTGTTCTAGAAGTGAGCCTTAAATATCACTATACTTAACCACTTTAATGGAGACTTATTTTTTATTTTTCAAAGTATACTAAAGTGTCTTTCATTTGACGGTTCTGTGGGAAATCCAGATGTTGGAACCAGAAGTGTGATAACCGAGGCACCCCCGCTTGCCTAGACAGTCTGCTCTCATTGTTAGCAAAGTACTCGAGGGAAGATAAAGGGCAACTTCATTGATAAACCAAAGAAACGCAATGAATGTAAAACTGAGACTCAAATGGCAGTCCTGTGGCGTGGGGAAGGCCATGGACTCTGGGCCAGCCCTCAGCTCTACCGCTTCCTAACCAAGTGTAATCCTGGCCAAGTTATTTAACCTCTTGGTGCCTTTTTCCTAATCTGTAAAACGGGGAAAAACAGAACCCTTATCATAGGGCTGTTGGAAAGATTAAATGAATTAATACATGTACAACAGTCTCTGGCACATAATACGCATTTTATACTTGTTGTGTATTATTATTATTAATAAGCCTCTATCAACAACACTTCCCAAGGAAATTATTTTGGTTACTATTTTTGAGAGAAGCTATGTTTCCCTTTATGGTGTTAAATAAAGTCAACTTCCTGAATGATCCATGTGTTGGTCAGGTGGACCGATTCCACTCTCCACATTACTTGAAGATATTTAACTTGCCTGTCAGAACTTTATTGGTATAAAAGATGACTGAATTCAAAGCCAAATAAACAATAATGTAGGCACTCTAACCAAGTCACTTCACCTCAATTTTCTCATCTGTAAAATGGGGATGATAATAAAACTGAGGTCTTGTGGTTGGACTGTCTCACGGTTAAGAAGTCAGGATCTAGAGTCAGAGAGGCCTGGGTCCAAATTCCAGCTCAGATACGTAGTAACTGAGTTCTCAGGAGAGTTTCAGGACCTGTGATTCCACATTTGTAGATGGACATAACAACTCAATCAATCTCGCAGGGATGTTGAGATGATATAGAGAAGTGATGTATGTAAAGTTCCAAACACAAGGTCAGGCTGTGCTGGTTGTCTTTTAAATGATAGCACATACATGATAGTACTTTGAACTCACACACACACACATACACCACCCCCCCCAAACAAACAAAATCCCCAATAATGCTTGTAATGAGAATGAGATAGCAGGAACCTCTTGTAGACTACTGGATTCAATTGTCCAGAATCTATTAAGGTGTGTGTGTGTGTGTTTATCTATGTGTATGTATGGGAACATCCACTGAAAGCATAGATAACAGTGTGTGTGTGTGTGTGTGTGTGTGTGTGTGTGTGTGTGTGTGTGTATGAATAGAATAATTCAACTTGTCAGATTTCTACTGTTGCAAGAAGCAGCTGGACATAGGTAACTTTTCTCATTTTGGGAGAGAAAAATGAATAAACAATTAAGGATGACAAAGGCGTCTCACCCATTCCTGACATGTGAGTCTCACAATTCTGGCTTGAGCTACTGTTGACAGCAGCTGGGTAGGAGAAAACGAGGTGGACTGTTTTACTTTCAAACATTAACCCAAAAGTTATATGTCAGTTTAAAGGAACTATAACATATATGCTTAGAGATTTTGGCTTCTGGTTCTGTATAATGGCATCATAATGGAAGACCATATTCTGATTGCCACTGGAAGCATCCTCCTTGTCTAAAGCTAGTTCATAGCAACAACCAAAATCATCTAAGAGTCATACTCAGGGGTGCCAGTCTCTTGGTCAGCCTAGCTAGGGCCCCATCTATGTACATGCTGGGAATCCTATGTAATTCCCATTTAAACCTAAACACCCAGAAATCACCTAGCTAGGGTTTCTAAGCCAACTGAGACAAGTTAGGACCAAACCCTTGGGAAACCCTCTGTGTGTAGTCCTCACAGGACCCTGGGCCCCTGGCTTCTCCTAGTATATCAGCCAGCCTAGAGAGTGAAGGAAGCCCTCAAGAAAGCTGTGGTCGGGCTTCCCTGGTGGCGCAGTGGTTGAGAGTCCGCCTGCTGATGCAGGGGACATGGGTTCGTGCCCCGGTCCGGGAGGATCCCACATGCCGCGGAGCGGCTGGGCCCGTGAGCCATGGCCGCTGAGCCTGCGCGTCCAGAGCCTGTGCTCCGCAACGGGAGAGGCCACAACAGTGAGAGGCCCGCGTACCACAAAAAAAAAAAAAAGAAAGCTGTGGTCTTCCCTGGTTGACAACACCAGCACCAGCAGACTTGCAAGAGCAGAACTCAAGACTGGAGAGGGAAGGGAAGGGGGCTCTTGGTGGTGGTGGTGGTGGGTCCATGGTTTATGCCTTTTGAATGGAGAAACCAGAGCTTCTATATGAAGGCAAACCATACAGAGAAGCTGTAGATAAGATACAGACTTTTCTAAACCAAACTCACTTAGTTCATATACCAAGCAGGTTTCCAAAGCCTATCATTTTAATAAAGCCATCAAAACTGGACAATGTCTCATTACAAAACTGATGCAATGACAATTCCTGGTGAAAATTCTCTTTAACCTCCTCAAATCTCAGGACTCTTCCAGAGTGATGGGGGGAGGTACGCAGAAGGTGAATACGGCTTCAGAATTCTTCAGCTTTCTATGCAATATGATAACATAGTTGATATTATAGTATTATGCTAAGGAAGAAAAAGTATTGAGCGTCACTACACAACTGAGGCCTAGATGGTTAATCTGATATCCTGTTACCCCAAATAAACTATCCTATGAAATTCTGGTAGCCAACCAACAGAAACCAACTTGCTAGAAGCAGGAGGCTCTATTTCTTAGCATAATAAATTATATGAGCTGCTGGGAATCAGGAATAACTGGGTTCTGGCCCTGTTCCACAGGGCTGGCTTCACATCAGAACACACAACCAAGGCAGATAACGGCTTCAGCTCTCTTGGCCTCCTGAGTTCCCTGGGTCAAATTAACATTTCATTAGTTCTGATCGGATGGCTTAGTTTTATAGAACTAAATCAGTGGTTTCAAACCGTGGTTGTTGTCCCCATGAACTACTTAGAAGCTAGAAAACTTGACTAATGTCACACAGTGTCCTCCTGCTTCTGGTTATAAGACAAGAAGATCTACGTGGTGGTTTGATCTGCTCAGATGTGATAGATTCACGCTATCCCCCAGGCTGTCACTCCCACAGCTAACCCCCGCCCCCAGAAAGTACACAGTTCCTACTAGGAGCACTCTAGAGCATCTTGTAACAGGGAGTCAGAAGAAATGACTCAAAGGGATATTAGTCGAGCACGACCCAAACAAATTCCACACCACACCCCCAGATCAGACGCAGGAGAGAAGCCAGCCGAACTCTGATGAAAGGAGCTGGTTGGTTTGCTTGTTTTTATAGAGGATCATAAAGGAAGGAGACGCATTGAAGAATTTACTTAATTTTTTTTTTCCCCAAAGCAGCAATAAAGTCAGAAGGAGTCCCATAGAGCCTCAAAAGGGCCAGATTCCAGGCCAGGAGTGAAATCCTTTCGGAGTGGGCATTCGTACTGTCTCCTATAGTCCACAAGGGGTGAAGGCAGGAATGTTCCACAGCCTCCACCCAGGGGAGCACCCAGCTGACGGCATGAGTGTGTACCAAGAGGCAGCAAATGTGGACTCGTTACACCCTGACTTCTGTCTTCTACTCTGTTGGATTGATTCATAGCCAGCGTTTTAGAGCTAACATTTAGTAACAAAGAAGCTTAGAGCTGGGGGGACCTGACATATAATCTCCAACCCCTTCATTTCACAGATGGGAAACACAGGAGCAGAAGTCTAGGGTCCCTGCCGCAAAGTTCAGGAACCACGAGGTTGGGCCCAGGTGCTGACTGCTGACTTGAGGCCTCTTCTTGCTTCTGTGTCTCATTTGCTTTGTGTGTTCCCAGTAGCTATTTTGCCAACTGTTTCCTCTTGCCTGGTTTGCCCTGGTCTCACCTCTGTCCCCAAAGAGCAAGAGTCATCACTTGGAGAGACTGGCTCTATTACGTGCAGGTAGAAAAGCTGGACAAACAGCTGGTGGTCTACCTTCCTGTCTGAAGCCCATTAAAATATCTGGTGCTGCCAACACCAGCCCACTTTTTAACAGAAGCTCTGGTTCCCTGCTTCCTTTTCATAATCTTTCTTTAAATAAATTTATTTATTTTTTTCTGTGTTGGGTCTTTGTTGCTGTGCACAGGCTTTCTCTAGTTGTGGCGAGCGGGGGTTACTCTTTGTTGCGATGCGTGGGCTTCTCATTGTGGTGGCTTCTCTTGTTGCAGAGTATGGGCTCTAGGCATGTGGGCTTCAGTAGTTGTAGCATGTGGGCTCAGTAGTTGTGGCCCGCGGGCTTAGCTGCTCTGCGGCATGTGGGATCTTCCCGGACCAGGGCTTGAACCCGTGTCCCCTGCATTGGCAGGCGGATTCTTATCCACTGCGCCACCAGGGAAGTACCCCCTGCTTCCTTTTCAGACTGTCCTTCCTGCTGTTTCCCTTTTCCTGGCAGACTGACTGCCAGCCAGCACTTTGCCTGAAGCTGAATTATCGAAACATAGGGCAAGGATGCAAATAGATGTTTGGAACTCAGCTAAGCTTCTCTAGATAAACAACATAAAATGTATCAACCTGCCCCGATAACCCAGGCCTTCTTAGTAAACGGCTGTGTGCGCTTTGATAGCTGCCAGGATGCCCCTGGCAATGTTTCCTTAGGTCTGCTCTTCTGAAACCTTGCCTTGACAAAATGACTCATCCAACTTCTCTTCTTCCGGCTACAAAAAGGTACTGATACAAGGCGGATGGTTTCTCTCCCTCCCAACAGCTTTTGCCAACATGGCAAGAAGTTGGAATTATATCTTCCAATATTTGTCCAGCTGTTGTTTGCAGATGTTATATTCTTTACACCCAGAAAATAGAAATTTAGAGAATGCTGGCATGCAACTTCATCCAGAGAATTTCAAATCCTGCCCGTGTCTTTCAAAAATGTCTTATGTGATCATAGCTTTAAGCACATCTGGGCTATTGAAGATACAAAGGCTTATAATCTCTTAAACAACCAGTGCAAAGAATTGTTAAATTTAGTTTCTGTCAAGTGAAAAAATCACACTCTCAAACCAAGATATATTGTTTATATAGAGAGAGTGATTATTTTGTGCCAGTGCCTGTCCTAAGCACTTCATTGAGTTCAAGTAATCCTCATAACAACCCTATGAGATAGGTACTATTATTATCCTATTTGACAGATGAAGGAACTTAAGAACTGAAAGGGTAACTAATGGCCCAAGGTCACAAAGCTAGTAAGAGGTAGAGCCGAGATTTGAACCCCAGGCAGATCCAGCCCCATGGCCCTTGATCTTAAGTATGTATTAAAATTGGTTTCAAAAACCCTGAGAAAACCATAATTCAAAAAGAGTCATGTACCAAAATGTTCATTGCAGCTCTATTTACAATAGCCCGGAGATGGAAACAACCTAAGTGTCCATCGACAGATGAATGGATAAAGAAGATGTGGCACATATATACAATGGAATATTACTCGGCCATAAAAAGAAATGAAATTGAGCTATTTGTAATGAGGTGGATAGACCTAGAGTCTGTCATACAGAGTGAAGTAAGTCACAAAGAGAAAGACAAATACCGTATGCTAACACATATATATGGAATTTAAGAAAAAAAATGTCATGAAGAACCTAGGGGTAAGACAGGAATAAAGACACAGACCTACTAGAGAACAGACTTGAGGATATGGGGAGGGGGAAGGGTAAGCTGTGACAAAGCGAGAGAGAGGCATGGACATATATACACTACCAAACGTAAGGTAGATAGCTAGTGGGAAGCAGCCGCATAGCACAAGGAGATCAGCTCGGTGCTTTGTGTCCACCTAGTGGGGTGGGAAAGGGAGGGTGGGAGGGAGGGAGATGCAAGAGGCAAGAGATATGGGAACTTAAGTATATGTATAACTGATTCACTTTTTTATAAAGCAGAAACTAACACACCATTGTAAAGCAATTATACTCCAATAAAGATGTAAAAAAACCAAACAGTCAACTTTCGTGAAAAAGGGGTTGCTCTTGTGCTGGATGAACTGGGAGACAAGTACATAAGTAGAGAAAAACACCATCTACTCTTGGATGTACTGATTCTGAACAGGGGCTGGAAACAGGTTGCTTGAATTCTGAGCCTGCCACACCACACGCCTCTCCCTGCTGCAGCCCTGCCTTTGCCCCTGAACTGAATCCTTCTAGCCCCTCTGCTTGCCACCAATGGGTCTGGCCTCCATGTATCCGGCAGCCACCAGAGCTCAGTATCAGTGGTGGCCACCAGCAGGGATCAAGCAGAGGCTGTAAGTGGGACTTTCCCATCTATGGGTCACTCCTGATCCCCCAATTTGGACTCTGGATAAGCCGTATCATGCCTTATTAAAATGTGAGTGTTAGGGCTTCCCTGGTGGCGCAGTGGTTGAGAGGCCGCCTGCCGATGCAGGGGACACGGGTTCGTGCCCCCGTCTGGGAAGATCCCACATGCCGCGGAGCTACTGGGCCCGTGAGCCATGGCCGCTGAGCCTGCGTGTCCGGAGCCTGTGCTCCGCAACGGGAGAGGCCACAACGGTGAGAGGCCCACGTACCGCAAAAAAAAAAACAAAATAAAACAAAACAAAAAAAATATGAGTGTTAGAATTATTCTTTGCCGACACAAGTTGTGACTGGCTCTTCGCTCCTCTGCAGGGTGTGCATCTGAACCGGATTAGTCATGCAGCTCCTCGGCCAGTGTTCTCTCAAAGCACTCACTCTCCTTAAGAGGCCATCTGGAGAGCACCATGGTAAAGAGATTCTTATTAGAGGTCACGATCTCTTCTGCAGGATAGAGAGTCCATTCCCTATTCCCTTGGCCACTGTCACCCCTCATCAGACAGTACCTGACCTGTTGATTAATACATAGAACCATATTACACAAAATTTTGAAGGAGATAGAACAGAAGAAAACTCAGCCACTTAATAATCATTTTACAAATAGTATATCCATTATCTGGGAAATAATTGTATTACTTTCTTGAATTAGAGAACGAATAAGAAAGCTGTCACTGGCACCATTAATTAGGGTAAGCGCTGAAATGCGATATCTGTCACTATGGCTTACCAGGAACTTAGAAGTGAGAGCAGCCCCAGCCCAGGGGGGGTGGCGGAGGGGCAGCGGCAGACGGCGGCCGTGGGGTGGTCCTGGCACATCTGAAGTACATCCCGGTTCTGAGTCTGTGGTACTACATCTGCCAACCTTAGGATCCAACCATCCATACAATTACAGAACATTACTTTCTGATTTTCAGTTAAAAAGTCCTTTGGCTACATTTGTGGCCTCCTTCTGTCTTCACACAGTGTGATTTCAGGGACCCAGAAGAGCCCCCAGGGATTCTCCCAGCCCAGGCTGGTGACTGACACGACATTTTCATTCTTGGTACTTCTACCTTCTGCTCTACGTTGCTATCAGTCTTTCCAAGTTATAATGAATCAGTGATGTGGACAGAGTTTGTTGGGAGGGCTGGGAAAATGGTCTGCGGGGTAGGAATAGGGAGTTTGGGATAAAAAACAACCAAACACATAACATTCCCCCTCATCTTGGTAGCTGAGACCTTCCACGTGTGTTAATTATGCTCCTTTCTTGCCCATGATAATGCTACAACCCTAAAGAACTGCCAGTAAGTCATACACATTCAATATGGAGTGAGACCATTAGGATGTATCCCTTACAGTTCTTTTGCTTGGGTTTTGTTTTTGTAGTAGGGTTTTTATTTGAGCAACCATCACTAAATTCTTTCATTATTCACTTAGACTCCTTCCCTCGCCCAATCCAAACCCAACTGTCCTTGACAAACTCACTTTGCTTTATCCAATAGGCAGGAGAGCCTTTGAATCCCAGTCTAAGAAATCAAAGACCGAAAGATTAAAGGGAGTCCCCCCCATGGCACCACGTCGTAATGGGCTTATCAAAGCCCATTTCAAGTTCAAGGACTGAAATGAGTGGGATCCCAAGGAGCCAGTTCAAAGGTCAGAGGCAAGTATGATGCTCACCCGTGAGAAACGAACACAGACCCATCTCATCTGATGGTGGCAGAATCTTTGTGGAAGGATTTCACAAAGGCAATGTTTCTTAACTTCCCCTTCAAGGTGACAAACTCTAGTTCTATGAGCAACTTTAAAACCAAGTAACTAAACCATTATTCCTGAATCCGTATCTAAATAAAAAGGAAAAACCTGCCAGGAGACAAATTCTCTTTAGGGGAGGTTTATGGGAAACTTCCTCTCAACTTCAGGAGACCAAACCCCTTTCCTGGCAATGGGGATTTAGTGTCCACTGTGATTCCTGCCTGCTGGTTCCAGTACCAAGTCTAACTAAGGGACTTGGGCAGGGCACAGGGGAGAAAATGTGCACACACACACACACGCGCACACACACACACACACACACACATACACTCACACTCCTTCCTCACATTGTGCTCCTGGACAGCAAATTCCCCTTGGGAACTAACTTTCGAACTTTCAAGATGATGTTAAGTCACAGTGACCAGGTAAAACTGGATTCCTTAAACTCAGGGCACCGACCACTGAATTTACAGTCAGTCTCCTCAGTGGCTAAACTTGCGAGTGGAAACGTTCGTTTCCACTCCAAACTGGACGGATAGCTACAGTCCCGAGGAGCCCCAACACTAGTGGCCATCTGCACATATTTCAATTGGCAGAGCTCACACATGATGATGCTGTTTCGTGCTGCGTGTAACTTTTAGTTTTCTTACGTCCCCACCAGAAACTCCCAAAACAAACTCCATGCTGCAGGGCTTTAACGGTGCAGACAGACAAGGCTGGAACCGTGGCTGCCTTAGAAGCAACAGTGCGTCTGTCTGTCGTCAGGATGACTAGGTCGTCCTGGGGGTAACTCAGCAGGTCTCTTAGCACCGTGGATCGTGACAGAATGGGCCACTCATTTCTCATGGACTGGGGTCTCCCCAACAGGCCTATCTTTTGTGTAATGGAGTCCCTGCCTTATTCCCCTCTCATCGTCTCTCTCCCCATCCCACCCCCAATTCTCAGGGTTGGCCTTCTGAATATTTCCATCAGACAGACAGACAGAAATCCTACACACCCAACGACAGCAACAAACTTTGGCCAAATAGAAAAAGCACGGATACATATGGATAGACAGGCCTCACGTTTGCATTATACCTTATTTTGTAACAAGGCCTTTATTTCTATAAACAAGTCATAGCTGTCAGCCTCACTATTGGGCCTTTAAAGGTGCCAGTATCTTATAAGAAAGCTATTAAACAGTAACAACCTGACAACCAAGTCTCCTAAAGGGACAGAATCACCAGAATAAATGGCTATAGAGCAAAAAGAGCTCACAATCCCAGCAGCACCCCCTAAACTCCCGTGGGGGCAAAGAGTCCACGTCTGAATTTCATCCTGCTCTCTGGAGGTATAAGCGATTACTCCCTCTTCCTCTTTTCTGTTATGGGGTCTACCCATAGATTTACATTTCATGAAGCATTTCTCACTGAGTCCGTTCAGGCCAGATGACACAATTTGAATAGTCTACGAGATATTACCAACACACACACACACCCCCCAAGATCCCCAGTCTGAACAATGTCAGTCTCAAAAGCCACTGAACTGTGAGTTACACGCCTGCTTCCTATGTAAGGCGAGGTGATGGTAACACCTCAGCTTTTCCCCAAACTTCTAGGTAGCTTTTAAAGCTGGAAAAAAAAAACAAAAACAAAACCTACCACATCAAAGACTCCTTGACCTCTATATCATCCTTTTTCACTGAACCCTTGCGGCGAGGCTATTAAGTGACCAAAATGGGCTCAAGTCTCAGGTTGGCCTTTGTCTTAGACCGAGACTTTTGTAACATCACAAGAGAATGACCCAGAGACCAAGATCTGAAATCAAGGGTACTGGGTCCAGTTTCCCCACAGGAAAGTCTGCTGGAGTCTGACTTATTCCTGCCTCTTAGCGAAAGGCCTTGCTAGACAGCTCAGAGATGGGGAACTCCCTGAGAGGCCAGGTGCCAGAGGCAGAGCCTCGAAGGTGAGAACGGGTCAAAGAAAAGAGCTGAGAACGGCAGTCGAGAAGAAAAGTGCCTTCAGGGGAGAGAAAAGAGATGGAACTGACTGGATGACATATTAGTGCAGTGTAACAAAGGCCTCGAAAGAGCCTCAGGAAGCAGCCACCCTACATGCTGATTCTTCTGCTTCTCACAGCCTTCCAGAAACCACCAACTGTGATGTAAGCTTCACAATCATGCCCTGCGTGAGCAGTCCCCTCCCTCCTGCTGTGTGCTCTGGACTCGGAGGCCATGCTGGGACCTTCCGGGAGACCCCAACTATGGGCACAGAGGACTGGCACAAACCAGACTGCACGGAGCACACGATGTTCCCTTACACTCTGCAAAAAGTGACACTGCTGGATTCTTTTCTTCCAGGGAAAATCAATCAGGCCCACAGGAGGGCTGATCCAGGGCTATCCTGGTCTTAACTGTTAAAATCTGGCCCCAGGATCCTCTAAGGCCATGGAAACCATAACAGAAGGGATCTAGAGGTGTAGAGGTGTGCAGGTCAGTCCCTCCTCCCTGTCTCCATAGCAACTAGCTGGCGCCTCCGTCACAGCCTCACTGTGTTATAATGTCGTAGCACCGGTTTCAATGACCGAACTCCGTAAGCACTGAGCCTTTGCATCTTCAGTGCTCAGCACACAGCCTGCCTTAACTGATGTGCTGAATTAACTAAAGATCCTTTTTTTTTTTTTTTTGCGTTACGCGGGCCTCTCACTGTTGTGGCCTCTCCCGTTGCGGAGCACAGGCTTGGGACGCGCAGGGCTTTTCTGAGGTTCACATGAGTCTAATGGTTCTGAAATGCATGGGATGCAGGAGTCCAGGCCCTGGAATAGTATCAGGTTACCTGCTTAAGAATCACCTGGATGCTTGTGAAAAATAGATTTCCTTACTGCACCCCTAAAGATACTGATTCCATACCTGCACTGGGGCCTTGAGATTTTAATTTTAAAACGCTCCTCAGATGATTTTGACATGTAGCCTAGTGAAGATTCTCTGGCCTAGTCAATAATCTACCTGGCATAACTGATGAATTGCAAACAATACTGAACCCACCTAAACTCTTCAAGGCCCTGCCTGAAGTTTTTGATTTTTATAACCATTCTTATGTTGTCCTGCTACCTGGCCATTTGTCACATTAAGCAATGTGACACAGCTCTGCAGAAAGTCCTATTTCATGCATGTCTTTTCAAGTTTGTCACATTAGTACTTTAGGAAGTATAACCCTATGCTCAAAACCAATAGACAAGTAAACATCATGTTTTTCTAAGAGCAGATATGCCTTGCAATCAAAATGGATATAATAATAAAGGACAGGAAATTACAACTGGGTACCACTGTCCTTAACATAGAGTTTGACATCCTTGGTTCATCTAGCCCAGGATGACAACCTGATGCTACACATGGAAGGTCTCAATCAGTGTCAGTGATCAGTTGAGCAATCTTGCTCTTGCTTTGCTAAGCAGGTCAGCCTGAATTGTTCCCTGTATGAGCCATGTCTATAGCTCTGCCCCCGCAGATGAATGTGCTGGTCACTAAGTGGATGTGGTGTGAGAAATCTATCCTGAAAGCTCAGAGCAGATCTTCGTTAACTGTAAGAGAAAAGAGAGGTGTGGGGGTGGGGGGGGACATGAAGCATCAGACACTATCTTCCTAAAATGAGACTTCAGGGTTCTGAAACAAAAACAGTCCTTAGAAATTTTGAATTGGCTCTAAATCATAAAACAAGATGAATTACTTCTATAGTAGCTTCAAAAGGGCCGTTAAAAAGTATACTCAGCCCTATCCGGCAGAAAGCATTCTGGTCCATGGTATAAGGAGCTACCTGCCTCTTACCTTCATTTTGTGATATTGATGAATTTTAAACCTCTACAGGACCATTTAGCAGGCTCTCAATCCCCTGCTGATGTGATAAAAGAAAACTCCCAATTGTTTCAAACAATTCCTGGCTGAATGCGTCTTGCTTTCAAAGCTGCAGGGTCCCAAGGATGAACGCTCTTCTTGTATGTAAAAGACGATCATTTCTTCTTAATATCACTATGCTTGCTCATGATTGTTTTCCTCTTCCCTACAGGCCTCACTTTAAAAGAAAAAGACATCTGGTGATTCACTAGCTCTTCCCCGAATGTGGAAATTCATAACCACTGCACAAACGCAGATGCCTTTTCCACCCAAATTATAGATCTTTCTGCCCTTTCAATGCGGATCTCCATGGCTTACATACTAGTCCCTACAAAATACTCCCACATGCAGGAAATATAGAAGAAAAAGTACGCATACATTTTCCTATTAACCCTTATGTTTCCTCTTTCTTAAACTATCCAGAGAAATTCAAACTACCCAGAAGAGTCTGTCGCCACTGCTCACTCTCCTGAGGACACTGAGGGACCCAAAGGGACACCCGGAGCACCACATGGGGACCTCATTTGCTTTACAAGTGGCCGGTGCACAGAAGAACAGGTAAGCCTCCAACACTCAACTTCTGGCTGGTTAAATAATTCGTAGCTGTAAGTTTCTTGGTCTTAAAATTAGAAATTGAAAACAATATTTAAGAGATGACTCAAATTAGAGGAAAAAGGGGAATAAAAGAAACACAGCAAACAGCTAGACGGTAAGCTACCTAGAGCGAGGTCAGGTCTTTTCTGCAATTTCAAAGTGTCTTGTACTTAGTTTTATGCCCAGCAGGTTCCAATAAATGCTCTCCACTGCCTGACAGCAACCCTCCTTTCATTTATGTTTTCTCTCCCGAGGTGAATATTGTTTCTTAAACTACTTGGTTAAAAAATGTATTTTAAAAATGTTTTCAATGGAAATGCCTGGGTCAGTCCCTAAAAGTGAGGCCAGTGGGAAGAGAATCCCTGTGGCCACTCAGCCGGAGATGTGGATTCTGGTTCTAATCACCTCATTTGTGCTGTGGCACTGGTGCCTCAGCTGTAAGATTAGGATAAAAGTAGAGGCAGAGGGTGGCAAAGTGGGAAAAGCAGGTGAAAAGGAAGCAGAAAACCAGGTTTTCGTTTAGCCTTGCCCCTAAAACACCTCCAGGATTTGAGGTAAGTCATTTTATTTTGCCAGGTCTAGGTTTATTCATTTGGAAAGGAAGAGGTTGGACTAACTGATTTTTAAGGTCCATTCCACCCTATGGTCACAGGACTGGGGCCAAGTTGGCAGTCCATCAAGGGGTTTCCCCATCTTCCTGCCAAGGTTGGCTTGTCCCAGTCCTGCCAGGTGGGGAGCTTGAACCTGCAGGCACCGGCTCACCTGACTCCTGAGCCAACCCTCACCGATCCTGGCGACCCATCAGAAGCCCCAGTCCCACCAGGGAGGCCACAGCTGCCTCCTTAAGCCTGGGGTCCTGGAGTACTGAGGTGCTGCCCTCTTGCGAGCTGCTGCCGGAGGTGGCGCCCTGGACTCTGGCTAAAGTCCTGGTCCTAGCCAATCAGACCACCCAGAATGCAAAGCTGCTACCCACTGAGCTTGGAACATATCCCTCCTCCATACTCCACTCCTGCTGCCTGTGCTCCCACCCTAGTCCTTCCTGGTTCCTCCTCTTTGGTGAGACAGAGATGGTGGTTCTCTCTGCACCATGCAGTGGTGGGGAAGACAAGCAAAATGCCCCGTGAAGCGCACAGTACACAGCAGGCACTCTGCCCATGGTAGTCATCGTCACTACTGATACAACCATAATGCACGGCAGAAAACGCAAGTGCCTGCCTGGTAGCTGTTAATTACACTGTGTGAGAGCCCAGAAAAGCAGCCTCAGGGCAGCCTGATGGGGGAGCAGGCCCACTTCCTGCCCTCTTGCGGGACTACGCTGACAAGAGGGCACTTAACGATCTGACCCTGGCCCTTCTCCAGTGCATCCCCAGTCATCCTTGGACGCATTACCGTCTGGTAGGAGAGTGAGTTAGAGAAACAGAGAACAAGATGGACTATTCTTTCATCAAGACTTTTATTCCCACTGGGGTACAGTCAAAAAGCTTGATGTTTCTTTAAGTGTTAAGCCATCCCTATGGACTTAAAGGAAGAGACATGAATAACTCTGAGGACAGTAAGCTGTATTTTGCCAAATAACATCCTTACGACAAGGGCTAAAAGAAAACCAAGGAGCTAGAAAGAAATTGCTGTCTCCATTTGTCTTTTTTCCCTTCTTGGGTTTATGCAGTAGTAAGCTACTTAGACATGAGGATATACCCCCTAGGGCCTATTTCAAGGAACACTTTTTGAAGCTAAAGTGGCTAAGTGGTTTCATTCAAAGAATGTTTAAACCCTGGAGGCTAGTATGTCAAAATGGAGTGGAGTTCTTTAGTCTAAACCCAGGTGGCCATCCATCAATGTAATGAAATCAGGAGAGAATCAGAGAGGCTGGACCAGTCAAACATCACCAGGATTCCGGTTGCTTCTAAGGTCCAGTCCTGTTTCTGGCGAGGAGAGGGAAGTCCATTTGGACCAGAACCACATGGTAAACTCTTCCCTAAGGAAAATCTGGCCATATCATTGTAGGCTCATTCACACTCAAAGCAGGTCCTGGGCCTCAGAACCTGTGTCTCCCAAAGCCAGACAGTCTAAAGCCCACTGAACAGAGCTCAGGGCACCTTGCTGACTTGGGCAGTAGGAGAGTGGACAGCTTGGAAGCACGAGGCTGACGGTGCCCAAGAGGCGTCCCAGGGGCTCTGCCTACAACACACATGTTCACACCAGATCTCACAAATGCCTCTAAGCAGATTCTGCCAGCCTAGGAGGAACTCATTCTAGTAGGAACTTGTCTTTACATTATTAGTGAAACCGAGAAAATGACAAAGAAGCCCCAGCAGAAGAATCAGCATTGCTATTCCACTCATATCAAGTAGTAAAGAGAAACTGCAGCATGAATGAGGCCCTCCATTTGGGACACAGCACTCACATCAGCAACCGGGTGTTTAAATCTGGGCCAGACGCTTTACAAACGTCATCTCTGGGGCCTAGCACTGTCCTTGCACACTCACTGACTGAGTGATTGAAGCTCACATCCACCCTCCATGGCAGGGGGCTACTATTATCCATTTTACAGATGAGAAGACTGAGGCCTAGAGAGGTTAAGTGAATTGCTCAACATTACACAGCTAATAGCTGTGGTTGTGGCGGTGGGGGGGGCGGGGCTTGGCTTTGAGAACCCAAGGTTGTTCTGCTCCAAAGTCCACTTCCTTTGTCTTATACCGTGATGCCTCCAATAATGCAGTGTGGCTTCCAATGGGAGACTGAGTTCTTCTCTTTTTTCTACTCCAAGTCCAGGTCCTTGCTGTTTATTCTTAGGGGTAGAGAGAAGAAGCGAACTGACAGTGCTACAGGGAAGACCATCCTTGCCATATGTATTCACACATCACACCCACACTTTCCTTAAGGGTGCTCTGTCCAGGGCTAGGCGCCCAGACATTAAGCCTTTTGAAAGATCATTCCAGAAAGTGGCTTGTGATTCTTTTAGTACCAAGTCTGGTGCTAAGATAAACTCCACCCTCTAGCCCTTACCTTTAGAGGTTTATTTTCTTCCTTTAGCTAATGCTCCCCAAAGGGGGAATCCCAGGGACGGCCCAATGCCTCCATCAAATATGCTTTCTCCTGTCTTTCAAACCCAAAGTTCTTAAAACACTCTTTTTACTGGGGTTATTTCTTATCTGCAGGATGAGACCGGAAGCCTCTTCAGGACAAGGGTAGGGTCCTCCTGTCCTCGCCATCCTCCAGGCGCTCGGCCGTACCTGTCCCAGCAGATGTTCAACGCAAGTCAGGTGAAGTGAGAAGCACGGAGAAGATTCGGCACAGCCCCTGCTGCCGCTGGTGCTCACACGTGGGCGTGTGAGCAGAGGCAGGTGCTGCTGTGGCCCCATGCTGCCTGGAGGTCTGGGGTCCTGTTCCTGTGTGCTGACCTTGGGGAAGCCACAGACTCCAGATCCCCAGTTTCTTCATTTATGAGAAATGAGTGTGCACATTCTTGGAATTGCAAATATTAATGAGTTGGATCCCTTTCCTTTCTCCTATTTCCCAAGATACTGCTTAAAGACCCATTGTCACAAAAACCATGCGTCTCCATATGTTAAGAGACACAATTTAAAAGCAAAGGAAATCTCAGCGTTTCATGCTAAGGAGGTTTCAGACATCCTCACGTTTCTCACAATTTCCATGTGGTTGGTTGGACGCTCTTTCTAAAATCTAACTGGTGATGGTCTACCTTCTATCATGTGCCCCCGAGGGATGGGAGAGAAGAAATGACCCAAGTGTTGATAGAAAAGCCACACCAAGACTGTCTGGCAACGTCCTCATTAGCACGGCAGACAGAGCAAAGACGGCTAAATCATATACCTGCCTCTCTCCCATGGCTGCGCCACTGAGTCCTGCACAATAGACCTTTGGAAGCAGCCAGCTTGTCCCCTGCACATTGGGTGAGCTGAGGCAAAGACCATTTTCCAGGCTGCCTGGCTATCAACAGACATCAAAATTGCTTAGCCGAGCACACGTGATTTCCTTCAACTTGTTGCAAAATTCTTAAACAAACTTTGAAAATGGAAATGTGTTCTCATTTTACTTCACAGCTAAAGGATGGTGAAGGCTTTACGTGGGAATCAAGTTGGGGGGTACCCACATAAACATGCAGTCTCACAGAAAACAAGATGAGGCTCTAAAGTGATTAAAAATGGGTAATGACTATCATTTAAAAACATACGATAGGCTGTCATCACACTTGTCTCCTGCCCAGTGGCATGTGGGTAAACGGCTCTTGGCGGTGGGGGAGTCCTAATTTGTAGCACTTGTCAATTTCTGTGGTGTAAATACTCCCACCATGAAATTTCAAGCTACCAGAGTGATGTTTCTGAATGTGACTTTGGAAAAGATACCCACAGTAGGCTGTTGAAAACTGGTGGACCAGCTCCAACATATACCACTGTCCTGCCCGACATTTAAGCCCTAATCCTGGGCTACAAGTCGGGGGGTGGTCACCAAGAGCCTGCTTCCTCTGGCCGGGCAACAGCAGCAGGTGAGTGAGTTGATGCAAACTGGACGAATGCACGTCAGCCCTTCAAAGGTCAGCCGTCCTAGAACATTGAGATCTCACTGTCGTCGTCTTCCATGTCGTCATCACTCTCTGGGCTCTATTCACTCTTCAGAAAGCCAGCAAACATTTTCTGTCCTGAGATCACCCTGAGGGCTCAGGAAGAAATTAGCCTTCTTTCTTTTTTACTGAGCTCTCTCTCCTGATCCCAGCAGGCAGGCTGGCTTTGGTTATCCTGCATCTGCCCAAACCCAGGCTGTCTGTCAGGAACTTGCAGAAAAGCAGAGTGTTAAGTTTTGCTAATTGGCCTCCAGGATGAAGGAGCTACGTCAGAGGCCCGTGGAGATGTGGCAGGACCAGCCTGGATGCAGTTACATTTCCAGCCAGTTGGCTTATTCTCCCAGATTTCATCATCCTGCACATGAAATATGCACTGGAACTTCAAATCATTTCTAGGGACAAGAGGCCAGGTCTGGTATTGGGGGATGAACCCTGCACCCTGGTCTAAGTCACCATCTGCATTCGCCTGGCATGCCGTGGAACATGAGGGTCGCCCCGTCCTAAGGTATTTTACTCCTCCCCTATGCCTTCCTCTCCACTGGGCTCCTTTATCTGTCTCCCTGACTCTCCTCTGCTCTCAGGTTCTCTTTCTGTCTCTGTTTCAGTTTTCTCTTCTAAGATAGAGGCACGAAGAGGGTGGGATGAAGAAGGACATTCGTGATGCGAGGATGGTATTTGCATTTATTTCATCTGCAGGGTCTACCTCGTGCTTGTTTCTTGGAATCTTGTTTCTTCTTTAAATCCCACATAGTCTTTAAGAAACTGCTTCTTAGAGCTTAACTATGCATTTATAGAGTCTCTTTTCCAAAACAGCATTCCTCCCACTCACTCCCATCTAGTGGATTTGTCTTTCACTTTTGCTGCAGGCATCCCTTTTGAGGGAGTGAGGGGAGGGTCCATGGGAGGAAGGATATGAGGGTGACAAGCAAGAGAGACAAGAGATAAAAGGGAGGAGGAGGTGGGCGTGGCAGTCCCACCTTGGCCACCCACGGGCTCCTGTCAGTTCTGAGCCTGACCTTGGGGCTCAGCCTAAAATATCCCCCACCTGACACCCCCCTTCCATTCATTCCCCACCACGGGGTCTGACCCGCACTTCACCTGCCGCCTTCAGGGTTGTGTTCCGTTAAACGGTAAGAAATGTGTGAGGCTCCTCCCAGATGACTTTAAACAGTGGCTCTTTGAGGACAGTGTATCCTGTCTTCCTTCCCGGTGGAATTTCAGACCACGTAAGGCGGTTCCAGGAAAGAGAGAGGCCTATAGAGTTGATGCCCTTGAAGCCACCCCACGTGGGCAGCAGCTTGCACCAGGCCTCCTCAGCCCGTGAGTGTGATAAACACCAGCGCTGCACACATTCCAACCGGAGATACGTTTAAATACGCAATCTGTGAATCCAAGGCAACCAGGAAAACATACCCCAGGATACGCGTGAGATAACACATCCTGTGACCCTGCCAATGACCCCTACCACACTGTCAGACAAGGAAGTCTATTCAGAAGTTTGGAGAAGATGTAGCAGGACTATACATTCCAAACTTCCAAAGCCAAGTTTATCATTCCTGGTGAGCTGACACAGGATATCACTTTCATACCCTTCCACACGTCGATTTTTCATTGAGGATACAGCCCTCTTATAAGAGGTTGGTGGACAAGCTTTCCTCAACAGGCTGGGAAATATATGGTGCGTTTTTTTTTTTTTTTTATGGTACAATGGAAACATTTGGAAAGCATTTAGTGTATCTGCTGTTAGGAATCTGTTAAGCTAAAGTTGGCCCCATCTCAATGACCACAGAGAAAAACCACACAAATTAAACATACGAAAGACAAACAATGGGGTGATTTACAGATGTCTCATATCTTAAGCTGAAGCTTGGAAGAAAATATTAATCTTTGCAAAAGCCCATAACATCTCCCTTGAAAATCATGGAGTGTTTTGTGTTTCTCCTTTGCAGACCAGTGGGTGTTCTCAGAGGTGGGGTGGGGATGTGACCTCAGAATAGACCAGATGGTTTTTCAAGATGTCAGAGAATTGGATGGTGATCGAATAGGGCTTCACCTACTCTCTTGTAAAATATAACAATCAATTGTGGACAAAACAGCTTTGATGAGCTGTAGAACAACTAGCATCCTTTCCGACCTTGGACTACTTCCTTGTACTAACTCTTCAGCACAATCAAAGCAGAATCTAATGTTGAGTAACATGAGGAACCTTCACCTGTATCTTTGCTTCTATAAAGCTACCCCACACCCTTCCTAAACCTGTAAGCCTCTCAAGTGCCAGCCCTATCTTTGATCTCTGCAACCTTGGGACCAGCACCCTTCTTGGCACGTAGCTGGGCTACACACAGTTCATGAAGGGGTGTGAATGAACCCACTGTGATCTCTGGATTCTCACCCTGTGTTCTTGCCATTCGAGTCCTATGATTAGATCTTGTTATACCACGACATGTTGTATTTTATCAAAAACACCAGCATCTGGTGGTTGTTAACCAACCACCCTGTACCATCCTCTTCTCTTTACTCACTCATCATTTCCTCTCTACTTGCTCACCAACTTCTGCATTGTTTCCAGTTTACTTAAACAGCATTCTCATTTTCATTATTCTTGCTTCTTTCTTCTTTCCCTCTTTCTTGCATTTATATATATGCATATTTACCTATATGCACAAACGTGTTGGGTTTTACATATAGGAACATAAATATGTGTCCAGATATGTAAGGAGTATGACTGATGTTTTTTCACAACGGCAAATGACATGAAAAACATAACAACAAAGATATCCTATTAGTTCTCCATACAAAGACAAAGAGAAAAACTCAAAGATTCATCCCTTTCAGTGTCATAACTGCCTTACTAGCAAGACTCTATTCCTACACCCTGGGGGAATATAGGCTAATTCCCTAGAAGCTTAGGCCTGGCCTAGGTCTAAAACCAAATTACACGTGTGGTATCTTGAAATATACCACCGCTCTTACTGAGGAATGGGGCCAATGTGCAAAACTCCTAAATCAAAAGTACTTTCTACAAGGTGAATAAAATGGTGACTAAATCAATGACACACATGTGAGCAGCGGGGCAAAGTTTCCCAACTGGAGGTGACGTATGCAATTCAAGTGCTTTCCAAATTGTTACAAAATGCACGACTACATTCTACTCCTTGCCACCTTCATTCGAACAGTGCACACAGCCTCCATCTCTTGGGCCAAGGGTTCTTGTGGTGCTGTCATTCACACATCAGCACAACTGGTAAACTCTATTAAGCTTCCATCAACTCCTCATGTTGCATTAGAGACCTCAGTCAACCTTTTGACAACAACTGTAAAATGTCTCCAAATGGTTAACATAGCACATCAAAGTTAGTATTCAAAGGCTTCAGTCAATCTAAGGAATACAGATCTCCCACAAAGGCATGGCACCACCCAGCAACTGCAGTTGCCAAGGCACCTGTGGAGACTTTTATTTTGTAGGGGCTGCAAGAAGGAAACATTTTGGGTCCCAACTGATGTGCAAACACCACACACACACAACCTTCTATAGTAGATGCAAAGGTTTTATTCCCTGAGGATGGAGCCCGAGTTGTTGGTGGGCCTGGAGTGAGAGCAAGTATGACATAACTCCACCTTTGATGGAATCCATGCAGGGAAGGCTTTCTTGCCGGGATTCCCCGACTCTAATCTACCTCCCATGTTGCATCCTTCTCTTCACCATTTCTTTACCTTATTTCTGTTTCTTTTCCTTAGTGAAAATATGAATGGGACCTGGTATCTCAATGCCACATGCAAAGGAAAAAAAATACTAAGTCGAACGTGAAACTTTTCACATTTCCAAATTTGCAATATCTTTAAAATCTGTGCCAGCCAAGGGTGGTTAGAAGAACCAGGTGGGGACAGCCCCACACCTCTGGGAGGAGGACCAGACAGGCCGCAGCATAAGCTGGGGGAACGGAGGGGCAGGATGCCTGGCTCCTGTCCACCAGAGACCTCTATCCCAGGAGTCACAGCCCTACCTGTTGACTACATTTGCTAGAACAAATCACTACTGCAGATGTTTCTTTCTTTCTTTTTTTAAACATTTTCACTAAACCCTCACAAATTTATTTTCAGATGCAGAGAAGGTTTCTGTACAACCTATGCTCCTTTGCATAAACATTACTAAATGTGATTGAGGTTGCTTAGAAATAGCTGGTGTTTGATGGGAAAATGGAGTCTTAGCTCTGAAAGAGAAACGCCAGTAAGAGCTCAGTGTGTGTGAAACAGCAAGCAGTCAAGAAGTACAGAGGGGGCTGTGAGTCTGAACCACTGCAGGGAAACTTACCGCCCACCCCCTTCCACCATTAGGGTCTTCTCAGTTGCTCTGGCTGTTTGATTGCCAGGAAATCTTCTGAAGGGGATATATATTTAGATCTATATATATATTTAGGGTTTCCCATTTCTAGTCTCCTAGATCAAAGCAGACCATAATAAGAACTCCACTGTCTAGTTAAAGACCTTATTCTGCTGCACAGGACACACAGCATTTACACTAACACACTGACAGAGGTAACATACCACAGAGATTTGTTTTTTTGCACTTTTTTTTTTTTTTTCGATACGCGGGCCTCTCACTATTGTGGCCTCTCCAGTCGCGGAGCACAGGCTCCGGATGCGCAGGCTCAGCGGCCATGGCTCACGGGCCCAGTCGCTCCGCAGCACGCGGGATCCTCCCGGACCGGGGCACGAACCCGCGTCCCCTGCATCGGCAGGCGGACTCTCAACCACTGCGCCACCAGGGAAGCCCCAGAGATTTGTTTTTTAACATTAAGTACCTTCACTGGGGGTAAGGGATGATCTGGTAAAAGTGGCCGCTGGCATTGAGCTAGCCAGAGGCAGCAACAATCTAAGTTCAGAGGCTGATTCTTCTGCCTCGCCCCAGAGCACCATCTCTACTCTCAACCCACAGTAACCCATCGCCCCAGACCAGCGCTGTGGTGCTGACCCCACCGGGCTGGTGGGTTCCTTCCACGGGCCCTGCGCATCCTATTTTCTCCAGTTCTAGAGATAAAGGAGCTGAGGCTCTGAAAGTTAAATCCAAGAACACAAGCCTTGAACTAGGAAAAAATGAACGTGAATGGAGATCTTGTTTCCTGTCCCACCCCCACCAATAGTGTTCCAGCATCTCGTGCTGTCCCTAAAAAGTACTGTGCTGGCATCAGTCATACATTTCCCACCTCCATAGCGAAGTGCTCACAAGCCTGAAAAATGTATCTGGACAAAGTGCTGCTATTAAAACAGTGGAGACCCCTCCTGTAGCAGCTTCCCATCCGATCCCCCCCACCCCGTTCCTGCCCACTACGGGGGCAATTTGCACCATTATGTGGTCCCTTCCTTCTTATTGTACTACCAGGGCTGAGGTCCAGGGAAGCAATTCAAATGAGACCCCAGGTTTATGGAGATTCTTAACATAGTTATAAATATTCAAATCAGGGCTGGATCTTGGCAGAATTTTTCTAATTAAAATTTCATTCAAATTAAATCAGCCACATTTTGGCAGACACGGGAGACAAAAAGTTTTGTGGTTTCGTGAGGGTTTTTTTTTTTTTCCCAACTAATCAAAAACATGGCTAATGTAGTAAGAGCCGGGAAGGGACCCTGTCCATGTGATGGTGGTTACAAGTGAGCAACAAAGGGGACAGTGCAACCAGAAGCCGTTGCTTCTTCAAGCTCAGATCATTTAAAAATGGCCTATTACCTAAAAATCTGAAACACAACAGACCCTACGTGGAGGCAGGAGCTGCCATGAGCAGTATTTTTAAAAAGTGTAACTTGACAACCTCATGGAAAAACTATTCAACATCATCTGCATCTCAGTTCGATCCCAGATTAAGCCTTCAAAACACAGCTGTCAGGCTCAAATTTGCAAATACAGATACACATTTCCTTTTTATAACAGTCAGACTTGTAAAAGGCAAACAAAATAGACAATGCAGCGCTTAGAACACTTCCAGCTAAGAAGGAAAAAAGAAATCCATTTCAAGGTCCAAAGCAAAATACCTACTTTTCATGGTAAAACAGCTTTATTCATTTCTACTTCCTTCACCGAACACAATCTAAACTCCGCATAATTTTTGCTATCAACCCCTCTCCCACAGACTGCAACAGCTAAAATGCCAGTCTGTCTCCAACATAATTAAACAAAATGTGCAATCTTCTAAAATCTGTGAATAAACAATATAAGGCAAAATAAAAGACCCAGACAAAAGAACATACTGAGATCAATCCTCAAGCTATAATATCCTGACGTTCCACCAGGGAGTACTTACAGGATCCACAGGGGCACGGAAGATAAGAATTCCAGAACACAATGAGGACAAGGTTGCTGGGGACGGTGCTGCTGGGCGTACAGGTGAGGACACTTATTTGGAATGTAGAGGGGATGAGCTGTACGCAGTGTATGAGAAAAGACAGCATTGATGGCAGCTTCTAGAATCTGCCATAAGTCTGTGAAGACAGCTTGGGAGAAGTTCCAACAGCTCAGCCTGGACTGAAGGAGTGGATGAGACTAGGGACTTTCGGAGAGAGATGGGATGTATTAGTTTGCTAGCACCGCCAAAACGAAGTACCACAAACTGAGTGGCTTCAACAACTGAAATTCCGAGACTCCTTGTCTCACAGTTCTGAGGCTAGAAGTCCAAGATCAAGGTGTCAGCAGGGCTGTGCTCCCTCTGAGGCGCTAGGGAAGGATCTGTTCCAGGCCTCTCTGCTTGTTCCTGGCAGTTCCCTGGCTTAGGGCAGCGTCACTCCAGTCTTCAGATGGCACGCTCCCTGTATGCATGTCTGTCTCCAAATTTCCCTTTTATAAGGACACCAAGTCATATTGCATTAGGGGTCCACCTTATTCCAGTACGATCTCGTTTTAGCTGAACTAATTACATCTATTTCTGAATAAGGTCAGAGGTACTGGGGGTTAGGACTCCATCTGATGAATTTTGGGGGGACACAGTTCAACCCATAGTATGTAGGAAGGAAATGCATTACCTCATTGGACAGTAAGTGATCATTAAATCCAATTCACTATTAGCTGTGGGAGGGCAATAAGTTATCCCTTTTCATGACGGATCTCAAGCCACATGCCTTCCCAAAGTCACCTTTGGGAAACGGTGTGGAGAGGATGGCTGAGCACGGTCTTTACAGCTAGATAGACCTGGATTCAAATTCTGGCTCTGTCACTTAAGAGCTGTGTGTTTGGGACAGATTGTTTAACCACTCTGTTTCCTCTTCTGTAAAATAGAGACAACTTCTATATAACACGTTTGTAGTAGGGATTGCATGAGAAAACATAAATAAAGCAAGTGTCCCATCTTATGGCACAATGGGGCAACCACCATTAATTCACCTCCCCTGTCCCTGCCCTGCTTCTATCTGGAACCCTGCACTTTCTACAAAAAACAAGGCATCTGAAAATCAAGTCACTCTACTTTACTTTTAATTACACTACTGCAAATCTTCTAAACACAAACACAATGTAACACCAACATCAGCTCAGACTACCTGGCCCTTATTTACGGCATAAATAATTATTTTAATGCAACTAGCTTTTAGCAGTGTTGGAAGACAAGCTTAATGATTTTTTCCACCCAAGAGAGCTCTGATTCATAACTTCCAATGTCTATTCAATGTAGTATGAAAGAAAAATGCCTCCTTTTTGCCCTTGGTCCATCTCTTTTATGAGCAAATAGGCCAGGGAGACATGAAAATAAAACTTAAAGAAGCAGCCTAAAACTGAAAAGGTAAAATGAAGCAAAGCAAAACAAACAATGAGAACAAAAATCACCCTATCCTTCCCCCACTGTCCTCCCCGCCCTTCCCCCTCCCCCAAACTAATTCCTCAAAATGATGCTTCACATTATTATGATCCTCTTAATATCGGGACAGTGCATTTCTTAAATTTTAACCCTTTAAGGTTAAGTAAGTATTAGACATTAAGTCTAAGACATCACTTGCAAAAATATCTCTGTGGAACAAACATGCATTACATCTCTAAAATATACAGGCAGCTCATACAACTCAATATCAAAAATAAAAAATAAAATAAAACAAAACAACCCAATCAGAAAATGGGCAGAAGATCTAAAAAGATATTTCTCCAAAGAAGACATACAGATGGCCAAAAGGCACATGACAAGATGCTCAACATTGCTAATTATTAGAGAAATGCAAATCAAAACTACAATGAGGTATCACCCCACACCGGTCAGAATGGCCAACATCAAAAAGTCTACAAATAATAAGCACTAGAGAGGATGTGGAGAAAAAGGAACGCTTCTCCACCGTTGGTGGGAATGTAAATTGGTACAGCCACTATGGAGAACGGTATGGAGATTCCGTAGGAAACTAAAAACAGAGCTACTATATATATGATTGTGCAATCTCACTCCTGGGCACATATCCAGAGAAAACTGTAATTCAAAAAGATACACGCACCCCAATGTTCATAGCAGCACTATTCACAATAGCCAAAACATGGAAGCAACCTAAATGTCCATTGACAGAGGAATGGATAAAGAAGATGTGGTATATATACACAATGGAATATTACTCAGCCATAAAAGAATGAAATAATGCCATTTGCAGCAACATGGATGGACCTTATCATACTGAGTGAAGTAAGCCAGACAATGACAAATATCCCATGATATCACTTATATGTGGAATCTAAAAAAATGATACAAATGAACTTTTTTACAAAACAGAAACAGACTCACAGACATAGAAAACAAAATTCTGGTTACCAAAGGGAAAGGGGAGGAGGGATAAATTAGGAGTTTGGGATTAAAACATACACAATACTACATATAAAATAGACAACCAACAAGGACCTATTGTACAGCACAGGGAACTATACTCAATATGTTTTTTTTGTTTTTTTTTTTTGCGGTATGCGGGCCTCTCACTGTTGTGGCCTCTCCCGTTGCGGAGCACAGGCTCTGGACGCACAGGCTCAACGGCCACGGCTCACGGGCCCAGCCGCTCCGTGGCACGTGGGATCTTCCCAGACCGGGGCACGAACCCGTGTCCCCTGCTTCGGCAGGCGGACTCTCAACCACTGCACCACCAGGGAAGCCCTATACTCAATATCTTGGATTAACCTATAATGAAAGAGAATGTTAAAAAAGAATATATATATTTATATATATGTATAACTGAACCACTTTGCTGTACACCTGAAACTAACACAACACTGTAAATCTACTATATTTCAATATCAATAATTTTTTTTAAATGCATTACAATTTGGGGGTTTAGAAGTGTCCTAGACCTAAAGTAAGAAGGACATAATCTGTCCTCTCTCCCTTTTAATTTCCTGTGTTTTGCTCACTTGTTGTCACACATGTACTGTACACTCTGTCACAGAAAACCAGAGAGGATGGGCATGGCCAAAGGACAGCAATCCTACTTTAAGAGTGGATAGAATTTTAATAGCGGGGAGAAAGAGAAGTGAAGGAATATACATAAACATGAATACACTTGGAAGTCAGAGAAAGGTTCTAGACATGTTATTTCATTCTTCTTGGAAAAAAACAGCCAATCAACGAAACAAACAAAGCAAACCAGGCTGTGAAAAATCTTTGCCAACCTCCTCTGAAACAGCAATGTGAAATAACTGGGACCAATGTCTTCATGGAAATGATAGTCACCTTATTTACACCCAAGAGCCTAAATAAAAATCAGGAAACTTATGACAAGTGAAAATACATATCATCTGTTCTCCTATGTGATGTAAAACTCAAAACAATACATTTGTGAGGAGCTGCCACATGGACAGAAGAAGGCAGGTTCTAGGTTTTTCCAAGCAAACAACTTCTCTCTCTGCATTATTAATGTGGAGTCAATCTGTACTACTGATTTCACACTGGGGAGAAATTCAACCCAAATTGTTCTACCAATAAAGGCAAGTTGAAATGATGTGCTAGCGTCCTAACGTGGGTAAACAGGTCTGTCTCGCTATCTATTAAACTGCGTCAACAACTGTCCTCAGTTTCTGGTTTTGGTATATGATTAGTATCATCCTAGGTTTCCTAAGCTGGTTGTTATTTCTGCAAAGCAATCTGGAAGTGGGCAAAAAGACAAAGAGAGAGTGAGAAACAGAGAGAGAGAAAGAATATCTTTGCTTTCCTCTTTAGTAGGCACACAAGAACATTTACATTCTGCCTCCAAGTTCATGCAGTAAAGGTCTCTTTAGTATCCCATAATAACTCCATGTAAAAGCTTATGCTTAATCACACAGTTAACATTTTCATGTGGAATTGTTTCCCTGGCTCCCCCCACCCCTCCACCCATCTGGATTCCCAGCTCCCACCTCACACAAGCTAAACATTTCCCGTTGATTAAAAAGTGCTGTTAGTGCAACTTTACTATCATCCGTGGTTAAACAGAATTAACTCAGCATTTCAACAAAAGAAACTGGATCAAATTGCTCTGCAATTTTGGGTAAGAAACAAGATTTTTTCCCACTGTGTACAGACTAAATCAGGAGCAGCAGGACAGATCTGAGAAGTTAATAACACATCTCAAACAGAAGTGGGGAAAAGTACATTAATTACTAGGTAGCGGATATCAACAGCGCGACTAACTACAATTACACACGCTTAAGTGATGCGGGATGTAAACCGATCTCAGAGAACACACGCTGTCCCTTCCTTTTTCCTAAGGCGTGTTATGTTGGGGATGCACTAAACGGTGGAGATGGGCTAGTTATGATACCGCTAGCAGGGAGGCTGCCACAACTAGGGAGTAACTTGTCCAGGTTTCTCTCCAAATAACAGATGTGAGTTGGAATTCCAAACCTGCATTTACAAAAGCAGTAAAACAAGAGACCAAACACGAATAGAACCCAGGCTGCAAGACTTTGGTTTTCAAAATGCAGACAGATGCATTGTGTATCTAGCACCTCTGCACAAGGTCCCATTTTCCAAAGAAAGTCCTGCAAATGATTTGACTTAACTTGATTATCCAGCCTAACCTGGAAGGAGCCTTACTTGTCCGATTCAATTTTAAACACGATTCTGGATTCAATTCCATTTCCTTTTAGATATGGAAAAATATGTACTGTGAAATTCTAGCTTCATGCTCCAGTCACAATCTAAATTATTTATACAATTTCCAAAGACGTTATGTAAGAGGTGCCTAAAGATTGGATTTAACCTTTCAAAGGTGAAGAAAAAAAGCATCTTTTTTGGCATAAAAACAACAGACACATACATCCTAGCTATCACACTGTATTACGAAATCACAGCAAATTGGTCACGCTAAATCAGTTCTAGAAAAATCTGCTGATAAACTTGACACAGTGCCAAGAATTAAGTCGCGCTCATTTTGGGCTCGAATTGTGTGAACCCTGGGCAGAAACTGCCTCCCAAATGGGTGAGGACACAGGGAACACGACCTCCAGGCTGGAGACGGACCCAGCTGCTTCCCTGCCATGACCTGTACTCCACTAGCCCCACCCAGGGGCCTGGCTCCAGGTTCAAAGTTTGGCATGGAGGTTTTTGAGTAACTGCTGAATGTTGAGTAAGGGTTTGATGAAAACACTTTTTTCTTTTTCAATTAAAATCTATTCTGTCACTCTGAAATAGTAGGCTGTAGTCACTATGTCAGGTGGCACCTGCCCTCACAAGTGTGTGGGAAGTGGCCTGAGCCACCGTGTGGGACCGACGTCAACCTATGACAGCGTGTTTGGGGAGCAGAGCCGGAGGGTCGTTCACCTCATGGTACCTCAGACTGGGGGGCTCTATCACATTGCTTGTAAACCATTCAAAAACGTGGTGTTTTTTTTTTCTAAGAATGTAAGTGAGGAAGCTCAGAAAGATACAGACACACATGAAGGACATTTCAGCCTTTTCTGTAAGTGAGGCAAATCTGAGGCCAGTGATTAACAGGAAAAGCTCAGGGTTCTGGCTTCTTTACACGGATAGGCCTGAGCTCCTGACAGCTCCTCTGATGACAGAAGGATCAAGACTGTGTACTTAACATGTCCTATGTGTTCAACAGAGGCATGAATACTACAGCACACTTTAAATGCAAGTCAAAATCCATTACGTCAAATCCCAAAGACGCAGAAATCAATTTGCATTGATTGAACAAAAGAGTGAATACTCTAAGAAGCCATTTTTTAATCTGAAATCTGATCTAATCCAGTTGATTTTGTATATTACTAAAAAGTACTTAAAATGATTGTATTTCCTTTCTTTGTTGTTGTTTTTTGCCTACGTGGAGCTATATATCGCAAAGTTCATATACAGTACGTAGAACAGAGTCCACTTTTTTTTATCCAACGACCACTGTATTTGCTGGAGGTAGAACTCCAGATTTCCTTCTACGACATGTAATGTGTTATGAATCTGAGTATCTGAAAGGCTCCCTCATTATCTAACCAAGTCATTATTCGTTGTCATCATTTAGCAAAGTATAGGCGTAATAAGAGCCTCCACAAATGTTTTATATTGTTCCTCATATTTTGCCATAACCTATCATATACCTCCTATCACGCCACCCTTAAAACAATCTGTACTTTAGGTAAAACGCACCTGCTTTAGAGGTGAGAAACACAGATGAAGAAAGGTCCAAATGACCCACCCAAGGTCATACAATTCCACCGGATTTGTGATTGCACAGCAGTACCCCATGGGCTCACTGACGTGGAGAGACGCGGTAGCCAGGGCTGGGCGCTTTTTTCTACTCTGTGTTTTGTACGGCTTTTCAGGGTCCTTCTTCTGCAAGTTCCTTTCACACATCCTGCCCCTAGCTACCAAGCTGCAAGGCCTTGGAGGCCAGGGCCATGGTAGGGATCCAGGTCCCAGGCTTCTCCTCCTCCTTCCTGCTGCTGTCTTTTTGCTATTTTTCTGATCATTATCACCTCTCCCAGGGAGAAGGCGAGCAATATGAAAAGCCATGGAAAGGAAGCAGTCAATTCTGCTACTTTAGGAGCGACAGAAGCAGGGGAGTAGGCAAGAAGCCAGTGTAACTAATGGTGGTCTTCTCCACACTGAAGCTGAGCCTCGCTGGAGGAATCCAGATGGCTGGGCCATCCCTCAAGTGGGGCAAGACCACAGGCTGCCTTATTCACTCAGTGGTACAGGATAAGCTCGTAAGGATATGGAAGAATATTCCAAATAGGTAACAGTCCAGGCAGGGGGCGGGAGATGAAGGCTACACAGACCCCAGCTCTGACCAGGTGTCTCAGAGGCTTAAACTTTATTCTCTGGAAAGTGGTTTTTAAAATTAACTACAGGTCTGAAAAGTGATGATGCTTAGTACTTCCCAGGCTCCACCGCGTGTAAGACAGGTGGAGAGCCCAGAGACCACATCTCAGATTCTGGATCTTAACTCTAAAAGGGACCTTGGAAATCATCTTTCTGAACCAGTGCTTTTAGCAACTATTGGCCTTACCCACATCCATCCCAGTGGACTGATGGGGTCTTGCTTGACCTTCCTCTTCTTTCTTTTTTTTAAACAAGGAAGAAGCATAAACACTGTTTATCATTCTAATATTAATATCTAATTCTGTTTATTTTCTTCAGACCATTGACTCAGGCTTTCTTTCTTCTTTATTCCTCTCTTTTTCTCTTTTTTCCCCCGTGATGGTAAAATTTAAAACTAGCTTTTCTGTTTATATTTAAAGGAAATACAGTCAAGTTATTGGTAGTTATTTTGTGAAAACTCAAAGGTATCAATTTTAGGAACTATAAAAGCAACAGTAAGGAAAGTATTCCGTTCACACTTACTTGCTGGCCAAAGATAAATGACAGGGCGCTGTAAGTTGTAAGGACATGAACGTCCTACGTCAGACCCTAATAATCTTAGGTGCAGACAATTTTTTTTTTATAAATTTATTTATTTATTTTTGCTGTGTTGGGTCTTCGTTTCTGTGCAAGGGCTTTCTCCAGTTGCGGCGAGTGGGGGCCACTCTTCATCACGGTGCGCGGGCCTCTCACTGTCACGGCCTCTCCCGTTGCGGAGCACAGGCTTCAGACGCGCAGGCTCAGTAGTTGTGGCTCACGGGCCCAGCTGCTCCGCGGCACATGGGATCCCCCCAGACCAGGGCTCGAACCCGTGTCCCCTGCATTGGCAGGCAGACTCCCAACCACTGCGCCACCAGGGGAGCCCTGGGTGCAGACAATTTTAAGAGCTGCCCAGCTGGTTTCCCTGTTTCTGGTTTCTTCTCACTCCATCTATGCTTATACGTGTTACTTCTGTGGCATTGATCTTTATGAGAAAACATCTTGGTCTTTCACCCAACAAGTATATGTTATCCTCCACTGCCTTCAGAAAATAAATAAGTAAATAAACAAACAAACCAAGAAATAAAAATGAAACAAAACCATAAAAGCCCTCTAAATTCCCAAACCTCCTCCAATCTGGCTGTATTTAATTTTTCAGTCCTGGTTTTCCGACGTAAATCCTCCATGCCGACTAGTCTGCCAAAGTCACTGTCGCCTCGCAATGCCTTCTGCTTCTCCACTGTTGAGTTTTTGTTTATTCACATGTTTCCACCTACCTCTTCATCAGTCTCATCCTCTTGTTTCTAAGTCACTCTATCTGTGGAAGGAAGGCCCCTAGTGATGCTAAGGGTGGGGGGGGGGGCTGATGATGCTAGGATTATTTCACAGCTGCCTTTCTCTAGCTTCTGTCCTCTCCTCAGAGAAACTTCCACAGACACGCTTGTCCCTTGTTGTCAGTGAGGAAGCCCCCTTCTCCACCACTCCACCACTAATTCACAGCAGAGGTGCTAAGTGCAGACTGCAAATCTGACATACCATAGGCATCGGGTCAAAGGCAACACGTCTCCACGCGGGAAACTGGTGACGCTGCATTCAGCGGGGGGAGGTAACCACATACAGAGATCTACTGTAGCCAACATCAGGTCCGGGATGACCCCAGGTGCGGTGGGCTGCCCTATGGCCCCATCTAGGGGAGGGCCCTAGAGGTGTCTCATCCTGTAGCACCATGCACTTCCCTTTGGAAATACCTCTCAAGCTTTTGTTCGCTTACTATCTGTCTTCTCCGTCTGACCTTGCACTCGAGGATGCCAAGGTCAGCGAACTCTCTCACAGCTTTGTACACCCAGCACTTGGAACAGTGCCTGGCACATTACTGGAACTTATGGCTTTAGGGCAACTAAACCCTGCCATTTTCTTCCTTAGATCATAGCCAGGTCTGAGCAAAACTTTCCCTTAACTTTATTCTAGATTTTCACTTCTTATCCAGCTTTTGGCCCATAATAAGTGGAATGCTCAAATTATGGCCTTCCCTCCAGGCAAGGAAGGGGCACTGCCCACTGGCCTCTCTGGGCTGGGACTGGACACACCCTTTGAGAACACCCCTCTCATAGGAACGATGCCTTGACTCTGACAAGTTACTTTCCATAGTGCTCTCCATAGCTTCCAAGAGCAGAACCTCAGCCCCAGCCCTGAACTTCCTGGCTTTGAGGACCAGTTCAATAGAGAAATCCACAGAGGTCAAAAGTGCAACACCCGATCCTCGGGGGCGGGGGTGGTGGTGGTGGTGGTGGTGGAGAACAAGGTCCCAGTAGAAACAAAAGCATTAAGTCCACGTGGCTGACCGGGCTGCTGAACCAACACTGATAGAAAACAGCAGCATGACTGGGTTTCCTTTTTCTCCCCCACTCTTTCAGCACTATTGGAGCATTTATTTTCCAGAAAGGTAAAGATCTGCCGCAGACTAAGAAATCTTAGTCTTACATCCCTGACTCCAATTGCCAGGGATCTCTTCCGCTCTTCTTCCGGGAGGCAAGAAGACTTCCCTGCAGCCGGAGAAGGTGGGCAGGGTGTGAGATCACAGGATGAGGAAGCTGCACGGAAGTTCTCCCAAAGCCGTGGCTCTCTGCCCTGCTGCGTGTTAGAACCACGCGGAGCTTGGAAAACACTGATGCCTGCGCCCCACCCCACCAAGTCCCAGCATGCAGGGGTGGGGGCAGCGTTTTGTAACTACTCGTGTTCCCAGGTGACTTTCACAGGCAGCCTGGGGTAAGGGCATCTTTCCCAGAGAGCCGAGGCAATGAACTGAACGTCCATCTCAAATCTACATGTGGACTGGGGCTCGAGTGGCCACTAGGGTGGCATGCTGAATCATTAATGAGATTGCGTCTCAGTTGCCTCAGCCTCATGTACTCCCTCGAATGGCCACTAGGGTGGCATGTTGAATCATTAATGAGATTGTGTCTCCGTTGCCTCGGCCTCTGTGCTGTGCCAGAGAATATGAGCTATGACTGTAACAACAAAGGAAGAACAAACAGGGCAGAATCCAATCACATTTCTGGTGGAGACAAACATTTGGACAGTCCCACACTCATTTTTTCTTTCCCCATCACATGATGATGAGCTCTAAACAGCAATTCATCTTTATTTTGAAAAGCCATTGAAACAAATATTTTTCAGTATTATTTGTTCAACGAGAGTGATGTCATGGACTCGCTTTCTTTGCAATTTGGGAAAGAAAGATGGATTCTTCCACTTTCAGCCTCAGTAATAGTTATTAGTCCAGGACGGGCGCCGAGGAAGCAATCTTTGCAGATAAGGGCAAGCCCTGGTCTCCTCTGCGGCAGCCCAGGGAATCGAGCCTGAGCTGGGATTTTTGTTTTTTACCAAATAAATGAAATGCGGACTAGGCTTCAAATGACAGGAAACTGAGTAGACAAAGGGTTTGCTATACTACCGTGTTTTGATATTTTTAGCTCAGTTTGCAAAGGCTAAATTACAGTAGGAATCTGGACTCGTCCCTTGGCGACCGCCTTGTAGCACGCCATAACCATCTCGGGCGGCTCTTCCTCCCCAAGGAGCCATAACTCAAAATTACAGATCCTACCGAAATAAACCCCTAACTGCTCGTTTGTTTGTTTTACTCAAGTGATCCTCACTTCCTAGCATAACACCCTTGGATTCTGAAAATATCTCGAACGGCATTTCACCTGGCACACATGAGGATTTCACGTTGTTGGCAGGAAACGATCCAAGCCAAGGTTTCAGGGAAAAGATCAGTTCAGGGGATGGACAAATATGACCAGCTGCTCCCTGGCACAGAAGACTGTGGAAACAGCCTACTGTATGGAGTCCCACCATGGCCCGGGGTCTCCACTCTCTCCCTCAGTTCTGCCACAAGGCGCCTAAAATCAAGGCTCCAGTTCCTGCCGAATTATGGGCAAGAGAGTAGGGGGGACTATACCTTCATGCTTAACAGGGAACGTGGGGACCTTCTCTAATAGCCTAACATACTGACCACAGTCAACAGTCAGATGGATTTTATGTATGTTTCTCTATGACAAATGCACTTTTTTTTTTTTTAAGACCTGTATTACCCTGATTACAAGACTGATCAGTCTCTGGAATGAGCTGTCCAAGGCTGATAACAGAGAATGAAAAGGAAGCACACGTATTTTCGATAGCTCAGCAAGCAGGCATTTGGCTATAAGAACACACTCCAAGAGTCTCTTATCATATACCTAGATCTCTTTCAGTGGCATAAGGTGTAGCGCTAACAGCATAAAAAAAGGGGATTCTGACTCCAAGGCATGATGGCCACCAACTTAAAAATGCCAGGTAGGGTTAAGGGGAAAGACAGAAACATTCTGAAGCGAGAAATTAAACATTTTGAATTAAGATTTTAAAAATTGACAAAGAACCCCCCTGTAGTATATAATTTCCATTTTGTAAAATGAAAGTCATTGACTATTGGGAAGCTATTTTGATCCCCTGCCCTCTCTTCTCATCTGTAGCATAGATTCTCATTTTCTAACACGACCGTCTGTCCTGACCAACAACAAGTGTAATTCAATGTTCTTGTCTGCCAGCTCTCTGTGAGATAAAAGTGAAAGCAGAGCACGCCTGCCAGACCCCCGTGTATTCCAGCCATGGAGCCTACACGAACACGTACGTAGGACATGGGAGCTGCGCATCTCAATGGATAAGAACATACACTTTATGTTCTACAAAAGCCCTTTAGAAGAACTATCAGGAAAGCAGAGAAGGCCCAGACCATAAATCAATTTATGGTTGATTTAACCTTGTAAAAATTCCCTAGGTCAGCACAGTCCAGTATGCTTCATCATACAATCTGTAGCGGATTTCTTCCAGAAATCGCACTATATAATCAGAACCCTCCATGACCTTCTTTGTTTGGAGCTGGTACAGCCATCTGCAACTGCAAAAGCAATCATTTTAAGTGCTCAAGATGAACACCTAGGGCAACCACTGGCACAATCACTCAAGCAGCTTCCAACAAAAAAATGCCGAGTGCCAAGTGGGGTTGGGGGTTTGCAATGGCTGCTGTTGGCAGAAAATAAAACCAGTTCAGGGGAAGAAACACTCTGGAGTTTCTCTTCACTGAAGATCAATAACACCGACTGTGTCTGATTCTTTCATAATTCCTGCAAAACTCTACAGTTCCAAGCTCACTCCCATCATGCAAGATCTGGGATATTGTACCGGTGCCAGGAAAATTAGACGGCATAAAAGGAGCCCTAGGACTTCATGTCTTGCGATTGGAACAGTCCCGTGGAAACTGGGGCAGCTGGTAACCTGGAGTGAAGCAAAACTAAACGGGAGGTACAATCTCCTTCTCTGAAACACCATTTAGCTCCATGACCACATTCATACTGTCAACTCCAATGTGGTCAGAGATTGTCCAAGGCCTCGGTCCTAGGCCTGGTGTTCAAAGGCTGCCTGAGGGAACGCAGCGGGGTCTGCCCCCCCATGTGTGACCTCAGGGGCTGACAGAAATAAAATCAGCTGCAAACCAGAGCCTTCCTGCTGGCCACAGCCTCTCCAAGGCATCGGGTACTCATGGCTCTGTCTACATGGTACGAGCAGGTACAGGTGGGCATGTTTCAGACACAGTGGGAAGGAGGGAGCTACATGTAGTAATGACTAATAGGATTGGTTATAGTTAGGGGACTTATTAAAATATTTAAAAAATCAGATTACTAAAAACTTCAACTGGATTTTCACTTTCAAAAAGCACTTAGTAGAAATAACTCTCTCTCTAGAATATACACGTTTAGACAGACAGAAAAAGTCTGAAAGGACAGTTAAATTCTTAACTGTAGGGGTCGAGGGGTGGGAAGTACAAACTACTGGGTGTAAGAAGGGCTCAAGGATGTATTGTACAGCTTGGGGGACATAGCCAATGTTTTGTAGTAACTGTAAATGGAAAGCAACCTTTAAAAACTGCATAAAAATTAAAAAATTCTTAACTGTAAAGGCCACACCACACGTTTCTATTTTCTTCACATCTAGTACATTTCACCCAGATGTTTAATAGATGCTCAAGGGAATGGTACAGCATAGGTAACTTGAAAACTGACACTTAGTACTGTAAACATTTCTGTAGTTGGATATTTCCAATTATCGAGTATTCTTTTATTTCTAATTGATACCTACAACAAAAGAAGTGAACTATTAAATTATATAAACATTTAATTTAAGAAATATATCAAATTTAAATATATGAAACATAAATTTTAACTTCTAATTATAAAATGTAAGATTCCTGACCATCAAATTTGAGAAAACATACTAATGTCAGTTTTTAAAAGTTGTCTTGTTACATTTTACAAGTAGGCTGCAATAAGCCATTGATTACATTAGAGCCTTAATCTTACGGAGCTCCCATGGGCATCTATGTATAATTTAGAAAGATTAACCACATCACTCTATTCAATAGAGGCTTATGTTCTAACTAAAGAAAATCCCATCTCACATTAAAAGAGATGCTGAGTTTCAGTTTTCAGGGGGTGGCGCTGGTCTCTAGAGATAACTATTGTTAGAAATCACGTATTGTTATTTATTATTGAAAAAACATACTCCAAATACAAACTTGCTGTTTTAGATAAATAAAGATATCAAGATGTTTACTGTTTTGGGTGATGTTGCTTTACTAATAATTCAACTTAGCAAAAATATGCCCCAAGTGAGCCAATGAATAGGAGAAGCTTTCATCAATTTCACTCACCCAGTGTTCACCAGACAACTAGGTGTTGTATATTGACTACACACATGGGCACGGTGCACTGAGCACTGAGAAGGCATAAGAAGTCTGATGTGTGGCCCTTGGAGAACTCCATAATTTGGCGAGTAAACCCGTAACTTAAAGCAACCAAGACAATGTAGTGTGCGCACAGTCTGCCTTATTATAGCAGGGGTAAAGAGAGGGACAAAGGAGAGAAGAATGGAGGGCAATGCACATCTTCTTAACATTCTGTGGGACAAAACGGGAAGAGTTAGTGGAGCGCCTCTGCTGTGCACAGAAGTATGGCGGCTGCTTGAGAACAAACATGGGTGCAGCTGAGTTGTGAGCTCAACTAGCCCCACTGCTCAGGGATCACCATTTCCAGTTGAAATAAATACTGACACACAAACTGAGGTTACTCAGACTTGGGGATCGGAAGATATTTTCTCAAAAAATGAATGAAACAAACCTGTCATTTTATGGAAAATACTTGGCAGTATTTGTGGCCAATGATGAAATTCAAGCTTTCAAGAGAAAATTACCATTTTGGAAAACCTGCATCCACCAAGGTGAGTCTAATAGGTTTCCAATACTTAAAGACTCTTCTGATGAAATTTTGGTGATAGCCATGCATACAATTTTAAATATTATGTCAAAAATGTGTTGGTATTTGGAAGGTCTACATAGCTCAACGGACCAATGTTTTCTAAGGGAGCAATACGTGTAAAAAATCATGCAGGAGTAAATTATTCACCAAAGTGCAAGACAAACCAAAGAATTTTAATGTAACCAAGTGCAAAAAGCTGATTCGTATGCTTTCAGATTCCACATCTGCAACCAACTTTAAAAGCTGCTGCTTGTCAAGTAGTATAGTGTTAAGGAATATCTACAATTGTCTTAAAAGTCTACGAAAATACTCCTTCCTACATATCTGTGTGAGGCTGGATTTTCTTTATATACTTCAACAAGAACAGCATACTACAACAGACTGAATGCAGAAGCAGATATGAGCATCCAGCTGTCCTTTTTTTTTTAACTGTATTATTGATTGAATCTTTTTTCATTTTAAAAAAGTTGCACTTGATGAATATATGGTTAGTACCTACAAGCCAGCTAGCAGATCTGTTTTTCTGGGTTTTTTTAAATTGTTGTATGTTATTTTATTTATATTTTTATACAGCAGGTTCTTATTAGTCATCAATTTTATACACATCAGTATACATGTCAATCCCACTCGCCCAATTCATCACACCACCATCCCCACCCCACCCCGAGGCTTTCCCCCCTTGGTGTCCATACGTTTGTTCTCTGCATCTGTGTCTCAACTTCTGCCCTGCAAACCATTCATCTGTACAATTTTTCTAGGTTCCACATATATGCGTTAATATATGATATTTGTTTTTCTCTTTCTGACTTACTTCACTCTGCATGACAGTCTCTAGGTCCATCCACGTCTCTACAAATGACCCAATTTCGTTCCTTTTTATGGCTGAGTAATATTCCATTGTATGTATGTACCACATCTTCTTTATCCATTTGTCTGTTGATGGGCATTTAGGTTGCTTCCATGACCTGGCTATTGTAAATACTGCTGCAATGAACATTGGGGTGCATGTGTCTTTTTGAATTATGGTTTTCTCTGCGTCTGTGCCCAGTAGTAGGATTGCTGGATCATATGGTAATTCTATTTTTAGTTTTTCAGGAACCTCCATACTGTTCTCCACAGTGGCTGTATCAATTTACATTCCCACCAACAGTGCAAGAGGGTTCCCTTTTCTCCACATCGTCTCCAGCATTTGTTGTTTGTAGATTTTCTGATGATGCCCATTCTAACTGGTGTGAGGTGATACCTCATTGTAGTTTTGATTTGCATTTCCCTAATAATTAGTGATGTTGAGCAGCTTTTCATGTGCTTCTTGGCCATCTGTATGTCTTCTTTGGAGAAATGTTTATTTAGGTCTTCTGCCCATTTTTGGATTGGGTTGCTTGTTTTCTTAATATTGAGCTGCATGAGCTGTTTATATATTTTGGAGGTTAATCCTTTGTCCGTTGATTCGTTTGCAAATATTTTCTCCCATTCTGAGGGTTGTCTTTTCGTCTTGTTTATGGTTTCCTTTGCTGTACAAAAGCTTTTAAGTTTCATTAGATCCCATTTGTTTATTTTTGTTTTTATTTCCATTACTCTAGGAGATGGATCAAAAAAAATCTTGCTGTGATTTATGTCAAAGAGTGTTCTTCCTATGTTTTCCTCTAAGACTTTATAGTGTCTGGTCTTACATTTAGGTCTCTAATCCATTTTGAGTTTATTTTTGTGTATTGTGTTAGGGAGTGTTCTAATTTCATTCTTTTACATGTAGCTGTCCAGTTTTCCCAGCACCACTTATTGAAGAGACTGTCTTTTCTCCATTGTATATCCTTGCCTCCTTTGTCATAGATTAGTTGACCATAGGTGCGTGGGTTTATCTCTAGGCTTTCTATCTTGTTCCATTGATCTGTGTTTCTGTTTTTGTGCCAGTGCCATATTGTCTTGATTACTGTAGCTTTGTAGTATAGTCTGAGGTCAGGGAGTCTGATTCCTCCAGCTCCGTTTTTTTCCCTCAAGACTGCTTTGGCTATTTGGGGTCTCTTCTGTCTCCATACAAATTTTAAGACTTTTTGTTTTAGTTTTGTAAAAAAATGCCATTGGTAATTTGATAGGGATTGCCCTGAATCTGTAGATTGCTTTGGGTAACATGGTCATTTTAACAATATTGATTCTGCCAATCCAAAAACATGGTACATCTCTCAATCTGTTGGTATCATCTCTAATTTTTTTCAGCAGTGTCTTATAGTTTTCTGCATACAGGTCTTCTGTCTCCCTAGGTAGGTTTATTCCTAGGTATTTTATTCTTTTTATTGCAATGGTGAATGGGAGTGTTTCCTTAATTTCTCTTTCAAATTTTTCATCATTAGTGTATAGGAATGCAAAGAGATGCATTAATTTTGTATCCTGCAACTTTACCAAATTTATTGATTAGCTCTAGTAGGTTTCTGGTGGTATCTTTAGGATTCTCTATGTATAGTATCATGTCATCTGCAAACAGTGACAGTTTTACTTCTTCTTTTCCAATTTGTATCCTTTTATTTCTTTTTCTTCTCTGATTGCCGTGGCTAGGACTTCCAAAACTATGTTGAATAATAGTGGTGAGAGTGGACGTCCTTGTCTTGTTCCTGATCTTAGAGGAAATGCTTTCAGTTTTTCACCATTGAGAATGATGTTTGCTGTGGGTTTGTCGTATATGGCCTTTATTATGTTGTGGTAGGTTCCCTCTATGCCTACTTTCTGGAGAGTTTTTCTCATAAATTGGTGTTGAATTTTGTCAAAAGTTTTTCTGCATCTATTGAGATAATCATATGGTTTTTGTTCTTCAATTTGTTAATATGGTGTATCACATTGATTGATTTGCATATATTGAAGAATCCTTGCATCCCTGGGATAAATCCCACTTGATCATGGTGTATGATCCTTTTAATGTGTTGTTGGATTCTGTTTGCTAGTATTTTGTTGAGGATTTTTGCATCTATATTCATCAGTGATATTGGTCTGTAATTTTCTTTTTTTGTAGTATCTTTGTCTGGTTTTGGTATCAGGGTGATGGTGGCCTCATAGAATGAGTTTGGGAGTGTTCCTTCCTCTGCAATTTTTTGGAAGAGTTTGAGAAGGATGGGTGTTAGTTCTTCTCTAACTGTTTGAAAGAATTCACCTGTGAAGCCATCTGGTCCTGGACTTTTGTTTATGGAAGATTTTTAATCACAGTTTCAATTTCATTACTTGTGATTGGTCTGTTCATATTTACTATTTCTTCCTGGTTCGGTCTTGGAAGGTTATACCTTTCTAAGAATTTGTCCATTTCTTCCAGGTTGTCCATTTTATTGGCATAGAGTTGCTTGTAGTAGTCTCTTAGGATGCTTTGTATTTCTGCGGTGTCTGTTGTAACCTCTCCTTTTTCATTTCTAATTTTATTGATTTGAGTCCTCTCCCTCTTTTCTTGATGAGTCTGGCTAATGGTGTATCAAGTTTGTTTATCTTCTCAAAGAACCAGCTTTTAGTTTTATTGATCGTTGCTATTGTTTTCTTTGTTTCTATCTCATTTATATCTGCTCTGATCTTTATGACTTCTTTCCTTCTACTAACTTCGGGTTTTGTTTGTTCTTCTTTCTCTAGTTCCTTTAGGTGTAAGTTTAGATTGTTTATTTGAGATTTTTCTTGTTTCTTGAGGTAGGCTTGTATAGCTATAAACTTCCCTCTTCGAACTGCTTTTGCTGCATTCCATAGGTTTCGGATCACGTGTTTTCATTGTCATTTGTCTCTAGGTATTTTTTGATTTCCTCTTTGATTTCTTCAGTGATCTCTTGGTTATTTAGTAATGTATTGTTTAGCCTCCATGTGTTTGTGTTTTTTACGTTTTTCCCTGTAATTTATTAGTAATCTCATAGTGTTGTGGTTGGAAAAGATGCTTGATACAATTTCAATTTTCTTAAATTTACTGAGGCTTGATTTGTGACCCGAGACGTGATCTATTCTGGAGAATGTTCTGTGTGCACTTGAGAAGAAAGTGTAATCTGCTGTTTTTGGATGGAATGTCCTATAAATATGAATTAAATCTATCTGGCCTATTGTGTCATTTAAAGCTTCTGTTTCCTTATTTATTTGCATTTTGGATGATCTGTCCATTGGTGTAAGTGAGGTGTTAAAGTCCCCCACTTTTACTGTGTTATTGTCGATTTCCTCTTTTATAGCTGTTAGCAGTTGCATTATGTATTGAGGTGGTCCTATGTTGGGTGCATATATATTTATAATTGTTATATCTTCTTCTTGGATTGATCCCTTGATCATTACGTAGTGTTCTTCTTTGTCTCTTGTAACATTCTTTATTTTAAAGTCTATTTTATCTCATATGAGTATTGCTACTCCAGCTTTCTTTTGTTTTCCATTTGCATGGAATATCTTTTTCCATCCCCTCACTTTCAGTCTGTATGTGTCCCTAGGTCTGAAGTGGGTCTCTTGTAGACAGCATATATATGGGTCTTGTTTTTGTATCCATTCAGTAAGCCTGTGTCTTTTGGTTGGAGCATTTAATCCATTGATGTTTAAGGTAATTATCGATATGTATGTTCCTATGACCATTTTCTTAATTGTTTTGGGTTTGTTTTTGTAGGTACTTTTCTTCTCTTGTGTTTCCCACTTAGAGAAATTCCTTTAGCATTTGTTGTAGAGCTGGTTTGGTGGTGCTGAATTCTGTTAGCTTTTGCTTGTCTGTAAAGCTTTTGATTTATCCATCGAATCTGAATGAGATCCTTGCCGGGTAGAGTAATCTTGATTGTAGGTTCTTCCGTTTCATCACTTTAAGTATATCATGCCACTCCCTTCTGGCTTACAGAATTTCTGCTGAGAAATCAGCTGTTAACCTTATGGGAGTTCCCTTGTATGTTGTCATTTTTCCCTTGCTGCTTTCAATAGTTTTTCTTTGTCGTTAATTTTTGCCAATTTGATTACTATGTGTCTCGGCGTGTTTCTCCTTGGGTTTATCCTGTATGGGACTCTCTGTGCTTCCTGGACTTGGGTGGCAATTTCCTTTCCCATGTTAGGTAAGTTTTTGACTATAATCTCTTCAAATATTTTCTCAGGTCCTTTCTCTCTCTCTTCTCCTTCTGGGACCCCTATAATGTGAATGTTGTTGCGTTGAATGTTGTCCCAGAGGTCTCTTAGGCTGTTTTCATTTCTTTTCATTCTTTTTTCTTTATTCTGTTTCGTGGCAGTGAATTCCAGCATTCTGTGTTCCAGGTCACTTATCCGTTCTTCTGCCTCAGTTATTCTGCTATTGATTCCTTCTAGTGTAGTTTTCATTTCAGTTATTGTATTGTTCATCTCTGTTTGTTTGTTCTTTAATTCTTCTAGATCTTTGTTAAACATTTCTTGCATCTTCTCGATCCTTGACTCCATTCTTTTTCTGAGGTCCTGGATCATCTTCATTATCATTATTCTGAATTCTTCTTCTGGAAGGTTGCTTATCTCCACTTGATTTAGTTGTTTTTCTGGGGTTTTATCTTGTTCCTTCATCTGGTGTATAGCCTTCTGCCTTTTCATCTTGTCTATCTTTCCGTGAATGTGGTTTTTTTTCCACAGGCTGCAGGACTGTAGTTCTTCTTGCTTCTGCTGTCTGCCCTCTGGTGGATGAGGCTATCTAAGAGGCTTGTGCAAGTTTTGCAGATCTGTTTTGCCTCTATCAGAGGTTTCACCTTAACTTGCAAATCATACTGGCCAATTCCTTTATAGCAGATTCCAAGCCACCAAAGAAGTCCTTGTTTATCCTTTACTACATAATAATGGACTCCATAGGCGGGTAGAGCTTCTACTATTTTCATATACTGAACCACAGTTTGACCCCGAGTCAGACCTTTGATTTTCAAATAGTGCTCAATTACCCTGTCCTCACAGTAGGGAAGGGAGGGGTACTCCTGCAGAGTTTTGGTTGGAAAGACTGGTAATGTCTTTAAATCTTTCCTGGCATTTTCATCACCAGGGGCCCCTCAGGGAGGTGGCACTAGATCCAGAGGACCAGTGGCTACTTGACTGGTTTTCCGGACTCCAGGTCAAAGTGGAGCAGCTGGGGAGAAGAAGGAAGCAGAGGAGGGAACTGGAAAGCCAGGAGGAGAGAGGAGGCCAGCTGTCTTTTATTAAGGCAGATATTAAAAGAGATTTGTAAAAGTGTAAAACAAGGCTGCTACTCTCAACTTGTTTTTGTTTTTGTTTTTTTATTACCATAAGTATTGATTCATATAGCCAATATAGGTAAAAGAAAGATCTTTGGGGAATGTAACTATTTCTTAGGAGTGTAAAGGCGCCTGGGACCAGAAAGATTAAGTGCTGATGATCTAGAAGCAGACTTCCAAACAACAAAGTGTCTGACTAGTAAGAGTATAATGTACCAAAATAGATAAACAACAAAGACCTACGGTATAGCACAGGGAACTACATTAAATATCTTATAATAAGCTATAATGGAAAAGAATCTGAAAAAGAATATATATATATATATATATATATATGTATAACTGAATCACTTTGCTACACATCTGAAATTAATACAACATTGTAAGTCAACTATACTTCAATAATAATAATAAAAAGAATGCATTGGCAAGTGCTCCAAATATAACCAATACAGATACAAAATTGCCATTTATTTGGTTTGTTTGATGTAAAACTAAAACTTAGAACATTTTCAATTTGGGTGTGGGCATCTGCCCAGCAATCAAGTTTGAATTAAGTACATTTCAAATGCTGTATGTGCTCTAGCCTTTGGAGCCCAGCATTGCTCTACAGGACCCAAAAGTGCAAATTAAAGTGCTGCATGCTTCAGGTTTTCAAGCAGAATATGCAAGTGGGTCTTTTTTTTTCTCAAGTGGGCCTTATTTTGTTTATTTTTTGTGTGTTTACCTGACGAGGGAATCCTCTTTTGTCTTCAAGTCTTCAATGCTTCTCTCTAGGCTACCCTTGCAATATATCTTCCAAAATGGACCAATTAAAAGTGAAAAGGGATACAATTAAAATAATTATGCCTGAACACCAGGCACAACCCATGAGTGTCCTAGACAAACAAGGACATGTGGTCATCTGACTTCTTCCCAGGCCATCACCCTCAAGTCTTACTGATATGCTTTCCCACTCCCTGTAGCATCTACCCCAAGCCTTCCCCCTGCTCTCTCTGGCGATGACTGCTTCTCTCTTATCAAGAACACAGAGAACCACCAGACTGCCATGTTCCTCCACCTCAACACTGCCTTCTTTGCTCATGCATTCCTCCTTCTCTTCATCTTCTCTTGTTCTTAGAGGAATAAGGATGCAAGGCTCTGCCATTCTCCGATCTTTGCTTAATCCAACAAGCAGTTCTTTGCTGGCATTCTCGCTCTCTCTTCCATATTTTCTCCTTCCAACGAGCCATGAACATTGTAGTCTTTTCTCTCTAAAAAGTCTTCCCTAGACCTCAAGATACTGCTTTCTCTATTCCTTCCACTGTCTGTGTTTTCTCCTGCCCACTTCATGACAAACCTCTCTTTCTGGGGGCCTTTTTCCTCCCACCCCTTCAACACAGGTGTCCCCGAAGTTCTTGCCTCTGCCCTCCTCTCTTCCCACGTGCTCTCAGTTGGCTTGATCTTCCTCTCCTACAGTGTGTCATAGACACAACTAATTGTGATTAACTCTCAAATATGTATTTCTAGTACCTGCCTCTCTCTTTCTTTAAAGCACCTTTTCCAAGGCCCATCTGTGTTTTGTACATCTCACCTGAATGGGCAGCTGGCACCTTAAACTCAGCAAACTCAGCATGCTCCACACAGAACGCATCCTCCCCCATGTTCCCTTTCTGGCAACATCATCCTCTCAGGAAGCCTCAACGTTTCATCATATTTTATCCTTCTGTTTCCATCTCCCTCACATACGTCTTTCTCCCAGTTGTCCTGTTGACCTTCATCATAAACTCTAAAATGCCTTCCACTTCCATCTCTTCTCTCTTTTCCTACTGCCACTTCCCTATTTCAGGCCCATGTGTCAGTTGCTCTAACTTCAGAGCCAGTTTCATACCTCATCTTCCTGCCTCTTCTCTTTCCCTACACCAGTCTTCTTGGACACTTGGCTAGGGAGGGACTCTGACGGTGAATGTGGGCACAGCTCAGAGGAGTCTTCAGAGAAGGTCTCTACCAGCAAGCTGAGAGCTGAGAGGAGAAGCCAGTGGAGGGAAGAAAAGGGGAGAAGGACCAGAACAGTACATTCACCAGACGTCCAGGGAGGACAGAGTACGAGGAAGGAGATGGCCAACAGTAAAGAATGCTAGGAGAAGTCAAGGACTTGAGACTGGAGGAGAGAACTTTAATTTGGCAATCAAAGATTACGGTGCTCTTGGAGAAAGAAGTTTCAGTTCCTGAGTGTGGGCGGAGGACCAGCCTCTAGGTTTTCAACTTCTCATGACCACCACTGGCATCCTCCTTCAGCATCTCCTTATCTCGGTCACATTCTAAGACCACTCTTCCTTTGATAATTGAAATGCCAATACACAACTCTTCAAGGACCGTTTTCTATTCTTCCAGTTCCTCTACACCCTCAAAACCCCCTAAACTCAACTCTTTGATCTTGACGAGCCACCAAATGTCATCTACTCTGGGTTCTGCTTGGCTCCACTTGTTTTTTTCCTGTTCCGTCAGACCCTGTCATCCAACACCTCACTTACTGCCCTGCTAGCATCCTTCATTCTCTCATCTGCGTTTTGTTACACCACAGTGCACAGGTTGAAATGATGCAGTACTGAGGTACATGGGGCTTTCTGGAGGAAACTCCCCAGCCCTCACTCTCTCTAATACGTGATTCTCCACTCCAATCTTCAGTGGTCCCTCAGCATCATTCAGCAATCCTTCTCCAGGTCAACTTTCTTCTTTTATTCATTCCTGCACTAGCCAGTTTAACCCATCATGGTTTTCCTCAAGACCTACAATTCTGCCCCGTCTCTCAGCAGATTCCTTGCCTCCTTCTCCACAAAGAACGTGAGGCCTCCAGGCATGAACGTCAACTTCCCTCCTTTAATCCTCACAATTACAACATTGAACACTGTGTGTGGGTAGATACACGTATGTATATAAGCAGATGTGTGGTTAGATGTACAGGTGTATGTGTAAGCATATGTGTGTATGTGTACATGCTCACAGCCTTAATCAACACAATTTTTAAAGCACCCACCATGTGCCATCCACTGTGCCATGCATTTTGTAATGTGTTATCTCGTTTAATCCTCTTACCATGCTTCTTTTGCTAGTCAGAGAAGGTGCATTTCTTTACATCTGCCTGTCTCCTGAGAGACCTCTATCCCTATTTCTTATAACTTCATCCTCTTGGCCAGGTCCTTCCCCTCAGCAGTTCGACATGCTCAAGTCTTGCATCTTGAAAACCCCGCAACTTTTCCTCAATCACCACTTCTCTATATAGCCCTCTTAGCAGCCAAACTTTTGAATAATCTTTGTTAATTATTGCCAGTTTCTCACATCTCATTTGTTACTCAATCCACTGGAAACTAGAATCTATTCACATCACTCCATGACTCCATGAAAAGTATGACAAGTGTTACTACTCCTGCTGGTACTGTCTCAGGACCCACTCTGTGCTACTCTATTATACCAGGTGTCATACACTCGTTCTCTTGTGCAGTCCTCCTCAGCATTCACCCTAACGATAATTGTTCCGGCAATTATTTGTTTAATGTCTGCTCCCTACAAAAGACTGAAAGTTAACTTGGAGCGTGGACCATGACTATTTTCTTCACATTTGTGTCCCAAGTCCATGCACAGAGTAGGGCCTCAATAAATGTTCGTTGAGGGCTTCCCTGGTGGCGCAGTGGTTAAGAATCCGCCTACCAATGCAGGGGACATGGGTTCAAGCCCTGGTCCGGGAAGATCCCACATGGCGCCGAGCAGCTAGTCCCATGTGCCACAACTACTGAGCCTGTGCTCTAGAGCCTGCGAGCCACAATGGCTGAGCCCGTGTGACACAACTACTGAAGCCCGTGTGCTCTGGAGCCTGTGCTCTGCAACAGGAAAAGCCACCGCAATGAGAGGCCTGCGCACCGAAACAAAGAGTAGACTCCGCTTGCTGCAGCTAGAGAAAGCCCGTGCGCAGCAATGAAGACCCAACGCAGCCAAAAATAAATAAATAAATAAATTTAAGATAAATAAATACATACCTACATACATACATACTCGTTGAATTAACGACTGAATAAATAACCGAATAATGCTTTAAGGTAGATCCTCGTATCTCCATTAAACATGAGAAAAACAGGGCTCAATATGGTTAAATGATTTTCCCAAAGTCATATGGCTAGCACGGTGTAAGAGCCAGGACTCAAACCCAGATCCAATGATAAGCCTGTGCTTGTCCAGTGCCCCCTGTGATCTCCTCCACCATGACCCTCACTGCTGCCCATACACATGAGACACACTCTCAGATTTACACACCTAGCCCAGGCCTTTCTTCTTAGCCCCAGATTCAGATACACAACTCTCCACTTTAAATTTCCACCTCAAGTCCACCTCTAACCAAACTCAACTCATTATCTTTCACTCTTACTCTTAATGTTGCCACCATCAACCCAGAGACCAAGACAGAATCTTGGGAAATATCTTCTCCATCACACCGACTACACACACACACACACACACACACACACACACACTCCCAGTAACTACATTCTGTCCTCTCTCCCTCAACACCTCTTCCATCCATCCTTTCCTCTAAATCACTATACTGTTGTAGTTTAGACACTTACAGATTTCACCTGGATACCAGCAATTGGGTCGAGCTGGTTTCCTTGCATCTGGCTTGACCCTCTACACTTCATTCTTCCCTTATATCAGCATCATCTTTATAAAGCGCAGATATGATGATGTCACTTCCTTCCTTAACACTTTGTAACACTTTGAAGGCTTGCTATCCCAGCTAATGAGATAACCAAGCAAAATCTCCAGAAATGAGATATAAAGACCTAGATGGGTTCATTCTGCCAGTGTCCCGAGTCCCTCCTGACACATGCTCCCACCCTAGGCTTACTGAGGTGCTTCCAGTCCCCTTCAGCCCACCGTGCTGCTTCACTCACCACTGGCTCTGTACACGCTTCCTCTCCTGGAAGGAACACCTCTCTTCATTATAGTCGTCCTCATGAACTCCTACAGGTACTGCAAAATCCATGTTCTTCCACAAAGTCTTTCCAGATCCTTAAAACCCTCTTCCAATCTCCTACTGAACATTACGGCTTCTATATAGGATATGCCACACTATGCATTAGATATTTGTTTACTTGCCTGCTTCCTTGCTATGTTGAAAGTTCTTTAAGGGAGAGACCAAAAAGTTTTAAATTTTCTTATGCTCAATACCTAGTAGCAATGGTGTCCAGTAGGGTTTTAATGGTTGAATGACTAAATACTTTACAAATGCTCCATGTTCCTATAACTGAGCTCCAACCTCACAGAGAACAGGAGCAAAAGCAAAATGAACTTGGTTACAATGGTCCTGATCCATAAAGAGTAAAAGCATGTAAGGTTTGCCTGCCACAGCCAAGTGCTCAAAAAGAGAAAATGTTCGAAACAAATATCGTATATTAATGCATATGTGTGGAGTCTAGAAAAATGGTACAGATGAACCAGTTTGCAGGGCACGAATAGAGACACAGATGTAGAGAACAAACGTGTGGACGCCAGGGCAGGGGGTGGGGGGTGGGGAAGGTGGGGGGGCAGTAGTGGGGTGGGATGAACTGGGAGACTGGGATTGAAATATATACACTAATATGTATAAGGTAGACAACTAATAGGAACCTGCTATATAAAAAATAATAATAAAATAAAATTCAAAAAAAGAAAAGAAATATGCATTTTTGAGTATTATACAAATATTTTTAGAACATATTACACGGACTTGTTTCACGCGTTGGCTTGGGAAAGAGAAGATGCCAAAGGGATGTGCGGCAGCTGTAGTTTCCATTTGTTCAAAAAAAATGTAAACCATGATGCCAGAGGCAGAAACTCACAAATGCAGCACGGTGGAAGTGCAGCCAGGCCACATCAAGAGATCTGTAGCCTTTACACATGGATTTTGTTCGAAAGGCAGGGCCTGTCACCCCACACATGGGCTATGTCAAAGAGTGAGGCCTAAGGTCAGCGCCTGAAGCTCAGAGAGCAATTATGCTGTCTCCAGACACAACTGTGGGATGTCTTCCCATAGCTCATTTAAAAGATTCTTAAACTTTGGCAGCTTCCAACCATGGCTTATCTTTCTTTAGAACCCACTTCAAATCTGCACTCAGATGATCCAGTTCTCACGTGTGTCCTCTCCTGGAATGGAAGGCAGCACGTTGCAGGAGTGTTTTGCCCAGAGTTAGAGGAGATCAAATACCCAGCGTGTCTTCTCCACCCTCTCACCTCCCACTCCCTGCACCTGTGGCCCTGCTGAGGCTCCTTATGTGCTATGGTGGACTCTCAACATCCGTTTTCCATCTTTCCCAAGTCAGCTGCCGAGCCCTGTAAGGCCCTGGGCTGGTGGGCTCATGGGATCTAGCTGCGCACTCACTGTACCCTGGGGGATCAGAAGAGACCACAGTGGCTGATGAGTGACAAAGCGGAGTGAAAGCAAAGGCAGAGAGCTGCTAATGTGGGCCTGGGTCTTCCGGCAGAGCCTTGCTCCTGCATGAAGGGCCTTCCATGAAAGTTGATGACAGAGTGAAGGACAAGGATGACAGAGACAGATACCCTTTACCCATCATTTCAACTTTATTCACTACTGGGCTGAGTGTGAGGGCTCAGAAAATGTGCCCCACTCAGGTAATGCTGTGGCTTCTCCTACCCACCGTCACCCTGGCTTGTAAGTGAAAAATGCGCAGAATCTGTCAGGCAGTGGAACGTCTCCTGCCCACATCCAATTGACTAGTCACTTTCAGCCTCCCCAGCAGAGAGTACCTCTTCACTTATAAGGAATGATTTCAGGATCATGAAGATGGTCAGTTAGATTTGGCTGTAATTTCTCTCTCTTGAGCTCCCAGGAGAACTGCCTGACTGGCCCATGGCTTTTGCAAATTGACAAGGGGGCCTCAGCTTCGATCTTTTTTTTTTTTTTAATGTTGAGCCTTCTTTTTTAATTAATTAATTAATTTTTTAAAATTTTTGGCTGTGTTGGGTCTTCGTTTCTGTGTGTGGCCTTTCTCTAGTTGTGGCAAGTGGGGGCCACTCTTCATCGCGGTGCGCGGGCCTCTCACTGTCGCGGCCTCTCTTGTTGCGGAGCACAGGCTCCAGACGCGCAGGCTCAGTAGTTGTGGCTCGCGGGCCTAGTTGCTCCGCGGCATGTGGGATCTTCCCAGACCAGGGCTCGAACCTGTGTCCCCTGCATTAGCAGGCAGATTCTCAACCACTGCGCCACCAGGGAAGCCCCAGCTTCGATCTTTCTTTTGCAAGTTTTTCTGGCTGGAGTCTATATTTCTCTTAATTTGGTTTCAGCTGGCATTTTCAGGCTAGGGCCATTCCCCTTGTACATTTAGGATTTAGGTCTTTGGTTCAAGAACCAACCGGAAGCTGAATAAAAGTCATTAATCTCAAGCTTGTCATTTAGAGCATCCACGTGGCTGACAATGTCCCAGGGTGGAGGACCAGCACCCTACCTGGCTTCGCTCCTACTTCTAAAATCTTGTGCTCAATATCACATTGTCTTGTTGGTCATATCCCGTTTCTATTATGTATTAGATTAAGATGGGATCCTTTAACCAGGCATTCAAGGACTTCAAAACCTACTCACACCTCAACTATCTAGGCTTTCACCTCCAGGTTGCCTGACAGGGACACTCCGCCTGCCAGCTTCATTCAACCTCAGGTCTGAATCTTCCATCATCCTTTCTTCCCCACACAGTAAGCCTTTTCCTAGATTCCTAGTCTGATGACACTCTAGCGTAAATCCGTTCAAACTCATCCCAAAGCCGTCTTCCTTCATACACTCTTCCTAGTCTGCTTTAGTTCACAGAGATCTCTCTCTTTCTTGATGTCCCCACAGTAAAAACTGCTACACAATTTGCGAACAGAACATACTCCATCTTTTGTGTTCTCCGATTGTCTTTTGTGTGTTAGTTGTGCCTCCCCAAATGAATGACAAATTCCTTAATGGCAGGGAAACAGCTGTACAATTCTTACCCCCTCCCAATGCCTAGATTGGTGCTGGCATATGATAGGTACTTAATAAATATCTGCTCAGTTGAATCCAATATAGCAAGTTGGATCATAAATGATCTTCTCAACAGGAAATACCAAGTGAGGAGGCTGGTGTCATAGCCCCTGAACTGCCAAGCGACTCATTCAGTTTCAATATAGACAGGACCACACATGCAACCATTGCGGCACCCAAATGGGTTGATTTGAAATCAATTTAAACTACTACGTGCAACTCACTCCATTTTTTCAAAAAGTACTTTTACATTTCTTGATATCTTAATTCATATTTTCACAACTCGAGATATATTTATTTAAATTGGACATTTCTAAAATAGCGATTTAAAAATTATTTTTTACCATGGCAAAGTTGATTCAGGCTTTACATATTTTATTTTAAATGAAGCAGACCTTGTATTGTTTCTCCTTCCAGTACTAAAGTGGCTGAACCAATGGTGTGCAGTGTGCCTCACTATTTCTCACTGCCCAGTCTCAATCATTCCCAGCCTTTTAAATACTGACTTTTAGACAAATGCTCCCAAATATATCTTCCCAACTTCACCTTCCTTCAAAGTAGATGTCAATTCCACAACTACTACCAGAATATCTTTTTCAAATAAAACACAATAAAAGAAGTCAGCAACTCTGTATTCCAAAATTCTATTTCCAAGGCTGTTTGAAATTTATAATTCATTTTCCATAGAAACGGCATTATAAATAGTAAGTCAGTTAATTCTCTGGCTGGGAAACAAAGCTTAACTAATTCATCTGCAAGGAAAAGTAGCAGAAAGCAATATGGTAACAATATGAGTAATTAAATGAAGCACTAAAAAGTGAATGTAAAAAAAAATAAGTTCACCTCGGTTGTTAATATTTAAAGAAAGCACTTTCACTTAGAGGACAGGGAGACTGAGATTGCGGATATCTAGAGGACTTGTAGTTACAGCCACACAGCACTAACATCTGGCAGGTTCTAGACCTACCTCCTCAATCCAGTTGCCAGTCCTTCTGATTCTTCCTTCAACTGACCTCTTCTATTTGTCTATTCTCTTCCATTCCCTCTGCCCCTGTCCTCAACCAGACATCCTCCTCCCTGACCTGGATTATTCTAACGGTTTCCTAGTTGGTTTCTCTGAGTCCAATTTCCTCTTTAAAATTCATTTTGCATATGGCATTCAAATTAATCCTTTTTTTTTTTTTTGCGGTATGTGGGCCTCTCACCATTGCGGCCTCTCCCGTTGCGGAGCACAGGCTCCAGACGCGCAGGCTCAGCGGCTATGACTCACGGGCCCAGCCGCTCCACGGCATGTGGGATCTTCCCAGACCGGGGCACGAACCCGCGTCCCCTGAATCGGCAGGCGGACTCTCAACCACTGCGCCACCAGGGAAGCCCCAGATTAATCCTTTTTGAACTGTTCTGCTCAACAGTATACCATCTACCCACAATGAGTCAGAATAGCATAGGCCTCGCCAAACTTTCCGGGGTGATGTATATCCTGGTACTGGAGGAGACCCCTCATACTGGAAGGGCCCATTCAGGGACCAGTGGAGGACCCACACAGGGTCCAGTGGAGGACCCGCTCCCATGCAAAGTAGTCCAGGCACCCAAATGACATTTAGAATTCTTGGTCAGGAGAGAGCACAAGCTCTCTCCCTTTAGACTTCCTGAATAGTTGATCTGCTCTCGAAGACCAGAAAGTGATGTCTCATTATTCTTTTAGAGGAGCTAGAATGTTGAAGCTCTCGGCCAAAAGTGGGAGGATGGGGAGGTGAGACAGTTTGGTCTTCCGTTTGGTCTCAGTTACCTGTGATCCCTCTGAGCAGAGTGAACACAGACCTATTGGTACAACCTGACAGGGAAGCATCACAATAGTGAAAGAGACTTGCGTTGGTACAAAGCTCCTTTTCTGAGACTCTGTTGTGTCTTCATTTGTTCAAAGGAGACAGTGATGCCCTCCACCCACAGCTGCTGTAAGGATTGAGGGAGGTGCTTGAAAAGACCTCTAACAGTGTCTGATACATACATACATACATACGGATATGCGTTAATTAAATCGGAGATAAGGAGATGTACAAAAGCTTTGGGTCAGAGCCTCCAGCTCTTGACCAACCCCTGGCAGATGCTTTCACTTGGACGAATGCCCACTTTATCAACTTTGGGCTGGAATTCAAGCAGAATCTTGCTTGCTGTTCTATACTCCATCCTGACTCACTAAGAAGAACTATCTGGGGAAAGGAGAATTACTGATTTACAATTCAGATCCAAGAAACACTCAGGAATGAAGACAACAGCAAATCCAAATGAGACACGGAGTCTGCTCTGGTTAATTAAAACAAAACAAAACAACCTCAAAAAACAAAAGCCAAACAAACCAACAAAAAAACTCTGGATCTAGCCAGCCAGGAGCAGAGCCACTGCCTGTTGTCATGGCGACTCGGGCATTGCAATCCAGGGCTTCTGAGGGCAAAGACTGTGGCTGCAGAGGGCCACGCCCAGGGCTCTGTGGTCCCTAACTCAGGCTGCTTCTCTCGGAGGCTGGCAAGAAAAGTGAAAGAGGGTTGGGAAGATGTGTATTTGCTTCCATTCTCTGTGTGGTACTCACAGAGATATGTATTTTAGGACGAATCGTTATGAGGCATTATAGCTGTAGAAGATTTATCCATTTTCAAAGCATTTTCACACACTAAATTCTGACAGCAGCCCAGGTATTATTTCCATTTTGTAGATGATAGAGCTTAGAGTGGTGGCCATGGGACAGGTCACTTAAACCCTCTGAACTGTGAGTTTTTCATTGGCATAATGACTACATGGAATTGTAAACGACAGAGCTCTAAATGTTAGAGAAATGTCACTCCTGGCCAGTGTCATTCCCACCCCACCCCACCCCCTGACCCCCACCCCAATCTACTCCTAAGAAAAGATAACGCCAAATAGCATTAGACACTGAGGTGTTACTCAATGTCGAATGTGTCCTATCCATCTCTGTTACATGTTTGTAGAGGAGTTGTCCCGTTCCTAGCTCCTTGGGCTGTTTGGAAACTATGGGGCATATCTGGAAACAAAGACTATAATTGCAATCTGCGTTTCCAAATCTCCCATTAGCAGAGTCATGCCACCTACTGTGCTGAGAGGTGACCTCATTAGAAAAGAACTATCAGTGCAAACTCAAAGCCTCCTGACCCCTCTGGCAGTTGGGCCTGTGCTTGGGGAAGGCGTCCAGCAGTTGCCACTGACCATGTGCTTCTGTACCCCATATCTGCAAAAGCTTTTTTTGCAGGCCTTTGATCCTCCCAGGAGCTAGCTGGTTTTGTTTGTATCCTTAAGCAAGATGGCTGCTGATTGCAATGAGCTCAGAATAGCAGAAAGTAATTAAAAATTCATTTTAAAATCTATTGCACAGTTTACCATCTACATTAAGAACACCGATGGGGTAAATAGGCTGGCATCATCTTCAGTAAGGCAAGGCAAAAGAAGAATTCGGGCAGTCTGTTGCACACAGTTTAGGAACAGTAGATAAAATAAATTGTATTTCAGCTGGCCTTTGTACAAGTTTTGTAGGCCTTTTCCTGAAAATGCAAGTGGTCATGACAGAAACCCACATTTTCCAAGAGAATTTGGTAGCCATCTGATGGCCCAATTATCTCAATCTTGTTGATTGGGATAATTCTTCAGGAAAATGGATCCCCTGTTTTCAAAGAGCAGTTCTCTTTAGAGGTCAGTGACCAATGGTGCCGGGAAGCTGACATTTTAACAAGCACTTTTTTTTTCTAATGATGTGGGTCCACTGTTTATCGCATTATTTTGGGAACCTTTCTGCGTTGATTATCTAGAGTTTAAACCAGACTTTAACGTGCAGACTGAGCTGCCAAAGTAGTAACAGAGGTGCACCTGGACCCTAGGCTTTCCTCCATCCCGCCAAGCCCTCACCATGCCTTCTGCAGTCCCAGACCTGTCTGTGACCAGCAAACACTACCATCAACTCCATCCCTGCCCTGGGCCCAAATTCCAGTACCATTTACAACCAGAAGCAAATTCCATTGGAAAATAGATATTCTCTGCAAGAAAGTCCATATGCAAGACATTTTTCTGAGAGCTTTTTTTTCTTTAAACTCTAGCAGAGAAAGTGCTACTGAGAACACACTATTGAAAAGAAGTTAACTTGCATTAAGTGATCTGTATTTTCACCCATGAGCTATGTTTTCTGGGTCCAAACATCACTTTAATATCAATTTTGAAGCATGGCAATAGGAATCTGATGATGAATATAATAAAACAGTTTCATTTAGCAATCGAATTATATTATTAATATTACTGCATTACCCATTTTATTCTAGAATTTATGTTCATTTTCAGAACTAACAACCCCTTCTGCTCAGTGCACATATTTTATGTTTAAAGTAACTTGTTGTACTCCATCCCAGGAAATAAATACCAAATCAATTTACTCTCTCCCTCTTCCCCCAACACTGAAAGCAAACGGCAAGTGTTATAAAGCTCCCCAATGATGTCAATAATTTTATTAAAACTTGAGATTCAATATCTCTTCTCATATCCTTGATAAAGGCATTGAAGTAGGTAGGGCTATAAAACTAATAACCTAATTTTCACTGCAAATATTTTCATTCACCTGGGGCAGAGTAAACCAAGGTCTTTATGGCCTCGTTAAGCCAGATTACGAGCAATTTTGATTGAAACCAAAGACACTGACATTTTCCAAACAGAAAAGGAGTGTCACCAGAATCAATGTGTTGGCCATTGCTTGTGTCCCAGATGAATCCAGAAGCTGGGGTGGGAGAAACTGCCTCCAGAGAGTTGCGGGCCTAATGATCACAGGTTCTTAGCATTTCCTGCCTGATCCTAAGCGGGGGGAGGTGAGAGGCGGGGGGGTGGAGCTGGGGAGGGAATCTGTGCTCTTCTGACCTCAATTAACATACACATGAAGCGAATAGAGAGACATTTTTTTCAATAAACGTTGAAATCAATAAACATTGAAAATATCAAAAGCTAACCTTTTTCCAATTTCCAAAGCAACAAAGAAGACCACGGATGGACAGGTCCTTAAAAAGCAGGGGACAGAGCCAACAAGATGGAATAACAATGTTCACATTTCTCACTCTTACTGGTGTTGAAGTTGTCTTTATTAAGACAGTTAAGAATATTTACAAGTTTCCAAGGGAAAGAAATTGAGTCGAAGATTCTGATTTTTTTTCTTGTAATTATTTCAGAAACAAATGCTAAATCACTTATAATCCATTATAAAATTATAAGTGATGTACTGTAATGCTAGCATGGGCATGATTCCTGAATTTTACCAGGTTTTCTCCATTTGTAGTTTTTTTTTTTTTTTTTGCAGTACGCCGGCCTCTCACTGTTGCGGCCTCTCCCGTTGTGGAGCACAGGCTCCGGACGCGCAGGCTCAGCGGCCATGGCTCACGGGCCCAGCCGCTCCGCGGCATGTGGGATCTTCCCAGACCGGGGCATGAACCTGTGTCTCCTGCATCGGCAGGTGGACTCTCAACCACTGCGCCACCAGGGAAGCCCTGTAGTTTTTATATTTAGGAAAATATGCCTTGATATAGCCCAGATTCAAATATAAAGAATAATCATCATGTTTTATAACAAAGGTCTTTTTTGTGGATTCTTGGTTCATGTTATTACATGTTTACATTTGAAGATAAGGCAGCTGCTGCTGGTATTTCTGGGGCCAGTAAAATTGAAACAGTTAATGAATGGGTGTCAATCTTTTCTAGATAGAACATTCACATAGCTTGAATGACAGCATTCATATTTTTGATAATAAACTAAGAGGAGGTATCGGCCTTTCTTAGATTATGAGTTAGAAAAGTGCTGTGATACATTTAAGATTTAGACATCATGTAAAAAGTCTTGTTTTTCTTAATCATGTACATTGGCTGGAGGACCCTCTACTCAAGGAAATGGCCAAGGATTCAGTGATACTACAATGTCTATGATCGTTAACATTTGTCAACACCTGCTATGCAGTAGACACTTTACATATGTGATTTCTTTTCACCCTCACTGCTCTTTGACAGGGGAACTATTCCTATTTTATGGAAGAGAAAACATAGTTTAAAAATTCTAAGAAACATGTTAAAGGCTGTTATACAGGACACATTCTGCCAACCTGGAAAATACAAATACTGAACCAATCTTTATAATTAAAGTTCACCACAACATTGCCTTGGGTAATGAGGGGAGTCAGCTCTTTTTCTCTTAGGTTGCTGAATTACTCTGAATTAAGAGCTTTTAAGCAGTAACTGTAATGTATTATCGGTTCTACCATTTTAAAAATATTTAAATCTTTTTCTAATTACAATAAAATTTATCTTATTCTACATGAACCCAGAATGGACTATTCTGCTTATTAAAAACACTCTGGCTAATAAAGTGTTAGGGGAATCTACTAATCTTTAAGAAATAGCAAAATCAAATGCATTCAGTATCAATGAAGCACACACTTTGATGACTCAGGAATCATGTAGGAGACGGTAATGCTGGAGGGTCATCATGACAGAGACCGGTTATAATTTCACAAGGAAAGCAGGACAACATTACTTAATAGAGATTTCTAGTTGTCAGAATCTTAGATTTGAAGAACTGGAAGGCACCTTGGAAGTCCTCCAACCAAGTCTTTTATTTACAGGTGAGGACTCGGAGACGCAGACAACTGGAAGCTTTAAGTGACACACCCAAGGTCATCCAGGAGCCCAGTGGAGCCACGTAATGACCAGAACCCATGGTAACCAGTTCTGCCTTGCTAAGCTGATTCGTCAAAATCATAGGTACTTTGGGCTTCCCTGGTGGCGCAGTGGTTGAGAGTCCACCTGCCAATGCAGGGGACACGGGTTCGTACCCCGGTTCGGGAAGATCCCACATACCGCGGAGCAGCTGGGCCCGTGAGCCACGGCCGCTGAGCCTGCGTGTCCGGAGCCTGTGCTCCGCAACGGGAGAGGCCACAACAGTGAGACGCCTGCGTGCCGCAAAAAAAAAAAAAAAAAAAAACTTCCTCAAGAGGGCTGATGAACGGATCAATGTCAACCCAGAGAGAGGTTTTAAGTGTTCCAATAATTCATCTTTATCTTTTTTTACTTCTACTTTTATATAAGACTGAAATGAATACCATCCAAAAATGTGGATGAAAAAATATTATGGAGACAACTGATACACCAGAGAGAAGAGCACGAAAGCACAGTGAGAACACCCCTAGAGGTGTGTGAGATAGTTCATTAGGGTGTGAGAAGGCAATTTTAGACTATTTCTGTCTATTCTTAAACTTGAAAAACAGTTAAGCTTTGCTAATATTCTAAATGCACTGAGTGACAGTGATATTGTCACCTGGTCTATAATGGAGAGGACGGCTTGTCAGGTAAGGTATACAAAGAGTCTGACAGTTTCTATAACAATAGACGATGAAGATAGTCTCTTATTTGTTTGTTCTCTTTCATTGTATTACCACACACAGCTGTTTAGTTGAGCTCTGTTAAGTGGATTTATGGATTACATTATCTAGTTTTAACTACAGAATCTTCCCCAAATGGACAGCTGGCTTAAAAAAAAAAAAATCCCCCAAAGAAATCATGGATTGAAGATAATACTAATGAAGAAAGCTCAAGTGAACAACAAGAAAATGGCAGAGCAGATAGTTCTACTGTTCCTGGCATCTGTACTACGCCAGCCACAGGAGATGAAACAAGAATGATCTAATGAAAGCTGATCAGAAATCAATAGAAAAATTTGAAATCACCAAAATGATCTGAGATATGGATTTGATTCACTATTTGAACCTTGCCTTAAGTATATATTATGGCTTGAGATATTAGCTAATGACATCTGTATATAAATTATAAAATAACAGATACACATATCTCGAGAGTGGAGACTCAAAAGGTGTTTACAGGCGAAGTAATCCATTAAAAATATTTAGAGAAAATAATCCGGACTCAAACTTCAAAATAGGCTGGAACATGGGTCAATTTTAACCATAATGAAATATAAATGAGATGAATGCAAAAAAAAGTCCTACATTTCAGGTCAAAACGTCCAATATACAAGTAAGGATGTGGAGACTTGCCTACAAAGCAGTTCATGTCAAAGAGGGCTCAGGCTTGCAGCTGGCCATCAGCTTTGTGCCAGGTAACAGTGGGCCGTGGCTGGAAAAAGCCTGGACCAATTCTCAGGCTGCCTCCCTCAGGGGAACTCTAGGGTGTAGAGACAGGGAGCAGATAGCCTCACTGTATTCTGCTGGCCCACAGGTGGAAGGCTGTTCAGTTTTACCAGAAACATACAGGCTTCCACAGAGAGGCTGCAGGCCTTGCCTGGCGGCTGGACTAAAACCCTGGGAGGTAATTCTAACTCTGAATTCTGCATCTGTGAAGACACAGGACAGGATCTGCATAATAAACGAACAGAATTTAAACAGTTTATTTTAGCTTGTTTAAAGGTACAGTGGACGTGGTAGGCAGCCCACTCAAATGTAAGTCCATGATGATAGGAATTGCTTCTTCATCTTTGTTTTGTTCAATATTGCATCCCAACACCCGAGCTAATGGCTGGCGTCTAATATATGCTCAGTAAATGTTTGTTATCACGGTAGGGTAGGGCACATCTCATCACCTGAGGTATTCATGAAGAGGCTGAAGGGGTTTTATCTCTTAGGAATTTCTGACCTTAAGATGCTACAATTTTATATTTGCATACAAGCTTTTCCTTGCCAAATTAAAATATCACTAACACAGGCCTCTGAGCCTCTTTGCAAGTTTTTAATTGAACACTCCAGATTTCTATGGATGAGATTCTCTATTCGGAACAACTTTGATTTTTTTTTTTGCCAAATAATTTGGGATTTTCTTTTAAATTTTTTGTTTTTTTACTTCTGACAACTTTTTTTTTAACTAAAAATGTACAGAGAGATTCTTGAAGTCAATTCTGCCAGGAATTTGTCAACAGTATTACTTTGTCTTATCTCTCTCTATCCAAGAGACTGCAAATAAATACAAAAACGAATGTGGTATAACAAGCCTCAAAATATTTTAGCTAAGGTTTAAGGAAGAAAAAATAATTAAGGACCATGAAGATACATGTGCCTGAAGAAAAGGTAGATCTGGCCACATAGCAAACTGATGACAGCATAGGGTCCATATTTGATATTTTCTGCAACTTGACAGGACAATAGAGAATCATGCCTTAAACCGTTTCAGCTTATTAGAAATTAGATTCTTACAAAAAAAACTTCCAAGTGGAAACTAATGGTGGAGGAAGTCATTGCCAAATTATGAATATAAAAAATATACATGATACCCTGATGTAGCACTAAATATAGTCTCTTATGCTGTAGCTAAACTTAAAACAATTTTGCTCATCTCTTTTAAAATAAATATCAAAGACCTGGTTTCCCATCTGCAACAATATTAGTATATTTTAGTTAGTATTTTCTGTAGAACATTTTTAAAAGACACTTAGTAACTGTGATTTTATTTAGAAGATAAGAACTGTCCCAGCAAGTCCCTAGGGTAGGTGGCAGTCTGACTGGTCTTTCTAGAAAGCCTTGGAGAAACATTAACCCTCACAATTATCCAAGAAAGACAGGCTAAGCATTAGTGGGACAATGCCCCATGTGGGGAAGTGCTGTCAGAGAGAGGCATCTGCTATTTGCCTAGATGTCAGCATATACCGCATCAGCCTCATGATGGAGGCTGGGTGGCCATCTGTGATGAGCGGGGCAGAGGAAGGATTCCTACATTGAAAGAGTCGCGATGACCTCTAAAGGCTACAAGCAACTAAAACCCTACAGTGTTAGGAGATGCTAAAAATGCGGGTCTGCTGGATGACAAGCTTCCGTGGAGATTTCCGGAGTGTGTGGAAAATACACTGTTCCTTCAAGACATAATCTAAAGGGCAAAAAGGAGGTCATTTTTAAATCACTGCATCCCATCACCAAGATTAAAACACAAAGAAAAGCGTATTCAAATATAAGAGTTTCATTCATGCAACAGAATCAACTAAGGAGGTATCGTAAAAGAGCCCAGATAACGCGGTATCCACATTCAAGATGGAGTGCAAGGCGGTGTCTCTATCGAGAGAAGTATCAAAATGCAATACAAAAAACACCCAGCTCAGCTCTCTGTCAGTTCCTGCTAGTAGTGACGGGGCTATCATCTTGCTGTTTGCCATCCCAGGCAGGGGAGCTGTCAGGAGACACAGGCGATGCTGTGGCTCCTCACGCCCCAGATGACACAAGCCCCTGAGTCCTGGGCCATGACACATGCTGGACTGAGGTAACCAAAAAGAATAGGAAATATACAGCACAGCAGCTGGGCCAGACAAATTCAACTTCCACCTGCTGTTGATTTACACATTCACCTCTCACACTCGATCCCAGCCCGTGTAAAAATCTGCCAGCACGTGGAGAAATTAATCAATCTGGGGAAAGGGAGGGAGTTATCCACGGTCGATTTTATATTCTTTCTGTAAACACATTTGTGTAGCACAGAGGCAGCTGAGCTGAATGAACAGCAGTGGCTTTTTCTGCTTTCTGCTGTAATCACCCATACACCTGGGACTCACACAGCTCTCGCTGTTTTCTTAGATGAGAATTTTTTTTTTTCCGGGGGTAAAGCTGGCTTTGGAAACTAATTAGATACGTCTGTGTTTTTTGTTTGGCTTCCGAGGACACTCTGGCCACCTAATTTGCATTTCTGTCTTGTCCCTCCCTTGTTGCCTTTGTTGTTTTTCCTTTTGTCTGAACAGAGAACAAGAATGATTTCCAAGCACGGCTGGTCAAACGTGCTACTCTTTAGGGTTGTGTGTCTATATATGTATGTAAAATTCAAGTGTCTCATTTGCTGCAAAACAACCTTTATTCTGAAGAACATTTCAGCTCAAGGAAATGCTCTTTGAAATGTCTAATTCCCCGCTGTGATTTCCTTTAAAGTTCTAATTAGTTGTGCACAGTAATGAATTCTGTAAATTGCAGTGTTTCATTTAAAGCTTTTAAGGTACGGAAGGCTCTAATAATGAGTTTTGCCACCATCAGCCTTTGAAGAAAGTAATTTTGAAATTTAGGTTTCATATTTTTGGAGATGCCATACATCTTAGAAACAATCACAATGCTGAGTCTCAAATTAATATTTGTTGCTTAATGCCATCTAAATGTCAGATTAATGAGTAATTAACAACATTTGTACATAATGTTATTTCCTTCTTCTGCAAAGGCCAATGGCATAATGGAGAATTCAAGCCATGAAACATCTTTCAACAAATATATTTCCAGAGTTTCCATTTTAAATAACTCATTAGGTCCATAACTGTCTTTTTTAATGGTCAGCAAACAGCTGGGTTTCGAGATAACACAGTGAACATAACATATTCATGTTATTTAAGCTATTTCTACATGTCACTAATACTCTTTGATTTGCTGGTCTTGAAGGGGAAAGAAACCATCACCACTGCTCTCCCTACAACGTACACACACCCTTTTTTTTTTAAAAAAAGAAAGGTTTATCTGCACCAACAACGTCTTTCTGTTATGCTCTGCTTGAGGATAACTAAATTCCTTTTTATTCCATGTCTGGTTTTCAATCTTTCCTTCTCTTCTTGAACTTAATTGAAACTTGATGCTCTTGGGGGACACGCCCCCCCTTTCTCACCCTCCTGGACAGACAAGAAGGGAGCTGTCCTCTGGCCCCGGTCAGCTTCAGCCCAGGCCTCCCAGGGCATCCTCTCTCCATGCCCCTTCATGCTGGAGCCCATGGCCCACAGAGCCCTCCAGACATTCAACTCCCTGGGGTCTGTTAACCCCCCTTTGTCTACACTGGCCTCCCTTCTCCCGTCCCAGGCTCAGCATTAATGATTGGGAAACCGCCCTCTCCAGTAGCCCAGCCTCCTGCCTTACCGTTTTCCTAAGCCTGTCAAGTCAGTTCCCAGCCTGGGTCCATCCCCACCATCCATCCTGCCCATTCGTGCACCTGGGTCACAGATGACAGAGACAGAAGGCACATCCTTACAAACCTGGTCTTTCACAGATTCAGACACGGCCAACTTGAGAAGCACAGAAGCTGCTCATCCGTCACTTCACACGGGTCCCGTGGTCTTCCTAACCCAGACCCCACAGCAACTACGCCAGCCTGTTTCCCGTCTGCTCATCCTCCCAGCTTCTCCTCAATCCCCAGCCGGGGTCTCAGGAAGAGCCCGGTCGCTGGTCCCACAGAGAAGGCCAACGCTCTGGTGTGCGCGCCAGTCATCCCCCGCCCCCTCCACTCTTCAGTGAGGAAACAAGATCCTCTCCAGCCCGCCTTCCCCATGAATCCCACGTCATACCCCAGCCCACTCTCACTGCTCTCTCTTCCTACACTTAGCCTCTCTCTACTGAGCAGCTTTTCTCACACTTATTTTCTTTTAAAACCAAAACAAACCCTTTATTTGACCTGCTATTATTCCTCTCACTCATCAACCCCTCACCTTCCATTTTGTGCCACACTCCTTGACTCTGTGCTCCCCACTTGCAGGCACCCCGCGTTTTTATTCATTCCTCTCTTAACCTTCCACAGGCTAGCCTCCTTCTACCTGCACAGTTCTACTGACGACAGCACTCAGCGTCCACCAAGCACCCGCCTCTTGACAAATTCATCAGCACTGCTCTATCCTTCCCTCTTGATCAGTGGTTCCCAGCACTTTCTGGGCATAAGGATCCTCACTGATCACTGAAAGTTTTAAAAAATATAGTGTCTGGACTGGGTCCTATCTGTAGACATTCAGATTTAATTGCTGTGGGGTGCGGCTCAGTCATCCGTACGTTTTTAAGAAGCACCCTAGGTGATGCTAATGTGTACCAGGTGCAGCCCTGTTCCCGAGATGATCACGAACCTCCCCTGGTAAGTTCTCTGTCTGTGCTCCGGGCATGGTACCCCTTCTCTGCTCATCCTGACTCTTCCCTTCTGTCCTCACTTCTGATTCCTATGCTTTAGCCATGCCCATTCATTTTCTCCAAGGGATATTCCCCCACCTCGCGCACGTGTGCCTAATATAAATAATTTATAATTCCGAATATGAATAATGTCCATATCTCCACTCCAGTGGAAACCTAAAGCCCAGTTCCCCAGTATGACTGCTGTGCATTTCTACCTGCATATTTTGCAGTGACTTGACGACCAAAATGAACTGATATCTAAAAACCATCTCCATCTTATCCGTCCCATTCCTATCATTAGTACTACTATGTATTACTTTTATTTCAATCTAAATTGCACTAAAATTAAAATCCTGAATAAGTGAAGTGTCCACTGTAGAACTTCGCTTACCTCCAAATTAATGTAAAAGGAAATGAAACCACAAAGGAGACTCATTGTATTCTACCAACTATATTATTTTTGGACAAACAAGGCCCTCCCCAGACTCATATGATATACGAGGAAACCTGCCTTCAAATCTCCTCATTACCGATCGTCAAGAAATAGTTAACCCTGGGGTTCCCATCAAATGTGTCGATAGTTAAATTGACTCGTGAGTATTAACTGGCTTGCCTCCGTGACACTACAGGTAGACCTGGCACTGTGCATAGTTCAGCTCGTCCCTGATTTCCCATGAAGAGCACAGAGGAATATACACAAAATATCTGGTAAGAAGGATAGTTCCCACACTGCTCTCAAAGGCTCAAAGTGCCAATGACACAAAACATCTGGGATGAAGAGGCCTGAGGGGCAGGAATGTGTACCTGCCCAGGGCACACACCCAGCTTTCTTTTTTAAATTAATGTATCGTTGATTTACAATGTAGTGTTAGTTTCTGCTGTACAGCAAAGTAATTCAGTTATACGTATATATGTATACATATACATTCTTTTTTATATTCTCTTCCATTATGGTTTATCACAGGATATTGAATATAGTTTCCTGTGCTATACAGTAGGACCTTATTATTATCCATTCTCCATATAACAGTTTGAATCTGCTAATCCCAAACTCACAATCTGTCCCCCCCCCAATCTCTCCCCCTTGGCAACCACAAGTCTGTTCTCTATATCTGGGAGTCACACACTCAGCTTTGATGAAGCCAAACAGTTTCTTCATCTTGCTCCGGAGCCTCACATGGGTCCAACACACTTTACTTCTCATGCTTACTCTCTGCAGACCTCGTTGTCCAAGTTTGTTTTCCATCTCAAGAACTGAGTCTAAGATGCACCCTTGCAACTGCTAATAGTGCAGTTTAATTCTGCCCAGTCACTTGTCTTCTCACATAATGAAACAGCCAACACAAGTCATGAAAATCACATTAAAAATATCACTTGAAGTGTGCTCTTGACGTTTTCTTACAGACATCTATTTTTAAAAAAATCAGAAAATGATTATTTTTTTCTCAATCTGCCTAGCCACAGGTGAGTCTCACCTCTGCCTGTAGCTGCTGTCCTGGTAGAGCTTTGGGACTGTAGTTAAGCCACATTGGTTGACAATGTCACAGAATTGCCCCACCAACTCACCTTCTTAAATCCCACCCTGTTCACTGTTCTCAAACACTTACGAGCACCAAGAGAACTTTTGGAAATCAATCCTTTTTTGCCATCAGGAATTCAGGCCCATGATGGGCAAGGTCTGGTGCCCACAGCCCTGGAGAAACCAAGCTCAGTAAACATTCACCATAGCCTGATCCAGGATGCCCCAGGAGGGAACTGGTAGGAAAAGACAGAAACCACCTGCCCTGTAAGATCTCCACAGCGCTCTCTTGCCATTGCATGGATTACTGCAACAGAACAAGCTTCTTCCACATAACGAGGCAATGAGATCTGATTTGATAATGAATCCTCAGCTCATCATCATTTACACGAGATGATACATATTACCCAGAAAAGACTTACAAATGTACGTTACAACAGGACAACCATCCCAGTGTGAAGATAACGGGGAAGGTGGGGGGGGCATGGGATTCTACAGCCTCTGCCCGAAAAGTACAGGAAAGGGAAGCAGGGGAGAAAAGAATGTGCTGAGTAACAGGATAGGGGATGAGTACCTGCCAGTCGCTAAGCTGCAATGAATGTTCAGCCCCAGGAGACACTAGGCTGGAGGGCTCGCTATGTTGAAGACTTAATAACACAAGAGGCAGTGATAATTCACTTTGGGAAAGGACATGGCGGGATTCATCTAATCAAAAGATGGGTACACATATTCATGGGATATGTGTACCCAGGTTCACAGCAACACTATTCGCAAGAGCCAAGAGGTGAAAAAGTCCAGATGTCCACTGACAGATGAATGGATAAACAAAATGAAGTATATATATATACATATATATACTTACAATGGAATATTATTCAGCCTTAAAAAGGAAGGAAAGCCTGTCACCTGCTGCAACATGGATGACCTTGAGGACATCACATTAAGTGAACTAAGCCAGTCACAGAAGGACAAATACTGTATGATGCCACCTACGTGAGGTATCTAAAGCAGTCAAATTCATAGAAACAGGGAGCAGAATGGTGATTACTGGGGGCTGGGGAGAAGGAGAAAAGGGGAGTTGGTGTTCAATGGGTAAAGAGTTTCAGTTTTGCAAGATGAGAAAGCCCTGCAGATCTTTAACACAACAATGTGAATGTACTTAAACACTACTGAACCGCACACTTAAAAATAATTAAGATGGAAAATGTTGCGTGTTTTTTACCACAATAAAAAAATGCAAAAAAAAATATGGCACGTGTGTGCGTGTGCATGTGTGTTTAGCAGCTACAAGACTCTAAGTTTTCCCTTCTGGCGAGAATCTGAATGTTCTCTCCCCTATCATGCAACAGGTATAATAAAACCCCAAATTGGATCATTATTGGTTGGATTAATCGTGCTTTTGTGTCAATCAAGACAGAAATATTAATGCTCCTCTAACCTCCTTTCACTTAATATTTCAGTCTTTATAAAACTTAACTGTGAAACGTCTGTAACTTGCTCTCCATGTTCGTGAGCCAATGACAAAAACTCATAAGTACGAAGACCCCACCCACACCTGTGCCTCGTTTCACACCAGCCCCAGAAGAGAGGCAATCCATCAGCCAGACATTGATACTAGAATTGAGGGCTTCACAATCAATCCCTTTTTCTTTTAAAGTCAAAAAATTCCTAGTGATCAAAATGTAACTCTTTTTTGCTTGTTTTATGAGTTGGTGTTGCTTCAGCAAATTATTACCATTTGTGGTTCCTTACCTTTTGGTTTGGATGTGGAAGAGATGAAGGAATTTCATGGAAACGGGCGGGACACAGCAGCCGATCACCAGGTTGGAAAGCAGAGCAATAAAGAAAAGGAAGGAGACAACTGTTAGTTTATGTCCTTGGAAAGAAGGACAAAGTACACTCCCGAGTAACGTCTATCGCTTGAAGATCACAGCAAGAGCACAACGTAGAGGTATTTTGAAACACGGTGATACGCTTCATCACAGTGACCTCTCCTTCCACCATAATTAGAAACCTAGCGCTTCTGGCACCAAGAACAAAGACAAGACTCTTCATCATCTAGTAAGGACTTCCCTCCCCAAGCTTGTCTTTTCTTAGCTGCTGATTCTGTTACTAAAAACACGTAGGACATCATTCCTCCTTCAACAGGGCAGAACAACAGGCTCTGTGGGCACAGCTTTCTATCCTTGCAACCCTTTCTTCTGAACCCAAGAAAAGAATTCCACTCCTGGCACCTACATCCAACACACCAGTACCGACTGCTATGTCCCCAACATAGGAGAAGTGTCCTGTGAAAGCATATGAAAGCGTCAGGACACATGGCCTCTGTGTGAGAGGCCTTGGGTGTGGGAATGCCATTGTTCTGCAGTCCCAGTAGGTGCAGGGCAGCCCTCTTCTGGGGGGCGGGGCAGTGTCAGGCCACCACCTCTCCCATCCTTGTAAGAGCTGAGCTATCACAGATACTGGACAGTGGTGCTCATGCCTCAGAAGTTCCTACACACACACACACACACCCCTCAGAAGTTCCTAGACATACACACACACACACACACACACACACACACACTCTCTCTCTCTCACTCACTCACTCTTCCTAATATGCTGGATCCCAAATGCATGTGCGCCCTCATTAAAGCTGTGTGGCCAAGCTTAGGAGAAGGAAGTTGTGTTGACTGTGACATCTGGAAGGAACCACACTGGAGAAACCACAAAAGGAGAGAAGGGGAAGGCATTAAGGAACACACATTATCCAGTGCTGAGATAGACTAAACAGATGCGATTTGGGGGAACCTGTCTTTTCTTGTTATAAAAGGCAAATTCTCACAGCCTGGCTCAAAATTTAGGAGAGTCGTTCCTTACACAGCTTACAGACATGATTTCAATGCCTATTGTTAGCTGTATGAGGTGAGCCTTTCACAGAATATGCTTATAGTTCGGCTGACTTTTGACTCCTGGCAGAGGGCAAGGGGGCAATGACAGGCCTTGCTGAATACCAGCCGACGGATGGTCCAGCAAGCTGAAGCACTGTCCACATGGCAGGAGGATGGAGAGTATATGCATCCCCTCTCTCACGAAAAGCATCATGAGTCCCCTTCTCATCCAAACGGTATGCAGCACAGAAGGACACACAGCTCTCCGTCAGGGCAAAGGACATAGTTAACCTGGATCCGAACAGACCTGGAGCTCCTAACTGTCCTCCAAACTTCCTTTCCTTTCCTCCTGGGCACACAGCTGGACTGCACACCCAGTCTCCCTTGAAGTAAGCTGTGGCCGTATGGCTGTATCCTGGTCCATGGACCGTGGGCGCAAGTGATACATGCCACCTCCAAGGCTGGCCCAAAAAGCCGCCAGCCCAACCCTCCACTCTCCCTTCCCCGGTCTGCGGGCTGGATGGTGATGTCCAGGGTGAAGACGGCAGAGCTGCGTCACCCTGGGGCCCTGCATGACTCTGTGGAATACAGCCTCCCCCGTCCAGCTACTGATGTTGATGGGCAAGAGAAACGAACTTCTACTGTGCTGAGCCACTGAGGTCTGGGAGTTTACCTGCCACAAGGGCCCACGTTCCTCTTAACTATTTCACCAGTTCTACTCCCTGGTGAGGGGCTAGCTGCCAGCTCTTAGCTTCTCTTAGATGCCTCTGCCTGCTTCCAACAAATCCCTCCCTTGCCCTTGAGCCAATCTGAACACATGTTTTTTTCCCTCAATGAATCTCTGAGTAAAAGATGGGCTTGAAGCAAATGCTCTAGAAGCCCAGCGATGGGCACAGGTGACCTGCTCGGGAAGGTGAGGAACAGGTGGCTTTGTGTTCCCCTTCGTGCAGCTCAGAAGGGCTGAAAGCACGGAAGGAAGCACGACGGACGGGCATCAACAGGGCTCCCTACCAAGGACATCAATTAGGTTGTTCGTCTTAGCCTACCTACGTCAGAAGAAACAAACAGGCTTAAATTAATTTAGAAGGCACATAAAAAAGAACTTCCTGCCAGCAACTGGAATGTCTTAGATCCGACCACAAGGTCTGATGTCTTCAAGCTAAATATGAACAGGGAGACAACTGCTCCCAGTTGGTCTGGGGTCAAGCCTTTACTGACCATCCCTCCTGTGACCTTTATACTAAGGAAGCAAACTTTCAGAGGAGAAAACAAAGAAAAACTCTCCGGTAGTTTTCTTTATAATCCATGCTGTGCTGTGAGGAGACAATTACTAGGGATTGTTCAGCAAAGGGATGTAGCAATAACTCCATCCACCTTAGGAAAAACACATCTACCCACCTCATAACACACTCCGTAGAGCCTGAAACAGCCACACCCATGGCCACATCTGTCTCCTGCTGCTGGAGATGTATACATTCACTTAATATACATGTACGGAGCATCTGTAATGTGTATGACACTGGGGAAGCCAGGACTCACAATTTATAGTCCCTGTCTTCAAGTTGCTTACCAACTACTAACAGAAGCAGGACATAAGCATGGGAGATTAAATAATATAACTAGGCAATAGTACTCATGATGTCACACAGACGTACAGCCTCATCACTGGGCAGAATTCAGCCTATCGCTTGTATCCAATTTGTTTTTCAAACATATTAATTTGCCAGTATCACTGTTCCCTGGAACTCCCAATTCCAGCTGGCCTGTGTGATTTATTTCCTCGTAACATATATCACTTTGTAAATCACTGCTTCATTGATCCTACTGTGTTTACTAAGCTTGATAAAGGCAGGGATTTCCTCTCTTTTGTTCACTCTTGTACCCCAGTGCCTCACACAGTGCCAGGCACATGGTGGAGGCATAATAAATATTTGACAAATGAATGAAAACTACTCCAAGTTTCTAAGTACAGAAATTAATAATAAACAATCACCTTGCTCTTAAAAATAGCCTTTAGCCTCACACAAAACATCCCAGTGTCCTCAGACTCTCTAAGGACACTAACCAGAGCCCCTCAGCCTGCGCACCAATGGAAGTACAGAGCATGGCTACAAACTGACGAGCACCTCAGTGTCAAACCCAAGATTCTGCTATTTAGAAGATGCAGTGGGCATAGCTCGTGTTTCACATGGCTAGCTGATTATTTAAAATAGTAATGGTATAGGGCTTCCCTGGTGGCCCAGTGGTTGAGAGTCCGCCTGCCAATGCAGGGGATGCAGGTTCGTGCCCCGGTATGGGAGGATCCCACATGCCGTGGAGCGGCTGGGCCCGTAAGCCATGGCCGCTGGACCTGCGCGTCCGGAGCCTGTGCTCCGCGGCGGGAGAGGCCACAGCGGTGAGAGACCCGCGTACCGCAAAAAAAAAAAAAACCACAAACAAACAAAAAAAATAGTAATGTTATAGCCAGGAAGGTGACCCTCAGTCACCCCTGTGTCCAGAGGGCCATTAGAGCAATCAATGCCATTTAAAATACGGCAGTAAAATTTAAAAAGCAGAATGGATGCCCTGCATAAAATGCATGGACTAAAACGACAAAACCCGAAGCTACAAGAGCAATATGCTAAATCACTGGCCTATTTACTCAGCTAGCAAGAGGCTGAAAAGAACCTCGGGGGCAGAAGAATTGAGCTGCTCACCCCTGCCACTTAACATATCTTCTTTATTCAGGACGCCCACCAATATTGCACAGGCTCCCAAGGAAGCTTGAAACTCAAATTCCTGTTTCTCTCCCAGCAATCTCCGCGCCAGGTATTTATTTTACATTCTATGCTCCTGTGGCATGGATAGGGGAAAACTAGCTCTCAGGAGTTCCTCCGGAATACGCTGAATCACTAGATGAAATGAACAGGGCTTGGCCTTGTTCATCTGTGTTCGTCTCACAGCTGTGGCCGAGCGGGCGGTTCAGAGAGCAAATGACTGATGCTCATCCGTCTTAGTCACTGGGGCTGGCATAAAAAATACAGATCCTTGTCTGTAGTGTGCCCAGGAAACAAACCAGAAAAGAATCTCATTATAGTGAAGACCAGGCCAGCAGACATGTAGCGAGCTGGTTTCATGTGCACGGAAAATTATGCAGAAACCAATCTGCCAGGACAACAGTTTAATTTTCAAAAACAAAACTTGGCCCTCAGTGACCAAGCTAAGAATAGATTTTTTACTGAAAGTATCTTCATTTGTCAGCCGCAAAGAGTCCTCTTCGGGAAACGAGAAGGCCTACTTCCCGCAGAACTGAGAGGGGAAAGTTGTCATTGGGCGGTAGGGGTCCCCGTCAGAGATTTAGTCTAATGAAGAGACAAAAGGCTTGAACCTCATGGCTCCCAGACAGAGGATTGGTTTAATCATTCTGTCCTCCTTTATGCTGTACATAATCGCCCCCGGGGTTTAATTTTTAATAAATTGTGTGCGTTGGAGAGCACGTGTGAGCACGCATGTACACAGACACGCACACACAGAGAGACACACACACTTAGAGAAAGTATGACTTTATTAACTCCCCAACTGCTGGTACCAGAATGTAAGCGATACACACTACCCCCAATTACAAGCACTGCCCTCCTCACGCATATTACACAACGTGGCAGCCACTTTTACCTGTCTTTCTGTTTTTCTCTTGGAGTCCCTGTCGACCCTGCTAAAGGGAAGCTCTAATAATACTTGGGCTACAAAGCCAATTTTTCAGCTTGTAAGGCCAGGCTGTAGAGATATGAGCAAATCATCTCGAAGAATAAAGACGTCCAAAGGAGCGGGACAGGCCCTCTGCAGAGGGCAGAGGTTTAAAGGGCAGTGCGGTGGAAGTGACAAAAGCAGAGGTCTTCGTGACTATTTCCATCCTGGGGTATGTCACCTTGTATTGTGATTTCCCTTTTTACACAAGTGTCTCTCCCACTAGACTGTGAACACTCTGTGGGAAGGGGCTGTTTATCACTGACTCTTGTAGCCAAAGCTCCTGGAGAAGAAACTATGGGCAGGAGACCTTCAGAAACCTTATCTCACTGGTTGAAAACTCATGGGGTGCTTTCATTCCCACTTCACAGAAGAGCAAATTGAGGTGTGGAGATCTGAAGTTGCTTGCCCCAGCTCACAGAGCTAGTAAGTAGCAGACCTGGGACACAAAGCTCAGTTGGTTGGGTCCCCACCTTTCTGTTATGCCTGCTCTATCCCTGCACGAAGAATCTGGGAAATGAGCAGTTACAGAATAAATGGACAATGTCGTGAGACTTAGATGTTTAGATACAAGGGAAGGGTGGTCACTAAAACTCGGGGGTGAATGCTGTGTGGATTAATGGGGAGATACCAGCCTAGGAAACACACAGGACAGTGACGGGGGTCCACACTTCAGTGCCAGGCAGTGGGTGGACATACCACAGGGAGCACCTAGGAGAAGTGATGACCCAGCCACACCCAATGTGCCAAGTGCCCCCCACCCCACTGAATCACCTCTGCTCAGCCCTCTGTGTTACAGGTGCCCCCTGCAAGGGTGAAGGGACCTGGTATCTAAGGTCGAAGACGTTGTTAAGTTCTAAAGAATCAGCAAATGACTGACTTGTTGAGGCATGACCCATCTTTAAATTGGGACCTGTCCATGTCTTTCTCTTTATGATATGAAGGACGCCGCTGACCACTCGCTTGGTTTTTGCTACTGGGCACCAATCACGTACCTTTTTCTATTATAATTACTTTTCCTTTAGGTGGAGATGAATTACAACATTTCAATGCCTTGCAGCTCTTAATGTCGATATATTTCTATCCTCCCATCACTACTTACCACGACCAATTTTGCTAAAAACAATGGAAATCTTAAAACACTATCCCTAAAAGACAATTCCTGACTAAAAAGACGCTGCATTTACTTTTCCATTGTAATCTGCAGTCCCTGCTTTTCACGAGAGCAATTAGACCAGGAGCTATATGGCTTCGTTCTAAATAGCTCCTGGAGGGAGAGATGGAGCGCTTCTCCCCTCACGCACCTCACAGCTCCCTACTGGCAAACACAGGTGAACACAGTGGTTCTGCTACAGCCCTGGCAAGTCCTTGTTTACTGCAAATTCCATTTATTGTTCTGAGGCAGTAGAACTGTACTTAAGTAATAACAGAATTACCTGGACAGCTTTTGTAAAAATGATTCCTAAACCCCATCCCTGGAGATTCTGGGGTGGAGCCTCGGAATGTGTATTTAATTAACAAGCACTCAGGTGAGTCCATGAGGAGTTCGGGCTTGGAAACCACAGTTCTGCCTAATAAACCAGAGGTAATGCAATAGAGACAATCTGTAGCTCACACAACCTGCAAAGATCACCACCTCCTTTGAGGCGCTGGGTCTCACTGTGGAAGGCAGCAGGGAACACAAAGGAGGAAGGCCTTCTCCTCCAGAGGAGGTTTAAGCCTGGCCGTGTCCCTTGTACCCGTATCTGTCTGGTTGGTCTGGACTAAGTCATACCTGTGAGTAATTGGCGTGAGCGTCCTGGGATCTGTGCAATGGGGGCAGGTCTGCCTCAGTGTGCCCTGCAAGGTAGATGAGCTCTTCCACTGTGGTGAACATGTTTATTCTCTCTCTGTGTTGCGAGTGAATTTGTATTGTGTTTGCAGGGGTGTGCTGGGTGGTTGAGCAGATTCTTATTGAAAAAGTAACAATGGCCTTTTATAAGAGAAATTTTGATCTAAAACGCATTTCAAAACTACGTAAGAGGGGCTTACGTAGTTTTGAAACCCACTTACTTATGTAAGAGGGTGGCGCAGTGGTTGAGAGTCCGCCTGCCGATGCGGGGGACACGGGTTTGTGCCCCGGTCCGGGAAGATCCCACATGCCGCGGAGCGGCTAGGCCCGTGAGCCATGGCCGCTGAGCCTGCGCTTCCGGAGCCTGTGCTCCGCAACGGGGGAGGCCACAGCGGTGAGAGGCCCTAGTACCGCAAAAAAAAAAAAAAAAAAAAAAATCTACATAAGAATGTCGGAGACAGGAGAAGCTCGTCAATCGCATCCACTGAGAATACAATTATGAGAAAAATGAACTGTAATGATATAATAGATCTTTCTGTGTGACTTAAAGACTAAGCAATGAAGGAGGAGGGTGATGAGTGTGAGGAGAATGCGGCTATAAACACACGGGAATTAATCTCAGGACCATGTGAGGCAACACTCACCCCACCTTCACCCTGGGACAGAGGCAGCGCAGAGAACTCTGTGCTTTGGAGTCTTGACGTATCGGGGTTCAAATCCCAGCTTCACTACTTAGATGAGCTGTCTGACCTTGAGCAAACCGTGCATACGCTCACTGAGCCTTCTCTTTCTTATGAGAGTGGTGTAAGGATTAGAGCTAATATTGCAGAGCACAGGGCCTGCCACGTGGCAGGCACTGGATAAATGGAAGCTATTTGCTGTTATTATTACTTGTTGTTGTTAAGGGTAGTTTAGGGAAGGAGAGACTCAAAGATCTAGGATTCACAGATTTCACAGACGATCTCAACGTATATTTTAATTCTGAAGGATGGGTTGGACCATTGGAAGCTCTATCCCCATGTCCAACTTGGTGACCTGGTGTCCTGCACTCTGCCCAGGTGGTTTCCAGCAGGTCGTCTGCCTCTGCCTACGCAGCAGTTTCTAGACTGAAGTGGTACCAGCTGCTGCCCCCAGGAGAGCCCCAAACAATTCTTCCTTCTCAAAACCAACAGGGAGCAAAGGGCCACTGTCCTCACCCCCACATGGAAGTCTGCTGCCATGTTGACAGAATCAAGAAGTAAGGGAAAAGAAAAGATAGTCCACTTGAATCCCTTCCGTTAATAAAGACAACTGAGATTTCTCTTGATTTGTCTGCAATAATTTCCCACTTTTTCACGAATGGAAACATGCTGCCACCTGGTATGGTGACCAGGGTTAGAACTTCTAAGACGCTACAATCATCATTACACATGAAGTGTGATCTATTAGCTAATAGGTATAACGGTGAAGACAACCCTGCCTGGAATCTGTACAGGACCTAGAGAAAGCCCGACTTACTAGGTTCCTCATTCAAACCCTGACTTACGCATTGATCGAACAAAGGCATCCATTCTGCAGAACGTTACCAGAAAGTTACTACCCAGCTAAGTGCTTCAGACATCTGGGGGTTGCATTCTATTTTGCTCTACTTATATTGCTGAAGATTTTATAAGTTGTCTGATTAGAAGGCGGATTTAATTACAGCGCTAAAAGAAATGACAAATATTACATATGCTCATCTAAAACCTGTCTCAACTGTTTTCGAGGTACCACTAGTGTGATGACTAATGTGAGGCATCCAGGCCTTTAATGACCGAAGGCCTCAGGCAACGCACACTTACTTTTAGGACACACATCAGGTCAAAGCACTGCTGAGGAATTTAACGAAAGTGTCGATTCATGCTCTTTTGCCAGGTCCCAAGTCATCCAGCTGTCGGTAAACGTGTTTTATACCAACGCTAATGCAGTGGTGAAAGCCAGTCGAACACACGCAGGAATAATGGGGATTAAAAAACATCTTCCAAGTATTATATACCTGTTCATGCTGGTGTCTTCGGGTAAGTTATTATCCAAGGAAAATATTTCAAAAATAAATTATCATCAGAAGATACATTGAAGAATGAAATAAACCACTGTTTCTCATATGTTATGAGCTTGAAGAGAACAATAAGACTAAAAATTAATAAAGAATTTTTGGATCATCTTGTGACTCTGTAGTTTCCAATCTGAAGAACACACAACAGCTGCTTTGCAGCACAGAGACTTCACCCCTGCTAGGCAGTGGACTCACAGCGAGAGATGGAGGGTGTAGATTTCCCCATGCAGCAGGATGCGGAGGAGGACTTGGGCCACTGCCTCATACTGGTCAAGTGGGCCTAAGTCCCCTTGCCAGGACCCTGTCCAAAAGGGCAGCCTGCAAATAAAGAGACCCCACGAAGAAAAGGCTGTAGGTTATATCATTAGGTGACTGTATTGAGGAGAGTCAACACTGGATGTCCCGCACCTGGGAACCATGCAATGGAGAGTCCCCAAAAGGGGCCCTGAAGAACGCTCCTTTGGGTACCACAGGAAGGCCAGTATTTGGATGTCTGCCACCTGGCAGGCACCCACCATCAGCCATACCTACAGAGAGAGGCCTGCAGCCATGGCCAGGGATGTGAGGGACACCTGTCTCTCCTCCCCACCCTAACTTAAGAGACAAAGGATGAGGCAAGGGGAGGGGTAAGACTGTCCCAGAGCTACAGCACATCCTCCACCCTTCCCCAAGGTGTGGGAAGGAGACAGAGAGAGTAGCTCTGCCCCTCCCCCACTTCCTTAAGCCCAAAGAGGGCAAGGGCTGGAAGAAAGGGGCAAAGATGAGATTTACAAAGGTTATGGGACTGGTGCTTTAAAGTAGATGGTTCTGAGTTTACGTTTAATTAATGAAAACAATTGGGGTTCCACCAAAGATGTTCAATTAAATAAATCTTTCCTGAGGTTCTACTATGTGCCAGGCACTATTTTAGGCACTTGGGTGACAATGACACAGATGAACAAAACAGGCAAGATTCCCTGCCCCTCTTGCTACTAGTGGGGGAAAGGAGATTTAACCCAGCACGGTTAACAACAGTGAACAGAGAAAAATAAAGCTACTGAACCTCTACCAAGTTCAGGCCAGTCAATAAACCAGTTTCAATAGCTTTCAAAGATTTAGCATTTTTTTTTCTGAAAGTTTTGCTTTCAGGAAAAACACTGCCTTCTGCAAAACTGCCCAGAAATCAAAGAGCTGCTTAAGAGGAGGCAAGGAGGGCTGAAGGGAGAAATGACTAATAAAACAAGGTATGTATGTAGAGAAATTAAATGTCTTAAGCATTCTCAGGGAAGAGTATGTTGAGGTTTTACAAGCTGAGGTGGCAGCTGTATCTGATGGATATTTGATCCCATTTCTTCCGTGAAGACTCTCCTGGGAGACGGGACTGGAGGGCAAGCTGGGGACACCCAGGAAACCATGAATTTAGAGAGATGCTTAAGGGCACTCAAGATCAGCTGAAATAGACTAGAATGGCCAGGTAAGAATTTAAGACCTGCTTTCAATTATACCAAGGCAAGCATGACTGTGTTTTCTAAATATTTTCTCTTAAAAAGTCATTATTTATACAGTAAATAGGTCCATGTTATGAACAACTCAAAAATCTTTGAAAAAACACCCAAAGTTTCCTCCTTCCTTTCCTCTTTCCTTCATCTCTCTCCCTTCCCAGTTGCTGATTTGATTCCACCTTCCCAGGGAAGGACTCTGAGGGTCACATCTGAGAGGTGAGGTCTGGCGGGCATGGGACTCATGAAGCCTGATGGAGACAAGGAACCTCTGGCATCTTTGGGGTGATGGCTCTGAATCCCAGAGTGAATTCTGCTCCCCATTCTCCTTCCTGAAATGGATCACTGCTTTCTTCTCAAAAGCCCCTTTCTGGGCTAGAGTGTCCCTTTTTCTTCTAAGAGTGGTGTGTACTTCCTTGGCGGATTCCATCCAAGGTACAGCTGTGTATGGGCCAAGCTTTTTCTTCTCAGGATAATAAAAGTGGCCTAAGCAGTGCGTCAGTATAAAGCCTGACTGCAGTGATGTCATGGGAGGCCTGTGGTGCCCTAATGAGCCCGGGTTATAGTTTTATTTAATGTCAGATTATTACCCTGAATAACGCTAAAGGTTGTCTACTAAGGCCTCAGTTCCTGGCTGTTCACAAGGTAGAGTGGTATAGATGACGGTACTTACTTTTAAATGACTGGGTGTAATAGGGGAGAACAAACCTGACTCCACATTAGATCTGTTCTGTTGCCTGTGCTCTGCACCTTTTGTAAAGGAGTGTTGCCTATAGCCTGAAATATACAGGATAGCCTGTTCTCAGGATGACCTTTAAGAGTCCATTCATATAGAGATAAAAAGTTGCAGAACAGAAAATAACATTTGTTTTATTGGAGGTTTACAGGAACATCGTGACCTGACCTATGTAGACATCTGCAAGAACAAAGGATTCCAACACCAAGAAGTTTGCACAGCTAACCACACCCTCCCTCACCTTGCCTTTAATAAAAGTGCTTTGCTGAAACCCTTTGAGAAGTTCGGAGTTTTTTGGGCAGAAGCCATCTGTCTCCTTGCATGGCCCTGCAATAACCTTTCTCTGCTCCAAACTCTGATGTTTTGGTTTGTTCGGGCTCACTGTGTGTCAGGCACTCGAAATTGTGTTCCGTAACATGGGTACTAAAAAAGATAAGGACACTTCTACTCTGAAACCTTCCAGCTTTCCAAAATGAGTTCACTTTTTTTTTTAAACATCTTTATTGGAGTATAAGTGCTTTACAACGGTGTGTTAGTTTCCGCTTTATAACAAAGTGAATCAGGTATATATATACATATATCCCCAGATCCCCTCCCTCTTGCATCTCCCTCCCCCCCTCCCTATCCCACCCCTCTAGGTGGTCACAAAGCACCGAGCTGATCTTAACACTGCCCCTGGTTAATGTCAACCCACAGGGTGCTAATGGCCCCGGAAGCTCCTCAGAACAAACACAGGATTAACATCACAGATTCTTCATTGGGGAAACCGAAGTGCTGGCACAGCTCAAAATCTTTTAATGTCATGCCTGCAAAACGCCCCTTCTTAATAAACCGGTAAATTTTCCAGCCTGGCACGGCCAAGCCTGGCTAATTCTTTTTAGACAACCAAGAGAAAACTCTAGCTTCAATTCTTTTAGGAAACTATTGGCCTAAATTAAACCCAACAGCCAGAATGCTAAATGCAAATCTTGGTCCTCCAGTAATTTAGCTCAAGCAGCAAAGCTACTTTCCCTTTTCTTGTTCCCACTAAGTATTTTGTCATCATGAATTGAGAATAATAAAAATAAACCGACACCGGTAAATGTAACTCCAGACAGGGTACTGGGTTGTATGGAAATCTATGGGGCTGACATTAATAAAATTCTGTTTAATACATTAAAATAGTATTTTATAGGAAAATTTCAACATGTGCCACAGAGAGGAGGCATGCTGAACCCATTGACATTTAGCTAACAGAATTTTAATAGACTTGAGCTGGCCTAGGAAGGAAGAAAAATAGGAAAGAAATGCCAACCAGATGACTCCCTAGAGGATAATTCATTTTGGTTTTATGTGACATTAAATATCACTTCCTCCATCAAGGTTAGAACCTGCATTAGGCTTAACAAAGCAAATTTCACCCATTCCAAAACTCCCATCCTCATGGTTACCAGATCAACTCCAGGGTCTGGGGCACTGCTACCAACCATTCTAACCAAAGCAAGACAATTCCCTGGGAGTGATGCCATTTTCCATTTCACTGTACCTGTGCACCCAGATCACAAGTACCTGTGGCTTAGGAAACACTGTTGGAACTTCTGTCCTCTTGGCCGAGTCTCACGGGTGGCTTGATTTCACCTGGTCCACGGCTATATCACTGGCTATCGCTCTGGATAGAAGCTCTGCAGCTCTGAAGGCAGATTCCCTCCTGTGAGGCAGGTCCAGAGCCCTCAGACCTGGTTACTCAACTGATTAGTACTTCACAGGACAGGGAAAGCAAAGTGTTCTCCAACCCCCAAGTGACCAGAGTCTTCAGAGTATTTCTCTCCTCCCTTTGTTTTTCTTCTTCCCGTCCCCCTTTTCCTATTTATCTTCTTGCTCTTCTTCCCATTTTCCTTTTCTTAAAACTGCCCATGCAAGAATATACAGTGGAGAAAAGAAAGCCTCTTCAATAAGTGGTGCTGGGAAAACTGGACAGGTACCTGTAAAAGTATGAGATTAGATCACTCCCTAACACCATACACAAAAATAAGCTCAAAATGGATTAAAGACCTAAACGTAAGGCCAGACACTATCGAACTCTTAGAGGAAAACATAGGCAGAACACTCTATGACATAAATCACAGCAAGATCCTTTTTGACCCACCTCCTAGAGAAATGGAAATAAAAACAAAAATAAACAAATGGGACCTACTGAAACTTAAAAGCAAAGGAAACCATAAACAAGACCAAAAGACAACCCTCAGAATGGGAGAAAATATTTGCCAATGAAGCAACTGACAAAGGATTAATCTCCAAAATTTACAAGCAGCTCATGCAGCTCAATAACAAAAAACAAACAACCCAATCCAACAATGGGCAGAAGACCTAAATAGACATTTCTCCAAAGAAGATATACAGATTGCCAATAAACACATGAAAGAATGCCCAACATCATTAATCATTAGAGAAATGCAAATCAAAACTACAGTGAGATATCATCTCACACTGGTCAGAATGGCCATCATCAAAAAATCTAGAAACAATAAATGCTGGAGAGGGTGTAGAGAAAAGGGAACACTCTTGCACACTGTTGGTGGGAATGCAAATTGATACAGCCACTATGGAGAACAGTATGGAGGTTCCTTAAAAAACTACAAGTAGGGCTTCCCTGGTGGCGCAGTGGTTGAGAGTCTGCCTGCCGATGCAGGGGACACGGGTTCGTGCCCCGGTCTGGGATGATCCCACATGCCGCGGAGCGGCTGGGCCCGTGAGCCATGGCCGCTGGGCCTGCGCGTCCGGAGCCTGTGCTGCGCAACTGGAGAGGCCACAACGGTGAGAGGCCCGCGTACCGCAAAAAAAAAAAAAAAAAAACAAAAAAAAAAACTACAAGTAGAAGTCCCCTATGATCCAGCAATCCCATTACTGGGCATATACCCTGAGAAAACCATAATTCAAAGAGAGTCATGTACCAAAATGTTCATTGCAGCACTATTTACAATAGCCAGGACATAGAAGCAACCTAAGTGTCCATCAACAGATGAATGGATAAAGAAGGTGTGGCACGTATATACAATGGAATATTACTCAGCCATAAAAAGAAATGAAAGTGAGTTATTTGTAGTGAGGTGGATGGACCTAGAGTCAGTCTGTCATACCGAGCGAAGTAAGTCAGAAAGAGAAAAACAAATACCATATGCTAACACATATATATGGAATCTAAGAAAAAAAAAAAGGTCATGAGGAACCTAGGGGTAAGATGGGAATAAAGACACAGACCTACTAGAAAATGGACTTGAGGATATGGGGAGGGGGAAGGGTAAGCTGTGACAAAGTAAGAGAGTGGCATGGACATATATACACTACCAAATGTAAAATAGATAGTTAGTGGGGAACAGCCGCATAGCACAGGGAGATCAGCTCGGTGCTTTGTGACCACCTAGAGGGGTGGGATAGGGAGGGTGGGAGGGAGGGAGACGCAAGAGGGAAGAGATATGGGAACATATGTATATGTATAACTCATTCACTTTGTTATAAAGCAGAAACTAACACACCATTGTAAAGTAATTATACTCCAATAAAGATGTTAAAAAAAAAAAAACTGCCCATGAAGTGACATCTTAGCATTTGTCCAATGTTTTAATGTTCTTCTCATAATTTGAAGGTGATTTGAACATTTTATATTTCTTTCTAAATATATATTTTTAAAGGCACTAAAATACATTGGTTTTTGTTTGTGCTCTGTCATCGTAAGATTTTGATAGTTTAAACTTTTGCTATTCTTGACTTGCTTTAAATATGAAAGGTTGTTTTTGCCTTTTCTTTTTCTTTTTTTTTTTTTGCTTTCTGTTTTTCAATGGTTCCTTTTCATTCTATATGCTTCAAATGAGCACTAAACTTCAGTTGTCAAGTCTCCGGGTTTCCTTATTTGCAGATTCCTTTCACTTGTACAGATTCGCGAGTTTAGTGCTTTAGTTCAGAACTCAAGCTTCCCTTTACCCAAACCTTTTTACTGAGCACCTACATAAGCCAGCAATAGGGCCAGTCACCGGGGGGGTTCATTGTCCAACAAGATAAGGTAACTGGCTTATATTCCAGAAGGGGAGACAGTAAAGTCTAAATATATAAAATATTCAGAGGTGTTGCCACGTGTTACAAAGAAAATCACTCGCATGCCTTGGGAGAAAAGGCAGGAGGCCTGATTGAGATGGGTGGTCAGAGAAGACCTCTCCAAGGAGCTGGTTTTTAAGGGAGTCAGGTGCGCAAGGAGGTGGGGCAGAGAATTTCAGGGGAAGGAACGTCAGGCACAGAAGCCCTGAGGCAAGAAGGAGCTTGCATTTTCTAGGAACTTGGAAAGAGTGTGTGAGCGACTGGGGCCCAGCCGAAGGGGAGAAAGTGACATAGGACAAGACTCAGAGGGCAGGACCAGAGCTCACAGGAGGCTTCTGAAGAAGCTGGATTTTATTAAGGAAGTCGCTGAAAGGCTTTAAGCAGGGGGATGGCATGACGTAATTTTTGTGGTATTTCTCTTTACGCATCACTCTCGGAGAATCTGAGCTCCTGTCTCTGACTGCAGTCCAGAGTACTTTCCAACACATTCTCAAGACCAAATTACTAGTTACAACCACAAAACACACCAACACCCTGAATCTACCCCCAAATGAACTCCACTTAGAAGAAAATAGGACAATATGTACTTTTATGAACTCAAACATTTCTGAAGGCATATAATCGACTCAACTGTAAAATGATAGATCCATCTCGTTTCTAAAAATTAAGATTTACAGCTTCCTGCCTGTACATATTTGGTTTTGTTTTATTTTTTTCTTCATCATCTCCTTAGAAATCACTAACAAGTACTGTAACATAATGAAATGTGTACAATAGTTTCCCCAAATATTTTATTGAAATGATAAAAGTTATTTAAAAAAAAATCAAGGAACACATTATAAGAAGAATGAAAAGAATACAAGATGTAAATAGGAACTTATAGCCACATAGCTAATAAGTAAGTGTAGCTATTGAATTTTAGGTGATAAGCAGAAAGGAAATGAAAGAAAAAGTTAATCTTCCTTAGAAACAATCAGTAACATAATCCCCCCTTCCCTGCCTTTTATCTGATCCAATCAATCACACATTTATTGTGAACCTACTATTGGTGTGTGCTGTGATTCGCTCCATCCACCCCTGACACAGCTGTGCTCCTCTACTTTTTCTGACACTGTTTCTTTATGCTATGGCTCCACCTCTGCCTGTCTGTCAGTCTTCTCTTTCAAGCCCAGCCCTTGCCATCACCCTTGACTCAGAGCTCAGCTTCCCCTTGGAAGGCCTGGCCTCACTTCTGAAAGCCATGAGGGCTATAAATGAGGCACTGATAAGATACAGAATGGATCTGGCCCAGTGACAACTTCTCCCTAAGCCTGAGAAAAGCTTCCCCAGCAAAGGCAGTGGTCTTTTCTGAGACATTTAATAGGTATAATTGTTAATTACATGAGACTCCTTTGGGCTCCTTTAGGTCTTTCATCTACCCATCAGGGCTAAAATAACAGCTGAACAAAAGCAGGACTCCTCTCCAACACAGACACAGCTGAAGAACAAATGCTTAAGAAATAAGATGAATGTCCTCTGAGAGTACAGAGATTTAACAAGTTATTTTTAGTTTCAAGTACCTAGACACTAGGATACAAAGAAACCTCAGAAAAAGGAAAACTCAGCTGGAAAAATGACAAAGTCGTATTGGCAGCGGAACCTCATGAAACCAAAATTGAAAATAACAGATGATAATGCACTTTAAAAAATACCTTCCTACAATCACTGGTATTAATCACTCTTAGCCTAAGTAGTCCCCATGATATTGCACATGTGGAGCAAACGACTGCTTGAGATGCCTATTTACAGTATTTTGTGTACTAAAAAATCTGTCATTCTTTTTCCTCCCCTCTCCAAATTTTAGACATCAAGTAGTTCCTTGTGATGATAAAAGATGTACAATTACTTGACCTTCATAGGTCACTGTACCCATTTCTGTTCTGACTATAAACTAAAAGCTAAGAAGTCTCACATTTATAACTGGCATGAAATTTACCAGGATTTAGGTGGTTTTTGCCCATTTAAAATTGGTTTTCCCTCAGTATAGCCGGACAAAGTTTCTGAGGAAATCAATACTTTTCATTATCCCTGAAGTCTATAATCCACGGACAGCAATTCCTGGATGGTCACCAAAACGTTTGCAATCCTTTTGTGGTTGGTTTCAAAGCAAACCAGCCAATAAGACCTTTGCCATGACAAGTAGATGGTCTGGTTGGGGGACTGAGGGAGGCGGGTTGGGGGAGGGGTGGAAGGTACAGGTGCTTTGTGTCCCTGAGCAGAATGCTGTTGGTAGAGGAAGGCTCTGTTCATCAAAAACGGTGTAACTGACCCGCAGGCAGAACATCACGTTTGTAATCCAGGTTTCCTAGAACTCGGTGTGCAGATCCCTTGTAGTGGCAAGGACGCCAAAATGGGAATAATTTACATCGAGCACTAAATGCATCCTGGGTTTTGTCTGTAGCATATTCGTCTACTCCCAGTTTTGCCAGTCACCAAACAGCTTATGCAGATGAAGTGGAATACACAAAACTGTGTTTCGAGAGCATTAGGATAAAGATATTAATGCTGCCCTAATTTTGTAACATTTTCTTGGCACATGAAATATTGAAGGCCAGTTTGCAAAGAGAAACATGTAATTTATGTATTCTACACTCATTCTCAAAAGGATATGAGGCAGAAAACAGAGAATTCATTTTACAGGGAGTGCCCACTTGAACTCACCAAAAACAGAAAATATAATCTTCTATATTCATAAAGAGGTATATTTTTAAAAACATTTTTTTCTATGAAATCTTACATTGTTAAAAAAGTTCCAGTCATAATACTAGATTTTAATCTGCTTTTTGGCCCCTTTCCCAAAACACAGTAGTACCTTTCTCCAAAGGCCAGGAAGCACATGACAAGACCTCGAATGAAGAATTTCACCACACTTTTCTGAATGTATTGAGAGCAGAAGTGATGCAAAGTGCCACACTCTTTGGCAGCCTTTTCTGGGGTCGGCTTCCCCGGCACCTTCTTGAATAATACTTTTATTGATTGGTCTTGCTCTTTGAAATGAGCAGACTAACCCAGAGGGAAAACAAGAAGCTTTACTCTCCCTGAGTCGATACATGTAAATAACTGGTAGCCTAAAACGATTCTAGTTGTCTAATGGTTGGAGGCAGATGGAAGGTTTGTTTTGGAATCACTTGAAAATGTGTGCCAGCTGACCTGGCCCCTCTGTTTCAAGGTCCTCCTATCGGCTGCGCTGTCACTCTGCCAGTCAGTGGCTTGGCAGGGCTGTGAGAAGTTCCTTGGAGGAAGGGCTGCAACTGTGGTGCTGTCAGTCTATTACCTTTCTTCCCCCATCACCCCACCCATAATAAAGGCACAAAGCAGTAAAATTCCAGAGCAGTGGCACTGAATGGACAAAAAGTTATTTACCAAAAGAATGTAACACTCCAGCAACACATGATCTTTAAGCATCTTAGAGCAAGGCGCTGGACTAAGTACTGCAAAGGATGTGAGTTACTGTCAAAAACCTCACCGCCTAGAAGGGGAAGGAGATGATCAGACATCAACTACACATCCAAGGTATTTACTATGCCCATGAATTTTTAGAGGCGATCTATTTCCAGTTCGTCACTTTAAACCTAGATTTTTGTACTTGCTTCTGACCCATGGCTACTTGGGATTAGAGATATCAGTTGAAACTTATGAGGGGGAAGAAGAAATTTTTTTATTCTCTTAGCAGTATAATTCCCCTTTAAAAGAGATTCGTCTACTAAACTGTACACCTAAAACTGGTCAGGATGGTAGATTTTATGTTATGTGTATTTTACCACAATTTAAAAGAGAGACAGAGACAGACAGACAGAGACAGAGAGAGATCTTAGTGGTTGCTCTCCTCTCGGGCAACATCTCCTCAAGCTGTTTTCTCACTTCTTGGTTTCCTCCTTGCTATTCACCCACTATTTAGCTGCGCAGAATCTCTGAGTCTAAGCTTGGCCAGGTTATCGTTATTTGTTATTGTTGTTATTGTTGTTTATTTCCCCTCCAGCTTTACTAAGATGTGATTGACAAATCAAAACTGTATATATTTAGGTTGTACAACATGAGTTTTTAAAGGTATAAAATGTGATGATTTAATATATATCTATATCGTGAAATGATTACCACCATTAATTTAATTAATCCATCACCTTACATAGTTACTAAACAAACTAAAGCTTGCAAGTGAAAGTCAGCTTACTTCCGTACAGCAAAGAAAACCATCAAACAAAATGAAAAGGCAACCTACGGAATGGGAGAAAGTATTTGTAAGCCACATATCTGATAATGGGTTAATATCCAAAGTATATAAGGAACTCATATACTGAATAGCAAAAAAGCAAATAACCTGATTAAAAAATGGACAAAGGGTCTGAATAGACATTTTTCCAAAGAAGCCATACAAATGGCCAACAGGTACCTGAAAAGGTGCTCAACGTCACTAGCCATCAGGGAAAAGCAAATCAAAACCACAATGAGATATCACCTCACACTAATCAGGATGGCTATTATTAAAAAGGCAAGAGATAAGTGTTGGCAAGGAGGTGCAGAAAAGAGAACCCTTATCCACTTTTGGTAGAAATTGGTGTGGCCACTTTAGAAAACAGTATGGAGATTCCGCAAAAAATTAGAAATAGAACTAACACATTGTTCTTTGTTCTAAGCAAAAACTGTTGCTCAAATAGTACGTGCAAATAAAGTTTTCTTCAGAGCATCCACAAAACAGAAGGATCCCAAAGAGTACGTGTAACAGGGATCTCACTGCAGTTCCTCTGTTCTGCTCTTGTTCCCAGAACAGTTTGGACCTTCACTTTGTTAGCTGGCTAATGGTAGAATCCATTGGTCCTGACTTTCTGGTCACTGTGTCCCTTACAGAATCTAAGACATCGCTGGCATCTTGGCAGTGGGGTGAAGGACTGATTTTCTTTCTTGATTCTCTGTGTGGACGCTCAGAAACCATAAAAATTAGAACCGACGATAGGCCTTTTGTTAACATAAAATTGGCAGTAAGACAGCTCATACCTGCTTCTCAACTCTTTGCTTGCATATTTTGAACCTTTACCAGGAATGTGGAGGCAAAATATGTTGCTCCAACTTTCAGCTTGCTACTAACGACGTAATAATAGGAAGAAAGATTTATTTTCTCAGAATCTCTTTCCAAACTGTTTTGTATGGTTTATGAGGACACCTAGTTTAAAGCAGCTTTTTGTTTCCACTCCCTCTGTGCTCCACTTGGGTGGTGAGATCAATGAACAAAATGCAGAGATAAGGGCAACTCAGAAACTCACAAGACACAAAGGGTGGACCTCTGACAGCTCCACCTCAACCACTTCTCTTCCAGGATGACACTGACCATGGGTGCTGACTGCACAGGGACCTCCTCTCAGGAGATCCATTTATTTTTTTATGCCTCTTGAAAAATAACCTTAATTTATAACTATTAGGTGCAGTCTGAATGTTTGTGTCCCCTCAAAATTCATATATGTTGAACTCCTAACCCCCGAGGTGATGAATTAGGAGGCGGGGCCTTTGGGAGGTGATTAAGTCAGGAGTGTGGGGCCCTCATGATGAAGATTAGTGCCGTTATGGAAGGAGACCCCCAAGAGCTCCCTCACCCCTTCCGGCATGTGAGGTTACAATAAGAAGATGGCCCTCAAGGAGGAGCAAAGCCCTCCCCAGACATGCACCCATGATCTTGGACTTCCCAGCCTCCAGAACCGCAGGCAACAGATGTTTGTTATTAGTAAGTCTCCCCCTCCTCCTCCTCTGCCACCGCCCAGTCTATGGTATTTTGTTAAAAAAGCCTGAAGAGACTTAAGACACTATCTTTCCGAAATTCCCTAACACAAAAAGCAGATGTTGGTGGGTTAGGTATAATCCCCCCACCCCACCAGTTAAGTGAAACTTTCTTATTTTCTTCCTTTTCTCCCCCTAAATGGGTAGAAAGGAACTTGTCTTCATTTCTGTTTCTCGATACGCTACAGATACAAAATTTTAGTGCACCGATAAGTTCAAGGTCCGTGAATCAGGGACTTGGCTTGGTTCCCTGTTGCCTCTCCAGCCTTGATCGGTCAAGAAACACCAGTTGCTGGTGGAATGACTGACTGGTATGACTTCAAAGTGAAGAGCTGAGCAACCTGAGTGCGTTTCCTTGCCTTGCCAGGATTTTCTGGGTCACCAAAGTGAGGTGCTCTCCAGCCCTGCGGACCACGTCTTCCACCAGAGGGAGCAGGGGCACCACCACAGTCCCGAGGACACTTGGTGCAAAACCACGGGAGATGCCTGAAGGGGAAACTCAGAAGGTTCCCCAGGCACAGTAAGAAAGAATTTAAATCAAAGCCAAAGTGAAGAAGAATAAATCTTGAGGTCCATGTAAGTAAAGGCAAACGGCCAGATTCAGCCAACATAGACCTTCTTTCTCCTGCTGCTTAAATGTCTGGGGCTCGTGACCTAGAGGGGCCTCTGCTTGCCTCCTGGTTACTAATGATGGGGAGGCAGCCTTGCCACAGCACATCTCATCCTAAAAGCAGAAGGGACAGTGCCCACAGCCAAGCCACTCTGAAATCCCGCACTGCGACGCTCTGAAACAGTTCTATCTGTGTCTCCAGCTCTGGGGAAAAGATCAGTTATGTGGGTTGTTTTTGGTCTGGCACGAGTGCTACGATGACTTCATTCCAAACTCTGGGCTGTGATTCCACCTAAGACCAAATAATTCTGCACAAACCACCATCAACTCACATAAATGGCAACAGAAGTTTAATATTCAAGGCCTCCACTTTCTTCTCCAGACAAATCTAAACCTAAAAAGGGCAACAGTTTGAAAGGTTGGGCATCAAAACACACAGCTGTTAACGCAGATCATTAGCCCTTTCTAAGTCTCGGCATGAATGAGAAGGTGGTGAGGTGGACAGCGGTGGACAGGGGGATTCAAAAGGACAGACGTGGGTGACTACTTTGCCTCATGGACCACCATCCACAGATCGTGGAGGTCACAGGGTCGATTTTAAAGTCCAACATCATCTAAAAGGAAAGATAATTCAAGAGGAGATCTAAGATGTATCATGATTAAAAAAAAAAAAGACTCAAGCTAATGAAGCTTTGGAGAGTAAATTATTCTTCCATGGCTGCTGAAACAAGCAACAACAGCAAAAGATACTCTATTTTCTGAGTGGTTCCACCCTCTGGACGGAACCTGCCAGTCCACAGACGTCCGATTCAGGCCATTCCTGGGAGCCTACTGATGGGATATAACTGTTGAGCAATCAGAAACAGAGCATCCCAAGCAGTGAACATGGTAATATTTTAGGTTTGTTTTAAGGTAATGATCAGAGGAAGTCGAAAATTACCTATAGTTCAAGAGAGAAACCCAGGTGACAAACTCAAATGAACAATGACAAGTTTCTACAAGGCAAGATCCTGGTATATTTCCTTACACTGCCCACTGCATCTTGCTCAGTCTATAGCAAGTGCTCAGCAGGGACTTACCAATTATCTAATTTAAAAAGATATATCTATGGGCTTACCTAAAAAGAAACCGGAGGCCAGATCCTTTCTACAAAGCTACCACTAGATCAGAGGATAGAAGTTTTAGACCCAGAAAGATAAAAACACAGTAGCTAATCAAACCCACTGAGTCTAAAATGTTTTCCAAAAGTTGGGGGATCCTTCCTATAAAGAAGGTGGCTTCTTGTTCTAATCCTACTCTTCTAGGCAGACAGGCTTTCACGAAACTAACAAGGACTTTAAAAAAATCCTCAAGAGAGAGGCGAAGAGTGTGTTAACTTCGGGGCGGGGGAACAGAGACGGCTGCGCACACTCAGCAAGACCCATGAAGAAGCTCTCCTAATGTCTGTGGAGAGATCTTTCTCTACATAATGGTAAACAATGAGCCTTGTCAAATTTTTCTTATTTTTCATCATGGGAAACGTTAAGTGTCACAATACTTCAAGCATGCAGCGTGAACAGAAAACAAGACGGCACACCGACTTCACGACAATGGTAAATCAAGTGTTCTGTCTGGCAGGAAAAATGTCATTAGCCTGTGAAGTGATCTAGCTGATGTCATTTTTGAAACAGAGGTCTACTTGAATTTATGAGGAAAACAATTGACTTTCTTTTCAGCCATCTACTTTTAGAAGGAAAATATTTATTGTACCTTTCAAAAGAAAGAACATTCATACTCCCCCGAAAATAAGTTTATAGAGTAAATATTTCCACTAGCAAAACATGGAGGGCTTCCCTGATGGCGCACTGGTTGAGAGTCCGCCTGCCGATGCAGGGGACACGGGTTCGTGCCCCAGTCAAGTCTAACAATAGACAGAATGTTCCCAAAGAAGTTATCTAAGCAATTTACCAGTTTCGCTATTTTTCAGTCAAAGCAACTGTGTTCTGAATTTCTTTTTTCGTAGTAAACATGCACAGTAAAGTTTAAAAACAAGATGTGCTATTAGAAAATTCAGACAAAAGCTAACTTACATAATTAATAAGTGTATTCAAATAATCATGCTCACTGTTCATGACAGATGAATTGTTATTGATTATAAAGAATGCTTTTGATATATTTTTGAGTGAAAAAATAGGTTACATGACATTTAGAGTATAATCTATTTTTAAAACTGTATTTTTATAATGAGTATGCATAGGAAAATGTGTGGAAGGAAAGGAGGTACAACAAGGTTTTAATATTGCCTTACATGTTGTCATGTTTCCTGAGGAATAATTTATGTACAGTAAAATTCACTATTTTTCTATGCAGCTCTATGAATTTAAACAAATGCATACAATCATATAACCACCACCCCAATCCAGGTGTAGAACACTCCCATCACTCCAGAAAGTTCCTCTGTGTCCTGTTGTAGTCCATCCCTAACCCCACCCCAGCCCCTGGCCATCAAAGATCTGTTTTCTTTCCTTTATCATAATTATGATTATTCTAGAACATCATACAAAAGGAATCATAGAGTAATCAGTCTTTTGATTAACATCGGTTTTTCTTTTCTACAATATGGGATTATAGGTGATGATCCCTTTATTCTTGTTATCTTCCTTTCCTATATTTCTAATCTTTCATTAAAAACTTAACTATTTTTTCAATTTAGAAAAAACACAAGCAAAAACTAATTAACTGTGATGTGCCTATGGTGAGTAGACAAAGCCATGAGAGCACATGTGAGAGCAAATGTTGTATAAGATATGAAGACTGTGGAATTACTTCACCAAAGAGTTAACTTTGAGAGGCAATGGAGAATCAGCTAGGGCTTGGGGAAAATACTAGCTGTGCTATCTACCAGTTGGGTGGCTTTGGGTAGGTTTTTTTTTAATCACCTTTTAGCTTCAGCGTCCTCATTTTAAATTAGGGTTTCAAATAGGTCCTCTCTCATAAAGTTGTTGCAAGGATTACATGAGATTGTGCATATAGGCGACTGGCACTGGGTAAACTTTAGCACTAAAATTGTGTTTATTATTTATTTGGCTGTTCTCATCAGTATGATTATCATTATGGAGACCTTGGGAGGTTTTCCAATACAAAAGGACATTTCTAAGCCCAGGAGAAGAGCCATAGGGAGAGAGAAGGGTAAGTAGGGGCATAAGGAATGTGGCTTAGGTTACACGTTCACGTTTCAAATCTCAAAACTAAACTGTAGACATTTCGCTTTAGGAAATGTAAATCTTCTGATTCTTCTAAACAAAGTTCTTATCATTTTGTTATGATCTCTGAGCAAATTCAAACCCCTGGGGTTTTCTATTCTTGGAATTTTAAGTTACAGCTCATTATTCAAGGCACCTTGGGAAATGTAGTATTAATAGTAAAAGACCAGCTACCCTTACAACTTTAATCCATATTTTCTTACTATTTAGAACCCAGCGATCCTTTAATGAAAATATACATTTGCATTTATCTAATTCTCTCCCCTTCACCCCACATGAATAGCCCAAACCCTCTAACCTTTCTTCACCCCATTATATGACATGAATTTAGGGGAGATGAGGGTAGCCAATTATACAGCCGGCAGCCTAAACAAGAACATGACACTGAAGATCAGTGAGCAAAAAGACCAAGCAATTGTAGACGTTCATTTCTGCAAGGTTTTTGGTTGTCAGAGACTCTGGGGTAAGAGCGAGTTCACAAAAAACAAGTATGATCCACCTTTATCTTCCCAAGACTGTACTACGTGCCAGGAAGTAAGTCTATCTCTTTTGGGAAGCTCTCAAATGTTTTGATTGAAATAGAACATCTCATTTAATTTTCATCATCATGATGAATTCATAATTCATGAACCAGTCCAGACTTTTCATAATAAATGGCAATTAAATTAAAAACATGTCTGCTGTCTTTGGCCAAAGATATACATATAATAAATGCAGGACTATTGGCTTCATGCATTTTGGTCAAAAAATAATTATAGCCACAGTAAAGTTCATAGACATAACATTCATATGTGTATGTCTCTATGTGTATGCATGTGTGTGTATATATGTATATGTGTGTGTGTGTAAATGTGCATGGAGCATACGTTATTGCAAAATTGCACAAGCCAGGGAATGATCTCCCAAGCTCCAGGCCCCTCTATCAGATGCCTGCTCAACTACAGGAGATGGTTCCTTTGATTAGAAAATCTTACCATCTCCACACCCTACCTGTGATTCAAGATGCAGCTCACGTGCCACTTCTCCATCAAGCCCCTTTCAGCTTTCCTGCACCAGAAATGACCTTCTCCTTTCTACCTTGGATTCATTATTTATATACCTGTCCTCTCCCCATGACAAAGCAAAAGGCTCCTTGAGAGTACGGCCCGTGGAAAATTATCATTTGTATCTCCCTCACCCAGTAGTGCCTAGCATAGTACTTTGTACCAATTAAGGGCTCAATATAAATTTTCAGAATAAAATGAATATTTTATTCCATTTCACTACAATCATCAATTTTTGCTTTCATAAGATAGCAATGGCTGAACAGTCCAGAAAATGAGACTTGAGAGTATGGCTTTGGTAATATTCTAATTTCCAATTCCTGACTCCTCTTGAAACATTGTTAATATTTCAATGGACACATCGAAAAGTCCCTAGATCTCCAGGCCCAACTCCAGTAAAACAAAAAGAATTTGAGTGTTGAGGGTTTAAGAAGAAACTTGTTTTGGACGGCGCAGAGTGCCTGGATTGAAACTGACGAAAGCATTAAAAAATGATTGTCTTCCATATGCTTTCAGGTTAACAAAGAACTTTTTGTCCCGATATGAATACACCAATCACAAGCAGCTTCTAAGTTTACATCATTTAAATGACCCGCGTATGAGAGACGAATCAAGAAAGACAGTAGGCGTGTCTCCCCTTTTCCCAAGCTAAGTACCATGCTGGTGGCGGGGGGTGGGGGGGCGTGGGGGTGGGGGGGGGGGTGGGTGAGGGGGCAGGGGGGGGCAGATAACTTCCTCCCAACTTCTGATAAAGCAATCACCCAGAAAGACAGAGAGCTCTGAACAACATTCATCCCAATTTGATATCTCTCTTCTTTTTTGAAGTGTCAAAAGTTTAAAAGTTAGGGGAACAAACATGGCATCCTTCAGCGCTCTGCTCCAAGACAAGTATCATTCACTGACTACACGATGCGTGGCTTTGCCAGCCTTTTGCTCACTCAGTGCTCACAACAAGGTGAATTCCCATTTAATCCATTTTACAGATGATAATACTGAGGCTTGTATTATTAAAAATTAGGCATACACTATAATCCACAAAGCAGAAGACATCCCTCAAGTCCGAGCTTACTTCCTGTGAGTTAATCTTTAAAATCTAATATTAAAATTTGGGAACTATGTTGACGTAATGGACAATGTCGGTCAATTCATTTTCAATTAACTCAAATGAACACAACTTATTTTCTAACTGTTAAGAGTTTGGGGGAACTTATCTCTGAATGATCATAGAATTTCCAGAACATTCTGAATATCACCTAGGAGTTAATAATTTCTGAGAAAAGGATAACACAGGTTTAGTAACAGAAAAGTTGAAGCTCACCTAGGGACTTCTACTGGATTCTGTTCCTAGGATTGCTCCCAAGGACTCTACTGCCTGAGTATGCCATCTGGTCAATGTGAAAGGTATAACATTTCTAGGAGCGATTTTTTCTTTCTTAAAGCTAAATCTCAAAGCCATTTATTGAGCACTTACTCAAAAAGCCTGGAGCACTGTACATATTAGCCCATTTAATTTGATCAAATTTGTATTTTAAACCCCTTGAGGACCCTCAATGTCCATGCAGAGAGGTTAAATTTCTTGGCTATCAACCACACAACTAGTAAGAGCTAGAGCCGGAACAGGAACCCAGGTGTTTCTAGCTTTAAAACCCAGGCTTTTTCAACTACACTGTACAACCACAATCCTCCTCCCAGCCTCCCAAGTATTTTTGCCTTCTATACCTCTGAGCTAAAAGCTCAAGTCCATCCAGCTTCTTTTCAGGGTACAGTCATTTTCTTAATGCTCATCTTCATCATGAATTCACCAAACTGAACTGAAAGTTGCAAATTTTTTTTAACTTAAGAAATCATGGTGTAAGACACACGGACAGAGCTCTGATTCCACTGCCACTGCTTAGAGAATGAGGGAGAGAAACCACAAGCAACTGTTGATTTCGTGTCTCAGCCCACACCAAACAACTGCCTCTTCTCTGCCTGCCATTTTTACATTTTCTTTGGCCTTTTTTAGAAACAGATGGGCCAGTGACTGGAGTATTATCAGTTCCCATGTATGCAGCTGGAGCATCCCAGAATTGCAGAAATAGCAATCTTCTGAATAATTTCTCCTGCCACAAACAACTGCTGCTTCTGCGATAATAATCCCCTTAGTGGACCCAGAGAGCATTCTTCCCATTCCAAGAGCCATGGTTCTGTTTATTTTAAACCACAATGTCCTTTTGTATTTCGGCTAAGAAATGCTTCAGATATGTGGACCACCTGATCTTTGTTTTGTCTTTCCGAAGGCAGATATACCAGATGATAATATTTGGGTTAAAGGACATTTTATCTTCAGCTGTCATAGAAAAGGAAGACCAGGCTAGGAGGCAACTGAACTGTTTTTGTTCTTTTTCTTCTTACTTAAGTCCGGGAGTCTTCATGGGTACGGGGTATCACATGAACTGCCCATTTTATGACACCAACTCTTAGACTCCCCAAAGGCCAAATTAGTACCAACCACAAACCTTGTTGGCCATATTTTGACCATGATGCCAGGCATTCAGAAGTTTTCAGAGTTAAGACGTTTGTTGTTCTGGGGGGAGAATGTAGATCTCAGACCAAATATATGTTTTTTCCATCTGAGTGCTTTGCAACCACAAAGTACTCATTTGATAAAACAGGACCTGATAATATTTAGAAATAACTGAAATCACAATAGACATAATAATAAACTCGATCTGTCATCCATGGAACAAGCCTTAGTTTTCTTCAGATAATATTTTTCTCTCAGTGGCAAAGCCTACACCAATCAGCCAAATAAGTAAATAAATAAATTACAAATGATTAAAGTTATTAGATTTTTATTAAAGTTATACAAACTGTATAACTCTGAAGAAACTAGTTTTCAGTGATGACAAAGTTACGTTAAGACGTAATTTTCCAATGTGTCAAACGCATCATTTTTCTAACAGCTTTGAGTTATAAGTCAGATACCAAATAATTCAGCCTTTTAAAGTTCAATGGTTTTTAGTATATTCAAAGAATTGTGCAACCATTACCACTATCTAATTTTAGAACATTCTTATCATCCCCAAAACATCCCCAGTGGCTGTCACTCCCTATTCTGTCTCCCTAGACCCTAATAATCACTAATCAACTTCCTACCTGCATAGATTTGCCTATTATGGACATTTCATACAATATGTGGTCTTTGTAACTGGCTTCTTTCACTCGGCATAATGTTATCAAGGTTTATCCATGCTGTAGCAATCTATCAGTACATTATTTCTTTTAACGGGCAAATAATATTTCCCTGTATGAATGAACACCTTTTCATTTATGCATTCGTTAGCTGATGGTCATTTGGTTTGTTTCCACTTTTTTGACTATCGTGAGTAATGCTGCTATGAACACTGTGTACAAGTGTTTGCATGGATCTATGTCAAGCATTTCATTTTTAATGACAATCACAATCTTTAGTGAAGAAAGAAATGTGTTATTTTATGCCAGTGAAGGGAAAGGTTTTAACAGTAAGTGCTGTGTGAGAGCAAGCAGGCTAAGTAGGTACAACCTACGTTGGCTGGGTGTGGGGAGGCAATGCAGCCCACCCCTGCCTGGTCCGACGTACCAGCACGGCAGCCAACAGCAGGGGCATCCCTCTGGCCATTCCTCATGGTGTGATTGAGATCACAGGCCCTCCAAGCTCACCAGCACACGCCAAGCCTGAGCAAATCTTGCCCACCCCACCCAGCGTCCTCACAACTCATCATTTCCTGATTGTGAAGTGGAGAGAGAGTGTCTAAGCCAAAACCCTGATGACAGATGCTGATGGGGACCAAAATGACCTCCAAATGTATTCTCACTAATGACTGAAGCAGGTCAGTAGGCAAATCAGATTTTTATTTACAGTTTCCTCCCATGTGACACACGATCTCATCCAAATAAAAAGAACTCATTCAAATAAACAGATACGTTAGTCAAAGAATAACTCAACCTATTTTATGAAAATAGTAGAAAAGGACCTACACCATTAAAATGCACTTTGTTTCTATGTCCATTAAATATCAAAGGCAAGTTTTCCAAGGGTTTGAAGTACTAGTCAAACAGGTTATACATTAACTTCTTTGCCCTCAAGTAAAATAATATGAGAATTCAAGTGCATAAGACAATTTATTCCAAAACTGGAGGTTCAAAAGATCAGTAATTATGAGGCTACGTAGGAGAAAGGGATGTTTCGCATTCCCTAAATTACCAGAGGCGGTTGGCTAACTAGCACACGTAGACAATGAGTGATTACCCCCAATTCAGCTTTGTTCTCATTAGAAAAGGACTTCAACCAAACTGAAAGGCAGCCAGAGCTCAATAATACCGTAGTCAACCCCTGTTGTCTTTTCACAATTGGATCTGCATTTTCTTAAAGGAATACAAAAATCGCAAATGCAACGTGCTCATTCACACGTATATCATCATGGTTATTTCCATTAGCGAAATTATAGCATCTGAATTTCTTGTAATTAAAAAAAAAAAAGATAACCACAGAAGCAGCATCAGAGTCTATATGACTAAACTCTGAATTCTTTTAGTACAGCAGTATAAATCACTGTTGCTTTTCTCTCCACTCCTACAAACAAGAGGTTCATCCACCCCTCCTCCCATCCCCCCAGGAAAAAAAAACAACACAAAACAAAACCCTGGTCTAGGCCTCCACACAGTCACAGTATCCACCACCAAGAGATACTGGGGTCTGTCCTGGGTTTGTGTTTAGAAAGCTGAAAAGGAAAGAGATCAGACGGAGAAATGGACACACAGGACAAAAGAAGGGCCTACCCCAGGGGCAGCCAACTCTACCCACTGCCTTTTTTCGCAAGGCCCTTGAGCCACAAAAAACATTCACATATTGGAAAAATTATATTTAAATCATTAGAAGAAAGTCAAATGAAGAAGAATAGCCTACGATATATGAAAATTAGATAAAAATCCAATTTCAGTGTCCATAAATAAAGTTTTATTGGAACACATCCCTGCTCATTCACTTACATATTGTGGAAGGTTACCTTTGGGCTGCAAAGGCTGAGTTGCGTAGCTGTGGCAGAGACCAGAGGGCGTGCAAAGCCAAAATGAATCATTATCGGGCCCTTTATAGAAAAGGTTTGCAGACCCTTTGTCTAACCTAGCCAAAGTGTACGTTTCATCCCAAATCTCTAAAATGGATCTCAAGAAAGAGGGAAGGTTCTAAACTACCCATTGTGACTGGGTGGGTGGGAGGTGGGACATTTACAGACAGAGGTAACTGAGATGGGGTTCCTGTTCCACAGAAGCACAAAATAAGTCAGATATACCAAGTTTACTGGCTTGAGAGTTTTTGCGGACAAACGACTTGTCTCCTTTTATAAATTTGTTTCAAGCACACAGCTTATCAGTGAACACAAGAACACATTAGTTGCTCACAAATTAGCATTTAGTACAATTATCTACCAAAGGGACAAGGAATCAATTTACATTTCAAATCTTCACTCCATTTAGCCTGCAACTTTTTTCAAGTAACAAAACACATCCAGGAACACTAGATAACTACTTCTTATCAATGTGGACGCAATTTTAATCCATCCTTTAATAATGTTGCCGTTGTATGAAGGCGGAGGAGTGAAGCAGCTAGGGAAACGGAATAACTAATGAATAGAAATTGGAACCTGGCGAGCTCACTGACAACAGCCTGAGTGTGATGATGTCAAAGTTTCATTAATTGGATGTTAATTAACCTCTCCCCATGTACTCTTGTTCCCTTAACTCGATCCTGTGCTTATCAATGAATGCAACGTACTGGGTCTTTTGCCTAATTCAAACATAATATGCAGAAAAATGTCTGTAACCAAATTTCATAGCCTAAAAATCACCCAGTTTATTTTGGATCTAACCATCAAGGAGACATCTGTCTGATCTTATGAAGAAATAAAGGAAATAACCCAAAGACAAGATTATAAATGCTTTCAAATTCTAGAATGGGAATGAAAAGACTTTTAATAGTTGATCTAATCTTAAAGATTTTGCTCCAGAAATCTTAGCTGTACTCTTCACCTTCCCCACAAAACTGCTAATATGTGTTTGCTTTTCGTGGCTCATGTATGTGCAACAGAAGAATGATGGTCTAATTTTTAATCAAACTTTGCTCGTGTTTCGACTCTTCAGTTCTTTTTTTACTTTTTTAATCATTCGAAGTAAATAAGTAACTACCATGTTGCAGAGAGGCACAGATGGCTGGGGAATCTATGGGAAGCCCAGATGGTGTATCAACATGCCCACGAGCCAGTCATCCCATTGGCAGCTTCCAACCTGACAGTGGCTGGGATTAATATAACCGCGATAGTCTCCACGCCAGCTGAGGGGCTCACAAGACTAGTGTTTGGGCCAGGAAAGATGCTGACTAAAGACATCCAGGTCTCACTTCACTATCTGCAGCAAATTTGATTTCAAGTTTCACATGGACTGAAATGGCCCAACTTCCTTGGTAGCTGTTATAGGTTAACCATGCTTCTAAGACCACCTAGTGGTGTGTGTGCCAACACGTGTGCCCAGATGTGCCCTCGTGTGGATTACAACCACCTATTTTTCTTTAAGACAATCCCTATCACATTTACAATTTACAGTTCGTGGGAAAAGTCCTCTAAAAACTAAATACCGAGTGAATAATATTCCTAAGGAACTTTTTCACAGGACTAAAAAAAAATGCAATTATTATTCACAACATTATTAAAGGGCAGAGTTTACCAAAATCTTCCAAACAAATAATGAGTTTGCAGAATTAGGAAATAACCACATTTCCTTTCATTTTTATCAAGCATTAATCTATCCTTAGAGGAAAATAAAAAGCATACCAGTGTTCTCAATCAATTTGTAGAAAAGACTAACAGAACATCATGTAAATAGGCTAATGTGTGTAAACAAAGGAGAGACGCCCAGTTGTTTGAAAATCAGCTTATTCATGTTATAAAATAATACATACAAATTATTTAAGAAGCATGTCCTAAGAAATAACAAATCCATATTTATTAAGTTATACAACCCTCTGGGCCTCAGTTTCCCAATGGGGAAAATGAGCTCAAAGAGGAGATTGTGGGAACTAAATAATTAATACACTAAACTGCTTGGGAGGTTGTAAACACTCAAAGGTGTTAACTATTATTACTTCATAATTAAAAGTATTGCTAAAGTTCCAATCACATTCTTTTCCAAAGAATTTTATTTTTTCTGATACGTAAGGAGATAGAAAATAAACAGTTCATTCAACGAGCATAAATGCAGGCAAATGAAGTGAGGAAATTAGATAATCAGAAAAAAACAGCGGAGGAGGAAACAGGAGAATGTATGACACTACGGTTTATAATTAAGGAGCAATACACAATGCAATCATAATTTAGAACAGATCATAGAGAAGCAGAGTTAAATACGGAAGTAGAGTATGAAAGCAACAGAGGAAAATTACAATGCCATTGAAAACAAGGTCACAGGGGCTTCCCTGGTGGCGCAGTGGTTGAGAGTCCGCCTGCCGATGCAAGGGACACGGGTTCGTGCCCCGGTCCGGGAAGATCCCACATGCCGCGGAGCGGCTAGGCCCGTGAGCCATGGCCGCTGAGCCTGCGCGTCCGGAGCCTGTGCTCCGCAACGGGAGAGGCCACAACAGTGAGAGGCCCGCGTACCGCAAAAAAAAACCCCCAAAAAACAAGGTCACAAAAAAGGACTCTGTTGTAGGCGTCTAGGCAAGAGAAAATTATAGCTTGGACTGGGGTCTCTGGGGTGACAGTAGTGAGAATAGTGTTTATTCAATTTGGAAGGCAGAGCCAAAGAAAATATTTTACCCTAAAATATTTTTTTATGGATTAAAACATTGATAGCCACGGTTGATTGAACACCTATTATATAGTAGGCACACTACTTATATTATCTCATGTTACTTCTCCCAACAACTCTGATATAGGCAGTATTAATATCAGAATACAATGGGCAAATTGAGGGACAGAGAAGTCTGCTAACTTACCCACTATTTACATCTAGTAAGCAGTAGAAGTAGGATTTGAATTCACATCTATCTGATTCAAGAGCCCACTCTTTCCACTATGTTATCTCACCTCCAAGATTGAAAAAGGTGCAGAAATCCCTATTCACAGTTATTGTGAACCTATCAGCATGGATAACTTAACAGAAAGCTAATAACTGTATCAATTATTTTTTCAGGAAACATGCAATGTTTGAGGAATAAATCTTGGTGTAATAAAGTTTACTTTAATAAGTTAACAAAAAAATAAAACAAGGTCACACCTTTAGCAATGCTAACAACATGGGAATTCAAGCCATTAGGGAAGAATCTGCTGGCTCTTTCATATTTCATTTTAAAACTTTTAATAATTATTCAGATAGTCTATCATTGCCACAACAGTAGAGAACATAGGAACTCTGGGATGGTCACCAAAGAATACTATAGAAGTAGGTAAGTGCACCAAGGTGGAGGGATGTTAATTGATACCAAGCTATTTCCAAGTCAAAGGCAAACCTGGTAAATCTTTCCTTAAATCTCCTGAGAAAGAGTAGGTTCCCTCCTCCAGGCACAACCTAAGCTGGATCCTACTACTTTAAATATCATCAGGTTCCTTCCTGGGATGGGGAGAACCAAAAAAGGAGGAAATGATCTCTTTTAAACACATTCCCTTTTATCACCTGGAAGCACTGTAAAGGACCAGAGTGCATTCTAGGGAAGCCACATTAGAGTTGCCTTAGCAACACCCCAGATGAGTTTAGAGATGGAAACCACCGAGGAGGGCACTGCCTAGCAGCTTCCAGGCACAAGATGCACATTTAGGGTGAGGGGCTCTGGTTGATGAGTAGCTGGGATTTTTCCATGGACAGGACCTCAAATAGCCTGTCGGTTCTTTAAAATAAAAATCACTTGAAGCAAGTGTGCTATAACCACCCAGGGAACCTAATCCTTTCACTCTTTTATTGATGTGAGTTTGGGTGGCCATTAGCTTCTTCTGCTGCTCATTTTTTTTCAACTGCTTTCTACCTTTCTGGTTTGTTTGTTTGTTCACTCACATTGCTCTGCTATTCCGAGAAATAATGAAGAGCTTATTATAAACAGAATTAATTTATTCTAGCTACTGGTTCAGGAAAGCATATGGTGAATGTGACAGGACAATAGTTATCTGTAACCATGCAGTAATAAACTCAAGAGAAACAAATCAAACTGGGGTGTCCCGCCCACTGCACAGCAGACAATGAATTTATTACTTAACACCCTTCCCATGTCTCATTATGCTTTCTGGTACTCTCTTCCAGATTTCCCCAAGGTCTTATTTATCCTCTCTTTATGGACAGTCCATAAGGCTGCATAATATAGTAGTAAAGATCACGGATTCCACAACCAAGCTACTTAGACTTGCCTCTGAGCGCCACTAAATAAATTTAATTGGGGGAAAATTAATGTCTCTGAGCTTCAGCATTCTTTCTTCTTTTTTCATTGAGGTATAATTGACACATAACATTATATCAGTTTCAGGTGTATGATGTAATGATTTGATATTTGTATACACTGTGAAATGATCACCGCAATAAGTCTAGTCGTCATCCATCATCATACAAGGTTAGAAAAACAAATTTTTTTCCTTATAATGAGAACTTTTTAAGATTTACTCTCTTGGCAACTTTCAAATATGCAATACAGTGTTGTTAACTATAGTCCCCATGCTGTACATCACATCCACATGAGATATTTATTTTTAAGTTTGTACCTATTGACCCCTTTCATCCATTTTGCCCACCCCCGAACCCCTGCTCCCTGGCAACCACCATTCTATTCTCTGTATCTATGGGCTTTTTTTTTGAATTTTATTTTATTTTATTTTCTTATACAGCAGGTTCCTATTACTTATCTATTTTATACATATTAGTGTATATATGTCAATCCCAATCTCCCAATTCATCCCACTACCACCCACCCGCCTCTTTTCCCCCTTGGTGTCCATCCGTTTGATCTCTACATCTGTGTCTCTATTTCTGCTTTGCAAACCGGTTCATCTGTACCATTTTTCTAGATTCCACATATATGCGTTAATATACGATATTTGTTTTTCTCTTTCTGACTTACTTTACTCTGTATAACAGTCTCTAGGTCTATCCATGTCTCTACAAATGACCCAATCTCATCCTTTTTTATGACTGAGTGATATTCCATCATATATATGAACCACTTCTTTATCCATTCATCTGTTGATGGGCATTTAGGTGGTTTCCATGACCTGGCTATTGTAGATGGTGCTGCAATGAACACTGGGTGCATGTGTCTTTTTGAATTATGGTTTTCTCTGGGTATATGCCCAGTAGTGAGAATGCTGGGTCATATGGTAATTCTATTTTTAGTTTTTTAAGGAACCTCCATACTGTTCTCCATGGTGGCTGTATCAATTTACATTCCCACCAACAGTGCAAGAGGGTTCCCTTCTCTCCACAGCCTCTCTGGCATTTGTTGTTTGTAGATTTTCTGATGATACCCATTCTAACTGGTGTGACGTGATATCTCATTGTAGTTTTGACTTGCATTTCTCTAATAATTAGTGATGTTGAGCAGGTTTTCCTGTGCTTCTTCACCATCTGTATATCTTCTTTGAAGAGATATCTATTTAGGTCTTCTGCCCACTTTTTGATAGTGCTGTTTGTTTTCTTAATATTGAGCTGCATGAGCTGTTTATATATTTCGGAAATTAATCCTTTGTTGGTTGATTCCTTTGCAAATATTTTCTCCCATACTGAGGGTTATCTTTACATCTTGTTTATAGTTCCTCTGCTGTGCAAAAGCTTTTGTTTCATTAGGTACCACTTGTTTATTTTTGTTTTTATTTCCATTACACTAGAAGGTGGGTTAAAAAAGATCTTGCTGTGACTTATGTCAAAGAGTGTTCTTCCTGTGTTTTCCTCTAAGAAATTTATAATGTCCGGTCTTACATTTAGGTCTCAAATCCATTTTGAGTTTATTTTTGTGTATGGTGTTAGGGAGTGTACTAATTTCATTATTTCACATGTAGCTGTCCAGTTTTCCCAGCACCACTTATTGAAGAGACTGTCTTTTCTCCATTGTACATTCTTGCCTCCTTTGTCATAGATTAGTTGACCAGAGGTGCATGGGTTTATCTCTGGGTTTTCTATCCTGTTCCATTGATCTAAATTTCTGTTTTTGTGCCAGTACCATATTGTCTTAATTACTGTAGCTCTGTAGTATAGTCTGAAGTCCAGGAGTCTGATTCCTCCAGCTCCGTTTTTTTCCCACAAGATTGCTTTGGCAATTCGGGGTCCTTTGTGTCTCCATACAAATTTTAAGATTTTTTGTTCTAGTTCTGTAAAAAATGCCATTGGTAATTTGATAGGGATTGCATTGAATATGCAGATGGCTTTGGGTAGTATAGTCATTTTCACAATATTGATTATTCCAATCCAAGAACATGGTATATTTCTCCATTTGTTTGTGTCATCTTTGATTTCTTTCATCAGTGTCTTATAGTTTTCTGAGTACAGGTCTTTTACCACCTTAGGTAGGTGTATTCCTAGGTATTTTATTCTTTTTTTGCAATGGTGAATGGAACTGTTTGCTTAATTTCTCTTTCTGATCTCTCATTGTCAGCATATAGGAATGCAAGAGATTTCTGTGCATTAATATTCTGCCCTGCAACTTTACCAAATTCATTGAGTAGCTCTAGAAGTTTTCTGGTGGCATCTTTAGGATTCTCTATGTACAGTATCATGTCATCTGCAAACAGTGACAGTTTTACTTCTTCTTTTCCAATCTGTATTCCTTTTATTTCTTTTTCTTCTCTGGTTGCCGTGGCTAGGACTTCCAAAACTATGTTGAATAATAGTGGCGAGAGTAGATATCCTTGTCTTTTTCCTGATCTTAGAGGAAATGCTTTCACTTTTTCACCATTGAGAATGATGTTTGCTGTGGGTTTGTCTTATATGGCTTTAATGTGTTGAGGTAGGTTCCCTCTATGCCCACTTTCTGGAGAGTTTTTCTCATAACTCGGTGTTGAGTTTTGTCAAAAGCTTTCTCTGCATCTATTAAGATGATCATATGGTTTTTATTTTTCAATTTGTTAATATGGTATATCACATTGATTGATTTGCATATATTGAAGAATCCTTGCATCCCTGGGATAAATCCCACTTGATCATGGTGTATGATCCTTTTCATGTGTTGCTGGATTCTGTTTGCTAGTATTTTGTTGAGGATTTTTGCATCTATGTTCTTCGGTGATATTGGTCTGTAACTTTCTTTTTTTTAGTATCTCTTCTGGTTTTGTTATCAGGGGGATGGTGGCCCTGAAAAATGAGTTTGGGAGTGTTCCTTCCTCTGCAATTTTTTGGAAGAGTTTGAGAAGGATGGGCATTAGCTCTTCTCTAAATGATTGATAGAATTCACCTGTGAAGCCATCTGGCCTGGACTTTTGTTTGTTAGAAGATTTTTAATCACAGTTTCAATTTCGTTACTTGTGATTGGTCTGTTCATATTTTCTATTTCTTCTTGGTTCAGTCTTGGAAGGTTATACCTTTCTAAGAATTTGTCCAATTCTTCCAGGTTGTCCATTTTACTGGCATAGAGTTGCTTGTGGTAGTCTCTTAGGATGCTTTGTATTTCTGTGGGGTCCATTGTAACCTCTCCTTTTTCATTTCTAATTTTATTGATTTGAGTCCTCTCCCTCTTTTTCTTGATGAGTCTGGCTAAAGGTTTATCAATTTTGCTTATCTTCTCAAAGAACCAGCTTTTAGTTTTATTGATCTTTGCTATTGTTTTCTTTGTTTCTATTTCATTTATTTCTGCTCTGATCTTTATGATTTCTTTCCTTGTACTAACTTTGGGTTTTGTTTGTTCTTCTTTCTCTAGTTCCTTTAGGTGTAAGGTTAGATTGTTTATCTGAGATTTTTCTTGTTTCTTGAGGTAGGCTTGTATAGCTATAATCTTCCCTCTTAGAACTGCTTTTGCTGCATCCCATAGGTTTTGGATCATCATATTTTCACTGTTATTTGTCTCTAGGTATTTTTTGATTTCCTCTTTGCTTTCTTCAGTGATCTCTTGGTTATTTAGTAACGTACTGTTTAGCCTCCACATGTTTGTGGTTTTTACATTTTTTTCCCTGTAATTTATTTGTAATCTCACAGTGTTGTGGTTCGAAAAGATGCTTGCTATGATTTCAATTTTCTTAAGTTTACGGAGGCTTGATTTGTGACCCAAGATGTAATCTATCCTGGAGAATATGCTATGTGTACTTGAGAAGAAAGTGTAATCTGCTGGTTTTGGATGGAAAGTCCTATAAATATCAATTAAATCTATCTGGTCTAGTATGTCATTTAAAGCTTGTGTTGTCTTATTAATTTTCTGTCTGGATGATCTGTCCATTGGTGTAAGTGAGGTGTTAATCTCCCCCACTATTATTGTGTTACTGTTGACTTTCTCCTTTATAGCTGCTAGCATTTGCCTTATGTATGGAGGTGCTCCTGTGTTGGGTGCATATATGTTTGTAATTGTTATATCTTCTTCTTGCATTGATCCCTTGATCATTATGTAGTGTTCTTCCTTGTCTCTTGTAACACTCTTTATTTTAAAGTCTATTTTATCTCATATAAGTATTGCTACTCCAGCTTTCTTTTGATTTGCATTTGCATGGAATATCTTTTTCCATCCCCTCACTTTCTGTCTCTGTGTGTCCCTAGGTCTGAAGTGGGTCTCTTGTAGACAACATATATATAGGTCTTGTTTTTGTATCCATTCAGCAAGCCTGTGTCTTTTGGTTGGAGCATTTAATCCATTCACATTTAAGGTAATTATCAATATGTATGTTCCTATTACCATTTTCTTAATTGTTATGGGTTGGTTTTTGTAGGTCCTTTTCTTCTCCTGTGTTTCCCAGTTAGAGAAGTTCCTTTAGCATTTGTTGTAGAGCTGGTTTGGTGGTGCTGAATTCTCTTAGCTTTTGCTTGTCTGTAAAGCTTTTGATTTCTCTGTCCAATCTGAATGAAATACTTGCTGGGTAGAGTAATCTTGGTTGTAGCTTCTTCCCTTTCATCACTTTAAATATATCTTGCCACTCACTTCTGGCTTGTAGAGTTTCTGCTGAGAAATCAGCTATTATCCTTATGGGAGTTCCCTTGTATGTTATTTGTCACTTTTCCCTTGTTGCTTTTAATAATTTTTCTTTGTCTTTAATTTTTGTCTATTTGAGTACTACGTGTCTTGGCATGTTTCTCCTTTGGTTTATGCTGCCTGGTACTCTCTGTGCTTCCTGGACTTGCGTGGCTATTTCCTTTCCCATGTTAGGGAAGTTTTCGAATATAATCTCTTCAAATGTTTTCTCGCGTGCTTTCCCTCTCTCTTCTCCTTCTGGGACCCCTAAAATGCAAATGTTGGTGTGTTTAATGTTGTCCCAGAAGTCTCTTAGGCTGTCTTCATTTCCTTTCATTCTTTTCTCTTTATTCTGTTCTGCGGCAGTGAATTCCACCATTCTCTTTTCCAGGTCACTTATCCGTTCTCCTGCCTCAGTTATTATGCTATTGATTCCTTCTAGTGTGTTTTTCATTTCAGTTATGGTATTGTTCATCTCTATTTGTTCCTTATTTCTTCTAGGTCTTTGTTAAACATTTCTTGCATCTTCTCAGTCTTTGCCTCTATTCTTTTCCTGAGGTCCTGGATCATCTTCACTATCATTATTCTGAATTCATTTTCTGGAGTGTTGCCTATCTGCACTTGATTTAGTTGTTTTTCTGGGGTTTTATCCTGTTCCCTCATGTGGTACATAGCCCTCTGACTTTTCATTTTGTCTGTCTTTCTGCGAATGTGCTTTTCGTTCCACAGGCTGAAGGACTGTAGTTCTTCTTGCTTCTGCTGTCTGCCCTCTCATGGATGAGGGTATCTAAGAGGATTGTGCAAGCTTCCTGATGGGAGGGACTGGTGGTGGATAGAGCTCAGTGTTGCTCTGGTGGGCAGAGCTCAGTAAAACTTTAATCTGCTTGTCAGCCACTGGTTGGGGCTGAGTTCCCTCCCTGTTGGTTTTTTGGCTTGAGGCAACACATCACTGGAGGCTACAGGCTCTTTGGTGGGGCTAATGGCAGACTCCAGGAGGACTCATGCCAAGGAGCACTTCCCAGAACTTCTGCTGCCAGTTTCCCTGTTCCCGTGGTGAGCCACAGTCATCTCCCACCTCTGCAGGAGACCCTCCAACACTAGCGGGTAGGTCTGGTTCAGTCTCCTATGGAGTCACTGCTCCTTCCCCCTGGGTCCTCTTGCACACACTAGCTTGTGTGTGCCCTCCAAAAGTGGAGTCCGTGCTTCCTCCAGTGCTGTCAAAGTCCTGTAATCAAATCCCATTAGCCTTCAAAGTCCGATTCTCTGGCAATTCCTCCTCCAATTGCTGGACCCCAAGGCTGGGAAGCCTGACTTGGGGCTCAGAACCTTCACTCCAGTGGGTGGACCTCTGTGGTATAATTGTTCTCCAGTTTGTGAGTCACCTACCCAGCAGTTATGGGATTTGATTTTATTATGATTGCACCCCTCCTACCATCTCACTGCAGCCTCCCCTTTGTCTTTGGATGTGGGGTATCTTTTCTGCTGAGTTCCAGTGTCTTCCTGTTGATGATTGTTCAGCAGTTAGTTGTGATTGGGCTTTTGCAAGAAGGAGTGAGCGCACATCCCTCTACTCCACCATCTTGAAACAATCTCTTCTGTATCTATGAGTTTTGTTTTGTTTGTTTTTTTGCTTTTTTTTTTTTTTTTTTTTGCGGTACACGGGGCTCTCACTGTTGTGGCCTCTCCCGTTGCGGAGCACAGGCTCCTGACGCACAGGCTCAGCGGCCATGGCTCATGGGCCTAGCTGCTCCGCGGCATGTGGGATCTTCCCGGACCGGGACACGAACCCGCGTCCCCTGCATCGGCAGGTGGACTCTCAACCACTGCGTCACCAGGGAAGCCCTAATGTATCTTTTAAGGTTGATGTTTCCTTATTGATTTTCTGTCTAGATGATCTATCCATTGATGTTAGTGGGGTATTAAAGTCCCTTACTATTATTGTATTGCTGTCAATTTATTGTTTTAGGCCTGTTAATATTTTTTTATATGTTTAGGTGCTCAGTTTTCTTACCTTCAAAATGGGAAAACAATAATAGTGCCCGTCTTTTAGTATTGTTTTGAGGATTAAATGAGTTAATATCTGTAATGTGCTTAGAAATATGCCCTATGGGCATTTATCACTGTCATGGGGCATGTACTGGGGAAGGGAAGCAACTCTGGTTCTTCTAAACAATGGTCCTGTTCAATTGTTTTAATTATCTCCAGGGACCTGATGACTATCCAATCTTTATCTCCTTTGTTGTCATTTTCTCGTGCTCCTGATTTCCACACCTAACTGCCTGCTAGCATATAATCCCATGAGCCCTTCAAACCCAACAAACTAACTCAGATGGGACACACTATGTTACTCCTCACCTCAGGCCCTTAGCTCTACTTCAGTTCTTCAAATGATTAATTATTCTGGTCTCAAATCCAATGTCACTTCCTCAGGGAAGCCTTATCTGAACACCCTAAGATAGGGGCCTCCCTATCTTAGTATCCTGTTGTGGTTTCTTTGTAGTCCTGATCACTATATCTGACATGACCTTCTGCACTTATTTGTTAACTTTTTGATTACCTGTTCCCCCCACTAGAATAAAGCTCCATGAGACCAGCGTGTTATTTTGTTCACTGCTATATCCTGAGAACCTACGGCAAATTCTGGCACTTAGTACATGCCTAGTGTTTACTAGATGAATTTATCTAATAAATTCCATGGCGTAAGTTTCAGAAAATTTTGGTCTCCCATATTTGCTTAAGAAATGCTTTCAGGTAGAACACTCTTTGACATAAATCATAGCAATATTTTTTTGGATCTGTCTCCTAAAGCAAAGGAAACAAAAGCAAAAATAAACAAAAGGGATCAAATTAAACTTAAAAGCTTTTTCACGGCAAAGGAAACCGTTGACAAAACAAAAAGACACCCTACTGAATGGGAGAAAATATTTGCAAATGATATGACCAATAAGGAGTTACTATCCAAAATATATAAACAGCTCATACAACTCAACAACAGAAAAACAAACAACTCGATTAAAAAATGGGCAGAAGACCTGAATAGACATTTTGTCAAGAGGAAATGGAGATGGCCAACAGGCACATGAAAAGATGCACAACATCTCTAATCATCAGGAGAATGCAAATCAAAACCACAATGAGATATCACCTCATACCTGTCAGATGGCTATCATCAAAAGGAACACAAATAACAAATGTTGATGATGATGTGGAGAAAATGGAACCCCCGTATACTGTTGGTAAGAATGTAAATTGATGCAGTCACTGTGGAAAATAGTAGGCAGGTTTCTCAAAAAACTAAAAATAGAACTACCATATGACCCAGCAATTTCACTCCTGGGTATATATCTGAAAAAACGGAAACAATTGTTTGAAAAGATACATGCAGCCCAATGTTCATGGCAGCATTATTTACAATTGCCAAGATATGGAAGCAACCTAAGGGTCCATCAACAGATGAATGGATAAAGAAGATGTGGTGTACACACACACACACACACACACACACACACACACACAATGGATTACTACTCAGCCATAAAAAAGAATGAAATTTTGCCATTTGCAGCAACATGGATGGACTTGGAGGGTATTATGCAGAGTGAGATAAGTAAGACAAAGACAAATACTGTATGATATCATTTATATGTGGAATCTAAAAATTACAATAAATATTGAATACAGCAACACAGAAGCAGATTCACAGATACAGAAAACAAACTAGTGGTTACCAGTGGGGAAAGGGAAGGAGGAAGTGGCAAATCAGGGTAGGGGGTTAAGAAGTACAAATTATTATGTATAAAATAAGCTACAAGGACATATTGTACAACATGGGGAATATACCCAACATTTTATAACTATAAATGTAGTATAACCTTTAAAAATTGTGACTCATTATATTATACACTTGTAACTTATATTGTACATCAACTATACTTAGACAAAAAGGAAATATTTTCACCAATTTGTGTTTAAAATAAAAGGCTTTGGCACTTGGTAGGATAAGCTTCAGCTACCTGAAATATTTAGATATGTGGAAAGCCCCACTGACCCTGAAACAGGAGATAAATGAAACCTATTTTTTTCTTGCACACTTAACACAGAAGCTTACACAAGTTCAACTTAAATGCACCTTGATGATGATAGTGAACCCACTGTGATTTTAGGTATTTATGTCAAAATAAATGTCCATAAATGCAATTAAAGTTATTTTGACATACATGCCTCCAGACCTTTAAAGAACCACTCAACTGTTTTCACTAACAACCATCTAAAATATATTCTTATAAAAAAAGCTACTAGCCTTAGGGACAAAGAGTAAAAGCAAGCCCAATTCACCCCTGAGTTTCAACAAATGACAAGTTTATATCCTTTTTTTTTTTTCTCGACAAGTTGATATTCTAACAGCTCCCAATGAGACTGGCAGTCGTTTGACAGGTAACCAGATCATTCAGCTAACAGGAGAACACATTTGTTGACTCCTAATTTTTTTTTTTTTTTTTTTTGCTGTACGCGGGCCTCTCACCGCTGCGGCCCCTCCCGCTGCGGAGCACAGGCTCCAGACGCGCAGGCTCAGCGGGCATGGCTCACGGGCCCAGCCGCTCCGCGCCACGTGGGATCCTCCTGGACCGGGGCACGAACCCGCATCCCCTGCATTGGCAGGCGGACTCCCAACCACTGCACCACCAGGGAAGCCCTGTTGGCTCCTCATTTGATGATCACTTTATGTTAGCTGCGTGATGCTATTCATTTCAGTTGAACTCAACAAACACGTACTGAGTTTCTCCTTTGTATTCCATCTCTCATTTAAGTCCTGCACAGAATACAATAAGTAAGACACAGAACCTGCCCTCAGATGAGTGAATATTTGTGCAGGTGCCTGGCAAACAGTAGATCCTCAATAAAAGTATGCTGAATCCATTAAAGCAGAAGACAGCATTACATAAGAGCATTAAAAAGATTTCCAGTATGCTCTGGGGCTTGCAGCTTGGAGGGGTTGAAAGAAGCTGGGATTTGGACTTGTGCGCCATGCTGGGATCCCAGCTCTGAGGCTTCCTAGCTGTGTGATCTGCAGCAAACTTCTTAACCCTGTCAGACTCAATTTGATCCCTTGTAAATGGGGATAAGAAGTCTTCTAGCTTGTGGGACTTGCCACTGGAGCATTAGCTATGATACTTGTGAAGCGCTGGGCTTGGCGCAGGGCAGGGGCTCAATGCCTGGTTGAGTAAGATGAGGCACGGAAAGGAGGGAGCAGGACATGCTTTGACACAAACTTATGATAGGAAAGACAGGCGGAGGCATTCCAGGCAGAGGGCGTGCTGTGAGCAGAGCCTGGAGGAGGACGGGGCAGGGCACACGCATCTATCAGGGGAGAGGGAATCGCTCTGCTGGCCGTATTAGAACGGCTGAAGACACAAGGCAGCAGGATGTAAAGACGTCAGCTGAGGGCTTTGAATCCCAGGCCCAGGAGTTTATAATCTGTAAGGTCAAACAGGGATCCACTGAGCGTCTGGGGCAGGGAGGAACACAGGCAGGTAGAAAAATAAACAAAATGTTTAAAGATTCAGAAACAGCACAGAGCTAGAAGGGACCTGAGGATTGATCTACTCCAATGGACGCATTGTTACAGATACGGAAACTGATAAAAGTACACAGGAAACACGCTCAGAATCCCAGGTACCAGTGCAGTGTACAGACTGGAATCCAAGTCTCCTGACTTAACCAGCACTTCTCCCTCAGTACCACCAAAATATGGTGTGTGTGTGTATGCCAAAATATGGCATGATATATATGTGTGTATATATATATGTATATACATACACATGTAAACATACATATACATACATATATTTACACATACACACTTTTTCATGCTTGTGTAAAAATATTCACCAGTGTACATATTGTGGTAATAGAGAATGATTTCCTCTGGGACAGAGAAGCAGACGGCCACTGAAAGCTTTCCCGACACTGGCTCCCTCTCCAGAACTGGCACAATCTCTCCCTCTACCCTGGTTCCTTACTCAACTTCCAGACCTACTCAAAACCCCCCTTCCACGCCCCCACCCACCCATTGCCCTGCTAATCCCGTATCTTTTAAACATTCTTCAAAGTTAAATATAAGGAAGCAAAGAGACAAATCCAGAAAGTGGGACTTTCAGAAGGACAGCTGTAGAAAGCTCAAAAAATCAATGGCATAAAAAGTAAAAAGCAGGGGTCTGCTCTGGAGTGAAAGATGCCCATGCGGCATAACCACCAAATGTAACATGTGAGCCTCGCCCGGATCCTCACTTAAAAAAAGACATAAAGAACAGACTTGTGGTTGCCAAGGGGGAGAGGTGGAGGGAGAGGGATGCACTGGGAGTTTGGGGTTGGTAGATGCGAACTATTACATTTAGAATGGATAAACAACAAGGTCCTACTGTATAGCACAGGGAACTACACTCAATATCCTGTGATAAACCATAATGGAAGAGAATATGAAAAAGAAAGTATATACATGTATAACTGAGTCACTTCGCTGTACAGCAGAAATTAACACAACATTGTAAATCAACTATACTTCAATAAAAACAGAAACAACGAAAAAACAAAAGGTACCCCTAAATAGACAGTTCTGAGACAGAGAAATGCAAAATAAGACCGGATAGTAGAAGAGACTGTTAATGCTGGACGTGACAGTGACATGACAGCTGTGCAGGCAAGTGTCAGTATTCACAGAGGCACCTATGAAAGTACACAGAGGTGAAAGGAGGATGTGTCTGAGATCTGCTTTAAAGTACTTCCAGCATATAATGAGCGGCAGATGAAACAAGCGAGGAAAAATCCGGATTACTGTTGAATCTGTGTAATGGGTATATAGGGGTTCATTGTGTTATTCTACTTTTGAGTATGACTGAACTCTTTTTGATTAATATTGGGGTTTTATTTCCCCCCAAAACCAAACAGACCAAAAACCCTTACCTACACCTTCCTCTTCAAAAGCGATCCCACTCTCCTTTTCCATTCACTGACATGCTGGTACATCTGATTGCACTTAAACACTGGGATCTCTCTGAGGCCCCTGCCCCTTCTCACCCTCCTTCACCTCTCTGGGTTTCCTCATCTGCACCCATGTCTTCAATTACTATCCAGAAACATACCCTGAGCCCCAGCCTTGACCTCTGAACTGAGCTGCAGTGGGCATTTCTGATTACCCTCTGTGTGCATTCCCCTGAATACAGCACACACTCATGTGGGCACACTTACCTGACGGAACGTGCTAACCTCCCATCTTCCTCCTTTATTCCACATGTTAGGCAAAGGTACCGCCACCATTTCCCTAGGATGGAAATCTCTCACTGTCATCAATTCCTACCCCCCCACCAATCCCCACTTCTAACTGATAACACCTTTTGTCAATTCTGTTTTAGAAAAGTGTCTCAAATTCAAGCCCACCTCAGTATCCCACTGCCCAAGACTCAGCTCAGGTTTAGAATTCTATGATAAGTGCCCACCTATCTCCTAGCCAACAGCTATCCCCAAGCCAGCCATCCTCCGCTCTGCTAAGCCAGGGAACTTCTCCAAATCAGACCTGACCTTACCAGAGGTGCTGACAGCCCTCCCATAACTGTCTCCTCCTTCAGAGCCCAACAGGTCTGTGTCTGAATCCCTAAGAGCAATCATTAATTACAATAAAAATATTGAATGTTTACCCTGGCAGGCCTTCTACAGATAAGGAAACTGAGGCACAGAGTACAGTAATCTGCTCAGGGTCATATAGTCAGTAGTTGGCAAGGTATAGATTTGACCCTAGACACTCTAGTTCCGAAGCGCAGGCACCCTCTCACAAGGCTAACCTAACTGATGTCACTTCTTGAAGTTAACGTCCCTAAGACTCAGTTTTTTAATCTGCCAAATGGGATTAACAAAGCCTACTCAAAAGGTTGTTGTGAGGATCTGATGAAATAAGAACTCAAAAAACATTAGCTATTGCTATGCGTTGGATTGTTTCCAGTTTGTTGAGAAGGCATTCGGAGATTCTCAGCTCGGTGTGGTTTCCCCTCCCCTCCTGCAGTATCCCTAGTATGTTTCAGAACTTCTGGGAAGGAGCCTGTGTCCTTTCACTAAGTTGGCCCGGGTGTGGGAGGCTCCCCGTGTGAAGGGAACCATGTCCAAACAGTCATTCGACTGTGCAGTCATTTATTTGCTCAGTACCAACTGAGTGCCCTTCATTGCACTGGGAACTGGGTAAACTGAATAAGATCCCTGATCTTGGATGCTCAGCCTGTGGTAAGATAAACACACAAACAAAAAATTATATGAAATAATGCCATTTGCAGCAACATGGGTGGACCTAGAGATTATCATACTAAGTGAAGCAAGTCAGACAAAGACAAATATCACATAATATCACTTATATGTGGAATCTAAAAAAAAGGATACAAACAAACTTATTTACAAAACAGAAATAGACTTACAGATATAGAAAACAAACTAATGGTTACCAAAGGGGAAAGGTGGGGGAGGGATAAATTAGGAATTTGGGATTAACAGATACACACTACTATATATAAAATACATAAACAAGAAGGACCTGCTGTATAGTTCAGGGAACTACATTCAATATCTTGTAATAACATAATGGAAAAGAATCTGAAAAAGAATATATATATGTATAGCTGAATCACTCTGCTGTACACTTGAAACATTCTAAATCAACTGTCTTTCAATAAAAGTAAATAAATAAATATTAAAAAAATAATAATTATATTATAGCAGAGTGAGTGCTATATCAGAGGATGATACAAGGGAAAAAGAAATGCTGAGAATATAGGGACTAGCTTTGCTCGGGGGGGAATTCAAGGACGTGGCACAAATCCATCAAGAGTACTTAGCAAATAATAATTTATGATGGGGCAGCTCTACCGTTCTTCTTCAGTCATGCTCCTTTTACAAAATTATTGAGTTTTGATAAGACCCCACTAAATATGAAAGCTTCAGTCCCTTTCTGAGCTTAAGGTTATCGGGAAATCTTAACTGCGACCTCAAAGGTCCAATTTAACGTAAGCAACCTAACAGCTTGAAGAAGGAGAGAAATATAAAATGTATTTCATTAAAAAAATGCTTAGATTATTTAATAATTCAAAACCGATACTATTGCCTTTTATATAAAAGCACTTGTATAAAAACATACCTGTGGCTTTCTGCATATGAAATGGAGATGATTTAATATTAAATATTTCCCTCTATATTTCTCTTTATCTAGAAAGCATGCCAGAGATGTTCTTGCCAATGTGACTTAGAAAAGACCAGGTCAGGGACATCCCTGGTGGCACAGTGGTTAAGAATCCGCCTGCCAATGCAGGGGACACGGGTTCGAGATCTGGTTTGGGAAGATCCCACATGTTGCGGAGCAACTAAGCTCGTGTTCCACCACTACTGAGCCTGAGCTCTAGAGTCTGCGAGCCACACTACTGAGCCCTCATGCCACAACTACTGAAGACTGCGCGCCTAGCGCCCGTGCTCTGCAACAAGAGAAGCCACCGCAATGAGCAGTCCGCGCTCCCACAACTAGAGAAAGCCCGTGCACAGCAACGAAGACCCAACGCAGCCAAAAAAATAAAAATAAGTAAATAAAATAAATTTTAAAAAATGTTAATGGACCCAAGAGAATTGAAAACATTTGCTAAGAAAAAAGAAAAGACCAGGTCAAAACTACCAGGGCTGTTTGAGAGCCAACAAAAAAATATTTGCTCTCCCTTCATTCCAGCTCAAATGGCCCAGATCTGCCTGCTATTAGCCTATCAGCCATGGGCGAGGTGGAGCTAGCAGGACTGAAACCTGTGGGCACAGACAGGGGCAGGAGACAAGAGTGCGGGCCACCACGGTGAGTCCCAGGCCCTAGGTGCTTGTCACCCAAACATGGGCCTCAAAGAACCTGCTGCAGAGGAGTGGGATGTGCCCCAGTGGTGGCAAAACAGCACAGAAGCCCTGGTCTCCCGTCTGTGCATTAAGGTTCTAAAAGCACAGCCCGTGGGAAACCTCTCCGTTCTACAACAGCAAGAAAGACTGAGGGGACTATTTAGTTCAAGCTCTGAAGACAGAATGGCCAGTGTATGGAGGCTTCTCCAGCACGCCAAAGCTGCAGACACCAAAATACAAAGTCATCATCTCTACAGTGATTTTAACCAATGTATCAGTCTGATTTCTCTGATCAGAATGGTGCCAAATGATAGAACTTGTCCCCCACTCTCACATCCAAATGCACTTTACCTTTTTTCCCCGCTTCATGCTGTCCTTGTTCAAGTTCCCTGATGGGTCCACACTGGTTATAAGCCAAATGGTCAAGAGCTATAGCAATGGGCTCACCCTCAAGCCCCCTGCCCCAAGCCATCCTTCTTTGTTTTTGTAGCTATTGTTTTAACTGCCTAAAGGAACTCGAGTTTTCTCTGTGTGTTTGAAGCAGCGTGATAGCACTTCTCTGCTACTGATTGTTACCCCCCAGAGGTAGCAGCAGTGAGGGCAGCTTGCAGGTGTTTTGTGGGGGGGGGGGCAGGGGGGTCCGGTGGGGGGGGTCTCCTGCAGAGAAGCACATCGCACAGCAGCTTCCCACTGGCCAGGGAAGGGGGCCCACTGGGACGATGTAATGACTTCATGGCCCATCCGGGTAGGATTCCATCCCGGGTACTCCACTGGTCTGCAGAGGACCCTTTACAATCCATCTGCTCATTTGCTTTTAAGTAAAAAGGTGTGAAACGATTCCTCCAGTCAGAAAAGGAATGACTTCCATGTACCTGATTATGTCCGGTGGCTACTGGGTAAGTGTGCCTCCCTTCCGTAAAAGTCTGCTCCTAGGGGGCTTCCCTGGTGGCGCAGTGGTTGAGAGTCCGCCTGCCGATGCAGGGGACACGGGTTCGTGCCCCGGTCCGGGAAGGTCCCACATGCCGCGGAGCGGCTGAGCCCGTGACCATGGCCGCTGAGCCTGCGCGTCTGGAGCCTGTGCTCCGCAACGGGAGAGGCCGCAACAGTGAGAGGCCCGCGTACCGCAAAAAAAAAAAAAAAAAAAGTCTGCTCCTAATGTTCCTTCCTAGAGAAAAAGGATCGGGCGTTTTAAAATACTCAAAGAGATGCCTTCCAAAGGCTAAAGAGTAAAGAAGCTCCTTCCAGCTGTGACCCACAAGACCATCGATCTCAGGCGGCAGAACCTTCAGGACAGAGCTGCATCACAGTTGCAGCACTGCGGGAGGGAGGAAGATCTGGATGGAAACTAAGTTTGAGGATCTAACAGGAAAATTGTTCTCCCATTTCACTTGGGGCAATGAAACTGCTAAGATTCTTCGAAGCCCGCTTGACCATTTTCTTCTGTTTTTCTCTGAAACAAGCTTTCCCTAAGTGAGCCTTCTCTGTCCTAAACTAGATGCCAGAAAGAAAAGCCATGTGGGCAGTGTGTGACCTGTTTTCCATCAGATGTCCCGCTCCCTGCTGGCGGCGTGAATTAAGGGGCCTCCAAGTAAGAACTCTCCTTGAAGAGCACCAAATACTAGTGATCTGTGTTATGGCTGCAACAGAGAACCGCAAGCCTGCGTGTGTATAAAAATATAACTGGGCAGACCCGGTATTTTCTGAGTTACCCATTTATTCTGTCATTCACTAGCAAGTAAAGCCAAGCTCCAAAGGCTCGAGAAGAATTGATAATGAAGAAGTTTTTAATGGAGAAAAAATTCTACCCATACAGTAGTTTTCTGCAAATTAAGATTGCTATTATTGATTTAACATTGAGCATTTTAGTATTGAACGTTTTTGTATTTTAGCAGTTAGCATTTTAGGACTGGTACTGTGTGGGAGCCGAGTTTGAGGACCACTGCTGTGAAATAGTGATCATGGGCTGGTGCCAGTTCCTGCCAAGAAACAAAGAGGGGATTCTTTACTGACAGTTACAACAGATGTTATATAATCTCACTCCTTTCTTCCCGTAGCAAGTGTAATTACTTATTTGTCTAAGATGAAAAGCATTTTGCCACCTAGACTCTACTCTTTTGATTTTATACTCCCCCTCGCAACGATCAGGCAGGGTCGGCGGGGAGATGGTCAGACTTTCCTGACCCTTCAAGTTCTCCATCGGGTAATTATCTTTAGAATTGAAGCAAACTTTTATATAATTGCAATTTTATTTGAGAACCGAGTCCATTCTGCCTGGATTTGAATCCCAATTCCACTCCTTGGTAGCAGTGTGCCCTTGGACAGGTTAGTTAAGTGCCCTGTGCCTCAGTTTCCCTACCTGTAAAGTATAATCACCATAATGAAAGTACCTGCCTCACAGTACTGCTTCTGTTTCTTTCCGTTTTAATCTTCTCGCTCCCTGGTGTGCTGAAAAGGAGGAGGACCTACAGCCAGAAAATCTAAGTTTGAATTCTCATCACACTTTTTTTTAAATTAAATCATCCCACCTTTGTATGGATAATTGTTAGTCAGGCAAGCCACCTAACCTTTTAAAATCTTAGTTTACTTATCCGTGAAATGGGGAGAATAAAACCCACTTTACAGGATCCAAGGATTGAATGAGATATTGGATGGGAGTCCAAACTATCTCATTATGCATGTTACTTGTCTTCTTTTATGATTCATGACTTATGTGCTGTCCTCAGTACCAACCCTGGACAAAATTTTCTTGTTAAGCAATTATCTCCCCCAACCTCTGATACAGCTCTGCCTGTTAACCTCCTTTTTTCATCTTAACATTTTGATCCTAGCCTTCTTATCCTCTCATGCATGTCTGACTTCCAGGTATTATAAGCTGCAATTCCCGAGGATATAACTGCAGCAATGAACATGTTCTGGCACTGGAAGCTTGTGTTGCCTAGAAAAGCCTGAGTCCAATAAAATATCTGCAACACACCATCCTGCAATCAACCACATGGGCCAAGATATATGCCTGGCAGAAAGCTACTGAAATGGGCCCGCTTAGCTGGGAGGCAGTGGGGTCTCATAAAATATTTGAGGGTAAAAAAATTTCTCTCTTACCTACTCTTTGATCTGGGGCAGTTACTCAACCTTGTTGAGAAGAAGTTAGCTTATAATTTAAAACTGATGTATGCTGCATAGTGTATGTGTGTCGGGAGAGGGGGTAGAGGATCCCTCATATAGACTGGATCTTCTAGGAAATCAAACGTGTGACTACCCACACTCTGTCCACTTCCACAAAAATCCCTCATTCTGTTCTATACTTTCTTTTCCCATAGCTATTAGCACTTTCTGAAGTACTATACAATTTACTCAATTGCTGTCTACTGTCCATTTTAATCTCCACTAGAATGGGAGTCCAGGAGAAGGAATCTTTGCTATTCCTTTTGCTGATGTATTTCAAGTGCCTAAAACGATACCTGACTCACAGTAGGTGCTTAGTGAGCACCTCCTGAAAGAATGAACGAACCGCAGCCAAAACAGAGCATGAGCCCAAATACGTCTAGAAGTGCTAACTTTTGGGGAGTCATGTTTTGGGTATAATTTAAATGTCTATGAAAGTTTTCATTATTTCTTCCAATTTTAATTCAAAACGCCCTCTTTTCCTTTCCCTCTAGTGTACTGGAGCTATAGAGAGAGTTTAGGCTTTATGGATATAACTCACAAGTAAGACACCCAACTCGCAGACTGGACTTTTCCCCAGTACGCTCCCAGTTAGGGAACGACTTTGTGGCCACTGAGCAGGGCATCTGTGTTCAGAAGAAGGGGAGGAAAATAGCTCCACAATCATCCCCCAGCATTACTTCCTTGGCCTTCATGTTTCACACATTCCCTACAAGTTCAAGAGTTCATGCACTGCATTTCACTACAAATTATGTTGCAGAAAGTGAAATAATGTGCTGTGTGATTCTAAATCTTTTCCACAAACTCCGCTGTCTTGCTTTATTGTTCAGTGATGCAAAACTTCTCTTTTACAGAAGACGTATGTCTTGATCCCATTAATATGGTTCAGTAATACTCTAAGTAATAATCCACGCAAGGCAAAGTCCTCATGAATGTTAACAAAAACACACAACCAACAGTGTTTTTTGCCCTGTCAGAGCCTTTAAACTTATCAACTCCAAGTACACAGCATAATGTAATATGAATGAGGTCAGAAAGAACTGTTAAAAATCATTTTCTCATAACTCCCTGTTGAGGTTTTGAAACAAAAACAATCAGAAATACCACAACTTAGAGATACTTAGAAAACCATTATTCAATGCACACAAGCCCCCATAAATTTTGAAGATGTTACTTTCATCAACTTAGTACATATTTCACTGCACAATATTAAGTTGGATGTACTGAAAAATCTATTTCTTTCTCCTGTACGATCATAAAACCTAACAGACATAGACAAAGAAGCCTGCACATTATTTTGGGGAGGAAAAATGCACCCAAATCCCTGGTTATGCTTTTTTGGTTCAGTTAATCATGATAGTGAGCACTGTAATCTTCCTTTGGAAAAATATACTTTCTTCAATAACATGAAGATCATAACAGATTATCTTTATCACGTATCCTCATCTTCCCCTTTCTGAAATGTCTCCCCCACTGCTTTTTTGTGAAACATTCTGTTTTCTTTCCCCAACACACAGTTACCATCACTTTTCCAAACTCTTCCAGCAGGTTGGTTCTGCAGACTGCTGGATTATATGCCACTCCAAAACCAGGAACGCGAGGAAAGAGGCTCAGTACCTCTAAGCGTTATCACTACCTTGAACCATGGTTGCTCATTTAGTAAATTAAACGTACTTAATAGCTTTTATGCCCTGATTTTTTAAAAAATCTAAACCAACTCTATCTTTTAAACTTTCGAGGGAAGAGCCCAAAGCCTTAGGAATTTTGAAGCCAAATGTGGGGTTTAATGAAACGCCTGGGTGTGGCACCTTCTGATTTCTCAGCTGCTTTGCTAACTCGACATTTTTAATACACACTGGTCCCAATTATAGCTATCTTAGCCCAAACAAAAAGTAATTAACAATAGTTTCCAACTCCTCCAAAGATGATAAAATTCAATTGGTTAGCTTTCATTCTCTCTCTATTCCCATCCTCTAATCTGCCTACCATTGACTGAGGAATAAATATCATTCCCTTGAGATTTACTAATTTTACTATGATTTGGAGTTAAGCACAGGATTTAAATCTACTTAGCGTTTATGTTTAAAGCCTGTGGTGCTTCTCTGATGAAGCAACTTCAAAAAAACCCAAACAAATCCAAGACTAACACTAAACTCTCACTCTTCAGTGTATAGTGCCCCTCCAGAGCCACTTATTTTGCTAAAATAATTGGTCACAACATGGGAACAAAGTCGCCACTTTTCAAGGTGATTTTAAAGTTCAGTTTTCTTTTCAAATGTCTTACTTAGAAGGCAATTGCTAGGACACTAGAAAAGCAGACTGACGGAAGTATGACTTGGCTGGCTGTCATCATGCCGAGGACACACTGTGATGTCAGCACCTAAGGAGAGGCCACGTCCTTTGACCTCTATTGTGCCACAAGTCAATGGCATGCGTAGAGCTCCTTAAAGCAGGAGTAAACCTGCTTTCTGTTAAAAGGCTGAAAGAGCAATGCACAGACATCTTTATACAAATCTATTTATAATGATAATGAAGCAAATTATGCTAGGAAGCTCTGTAAGTGATCAAGAAGAACAAATTGAACGTTATTCATGCCTCATACTCATCCTCTCCAGGGTACCCAGTTCAACAGCTCCTATGAATGGGGAGTTCTGCACCCCTGAGTTAGCTGTATCACATCAGGCAGGGCATGGCTGGAGTCACTTATGTGTGGATAACTTCAGAAAGGGACGAACAAATGGGACTGAATGACATGCTGCTAAGATCTGCAACAACTATGAATCAGAAGAGACAGAGAATTAGGGATGCAAAAGTTCACTTTAAACCAAAAAAGCAAGAAACCAGAGTCAGCGCAGGTCATCTGTACAGTGTTCTTTAGGCTTTTCTGCCTTTCAGTCTTTCCATTGTTAGCTGAGAACACAAATTCTATAAACATAGTGACGTAAAGAGAAAGACTAGGAAGCAGGAGATACAACCATGACCTGCCCAGGTCCGCCTGCAAAGGACTGCACAAAGGTCCACCAGCCTCCAAAACATGATTCTCTCTGCCTTTCGTAGGCATCACCAGTGATGCACTTAGCTAGTCTGTCTGAGAAGAACAACTAACTCAAAGGCTGCGATACAATCATGTGCTTTCTTTCTGATTAAAATTTGTATTTGTCTAAGTCTTAGAAAAATAGATTCTATGGTCTCAGGCAAAAAAAAATATGTCTTTGGGCTTCAGCTAATCTGGAAGGTTGCTATGTCTTAATTCTTTATATACCCTGTATTGCTACAAAGTGGACTGAAGTATAGTCAACTTATAACTACCCATGACAATTGAAGGGAAGCTATTCAGATATTCTAACATAAAACCTTACCGTTGTTTTCCTCACCTTGTATTTGGATTATGATTTGTCTTCTGAGAATTTAACACTTCAAACTTTATTGTTTCAAGCTACCTAACAAAGACTCTGCCCGAAGCTGGAAATTTGTCAAGCTTTCCCAATCTACTACTCCGTTCACACCTCTTCCCAACTTTCCAAGTTAGGAAGAGCCTGAGCCAGTATGTACAGCTCACACTTTCTGATGAGAAAGAGATAAGTAAGAAATAGGGACGCACCTCAGTGCTGCATGGACCGTTAGCACCATCTTCACTAACGATGTTAGTAAGAATTTAGAAGCAAGAGACATTCCTGAGCATCTAAACTGTGATCCATTGCAGAGAGTAATAGCTGTTCAATCTTCGGTATCAGATTGCTTTGCCCTTCATGACTTTTGTCAACTGATCAGTGAAATGTATACTACCGAAGAGGGATCAGTCACAAACGTATACATGTTACCTGAAGATTAGTAGGAAGTCAGAGGTGCCTTTTAGACGATTCATCGCAAAATGTGCACCAAAAGTGGTCCCTACTTTGTCAGTTCTGAAAAACCAGCGTTCAGTCCATGGGCTCTGTTAGGCTTCCCTGAGCCAAGAGCCCTATACTGCCAGTTCCTTCCGATTTACAGCTACAGCCGTGAAAGGCAGACTCTTCCCCCAACTTCTCTTCCAGGGCTCCTATAACCCCGCCACAGACAGAAGATTTTCTGCCTCATGAGTGTCAGTGCAATGTGAGGATAGTTATATGGAATTTGGGGTTAGAAACAAATCTGTTTGTACTCATCTATTATCATGTATCAAGGTGTACAATTATTCCCGTTATTGGTAGGTAATGAAGCTTACAGAAGTCAGATATCATTTGCTGAACTGTGGGAGAATAGCTTCCCCAGCTCTCAGCAGGGAGATAATTGGGGAGAATGGCATAACCTCCAAACCTCCACGAGCTATTATCTATCTATATACGGTATATGTGAGCTGAGTGAAATAAATCTACCCTGGCTCTATTCAGAAACCCAAAAGGTTTCCACTCAACGCTGGGGAGTCCAATTAGATTGCGTTTGTTATGAGACTTGATCACGTGAGGCGCGGGATTCCTGGTCCAGCTCTGCCTGCAGACAAGCCAACATCCATACGAGTCAAGACAAATTTTTGTCAATTTATACTTTTTTTTTTTTTTGCGGTATGCGGGCCTCTCACTGCTGTGGCCTCTCCCGTTGCGGAGCACAGGCTCTGGACGCGCAGGCTCAGCGCCCGTGGCTCACAGGCCCAGCCACTCCGTGGCATGTGGGATCCTCCCAGACCGGGGCACGAACCTGTGTCCCCTGCATCGGCAGGCGGACTCTCAACCACTGCGCCACCAGGGAAGCCCGTCAATTTATACTTTTAATAACCTTTATGGATAGAAATTCTACAGTTTCCCTTGGTAGTCAGCATAAGAATTTAATGCTGCTGACACCCAGGATCCTGTCTGGGGTTTAGCAGGCTTCTCAGGACAGTGACATTCACATGGCTGTGCAGACAGCATCAGGGTTCAGGATGACTCAGTCAGCGAGACTGCCATCGATAACGACAGCACATTTACTGCGGGCTTACTATGTGCCACAACTGTTCCAACTGGTTTGCGGACTAATTTACTTCACTCTCACAAGGACACTATCAAGCAGCAAACACTTTTGTCATCCTCATGTTACAGGGCAGTAAGTTGGATGGATCAGTAATATACAGCTGATCCTTGGTAGAGTGGCCTGTCTCTAGGGCCAGTGCTCTTAACCATTATGCCAAGCTGTCTCTAAGAGCATCAGGATAGGGCTTCCCTGGTGGCGCAGTGGTTGAGAGTCCGCCTGCCGATGCAGGGGACACGGGTTCGTGCCCCGGTCCGGGAAGATCCCACGGAGAGGCTGGGCCCGTGAGCCATGGCCGCTGAGCCTGCACGTCCGGAGCCTGTGCTCCGCAACGGGAGAGGCCACAGCAGTGAGAGGCCTGCGTACCGCAAAAAAAAAAAAAAAAAAAAAAAAAAAAAAGAGCATCAGGGTAACCATGTGGACACCAGGTTAACCACATCACAAGGTATAGAGCAGAGGAGCACTGAATACTGAGGCAGGAGACCAGTTCACTACGACTGTATTTCGTAGTACATAGGAACCCATCAATTTTAAGATGCAGCATTATTATTTTTCATACCACTAAGAAAGAAAAAACCTTGTTGATCAAACTATGACACAGTGGTCAAAAGCCACCAATTATAAGACAATCCTCATTTCAGAGATGTTAAACTGAGGGTGAAAATGTGCATTTCAGAATTTATCAACTACTGTTACAGCATTAATTCCAATGAACAAATCATATAACCTAAGGCTCAGTTTCTACATCTATAAAATAGGAGGCTGATGATTATTAAGGTCCCTTCCAACCCGACAACTCTAGGTACCACCTATATAAGGAACAGAGCGAGCACTGGGGTGAGGAGAGTGAGGTGCCCAGGACCCCAAATTTAAGGAAGCACTACTCTCAGGTTGGCGCAAGTCCAGGGTGGGTACCTGAGAGTGAGCGCCCCCTTAAATAATACACCCTGGCACCTGGCTTCCTCATCCCAGTGGGGCCCTGATGAAGAAAGCAATGAGGGATTCAGACCATTTGTCTTCTGGAATTTTTAATCAAGATCTTTTATAATGACCTGTTCACATTTAAGAGCAACTTTTTCCAATTACTTTCATCTTTCCTACAGAGACCTATTTCCTTGCCTTGGAGCACTTCTTTACATTTCTATTCCCTCTCCAGCTTCTCCCCATTTCTATTTTTATTTTAATATAAATTTATTTATTTTTGGCTGTGTTGGGTCTTTGTTGCTGCGCGCGGGCTTTCTCTAGTTGCAGTGAGCGGGCTTCTCATTGGGATGGCTTCTCTTGTTGCGGTGCACGGACTCTAGGCCCGCGGGCTACAGTAGTTGTGGCATGCCATCTCAGTAGCTGTGGCTCGTGGGCTCCAGAGCGCAGGCTCAGTGGTTGTGGCGCACGGGCTTAGTTGCTCCGCGGCATGTGGGATTCTCCCAGAACAGGGCTCAAACCCGTGTCCCCTGCATCGGCAGGCAGATTCTTAACCACTGCGTCACCAGGGAAGTCCCCCCATTTCTATTAAAATCCCTGATTCCAAGTTTGTTCAGCTGGTGCTGCAATGTGTTTACTGAGGCCAAGGACAGATGTGTGAGCTCCTCTGGGCTGGTACTTCGCTGTATCTCTTAAGTTATACACTGCACTCCATCTCGTGGGAAACCCATTGCTGATCTCAAGGAATGGATATAAAAGGGGCCCTTGCTACTTGGACCACCAGGACCACATTACCTGGAAGCATCTTAGAAATGCAGAATCTCAACCCCACTTCTGGCCTTGCAAAATCTGCATTTTAACAAGTTCCCTGTGGTACTTTATAAACACAGTTTGAGAAGCACGGGACTAAGCAAAATCATGCCAAATATACAGAAAGCAACTCCAATGAAAACTACTCCTTATTAAGCACCTAATATGTGTCAAATGCTTTCCATACAGCATCTCCCTTCCATTCAACAATATAGACAAGTAAATGATGGTCCATTTAAATTCAGTGGCCCAAGTGGAAGTTATTCTGGAAGTATGGTATACCTATCACTTCAGGCCAATGAGGCAAAGTTTTGTAATTTTTTTTTTCTGCAAATAGTATTATATTCACCTCCCATTCTTTCCTCACAACTATAAAGACTAGAGATCAGAACTATCAGTTTGCACAGCCTGATATTCACTGTGTGCACTTGAGCTAGCTATTGAACTTTCTGAAATCCAGTCGCTTTATCAATAAAATAGGAGATGATAGACTGTATTATAAGGATGGAATTAAGTAAGGGATGTAAAGGGCTTAGCAGTCTTCAGCATGCAGGAAAAACTCAACAAACAAAACACACTCCACCCCTCAGCCACTAGCAGAGGCTGGTTAAGCTACACAAGTACAAATCATTGGCCTAACAATTTGCCCTATGTTTCCATTTCCTTAAGAAAAAAAAATTAGGCTCACTGGGTTTTGGGGATTATCCATCTATCTACACAGCTCCTAAGTGATGACAGGCAAAGATATCATTGTCTCTTTGAAAAACCTCTCTTTCGAGTAACGATATCCGATGTAACTTTCCTTGTGACTGAAAAATCGAGCAGCAAAAACCGCCCTCCTCCCATGACTGTACATGCACACACTCTGATAGCACAAGAGGCACCTTGCTCATTTATTGAACTCCAGGGAAGAAGAGGGTTGCTTTTGACAGAGCTGTTAAGCAAGTAAGGATCCTCCTGGCTGCTGAATAAATGATGCTATTCTTATTTGACCTTGCCAAACTAGGTTTGAGTGACCGACACGATCCAGCATTGTCTCCTGTTCATTCGTACGATGTGACAGGCACGCTCACCATGTCCAGACCCTTCTTGCCTTTGTTGCTTTTATAAAAGGTTTCATTGAATTGCTTATTAAAACTGCTGTATATAAAACTACGCCTTTGAAAGATTTCTCTGGCTGGGCTCCAGCTCAATTAGCAGACTACTTCCAGCTGATGAAAAGTAACAGTCAATATCAGATTAGAGTTAGCAACTATTCACCAGAGTAATCAAATTAGATTTGGGTATCTATGGTGACACGACAAAAATTTCCACTAAGCCCTGTGGTTTACAGTAAGATGACCATGGCTTTATATTAAATTATTGTTCAAAATGTTTTCTCAAAATCGAATCTGCATCTCAGGAGATACACAGTCAAGTCTACGGGCATATCAAAAAATGTATAACCAGTGCTTTTCCAATTTAAATACTAAGTAGCCTAAAGGGTCTAGGAGAACAATTTGCATGGATCTTGGTCTTTCTTCTCTTCCACCGATTCCCTCCCGATTATCAATTATGACTGGCCATTGTCAAGCTGAAATGCCTGAAGTACCAACTGATCTGTCAGTAAAACTGACCAAGTCTGTAGTCCAGGATTGGGAGGATAACAGAAAAAAAGAAAAGACAATCACAGCTTTTGATATGCTTACAATCTTAATAGGATATTAAAAATACAAAGTAAAAGACAATATTAGTACAGCAGATTTCAACTTATGTGCATATGGAGTAAAAGCGTACATATATGTAGACACATTACGTGCAAATTGCGTTTAACTGAAGGTAGGCGGAGTAAATTTAGCCTTTATCGGGAATTGTTGTGTTTAGTTCATTTAAAACAAAACAACAAAAAACCCTCAGATGAGATTTTCTTCTATTTTAAAAAGTCTCTGATGCCCTGTGAGATGGGGTCATCTTTGCAGACCCCTAGCTAAGAGACATCACACAGGTTCTTAGGAAGCAGGCATCCTGCAGAGGTCCCAGCAAGACTGGACCTCCCATCAGCTATGGTCCACGTCCAGCTCTGGATCCTATAAGCATAGGTGGGATCTATCCTCTGCACTTCCTGGGAATGGAGCCCTGGTTGATGGAAGGTGGGCAGCTGTCTTAGGCCTCTTTTCCCCACAGATGCCAGCCCCCCCATCCTGCTGTCTCTCCACAGATGTCTTTCCCCCTGCTCTGATACACGAGAGTCATCCAATTGGGGAACAAAGTGACAGTCTCTCCTCTGACAGGCACCCCCAGTCTTTACTGGGGATATCCTCCAACAACCAATTGAATTCTGGAAGAGAAATCACTACCTTTTAGTGTTGGAAGAATTAAATGAAATAGCGTATATGAAAGGAAGTTATAAAATGTAAAGGCTAAAGAAATGTAAGAAATTATTATTGCCAGACATTAACTGATTAAAAAAAAACCACATGTACAGGGCTTATCTTCACTCAAATGTCAACCAGATTGTTCTGGATCCAAGCAATATGCAAAACAAAGTGAAAAACAGCACAGCAGAAGCCACTCCACTCTGTTCCCTTAATGACTTCCATTTACCTTGGCAACTAAATACACGATGACTTGGCACTTAGGGTCACAGCAAGCACCGGGAAAACAAAGCCAGCACCAACTAACATGAGTCTTCTTAAGACTCCCTCTATACGATACAATGTTTTGGCAATTCACAGTCACAGCCATGTCTCTTTTCCTCTTGTCACTGTAAAAATACTGTTATATGATCTAGAGCTTTAGAAATTATATCAGTTATAGCCTCCATTCAAACAATTAACTTAATAATCCATGATTACCAATTAGATGCTCAATTGGACAGATGCTTGATCTTACATACAAAAGCAGTGCCGCTTGTGAATACCACCCACATCAAACTTGACTGACAGGTCTTTTTTTCTAAGTTAAAAAAAAGAAGTCTTTTCAGAGCATTTAATTTTCAGGGTTTTATGTGTCTGATTTGACAACCTGTATGTGATTTAGATGGAATACTTTATATTTTTACTTTGCAAATTGAAATTTTCATCAGGAAACTGTGTTTCTTTAAGGACATTTCAGGCTTTGGGGAAACATACATGCTTACCTGGGAGACCTGTTTCAAATTACCAGGTAAAGCACATTTCTGTAGTGGGCATTTGAAAATCACATCACATATTACTAACTCGATAGGGTGTATCATCTTCTGCCAGTCTCGCTGTTCATAATTACATAAATGGATGGTAGAAAAAAAAGATAACTATAATTCCACCTGCCTTATTCAGCCCCAAATCTTTTCTCTTTTCCAGAAACACAGTCAGATATCTGAGCCTATTCTCTGTAGAATTTCAGAATGTGAATCTCTGGTATTATCCCTGAAGACTTTGTACCTAAACTATAATATACTGCAAAATCATTAGGATTTTAAGCCTTTAAAGATACCTTTGTGCACAAAGCCTCCCAAAGAATGAGGATCATTCCTTCAGAAGAAAAAGTAAGTGAAGCAAGAGTTCATTTCTCTAATATGTCAATCTTGAAGTGGTTTTGTTAAAATAGAGTGACCATGTCTTACCAGTAAAGGAAAATGACTGGAGAATTACCAAATAGATGTTTTTAGCCACTGTGAAATAGACTTCATGGACTGGCTAACTCGGTTGAAAGTGCTAGAATATCACGGTCTGCTATTCATCAAAGACAAGTCTGTCTAATTTTTAAAAAAACGTTTACTGATTTTACGATGAAACATTTAAACATATTCCGAAAAACGTGTATCACAAAAACTACATAGCTCCGTGGTTTATCACAGATAACCTTAATTTTCACATTGACCAGATAAAGAGTAAATTAAAACACTTGGCAAAGTCTTTACAATTAATTATTTATCCGGTTAATAAATAGATGAGACAGATGAGTCAGCCTCTGCCTCTGGGACATAAGAAACAAACAAGAAACAGACATAGTGCTCGGCTCCCTTGGGAGGGAAAAAAAGGAGGCTCATGAAAGCCAGGATAGAAGGTCCTGAAGAAGACAGCGGAGCAGAGAAGAGCACTGGTTGGAGTTGGTCTCTGGATTTGAAGCCTTGTTCTACCACTTATCAGTTGACTGAGTTTAGGAAAGGCCCTTAACCTCTGTTGCCTAGGTCTCTGCAGCTATTAAATGGGGAACAAATCAGATAATACATGTAAAATACTTAATACATAGTATGAACTTAACACACAAGTGTTAAGTAGGCTTATCTCTTAAGGAAGTTCAAGGATAAGAAGCACAAAATTACAGCCTCATGCAAACTGGAAGGAGGTTGGGATCAAAGGCTTGTCTTTCTCCAAGGCCACAGGGCCACCCTCTCTCGTGGTGCCTCTACTTCTCTCTCCACGTTGCTGGGTCAACTCTCCCTACAGACGGGCTTCCTCTCTACTCCAGTGGGCACATGGCCCAATGGCCAGAACTCTCCAGGACCTTTCAGTTGCAGGGTGCACTGCCAACTAACTTAGTGTCTTGAGTTTCAGTACTCAAATCATTATGAGAGAATGACACGTGGACCACATCAGCTTGCCAATACTGGGCAGCTTCTGAGTTGGTTGCACTATGGACAGGTCTCCAACCCACTCAAGTCGCCTGCGGTCAGGAGTCAGCTATAGTGGTCTAGAGTATGGTGATGTGGGTCAAACGAGCTGTAGGCAGACCACACTGTGTGGTCTAGATGACTCTCTGAAATGCTCTCCCAGAAGACCCTTCCTCAGAACGTGGAGGATACGAAAAAATGAAATATAATGAGACACCTTTAAAATCTTCTCTCACCGCTACCCTCCATGTCTACCCCAACTGTGCGATGAAAACAGTTATTTGACTAAAGGGTATAACTGTGATACCCTCCTTAGTCTCAGGCCCTGGAAAGGACCCTATAATGGGTGGGACAGTGACTCCTCAAAAGATACGTGCATATTCTAACCCTGACAACCTGTGAAGAAGACCGTATTTGGAAAAAAGAGTCTTTGCAGATTAAATTGAGGAGATCATCCTGAATTTAGGGTGGACCCTACATCCAATGACAGGTATCCTTTTAAGAAAAGCAGAGGGAGATCTGAGACACTAGCAGAGGCCATGTGAAGGCAGAGGCCCCAAGTCAAAGAACTACGGAACCATTAGAAGAAAGTGGGAGAGGCAAGGAAGGAGTCCCCCTGGAGCCTTCAGAGGGATCAAAGCCCTGCCCACACCTTGGTTTCAGACTTCCAGCTTCCAGAACTGGGAGAGAATACATTTCTGTTGTTTAAGCCACCAAGATTGTGGTCTTTGTTATGACGGCCCTAAGAAACCAATACAGACTCTAAAATAAGCATCTGTGTTTATATCCGTTCAAGAAGTACTTCCTGAGTACCTACGACATGCAAAACCCTGAGCTGGGCAGGACACTACGAACATGCTGGGTAAGATAAAAGAAAGGGGGATCCAACACACAAATCTGGCACATGGGCTGGCATGGTGTCCAACTTCACGACAGTGGATGGTGAGAACACAAGCAAAAACCTGGCTCAAGAACAGAGGTACATAGTACAGCCCGCTGAGACTGTTGGGTGGACCCCAGGGGTCAGCTATATAATACTCGGAGAACAAGTGCCTATATTAAGTTAAATACAGTGTGCCTAGGAAAAGCGAAGTGTTCCCCTAAGCCCTATATAGAGAAGGAACCTCCTGAATTGCTCTTCCTCCTTTCTTTGCCCAGCAAATGTCTCTACATCAACATCAAATGCTATCTCCCTGATGAAACCTTTGCCGGCTGACTCCCTAGGAAAAGGAGCAATTTCTTCCTCTGTACATCACATCAGGCTTTTCATACCGTTATTGCAGCACCAATCGTACTGCTTTGTCATCATTTGCTTACAAGTCTGCCTTCTCCACCAAATTAAGGCTCCTAGACAGAAGGGACTGTGTCTGATACATCCTGGGGTCCCTAGTACCTGGCATAAGAGATGCTCAATATATTTCTTGAACGAATGAGTCAGAGTTATTTATTCATGAATCAGGGTCCTGCATTGAAACATGCATAATAACTAAATGTTAAAACATTTTGAGGTCAGATATTTAAAAGTAGTCTTGTTCACAGTCAGAATGAATCATATTTTTGTACCAAAATAGAAACCTTTTCTATTCTTTTCTGCTCACGGTAATTCATGCCAACATTTTGGTATACGGTCAAGAGAATAGGCACAAATATATAAATAAAGTAGCCTGAACATGATGTAGCAAAAGGCAATAAGATAATTTATCAAGTTCAAACCACCTGAATAGAATTCTTTGAAATGCTAGAAACAAATCTGTCCTCCTTTTTTTATAGAAGGAAAATGTACATATAAATGTTTCACTTTACTTTGCATTTACATGCAGGGACTATTTTAGATCAGACAGTAGTCTAAGGGGCTGTTATTAAGAGAAATGGTTTGGGGCTGAGGATTCAACAAAAAGAAAATAATCACTTAACTATTTGCTTTTTAATGACAACCAGGAAACACCCCTTTACCTGTACAGCAGTGGAGAACCCATTCCTCTGCTCCTTCCCATATTATTTTTTCCTCTAAGGGCAACTAAGTGACGTGTTGCCACAGGTCTGCAGGGACCATGGCAATGCTCCTAAGGAAACGGACAGGAGAATGAACGGGCAATTTTCCCAACTTAAAGAACAAAAACTGGAGCCCAGTGGAGGATGGGCAAATGCGTTTTTACAAGGAGGGAAGCTGAATCAGCAAACTGCTTACTGAAAATGCCCCCCCTTCTCCACTCCAGACCAGAAGTCTCTCTGCAGTGGCTTCTGACCAGGGACACTGAGTTTGGTGATGCTGCCCCAGTCCTATCCATGCCAGAGCCCAACCTCATTAGACAAGTCAGTTCAAAAGAGGACAGGGAAGCTTTGCCCACTGGACATCAGACCTTTTTCTTTGAGTCAACTGTAAGATTTTGATTGTTCCAGACATTTCCTTTAGGATGTTAAATCCCCCCCCCTTTTTTTTTTCATTTTAGCTTCCTTTCTCCTTAATGAAGAGTCAGAGAGAATGGATGCAAGGAAACCAGTTATAAATACAGGCCACTGTCCAATAATGATGATAAGCATTTAAACAGCATCTTGCAATGTACATTATTTCATTTTTTATTCCTAACAATTACACAAGCAAGCAGAATAGTTATTATTCCTTCTCTTTCATGGAGAAGAAACTAAGTTTCTGAGGGAGTAAGTGGTTTAGTCAAGTCCATCTGGCTAGCACGTATACCTGATGCCAGATAAAGTGGTTCGTATCAAGTCCCCGGGGTATTCCCTTTAACCTGAGTTGGCGTGCCAGAGACCCACTTGGGACCTTTTAAAGTTCTCGCCATTTAGCCCTAGGCAATCTCTTATTTGTAGAGGTAGCCAAGGAAAGCAGAGAGCTTTACCCTAAAGAGTAACAACTAGTGACTCGAGAACTACTCATCTCAACTTTGCCTTCTCCCCTAGACCACGGAACTCAACAGCTGAGTTCCAAGGATGGCTGATGAATTCGCCTGAGTAGGAGGGTGGCCAGTGATTGAGCCGCTGTACAGATCTACAAGTTCCAACATGTAAACAAGCAAGTTTCCTCCTGTCCAACGTCATCACCTCTAGAAATGTGTGAGGGATGCCCTAAGCAGGACGGATTTACAGTCACAGATAGAGCAGGAAACAGAGCATGGAAGGGGTTAGAAATTCAGGAAGCTGCTCTTTTCTTAGACATGTACTGTCCGGTACAGTAGCAACTAGTCACATGGAGCTCTTTCATTTCAATTTGAATTAATTAAAAATAAACATTCAGCTCCTCAGTCATACTACCGATATTTCAAGTGTCCAATAGCTACATGTGACAAGTAGCTACCATCGTGGACAGCAGAGAAAAAGAACATTCCCCCACTGCAGAAAGTGCCATTGGACAGGGCTGTCCTAGGCTGTTTTTCCTTTTCACAGAGGGACCCAAGATTTTTACTTAGGCATAACTCAGAAAGAACTCGGCTGCTCTAGGTACATGCCACTGCAGAGGGCAACATGAAGAAACGATCGTCTCCCTGGCTGCACTCCTACACCGGACCCGGGGCCCCATGTTATACAAATCCAGGGCACCATTCCCATCACAGTATACATGAGTCACGTCTCGTGGCGTAGTTCAGGGTTTGTCCTGTATTACGGTTGCCTATGGCCACCCTGATCATCCCCAATTTACAACTTCTTCTTCAAATGTTTGATGTCATGTCCTCAGTATTCAGGAAGAATAAGGACCTGAGACAGCCAAGTTCAAAAGAAATCTGGAGAAAAGGACACAGCAGCATCATTCAAAGGAATTTTTAAAATAACTTACCTGAGTGAAGGTGTTCTCTTGGAAAATATTCTTCTTACCTCTGTACTGGCATGGTTTTCCTTCCAAATCTCATTACTAATGCTTCTCTAACACCTACTCCTTACTCAACAGCAGGAATCAACTCCCACTCAGAAAACAGCTAAATATTGCCACTTAAAGACTCATAAATATCAGATGTAGGTATTTTATAAGAACATTTTCGAAATTCAAATTGCAGGTGACTGTTGCAGATTTCCTTCTGTAACGTTCTTTCCACTGGTGTCACAAATTAATTGATCAGGACGAAAAAGAATGACAGATGCATTCCTCACTTCCGACACACACGCCCTCCCACCATGACCATCCACCTTGGGTGCTCTGAAATGTACTATGTATATTTAAATGTTTTGTAAAAGGTTCTTTTCTCATTAGCTTCCATTAGAATGAGATGCTTCCATATGGCTCCAGGGCATTTAAAAAGTTAGAGAACTTTTAAAATAACAAAATTAAAATAAATTAGCCTTATAATTAAAAAATTGAGGGACATGATACAATAGAGTCTAATGCCATGCTAAAAATACTCTTGGAGCGCCAGAAGGTGGGGTGACGGCTAGAGAGGTGTAAAGAAAGACATATCTCGGCAGAGGCGTTCCTGTGATTTGTGAGAAATGAAAATGTTTTTTAAGCTAAATTTTTAAAGATAACTTTTCTACACACAGCTCTCCTTTTCTTACCCTCGTACTTTGGTGAATACATCTTTTCACGTGGACTCAGTGTAAGGGAGCTGTGATTTTGAAAACAAGGTCCTTTTTCTTTCTATAGAGATGTCTTTACACTTAGTTGGAGAAAAAAAATAACAATATAAAAACAAGGCAAGAGGGCTTCCCTGGTGGCACAGTGGTTAAGAATCCGCCTGCCAATGCAGGGGACACGGGTTCGAGCCCTGGTCCAGGAAGATCACACATACCGCGGAGCAACTAAGCCCGTGCGCCACAATTACTGAGCCCATGAGCCACAACTACTGAAGCCTGCAAGCCACAACTACTGAAGCCCGCGCGCCTAGAGCCCACGCACTGCAACAAAGAGTAGCCCCCGCTCGCCACACCTAGAGAAAGCCCGCACGCAGCAACAAAGACCCAACACAGGCAAAAATAAATAAATAAATGAATAAATTTATTAAAAAAAACAAGGCAAGAAGCAATGGAAAACACTTAGAAACCATGATTATTGGTTTAAAGCCCATGGAAGAAATTGTCTTTTAACAAAGACAAAAAAGAAAGATGACTCCAGAAACACAGCAACCAGCTTGGAACTGTCTCAAGTGAAGTGTGCGTACTGAGTCCCACACATGTAAATCAAGACACGAGTTATAGTTAAAGTCGTGCAATAAACGTGCACCAAATGAAGGTGGTCCTCAAATGTCATCCCCCGTGGGTAGATAGTGCGTGAGAAATCTACGCAATGACTCAAACACGACAATTCAACAAAACAGGTCCAGATTAGGCTTTTCTGAGCTTTGCTTACCTGGAGCACCAGTACAAATCCTCTATAGATGCTCTGCCTTCCCAGCCCAGAAAGTTGACATTGCAAATGAATGGATCGACAATGAAAAGTAACACATTGAATTCACCTATAATACATTGGAGACTAATATTTCATTGATTAATTTTTAATTTTAAATACGGCAATGCCCTTGGCCTTCCCCTAAATGAATGCCCCTAATTCACTCTTCAATTTCAGTCTTTATTAATAAACTTAGTCAAAATTCATCGGTCCAAATAAAAGTAAAGCAACCATTGGTCCAAACAACAAAATATAACAAAACTACTAGTGACAGCTTCTGAAAAAAATGATGAATTATCAATGATCAGTGGTCATTTTTAATGTAACTATCAATTACCAATGAAAAGTTGCCCAAAAATTGGAAACCTTCAAAAACTTTTTAAATTTGGTAAGAGTTACAAATGAAAACTGAGTCCTGCCGTTTGCTCATGGCCAGCAAAGTATTCCACCTAAACCAGCTGTGAAAAGATCCAGCTTCTCGGTACAATTCCCACCAGCAGTAACAAATCCCAAAGCAATACTTGGAAAAGTTGCTCAAATGAAAAGCCCCAGGGAATATCATGCTATTCATTCAGCAAACACAGCAAATTTCTATGGCTACATCCCCGGCTTTGGTACCACTGGGAACCATTTCACCTCTGTAATCCTAAATTGGTCCAGTGCAATATCCAACTGTGGTCCATTATCATTCCCCCTCCTTTCTATTTGCCCGTTCCAGCCATATCAACTCCTGCCACCTGTCAGGACTATATCCTCTTCCCGTCCCTTTCCTTCCAATCAATCAGCCTCCTTGACTTCACAATCCCCCAATTTGGGGCTTAATCACTCTCCAACCTAATTCCTCAACCCCTCATCCTTGCACCACACACACATGTCCAGAATAGGTTCAATCCAACCATCCACTGATGCCCCTCCAGCAGAGGGCTTGCCAAGTGCTACGGAAGAAAAATAAACTATGCAGACCAGACCAATGATAAATTTGTGGTTTCCAGTTTCAGCACACCCCAAAAAAACATTTTAGTGAGGGAGGTATCCAGGCAGCTGCCTTTCCCATTTATCCACATTTTTACCATCTTCTCAAAGCACCCAGATCCTCCCTTTTCTCCCCTGTCCATCAGCAAATGACCTCTTCTCTTCCTTGATGGTAAAAATAGAGGCCACTGAGGAATAGATTTTATCAGCTCTCAGGCTCTCTTCCCAACTACCTCCAAATTTATTTGTATTCCTATCACTCCTTCTTACAGTTCCTCCAATTACAAAGTAAAAGTCATACCTTTTATTTGAGACTTCTGTCTCCCACCTGTACCCTTGATCTCCTTCTGTCTCCCTCTGGGGTCCTGCCCATCAATCATTCTCCTCTCCTCTACCCTAATCTTTTGCTGCCCATTCCCTCGGGTCCACTAAAATGTTCATGTCTCCTTTCAAAGATATAACAGCTCTCCTTCAACCCATGCCCTTCTCCAGCTCCCTGTGCATTCTTCTTTTTCTAGGTGAACTTCTTGAATGAATGACATTTCCTCATCTTTCATTTAATACCAAATGTGCTGCAATCTAGCTTTTTTCTCCACTACTCCACTTGGTATGACGTCACTTTTTTCTATTTCCCTTAGCCTTTCTATCTGGTTATTCTCAGTGTCCATTTCTTCCGGTAAACACTGCCATTCCCTAGAGTTCCACCAAGCATGATCACACCATTTACCATCTAAACCAGGACACTCTTCAGTGTGATAGGCAGTACACTGGCCCTTTGTTCACCTGGGTTCTGACCCTCTCACTGGCTCACTCATATTCAGCCTCCATTCAGACACCTTCACTTCTCCCATGACTCCCCTTTCCCCAGGTAGGATGCTGAATCCTGGATCCACATCTCCAGGCCTGAGCCTTTAGGAGAGCTAAAGCTATAGCTGCATTTTTAAAACTGCAGACATCCTCCTGAATACCTCACCGACACGTCAGACACGACAGACTCCCGAAATAACACACCGCTCTTGTCTCTGGCCACCACACGCCCTATCTCGGTCAATGGCATTACTGCCCCTCCAATCATCACAGCCAGAAGTCATCCCCAATGTCCCTTCTCCCTCCTTCCCACCAAAATAATATTGACTATAAACTGTCATCACATTCTGTTAATTCTTTGTCTTAAGAATCCTTTAAACCTCATCTCTCCATCTCCAAGGCCATTGCCTTGTAAGTCCCTCTTCATCTGCTTAGAACAATTTTTTAAAAAAAAACTCAAGCATGCCCCTTTTTCCTAAACAGAAATACACCTTGTCCTGTACCCAGCCCAGTCCTGAATGACTCATCTCCTTTAACTGGTCTCCCTGGATCTACTTTGGATCCTTCTGGGTCCTTCTCCATTCTTCTTCCAGTTATCTGCCTTAAAAGAAATCGAATCATCATGTTATAAAATCCTAAAACTCCTAAAATTCAGCAAAACTCCTTGCCCGGTCACAGAGGCTTTATCATGGTCTGCTCTTGTCTACACATCCTGCCACTCCTAACTTACCCTTTCCCACTGCCCCCTGCCACTCACACTAGACCAAACCACTTTAAGGTCCTAGGGCTCTTTTATTAGCTGCATGGCAAATTTCCACACAACCTTGAAGATTTTTCCGCTTGGGTTTGAATGCCACCCTCTCCCTAAAGACCTCTCTGTCCTTCTTCTGGACACCTGTTTCCACTGCTGTCTGATTATTCACACTCAGGGCCGCCTCCACGAGGGGACTCCACGGCTCTGGAGACAAGGGTCACTTCTCACTCATCTCTGTCTTCCGCATGCCCAGAATACAGGAAGCAATTATTAAATACTTGAGAATCAATAAATGAATGAATTAATGAATACAAATGAAGTACCATGTGCCAGGACATCTGCTAATATAGTACAAATATTAACCACATATAAATTAAGCCCAATCATCAAGTGACGCTGAAAACCCCTTCTCTCCATAGATGAGCCATGCATTATGCCTTCTTGGCAGAATCAGACTGCATAGTATTATGTGAAGTTAAAGGGCCATAATGATTCAACTGAATAGACGAACTACTATTTCTAGGTCCAAATCATCAAAACCCCACATCTTCCAGTGGTAAGGTCCCTAAAACAGTCACAAGGGCCAGGTATAGCAATGAGACCCTTTTGGTAGAATGTCTACATCACTCTATATTCTGTAAGACTAAGAGCTGGCATTTATACTAGGGATGGAAGATTATGGTATGGTAGACGTATCAGACTATGGAATAAATCATAGGAATTTATTCTTAGCCTCATCTGTAGAACTAGATGAAATGAATGACCAGTATAATTATAGATCAGCATTTGTAGGACTACCTTGCAGAATTCTAGGTTCTTCAAAGTATTATGAATATTACCATTAGCAACCATTTTTTAAGGACACCTCAAGTGCCAGGCACAGTGCCAAACATTTTATACACAATCATTTCATTTAATTGTCATAATAATCCTATGGACATCTCTTATAAGTACACCTGCCTTCAAGATGAGGGAACTAAAGCTTAATTATAGAACTTTCCCAAAGTTCCATAATCCAGATGAATATCACCTTGAAGCCAGAGTTGTTAACCACTGTTGCCCATGTTCATACAACTTTTGGAAACTTGGTATACTCATGACCTCCTTGGAGGTTACAGTCTGCATTACCATTAGAAGGACTCTCAGAAGTCTCCCAGCAAAGAAAGCCTTTTGACTTTGTTTAACACAACAATCTTCAAGCTTCTTTGACCCCAGGAACCTTTTTTAATGGAGCCATTTGTAACATATCAGGGGGCACATGTCGAGCAGAAGACAATTTGGCTTTAGGTGGCCACCAAAGGGATTATGAACTCACTGAGGCCAGAAAGGAGAAAGGAGCTAATTGCAGCTTTCTATACAGGTGACAGAGCTACAGAGGCATTTGTGTCACAATCTCAAACACCAGGTGACATAATAATGGTGACAATATTCATGAGTCAAATGAAAAGTGTTTTCCATTCATGGAATGAGACGCTTTGATTTGATCCATGAATCACAAAACCAATTCAAGAAGCCAGTTTGCCAAGGGGCAGTGGTGGTAAAGGCTTCCTGACTGGGGCCATGGCTTTCAAATGCTGAGTCACAGAAGTGCCTGCTTGTGCTACTTTCTGGTCCTGCCACACTTCCTTCCTGTCCAGGACACTCAGATCCTTGAAAGAAACCCTGGGCTTCCAATAAAACACAGTTTGGGAGACCTAAGTGTGAGAAGGCTGAGAACAAGTGGCTTTGTTACAAACAACTCACTTGTCAATTCCACTGAATTGCTCTCTATTATTTATTCAAATTCCACTTACTGACCACCTACTCTGTGTCAAACTCTACCCTAAGAGGGACGACAGCCTTCCCCTCAAAGAGCTCCCAGCCTCACGGGGGGAAGAGCAGGATACAGAGATAAAGCAACAGACCTCATGCAGTGTTGTACAAAAAATGCACGATGCTACATGTACCCTCCCTGGTCCACTTCTTTGTAGAAGGAAAGAGAATCCATAAAGGCTTCACATTCCTCATTCTAAAATGAGTACATTTATAATAAAACCTGCCCTCCAAAATCCTAAGGGAAAATGGAGGTTAGAGCCATAAGACAAAAGCTGATTAAGGGAGTATGTAATTTGAAAGTCAGCCAACATGTTCACAGTGGGCAAAGCACAGAAAGCAGGAGTGGAGATGCCTGCGGTCTAGTTTTGATCTGAGAGGCCTTAGCACAACCCCTGGCCTTTGCCTCTTTTTCCTCTGTCCTATATGGATGCAGTGGATATAAATTAATGTCATGTGATGGGCAAAGACTTATTTAATCAGAGAAGACAAATAGAAAAGACAAAAAGTTAATTTAAGATCCATTATAACAGCTATTAAAGAAAACAAATTTATTTCTGTATACAAATAACCTTAATAACTTTATGTGGACTTTTACAAGACTAAAATTAAATTACAGAATTGCTTCTCGCCTACAGACATTTTTTTCCCCCACTGAACTGTCCATCTTCTAAAGTCAGACAGGTTCAAAGGGATCTTTAGATGACTTCTTTTTACCAAAATTACTTACCTAACAATCCCTGGTTGAGTAAATTCACATCTACGTTCTATACTTACAAGATAAGTGAGCCAGATGCATTATGGAAATGAAGGGACGAGGGCCAGCCAAATGACCTCCTCTCATGAATCACACTGAAATGCTCACATGTTCTTTTAAAAATTATCATTATTCTTTTTAAAAATTGAAGTATAGTTGATTGACAATGTTGCGTTCATTTCTGCTGTACAGAAAAGTGACTCACTTATACATGTATATATACATACTTTTTAATATTCTCTTCCATTACGGCTTATCTCAGGATATTGAATATAGTTCCCTGTGCTATACAGTAGGACCTTGTTTAAATTATCATTATTAATAGACTTTATTTTAAAACACAGTTTCAGGGCTTCCCTGGTGGCGCAGTGGTTGAGAGTCCGCCTGCCGATGCAGGGGACACGGGTTCGTGCCCCGGTCCGGGAGGATCCCACATGCCGCGGAGCAGCTGTGCCCGTAAGCCATGGCCGCTGAGCCTGCGCATCCGGAGCCTGTGCTCCGCAACGGGAGAGACCACAAGAGTGAGAGGCCCACGTACCGCAAAAAAATAAAATAAAACACAGTTTCAGCTTGGGAAACTAGTACAGAGTTCCCACATCAACCTATACAAAGTTTCCCTACTATTAACATCTTACAGACCTATGGTACACTTTTTACACTTAAGGAACCAGTATTAACACGTTATCAATAACCCAAGTCTGTCATTTACTCATCACTTCTTAGTTTTTTCCTAGCGTCCTTTTATGTGCCGGAAGCCCGTCCATACACTTAGTTAATCGGTCTCCTTAGGTTTCTCACGGCTGTGACAGCGTCTCAGACTCTCCTTGTTTTTGATGACCTTGACAGCTGTGAGGAGGACTGGTCTCATATTTTGTAGGATGCTCCCTCTGTAGGAATTTGTCTGATACTTTACTCATGATTAGATCGGGGTTATGGGTTTGGGGAGGAAGACCACAGAGGTGAAGTGCCATTGTCGTCAGCCATTTCAAGGCTGCCTCCTATCCACACGATTTATGACTGTCAACGTTTGCCCTTGGTCCCTTGGCTAAGGCTGTGTTCATCAGGTTTCTCCACTGTCAAGTTACCCTTTTTCCTCCCCTCTCCATACTGTAGGAAGGAAGTCACCATGTGCATCTTATCCTTAAGGAGGGGGAAGGCATGCTCCCCAACCTTTAGGGTGGAGTATCTCTATGATTTATTTGGAATTCTTCTGCACATGAAATTTGCCTTTTCTTCTGCATATATTAATTTGTTCAATCATTTACTTGTATCAGTATGAGCTCATGGATATTTATTTTGTACTTTGGGTTATAATCCAATACTACTCTGTTTATTTTGTTGTTCACACTGTTCCAGCTTTGGCCACTGGGAGCTCTTTCAATTGACTCCTGTGTTTCTCTGACACACCCGCATCAATGTGGTTCTTTTTTTTCTTTCTTTCTTTTGGAGCCTTTCCTTACTTTCTGGCACTACACGGTGCTCCAGGCTCATGCTGTCTATGTCCTGACCCAGTCCTAGAATCGGCCATTTCTCCAAGGATCTGGGCACTAAGTATGCTTGTTGCTACTGAGATATCACTTCTTTTAAGCCCTTTCAGGTGACAGAGCAAAGAAATATATGTGTGTTTACTAACCCACATACATATACCTACCTATAAATATTTCTATATGCAATTATATTTTTATGTACTAAGTAAAATATTATGTATTTTTTAATTCTCCAGAAAATTTCAACACTTCTAAGTTTTCTCTTCAAAGTGCCTCAGAAGAAAACTATGTCATTTACACTTAAAATTCCTCATGGAGCCTAGCATTGAAGGATCAATGAGCATTTGCCGATCTGAAATACAGAGCTGAAGAACAGGTTGAGGTATATCTGCTAGTAGTAGGTAAGCCTCTGTCTCCTCACCTATAAAATGGGGATAGCAATGATACCAACTGAAAAGGATTACTGGAGAATTAAATAAGATGATGCATGTAAATATTTAATACACTAATAAGCACTTAATATGTGATAAATAAAGTTCTAGCGTCTGGGAAAATATTTTCAAGAGCCAAAGATATAATGATATAATTTCAAGTTTCAACTTCTTTATGGTTGTCTTATTCATTTTTATCATCTTACTTAAAAGTGAGTGTTGATTTAAATGTATTGTTTTACTCCAAATATACTTTTTTTTTTTACAGCAATAATACTATAGTCATGTTACTACTGGCTGAAGGCACAAAGAAATTGGTCCCCTAGAGTACACCATCACAACCCGTCTCGAGGAGTGCTAATGGGTTAAAAACAGGTGTCACAGTGAGGAAGAGAGAGCAATGAGACACAGGATTAAAGTTTCCACACGCCCCTACTCCATCAGAATGTCAACCACTCCACACCAGACATGCCATTTAATAGAAGGTAGTCAGGGTTCCCACAGAAAATAATCAACTCCTACAGCTGATTAGAACTGTCTCAGTACTTGGAAGACCTGTCCATACAAATCTGGAACAACATGATCAGAACGTCTTCCATCTTTTATGAGAAGATACATGACTATATATGGCAGAGAAACTGCATTATTTCCACAGGAAGGGCCAAACAAGATACTAGACACACATGGTATGTGTATAGAGTATGTTTTCTGAGGACTGATTTTAAGTAACACTGATGAGCCCTTAATGCATAGTCTGGTGCTCTGAAAGTTCACTTAAGTATTCACTTAAACTAAATCGGATTAGGTTATTAGCCTAACAGGGTCAGAATGAAGTAACATGCTTCTTTAGGGTAGATCGTATGAGTTTGGCATTTTAGCAAAGCAGGCTATGGTGTCTGAGATGTGAGTGGCCCCTGAGAACTGCAGAAGGTGTGAACCCCCCATCTGAGTCACAGCGATCACGCGGGCCCACGGTGCCAACACAGCACATGCGAACTGTGCACCTTGCAGTTCTTCTGAAGAGCTCAGCATAACCAGTCTATTAATGCTGCTGAGGGATCTCCAGAGGAGGCAGAGCAAGGTCCAGAGATGACCTGTGCAGTAGGTGCAATGTCAAGTTCAGACTGCACGCTGAAGATGGAGACTTCTGAGCTCGAGGCTTGACCACAACCACAGGGCGGGCCTAGCCACAGGCAGAGAGCAGAGTCTAAATCAGAGAATTAGGAAAGTGATCTCAGAATTAACAACAGGCAGCACACACCATACTAGGATATGGCTGTGAATCTCTGCCCTCCACAAAGCCCTGGAACAGCCCCTGACTGGCCAGTCCTGCCCTTGCCCTCCACATAGCACCTGGTAAGTTAGCTCATGTTCCTTCTCTGCTTAAAATGCTCCATCGGCATCCCACTGCCTTCAGAGTAAAGTCCAGAGTCCTGGCTGCCTCTCTAGTCCCTCAGGCTGCTTCAGCCACATCTGCCTCCTTGGAGAGGCTGCAAGATTCTTGCCCATCTCTGGGCCTTTGCACATGCTATTCCTTCTCTCTGAAATTTCCTTCCTCCCATTCTTTACAGGGCTGGTTCCTTCTAAACTTTCAATTTTCTACTTAAATGTCATCACCTTGGAGTGGTCTTCCTTGACTTTTAAGTATCGATATTCTCTAGCCCAATACAATATTTTGTCTTTTTGTGGCACTTAGCGTGGTTCAAGGTCATTTGTTTACTTAGTTACTTGTTGTTTGGTCTGATGCCACCACTATGCCATGAAATTCATGAGGACAGGGAACCTGCTGGCTTTGTCTTCACTGTTTATCCAGCGCCCAGCACATCACAGGCATTCGGTAAAAAGCACTGGTGTTGAAAACATGATGCTCAGTGGAGACGCCGGGCCCAGAGGCCACACATATTGTATGATTCCATTTATGTCCAGAATACGCAAATTGAGAGAAACAGAGCACAGACTGGTGGTTGCCATGGGCTGGGGGAGGTGAGAATGGGGAGCACCTGCTTAATGGGTATGGGGTTTTCTTTTGGCTGATGAAAATGTTTTGGAACTAGAGGAGGTGATGGCCTCACAACACTGTCACTGTAATCAATGTCACTAATGGCAACGCTATGTTATGTATATTTTACCAGTATCAAAAACCATTGGTGTGGGGCTTCCCTGGTGGCTCAGTGGTTGAGAGTCCGCCTGCCGATGCAGGGGACACGGGTTCATGCCCTGGTCCGGGAGGATCCCACATGCTGCGGAGAGGCTGGACCCGTGAGCCATGGCCGCTGAGCCTGCGTGTCCGGAGCCTGTGCTCTGCAACAGGAGAGGCCACAGCAGTGAGAGGTCCGCGTACCACAAAAAAAAAAAAAAAAAATCAGCGGTGTGAACCAGTGCACACCTTGTGCTCACGTTGCCTCCCACCTTCCTGGCAGATGACAGCTAGGAGGTAGGGTGCTTCTCCTCAGGCTGATGCCAGGTTGTATGCCTGCCGGACACGGATGCAACAGGCCAGGTGCTTACCAACTGGACCACTGAGATGGACTCACTTTTATCAACTGAATTAATCCAATGAAAACCAAATCCCCACTTGGGTTGTACACGTATACAGTCAAACAGAGAACCCCAGTTCAAGTCCCCTATTTTACTCCTAGAGAGGACAGGATGTGAGTTCCACGTATTTGTCCCACGTTCAAGCCAACCAAGCTGGCCCAGAGCGGAAACGGGAAATAGGAAATTTCAAAGCAGAAGATCTCTTCTGTTCCTTTCCTGGCTCTGCTCAGTGTCAGTCCCAGTGCTAGGGAGGCTTGCCTTCACTATCTAAGAACTTCCGCTGTATTTGGAATATTTACTTCTGTAATTCACCACTTTTGAGATTACAAGTAAAACGAAGGTGTAGGGTTGGGGTGGGGGAGGTACTGGAGGTAAGATATTACTGACATTATAAAGTTAGGAGGTGTCTCCAGTAAAATATGTAACTCTCCTGCTAAGAAGGTCGGTCAGTCACTTAACAACCATTTTTTTGGTCTTCCTTCATCTACTTGCATGCAACAACTTGATCAACACCTTGCAAACTCTGCACAGTCCTAGAAAAAGTCAGAGTGACTAGTAACAACAATTGAACTGCTTATTCAAAGGAAATATTGGGGAACACTGAGGAAGTGAAATGCAAAAGATATATAAACATTATCTTTCCAAATACTGAAATTTAAGTATAGGAGTTTTTAAAATAAAATTTGTAGCCCGAAATGTGAGATTCACTTTTTTGGCCAGGGAACAACGGGTAACCTTCTGAGTCTCCCACAGTTTGGATCCCACAAAAAACAACATAGCCTTTATCAAACTGTGAAAAATTTAAACCATGTTTTTGAGTTCACAGGAGGAAGAATCTTTCTAAATCAACTCCCCAAACTAGAATTCTTGATAAGCTGAGCCTTAAAAAGACACAGACTAGTTAAAAGAAATGAACACGTATTTTCTTAAGGACCTGGATTAGGTCTTTAAAGTGAAGATGCCTACATTATACACACATGAATATAAATATCTAAATTTAGTTCATAAGGCCAAAAAAGAGACACTGATTCTCAATCATCCGCCGGAATCAGCCATTGCGGTATCATAAAACATGATGTATCAACCAGCAAGGGTTATACATCACAATCCTGTTAAACATCTTGTCTGAAATGCTTCTAAATTATCTTTTTAAGTGAAGCAACCCAGATCTACAAAACCTAGATACAAATACTTTAAAGTCAGAAAAGATTTAATCTTAAAAAACCTTGAAATAAAATCTTTTAAAAAGTAGAAAAATATTTACATTTTCTACTTCATCCAGACTATTTTGAGAATCTCACATTCAGTATTCAATCTTCTCTAATATATTCTTATTCATCTATTCTATCTCCTAAGTAACACGCCCCCCGCCGCCCCCCCACCACACACACATACACACACACACATGCACACACACACAAACACACACACTCCCTATAGAGTTCTGGGGAAGAAAGAGGTCCTGGCTAACCTTTTCTGTTTGCCCTTTGTTTCCACTGGATTAGTAATAATGTACCATTCATTAAGCACTTGCTATAGTGCCAAGTGCTTTACATACATTATCCCTAAAACCATGCTTTCTCTCCACTTAATGGGAAGGAACCACTGGCTGTGGCAGAGCACACTTTACAAAGATGGCAGCAACAATACCTCCCATCCCCATGCTCTTGTGCAACGTATCTCTGCCATCAAGAGGTGGGCCCTGCGGTGCCTCAACTCATAAAATATGGTGGAAGCGACACTGTGCCAGTTACAGGCAAGGCCCTTAGCTGACCTGACAGCTTCCATTTTCTGCCTCTTGGAAACCAGCTGCCACATAAGAAGTGGCCTCCCTGAGATTGCTGTGCTGTGACAAGCTCAAGCCTCCAGAGGGGCCCTTGGAAGATGAGCCAGCATGTGGAGAGGCAGGGGAACAAGCATATGGGCATCAGAGGTAAACGTGAAGGAGTCATCTTGGAAGTCGATCCTCCAGGCCCAGCCATCAAAACTGATGCCATGAGGATGAGGCATGAACTGTCCATCCAAATCCTTTCTCATGTCCACAAAAACATAAGCAAAATAAAATAGCTGTTTCAAGCCACTAAATTTTGGCTTGTTTGTTACACAGCAATAGATAACTGTAACACTCTCCCATGGACTCCTTAGCTTTGGAAGGGTCTTAGATCTAAAAAAGACTGAAAGAGGTTCCAGTTGAGCTCTATCTTATGCTTGGAAATGTACAATTTATCCCATTTTACTAAGAGAGCAACTGAGGTCCAGAAAGATTAAGTGACTTGCTTAAGATAGCAGAGTTTATCCATCATGTTTTCCTTGGCAAGTGGAGGAAGAAGCCTAGAACTCTGTTCTCTTGCCTTTTTATTACTGTGCAGCCTTTCTCCTAGTCACTTTTTCAAACTCTTTGACTAGAGCATGAAAGTAACAATAAAGTAAATGGAGAACCAAGACTTTATGATTAGAAGAAAACAACGGCCAATAACAGAGACAGCAGATTTCAGTTCACCAAACCCATGTTTCTCATTTACTCACACTTCTAAGAGTGAATAATGACTCCCCAAATTAGGGCATCTTAATTTGTTACGTGAGTCCACTTTGCTCTCAGTTGCATCAGGCCAATAGCTGTGGAGCAACCCTACACTGAGCTGGCTACAAAAGCAGCTGCAGTTAAGCAAGAGGGAGTCAGTGTGAGAGGCGTGAAGTAGCAGAAATAGTCTATGACTGGACTCTACTCCTTGCAGCTCCTTTAAAGGTCAAGAAGAAGCAGTTCTGCACCATCTGCTCCAAACAACTACAGAATGAAAGCCAACTCCAATTTTGAATTTAAAAGTAGCAAATTTCAAAAGGTTCCATTCAATAAGCCAAACATCCTCCTCAATGTAAAGATTCTATAAATGTGGGAACCTATGAAGAGGTCAGTGCTTGACGGCATGTCTTCTGTGCCAGGGAAGAACACACTCCACCTCAGTCAAAACGCCCTCACTCCTCGTGCTCTCAGCGTCTCTTCTAAGATCCATCCCCTCTCACAACCCTTTCTACCAGGCTCTCTGGAAACCTTTCTCATTGAAAACATACCCACTCACCCACTCTCTCCACACTTTCTCCACATCCAGCTTTTAACGGCAGGCTCTTCTCTGAGGACAACACTTCCCCATCCAAGGAAATCCACGTATACCCCCACATCCTCTGCACTACAGGACCATAAAGTGGGGCACGGGAAGTCCTGCAACGCAGTGAACAGTGTAACCAACTGCTTATTGAACATCTTCACCTTGGAGATACCAGAGGTACTCAAATTCCACATGCCCATAATTGAATGTATTCATCTTCCTCCATGCCAAAGCTGTTATTTTGGGGTTTTGTTTCTTTCTTTCTTTTTTCCAGCTTTACCGAGCTACAGTTAACATATAACATTGTGTAATGTCCACAAGATGTCCAACATGGTGATCTGAAGTATATGTGTACTGCAAAATGACTACCACAATGAGGTTAGTTAACACATTCATCACCTCACATAGCCACCTCTTTTTCTGCATACACAAAATTGTGATTTTGTATTCTCTGTTTCAGTTGATAAGAGTCTGTCCATTCATGCTAGAAACATACCAGTTATCTTTGACTTCTTCCTGTCCCTCACCTCCAACCCCACAATCAGTGACAAATTACTAGAGTTTCCCTCATATATATTTCAAAACTTATCTTTCTTCTGCATTCTACCACACCCCTAGTTTAGTCACTCACAGCAGCTTAACTGGCCTGACTCCACCCTAGTTCTCTCAGATTCAGACTCCCAAGTAACCAGAGTTCTCCCTCTGAAATAAAACTGTGTCCTCATCGTTCTGTTTAAATTCTTCAATGGTCTGCTCTGCCTGGAGGATAAAGTCTAAGTTCCCTAACACTGTTAGCTAGACCCTCTTTTATCCCATCCTTACCCATTTCTGCAGCACAGTATTTCACCTCTTACTTCCCCACTCTATTGCTTGTAGCTCCCAGCACACTTCATGCTGTTTGTTACCTCTGCACCTTTACTAATGTCATGCCCTCTCTGTCTGGGTGCTCACCACCTCTCTGTCCTCTCCCATACTTCACCTGGTTATCTCCCAGTCACTACTACATATAGTTCAGGTGTCTCTGCTGCTAGGAAGTCATTCCTGCCATTGTCCTTCATCTTTCACCACCCATAGACTAGGTTCCTTGCCTGTGTTCCTGTAAGAGACTTGGATGACCTCTATAACTATATCTCTAGCACTTTCCACAATACTCACTACTAATATAGTTTAAAGAAACTATGATTTACTCATTCTTTGTTTCTCTAGCACCTAACACCAAACCTAGCATTGTAGTAGATGCTCAAGAGACTTTTAATGACGGATGATTAAATTATTATAGGGATGTAAGACCCAGAGAATAAGTCTGTACCAAAATGTATCTGTTATCTATGGCTGTATAACAATATTACAATAATCTAGTGGCTTAAAACAATACACAGTTATTGTCTAAGAGTTTCTGTAGCTCAGGAATCCAAGCATAGCCTGGCTGGGTCTTCTGCCCTGGGGTCTCACAAGGCTGCCTTTAAGATGCTGGCCAGGGTTGTGGTCTCATCTGGGGCTCAACTGGGGAAGGATCTGCTTTCGAGTTCATGCAGTTGTTTCCAGCATTCATTTCCCTGCAGACTGTTGGGCTGAGGGCCTCACTGGAACTGGAGGTCCCTCTCCGGTGCTTGCCACGTGGGACTTTCCAACATGGCCAGAAAAGGAGAGAGTGGCTCAGTAAGACAGACAATCTTATGTAATGTAATCACAGAAGTGGTATCCCATCACCTTTGCCATATCATATTTGCTACAGACAAGTCACAGATTCCCTCCCCCACTCAAGGGCATTACAACCAAGAGGTGGGAACCACGGTGAATCTAAGAGTCTGTCTGCCACACAAAGATATGGTTTTGAGAGAACTCAACAGAAGGGGTGTGTAGCTAAAACAGCAAGGAGAGGACTGAGAACAGCAAGAGCATGTTAATTGTGTTAAAAAGAGTATGTTTATGTGCAAAACTTACTGCACAATCTTATTAATTTTTCTCTTTATGGAAATGACTTTTAGGTTACTAGAGAATTCCACAATTAATTTTAAAAAATCTGTAAAGCATAGCTCTGGGTTTGGGGGCAAATACTAAATTTAAAACATTGACCATTTTCTACTTCTACATTCTTATCGGCATCATTATTTTTGTAACTGGCTCTGCAGATCAGCTAGACTCTTCTTAAATCATTTATTTTTCATCCATTTTACAAGGTGTTTGGGGCCCAGGAAGCAGAGCTTTATTTAATATATCTCAATAATTTATAGCCAACAATACACTGAGGGAAATGTCAACCTCATAAAAACTGAAATTTGAAAAGTGAGAAATGTTCAAATTTTCCTCAGAGAAAGAGAAATTTATGAAAATAAGGCAAGTCAGGGAAGTATATTAAAACATTTGAAAACATAAAGAATGTGTTCAATGCATCAGCAAATTTTAGATGTGTCCCTGTGAGCTGTGCCACATCTATCACAAACATGGCAGCCTATGACTGCTTTGTGACTAGGCCTGTCACTCTTCAGACAAATCAGCACCGAATGTGGCCAGTGACACAGTGGTCACTTCAAGGCAGAACTTTGCCTCAAGGCCTTCCTATATCCTCCCTCAAAAGGGCTTCAATCCTTTTTATAAATGTTATGTTTCCCCTGTGAGTGGCTCTCTGCTCCCTCTGATTCGGGGTTAATCACAACTGTTATGGAGAAGGTCCCCAATGCCACTCAAGAGGTATCACGAATGAGGGAAAAGGAAAAAAACAACTTCTGGCTTTCTCCCAAAACATACAGCTATTAGCAATCATATGCAAAGACCTGGGGACCAGACCAACCTGGCCTCCAGAGAGCCAAAGAGGTCAAATTCTCCACAGTAAAAATAGCCTCGCAGGCCTCTCTTTAGTTCTCTTATCAGGGAATAAGGAGAGAATTTTCCAGGGAACTTTTAAGCTTCTGTGTAATTTCTGAGGCATAGCTATTATCTACAATTAGATTTTCAGGGTTTACCCAATGAAATTCAATAACACTCTGAGGATTCAACTGGAAAAGTACCCTTTCTCAAGGGCAACCAGATTGTAAAGGGTATGGCTAATGCCTCAGGTAAGGGTTTAAAATGCTGAGGTTGGGATTTTAACATTAAGCCCACAAAAGTGCCAGTCCTGGCGCTAAACTGGCTGACACTGGGCTACAGCTAAGCATCAAGAATTTACAAAAGAGCAGGGATGAGGGTTCTAGAATCAGAAAAATCATCCTTACTAGCTGGGCGGGTTGTTTCACTTCCCTGAGCCTCAGTCTTCTTCCATACAAATGGCCTATTTCACAGACTGGTAGCCTGAATCCGGGTTCAGACATCTCCGAGCATATTCGGTGAGCTTGGAGGAAGGGGAGTCTATCAGCAACTGAATTTATCTAAATACAGAAGAGAGCCAGGCTCACCAACTTGACTCAGGTTGGAGGGTAGCAGTGATCTTGAATTCATTAGGGTAGAGATTACACAGATCCATCCCCAGCCTAGACCTATGGGCTTGGGCTGAGCCCAGAAAGAGGAGGCCGACACGGAGAAACCAGAAGAGGCTTTTCGATGAGGGGCTCTAGGTGACATGGGGGCATAACCAAGCTGCTCTGGTGTCCCCGAGGCAAAAGTATGACAACCTGAGAAAGGAGCGAACTCCCCTTTCACACGTGACAATGTGGCCTTATTGTAACCTAGGCTCCAAGGGACACAGAATATGTGGTACCCTGAGGATGCATTCAACAAAACTTACCAGATAGGGCTTCCCTGGTGGCGCAGTGGTTGAGGGTCCGCCTGCCGATGCAGGGGATATGGATTCGAGCCCCGGTCCGGGAAGATCCCACATGCCGCGGAGCGGCTGGGCCCGTGAGCCATGGCCGCTGAGCCTGCGCGTCCGGAGCCTGTGCTCCGCAACGGGAGAGGCCACAACAGTGAGAGGCACGCGTACAGCAAAAAAAAAAAAACTTACCAGGTATTAGCTGAGCACTTATACTGTGGTTGGAAGAACAGAGACAGGACTGGGGCAGAAGGCACCAGAAGCCAAGGTCGAGGTACAGAGTTGCACTCTACACAGGGGGGCTCAGAGGGGAAGACAGGAGAGAAGACACCCCCCGCAGGAACCCGCAGGTATTCGAAGGGAATTTTGCCAGGGTGAGATCATATGGTTACAGGTGGGGACGAGTGTCTAATTAATCATTAACATCAGTCTGACCCTCACTCTCATTATACAAGTAGGACAAGCTAGGGAGATCAGGGTCATTACCATTATTATTTGCAGTGGGAAAAATTTGGAAATTAAAAAAATAAATAAATCCAGATTTCACAAAATGTTCTTCAAAGCAAAGCAGGAGAGAGGAAGAATATTCCTCCAGTGATTGTGAGGCAAGAAACTGCTCCTATCATCAGACCAAGTTAAATTGTGCTAGTTCAATTTCCTTACAGTGTCTCACGGTTTTTCCCAGCTTCTCTCCTCCTGGCTTCCTCATCTTCCCAGAGCCCCATGCAAAACCACATCTCTGGGGGACGAGCAGGGGCTGCTGTAAGGCCGCTGCTCAGATTAGGCACGGGATGGAAACTCAGGTCACATTTCATAAAAGATGACTTCTGAGAAATACCAAATCTGCTTCCCACAGCTCACGAGTTCTTCAAAGTCCATTTTAATTACCAGTGTTTCAAAGGAAAAGTTCTTTGTCTACTTATTCTTTAAACAGGGAGTTCAGGTTTTCTTCCATTTGAAATTGCTTTATTGATTTGACTTGCAGCAATTCTCTTAGGTGGGTATCACCAGCAGATCCCATTCAGCTAAGCACTGGATTCGATTACTGTCAAGTAAACAACTTACCACCCATGCAGAGTCCATCCCCAGTCAAATATCCGTGTTACTGAATTGAACACTTCTTTATGAAAGGAAACGGAAAAGACCCTCTCAGCAAAAGGCGCACCTTCATGCCATATTGTGCGTAGTGTGGTTCCCTGAGCTGTAGGGACACTGTGCATGGAAGACCAAGGAGGTGCAAGGCAGCAAACTCAGCCCTGCATCTACATCAGAACTGACTCTCAGGAGGGTAACGTGTAACATGGATCACTATGAACTATGTCTCAAAAATATTTATATCTTTAGACCTACTTATACCATTTGTAGGAATTTGTACTAAGAATAGAAAGTGAGTGTAGAAATTCACAAGGACGTTCATGGCAATGTTATTGATGGGTGAAAAAAATGGAAAGAAATTAACGCTCAATGATAGGAATTGGTTAAATAAACTAGCCAATTAAATATCCTACAGGTATTTTCAGACATTTAAAAAATACAGCAGAACATATACATATAGAAATGATATTATAATGAGCAAAGCAAATTTCTATTGTAATATAAAAAACTATAATTTATAAAACATATACATTTGTACATAGAAAAAAGAGCCAAAGGATAGACACCAAAATGTTAACATTACTTATTTTTAGGTGGTAGTTTAATGGGTAATTTTAATTTTTCTCTTTTGTCTGAGTTTGTAAAATTTCAGTAAAACCATGTGTTACTTTTTTAATAATAAAAAATAAAGTATTTTGGTTAAAGTTAGGAGAGAACTAAAAATAATCTAGCTCAACCTTTCATTTTTAAATATAGCAATGGTCGAGCTTCAGGAAGTGTACTGGGCAAAAAGAAACTCTACCACCAATAAGGGAAAATAATTTCTTAAATTGTTATTCACATTAATGTTACCTCTAAATAAAATTTGTAATTAAGTGAATTACAAACTTATCAAAATAATCTCTGACTTATTATGAAACTAGAGCCCCTCTAGACAAGTAGTTCTTCAGGTTTTCTGCGTCACTGAGACCACATTTTGAAATATTTGATTAATGCCATCAATGCAACTCCCAGAAAATGCACAAAGCTCTAATAAAGGGAAGTTTAGCACGTTGGTTCAGGAATTCACAGAGACCCAAAAGCCGGTCCATGGGTTCCATACAGCAGTGTTGTATGCTGTGACATGAAATCGTATGATGTGGAACAGAAAATGATAGAATAAAGAAGAATAAAAGGGAATAACATAAAATAGATCATGCATCTATGATGGGTCAGTAATATTTTGTGAAATTTTGGGCTCACAAAATTTTAAAAATTAATTATTTTTAACATCTGGATAAATCTAAAGAATATTCAATGATATAATTTATTCTTTTAGGTGTCTGTGTATTCTAGATTGTGATTAAGCTTTCTCGTCATGCGGCAGGGTTAACCTGTAGCAAAGTGACTATCCTAGAAGCCCGTTACTTGGGTTAAAAAAAATCCTGCACTAGAAGGGTAAATAGCATGAGGGTGATTTAACCAAGCATCAACTACACCTTTTGGAGGAAATAAGGGAAAAGAGTGGAATTTCTTAAACCTCCTATAAAAAGTTACCTATTGCTGCTTGGAAAAAATAGGAGTTAAAAATTTGGGTCAGGGCCTGAGCAAGCAGTTTTGGATTCTTTCTGGTCTATATTCCTTACGTATCAATACTTAACATTAATTATTTCTAATTATGATTTATTTACCACCTTTAAATATGGACAACATTCATTCATTTACTACTCTGATTTCTGTGAAAGTAAATCATATCTGGCCACATGCAAACTCATTTTCTCTTTCTTTCTCTCTCTCATTCATTCTCTGTCTCCTTCATTCATCTCCCCGCCTTTTTCCCAGAACAGAGCAACAGCTAGAAATGGGAAAATTCTACAGAATTGATTGAATCTGAGACATCCATACCAACCACAAGGAGACAAATGTCTGTTTCAGACTGTCTCCAGCTCCTGCCAAATGCCTGAATCCAATGGATCTTCCATCAGAATGGTGGATTGGTGTTCCATTAAGACAACTGATTCAATCAAGTTTTCTCTCACACCTGTTTCAGCATGAGCCACTGAACAGCTCTCAAACACCTCTTTTCAATAGGACAGACACACACCCCCTTAGTTTTATGGGAAGCCCTTGTAACTGTTTTAGTTCTCACTCAGGAGAGTGTAGACAGAGCAGGAAACTGATGCCAGGTGGGGGGCTCTTCGCTAGAACCACTGCTATTTTTCTGCTCTGTCCTTTGGAGCTTTGACACGCAGGCCTATACCATCTGTGGCAGGAGAGCCCATGGAAACCAAAGCTGAGGCCAAGGTCACCTTCAGCACTTTCAGCCCTTCTGTTCCCTTCCCCAGATGCTCCCCAAAGAGTATTTGCAAAAAGGGTCATTGCCCTGCATGAAAGTGTGGAAGCAGAGGGAGAATGTTAGGCATTACTAGGAGATATAATTATTATTAACTCATTACATGTGGAAAGCACTCTGTCAGGTTCTGAAGTCACATTACATAGGCTACATCTGGCCCTGACCCGAGAGTTTCAAAGGCAGTTCCAAATAAAGGAAAATAATTTTTTATCTAAGGTCAGTAAGAAACAGGCCCAGGATGAATCACAAATGAGGGTGAAGGCCAGGGAGCTGATCATAAGACCTTTCTTTTTTTTTAAATGTAGGCAAAACTTGCATAACACAAAATCAACCACTTTAAAGTGTACAATTCAGTGGCATCTAATATTGTGCAATTACCACCTATATCAAGTTCCAAAACATCAGTATCACCCAAAAAGAAAACCCTGTACCCATTCAGCAGTCACTCCCTGATCCCAGGATCTTGAGCTCAAAGGCAGATCTGACACTGTGAGGTCTGTTCACAAAAGGTCTAAGCTGAGTATAACGTCAGGCAGGAACTTTGCTCTTCTCCTCCATCCCTGTATCCTCAGCATTGCTGAAGCGATGCTGAATGACTGGGAACCAAACTGAGTAGCAGAGCAGAGAACTTGACTTGTCACTAAGCCAGTGAAGTATTAACCCCTCTCTGTCTACCCCCCCGACACTGAGCTGGGCCAGGCCATCAGTTCTGGAATCTAGAGACCTGAAGGGGCCTGACACCCAGGTAAGACTTAAGAAGGACCAAATTTGAAGACATGAGGTTAAGCAAGCACTTCCAAAGTGACAGAAGTTTTACTTTATCCCATTTAACCCCCCATGGGGACACTTGGGTCTTAAGGAAGCAATCTGTGTGAGCTCACTCAGCTGGAGAGAGGCAGAGCTGGGGCTGGGGCCTGGGCAGTGCAGCCCAAAGTACTTGCCTCCTAACACTAGACCATGGCCATTTTACAGATGAGGAAACTGAGGCTCAGAGCAAAAGCAGCAGGAACCCAGGGAATCAAAGATACTACAGGCTTCAGGACACCTCAACATCAGGATGGGAAGGAAAGCTGCCGACTAGATGGGTGAGTTTACATCTGAGTCCAAAAGGGAGAGTCCTCACTCTTTGGCTGTGTAATCAGAGGCAAGACTCCATGTCCTGGTGATACTGCAACGTTGTACAGGTCGTAGGGTGAACCCAAAAGTATGACTGGAAGGCAAACCTAATCTATGAAGTGATCCACAGAACCCACTTACGTAATGTAACGTAAAAGATCACTTTCTAAGCACCTAAAGACCCACTGTTTTTAAAGCTTTCAATGTTTCTGTTAAAAAGAATATTGTTGGGGCTTCCCTGGTGGCGCAGTGGTTGAGAGTCCTCCTGCCGATGCAGGGGACACGGGTTCGTGCCCCGGTCCAGGAAGATCCCACGTGCCGTGGAGCAGCTGGGCCCGTGAGCCATGGCCACTGGGCCTGTGCGTCCGGAGCCTGTGCTCCGCAACGGGAGAGGCCACAACAATGAGAGGCCTGTGTACCGCCAAAAAAAAAAAGAATATTGTTGGAGCAGATGGCACTGTCAATCCCAGCAAATGGTCTTTCTCCCTCTCCCTCCTCAACTTTTTAGAGTTCAGTTTTGCCTCTTTTTCTCAGGGAAAGCAGAGGACAGAGTGGTCAGTGTGCCTGGTAGTTTAAGCCTCAGTGACAACACTCTGAGACACTGCTCTCTACCCACTTTCAGACACGGAACCTGAGGCCCAGAGAGCTGAACTGCAGCAGAAGATGTCCCTGCAGCCAGCTGGCACCTCCGAGGACAGCAGCCACGGGGACTGGGACACGTGAGAATTAGGAGAAAGAGGACGTGGAGGTGACTTCCGGGACGTCAGGAACGACACTGAAGAATTTCCCCCATAACAGAGCTACTGCAACAGAGAATCAGTTCTGAGACTACGATTAGGACAGAAATTTCACGTCCCACCTGGTGTTGTCCAGGAAGCAGTGGCTATCTTATTCCTTGGTTTGCTCAGTAAAGCCCAACACATTACTAATAGTTGAAAATTTTCTTTCTGTATTGCTTTCTCTGGGGTTATAATCTTAAGTTATTTGAAAAGATTTTAAGAGAGTGTATTTTATTTTATTCCTATTTTAAGTGTGTTTTACTCCTATTGGTGATTTTATTCCATGTAGGAAAAGAATGTCCTGAAGTAAATAAATATTCAATTAAATAAATAAGTAGAATCTAACAGGAAAATAGGATTCACTTTGTTTGTCTATTATTACTCAGGAAAAAGATGACACAATGAAAATGTCAGCTCCTCTATTACAAGACTTGCAGGAACCGTGTGTTCCTGTAAAAGTACCAGTAGCATAAAATCACAAATCTCCCAAGTGCCTGGGATGCTGTCTACATGGCTCACATGAAAGCCTAACAAATACAAGGCTTCAAAGGTGCATTTTAACAGCCTGTATCTTCCCACATCTATGAACTGTTCTCTAACTATCCATCTGTCAGTCTATCCATTTGTCTATATACCATCTATCAACTATCTATCTATCTATCTATCATCTATCTATCTATCATCTGCTCTGTTGCTAACATAAAACATTCAAGACTGTGAACAGATGACTTCCCAGCCAGGTAGGTATCTTTGGCTCTCTTGTGGAAAAGAGTCAACACCTCTTAACCCATAGCTGTATAAGCGAAGTTCCAACTGAAGATGACTGAGAGTTGTGTGTAAACATTAGGCAGAAATTACAAGTTCTGCTCGGTGCTTTGTGACCACCTGGAGGGGTGGGATAGGGAGGGTGGGAGGGAGGGAGACGCAAGCGGGAAGAGATATGGGAACATATGTATATGTATAACTGATTCACTTTGTTATAAAGCAGAAACTAACACACCATTGTAAAGCAATTATACTCCAATAAAAAAAAGAAAAGAAAATCTACAAACAACAAATGCTGGAGAGGGTGTGGAGAAAAGGGAACCCTCTTGCACTGTTGGTGGGAATGTAAATTAATACAGCCAGTATGGAGAATAGTATGGACGTTCCTTAAAAAACTAAAAATAGAATTACCATATGAACCAGCAATCCCACTACTGGGCATATACCCAGAGAAAACCATAATTCAAAAAGACACATGCACCCCAATGTTCATTGCAGCACTATTTACAATAGCCAGGTCACGGAAGCAACCTAAATACCCATCGACCAAGGAATGGATAAAGAAGTTGTGGTACATATATACAATAGAATATTACTCAGCCATAAAAAGGAACAGAATTGGGTCATTTGTAGAGACGTGGATGGATCTAGAGACTGTCATACAGAATGAAGTAAGTCAGAAAGAGAAAAACAAATGTCGCATATTAACGCATATACGTGGAATCTAGAAAAATGGTACGGATGAACTGGTTTGTAGGGCAGAAATTGAGACACTGCTGTAGAGAACAAACGTATTGACACCAAGGGGGGAAAGTGGCAGGGGAGTGGGGGGGTCGTAGTGTGATTAATTGGGCGATTGGGATTGACATGTATACACTGATGTGTATAAAATGGATGACTAATAAGAACCTGTTGTATAAAAAAATAAATGAAAGAAAAAAAAATAAAGCAAAAAAAAAAAAAGAAAGAAAGAAATTACAGGTTCTGTGTGCCTTGGGCCAAACGAGTTTTGGTCCTGCCAGCATGGGCAATACGGAGGAATGGTATAGAACGCGGGCTCCAGAATTTCGCTGCCTGTGTTCAAAGCCCGAGCTCCTCTCTTCCCAGCTCTGTGTTCCTAAGCAACTTACTTAACCTCTTGTCTTTATTCTGCTGTGAAACAAGGTGATATTAATATCAACCCCAAGGACTGGATTAAGTGAGTCAGATAAGTACAGTGCTCAAACCACACCTGGCACCTACCGGGCACTCAATAATGATTACTCTGTCTACAGATCATTTTATATCTGGTTCTTTAACAGCAATCAAATTAGTATAGACTACTGAGCAAACTGTGCTCTCTCTCCCATGTTATTTTCCCCAAATGCCATCAGAAGCTATGGAGTATAAGTCTTGAGAAACATACCACCACTCATCTTTTTTTCATAACTCACCGATAGCTTCTGTAGCTCTATTCATCTTCCCGCAGAGCTTTAAATGACAGAACTTCTAACATTCCCGAAGCTGATCAGCAGATAATGTAACACAGTTTAAAAGCCCGTTTAAAAAAAATAAGAAAACTCTTTTATTCAAAGAAAAATTTCCTTGAGCTAAGCCACTTCACTCACCTCAAAGAGAAAAGCGCATTTCTATAACATGCTGGCCCATTTTAGCGACAGGATGAAATAAAAGAATTTACCCAGTCTGAATCTATCATCAGGGGGAAAAGAAGAAATATTATCTCTATCATTTAAATTCATTTCTGATATATGTTTGTATCGAGGGGTATAAATAATGCACGATGGCATTTTGGAACCATGGATTCATGCTCCAGTGTGTCCTATTACCTTCCACTCTGTAGTCACAGCGAACAGGATCCTGTGGTGAGCTCAGAGAGCTGTTTCAGACGGAGAAGTGGGAAGGGAATGGCCTCTCCCAGGGCTCCGATGTGTCTGAGTGCACTTCTTCCCTCCCACCACTACTACCCTCCCAGTGGGTGCTCTGAGGCCTGGCTGTGAGCCACTGCAATGTCCTTGGGAGAGGGTCTCAGGGCCTGGCAATGATCTACAGTCATCGCCGTTCCCTGAAATGGCCATCTTCCCGCTGCCCAGGGAAGCCAGTGCAGCAGAGGGAGTCGCCCAAGGCTGGTTTGCCTACTGGGAGGGGGAAACAAGATTCCTTCCGAGCTCTGTCCTAGGAAAATACTTATCCAATAAGCAAATTGTGATCTGCATCTCATGTAAACGTGTGTGCCTTTATTTCTCATCTGTTTAAAGAACACACCACAACTGGAGACATTTTAGCTCACAAATTTACCACCCTGGTTGTTGGTAGAAATAAAAATGGGATAAAGCTCACTAACATATTTCGCTGTTAGGTTCTACAAGTCATGTTTTACAGCGTGTGTGTGTGTGTGTGTGTGTGTGTGTGTGTGTGTAGTAAGAATTGGCAAAGAAAAGTACAGCACAGTGAAACAACTAAAAAATTATTCTCTCATCTTCCCTCAAACGTTAAGTAAAGGTTAGTAGGTCCACCTTGGTGTGTGACCATGTCCTGAAGAAATTATTGATCCAAAGATGTTCAGACAATGGTCTCATATAGAAGAGCATGAAAAAGAGCAGGTAGAAAAGAAGGAACCAGAGAACACATTCAGTTCTTGCCTGACATCCTGGTTTTGAGGAGAAAACTCTTCAGACTTCGTAGATTTCTAGTGGACCCAGAAAAGCCTTGTTTCATTTGGTTAAAGAGATTTGATTGATCTTGGCTAAATACTGCCAAGGCTAAATAGTATAATGAAAGTATCATTATTATATCATTATATCAGAAAATAGCGATACTCAGTAAACCTGCTGTGAAATCTTAAAACAGGACAAATACTCAAAACTGTCTGGACCACATTTAAACTCATCAACCATCTACAGGGCACCTGCTAGGTGCTGCTAGGCACTGAGATGGGGTCAGGACCCTGCAGGTGGTGATGGGTAGGGGCCCTGAACACAAGGTGTGTCCTACAAGACAGGGAGTTGAAAGTGTCATTGTGACATGCAGACTCTGAGAGTTTGCTACCAGCTGGAAAGATCAGAGGCTTCTTAAAAGAGACAGTATTCCAAATCCACTTTCAGTTAAAAGCAGGATTTCAATAGGCACAGATAGGGGAGGGGAGAGCGGGAGTTAGAGGAGAAACTGGTCTCTCCTGGCGGTGCACATGCATATCCTACCTCTATTTAAATTTATTTATTTATTTTATTTATTTATTTTTGGCTGTGTTGGGTCTTCGTTGCTGCGCGTGGGCTTTCTCTAGTTGCGGCGAGTGGGGGCTACTCTTCGTTGCAGTGCCCAGGCTTCTCATTGAGGTGGCCGCAGTTCTCATTCTCTTGCTGCGGAGCATGGGCTCTAGGCACGTGGGCTTCAGTAGTTGTGGCATGCAGGTTCAGTAGTTGTGGCTTGCGGGCTCTAGAGCGCAGGCTCAGCAGTTGTGACACACGGGCTTAGTTGCTCCGCAGCATGTGGGATCTTCCCGGACCAGGGCTCAAACCCGTGTCCCCTGCAGTGGCAGGCAGATTCTTAACCACTGCGCCACCAGGGAAGTCCTCCTGCCTCTATTTAAAATGCTCCCTGTCTGGAGGGGTGGGATAGGGAGGGTGGGAGGGAGGGAGACGCAAGAGGGAAGAGATATGGGAACATATGTATATGTATAACTGATTCACTTTGTTATAAAGCAGAAACTAACACACCATTGTAAAGCAATTATACTCCAATAAAGATGTAAAAAATAAATAAATAAATAATAAAAAAATAAAAATAAAATGCTCCCTGTCACTCATGGGACGGAGTAAAGCCCCCTCCTTGACCTGTCCCCTCCCCCCTCTCCGGTTCATTCCTACTGTATGGATTTCTCATCCCAGGGAGTAAGTACATGCAATTCCCTGGGGTTTGTTTCTGCTCTGCTTCCCACCCTCAAGCTTTTACACACAGGTTCCTCTTCCTGGAACACCATTCCCCCCTCCCCTCCCAGTTCCCCCCATGTCCTGGTTCCCTCCAGATTCCTCAAGCTCAGTCCCCTCAGCGGAAGGGTCTTCATCATCCCAGTAGAGTGAGGGCCAACGTGTTGAGAAGCCCAGCCTACACCCAGGCGGGCAGGAAACTCCACTCAGCCCTTTGGCTGGCAGAAGAACAATTCTCCTACAGCTTCCACCACGCTGCACTTGGCCTGGAGGAGAGGAGAGCAGCACCGGAACCCAGCGTCCTCGTGGCCAGTGGTGCCCAGGGCCAACCCCGTGTCCTCTCCAGGGCTCTCCTGACCCATTAGAGCAGGGCTGCTTCTACTGCCTCTGGGTCAGCGCTGGGGAAGGGCTCTGGCCCAAACTGCTGGTAGCTACTATAGAAGGCAGGGTTCTCAGTGCCTTTGGCCCCGCCTTTGCTCCTAAGCCATAAATCCAGGAAAACAGGAATAAAACTGAGTTACTCAGCTTATGTTACACTCTATTACAGAATCCATCAGGGTGTGTCCCACTTTCCTGCTCATGCATCTGGGGGCCCTCCTGGACCCAGAGCTCCCTGAGCATAGGGAAGGTCTGTCATTCATTGCTTTAGCGCTAGTCCTTGGTAAATCTAAGTATGTCATCCATCCGTGATGGTGGAAGGCAGGAGAGAAAAGCAACAAATATGAAAGGGAACAGCAGAAAATACAGTAGAAAAGAAGGTTGGCCCAGATCACTGAAAGCTTTAAATGGCAAAATAAGAAACCAAGAATACAGATAATGGTGAGGAAGAGGAAAATAATGGCATTACTGAGCACCTACTGTGTGCTAGGCACAGTTCTGAGTGCTTTCCACATCTTGTCAATAAAGGTGAGGATTCGAGGAAGATTCTGGAACAGCAGAGTGGTGGGATCAGAATGATGCCTTATGAAGATTCATCTGACAGCAGCAGGTAACAGGGGCAAGCAGCGGGGGAAGAGGTGGTAGTGATCCCACAGAGAGCACATGTGGGATGTGCAGGGAAATGGAAAAGCCAGGGCAGAGGCAGAACCGAGGCTCTCACAAAGGACAGAGTGACAGTGAGGAAGAGACTGAAACTCTGATAATGGGAGGAAAGGGAGGAGGGAAGATGATGGGTGATGTTGGTCCTAAGTGCGGCCAGGCAGGCATAGAGACGCGCACTGGAGCCAGAGGAGGGAGCAGAGCTTGAGACAGGCTCGGGATCCTCACAGGTGGATGCTCTGCAGTTACGAGGATGGGCCTTCCAAGAGTGCAGCGTAGTCAAGGCAGAGCCTGAGGAGGGGGGTGATGGGGAGGGATGCAATTTCAGTAGAAAGGTTGTGGAAGAAGAAGGAGGTAAGGATACCGCTTCCGAGACACGTGATGGGGAAAAGAAGGAAGAGAAGAGAAGTGGGGGACAGCTTTCTCTGCTTCTCTCGGGCCCCAGGAAACTTTATGATGTCTGAAGGCTGGAGGGAAAGATCTGCTGGAGAAAGACAGCAGATGCCACAGGGAGAGCCTTAACTGATGAAACAAGGTCCCAGCGGAAGTTAGAGGAGGCAGAAACAAGTGGCAAGTGCAAAACTTAGCTTCTGAAAGCTATTTCTTTTCCTTGCAATTCGAAAGAGGAGGAAAGTGGATTAAGAATAAAAGGATAAATTTGGGGGATGGAGAGGGGGAAAGCTGAGGGCTTTCTTTTCAGAGGGCTTTTCCTTCCTGGCGATGTGTAAGAGGGATGGAGGGGAGGACAGTGCTTGGAGGAGTGGAAAGGTCTGAACCAGGCATTGCCACAGGGAACAGAGGGGTCATCAGTCGGTCACCGGATCACCTGACCACCAGTCCAGCCACTCCAGGCTGATCCATCTCCCCAGGGGGTCAGAGTGATATTGTTGTTACTGTTGTTTCAAATGGGGGAGAACAAATCTTAAAATGGTTTTTTTTCTCCCAAAGACACGATAAAATAGCATAAAAAGAGGAGACTTAAAGGTGTTTATATCTTCTCTCTTTACATTTTCCCGTTACACTCCAGTGAGCCGGTCTACAATTGGTTCGTATAAAGCAGTCAAAACAAATCCGAAGCTAGATTTCTCCATTACATAACCAGATGGTCAATTCATTGTACAGTCGCTCCCAGCTTCACAGAATATCACAGCACACTCTCCAACACTACAACAAAAGACAAGTCTCCCTCCAGCATTCTTGATGTAAGAAGAGTTTTTAAAAATGTTTCAATGTAACCATGCCGAGGGGTAGGAGGGTGGGGAGGAATGGAATGGAACTCTGAGATTAGCAGATGCAAACTATTAAAAACAGAATGGATAAACGACAAGGTCCCACTGTATAGCACAAGGAACTACATTCAGTATCCTGTGATAAACCATATGGAAAGGAATATGAAAAAGAATGTATATATATATGTATAATTGAGTCACTTTGCTGTAGAGCAGAAATTAACACACTGTAAATCAACTAAGCTTCAATAAAATACATTTTAAAAAAAGTTTTAATGTAACCACAATAACACACATAAAGGTGTATATGGGTTTATGATAGTTATATCCATTTTGGGAATGAAAAAATAAGACAGCATCAGAATCCTGCATCTAGCTATTTTTTAAATTGTGTATTAAATGTAAAGTATGTTTAATAAAATATTTTCAGGCAGGGATTATTCCATAGCTGACTGAAATCTATCTCACCATATATTCTGCACCAATGACTATTTCCTTGTAGCTGAGACAGCCTAAGACAAATTTATAGAAACTACTTCACACTGTATCCCTGAACATTTAAATTAAAAACAAAATCTTATATGTTAAGTTTTATAAAATTAGTTAGAATCATAGTTCAAAAAGAAAGAAAAGGTCTTACCTGTTGTAAAATAATAATACAAGTAGAAATGCAACAGCCAAGCCGTCCGGAAATGTTATTCCAGCCAGATGGGGGTGGGAGGGAGAAAAAAAGTTGTGATCAACAGTGATATAAAAACATTTCATTTTCTAAACAAACAAACCAAAGCATCGTAACAAAATGAGCATTAACAATCATTTTATAAAGGATGAAATAAACTATAGAACCCATCATTTTGCCGTATGTTAGCTTCTCAATAGAAATAGAACTATCCAACATAGAAGCAGTAATTCCAAACAGAAATTATTTTTATTTACATGATAGAGCAATTTGTTTTAAACTTAAGAACTGGAGTAGGCAAACTACAGCCTACAAGCCTAATTTGCCCACCTCTTGTTTTTATAAAGTTTTATTGGAACACAGCCACACCCATTTGTTTATGTATCGTCTGTGGCTACTTTTGGGATACAATAGCAGATCTGAATAGTTGCTAGAGGGTCCATATGACCCTTAAAGCCTAAGTATTTACTATCCGACTCATTACAAAAAATGTTTGCTGACTCCTGTTTAGGAGTAAATGGTAAAATTATTCCTTTACCTTTTCCTTCTCAGACAATTCCATCCTAATCAGCCATAACATGTGCTGCCCAATAAGGTGGCCACTAGCCACGTGTGACTACCGCGCACTTGAAATGTGGCCAGTCAGAATTGAGATATATAAAATACACGCCAGTATTCAACAGAAAGTAAAAAGCTCATTAATAAATTTTAAAATATTGATTACATACTGAAATAATACTTTTGATACACTGAGTTAAATAAAATATGCTATTAAAATTAAGTCAAATACGTTACATAAAATTACATTAAAATTCCAGCCATTTCTTTTTTTTTTTTTTAATGTGGCGACTAGAAAAATTTTAAATGCATACGAAGCTCACCTTTTATTTCTATTGCACAGTGGTGGCCTAGGGTCAAGGCCCAAAACAAATAATGCTCTGAGGACTAGGTCCTTCCAGGATCTGATCCTAAAATAACACACAATTCAACTTACAACGGTGTGTAGCCTATACTCCTAGGATCTAGCAGCAAATGATAGATAATTGGTCTGCTTTTCGATTTGCTTAGTAACTGAATTGCACAACTTGTCTGGATAATTTGGTGCTTGAGATGGTTTAAAAAATGAGTGGAAATGTTCAATTACTAGCTACGTACAGACACAGTTTAAGTTGTTGGGCTCAAAGTAAGTAAGGGCAGGTGACAGGGAGGGGCAGAAAAAAAAAATCAAGTTCCTGTTAGTGCGTATGTGCCAAATGCAAAAAACAGATTTGAACAATACAACCTGTCTTATATAATTCATACTTCACACGTATTCTGTTTAACACTTACCTCACTTAATACCCAAAAGCCATTAGATACAGAATTCTTTTTTCATCAGTTGCCCCATTGATTAGGCGTATTATTTCCATATAAGTCTATGTAGTAAAATTAGACAAACTGATGAATGTTTACATAGATGATGAGAAGTCAGCAGCCCTGGAAATGACTATTCACCTCATCACATCCACAGTGTTTGTGAAATATAACATCACATCCCAGATCGTAAACATCCATTTCTCCCAAGGCCACACAGAGCCAATCACATGCAGTGTGTCTGTGATGGAAACAGGCTGATTTTACACCACTTGTGAAAGCAGTCTCATTACTCAAGCAACAAGCAATCGCCGTGGGGCAGGCATGGCAAGAAAAGGAGGGGAGCAAAGCACCTCCCCTCACCCCCAGCATTTCCATGACATTTTAAAAATTAAGCTATTTCCAAGGCAATGGAGCAATGGAGGCCAAACCCCAAAGTTCTTCAGGGAATGAACTGAGGTCCAGTGCTCCTAATGTGCTGGTCGGAGCTTCCCCAGTGCTTTCTGTCATGTTTCAACTATCCAATCACCTCTCTCCTATGGACCCCAGGCCAGGCCGGTCCACTCTGCTGGATGGTGAGGGATACAGTGGTGGGCAACAGCTAGTTCTTCCTTGCTCCAAAGATGCTTAGAATCAAAAGGGAGATCAGATGAGCACAGCTAAAGAAACAGGATGTAGGGCAGACCAAGGTAGATCCGGAGCAGAAAAGCAACATGCTAGGAGCATTCACAAATGGGAAAGACCCTTCCTTTTCAACTAGAAGAGAGTCAGGGAACTTTTCGTGGAAAGGACAGCTCGAGATGAAGAGTGATGAAAGGATTCTGTGTCGAGAGAATTACCTACAAAAGGTAAGGAGGCAAAAATGCGGTGGGCATGTGGAAAGAATGGTAAGCAGCACATCTTGGCAGGAACATGGATTTAGGGATTAGAGTCAGATAATGTGAACAGCATGTTGGAAATGGGTCATGGAGAGTGTCTCCATGCTGGAAAAAGAGACCCAGACTTCATCTGGCAGGCAGGGAAGAATCACAGAAGACTCCCAGTCAGGAAAATGACAAGATGCAGAATGACACAGAGGCCACAGCCCCGGACAGGGCATCACGAAGCCCTGAGTCGTGGGAGGTGCACTCCCACCGCACGGGTGACTCTGGCTTTCTGGGACCATATTTCGTTGTTGCTGTTTTCTTGGAGGTGGGCTGGAGCAGACAATCTCTAAAAGTCCCTCATGCATAAGAATGTCTGCGTCCAGGAGGAGAGCTGTGTTTGGGGAAGACCGATGTGACATTAGTGTAGACCCAGGCTGGAGCCTAGGACCAGGAAGGAGGGGACAGCAACACAAGGGACACATGGAAATGAGAACCCCAGCGTGTGTGTCTGAAAGAGAAAGAGAGGGCAGCATAGAAACACCTGAAGCATTGAGAAAAGAAAATTCTATAGGGCTTATTTATTTAAAATATTGGTAGAACAGAAAGGAAGGAGTCACAGATGATTGTAAGGTTTGGTGTCTGGGTCTCAGAAGACCTGCACCCTCAGCAATTCAACCGAAACCAGCCGACACTCATTAATCAACTCCGTCGGTAGACAGACCCTGTGCTGGGCAAGGGTCTCGGAGATGAGTAAGACAGGGAGGCTCCCTGTGGCCAAGCACAAGGGTGAGGCTTCTGCTGGTTTGCATTTTTGTTTCTGCTGTGGTATTACTTGTTTGTGGGCAAAGCAGAGGGACACAATGGCCATTAGAGCCGTGGACTAGACCCCCGACAGCCTAGAGCTGTCAAAGGGCAAAAGGATCTGAATTCACAAACCCAGCTCTATTGCTTTCCCCCGTGTCACTCTGAGCAACCCCTGTAACCTTTCTGAGCTTCAACTGCCCCATCTGTCAAAGTGGTTGATAACACAGCCCTTCCTATATTATGAAGCGGTTTAAGTAAGCTTATATATGTGGGAGCACTTTGTGAATCTCCTAATGCTTTATGAATGTCGTTTGATGTGGCTGTTCATTCTGAGGCGCTGGTGTGGCATCCAGGTACCCAATAAAAATACAGGTACATAGACTGGGCAAGGGGTCCTGCTAAAGATAAGTTTGGATTAGGATTGTAGTTAAAGTCATGAGAACACATGGAGGGGCTAAGGGAAAAAGCACAGTGAAAAAAGCTGAGAGATAAACTTAGATAGATGCCCACACTGATGGACTCGGGGAAGAAAAGAGTCAATGGAAACAGAAGGTGTCCTCAGGTAGGCATTTGAAAAAAAACTGGCCTTGAAAACCCACGTACTAGTCCAGACTCTCCTACTTATTGATTACTTGGCTTTGGACAAATTATTTAAGCCTCTAGTCTTTGAACTTAGACACAGGTATCCCTGGGGCGTCAGTGATGAACAGAAAAATACCAAACTCTTAGCCTATCTCTATAGTGCCAATTTCCCCCAAAGATTTGACGCAGGGTACGGAGAGAGGGCATTTACCAAGGTAGGAAGAGAAAGAGAATAGTGAGGATTGTGATAAAATACAGACAGCCCTGAGGAAAGAGAGGCTCCCAGAAAGAAAAGGTGATCAGAAGTACCAAAGAAGGTGGGCAGTCAAGGAGGATGAAGAGCTGAAGGCCTAAGGGATTCAGAGGTCATCAGTGACTTTGGAGAGAGGCGTCTCTAGAGGCGACAGAGGTGGATGGCAAAAGATGATGGGAGGATGGAAGGTGAGGTTGTAGGAAAAATGGGGCGCAAAAGGATGGTCATGTCCCAGGTCTCGGGTGAGTCTCTGGGATGGGCCTCCAAGTGAGGGTCCTTGGCTTCACACAGCAAAGAATCCAAGAGTGAGCGATAGTAGGGCTTCCCTGGTGGCGCAGTGGTTGAGAATCCGCTGCCGATGCAGGGGACACGGGTTCGTGCCCCGGTCCGCGAAGATCCCACATGCCGCGGAGCGGCTGGGCCCGTGAGTCATGGCCGCTGAGCCTGAGTGTCCAGAGCCTGTGCTCCGCAACGGGAGAGGCCACGACAGTGAGAGGCCCGCGTACCACAAAAAAAAACCAAAAAAAAAGAGTGAGCGATAGTAAACTGAAAGCAGGTTTATTTAGAGAGATACACATTCCACAGGCAGAGTGTGGGCCTTCTCAAAAGGCAAGACAGGCGGCCCCAGGGCATGGGGTCCTCTCAGAAAGTGAGAGTGGCCTGAGATACCGCGGTTGTTAGTTTTTATGGGCTGGGTAATTTCATAGGCTAAAGAGTGGGAGGAATATTCTAACTGTCATGGGGAAGGGGCAGGGATTTCCAGCAACGGGGGCACCGCCCACTTTTTGGCCTTTTACGTCAGCCTGGGAATTGTCATGGCACCTGTGGGCGTGTCATTTAGCATATGCTAATGAATTAAAGGAGCATCTAAGGGTGCTCAAGGTGTACTGGAAGTTGAATCTTCCGCCAGCTTGGGCCTAGTTGGTTGTAACCAGTTGATGTCATATCCTGTTCTTAATAGTTATGTCATTCTTTTGATGGCTGTGCCCTTCCTTCCTGCTTCAGAACCTGAGAAAGGAGGTGACAAGGGCAGAAGGGAAAAGTGGAGTTGACAAACAATTCAGGCTATGGAATGGGGGAGATGCAATGTTTCTGGAGAGCAGAGGGGTAGAGCCTTCTTAGAAGGCTGATGGATCAATTACTGAGGAGTGGCAGAGAGGGCCCATGGGCAGAGTTTACCCTTAAAAAGGAGAAGGGGTGGCTCTTCTGTTGAGACCGTGGGGAGAGGAAGAAGTAAGAACACGAGAGGTTTGAAGCAGGAAAATAAAAAGCAAGAAACAGTTCATATCAAACAGATTGAAACTTCCAAACTGGGGGTGAGGTCATTTACTAAGAGCTCAGGGCTGGGAGCCCAGGGCGTGGGAATGGTTTGGAAGAGCCCCCATGGGGACTCCGCTAGGGAACCAAGGACACAGGACTACATGTGCTCCCGGAGAGCTGGCTTCCAATCAGAGACTTGGCCCAGGCAGAGAGGGGAGTGGGTCACCCTGAGGAGGGGCTGACAAGGCAGGCTCTCAGGGAGACCTGGACGCTTCAGGTAATGCGGCCACATTCTTTAGCCTAGCTAAAGGTATATGCTAAATGCTGCACTGGGGCCTCCCCAGGTAAGAGCTTAGTCCAGGAAGAAAGAAGGTGATCTTCATTTTTTTTCCTTGTTAAGAGTGATAATAGAACTAAAGAGATCATGGCAATCATAAAATAACAGGGGGGCTTCCCTGGTGGCACAGTGGTTGAGAAGTCCGCCTGCCGATGCAGAGGACACGAGTTCGTGGCCGAGTCTGGGAAGATCCCACATGCCGCGGAGCGGCTGGTCCTGTGAGCCACGGCCGCTGAGCCTGCGCGTCCGGAGCCTGTGCTCCGCAACGGGAGAGGCCACAGCAGTGAGAGGCCCGCGTACCGCAAAGAAAAAAAAAAAAAAAAGAAAGAAAAAAAAAAAATAACAGGGTACTAATTATTTAGACCAAACATACTTAATAAATGCCAATATATTATGTTATATTATTATGCCAGTAATGTAACACTATTGGAATAGTGTTAAATTCAGTCTAAAAATTACACCAATGCTCCTCTCATCCCGCTCTGCTAGATGATATAGGATTCACATACCTGAATTTACCAAATAATGATGCTTTATTCCTAGAACGCCAGGGCCTTTAAAGAATAATTTTAACACCATGTTCTTAAATGGGAACAATACATTTCCCTATCGGGCGGAGCATGATTTAATATCTTCTTGTGCCTAGGGGTCATCATTATAAAATCTGTCACTATGCTGGACTCTATAATATGATAATGCCTTCAGGGGTGCTGAGATGTGCAGAGTTACTTGTCCATTCAATAAACATCCCAGACCTCGATGTCATTATAGTTCATGATGCTCCTGTCTCCTTCTCAATGGTCACATCCCAGGGTGAGATTTGTCTTATAATGTGTTGTCCACATAAACTTGAAAGGACTAAAGATTCTGGGGGAAAATATATAATCAAATTTATTAAACCAGAATTGCTGCTTTCACTGAATTACAATGAAATGGGCTCTAGCTGAAAGGTCTAGGATGTTTCCATATGTTTCCTACAAAGAGAAGTACGTGGGTTTTGTGACAACTGTTTTCCTCAGTGCTTAGATATTTCACCATGTCTCATTTTCTTGTCTCTGCAAACTCAAAGAATGAGCTGTCAGAAGTCTGACCCCCAGGAACCTGTAATATTATTATATTGCCTTCTCCACTATTAAGTGCTGAAGGGTCTTGCTTGAAGGTTATTAACATGGTCTTCTCAACATAGACCTGAGAGTATTTTATTATAATAACAGAATATTTCCCTCGTGTTCTTAGATGTCTAAAGAGAATAGAAGCTATTTTATTTAGCCTTGAATTTCTCATATAAAAGGTATCACGATAGCCTAAATCACTTGGGTTCTGGGTTTGGCTAGTCATGCTGACGCTTTCCAATGATGAATCCCTTATTTAATTTTTTTTTTTTTTTTTTTTTTTGGTACACGGGCCTCTCACCGTTGTGGCCTCTCCCATTGCGGAGCACAGGCTCCGGACACGCAGGCTCAGCAGCCATGGCTCACGGGCCCAGCCGCTCCGTGGCATGTGGGATCTTCCCGGATCGGGGCACAAACCCGCGTCCCCTGCATCGGCAGGCGGACTCTCAACCACTGCGCCAACTGGGAAGCCCTCTTATTTAATATTTTTAAACCACAAGCTATTTGTGAATCCCTAAAGCTGCTGACAACTAAGGAAAGGTAGTATTAAAACAATATTTCATCTTCATCTTCTATCCCATCCTACACCCTGAGATGGTAACAGATTGGAACTGCCACCCAATCAGACATCTTCTAGGTCTACAGAAACCAGGGCCATTAATAAGAAGAGGGGCAAGAAGAAGAAAAGAGATAACCACAAACCTCATATGTTCAGATAAATAATATTACTTCTGGAATGCGGCTAGCTATATACACAATGATACAATGAAAAATAGCTCCCTTTCTTAATAAAGGAAAGAGACCCCCCCCCCAAACCCATCCATTTGTGTGTTTCTTGTCTTCAACACTCTATGCTACAACAAAGCCTTCAGGGTTTTCTGTTAAATCTAGGTCCCAAGTTTACAATCCCTCAAGAAGAGGTAAAAGTAGGAAAAAAAAAATCTATTCTGTCTCAAGGACAAACCTCTGATAGACAAGGGTTTCTCTGCCCAGGTGCTAATGTGCCACCCGTCTGTGAAGAACTGGACAGACAGGCAGCAGAAGAAACTGACCGCCAGGACAAGTGGGTGAGTTAAGCTGCGGCCTAATTACCATGACTGGATTTGAGGTTAATTTCCCTTTTCTGACAATAGCACAAAATAAAAGACAGCTCATCAATCATATAAATTAGCATAGCCCTCAGGCCCAAGCCTCAAAGAAACTGGGTCAAATCGAAAAGAAATAAGTCAGAACTTGAACAAAAGCAGATTAAACTCTCAACAATTTTTTCTCTCTTATGGCTGCTCAGTGATATCAAACAGAATATGTCTAAAACAATGGTAATTGTTTATAACTATTTATACTTATAACTATTCCTGCTGTAGGATTCCTGCAATAGGATTGATCTAAATTTCTTTAAGCCATTTCTTCAGTCTCCAGGAGTCCTTGTTACAATGCTGTGAATACAGGATATTCAGTAAAGGCTTATTAACTAAGGACAGGCAGGGGAATGAAAGTGCTTTTTATAATGATGAAACCCAAAATTCATAAAGAAAGAATCAATGGTGTGTTTACTAATTATATTTTAGGGACACACTGAACACAAGCCCATTTCCTCATCTCCATCAATCAGATATTAGAGGTGAGATGGGAAGAGGTTAAATTATATATGCATAATAGAAAAAAGGAAACTAAAAATATCAAATGTATACCCTTACTTTAACCTCGTGACACTTGCATCTGGGTACGTGTGTATGATATCTTACATAGTTAACATTTTATGAATTAAAAAAGAATTTTAAAGGGTTAATGTACAAAAGCCACCGGTGGCCTCTCAAGGAGAGCACTTCGCCGAGTTGTGTAAGGAAGCTGGGGAAACACATCCCTCTATAAAGACAGCTCCTGAGGAAGAAGAGACCTGCAGTGGTGTGGCTGCTGGTCTTTAATTCACGTGAGCTTCTTTATTCTACAGAGAATAACCACTAGGCTCTCTGTGGAGTAGAGGAATAAAATGTTTCCCCTTCTGGGGCTTCCCTGGTGGCGCAGTGGTTAAGAATCCTCCTGCCAATGTAGGGGACACAGGTTTGATCCCTGGTCCGGGAAGATCCCACATGTCGCGGAGCAACTAAGCCCATGCACCACAACTACTGAGCCTGCGCTCTAGAGTCCAAGAGCCACAACTACTGAGCCTGCGTGCTGCAACTACCGAAGCCCGCATGCCTAGAGCCCATGCTCTGCAACAAGAGAAGCCACCCAATGAGAAGCCCACGCACCTCAACTAGAGAAAGCCCACACACAGCAGTGAAGACCCAACACAGCCAAAAATAAAAATAAATAATAAATAAATATGTACAGCTTAAAAAAAAAAATAACCCGGTATCAAATTTAGGATTGAAAGCAAAAGGAAGAAGCCTCTATATTTTCATCTCAATTCTTCAGTGCTCTTCATCCTGTCTCCACACTTGTACATCCTGAAGCTGGCGCCCTTCCAAGGCACTCCTCAACTGTACATTTCCTGCTAATATTTTCAAAACAACTACTAATATTTCTGCTACCATTTCTACTACTACTTCAGTGTACAGAGTAAGGTAGGAATCTTCTCAGCTCTGCTTCCCAAGGCGAGTCTGATAATATTACTGATCACAAATGAAACACAGCCTATTTCAGAAGCATGGTTCATCCCAGAGCCACAATTACTGGTCCTAATTCCGAAGCCAGAAGCAGTGATGTGTCTGAATTCCAGGGAGATGATTGAATGGAAATGTTCACATCTGATCACCTCTCACATACAAATTACTGTGTATGCCAATCTGGCAATTACCTCAAAAGTAATAGTAAAAGCCATGCAATCAAATCTGTTATTATGGTTGCCTTCAATTATGGGAGGCAAGAACCTGAGTGCAGAAAATTTACTGAGGGGGAAAAATGAGTCTCTGTATCTATTTTAGTTTTAAATCAAGTCATTTCATTTCATTGGAAAACTCTTTTAATTTTGGAAAAGACTCCATTGAAATACCCAGTTAAGTATAAGAAAATAATCAGCTCATTTTCCCTGGCACACAGGGAAACTTCGCACAGAAAACAAAACCTCAGCTTCCACTCTTTTCTTCCACAATTTTATTCAATTACAGACAGAGGTGCAAGTCCCTATCGCTTCTTAAAGCGACAAAGAAAAATGGCATAAAGAATATAAAATAGCCTAAAAATATGACGATGCCCTCCTGTATTGGGTATGACAGAGAAAATGCCATATGTTCACCAAACCCTACTCCTTTCCTCCCTGGGCACATAAGAACGTTTCCCAGCCTCCCTTGCAGCTAGATAGGGCCACTGGAATATGGATGGAAGTGAGGCAAAGCACATCCAGGCCTTGTTCCTAAAACCTCCCCTGTGGTCCGCTGCACTCTCCCTGTGTCCTGTAGGTCAGCCCACAGGATGCAGGGGATTCTGGGAAGGACTAGAGGATGGATGAGCTTGAATCCCTGGATGACTGTAGGGTGCAGAGCCTGCCCCACCCCCATACCCCCAGGTACCTGTGTTAAGTCCCTGTGCTACCCCCCTGTGTGGGGGAGGTTGTTTCAGCAAGTGCTATAGCCTAACTAAGTGCAAAAAGCACAGGAATCAGTTCTACCATCTATTCCTTACGTGGAAGTCTGGAAATCTGCTCGGTTTAAGCTTCGATTTTTCATTTATAAAAAAAGATAATAGAATTGATCCTTATTATTGGTGGACTGCAAAGTCACCATTTCACCTACCAGATAAGCTTTATCTGTACCCCTGAAATCAGTGCTGGTGGCCCCTCTGGGGTCAAAGACCTGTGCAGAGCATCACCCACATTCCCAGCTGCGGTGGAACAAGGCCACGCTCGCCTTCTTGTTTTCACTCTCCTACTACAAACAAGGGGTCTTTTCACAGTCTGTTTAGTGCTATGTTTTTCTTTGAATTTTTGTTCTTTTTGTTGGTGACTTTGCTATTGAAAATGGCCCCCAAGGTACCTCTGAATGCTGTCTGGTGTTCCCAAGCATGCAAAGGCTGTGATGCGCTTCACAGAGAAAATACATGATACATAAGTTTCGTTCAGTCATGAATTAGACATGCTGTTGGCCATGAGTTCAGTGTTCATGAATCAACAGTATATATTAAATAAAGTGTCTTCAAACAGAAACACACATAAAACAAGGTTACGTATTGATCAGTTGGCAAAAATATTGTTACCATAGGCTGGAAGGAACCTAACCCTAGAACATCCTCCTAGAAGCAATGATTCAGGGTTTGCTAATCAGTGCTCCCAGCAACTTCATAGAACCTCCTATTGCAAGTAAGGAGAATTGACTATAATAGCGTCCTTTACAAGATAATGAATGTTGATATGTTTCCTACCTTAATGGGGTATAAAAATGTTGGCTCTTGTTTCCTGTAAATTTTCAGCTGTACACTGGGCCAATGAAATCACTTTATTTACTCTCCATCCTACCTCAAATCCCTAGTGGAGCAAGGATTAGCCCTCCTTGCTTGGTAACTACTGCCCACAGTAAAGCAAAGTATTATGTTCAAATTAACTTCCTTTATTATGCAGTTTTTTACACAGCTTTCAGAAGTCTCTAATTCCATTTTTTCATTTTCCTTTCTTGACGGTTGATTTTTTTCAAACTCTTTAATCATATGTGGTATTGTATGGACCAAACGTCCCCTTTCCCCAGAGTCCACACCCTCTTGTTCTGACCTCACCTGACTCCTCTGCAACTTTGCTCTCATCCTGAGACTTTCCTCACCACTCTCGCGAGATGCATAGATTCTTCCTGAAATCGCTCTCCCTTGTTTTGTTGAAACACATTCCCCTAAATTCCCAGCAACACCCAAAGTTATTAATTCTCAACCAATCTTGTGATTATGGTCACCTATGATGTTGCCACCTCGACTGTACCATCACCTCAGTTGTTACTGCACCAGTTTGATTCTATGTGCCTGAAAAACACTGGCTTTTGTGATTTACGTTAGTCAGAAAAGATTACATTCACAATTTCTATGCAAAAGGAGAAGCATTAGCTCATGAAACAGCCTGCTGGGATTAACAGATCACCTCCTAACACGGAAGAAGTAAATGTGTTTGCAGGTTGTATTTAAGATGTATCACTTTCTGAATTCTAGTGATGTTTTTAGATTATAACTGAAAGAACTATATCACGTTGCTGAGAACAAAAGGAAAACTAAAAGTAGATGTACAATAAATTTGAGCAGTCGTTATGCTATTTTATTTTATGCTGATTTTTATATAGGAAAATCAAAATGGCCAGTTGATGTAATTGCCCAAATAAGTTAGAGAGGAAAAATTACCCTTATACTGCACAAAGATGTTGATACTAAATTGTTTAAAATGTGCATATACACTAGTTTGATTTATTAGATAACCTTATAATACTGTAAGTGCCAAGCAACAGAGAAATGTAAACACGATTTGACAAGGAAATCCAGGTTATTATACAGATACCTTTTATTCCCCCAGAGATCACTTTCTGGGAATCAATTCAAGGATTTGGTTTGGTAAGAATCAAATCTACATCTCCAGGAAATTTAGGAATAAACAGTGCATCCCTCCACCATAAGAGCATGCCTTTTATACCAGTGTGATTCTTGTCCTCTGATTCAATACTGGAAGGGACTTCCCATTCTATTCAATATGAATCTAAAAACCCTGAGACGTAGTCAGTTTCCATTAACTTACATTAGCACCAAGACCAGGAATGTAGAAATTCTGATTTCAGTTACCTTAAATTGAAATTGAAATAAAATCTTAGTAAAGGAACTCAAGTCATTCATAGAAATGCTGGCTCACTGAAGCCATATGACTCAGGTCTTTGGTTATTTGGAGGTGTCTAGTCTAATGACTTCCTAGATTTGACAGTTTGGGGTAAGGTAATTCTTACCCATTCAGGTGAAAATTCACAGCAGTCATTATTAAATGCCAAAAGAAGATATTTGAGATCAACTTCATGTCAATGACTTATCTACACCAACCATTTATCATGCAGCAGGTTCTTCGTGGCAGCTGGACAAGGATTACAAGAACTGAAATCCAGGAGATCGTCTTTAAAGGTCTAGATGAGTTAAAAATTTGGGCCTCCCTGGTGGCGCAGTGGTTGAGAGTCCGCCTGCCGATGCAGGGGATGCGGGCTCGTGCCCCGGTCCGGGAGGATCCCACATGCCGCGGAGCGGCTGGGTCCGTGAGCCATGGCCGCTGAGCCTGCGCGTCCGGAGCCTGTGCTCCGCAACGGGAGAGGCCACAGCAGTGAGAGGCCCGCGCACCGCAAAAAAAAAAAAAAAATTAACCTAACATGGAGCAGCAGCTTTCACACCTGTAATGGAACCGACCCATCACATGGGAACACAGGTTCACTTTCAGGGCACTACTGCTGTGTGACTTTGACGTCCACTGGCCAGGTACTAACATCTAAAATTCCTACAACACTGCTTCTATTCATTTCCACCTACGTGTTGCTCCAGTATGTTTTATGTCCTCTTTAACATCTCAAATTTTTTTCTTTATTTGGGAAACAAACACACATTGTGAATTTTTTTGAATTAACAGTGGAAAAGGCTGTTGATTTCAAAATTGTTAAGAAAATTAAATGCTGTCATATTGAATTGCTCCTTTGTTCACACAGATCTCAAGATGATCCCAGGTCCTTGGATGGAGGAGAAGAAAAGCAGTCACAGAATACACCTCACCTCTGGGCTCCACCTGCACACACGGAATCTTATTTCCCATACGGGCACTGACTACAAGTGTCTAACTGAATACAGCAAGCTTAAGTCCCTTCTATTAGAACAAGACTGAGACGGCGCGAGTTCATCAGACTCATCGCCCAGAAGAAAAATGGCAGAACGATACAGTGCAAAATATAAACGGAAGAAAATAAGTTTTCTGCTTCCAAATGTGAGGAGACAGAGCTTGTTGCTCTTGAATAGCTGATAATCTAACTGAAGTTTATTTTTTTGATACCTTCAAGGATAGCTCAGATGAATAACTCTGAGGTGGGTTTGACATATGAAAATAGTCAAAGGCGTTCAGAGCTAGGCCCAGTAAGTGAGTCTCCTGGGGGTGCTGTCAATGACAATGACGCCTGGAGACTGGAGGAGTGGCTTTTCTGCACCTGCCACTGCCCCCCCTCCATGCTCCCGACTCTAGGATCTACCCCCTACCCCAACTGAAAGTGCGGGCTTGAGCCGAGACCAGATGTTATCCTGTGCGCCCACCACCTCGTCACATGGCTTGCTATGTGCTGATGCAGTAAATTAATAATAATAATAAATATCTGCTGAAACACTGTCCCTGTAAAAAGACTGAGAATGGCCCCAGATCCTTCTCCTCTTGCATCTCACATAACCTCTCTAGAACAGCACAATTTCTACATGGTAAATCTGCCTATTTGATCTTATCGAGGCATGTTCACAGTGTATCTATATGCAGCAAATCTCTGTGCTTTGCAACAGTTTTATTGGTATTTTATGGGTACCTATTAAAACTCTCGCTATCTCGTCGTCATTATCATCACTAGGAATGCTCGGCAGCTATAGCAACCTCCCTCCACCAGCCCACTTAGCAGCGTCTTGCATTCACTGTTAAACAATCTTCACAACAAGCCTGCAAGGTAAACCATGGTGAGGGCGGAAGACCTTGGGGGCGCAGGGAACTGGGTATGAGTCCAGCTCTGAATATGTGACACGGGGTAAGTTGCCTACTCACTTTGAGTCTATTTTTCCAACAATAAAATAGAGATTAAAAACTTAAAATTTAGTATGGCTGTAACGTACGTTAAGTGCCATGTCTAACAAGTTTTTAATAAATGACACCTATTTTCATTATTACTATGACCTTTTTTTTTTTTGCAGTACACGGGCCTCTCACTGTTGTGGCCTCTCCCGTTGTGGAGCACAGGCTCCGGACGCACAGGCTCAGCGGCCATGGCCCACGGGCCCAGCCACTCTGCGGCATGTGGGATCCTCCCGGACCGGGGCACGAACCCACGTGCCCTGCATCGGCAGGCGGACTCTCAACCACTGCGCCACCAGGGAAGCCCAATTACTATGATCTTAAAGATGAGTAAACTAAGGCTCCAAGATGCTAAGTCACTCATGTAACCAACTGCATGGCTGGTTCCAGAGCCTGTGCTCTCTCTCATGCAAAATGTTTAACCACGGAAGGACATTTTACAATGTTTAGCATCTTTTGTTGCCACCGTTTAAACTTTACACAGTATTTGTTTCTGGTTTTTTCAAAAAAATATATTGATTATTCCCCACCTGCATCCTTGAAGGCACCACTACCATAAGAGGATGTACGTCCCTTTCTATGAAGGCTCCTTCTACGTTTCCACAAGGCACTAAAGAAAATAGGCACCACTCTACCTATTATAGAGACATTCAATTTCCTCAAAAAGCACAAAATCCTGGGGAAGCAAATTAGCCAATGAAAATCTTAACTACTAAGTTACTTCCTTTTAGGCCTACCATGATTTCACGTATGTCTTAGACATGAGTTCCTGCCCATCTCTACAATTCTTCTTAGTTGGGTAATGAGAAAGAAACTGATTACCCATCTGGTTTAATCTTTTGGCTTCATAGGCTATATCTGGAATTTACAGTGCTTCTCTAAGAAGGCCCTGGAGTTTTTCAAAGTAATTCATAACTCCTTTGAAATATTTCCCTTAAACCATAGAATCCGACCTTTTGAAAATCCTTATAACTCATAATTCAGTCTATGCACTTAGTAAGTGTTCTTGAGCACAGCAGGCTCTCCATAAATATTTGCCGACAATTCAATAGCATTAGCTGATGATGGTAACGCACTTAAAAATATATGCAAACTGTGTCAAATTTCACAATGTGGGTACAGCCACACAATAACTCAAAAGAGTGTCCCTAAAGCAGCGAACCCACGTTGATTTCTCTTCCTCTATGCTTACATGTTTGCAAGTGTGTGTATCTCTCTCTCTCTCTCATTGCTGGCTCCTTTATATCATTCAAGTCTCATTTCCAACGTCAGTAGGAGCTTGCATTGACTACCTGCTCTCTGCCCACTTACTGTCTTTGCCATTGTTCCCTTTTATTTTCTTCATAAGACTTCTTATGTCTGAAACATCTTATTCATTCATTCATTCACTCATTTACCCTTTCACCATCCAGAAAACATCCAAGGTATAAAACTTATCATATGTAAACTGAATACAGAATGGAATTTGCCTGCTGGCTCCAAATTTCACCTAAAGCTCAAATCTGAAGACAGCCAGTGAAAAGGTATTCTGGCCTTAAAGACACATCACCTCAGGGCCTATTAAGAAGTACCTGAACTGGTCTTTGCATGCATCACCATCACATGCATCACCTCCCTCCCATCTCTATAAGAGACTAGAGATTGTTGGGGAGGAGATTCTCTGACCTAAAGCAATGCACACACCTTGGGAGGGCTCTGACCTTCCCCACCCTCCAATCTGAAACTGAAGAATGGATACCCCAAGGCAACCCGTTGAAGTGATAAGGGCACTTGCAGGGGGGAAAAACTAGACTGGCCATTTTAAATACCTGAAAGTTACTAAAGAACTAGCAGGTCTACCCAAGAGGTTGTTAAATACCTGTGTTTGAGGTTTATGAAGTATTTTTTGCAGAAGATCAGACCAAAATATTGCCCCATGCATTAAACTGAGTTTACTGACCCCCCATTAGGGAAAATATGCAGTTTATTGAATGCTAAAAGCCTTTTCATGGTTTTGGCAAGGCTATTTTAAAAGAATTTCCTCATTTTGTTTTCATTCAACATCACTAAAACAAGAAAAGAGATGAAATCCCTAATTCTGAAAATTATTAACCTGACCTTGAATACGTATGCATATATTTGTATTGATTTCGATGCACAAAAACAGACACACACACACAGAAAACAGAGCTCTAAAATTGTTACTCAATTATAGGTGGTTTTAACTTATTTCTTTTTTCTTTTCTTTTAAAGGAAAAACTACTCTGTTCATACTCCCGAAGTCCTTCAATGGGTTTTCTTCTTTGAGAATGTTTTCTGCCTGGAGATGGTCATTGAAATGAATGAAAAATGGACAAGCCCGGCCAAGTGAATTCTTGGCTGTAATCTCCTTGGGAAGTGCTTTGTGGGTAGGCAGCTGAAAGAACTGCTATAAAAGTCACGGAGTTGGCATTTAATCATTTCCGCCTCTCTGTTCCCGGGTCACATCTCTCCTTCTTGCTTGCATAAGAAATGTAAGGCTGCTAAGAAGGAATCAATGTTTTAATGTCCAAGTTCAATCAACTACCAAAGATTTGTTTTCTAATAAGTGTTTCTTCAACAAATTTTCTGCTTTTCCCCATGGTGAGAAACATAACCCACATCTGTGGTACCACCATTTATTAAAGTTCTTATAGCTCTGATTTTTGTATAAATAGTAGAGTACCTAGCAGTTGTGCCGGAATCTGCTACTCTTCTCCCTATAGCCTCTTGTCTCCTCTGTAGTAATGACTGGGCATCTGGTGAGGTACTCTGCCACACAGCTACCCACCTACATTATCTGGCTTCTCCTGCATTGGGTGTGGTCTGGTGGCCAAGTTTCCGCCAAAGAGATATGCAACTTCCAAGAAGCCTCCTCATGGGAGAGGGGGGATTGCCCTTTTTTCTCACTTCCTCTTTCCAGCTGGCTGGAATGCAGATATGATGTGATGACTAGAGCTCTAACAGCCATCTTAGGCCATGAGGTAGAAGCTTCCTGATAGCATGGGGAAGTCATCATACCAGCTCTGGACTACCTACCTTCTAATTTCTTTTATCTAACAAAGAAACAAACTATCTCATTGAAGCTACTCTTATTTTAGGCTTTTGGTCATATACGGCCAAACCTAATCTTAATTCAATTTGTGCTTCCTTGCCACTCTCTCTACCAAATTCTATTCTCAAAACCCATTTATGCCCAGTTATCAAAAACAAAGTCTCTAAATTCTCGCAGGCAGATTTCTATGAAGCCATTAGTTAAACTCCTTCATTCCGTAAGTCTAAGTGGCAGGCATGGCATTGTGTTAGAATGGTACTGGAGATCATCTATGCAATCTCGGAAGAATTTATCCGTCCCAGAATGGAAACAACAAAGGTGGAGACTCCAAAATCTTCCATCCTCTTCACTAGCCTAATAAGCCAGCAAAATATGTGCCTCTGAGAACTACACATGTCCAGGTTTCTAAACTATGAACCGGAGGATTCGACTCACTGTCCCAAGACAACGTGTTTGCATTGAGAGCATTATCCTAAATGAAGTCAGTCAGTCAGAGGCCTGTTGGCTTAAACCAACTCCCTCCAGTATATGCTTAGTCTCAATGCATCTTTTCAACTGAAGTTTCAAGCTGGTGGACTGACCTCAGACTTTCCTGTTATGAGTTTCTGTTCCTTTCCTTGGACGGATTATATAATTCCTATTACAAAATGTTTGCAAATCACTCTTAGCCCGTCGATGATAAGCTGGCTCTGCTTCAACACATTACCAGGCTACATATTTCTCCCCATTGCAGAGAAACAACCACCACTGCAGCTGTGGCTTGGTTTAATTCTCTACCTCCGCTATTTTGGAAGTTTAGTATAGTCTAGTAAATGGTGTTATTATCCTAAAGGCTAACTAAGCAAAGCCAAACAGTCTATAGCAGGTTTTTAAAAGCCACAAAGATCTCTTGTAATACTCTAACCATGCAAAATGGAAATTTATAAACCTGCACAAGCCGCCAACTTATTTAGTTTCATGACAATTAGAAAATCACCACGACATTATTAGTTGCATTTTGTATAAAAGATATATTCTTTAGGGATTTAATTGATATAATGTATAAACAGAAAATATCTTTCTCACATTATGAAGCGTGAAAAAAATTCACAGAAATTCCTAAAGCTGATTGAGGTTAGAAAAGATGAAAACATACTCCAGTTTGTCTCTTAAAACCACTTTCCTGTACCAACTGCTATATGACTTAAGCCCAAATGAATACCCAAAGGATGTTATCATAGCTTAGTTCTGTTTCTTATTAGAATAAGGCTTCCACACATATCCCTGGACACATTTATACAATGTCTTCTCTATTCCTGGTTAACTTCCTGGACTCCTGACCAGACATTTCCATAAGGCCATCCTAACAACTGATGCCATTCACTGCATACTCCATAAGAGGGCTCTGTGCGTGGATGCTCTTTGCATCCCGCTCTGTGGATGGACAGAGAAAGGACCACAGCATGCTAACTCATGACCTTTTGGAGCGATGGTCTGATTCATTCAGCCAATTCTTACTCCCAATTTTGAGTAGAGCACGTAGCACAATACCTAGAGTGTGGTAAACACTCAACTGCATTACCATTATTTTTCTTATTACTACTAATTTCTTATCCTAAAAGTTAGTAGTTCCTGACTAGTAGGAGCCATCAACTAAGAAAATAATAAACAGTAATACATCACCAACTCCCTGTTATGAAATAATGAATCCAATAAAATGATGGATATAAAAACGCTTTTAAAATCCTAAGGGCGGTTTCTTCAGCAGAGATATGTCCCAATACCTCCTTCTGGGAGCAAACTAAGCTGTGCTCTGCTTTGTGCAGAGCAAAGGACTCAAAGCACTCAATGTCCTTTGCTTTTAAAAAAATCTTTGACAGTTTCTAAAATAAAAATAAATGTAAAAATTAAATTAAGAAGGTAAGGTGTAAGGGATCTTTTTTTTTTTTTTTTTTTTTTTTTGCAGTACGCGGGGCTCTCACTGTTGTGGCCTCTCCCATTGCGGAGCACAGGCTCCGGACACTCAGGCTCAGCAGCCATGGCTCACGGGGCCAGCCGCTCCGGGGCATGTGGGATCTTCCCGGACCGGGGCACGAACCCGTGTTCCCTACATCGGCAGGCGAACTCTCAACCACTGCGCCACCAGGAAGCCCGTAAGGGATCTTTGTCATCTGAATATCCAAGTGCCTACAGCTAAGGGGGCTGGGGGCGGAGCATAAGCCACCTTAGTACAATATTCACTGGTAAACCGAGCACTGATAAGAAAACTTCCAACTGAAACAGCCCTTCCTGACGCTTATGTTCCTTCCTCCCCTTCAGCTCAGTGTCATAATCCATCTCTTCCTGACTTTCAGATGAGGTATATCCAAAGGTATAATGCAAATGGAATGAAAATAATCACAACTCTCACAAGGATGTAGTATTGCATAAAGGCAATGAAAGCAGTGCTGAAAAACTGCTCACATCACAGCAGAGCTGTTGACAAGAGTGGGACTAGCTAACAACCAAAGGGGTTAAAACTGACTAGGATGACGGCAGGATGGTTGCTTCCAAGAGGATGATCTAACTCCTGAAGGATTTAGAGAGGCTCTTGAAGATTGCGGCAGAAATGACCCTCTCTGTTCAGGCAGTGGAAAGTGTAATGTGCAGGAAAGGATGTCCTTTCATGTTATTACACAATTCCAGAAATATTAAGAGGAGCATCCACAGTGATGGCTTAGTCTGCTCGAGCTGCCATAACAAAAGACCACAGACTGCAGGGCTTCAACAACAGCAGTCTACGTTCCCACGGTTCTGGAGGCTGGAAGTCAAAGATCAAGGTGTCGGCAGCTTTGGTTTCTTCTGAGGCCTCTCTCCTTGGCTTGCACGTGGCCTTCTCACTGCCCTCGCATGGTGCTCTGGTGTCTCTTTCTCTTCTTATAAGGACAGCAGTCATTGGATTAGGGCCCGACCCTTATGATCTCATTTAACATTAATCCCACCCCCCCAAAGGCCAAATACAATCTCATTGGTCTTGGGTTTGCTCTTGGTAGGCTGACTGCGGATAGAGGGACCACAGCTTATTGGCACAGTTCAAGGATGTGCTGACAGTCAGAGGTCAGTTAATGACACATCAGGTGTCTCCTCTCCCTAAGCATGACCAAGCACCATGCTTCATTCGGGCCATTCTGAAGAGAAGGGTTCTTATCGTAAGGCCAGAGCACAAAAAGGGGTAAAACACCTTCTACCGCTCCTGGAAATAAGAAACCTATTCTCCCACCTTTGTTCTTTATGCAAATCTGTACAAGCACTTCCCTCTGTTCTTTATAAAGAGTCCAACATGGAAAAATAGTAATTTGGGTAGTAAAAATTCTCTACCAAAAATGATAGTTCAATAAAACTAGACCACTTAGCAATTTTATAATGAGTCTATGAACACAGGTCTTTCAGGATAAAGCATTTAAGACCATGACTGTTTTAATGACTTAAAAACAGAGTAAAAGCTAAGCACAACCAAAGCAGTACTGTGAATGGTTAACTGAAATAGGACCCACCATCTATACAATCAATCATTAATAAAGCCAAATATTTCAGGTTTATTCTGCAGTGACTGATTAAAATATATTAATGGACATGGCTGAGCCACGTAGACATGGCTAAAGTACATGAATTATCTGGCAAATCTAAGTAGCCCCATCCAAGACTCCAAATGTGGGAATCGTCAGAAGTAGAATCAATGCTGCCCACGATGAGCACAGCACACATAAACAATACTGTCCCAGGGAACGGTTGCCTGAATAGATTCATCTACATGGCCCACAGTTATACTGTTGTGTAATAAGTTCTCTTAAGTATGCAAGTTCCTTCCCCAAAATACCTCCTTTTCATTCCTCACTCTTTTATGGCAAAAAAGGAAAAAAAGAAAAAGCTTTAACGTAATGGGCATGGCTATTGCACAATAATATGAATATACTGAACACTACTAAACTGTACCCTTAAAATGATTAAGATGGTAAATTTTATGTTATGTAGACTTTGTACTACAATTTAAATTTTTTTCAATAAAATGCAAAAAAAAAAAAAAAAAAACCAGAGAGGAAGAGAAAGCCATAGACTTTTGACCTATTCATATTTTCAGCTAAATCATAGGCCAAGTAGGACAACATAAGAGATGTAAAATCTAAATCTCAGGAATATTTCAATTTATACGCTTTGTTCAACGGAAATTTATTCCAAATGTAATTGGTACAAACAGCAGCACATGGACAAATAGAGAATTTTTGGGTGCATCTGATTTTTTTTTTTTTTGACTTCCATACTTTACACCTATTTGCTGGAAGGGATCAGAGGAATTCTGTTTCACTTAATTTCACCCTTACTACTTGCAGTAGAGAGGCCAAGACCACTGTTTTTTCAAATTTCATAATAATGGGAAATTTTCATTTATTGAAACAAATAGGGATGTTGGTACAATATGGTAGAAATATCTGATACAGATACAGCATATACAGTATATCATTGCTATAAATGAAAAAAAAATCCTCATAGTTACTTTGTGTATTTCCTTCTCCTCTTCATGTTCAAAGCTGCTGATTAGAGCTAATTAACGTATCAAGGTGCCCTCGAGTCCTGGTCACGCTTGTGCATGCACATGTCCACACATAACTACACACACGCACACAAATACACATACACGCACACACATTATTCATGGCTGATTTTACTATCAACTAAAAGGTCCAACAATCATCTTTTACTTTTTTCAGCCCCAAGTGAAAGATGTTTTTGTTTGTACATCAGATCCATTGATGAAGTCACCACAGCTCTGGGAATTACTCACTAGCTAAGCAGGCTTGCTGTGACACCAGGGGAATACGAACCATTGTTTTTTCCAGGAGTCACAGTAACAGACACTACTCTGCTTGTTCTTATTTAAAGGTTGAAGAGAAGGGGACTCTTGGAAAATAAATTCTAAAAGATTTGCAAATCATAACAGCTTTATGTCTGCTTTAAAAAAAACTTAGAACAGGGCTTCCCTGGTGGCACAGTGGTTGAGAGTCCGCCTGCCGATGCAGGGGACATGGGTTCGTGCCCCAGTCCGTGAGGATCCCACATGCCGTGGAGCAGCTGGGCCCGTGAGCCATGGCCGCTGAGCCTGAGTGTCTGGAGCCTGTGCTCCGCAACGGGAGAGGCCACAACAGTGAGAGGCCCGAGTACCGCAAAAAAAAAACAAAGAACTTAGAACATATCTAAACACAATTAAATTTCTAATCCAGTTCATTACGTATTATTTATCCTTGCTTTTTCTTTTCCAGTCAGCCTCATTCATCTCTTCCAGTGATGAGGCATCTAACAACAAACGCTCTCAACTTCTAGCAAAAAAAGAATCTTTCTCAAGTCCTCTGAGAGAAGGTGGAGACACTTCTTCTACCTCCCTGCAAACTACTCAAGATGCAAGGAAGGTGACAAACCAACCTCCAAACCATGGGCACTGAAACAGGCTGACATACTTCGCATTAAAGAAGGCCATAAGCTCCAAGCCATGATATAACTGTTTCAGGTCTGTGCTTACGCCTAACCGATTCCCTTTAATACAACAGTTCATTGGAAGTACCTTCTACTCACAAATACTCATCACTGAAAAGTAAGCAACAAAGAAGGAGATTCATCTGGACACCAATTGTTTGTCTGGTACACGCCAAAATAATTTGTAATTTAGAATTGCTTGCTTTCACACGTCTCCTGTCTTCTTTCTGACCTACTTCACATGCTTTTATTCCTCCAAGCGATGTATAAAGTTGAAGGGTTGACGTGCCCTTTCTCTCAGAAAACACTAGCACATCCCCCAGAACAGTTAAAGAGAAGATAATGATCTTCCTCACCCTCTCCCTGTTCTAGCTGAGGTCTGTTTGTCACCCGCAGGGCCATCAGCAAAGGCTCTCAGGAGATAGTCATAAACAAGCAATTAACGCACCCTCCAAAGCTGCGCCTGCCCCACATGACTCCTCCCCTCCCACTGGAAGCTTCTCCACCAAGCTCTGCCCAGACATGTGTGCTCCTGCCTGAAACCCCGAAGGCGAGAGGGCAAATCGTCAGGACTCAGTAAAAGCTGCTTGAGTTGGGGAGGTGGCAGTGGGGACAGCAGTGGAAGAGAAGGGCAGTGTCCAGAAACAAGACCTCCACTCAAACTCACAGCTGGTTCAGCACCTTTGTGGCCCTGGGAAAGTTGCTTAACATCTCTCATTTCTTTCAGCTGTCAAATAGAGACTAAGTACAGGACAACTCACTGGTCACCCTGATGATTACCCGGGACGGCATGTGACATTCTTAACTCATTGCCTAGCTGATCATAGTAACACCCCGATACTTACTGTTTGCATGAACTCAGCCTCCTACATAGATCTGTGAATGGGCTTAATAAATTGAACCATTTATGGACACTTCCTTGAGTTCCTCCAATGAAAGCTGTTATCAGTTTCCAATCAATTTAAATCAAATATTTAAAACCTGGCACAGCACCATCACCCTGGTCTGGCTCTTCTCCAAGGAAGCCTGCTCAACACCTGGCATCTTCAGGCTGCTGAGTCAAGGTTCTCTCATGTGCTAACTTTGTCTCAAAGAAAAATGTTTGTCTCTATATCCTCCTTTTATGACAAAAGCCCTAAGACAGAGGTACAAACTCCAATGTTAAGAGTGTAAGTGTGATGCTTTTTCCCGGGTACCTGTCTAGATCTATTACATTAAGAGTGACCCCCAGCCATCCATCTTAAACCACCCACGACACCAGAGAGTCACAACGAAAATATTTCACAAGATCTAGATATATAAGATGTGTCGATCGTGGTGTCTTCCACGCCCACAGCTCTTCCTAAAGGAAGCAGACTTAAATGACTGCATTGTTTTTTGTAATTCTTATTTTACATTGGAGTATAGTTGATTAACAATGTGTTAGTTTCAGGTGTACAGCAAAGTGACTCAGTAATACATATACATGTATCTATTCTTAGGTGACTGTATTTTCTGTTCTGCCGAAACTGCTACCTGGGCCAGGGATGTGTAGTACCATGATGTGGCCTGGGATCTGGGGCACAAGCCTGTCTCTTTAGAGACCTGAACTAGAAAATACTGGAGGAGCGAGATGGGGAGGTGCAGGATGAGACGGAGAGTGGCTGGAGGGGCCACAATGAACCAGAGATGCATGGAGAACGTGATGAGAAAGGAGGAATCAGAAGGTCGTGGGGACTGTGTGTAGGTGGTGCAGCACAGAAGGGAAGGCAGGAAGCCGGCTGGCGGCAGCTTGCCCAGGGCCAGGGATGCTCGGTTACATCACTCACAGCCTTCAAGTGAAGATCCAGAAACACCTGCTGCCGTGGGCCCCAGCGCAGCAGTTCTGGATTCAGGATAAGCCCTCCCGCTCCCAAGTGTGCCAAGCTCAGCCCCGGGTTCCCGTGCTCAGATTTCCACGTGCTTCGGTTTCGGTGACCGCCTGGTGTGTGTGCTCATCTGAATGGATCTCTGTCCTTACAACCCAGAGTGTCACAGCATCCCGTGGGGATTTCCAATGTTATGGAGACTCCACCTTTTACTGCTGTAACTTATCTCTCAAAACAACCTCTGGTAAAGGAGACACTGGAAAATGGACCCCAAACGACTTCTATGACCGACTTTTATAACATACAGTTTTGTATTTCACTACAACATTCTTTCTGCATCATGTCACACTGCTTAGTAAAAGTCCTCCTTTACGACAGCATTCATTCATCAAAGAAGGGAAGGAGTTGCCTGCCTGTTTTGTTCCGTGTCAGGGGTGACACTGGGCAGATGGAAATAAGCCCCATGGGAATAACTTTACAAGCTGCCTCTCTGCCCTTATGCTGAGGCTCCCTGCACAAACAAGCCCCCCGGCCCTCTGCACACGAGGTGGAAGAGAGCCATCTGCTTGGAAAGCACATGTTTCCATCTAACAGCCTGCCCTGAGCTAGCATGTCTCTCCATCCAGAGGGCTGCATCATATTTTGCATAGCTCTGTTTTATTTATTTCAGGAGATGCCAAGTTCATGGAATGTTGTAGTCTAAAAGTATTACCAACTGTAAGATAAAGTATATTTTAAACATGTTCCCCAGGCCTGCATAGTGTACTATTTACGTGCAACAGTATAAATACACAAAGTTTCAAAGATTAGAAACGTGCAGGGCTTCCCTGGTGGTGCAGTGGTTAAGAATCCGCCTGCCAATGCAAGGGACACGGGTTTGATCCCTGGTCCAGGAAGATCCCACATGCTGCAGAGCAACTAAGCCACAACTACTGAGCCTGCGCTCTAGAGCCCGCGAGCCACAACTACTGAAGCCCGTGCACCTAGTGCCCGGGCTCCACAACAAGAGAAGCCACCGCAACGAGAAGCCGGCACACTGCAACGAAGAGTAGCCCCTGCTTGTCGCAACTAGAGAAAGCCCGTATAGCAACGAAGACGCAACGCAGCCAAAAATAAATAAATAAATTTATAAAAAAGAAATGTGCAAAAATATATATAGAAATACTCTTGCTCCATGCTCTTTCTTTCGGGAACAAAAAGTCATGAGGGTAAATCGAGGCTTGTATTTGTCTTCAAGAAAGGTAGTTTAGGGCTTCCCTGGTGGTGCAGTGGTTGGGAGTCCACCTGCCGATGCAGGGGACACGGGTTCGTGCCCTGGTCCTGGAGGATCCCGCATGCCGCGAAGCGGCTGGGCCCGTGAGCCATGGCCACTGGGCCTGCGCGTCCGGAGCCTGTGCTCTGCAACGGGAGAGGCCACAGCAGTGAGAAGCCCGCATACCACCAAAAAAGAAAGGTAGTTTAATCTGAGACATTCAAAGGGACAATTAGGTCAACTATCATGTACCAAAATCTTGGGCAAAATGCCAAGCATTTAACTTGAAAAACTGCATTGGAATTTGGATAAATATTTAAACTACTTTTATAAACACTGATAAAGCATGGAAGTATGAAAGTGGATTTTTTATTTGTTTCAAATAAATGGAATATATTGACATTAACATGGCTAATACAACACATAGCTCTGCAAAAGTGTATCAATTGAGGCAGATTGTTTTTAGCTGAAAGAAACTAAAATCTTAACTCAAACCTGCTTAAGGCATTAAAAAAAAATCTCCCATAAGCAGAAGAACAGAGGTTGTGTAAATTGATAACGGGAACATCAAAAACCCATCTCTTGGCTCTGCAGTCTCAGTGTTGGCTGTATGATCCATTTTTGTAAATTTTTCTTTTGCTTTTTAGAAAATCTTTTATTCTGAAAAATTTCAAACGTATGGAAAAGTTACAAAAATTATACAACCCATATATCCTTCACTGAAATTCATCAGTTGTTAACATGATTCCCCATTGCTTTGTCTCCCTCTCCATAATATATACATAATACTATTATTGCTGACCCATTTGAGAGTATGTTGCAAACATCATGATCCTTTACCCCTAAATACTGCAGCATCTCTCTCCTAACAACTGGGAGAGTCTCATGTGTCATCTGTACTGAGTTGACCAGTGTCTCCCCCAAAATTCGTGTCCACCTGGAACCTCAGAATGTGACCTTATTTGTAAATAGGATCTCTGCAGATGAAATTAGGTAAGATGAGGTCATAATGGATTATGGTGGGGCCTAAGCCCAATGAGTAGGTGTCCTTATACGGCCATGTGAAGACAAAGACACACACGGAAAAGGCCGTGTGATGACAGAGTTTGCAGTGCTACGGCTGCGAGCCAAGGAAAGACAAGGATGGCCAGCAACCGCCAGAAGCCAGGAAGGGGCGAGGAAAGACCCTCCTCTAGAGCCTTCAGAGGACACATGCCCTTCCCAGCTCCTTGCTTTCAGACTTACAGCCTCCAGAACTGTGACAGAACGCATTTCTGTTGTTAAGGCACCCAGTTTGTGGTCCTTGGTTACAGTAGCCCTAGGGAACTAATACATAAGCACAGCACATTTATGAAGTTCAGGAAGTCTAACACGGATACAATGCTAGTATCTAATATACAATCTATATTCAAATTTCATAAAGTTTCCCAAAATGTCCTTCATAGCATTGTTTTTTCCCCAAACCACACTCCAATTTAGGATCACACATTGTGTTTAGGTGCCATGCCTCCTCAACCTGTTTCAATCTGAACCTGTCCTCAGCCTTTCATCGTCCTTCATCACGTTGATGGTTTGATGAGCACAGGTCAGCGGTGCGATACAGCAAACGAGATCGCTAGGATCCCCATCATACACAGGGTGTTTCTTTTACGGTTGCTCATGCTGTGCATGGTACCACCACCACCAACCTCTCTGTTTATCCACCCTCCTCCTCACCACGGTAAAATTCCTACCCCTGTTGAAAGGCCCAAATAAAGGCCTACCTCCCCCATGAATCCCTTGCCCGCTCCTGATTATATCATTTCTCCTGCTTCTTGAATTACATCCGTAATAGTTACTATCTTAAGAGTTCATTTGACACTTAACAATAACTAGACTTTATTGTCATTCAACTTTTCCTAAGTATGCACTGTATCTTACCAAAATCACCCTTACTCCTAGTACTATGTACTCAATATGTACATTACTTGAATTTAATTTAATTAACATTTTCAGTAATTTACACAATTAAATACTTAGTACTCTCACTAACGGACTTTTCCTGCTTGACTTGGGTATAGAGGCAAAAGAAAGTAATAAAGAGAAGATCTTTCCATCTCAGAAAAGTCAGCAATTATAAATCAGTAATTATTTCCATAAGAACAATTATGCTTTCAGGTATAGAGCTGATGTTTTCTCATTAGGAGAAAGCACTCCAGAGAATAGACTATGACTCATAGATAATAGGGAAGGTGGTTTTATTAGCGATTGCACTGAAAAGCTATATGATCCTGTTATTCATCAGAATAAGGAAAATGAAGGAATTAGAGTCAAGCCTCACTTATTCGTACTTACGTTATTGAAAGCCTATCTGACTAAAATAGAGAAGTCTGATTTATAGAATGTTTTTGAGGAAACAGTTTGATTCTTTCAAGTATAAAGAGTTATTTTTTAAAAGCCAATTCATAATGAATTGCTCAAATGAAATCTTGCTTTAATAAATATATAAGAAGGGGCTGCAATTAGCAGATCAGAGCCAGAAACATGAATCAAATAGAAAACTAATTTAGTTCAGAATCCGATCTGGGAATGCTTTGACATCCTAGTTTTATTCCAGTTTCATACTTTCCAAAAATATAAAATTGGTTCATTAGGTGGTTTTGCTTTTCCTTTTAATTCCTTTAAAAAGGAATTAATAGCTCCTTTCTGGGTCAAAATATGGTTCAATTTTCTAAGTCAAAGAAAGTTTCAGCATCTTCTTCTTAGCCTGTGCACTGGCATCCACTTATGCTGGAAATTGCAGACTCTGTACATAAATAAGAGCTTCACTGTGCTTGCAGGTAAGTCATCTTGCTCCCCTTCTGCTTTTGTTTCCTTTATTCTTATTACTTGATCCCTTTACATGCTTTCATGATGCACACAAAAGTAAGCATCACTCTAGCCCTTTTTGAATTAACACAAATAACTGAATCTTCCAACCTGGGATTAATCTTTTCATCCTCTACAATCCCAAAGCATCTCTAGGACCCTGATCTTACTTTCCAAACTCAAAACTTGGATACTTGGTCTTGGAAAAAAGTTCTGTCTGATTCAGGGATGGATTTCAGTGATGAGTCCCCAGCAGAGAAATAAGCACTAAATCACATTCAGTTACATATATATTTATTGAGACTCCTCTCCTCATTGCCTGTCTAGTTATGCTTACTCTCATATACAGCAACAACTGTTTAAAACCTTCCAATTAAATAAGCACAATGAAGACTTCTTACCTTCACAAACTTCAAGCTTTAGTCTGACTGAGCAGATAAAAGTTTTGCTAATATGTCAGTAAGTCTATGGGTGTGGTCCTCACGAGTCTATGCTGTTTTAAAAAGGGAAAACAAATGAAGATGACCAGCATGTCAACCATACTGTCTATCAGTTTCCTCCTTTATGAAGTTCAAGGCTCAGTGTCTCAGGCTAATTCAGGTTCTTCATGAACAGCCAAAGCCTTTAGAGCAAGTTACTGTACTCTTCCACTGTGACGCCCCCAAATCGCCCCATGAGAGACCTGTCAGGACGACACACGACAGTCTGCAGCTTATATTGGCCTTTGGCCCTGTGCACAGGACTCAGATATGCTTCAGGCGCGGTGAGCCCACACTCACCCTGGAATCTGCTGTCTATATAGAGTCTTCAGCCAAAAACTATAGTTGAAGGAAGATCAGCAAGAATGATCTCCCAATGGATCAAAAATCATTTCAGAGAGTAAAACCAGAATGTGTTCTGGTTCCCTTTCGTCTTAACTTTTAACATATTGATTTAAAATCACAACAGAGAACAGAGAGATAAGTCATCTCCAGACAATGTGTTTTGAGTTTCACTACTTGGACAGACAGTGGGCGTCTCTCTGGAACTATCAGGAAGAATGACCACCATTTGAATATTCTAAGCTCAAAATCATAGTTTTTGAAAGTTGTCCTCCAATACTAACTGGCTTATAACCAGCAACTCATTTCGGGGTACATTTTGCAACGAATTTATGGGGGGGCTTTTGCAGGTAATAAAATTAGACATGTGAACTGGTAAAGTTTTTTGTGGTTGAAATGAGTCATTAATCCTGCTCTGAAACTGTCCTGGCTAAATTCATCACAGCCATGTATTTCTACCTCTATGAAACTGCTTTTATTGAGGGGTGCTTTGGAGAAATCCCCTCTGCTTATACTGAGGGAAGCTATAAGAAATGGCCATATGAAACTTACTCCATACCTGTGATTATTCTTAAAACTAGTATCAGAGCATCACAATATAAAGGCCTTACTTGGAGGATAAAGGTACTGACCCTTCATTGAAAAATGTCATTATTTACATTCAGAATCCATAATGATGAAAGCACATTAGAAAAAGAACATGAAGAAGAGGGATTTCTCCAACTCTTAATTACCATAAATCATGAATTCTAAATCCCCACATATTGTAAGATGCACCATGATTTTACGAACTAAGCAAGAAATAAAAGCTGACAATTAAATTATGCCACAATGCCTTATCACTTCGAATTTTTGTTTCACACCTAGTAAGAGAGTTCTTTTATACACAGATTTTTATCAGATATCACCTTTGTACTTAAGTAAAAAGGAAAATACCAGGAAAAAATGAATTAATTAAGTATCCCTAACACTTTTTTTTTTTTTTTTTTTTTGCGGTTCGTGGGCCTCTCACTGTTGTGGCCTCTCACTGTTATGGCCTCTCACTGTTGTGGCCTCTCCCGTTGTGGAGCACAGGCTCCGGATGCGCAGGCTCTGGACGCGCAGGCCCAGCGGCCATGGCTCACAGGCCCAGCCGCTCCGCGGCATGTGGGATCTTCCCGGACCGGGGCACGAACCTGTGTCCCCTGCATCAGCAGGCAGACTCTCAACCACTGCGCCACCAGGGAAGCCCCATTTGGGATCTTTTTATTTTCTCATATAAGTCATAGAGATTGGAGAGTTTAGTACCTTCTAAATATCACAGCTATATGAAAATGGTACACTACTTTAATAAAATTATGTTATGCAAGAAATCACCAAAGCCACTGCTGCCCCACACCAGCCATTCCACGGCAAGAAGCTGTGCTAACTTTGAACTCCTGGGGCCCCATAGGGCCAAGTTTTTGAAAACTATGTTTGTCTTCTCACCTTATGAAGCATTTTGCCCACTTCTGTCTGTTTCAGTTTTGATTACCAAAAAACTCACTAGTTCAACTTTCTGCCATAATTGCAATCTATCAAAAGTTCTATTTATTGTAAGCATACAACTATTCTCAAATCCAATTCACCACAGCACAAAAGCGATAAAAATCATGGTGCTTGTTCTATTGTGATAATGACTTATTTACTTGTTTTTAAAAATTCTGTTTGCAATCAGGAATGCCACCCGTGGGTTTAAAACAGGAAACAAGAAATAGAGGTTTTAAAACCATGCAAATGTGCAAGATAATGTTTAAAAGTAATAACTGTCTGAAAGTATTGAGGATTGAGACAGAAATGGAATTCCCTGTCCCTGAGGGTCCCCACAATGAGCTGACAGGATTTCTCTGGCCACAATTCATGATGCCATAGTGAATAGCAATGGTTAATCAAGAAAGCAGAGGCTGTTTCTTTAAAACATGGGTTTTAGTACATGGAGATGCAAATGAGGCTCACTTTGATAACTCTTGCACGTGTGTGAAAACACATGCAAGAAGTGCATAGTCATTCCTTTCAGAATGACATTTTATAAACCAATCGTGCAAAGTAAGAAGGAAAACTGCCAGAATTTCTGGACATGTATTGGCCAGGAACAATATGATATAAAGCTCAATCAAGCAAACAAAGAAAAAGATTGCTCAAAGCTGCCTTCACGATTGGATACAGAATCTCTTCAGAAGGAAAAACTCACATGTTGAGAGATAATTTGTTGAAGCTCTAGACTGAAGATGTGGTCAAAACAGTCTCAAGGGGGAAAATATATATATATATATATATATATATATATATATATATATATATATATATAAAAGAATAACCAAGTTGAAAAAAGGCGTCATTTTTGAATGGCACTGTTACAGGATATTTCAATGTGCTTGAAAGACATATCTACCTTCCATATTCAAGATGAAAGTCTATAAAATGAGCAGTTAGGCCTCCAGGCCCCGATCCCGACATTGCAGTTAAGCCACCACTGCTCCCCCAAACCCTACAGAAGATACAAGGCTGGACTCAGGAGAAACTGAGTTGGTGACACCAGCAAAGAAAACGTACAAATGGGAATGGAGATCTACACTGGGAGATTGAGTGTTTGAGACCTGAGCGATGAGACCCCTCTCACCTAATCCCCTTCCTCACCAGATCCAGAATGGAAGAGCAAAGTTGCCATCTCCCATTTTCTCCAGGCAGAAGACTAGAAAAACTGAACCAGAGAACTGTGGAATTTCAAAATACTGGGAACAGAAACAAGATATTAAACTGCACCCTGAAAATGGAAAACTGGGCACACACAGAAAAGCGAGAATCAGAATGCCACTGGACTTCTTGACATCGATACTGGAAGCCTAAGAACAAAGAAATAATGCCTCCAAAACTGCAAGTGAAAATTTTCTTCCTAGAATTCTCAAATGATCCTCATTTTAGCAAAAAAAAGAAAACAAAATAAAAGACATATATATACTTGTGTGTAAGTACACACAGCAAAAGAAAAAGAGAAAGAAAGGACATAAACAAAAATGTTAAAAAAGAGAGAAAAAATAATTGTTAAATAGCTGGTTAGATATTAAAATTCATCTCAGTGTTTCTCTCATGGTTGGAAGAAAGCCAACACAATGAGTTCTGTCATCTCATTATCTCTTTGGTGTATTTACAATGATGATGTCTCTGAAGACATTAATCCTCAAAATTCTTTAGGTAAAACCATCTGGTGAAGAAATCTTAAATAAGATGTATGAGTTTTCAGCTAGGCTGATACTGACACATATCGATAGGTCAGCAAATTTGGACAAACTGATGAAAAGAAAACCTTTTTATGACTATCAGTCACTGCATCGTTCACTCCTTAATGAACTGGACACCCAATTAGCTCAGCATATTCAAAAGGACAGTTAAAATTATTCTTAACATATATGCATTATAAATGGAATACTTCTATGGCAAATCTGTAAGGCACAGGTAAGTGGCTTTTATGGTGGCTTGGCAAGAAGGCACTAGTCGAATTTTTGAATGCAGGGTTTACTTCTTATTTTTCATCATAGGGAAAAAATCCTATATTCATTAAAAAATCTGGATAAGCTGAATGAATTCACTCCTCACTTTAAAGAAGCGGTAGTCCACAGAGTTGGCTACTTTAACAGACTTCTACTCAAGTAACAACTGAAACGTGAAAAAGAACAACAAAGCTGAATGCTTTTGCCACACGAGACAAGACAGCTGCAATTAAAATGAAGTTTGAAAGCTGGATGAAAAGTACTAAGAATTATTTGGGACATTTAGTTCATTTACATGTGATAAAAATGAAAACATTAATGATAAACTTAAAAATATGATCATCAATAATCTCTTGGCATTGAGAGGCCTTTCCTTCCCTAAAACAAAGAGAGAGAGAGAAAGAAAGCAGGCACTATCAATTGACCAAAGACCCTCTGAATAATGACTTACTCCTTTAATAAGAAGAAGTACGCCCTCAACACTGCATCCCACCACCCTCTTCAGCAATATTTTAAGCTTTTCTTCCAAATGATTATGAAGCTTCTATTTATATGTATCTGGGTATCAGAAACCAAGACCAGAGGAAAGGTTTGGACCATGAAACTGACTTTTGACATCGGCTTTCCTCAGTTCAACCCAATTTTCCAAAATTAGTAAGATTCAATTAAATACCAACTTTCTGTTTAACTAAGATCCACAGGAAGCATTTTTGTTTTCTGAATGGTTATCAACTTCAAATATTAATTTATTATTAAAAGGACTGTGTAAATATCATAAAAGTATTATCCAAAATTTGCATAAACCTTTGAGATAAAACACAAGACTTCAAAGAAATTCCACTTGTTCTCCCCTCTCAGGAGCCCTCAAGGTGTTTCCATTTACACCCCTCTGCTGCAGGGGACTCAGGTAGAAGGTGGCTTGGAAAAATGAAATTCCCTCATTGTGTACCTTCCATTATCCCAATCTTATCCCAATATCTGGGGGGCACAGAGGAAAGTAATACATAAATGACTTGATGGAAGCCCCTTCAAACACTCATTAATCAAAAAAGGAGCATTTAACTTTTTACCTCGTAGAACACAGATTATACCTTCCCTCACAAACTTATTCATTCGTTCCTATTAAATTAAAATGTACTGCAGGCTTAATGTGTGTCCCAATTTGTGACATTTTAGTTTTAGAGATCCTTGTACTCCTGAAGGATCCCTACAACAGAACAGGTTAATTTCTTCCTTCCTTCCTTCCTTCATTCAGCCAATATTTATTGAATACCTTTTGCAATGAACATAGGTTTCTGCCTATGTTCAGTATCTTGGAGGGAACAACTGCTCCCCCTTTATCAGTTCATGGGGTTCAAGGGAGGCTGACTCCTCCCACTTCCAGCTGTTCCTACAGGGACGCCTTCTCTGAGCCCAGCCTAGTTTCAGAAATGGTTATTTGACCCAAACAAAGCTAATGAGAGTCCCCCCACCCCCAGGGCTTTTGTTGGGACAGTTAGAAGGAGACAGCCTCTTATTTCTGGGCTTAGTTGTCTAGAGCTGCTGGTTCCTCTAATTGCCTCCCCATGGAGAGAGGCTGCCTGGGAATGAAGCCAACGCAGAAGGAAGCACAACGGAAAGATGGAAAGAAAGGAAGTCTTGGTGACATCATCCGTCCACCTGTATCCAGGCACGTCTGAAGGACTGCACCTCACCACTGGATTTTTTATTATGTGAGCCAACAAATTCTGCTTAATGTTTATTTTACACCAGTTTCTGTCACTTGCAACCAAAGGGTCATTGATACACCTAGCCCAGGACCGGGCACTGTGCCAGCCTGTGGAGCTATAACAGCAAATGAGACAGGTGAGTGGGTATCTGTGTGGCTTCCATGACCAGAGAACGAATAGGGACAACAGAATGTCCAGTTAAGAGAGAAGGCTTCACAGTCAGTCATAGCCAAGTCCAGGTCTAGCTGTGCTATCCACTGGATATGGGACCTTGGATGGTCCCTAACTAGACCTACCTCACAGGCTTGTCTTAAGAATTACATGAGATTCTCTATGTCAATCACTTAGGTCAGTAACATGCACATATAAAATGCCCAAAAACATGACTATTATTATTAGCAAGGGAAACATGACTAAATTCCTCAATGGCCAGTCCATGTCATCTGATCAGGGATTTCAGTCCTATTACATACCATTCTTCCTTGCACTGGAGCAAACATTCCCAGAGTCCTGTCTATGCTCCAGGAAACACTGCTCTTCACCAGCTCAGAGTCCACGAGCTTGCTGTCCAGTGTTGTTTGGGATGCACTCTATCACAACAAGGTTGTCACTCCACACCCAGGAGAACATCTAGGGCACTGTTTTATCACCCCGCCTACAAAGAATGTGCAGGGACACATGGGCACAACACACACACACACACACACACACACACACACACACACACACAAAATGGCTGTTGTAAGAAGGAACCAGAGGACTCACATATTCTCTCACCTCTATGTGACCTTTAATAGAATTTCTATTTTTGGATTTAGGGCAGCCTGCTTTCCAACCTCAGGTTGCAGACCTGGGAAGATTCCTTCTTTCCTGTGATTACAAACTAAGTGCCTAGATCCTGTGGGGTAAGACACTACTATACACATGTACAAATACACATGCATATACACATACACACATATAATTTGTGTGTATATATTATAATACAATATATGTATATGTGTATCTATACATTAAAATATATATAAATAGATATGTGTGAATATATGTATATGTATGTATGTGGAATTCTGTAGAACTGACTCCCAACACCTAAAAGCGTAAAATAAAAGCAGTTTTAGGGCTTCCCTGGTGGCGCAGTGGTTGAGAGTCCGCCTGCCGATGCAGGGGACACGGGTTCGTGCCCCGGTCTGGGAAGATCCCACATGCCGCGGAGCAGCTGGGCCCGTGAGCCATGGCCGCTGAGCCTGCGCGTCCGGAGCCTGTGCTCCGCAACGGGAGAGGCCGCGACAGTGAGAGGCCCGTGTACAGCCAAAAAAATTAATAAATAAATAAAAGCAGTTTTAAAAAGGTAACCACTAGACCCCAACCTCCCTGCAGCAACTTTGACCCACCAACCTTCTGGGAACAGCGTTAACCATGCCACACTCAAAGATCCGTCAAGGTAACGCCCACTCTGGCACCTAGAGGATGACAACCGTATTTTGGGATGCCTGCGTTTTAATTCACGTGGCTTAAACCCCCTCAACCCGAATTCACCATATTTCATTACGTCATCATACAACCCGCAACTAGTTCCTGCACTGCCTGTCCTCACGTGCTCACGTTTGGCTTGGGATGCAATCCCAATGATACTAATAACACTTTCAACAATCACTCCCACCATTCACTGGGCTTCTTATGTGCTAGAACCCGGAAAAGGAGACCAGAGAGTTCCAATCTCACCGTACAGCTCCATAATCTTTCCGCTCCTAGCCTCACCACAACGGTAGCTGTATCATTTATGTGATTGTTGCTTTAATGTCTGGCTCTTCCACTAACCCATAAGCTCAAAGGGATCAAGACCCTTTTCTTTTTCACTCACCCCTGAAAACCCAGCACCTAGCACAGTCCCTGACACACAGTAGAGACTCAGTGTGTATTTGCTGAATGAATACATAAATGAATGTGCAGACAGTGATACTGAGTTTAAGAAGAAACAGATTAGGTTACACAGCTATTTAACTAGTGGCAGAATGTCAGGCCAGGTGATTCTACAGTGCCCAAACTCTTTCCTCTGTGCAAAGCTTCTTATGTAGCTGAGTCTTCAGTAACTCAAATTTATCTTATAATAGAAAGTGTACCGAAGTAACCAATTACTATCATATCAAATGATGTTTTAATTTAAATAAGCTTTATTCATATTCTGGTGTTTAAATTTAAATAAGTAAATTATTCATCACTGTACTTCTTACGGTGAGCTTATAATAATGACAAAGGTGCAAAGTACAAATAAACAAACACTTCATAAGACAATTCTAAACCACCCAAACCTCCCTTAAGGTCTGAAAAACGACACAGCAGTTTGTGACAAGGACATTCTCTCAGGGGAAACGTTGCCCGAATGTGATTACCTGGAAATGACATCATGATTTATAGCACAATATTCTAAATTCTAAAGCTGTAATTTGTAATGAATCAGACAATATCCATATGGGGCCTGGTTTCCTCTTAATTGGGGTTATCTGCATTATCCACTTTATTCTAATTTTTTTATTAAAAAAACCTCTCCTGCAAAACATGAAATGCAGACCCCAAGTCACAGTAATTAAAAAATGAATACACAGTTAGAAAGAAGAATATTTTAGAGAGTGTTTTCCTGAATTCTCTAGAATTGTATAATGTCTACTGTAGATAATCAAGAAAACATGACTCATTTTTCAAAAACTTTTTTTTTAACATCTTTATTGGAGTATAATTGCTTTACAATGGTGTGTTAGTTTCTGCTTTATAACAAAGGGAATCAGCTATACATATACAGATATCCCCATATCTCCTCCCTCTTGTGTCTCCCTCCCACCCTCCCTATCCCACCCCTCTAGGTGGTCACAAAGCCCCGAGCTGATCTCCCTGTGCTATGCAGCTACTTCTCACTAGCTATTTTACATTTGGTAGTGTATATATGTCCATGCTATTCTCTCACTTCATCCCAGCTTACCATTCCCCCTCCCCGTGTCCTCAAGTCCATTCTCTATGTCTTTATTCCTGTCCTGCCCCTAGGTTCTTCAGAAATTTTTTTTTAATTCCATATATATGTGTTAGCATACGGTATTTGTTTTTCTCTTTCTGACTTACTTCACTCTGTATGACAGGCTCTAGGTCCACACACCTCACTGCAAATAACTCAATTTTGGTTTTTTTTACGGCTGAGTACTATTCCATTGTATATATGTGCCACATCTTCTTTATCCATTCATCTGTCGATGGACACTTAGGTGGCTTCCATGTCCTGGCTATTGTAAATAGAGCTCGATGAACACTGGGGTACATGTGTCTTTCTGAATTATGTTTTTATCAGCATGCATGCCCAGTAGTGGGATTGCTGGGTCATATGGTAGTTATATTTTTAGTTTTTTAAGGAACTTCCATACTGTTCTCCATAGCGGCTGTATCAATTTACATTCCCACCAACAGTGCAAGAGTGTTCCCTTTTCTCCACACCCTCTCCAGCATTTATTGTTTCTAGATTTTTTGATGATGGCCATTCTGACTGGTGTGAGATGATATCTCATTGTAGTTTTGATTTGCATTTCTCTAATGATTAGTGATGTTGAGCATCCTTTATGTGTTTGTTGGCAGTCTGTATATCTTCTTTGGAGAAATGTCTATTCAGGTCTTCTGTCCATTTTTGGATTGGGTTGTTTGCTTTTTTGCTGTTGAGCTGCATGAGCTTTTTGTAAATTGAGGAGATTAATCCTTTGTCAGTTGCTTCATTTGAAAATATTTTCTCCATTTTGAGGGTTGTCTTTTCATCTTGTTTATGATTTCCTTTGCTGTGCAAAACCTTTTAAGTTTCATTAGGTCCCCTTTGTTTATTTTTGGTTTTATTTCCATTTCTCTAGGAGGTGGGTCAAAAAGGATCTTGCTGTATTTATGTCATAGAGTGTTCTGCCTATGTTTTCCTCTAAGAGTTCTATAGTGTCTGGCCTTACATTTAGGTCTTTAATCCATTTTGAGTTTATTTTTGTGTACGGTGTTAGGGAGTGTTCTAATTTCATTCTTTTACATGTAGCTGTCCAGTTTTCCCAGCACCACTTATTGAAGAGGCTGTCTTTTCTTCACTTTATATTCTTGCCTCCTTTATCTAAAATAAGGTGACCATATGTGTATGGGTTTATCTCTGGGCTTTCTATCCTGTTCCATTGATCTATACTTCTGTTTTTGTGCCAGTACCATACTGTCTTGATTACTGTAGCTCTGTAGTATAGTCTGACGTCCAGGAGCCTGATTCCTCCAGCTCCATTTTTCTTTCTCAAGATTGCTTTGGCTATTTGGGGTCTTTTGTGTTTCCATACAAATTGTGAAATTTTTCGTTCTAGTTCTGTGAAAAATGCCATTGGTAGTTTGATAGGGATTACACTGAATCTGCAGATTGCTTTGGGTAGTATAGTCATTTTCACAATGTTGACTCTTCCAATCCAAGAACATGGTATATCTCTCCACCTGTTTGTATCATCTTTAATTTCTTTCATCAGTGTCTTATAGTTTTCTGCATAGAGGTCTTTTGTCTCCTTAGGAGGTTTATTCCTAAGTATTTTATTCTTTTGGTTGCAGTGGTAAATGGGAGTGTTTCCTTAATATCTCTTTCAGTTTTCATCATCAGTGTATAGGAATGCAATAGATTTCTGTGCATTAATTTTGTATCCTGCAACTTTACCAAAATCATTGATTAGCTCTAGTAGATTTCTGGTAGCATCTTTAGGATTCTCTGTGTATAGTATCATATCATCTGCAAAGAGTGACAACTTTATTTCTTCTTTTCCAATTTGGAATCCTTTTATTCCTTTTTCTTCTCTGATTGCTGGGGCTAAAACTTCCAAAACTATGTTGAATAATAGTGGTGAGAGTGGGCAACCTTGTCTTGTTCCTGATCTCAGAGGAAATGCTTTCAGATTTTCACCATTGAGAATGATGTTTACTGTTGGTTTGTCATATATGGCCTTTATTATGTTGAGGTAAGTTCCCTCTATGCCTACTTTCTGGAGGGTTTTTATCATAAATGGGTGTTGAATTCTGTCGAAAGCTTTCTCTGCATCTACTGAGATGATCATGTGTTTTTTCTCCTTCAGTTTGTTAATATGATTTATCACATTGATTGATTTGCGTATATTGAAGAATCCTTGCATTCCTGGGATAAACTCCACTTGATCATGGTGTATGATCCTTTTAATGTGTTGTTGGATTCTGTTTGCTAGTATTTTGTTGAGGAGTTTTGCATCTATGTTCATGACCGATATTGGCTTGTGGTTTTCTTTTTTTGTGACATCTTTGTCTGGATTTGGTATCAGGGTGATGGTGGCCTCGTAGAATGAGTTTGGGAGTCTTCCTCCAACTGCTCTATTTTGGAAGAGTTTGAGAAGGATAGGTGTTAGCTCTTCTCTAAATGTTTGATAGAATTCACTTTTGAATCCATCTGGTCCTAGGCTTTTATTTGTTGGAAGACTTTTTTTTTTTTTTTTTTTGCGGTACGCGACCCTCTCACTGCTGTGGCCTCTCCCGTTGCAGAGCACAGGCTCCGGACGCACAGGTCCAGCGGCCATGGCTCACGGGCCCAGCCGCTCCGTGGCATGTGGGATCTTCCCAGACCGGGGCACAAACTCGTGTCCCCTGCATCGGCAGGTGGACTCTCAACCACTGCGCCACCAGGGAAGCCCTGTAGGAAGATTTTTAATCACAGTCTCAATGTCAGTGCTTGTGATTGGTCTGTTTATATTTTCTATTTCTTCCTGCTTCTGTCTCGGAAGGTTGTGCTTCTCTAAGAATTTGTCCATTTCCTCCAGGTTGTCCATTTTATTGGCATATAGTTGCTTATAGTAATCTCTCATTATCCTTTGTATTTCTGCAGTGTCAGTTGTTACTTCTCCTTTTTCATTTCTAATTCTATTGATTTGAGTCTTCTCCCTTTTTTTCTTGATGAGTCTGGCTAATGGTTTATCAATTTTTTTTATCTTCTCAAAGAGCCAGCTTTTAGTTTTATTGATCTTTGCTATCGTTTTCTTCATTTCTTTTTCATTTATTTCTGACCTGATATTTATGATTTCTTTCCTTCTACTAACGTTGGGGTGTTTTTGTTCTTCTTTCTCTAATTGCTTTAGGTGTAAGGTTAGGTTGTTTATTTGAGATGTTTCTTGTTTCTTGAGGTAGGATTGTATTGCTATAAACTTCCCTCTTAGAACTGCCTTTGCTGCATCCCATAGGTTTGGGGTTGTCATGTTTTCATTGTCATTTGTTTGTAGGTTTTTTTTGATTTCCTCTTTTATTTCTTCAGTGATCTCTTTGTTATTTAGTAACATATTGTTTAGCCTCCATCTGTTTGTATTTTTAACAGACTTTTTCCTATAATTGATATCTAGTCTCATAGCATTGTGGTCAGAAAAGATACTTGAACGATTTTAATTTTCTTCAATTTACCAAGCCTTGATTTGTGATCCAAGATATGATCTCTCCTGGAGAATGTTCCATGAGCACTTGAGAAGAAAATGTATTTTGTTGTTTTTAAATGGCATGTCCTATAAATATCAATTAAGTCCATCTTGTATATATATCATTTAAAGGTTGTGTTTCCTTTTTTATTCTCATTTTAGATGATCTGTCCGTTGGTGAAACTGGGGTGGTAATGTCCGCTATTATGATTGTGTTACTGTTGATTTCCCCTTTTATGGCTGTTAGCATTTGCCTTATGTATTGAGATGCTCCTATGTTGGGTGCATAAATATTTACAATTGTTATATCTTCTTGGATTGATCCCTTGATCATTATGTAGTGTCCTTCTTTGTCTCTTGTAATAGTCTTTATTTTAAAGACTATTTTTTCTGATATGAGAATTGCTACTCCAGCTTTCTTTTGATTTCCATTTGCATGGAATATCTTTTTCCATCCCCTCACTTTCAGTCTGTATGTGTCCCTAGGTCTTAAGTGGGTCTCTTGTAGAGAGCATATGTATGGGTCATGTTTTTGTATCCATTCAGCCAGTCTATGACTTTTGGTTTGAGCATTTAATCCATTTATATTTAAGGTAGTTATCGATATGTACGTCCCTATTACCATTTTCTTAATTGTTTTGGCTTTTTTTGTTGTTTATTGTTGCTTTTTTGCAGTACGTGGGCCTCTCACTGTTGTGTCCTCTCCCATTGCAGAGCACAGGCTCCGGACACGCAGGCTCAGCGGCCATGGCTCACAGGCCCAGCCGCTCCGCGGCATGTGGGATCATCCCGGACCAGGGCACGAACCCGTGTCCCCTGCATCGGCAGGCAGACTCTCAACCACTGTGCCACCAGGGAAGCCCCGGTTTGTTTTTGTAGGTCTTTTCCTTCTTTTGTGTTTCCTGCCTAGAGAAGTTCCTTTAGCATTTGTTGTAAAGCTTGTTTCCTGGTGCTGAATTCTCTTAGCTTTTGCTTGTCTGTAAAGGTTTTAATTTCACCGTCAAATCTGAATGAGATCCTTGCTGGGTAGAGTAATCTTGCCTGTATGTTTTTCCCTTTCATCACTTTAAATATGACCTGCCACTCCTTTCTGGCTTGCAGAGTTTCTGCTGAATGATCAGCTGTTAACCTCATGGGGATTCCCTTGTATGTTATTTGTTGTTTTTCCCTTGCTGCTTTCAATATTTTTTCTTTGTATTTAATTTTTGATAGTTTGATTAATATGTGTCTTGGCATGTTTCTCCTTGGATTTATCCTGTATGGTATTCTCTGTGCTTCCTGGACTTGACTGACTATTTCCTTTCCCATATTAGGGAAGTTTTCAACCACAATCTCTTCAAATATTTTCTCAGTCCCTTTCTTTTACTCTTCTTCTTCTGGGACCCCTATAATTCAAATGTTGGTGCATTTAATGTTGTCCCAGAGGTCTCTGAGACTGTCCTCAATTCTTTTCATTCTTTTTTCTTTATTGTGCTCTGTGGTAGTTATTTCCACTATTTTATCTTCCAGGTCACTTATCTGTTCTTCTGCCTCAGTTATTCTGCTATTGATTCCTTCTAGAGAATTTTTAATTTCTGCCTCAGTTATTCTGCTATTGATTCCTTCTAGAGAATTTTTAATTTCATTTATTGTGTTGTTCGTTCATCATTGTTTGTTTGCTCTTTAGTTCTTCTAGGTCCTTGTTAAACATTTCTTGTATTTTCTCCATTCTATTTCCAAGATTTTGGATCATCTTTACTATCATTACTCTGAATTCTTTTTCAGGTAGACTGCCTATTTTCTCTTCATTTGTTAGGTCTGGTTGGTTTTTATCTTGCTCCTTCATCTGCTGTGTGTTTCTCTGTCTTCTCATTTCGCTCAACTTACTGTGTTTGTGGTCTCCTTTTCGCAGGCTGCAGGTTCGTAGTTCCCATTGTTTTTGGTGTCTGCCCCCAGTGGCTAAGGTTAGTTGAGTGGGTTGTGTAGGCTTCCTGGTGGAGGGGACTGGTGCCTGTGTTCTGGTGGATGAGACTGGATCTTGTCTTTCTGTTGGGCAGGACCACATACAGTGGTGTGTTTTGGGGTGCCTGTGACCTCATTATGATTTTAGGCAGCCTCTCTGCTAATGGGTGGGGCTGTGTTCCTGTCTTGCTAGTTGTTTGGCATAGGGTGTCCAGCAATGTAGCTTGTTCTCGTTGAGTGGAGCTGGGTCTTAGCTTTGAGATGCAGATCTCTGGGAGAGCTTTTGCCATTGATATTATGTGGAGCCGGGAGGTCTCTGGTGGACCAATGTCCTGCACTCAGCTTTCCACCCTCAGAGGCACAGGCCTGACACCCGGCCAAAGCACCAAGTCCTTGTCAGCCACACAGCTGGTGTAACTATTCTCAGCATGACTAATTTCAACCTGATGTCACAGAGCTGCAGTGGTGTGTTATCAAGCAAAGCCTTAATAACCTCAATCAGCACTCCCTAATGCTTTCATTGATTTTTGCTGAACTCTTGCATCACCAGCCAACCTATGCTTGCCATTCTGTCATGATTTGACAGTACCAGACTTAGTGTTCACATAATTGACTCCTGAGGCTGCCATGAGAGCTAAAAACTTTATTGCTACAATTGTGGTGGCACTTTTTGTCCTTTGAGCAATATGGAATAAAATTATTAGCACCACAAAATCAATATTCCATAAAGGAAAAGGTTAATCACAATATATATTTTAAGCCCTCCCCCTATTTTTAATGTCTGTGTCATACCAACCTGATGGTTCACCCCAAATGTACCCTTTGAAGGATGTACCTTTGAAGGTGTAGTATCTAATCTGTACTTCAATTAGGACCTGAAATGAAGGGAGTTTATTTTTATTTTTGGCTCAGTCCAACAAGAATGAAATTATGATGTTGTGTGTTATGAAAGTGTAGAGAAACCTGTTTAGCTCAGTTTTTAAAATGTGATTTTATTTGGCAGACTCCAAGTATTCAAAGGCATTTTAGCCGATGCTGGATCACCCCTGGGAAAATGAAGTCCTAGATGAGAAAGTAAAAAAGAGACCTGGGCACACATACTATGTGGGCACGAAAGACACAGAATCAGCTATAAGGATGGAGTAGATATTCATTTTGAGCTTTTGGCTAAAACACGATAACTTAAGCGTGGCGAAAATAAAGGCATCTTAGTGTAGAGAGGTGCTTGGAAAGTAAGAACCTGTATCCTAAACCGCAGTGAGAAGTAGAACAAAAGGGACCAGAAGCTGGGTTGGGGGAGGAGATGGAACAAAAATTTGGAGACTTACAGATGAAGTACTACATTTGTATCTGGGATTTTTTTTCCTTTTCCTAACTGGGATTCATCAAAATGTGTCAAACATCAAGGTTAAATATTTATGTTGTTAAATCAATAATGAAAGAATATAAAAAGCAGATGAACTGAGTAGGAATCCCCATTTCTCTCCCATCCATCCTTAAAGAAATCTAATTGCCTGCAGGGCTCTTAATCAGACTCCTGTCGGTTTCAAGTCCTACAGGTATTGCCTGGGCCAACCAGCCAAGGCTGAGTAGAAATCACCCTGCAATGTCAACCTCTTTTACGATGAACACATCACATGACACCATGAAAAGAGCCTAGATGTTGCATCAGATGGAAAAAGTTGCTCTCCAAGCCTCAAACTCTTCACTGAGCCCTTCCAATCCAACTCCAGCATCTAATGACTCCAGCCAGGGCTTGATGATGAATTCTAACTCGGGCTCTGCTCTCTGCTGAGCACCCAACCTGGCACTTCCTTGTCTGTGGCAGGCAAGTTAAGGATAGGCAGGTCAGCCCACTTCTTGGTGAAACACTGGAAAGGATCTAGAAAGAACAAGAGTCTTCATAGGAAAAGAATCATTTTTTAGGTCTTCGTAAGAACAGAACCAATTATCCACAAAGCTATACTGTTTAAAATGGAATCATCAATTAGCTACAACTAAAACATACTGTGTTAGACCTGAAAATAATCTTTGATGGGATAACTTCTTTATTACTTAATTTAATTATGGTTCTTATAAGAGACATTGCAGGAATTAGCAGCTCTCAGTAAATTCTTCTATGTCTTAACTCCCCTTTGACTCATTCATTTACTTGCCATTTATTCTTCAGCCCAAAGAAAGTGAGAGAGAAAGCGAGAAATAAAGAAGCTTACATATGTTTCCATATATCTTAGTATCTAATAATAAAAAAATCATATTTTTCAGGGAAAAAATCTACTTTTTCCTAGCCCTGAACTCTAATGGCTTTATCATTTGGATGTTTATAGAAGGAAAACTGAAAATAACCGGCAATGTCCCAAGAGCAGTTTAACCAAAGAATGCAAAAACATTTCTTTATATGACCATTTTACATGGCCTCATTAACCTCTCTTGAGGTTAACCTCTCCACACCCTAAAAACAAAGAAGACATGACAACACCTATAAATCTCTTTTTATGGTGAATTAATACACTATGGAATGAATTAATGTTCCATCTTTGTAATTATCACTGGTTTTTATGTTTGACATAGGTGGAAATAAAGTAGCCTTTTAATTCCGACGTTATTTTCTCAAATAATAGGTTCCCTGACCCAGTCAGTATTCTTCAACAGCCACAGCCTAATATGGTAATTACCCGTTTTTTCTGATTAATTTTTGCACTAACAGAGTAGGCCCGGGAAAGGGTGTGAAAGTGTCTGGTTCATCCTCCCACCCCCGCCTCTGATTCTGACTGAAGCTTCGCGTGCCCACTCCCCCGCAGGAACCTGTCCTGTGCACCCTTCTTGAGAGAGATTGCTCTCAGGTAGCTGTCATGACTGCAAATCAAGCTGATAAAATCCTTACCACAGGGTTTGCTGCTAAAAACTTGACCTGTATTACCCTTACCAGCAATGTCTGCAATTTAGTTGGAGGAATCTACTCTCTGGAAAAGCACTGTGAGGTGAGCAGGGTTAGAAATGAGCAGGTGTCCTCAGAAGATACTGTATAATTGAAATTTGCTAAGAGGGTAGATCCTAAGGTAACCCTGTGAGGTGATGGATATGTTAATTAGCTTGACTGCAGTGAATCTTTCACAGTATATATGTATCAAATCGTCAAGGTGTACACCTTCAATATATGCTCTGTGAAAAAAGATAAAGAGAATAATCTTCCACATTCAAACTTTTTCCATACAATTAACGGTTTAGCTAAAAGTACAGAACTATGGGTTCTCCATTGCATATGTAAACCCAAATGGCAAATCATCAGAGATTTACCAGCCTCCCTAATAAAAATAGGTGGAATAAAACAACCGCACAACCCTGTCTTTCTAGAGACCAAAATGTCTGTGTAAATAAGAGGTATCAAACAGAAGACCCGATAATCCCAGGTGGGGGATATATTCTAAGAAAACAATCCCAAAAGCAAAATAATCTTTACAAAAGATATTGCCGGGCTTCCCTTGTGGCACAGTGGTTAAGAATCTGCCTGCCAATGCAGGGGACACGGGTTCGAGCCCTGGTCCGGGAAGATCCCACACGCCACGGAGCAGCTGGGCCCGTGAGCCATGGCCGCTGAGGTTGCGCGTCCGGAGCCTCTGCTCCGCAACGGGAGAGGCCACAACAGTGAGAGGCCCGCGTACCGCAAAAAAAAAAAAAAAAAAAAATTGTAAAGCAATTATACCCCAATAAAGATGTTAAAAAAAAAAAAAAAGATATTGCCAATATCAATACTGTTTATGAGGACTTTCCTGGTGACGCAGTGGTTAAGAGTCTGCCTGCCAATGCAGGGGACATGGGTTAGACCCCTGGTCCGGGAAGATACCACATGCCGCGGAGTAACTAAGCCCGTGCGCCACAACTACTGAGCCTGCACTCTAGAGCCCGTGAGCCACAACTACTGTGCCTGTGTGCCACAACTACTGAAGCCTGTGCACCTAGAGCCTGTGCTCCGCAACAAGAGAAACCACCGCACGAGAAGCCTGCACACCACAACAAAGAGTAGCTCCCGCTCACCGCAACTAGAGAAAGCCCATACGCAGCAATGAAGACCTAACGCAGCCAAAAATAAAAAAATAAATTTTAAAAAATTAAAAAATACTGTTTATGATATTAAACAATTAGAAACACACCAATTTGTAATAATAGGGGAAAGTTTAAGTATGATTATGACATATCAACGTGATGGATGTTTTATCCCTGTTAAAAACGTCATGTAAGAAGTTTCACTTAATGCAAGATGAAGAAATCCTAGCGATCTGCTGTACCACACTGTGCCTCTGGTTAGCAATACTATATTGTACACATAAAATTCGTTAGGAGGGTAGATCTCATGTTAAGTGTTTTTGCCACATTAAAAAACCAGTACTACATAAGCACACAGTCATATAAATTATACATAAAATAATATTCATTTGGAAAATTAGATCACGTGTACACTGCTTACACCCACGCAAAGTGTACAAACACACACAGATAAAAACTGGAAGTAAATTTAAAGTTATAAACAGAGGTTTCAATTAATTATATTCCCTTTTTTCCTACCAAATTAAGTGTATAATGACATTTTTTTTAAAAAATCAAAATAGTGGACAAAGGGGAAGGGGATAGGTCCTCAAGTAGAAATGCCACCAGGAGTTCTGACTTGCATAAAGAAAGGCTGGTTCTCACTTCAATGATAACTCAGTATCTGGGCCCTTCTGGCAGTCAAGCTCTACCACGGCTCCCAACCTGTCAGGCAGTGCTGATTAATGACTTCAACAGAACTAGCCAAACAGAACCAGATCAGGGTCAGTAGATTTTTATCACCGGGGCCACATTACATTTATATTTGAGATATGTCCAAAGATCTTCACAGCATCTTCAGTCCTCTACATTCCCCTAATGCCATGTCTACACTAGTCAAATAAAACTGAAAATGACCATATACTATGCAGACTTGCTCCATCTCTACTGTTCCTATTTAAGGCTCACAACTACATATTACAAAATCATTCCTTCTCCATTTAAAGTACAAAAATAGACAATAGGATGCTAATGAGTGCCTTAATCCCTGTTCAAAATAGCGTGGCTTGAAAAACAATGCTGGCAGTTCCCACATTATAATATCAACAAAAACTCAAATGTGGATAGGACTCTACAGTATAGAAAATGCTGTTGTAAACATTAGTTTACACCACCACAAGATCCTTACTTAGTTAAAATTCAGCTTAGCTTATATTAAGATGGAGTGTCAAGTTCTAGCAGCTTTCTAATTGCAGGGAAAAGTAGGCAATTAGAAGAGGCCTATTTAGAGGAGCTACTTCTCAGACAGCTGATATGGAAAACGATATCACTTAAAGCTAGCAATTCTTTTAATCCAAAGTTAGGTGGGAGGGTATCGAATTTAACCACAAAACCTCTTTATTTTTCACAGGTCCTTTTATGGATTCTCCCGTGGGGGGGGGGGGAGGGGGACAGGAGTGGGGACCGATTTAGGATTCATTCTACTGAAGATCTGACCAAAGTCGAATGTAGAGGTTACTGAATCATTCCTAAATACATTTCAATTTTAAAGTTATTATAATTCAGCAGACATTGACTCAGTGATGATTATGTGCCAACCTCCAGCATATATAAATAGACGAAGAAGACAAGGTCCCTAAGATCGGTGACTGAGGCAGGGCTACAGAACAACTATCAAGCTTGGGATCTGCTGAGCCCTTCTAACTTGGATGACAGAAGACACAGCTTAGTTCTTCTCCCACTCAAGTCTCCGTTGTAATAAAGGGATATTATAATATTCCTTATAATAAAGGGATAACATTATAATAAACAGAAAAGAGAAGCATGAAAGCACAAGAGCAAGATACTGGGAGGGGAGCCATCAGCAAACAATGATGATAACGGATCTCTACAAAAGCAGGTAGAAAACGGTGCCTGAAGAAGGGCAAAGGAGGTCCAGCAGAAAATACAACTTTGAGGGACCCATTGCCCCACAAGGCAGGAAGTAGCTGACCTGCCTTGCAGATACCCAGACAGACTCAGGCCCACCAGGCCCTCTGGAGAAGGAGCATGTGCTGCAGGGTGAAGGTCAGTGGGGACTAGTTAAGAGTTACAGACCAGGCTGCCTTCTCCTCTTCCCCATCATCTTATCTCTGAAGACTAAATTATCAGGTTTCTGGATCTCAGACTAGACAAAAAGGCTTTCCCCAAAATGAAGAATATAAGTCTTCTCATTGTAATGACCCATCAGGAAAAATGAACTCTGAAGGTCCACACTTAGACACACTGTGTTAGAATGTTCGGAACAACAAGGATGAAGAAAAGAATCCTATACGCTTTCGGAGAGAAAACAAAGACACGTACAGAAAATGAAATATCAGATTGGCATCAGACTTCTCATTAGAATTAAGAAGGTTAGATGACAACAAGAAATGCCTTCTAGCTCCAATGGGGAAATTGTTTTCAGCCTAGAAGTCATATGTAGTCAGCCTTGTAATTAACAGGACAGCATGCAGACATCATCAGACATGCATGGGCAGAACAAAGACATTATTAGAAATGCATGGACTAAAATGCAGAAAGTTTACCTTTCATTCATCCTTTCTTAGGAAATTATTTGAAAATGCACTCAAACAAAGCCAGATAGTAAACAAGGAAGAAAAGAAAGGCATTAAATTCCAAAAACTGTATTCGACCAAGAAGAGCAAAGAAGGGTCATCCTGGGTGACAGCAATGTAGCCAATCCAAGGTCAACCAACCCAGAGGAAAGCAGCAGGGGGACAGAGGAATCAGGGATTCCTCTTCACAAAAGGGATTCCTTCAAACCTAGAGACACTGGGGAAGCTTAACAAGGTGATAAAAGCAGACAATGCAAAAACGAAACAAAACAAGAAGTAGAAACTTTAGGAAATCTTCAAAGGAAAAGATATATAATCATAATATTCCATTTGACTCCTCAATGAATAGTATTGACTTAGTCATCATAATGTAAAAACTATTGATTTTCAACTTGAAAATTTAAGCTATAAAGAAATCACTGAAGACTTAATTATGGGTAAAGAAAAGCAAGTACATGTTATCCACATTGATAATATAAAAGGAAATGGACTGATGTCAAAGGCTGGGAGAAGAAAGATAATGGGGAGAGCTGAAGGGAGTATAAGTGTGCTGATAACCTCCATCCGTAGTTGACAACACAAAAAGCAAAGTAACAGCTAACTGCTTAAAGTTAAGAACTTAACCAACCAAAAACTGCAAATAGTGATGGACCTGTTTTCGAAGATGGGGGTTGGGTGAGTTAGGGTGATGTCAGAAAGATACACTTCTTGGGATTAATAGATACACACCACTGTATATAAAATAGATAAACAACAAGATCCTACTGTATAACAAAGAACTATATTCAATACCTTGTAATAACCTATAATGGAAAATAATCTGAAAAGGAATATATATACATATATATTCAGTTATAGTCAATATATATATAAATGAATCACTTTGTTGTACACCAGAAACTACAACAGCATTGTAAATCAACTATACTTCAATGAAAAAAAGTCAATGACAAAAACAAAACAACAAAAAAGAAAGATACACTTCTTTTATCCTAGCGGAAGTCAATTAAAAAATGACTAAAACTGATCAACCCAGAAAAAACAGTACAAATTTACATAGGAGGGTACACATTTTTGCATTTGCTTATATATCAGTATGAAGAATTTTCTAGAAGAGACAAGAGTTAACTGATTTTTCTGACTTTTCTCCTTGGGGAGATTCTAAGGTATAGGACAAAAGGTGAGAAGATTTTTCACTCTATGTATTTTTATATTTTTTATATTTGAACCATGTCAATGAATTACCTTTTCAGACAATGAAATGTGTTAACATTTAAAACATACAAATAAATTATTTAGCAATATGGAGGCAACCAAACTAAAGAAGCAATGAAAAAATATAAAAGCGGTTCCTTTTACAGACGGGGGTTAGTTATCAGGGAATGAGTGCTTTTCATTACAATTTCACCTGCACAATACTTTTAACAATTTGTGCATAACAAGCTTCATTAAAAATTGAAATGAATAAAAATAAACAAAAAACCCCAGATGAAGAAAAAGGCTTCTTTAAGAAAAGATGTCTTTCAGAGGAAGCAACTGTCACAGAATAATACAAATAATCAATCATTCTCTACAATCCCCCTCTCCTATTTCTCCAAGGCTTCTTCCTCCCTACTCCTCCCAAGAGAATTTCATAATTATGATACGATTTCCAATAAAATAGTAATGTATTTAATGTGTTAAAGGCTGAAGAAAAGTTAGCTACAATGAATATTTCTCCCTTAAAACTTTTATAACTGAGGCAACAAACATGTAAACCATTACATTTCTCATCATTAAAAGAAATGGAAACTTTAAATGACTTTATCAACATTTACAGACTATCTATTGTGAATCATAATTATGCATAATTACTCGTTGATGATACTTCAAAATATGTCCAAAATTATTACCAAAAACAATTTTTTCATAGAAACATAAACTTTAAAAATACTCATACTGGGGGCAAAACTAAGAGTCAGCAGTCCCAGCAAAATGAGCTGTGTTAACCTGGCCAAGTCATCTATCCCCTATCCTCTCTTTCTTTTTCACCTTATTTCTTCATGTGTAAAATAAGTTAGATAAACCCAATCTCTAAGATCCCTGTCAGCTACAGTCATTTTTTGCTTGTCTGTTTTACCTTTCAGGCTATTTGCTAGTGAAAATTTAATAGCAAAGAATCAATTAGTGGATGTAACCATTAATGTCCAGACACGGTAAGAGTCTGACCAATTGTAATATTCTATCAACCACATCACATTGTCCATCCTGAGTGAGGTTACTAAGGCTTTTTCAAAGTGCTGCCACTAGGTTCTAGTTTGGTTATTCCATCAGTCATTTGAGGTGTACTGCTGGTAGCAGATTGAGGAAGTAGCAAAGCACAGTCCCTGTTCTCAAACTGTTCACATGTAGAGGGGGAAGTGAACAGTAAAAACAGTACAATGTTGAAAAGTGTTCTGGAAGAATTAAGTCTATGGTGCTAAATAGAACACAGAGAGTAGAGTAATCCACTCTGCTAAAGGCTGTGGAAAGAGGACAGACAAGGAGAGAAGAGAATCATGAAACACCTTTTAGGATCCAAGTGTAAATTTTGCTTTTTATTCTTGTTAAATTTCATCATGTTACTTTTAGCTCTTTAATCCAGACTATTGAATCCTGATCCTATTAGCCATCATTTAACTCTTGATCCCAATCTGTGCCACTTATATTGTCTTTCCATCTAAAATACTGATTAAAAAGTTGAAAAAGAAAGTACAAGCCAGTCCTGCAAAATAAATGCAGGACCAACCTGGATATTTCCTTCAAGTTGATGATGGGTATGGTCATTTGACTAATATTTGCACCTAAGTTGTATTTTTCTCCATTTGACTACCATGGTAAACCAATGTAAACCCCATCTTCAGTCTAGAAATCCTGCCAAAGAAAAAAATTGAGGTCTGACATAGCTTTTTCATAGCAAACTTACATGAGATGCTAGACCTCTCCCCTGGGCTCACACATGGCATGCTTAATTCTTAAAACTTTCTTAATTCTTAAAATATTCTTAAAACTTGTCTAAGGTAGACATTCTTTACCAGTCTGAAGTAATACATAGAAGTCACTCTCTTTCCATTTAAAAAAGTCAGCATTTTTGTTCAGATTTCTCCAAGTCATTTTCTATAACTGTCCAAGAATCTTATTTACAAATTCTCCTAGTATCCTAGAATATAGTTTCATTAATGCCAAGGGATTTTGAAATCTATTAAAGCCAAATAAATCTCTCATCTATTAGCTATGTTATTCACCATCAGCACTGAAAAATAAAAATCCCAATGAGAAGTTGGTATGGATTGAAAACAAACTTCGTCAAAACAGAGCAAAAGTGAACAGATAAAAAAGAGAATAAGATTGCAAGGCAAGAGTATGATGTACAAATGGCAGCTCCGTGGTCTTACTTTTTTGGAAATATACAAAACAGCAATTTGCTTAAATGACTCAGTAACCATTTTTACCAAACATTACATATAAAAACTGCCCATCCCCAGAGAGTGGGTATTTGGCTAGACTCCGTCCTCGGTCCTCTCTGCTTCTCTCTCTAAATGGACTCACTCTCTGAGACCCATCTACTAGTTAAATGACTGCTGATGTAACCTGATCTCTCCTAAGAACTCTGTTTCTATTTCCAGCTGTCTACTCGCCTTTTCTTCCTAGACAGTCCACTTTAACCTCAGGGTGAACTCGCCCCAAGCCAAACTATCACCTGAAAAAATTAAAAGTCCCCTCTTCTCCTTCCCCATTTCTGTTGCTAGTGCCACCCTAAGCCGAAAACCTAAGTCATCGCTACTCTTCCCTCTGATCCATATCCAAACCAGACACCACGTTCATTAGTGTTCCTGCCATTTGCAGTGTCTCTTGCATAATCCCTTCCTTTAATTCTCACAATCAAAATTCAAATTCAGTCTTCTATCATCTTATACAGGCTCTCCCTCCCCACCATAATCTTTCCCAACTTCCAAGAGAAGGGCAACAGATTCGTCTCTCCAAAACACACTGTCATCATACATTCCCAGGCTCTAGAGTTTCCAATGACTGATGACCTCCCAACTTCCCATCTGATGAACAAGGCCACCCACTGTGTAACTTTCAAAACCATCATTCTTGTTTACTCACTGCCACCAAACCTTTGCACCTACATTCACAGCTAGAATTTAGGTGTGAATCTAAATTTAATTAAATCTAAATTTAATTTAAAGCATTTAAACATCATAAATGCTTTAAATCTTACCTCTCAGTCCAAGCCATAAATACATGCAAATGCAGGAATGAATGAGTCTACCTACAAGGGACTTAAAATGAAACCGAGTCAATCGGGAGCTTACTGGGCACCTGTTTGCACGATGCTTTGCTAGGCACTGGAGAGGATATGAAGATTTGCATCATGTTCAAACATATTAAAAAATGCATCTCAATTTCCAATCAAAGTAAGTTACAAATCTCTTAGGGGAAAAAATTCCTGTTAGAAGCTAGGTGCAGCCTACATCACAAAACAAGTATGTCTGAAGAAAACTTGACTGTGTTCTTCAAAAAATATTAAATTCACCCTAAAAACTAAGAACCACCAAATGAGAGTCAACTAATTTCATTACAATTCAAATAACCTTTGATCTTTAACCTTCTTTTGTATGTCTAAGATGTCTTTATTTTTAAAGACATTTCTTATTGAAAATGTTTGGGAATGGTGCTTTAAAGAAATAACTTTAATAAAATGAGCTGTTCAATGATCCTTCAAATTCCTTATTCCCCAGAGGTTAGCCATCTTGCATGTCTCGTCTAAATGTTTTTGGGCATAGTAGAGCCAGATACATCTCTTTGAAAGCATCCTGGAGGAAAATCTACAAGCTGTCTAGAGAGCTTCCAGTTAGCTCAAGACCACTAGTAAAGATTTCTTCTTCTTTCAGTGAAAGAGCCATCCTATCAGAAGTTCCCCACCTATGTTCTAGAAAAGCAACGCTGTGTTTGCCAAACACAGTGAATGCCATCTAGGAATTATTTAACCATTTTCATATTCATCACCACAGCATTATCTAATTAATATTTCATTTATGATCACCGAAGAATTATCACATGTCAGGAAATACATCTTAAATCCATCTTAGCTTGGCTTTAAAATGCAATGATGTGTATTTTTTACAGTTTTATGCTTTAAAGGACTACAAACAAATGACATCTTTCTTCTACAATTCATGAGTGAAAGATTATAAAATGCTGGAAAACACATCGTTCTATTTTTCTCTATACACAAAGAATCCATGATAAACTTTAAACTACAAGATGGGGGAGATGGAGATTGAAAATCCAAGCACACAGCACAACATAGTAACATAGCACATGGTAAAGCTACTAGGTATGTGGGAGGGATGATTCTCCTCTACCTTCTGCTACCTTAAGTAACAGCTCCATGAAACAAAAGGAAAATCTACCCCAGTCAAAGAGGACATAAATAGAACACATGAATGTTCCCCCTCTCTTAGAAGACAGACACAGATGTTTTCAGATACTAAGGATTCTTCTTTGTGCCAGGGGTAATCCTAGCTTGTTCATGCTGAATAGTTCTTTCAAGACTATCCAAATAAAGTTACTCTAACTATTCTCATGAGGATGTAATGCACACAACCTAAAAGTTAATAAGAACGAAAGATAAATATTAACAAATACTAGGATTTTCTAGGATTAAAGTAAACCTTCATGGTTACAAGCGAACAAATGGCTAATGCAATTAAGGACCTTACATGACAGAAAAGCAAAATTTTCACACTGCAGTATCAACAACCATGATGAACATATTTATTTTCAGATTGATACCTCATAGACCAATGAAAACCAGTAAAGAGATTGAAAATGTCTGACTCTCTCTTCCATCGGACTGTAAGCTCCTTGAGGGCTCTTATTTGATCCCCATTTCCTAGTGTGAAATTTACCTTTAAAGTACTACATATGCTGCTAGGTTAATAAATATTAAATAACAGCACTGATCATTTTAAAACCTCATATGAATCAACTTCACATGAACTTCTTTACAAACTTTAGAAGTACCTTGTGTAAATATTAGTAAGTTATAATATTCACTATCAACTCTTTTCTGTTAGAACTGAGGAGGGTTTGGGGTTTTTTTTTTAACAGGATATCATCTGATTTCCATGTCATTGATCATGCAGCTGATCCAAATTAGTCCTCCAAGACAGTTGAAAACATTACCAATCTTTCTGCATGCATTTTCACTCAACATTCATTGAGCACCTACTATGTTATGGGGCACTGTGCCTCTCTAGAGAATAAAATGATGATCAAGACGTGTGATAACTACAGAATGGTTTGATGGGTGAGACTAACAATTAAGCAAACAAGCAATTATAGTACGATTGATAAGTACTATGATAAATATCAATATTGTAGGAGTATGAGGCACTACGGAAGGAGGCAGCACCTAATCCAGGCTTGAAAGATCAGAAGAAACTTTCCTAGAGGAAATAACATATAAATAGAGAACCAAAGAGATGAATAAGATTTTGCTAGGCAAAGAGAAAGTGAAGATTTCCTGCACTGGTAACAGCCCAGAATCAAGGCACGGAAATTAAGGAGAAGCATGGCTACGGGCTACATAGAGTCCGTGGGAGCTGGAATTGAAGGTGAGGGGTGAGGAATGGTGAGAGCTGAGGTTGGAGAGATAAACTGAAGTCTGACTATGAATCAGACCTTTTAAGCTACATTAGGGAGATGGGGTTGTATCCTGAGAGTAGTGTGAAGCTATTGTTTCTGAGGCCTGCATGGGAGAGGTCACTTCATCAGAACACTCTAGTTATAATACGGTAACTGCATTAGAATGGCAGACCTCAAAGCGTGGTGCCCAGATCAGCAGTGTCAGGAACCCCTGGAAACATGTTATAAAGGTAAACTCTTGGGCCCTACTCCAGACCTACAGAATCCGATACTGTGGGGGTGAAGCCCAGCAACCTGTGCTTTAACAGGCCTTCCAGGTGATTCTGATGCATGTACTGTGCAGGTGGTACCTGAAACTAGGGAGTAGATGCAACTAACCTGAGAAAATGTTAAGGGATAAGTGAGGAGGACCGAGGAGAGCCCCGGGGAACACCCACGTTTAAGAGATGAGAAGAAGAAGACCCAGGAAAAATAAGACTGAGGATGGGGGAAGCCAGAGTGCTAAGAGGAAAGTCAGGAGACTATGGGGCTATGGCAGCCAAAGGCAGGCACTCATAGGGTCAAGTCTGTTGAGAAGTCAGGCAAGACAAGCACTGGAATGCATCTCTCCTGGATTTAGCAATGACAAGGTCATGGGCGACTCCAGCAAGAACAGTCCTAGCGGGGTGGTGGCGCTTGAAGCCAGACCGTGAAGAGGTAAGAGATGGGATAGCTGTTGGAGAGGCCAAGAGATGAAGGGTATTTTTAAGTTGAGAAAGACTTGGTCATATATAAATGTTAATTAAAAGGATCCAGTGGAGGCAATCGTTGAAGAATGAACCCTCTAAAAATATGGGAGGGGATGTGACCTAGTAAACAGGTTCCTGGGATTAGTCTTGGACCGAACCGGATTCACCTCTGCCACTGTCACAACACAAGAGGCAAAGACGGGTGTGGGTACAGGTATATTTGTAGGTTGGGGGAGTGAATTTTCATCTGAGGGTTTCTATTTCCTCTGTCAAATAAGTATAAGAGGAAAGGTCATCTGCTGAGAGTGATGGGTGGGGGAGGAGTGAGAATATGGTTAAAGTCTAGATAGGGCCCATCTTAGATGGGGGCCAAGCTGAAAGCCAGGGAACGAGCTGGGAGCGTCACTCACTGAGCCACATGAGAGATGACAGTGACCTAATCAGTCAGATGGTGGCAGTGGGGATGCAGATAAATATATGGATTACAGAGATGTTATGGGATTAGAATCATCAAGAATTGTTGATTCGTAAATTATAGGAAATAAGAGGAACTTGTCTACATATCATGTAGAAGATGGAAGAAAGGTTCCCCTGCGTGGAGGCCACTTTGTCTGCGAAAGGGAATCATAACACTTGCTTCACATATGGCCCCTGGAGTGAAAACACATGTAAAGAAGGTAGTCTAGTACTTAAGGAAATGCACAGCAAATGGTAGCTGGCAGAATTAGTTTGCTCTTATAGCAGAATACTTTGAACAGAATAAGCACTCACACTGGTTGAATGATGACTGATTGAATGAATGAACAAATGAATAAGGATGAGTGCAAACAAAAGTAGAATGAATATTTCCCCTTCTGCTTCTACCCTGCCTAACTTTACAATAAAGATCACAAAATACTAAGTGGATAGTTGACAACAGGAAGCACTTTTATTAAGGTATAATAACTGTGAGGACTTAACTAGTTCTTATCTTTATGGATACATACTGAAATACAGATAAAATGTTATAATATTTGGGATTTCCATTAAGTATGGGATGGGAAGGAAGAGTAGGAAGTACAAAGGAAATAAAGTAGGACTTAAGTTGATAATTATTAAATTTTCGTGATGGGTATATGGGAATCATATTAGTCAAATTTTGTGTTTGATTGAAAAGTACGTGGTAATTGTTTTTGTTTCTGTTTTTCCCCTCAATCACAACAAAGTTAATCCACAACCTCTGGCAGAACACAAAGTCATAAGACATTTAATTGCCATGCGGAAAAAATTATATTCAAATCTTCTGGATCACCAATGAGGATATGACAGTTATTAGAGAGTGGTTTTGTTATTCTTTATCTATTTCATGGAACGGGGGTAAGGCTTTTTTCATAAAATAGGTTTGAAGTATAGATTAGTATTTTAAAAACTGAATCACCTTATTGCTCCTTTACTTCGTTCAATCCCGTCCATCTCCCTGCTTTGGGTTTGACGAAATACGTATGTGATGCTTCTCACTCATCTTAATGCCTAGACACACACTTACTGAGATGCCTGCTTCCAGCTCTCCTCCACTGTGTGCCACTCCTCGTCTCAACGTAGGGCCTTACCCACCCTCCTTGCTCTACATGTTTGCTCTGCCTGGCACCCCCGACCTGCCCCTGTGCCTGGCCACTTCCTCCCCATACTTCAGGTCTCATCATTAATTTCACGCTCCCCGAATGCCTTCCTGGACCCTGAGACTGTGTTGAGTGCCCTTCTTATGTTCTTGGAGCGTCAGTGTTCATGCTAATGGTTGTTCTCTCCTAAACGCTCCTTACCAAAAGGGGGCTCAAGCACTGTGATCTAGAGGACAGCTGTAGTCCTTCCACCAACATCTCTCAGTTCTCTATGAAAACTTAAATCCATCTCCTCCGCTCCAGCCCCTCTGCCAGTGCCTGCACCACCCATGAGTCACACCACCATCCCCTACCTAAACTTTTTCAAGGGCTTCTCAATGCCGCCTTCCTTAGTTCATGCCCCATTTTTCTTTCCTTTTGCTTTTTTTGTTTGTTTGTTTTTGCGGTACGCGGACCTCTCACTGTTGTGGCCTCTCCCGTTGCGGAGCACAGGCTTCGGACACGCAGGCTCAGCGGCCATGGCTCATGGGCCCAGCCACTCCGTGGCATGTGGGATCCTCCCGGACCAGGGCACGAACCCGCGTCCCCTGCACTGGCAGGTGGTCTCTCAGCCACTGCGCCAACAGGGAAGCCCTTCCTTTTGCTTTTACTATAATAAATACATAACATAAAACTTGTCATTTTAATCATTTTAAGTGATGCATTAATTATATACATAATGTTATGCAACCATCACCACTATCTATGTCTGAAATGTTTTCATCACCCCAAACAGAACATCTGTACCTATTAGACAATAACTACCCCTACCCCGAGCCTCTGTAATCTATTTTCTGCCAGGGACAGGGACTGTCTCTCTCTGTGGATTTGCCTGTTCTAGAAATGTCATGGAAGTGGAATCATACAATATTTGTCCTTTTGTGTCTGGTTTATTTCACTCAGCAAAATGTTTTCAAGGTTCATCCATGTTGTAGCATATATCAGAACTTCACTACTTTTCATGGCTAATATTCCACTGTACATATACACCACATTGTGTTTATCCATTCATCTGTTGATGGACACTGGGCTGTTTTCCACTTTTTAGCTATTGTGAATAGTGTTGCTGTGAATGTTGGCATAGAAGTATCTGTTTGAGTTCTTGTTTTCAATTCTTTTGGGTTTACTCCTAGTCGTAGAATTGCTGGGTCATACGGTAATTCTGTGTTTAGCCTTTTGAGAAATTCCCCTTTTGATAAACATAAAACTCTCACACCTACCTCAAGACCATGTTATGCTGCTTCCCTATCCCCCACGTGAACTCTCTCCCTTGAGAACCATGTATCTCTAGAGAACATGCAAGAGGCTTGGCCCAGCTGGCAAGACTGTCCACAGTTGGCCTCTTGTCTCCCTTTGCCGTCTCATCGTCTTCCTCTCCTTGGTCTAACCCTGGTGAATCCGTGTGACTTTCAGAGGCTACGCCTCCATGCCCTCTCCTTCTCTTCCTTCACCTACTCTCTTGGAAGAAACTGTCCAAGTCTCCTTCCTCGATCTGCTTGGGTCTCCCACAGCACCATCTCTGCACCAAGAGGGCAAAAATTACCACCACTCTGAATTGTTCAAGAGGAGAAAATCCATATTGGCCTCTCTCAGCTCACAGACGCTGCCATCAGCCAAGCCTACATCGTATAAAAGCTCAAGGAAGTCTGGAAACAAAACTTTACTGGCATAAAATTTCAAGGTCAAACAGATGGCGGTGGGTTACCCAAAGGAAGTTTCATCTATTTAGTGTAATAAAATGCTAGCATAAATATGTGCTATTGATCTTTAATATGCTACTAAATACCATATTTAACATTTCATTTGACTGCTAATGTCTCAAGGAAGGGGATTATGTTTTTCTAATGTAAGCTTTTTTATTTTGAAATATGATACACAGAGAATAATGCATTGCATGAAAACATACGGCTTAATGAATTAATATAATTCAAATATAATTCAAAACTCAAGAAACCACCACCTAGTTCAAGACACAGAATGTTGTTAGACCCCCCAGAAGGCTTGCATGTGACCCTCCCCAATGACAACCCCTTCCCTTCAGGCAGTTATCTTTAAGGGGGTCTATATCTTTAAAAAATAAAGAGCTCCATCCTAGTCAGGCAACTGAAAGCTTATGAAAGAATAAAGCAATGTTCAAACTTTTATACCACGGAGTCTCATGCTATGTCATCAACAGATGTGTTGGGTGATGCTTAGTTTCATAGCTCTATATTTTATACCATCTTTTGTTTCATCTACCAAAATTAATTTTAATAAAATAACAAATTTCTCTTTGGCTTTCATAGATTCCACTGGGAAAAAAATCTCTGGTTCATTTGTTTCCCTCCAAATGACAGCATATGCCAGCTCTGTGTGTGTGTGTGTGTGTGTGTGTGTGTATCAGCTTTATTGAGATATAATTCACATATCATATAGTTAACCCAAATGGACTATACAATTCAATGTTTTTAGTATATTCACAGTTGTCCAACCATAATCACAATCTGTCTTATTTTAAAACATTTCATCACCCCTCCCCAAAAAAACCCATACACATCAGCAGTCACTTCCCGTTTCCCTCCAACCCTCCAGGCCTAGGCAGCCATGAATCTCTTTTCTATCTTCATGGATCTTCCTATCCTGGACATTTCAGATAAGTGGAATCATACAATATGTGGTCTTTTGTGTTTGGCTTCTTTCACTTGGTATAATGTTTTCAAGGCTCATTCACCTTATAGTACATATCAGTACTTCATCCTTTTTATTTCCGAGTAACACTACATTGTATGGATACACCACATTTTCTTTATCCATTTATCAGTAAATGGACATTCCCGTTGCTTCTAGTTTTTTAATGGTTCAGTGTTCTTTTTTTTAATCTCCCGATTTTATTTTTTTAATATTTATTTATTTGGCCACGCCAGGTGTCTTAGTTGCGTCAAGTGGGATCTTTAGCTGTGGCATGCGGGATCTTTAGTTGCAACATGCAAACTCTTAGTTGCAGCATGTGGGATCTAGTTCCCTGACCAGGGACTGAACCTGAGCCCCCCGCATTGGGAGTGCAGAGTCTTAGCCACTGGAGCACCAGGGAAGCCCCCAGTTGCTTCTATTTTTGACTATTATTAATAATGCTGCTATGAACCTTTGTGTACAAGTTTTGGTACAGACGTATGTATACACTTAGAAGAGTGAAACTGCTGGTTCATGCGGTAACTTTATTTAAGATCTGCCAGGTTACTTTCCAAAGGAGTTGCACCGTTTTACCTTCCCACCCGCAGTGTATGGTGGTTCCAATTTCTTCACGTCATTGCTAACATTGTTATTATGTCTTTAAGTATAGTTGATTGATTTACAGTATTATATTAGTTTCAAGGGTACAGCACAGTGATTCAGTATTTTTGCAGATTATATACCAGTATAGGTTATTGCAAGATAATGGCTATAATTCCCTGTGCTATATAATATATCTCTGTTGCTTATCTATTTTACACATAGTAGTTTGTATCTCTCAATCCCATACCCCTAATTTGTCCCTCTCCCCTTTGGTAACCAGAAGTTTGTTTTCTATGTCTGTGAGTCTGCTTCTGTTTTGCATATACAGTCATTTGTATTATATTTTAGATTCCACATATAAGTGATATCATGCGGTATTTGTCTTACTCTGTCTGACTTATTTCACTAGGCATAATATTGTCTAGGTCCATCCTAGTGAGGGTGAAGTAGTATCTCATTGTGGTTTTGATTTGCATTTCCCTGATGGCTAATGATGCCAAGTATATTTCCTGTGCCTATTGGCCACTTTTAGATTAGCTCTGGGTTTTCACAGATGCCTTTTATCAGACTGAGGGAGTCCTTCCTATTCCTAGTTTATTGAGTGCTTATATCATGAAGAGGTGTTACACTTTGTCAAATGCTTTTTCAGCCTCTACTGGTCCCACTTTTTCAAACTACATCTTGGCTCCTGACATTCTTTAGAATAACACCCCAAACACACACTAAATGTGTCTATGAAATATTCTGCATGAGCCCCAATTAAACACAATTTCCATATACATGAATATTGCAGGAAGCAATTCAAATAAAATAAATGGTATCATCAGAGGATCTGTGTTCAACTGTCAAATAACCAAATCTGTACAATATTAAAGAAGGCAATAAAAAGGACTTACACTGAAGCCAAATACACCAAAGGCAAGTAAAACCTGCGTACAACTTTTTAAATCAGTTAACCACCTGCTAATATTCAACAAAACCATTTAGAATAATAAGCTTTGTCTCTATGATTACACATAATCATTTTGTCAAAAGATGTGTACACAGATAATGGCACATTCCCTCCCTTGTAAAATTCAAAGTCTAATTGGGAACGCCATAGACTGTGCAGAATTTTTTTAAAGATGCTAAAAACAAGTAAAGGATACTAAACCAGCCTAAAGTAACAGACCTCCAAAATAACTAATGTACATGTCAAGGTTCTGGAAACTATACTGGCTCACGAGGCTGGTGCCAGCTAGAACTGAGTAGAATTAGGAGATCAGGAAAAGGCTTCAGGGAGATGTGTTTGACCAGGGAAGGAGAAAAACACAGATGAACTAAAAGTAGCTCACCTAATAATGAGATCTTACTAAGAGAAAGCCTCAATAACATTAAGAACATTTCTGCTGCTTATTCTCAGTGTTTATTTTTAACCAATGAGTCTGAAAATACAATGAAGCAAAGATGTCATTATTAAAATAATTTCAAAGAAATCACTTAAAATCAATTTGGGGGGCAAATTATATCTGCAAGGTGTTAACTAAATAACATATTTTCTCAAAAAAAATGCTACTACATAATTCAGTTAATTTTATACTATGTATCTCTACCCTACACCCCAACGCATAAACACTAAGATGCAGACGTTTTTTGGTTCATGTTTAATTCCCCTGAGATTTCCAATATTATAAATATTGCCAAAATCTCAATTTAACTCTTTTGGGATTCAGAACAAGTTCTTGGAAAATTACAGAGTCTACAGGGGCATCGGTTGCATCCGAGGAAGATGAGGCCTCTCCTCTTCACCCCAATGTTCAGGATCCTAACCCACTGGGATTGCACCACATGAAATGCAGTGGGCAAAAGGGACTCTTCTTCCACAAAACACAGCACTAATTCTCCAGCATTCAGCTTCTCCACTTGAATGGAATAAAAACCCTTTTGACAACAACAATTACAATCCCCCCATTTTTTTCTCAGGCACACTATTGGACTTCTTGGTGCATGCACAATGCAAATAAGGCAAGCTTCCTTTCACAGAGTGATTAATATGCAACGACAGCCTGCTTTTTTAGGAGGATGTGAAGAACCACCAACAAGCTTTTCTAAACCCAGAGGTTTCTACAATTATTTCCACTGTTTATTTTTAAACAGATTACACAATAACAATAACGCCAAGTGCTTTGGCTCTAATTTGCCAATATTTTGTAAACAATGACAATTTAGATTTTGAAACTTTTTGTATTATATTTAAGTCTATGGTCAACCATGGATGCCAATATATTAATTTTTTCCCCCAAATCTAGGAAACTCACTTGTGTGAAACAGGATTCAAGCTATACCTTCTTTTCAAGAAACAGCACTTCATTTTTTGTTGTTGTTTTTTTTGGGGTTTTTTTGTGTGTGTGTGGCACGCGGGCCTCTCACTGTTGTGGCCTCTCCTGTTGCGGAGCACAGGCTCCGGACACGCAGGCTCAGCGGCCATGGCTCACGGGCCCAGCCGCTCCGCGGCATGTGGGACCTTCCCGGACCAGGGCACGAACCCGTGTCCCCTGCATCGGCAGGCGGACTCTTAACCACTGCGCCACCAGGGAAGCCCAGCACTTCATTTTTAAATAGCAAGACCTGACTGGCATATACCTTTGGCAAACTCGTGATTTTAAAAATTTATTATAAATTCCAAAATAAGACTAAGAAATTACATTTTAATGGTAACCCATCTAACTTATATGTGTGTGCCTTTATAAAACTTATGATTTTTACAAACTATTGTTAAATTCAATATAAGGCTAAGGCTATGTTTTGATAGAAAATTAAATGGAATTTGTTCAATAAAACAATATCACAAAGAAAATGGAATCTACAGATTACATACATATGCACATTTAATCTCAAAATAATTTAGGAAGCATTTCTAATCACATGTTTCCTTGGTGACTTCTACCAAAGTTTCCAAGAAAATGCAAACTAGCAGATATAATATTAGACTTTCCTTACTAAAAATTTTACTTGTGTCTCTTTTTTGGGGGGGGTGGCCTATCTCCATCTACCTAGTCTCAGGAAGAGATTCCAATCATACAACTACTTGACTTTCCCGCCTAATATTTCAAACAAAAAAAATCATCAACAACTCAAATGTTTTGCTCTGGATATGAATTTTTCTATTCAATGTATTAAACGTCAAAATGTAAATTTGATTTTTATGTTCATTTTTTTAAAAACCTCTATAGTTAGAGTTTTAAGACACGATGTTATATATGGATGAGACTTTTGGCTTCAAACCGAATTTCAGTCAAAATATTTCAAAATTATATGTAGGTCAATACTAATTATGGCCTAAATCAAATCCATCTTCTTGCCAATAGACCCAAATCCCAGGGCATGTGATGACAGGACAAGAGGAGTTGATTGTGACACCTGCATATCATCAGTTTTCTTCTAGGATAGATAAGAGCATCATTTCAGGGACATCAGCAAGTCATTCAAGTTGTTTCCTTGTGAAGTTGGAGTGTCTAGCTAGTGCAAGTCCCTTACCTGCCCAGATTCTCCAGACATCACCAGATACGTAACCAACCCCATATTTACCACCACTATATTCACTGTAGGTTTACACTGTTTTCTTCTTTTGTACCTTTAAATTCCAAGTTAAGAAGTTTGTAGTTACAAAAGAAACAGACGAATTTATTTGTTCTAGTCTATAAGTAAATAAAAAGATGAAAGTGAAGACTAAATTAACAGTGGAACTCCTCATTTTAAATCTCTCCTGTTGAGTTAGTTAAAAGAGAATACAATTTTAAACCCACTCATTACAAACAAAAAGTTTAATATTTAGAAACTCATACCTACATTGTTAAAATAATTATACATACTTATAATTTATGTTTGCTGAAAATATACCGCACTAAACACTGATTGTTATGGTATTTAAATAATACAATGTAAATGCCCGAGGTTGTCTGTGATAGTTATTCTCTTAATATTGAACAGGGCAGCAAAAATATAACAGAGTAATATATCGATTTACCTCCCAGTGATTTCAAAATTGTCTGGTGTAAATATCTCTAGAAAACCAAATAATAAATGATTATCCAGGTTTCTTATTTAGATACAAAACTACTCTCCAATACCTAAATCAATTAATGTGTGAAATCTTTACCTTCTAAAAAATAATGCCTAATAATGGCTGTGAAGAACTATAAACCGTAAATATATTCTTTTATGAGAAGGGAGGAAGGGGAATGAACGGTCTGCATGACCAGTTATCTTAATTGAGCCTGACCAGTAATTTAAATTCTGATTCCAAAACCAATTTAGCTGAAAATGACCTCAAACTGTAATCAAGGGCAGTTAATGGACTCATTTTCAATCTCTTATCTTCAAAGAATATCACACAATGTCCCTTTTTTGCTTCATTATGACAGATGGTTTTCTTGGATGAAAGTTTTAAATTTTAAACATGTCATGAGTAACTTTAAGTTACATACACAAAAGGGAAAATCTGAGAAAGGAATAAATAACTCTCGGTTATCTTTTTTCTGACACTTCAAGGTTGTCTTTGGTGTCATTCCACAGGAATAAATACTACAAATGTAACCAAAAACAGTTCAGAAAGTAGTTTAGAATTTTTTACGAAACTACTGAATTCATTCATCTTAGACAAACTACACAGAACATAGTAGTTATTCCGTAAGTACTAAATTAAGTGAATGTTTCTGCTACCCAACAAGTCTGGGACACAGCCATTTGCAAATGTGTTCATGAAACTGCTCTTATTCTGGTTCGCAGCATCACTGCCAAGCCCATGTCTTTATATCCAAAAAAATGTGGGAGCTCAGGCCACCCTGGCATCTTCTGAGGGCTCCTTAGTTCAGAAAAGGTTCTTCAACAATCTGAGACAGGCCCTAACTCCCTGAATTGTCAACTCCCTTGAAGTTGCCTTAACATTCATCTTCTTAAGTCTTTGCCTTTGATGCACCCCTGGAGCCTTTACCTTTTCCTTTAAGAACTGTGCAAGCTTCTTCCAATCTCAAAAATTCCATACTAAACCATGTGAGATAAAAGATTTCAAAAATAGGCTTTGACTTGTACCAATTATGAACACTGAAAGAGACGGGTCACCCGAGGGTTCTCACAGTCTGCTCCAAAATTAAAACTCACAATTCCTCTCTTACCACACGCCTTCTCACACCACTAACTTCAACCCAACACACACACACATGCACACACACACACACACACACACACACACATACACACACACATACCCCATAGGAGGGTTGCAGCCATTTATCTTATCTCCCATCCTGCACTCTTCCTCACGCCAGTAAAAGACTGCATTTTTATTAATGGAGAGTTAAATCACAGGGACTTTGCTCTTGGGGATACCAGGCATTGTTGAGGGCAGAATGCCCCACTGCAAACTGGAGGATTAAATGAAATCTTGACAACTGAATAAAATACCCCCAAACCATTTCTCCCACTCAGCTTAGAGAAAAAGAACAGTCAGAAGACTTATACCCTATAATTTGCAAAATGTTGGATTCTCTTCAGCTGATCAGCACAAGACAAAACGCAGGTACTAATGAGTGGATGCAGACGTCCCCCACCCAAGGGACCAGATCTCTGCAGAATCACTCTGCGGTGAAGCCCACCCACATGGAGCTTCCCCACAGCTTTTCAGTGTCTCACCCTTAATTACCCATAGACAGCCCAGGACCATTAGAATTTCAGAAATGAAGTGAGACAATATGAAACACAGCAGAGATACTAAACCCAACAATAAAGGGGAATTCAAAGGAAAAAGAGACAATACAGGAAGCAGGAAAATTTTCTAAAATACTCAGCAATATAAAGATTATTGCATCAAGAAACAAGACGAGGGTGCTACCAAAGAACATCAAGACCACATAAAAGCTCTTAGAAATTTTTACTATATGCTTATATAGTTATGTGTTTTATATGGTATATATGTCAGCTGAATATAAAATTCAATAGAAATATTGGCAAAAAACTGAGAAAACCTCCCAGAAAATAAGGGATGGGGCCTGGTGAGACAAAGAAATGAATAATAAGAGATAGAAGATAAGAAAAGTCAGATAATCAATCCAATTTCTGAATAAGAGTTCCAGAAAAAGAAATTAAAAAGATATGAAAATAGCAAATAAATGAGGTAGGACCATTTCTCTGCACTGAATGACATGAATTTCCAGGCTAAAATGGCCCACTGAGAATCTATCCCAATAAATGAAAACAGACCTACATCAAGGCACATCATAGTGAAATTTCAGAACACTATAAAGAAAAGATCCTAAAGTCTCTATAGGAGAAATAAACAAGTTTCATACAAATTATCAGGAATTAGAATGCACTGAATTTCACAAATGCAACACAGAAAGCTAGAAAACCTGGAGCAACACCTCCAAAACTCTCAGGGAAAACAATTTCCAATGTAGAGAATTATATATCAGGCAAATATAAATTAACTGCCACCAGCCTAGAAAACTTATAGTCTAGACTGAGAAAAAAGGGTTAGGTCTAGGATACGTGTCTGAGAGGAAGAAAAAAAATAACCATGTTTTAACATATTGAGAGGGGATATATACTTCAGTTTGAGAACTTGACCATGAATTAATGATGGGTATGTAGAAAACTAAGCTAAAGAAAACTGAGGCCATAATAAACTCCAAAAAAATCCAGAAAACTGTAGAAGGAATAAAATCATAGCATACATCAAGGCTCAGCTGTGAAAAATAGTTACTTGGTCATAATAATGTAAACATTAAATATTGGTTTAACCAAAAATAGAAAAATTGCTATATTGGGAGGCCAAGGTAAAGGAAGTAGGAGGTGGTGGGCAGTGCGTACAGGAAAAAGTCAATAAATAATACCTGAGACTGAAAATTAAGAAAGTATAAATATGGAGATAAAAAATGTGGAAACAGCTAAAGGAGTAGAACGTGGTTACTTTAGGGGAGTCAAAATCAATGGTTGGAGGGGTAAGAAGGAGTAGAAAGGGTTGGGGAAGGGGACTAATGATTTTTGTTACAAGTCTTATAAAACTGACTGGTTTTTTTGTTTTTTGTTTTTTGTTTTTGTGGTACGCGGGCCTCTCACTGTTGTGGCCTCTCCCGTTGAGGAGCACGGGCTCCGGACGCGCAGGCTCAGCGGCCATGGCTCACGGGCCCAGCCGCTCCGCGGCATGTGGGATCTTCCCGGACCGGGGCACGAACCCGTGTCCCCTGCGTCGGCAGGCGGACGCTCAACCACTGCGCTACCAGGGAAGCCCAAAACTGACTTTTTAAACATGGACATTTCATTCTGCTAAAAGTAAAAAACTCGAGAGAGAAGGGAGGCATGACAACCAATTAAGTCCAATTGCTTGACTAGGTAGGATCTTTAATCTCAAGATATATTTAGTATAACTTAGCAGAGAAGAAACAAGCTAGCTGACCCACCTTATCTTAATGGTAAATAAATAGCTATGGGCTTCAAGCCAAGCTGAGAAGCCAAACAGTATAACGAAGTCACTTTATAAGAATGAAATATGAAATCTCCTTTGTCCTAAATCCTTGGGGATTAGAATGTGTCATGAGTAGATTTTCCAGATGAGTAACACTAACTACATTGCCTCTTTCATTCCAACTTGCCATTGGTGAAGATAATGGTACCTACGTTTGTTTGATTTATTTTTCCAACTATATGGAAAAACAGTCTTAACTCCTTTAGCACCTAGTACAGAGCTGAACACTAAAGACACATGCTCAAGAACTGTGTCCATATAATTGTTGCCTGCTGCTTGAAAATGAGGTTTAGTCATAAATAGGCATTATTTATACTACACTGTGTTAGAGACATGCCCTTGGCATTTGTGTTGTATAGGGCTTCCTTTTAAGCCAAATACTAAATGGCTAGGACTGACATGTTTTTTTGTGTTCTTGAGTCTGATTCATAATTTTTCCATCCATTCAAAGTTACTACATCTTCTTACCATCAGTGTACCTGTACCTAGTGGTCATGTTTCATTTGATTCTAATCTGAATCTAGGAATCTTTATAAATGTGGCAGAATCTAGGAAATTAATTAAGAATATATGGGCTCTTTGTGAATAAAGGTTTAAGGGCTTTTAGGGCTTCCCTATGAGTCAAGTGTGTACAATTCAGTGCATGGGCTTTGGGGATGTGTATTTTGGCTATCCAGAGGCTGAATTCCTTCACTTCTTCACTCTTTCCCTTAATTCTTCATTCTTCATGTTCCAAAAAATAAAGGTTGCCAGACAAATGATTTCCATATTAATCAAGTATCACCAGTAGGTTCTTTATCAGCAACCATTACTTCAAATATTATGGCTCCACCATTGACAGATTTAACATTAACTCTATGCAAATAGAATCTATATAAACCAATCTGTGTTTTAAACTTCCACTTTTCTCAAAATCAAGATGACTTTGCTTTCCTGGAAGGTAAAGCAGCTAAGCAATCAGCCACAGCGTTTCCAACTCAGTTGCAACTCACGGTGAGTTCAATGCTGAACTCTCAGAGGATGAAAAATAAATGGAAAATTTGTGATTCTAATTATAATCAATATCTAAGTCCAGCACTAACTGTACACCCTTCACTGTGAACTTTAGCAGAAAGAAGGGAAATGGGGGAAAAATGACTGAGTTTACTATGTGCCAGACAGTTGTATAAATTACCTCATTTTGTCCTCACAACAGCCCTTTTAGGTGGGTATTATTATCCCTGTCTCACACATAAATAAACTGAGTGTTGGAGAGATTAAATTACTGGATCAAGGCCATGGACAGCAGGAGAGCCACCTTTCAAAATCAAGTTTGATATAAAAGACCTACAGAGAGCGCCCTAAAATATGCACTGCCGCTAAAACACCAAAAAGAGATGCTAAATTAAGAAAGGAAGATATTGGGGGGGGTGGGGAGGAAGGTCCAAGAGGGAGGGGATATATATTTATACATATAGCTGATTCACTTCGTTGTACAGGAGAAACTAACACAACATTGTAAAGCAACTATACCCCAATCTAAAAAAAAGGAAGATAATTTATAACTATAACTTAAATCAAAGTGTTTGTATTGAATTTAGATCTTCTCATGCTCAGGATAGCAGATCTTTAAGGTTTCCATTTGTGCCCTAAATCTAAACATCATACAGCAACTGCAGCTTAAGTGGTGATGGGCAGTCTCTCATGTGGACAGAATGGACACTTGCAGATGAAATATGAATAAAAGAACATTAGAAAAGTGGTCAATCTCAACCATTTCCACTCCTTTGCTGATCTGATCAAAGCAACGCATCCAATATGTGACAGGCAGAACAGACTTCAAAAGATTTTGCATGAAAAGTAATGACTAATGGGCATGGGATTTCTCTGGCAATAATAAAAATGTTTTGAAATTTTTTAAAAGGTAGGTGCATTGCCTCGCCAACCTCTTCTGGCTCTCTCCCTCAGTGTGCAGGTACCTGTGCCCAGATGGCCCTCAGCTTAAAGCCTTCCCAACGAACACCTCTTCTCCCCTTCATTTTGGTCAAGTGCCCGGGATATCAGCTCTTACTCAGTCTTTGATTCTAAGAACTTGAATTTCACCATCCAGCTGAAATTATTCTAAGATCACCACTCTCCTCCAAATCTAAAGATGCTACTCGAGTCTCATCCTCCTTATACTCTTACCCACCTCTTTTTTATTGCACTATTTGTTTTGCAATCTGAACATAAAGCTCATTAGAGAAAGCTCAGATAGTATAAAAATTAATCTTCTTCCAGTCTTAAGAAGTGAAAGAGATTTTTTAAAACAAAATTGGGATCATGCTTATAAATACTATTTGTTTCCAACTCTTCCACTTAACATTATCATCCTTCTCTTACCTAGGCATTCATACCACGAGGCTCTGGTTACCTTTTTTTGTTCAATATCACTTTCTAAATTATGGACAAGATACCATTCTAGATGCTACATAAACACAACAACATAAATACTTCAGGTGTGATAAAGACTCCACAATGTACGTGTTCTAATTCATGGTGTTTTTCTCTCCACCAAAAGAGGATAAAAATATAGACTACTACGACTCTCAGTCTTCTTGGTCTCCTTAGCTGGGCTTCCTTGCAAACACCCAAGTAATGTACCTCATCCACGCTAAATCCTTCCTTTACAACCTCCTTCAGAGCTCACTTACACTGAGAAGAGTTCCAATCTCTCCTGGTGCACAGGTAATCTTTATCCTGCCTCGACAATCTTAGCCACATTTCTGGCTTTAAATGCCACCTGGTATTCCCAGTTGTCTTTTCTTTCTCCACTAGACAGTAAGCTCTCTTGCTATCAAGGAATTGTACTTGAGAGTTTTGGGGTTTTGTTTTACATCTGCAGCTAACAGATTTCGGAGATGCTCAGTAAGTATTTTCACTGTCACTACTTCTCTTCTCGTTCTCCCCCAAAACCCATTAAATCTCTATCCTGTCCCTTCTCTGCACTACAGATAGTTTTACCTTTTCTCTAGTCCTATATTCCTCCATCTATGAGGATTAGCTTTCTAACTTTTTTGACCTGAGTCATAACATGATATATGTTTTCCATCACAACCGGGTCAACAAAAGTTTAACAAAACAATACCTACCCTCACTACATAAGACATACTCTCTTTTCTATTCTATTCCATTCCTTCTTTCTTCCTTTTATTCCTTCCTTCTTTTTAATGCTAGTGGAAGCCAACTGAATAGATTTCACCACCCACAACCTGCATACAAGTTAAGACACTAGGATGCCCAAATTTTTTCTAAAACCTAATGCGTATAAAACTGAGGTTATCCATCTTTCATCCAAGGTAACCCCTCTTCTCAATTCCCCGTCATACTGACAGTACCATGATTATTTCATTACCTTGGGTTTGTAGCTTAAAATTATTTCTCTCTCTCAGTCAGCTACCATTTTGGACCTAACATCTACCTCTTCTGGTTGATTTGTCATCTCCAACATGTCAGCTGTGTGTGTCCTTTTTATCCTTATCCAAAGCCATTACAAGTGTATCTGTTCTTTAAAATATATCGCAGTTGGATTTCTTTAACAAGCCCCTCTGATATATAGAATTTAATTTTTATAAGACTTTTCAGCTACGCGTCTATTAATAAAAGGTAGAGTTGTGAAGTGTTTTGGTTTGCAGTGCATTCACATACATTATTTTATTTGCTTCTCCTACTCAAATGAGGAAATTACAGTTCGAAGATATTAAGTGACTCACACAGATTCACTAGGCAGTTGGTGGCAGAGAGAAATCTTGAACCCAAATCTTTTTAATCTAAGCCCAACAGTTCATTTCCCCACATACACATCTTCCTACCCCATCAAGCAAAAGAATTTCATTAGACTTCACTGGCCTTCAAAGCGGCTTCAACTGGCTCTCCTATCTCCTGACCTCTGGGTCCTCCATCATCTAGCTGATTTTTCATAATGCAGCAAAAATCCTTTTACCAACTCATGATTTTGTCCAGCCACTATAGTGGCTGCTGCATAAAACCAAAACTCCCCTTAAGGACTGCAACGATCTCTATTGATTTGCTCCTACTTAATTCTCTGCGAATTCCTAGCTGGCAACAAACACACAGCCTAGCACAGCAGACGTTCAATTGCTGTAGTTGACTATACTCTTAAATATTTTTTTAAATGATTTCTCTTACATCTCCAGCAGCACCCTCTCCTTTGCGCAGCATTTAAAATTTTAATAAGATTTGTCCCAATATCCAATCTGCTTTCACTGCTCTTCAATACCAATAATCCTCTAGCTAGATGCTTCTCTTCCTACAGAGAGCTGGGTCCTTCCTCCTCTGATTTATCCTTATGTCCCCGGAGCTTCAGATCAAGTACTAGCTCTGCCACATCTTTTTCCAAACATTTAAACCAACCAAGACAATTTTTGCCTTTCCGAACAATTCTCACAATTATTACCCGTCTCCTTCCTTCTAGGCACTTATTCACATAGTACCTTTCAGGATTAAGTGTTTGAACAAAGTAAGTGGTTTCTCCCCAGCCATCTGAAAGCCTCTGCAGGCCTGGTATAACTTGCTTAAATGTATTTTGTTTTTCCCCTCAGCCTCCAGCACAGAACTCTGCACATCACATTCACAGCACACCTGTTTAATAAAGGTTTCAAATAAAACCTCCATGCAGGATGAACCTTTTAAAAGAAGGTATAGGTATATTGAGTACCTACAGCATATTACCTGTTTTACATATGTGATTTTATTTAAGCTCACCAAAATCCGTAAGGGAGGTGTCATTTTCTCCATTTTACACAGGGGAAGCGGGCTCAAAAGGGCAGCACCTTGCAGAATGTCAGTGACAGTGACCTCAACCTAGACCTGTCAGACTCCAAAGCTCTTGATACTGCCCTCCACCTACCACTGCCCCCCTCACTTCCATCAGATCGGTCAGCCCAGAAGCCAAGCAAATTCACATTTGCTTGGCTCGTATTCCAAGGCTATATGTATTCAAATTATCCTAACTTTAAAAAAGGAGGAAATTCAGCCAACGAATGTTGTTATAGTCCCAGCTTCACCTGTGTAAATCACTTACCCCTTCTTAGACTCAGTTTCTATTTCAAGACCTAACACAATCAGCCCTTAGAGAACTGGTTTTTCTCCTCAAGTCTGGCCACTTCAACAGTACCCAACACTGTTCCCCAAACGTGGCTGTATATATTCATATCTCCGTGTGTTGGTTCTGCTGAATCACCTCTTCTTCCTGTTCCATCCAGTGAAGGCAAACTGGTGCCCCACGCCCAGCTCAAGGGAGCCCCAAGCAGAGTTAATTGCTTCCTTCCTTGTGCTCCAATGGCATTTAATCCATGTCTCTATTTGTAAGTAGAGTATGTCTCTCCCCAACACTAGATGGTAAGCTCTAGAAGCAGAGGCATATCTTACTTGACTTCATAACCCAAAACTGAGCACAATTCCTGAAACTATTTGACCATCACAAGGTTTCAGGAAGGTTCACTGAATTAAGGAAGTCAGGAATATTTGTCGTGATTCAACCAATGTTTGTTAAGTAGTCAATCAACCATGCCTTAAAACGAGAAGAGCGTCTGTCCTTCCTACTTCACAGAGAGTTCTTTAAACGTTACCTGCTCACTCGCTCAACTACCCAAAGAAAGATTCCCCCCCCGATAATCTCTCATAGCACCCTTCTCCTTTCCTTAGTTTTTAATCAGAATATATAATTATAAAGATGTGTGTGAATTACTTTGCTAATGTCTATATTCCTCCACACTATTAGACTAGAAGCTCTACATAGGGATGATGTACGTTTAGGTAACAGGGATGATGTTATGTTTAGTCTACCACTGTATTCCTAGCACCCAACACCCAATAAGTGCTTGATAAATATTTACCGAATAAAAGATATGAAGATTAAAAGATATAATGCGTATCAAACACTCTGTGAATTGTACAGTGATGATTAAGACACACTTACTGGGATTATATATTCAGTTTATTCCCTCTTTGATAGCTAAACCTTCAGTCTCTTCTCCAGTATCATATGCCTTTAGCTGGCAAACCTCTTCCTGCCTCACCAATAGGGCACTTATGTTTGACTCATTTGAATAATAATATCAATTACCTTATTTTATTCCAGTTTGTAATTTACAAAAAATATCAGCAGTGAGACATATTAAATCACCTCAGATCTCACCTAAGATATTCTATAAAATAAAGGTCAAATAGCTTTTTCTTTTCAAAAATAACTTTGATTTTGATACATGGTTCTAATGTTCAAAGCAGCACACAACATTTACAAGGTACATGTTTAACACATTGGAACAATTAGCTTGTATTCTCAAGCGAGTGGGCCCAAGGAGACCAACACAGTTGCTATGGCAGGTCAGAAGTTTGCATGGGTTCCTCCGTTACACAGGGTCCTTCCAAGGCTCTGGGGGAGATGGGGACCTGATGACCTGTTCTAACGGTCGAAAGCAAGAGAGTACTGAATTTTCCTTAAAAAGGGCATTCAAAATTGTAGACCTTTTGGCCCCCATGAGACCCAGATGCATCCCTGTGCTAACGGCTTTCAACCTCATAAGGAGACCCTTTTCTCTCTGAAGTATTCATAAACCAACAAGACACGCAGGCATATTTAAAAACAGATTAAAAAAAAATCTAGTTCTCATCTTTGAAGTAGAGTTCCTATTACATTCTTCTTAAAGTCTGTCTAAAACAAGACCATTATGTCTGAATAATTATTTTTTCTAGACCCATATACATCCCTTTTTCTCCTTAATAAGCACAGCTCATGTGCATTCGAAAATATTCACAAGATCTCTACCAAGTAGGTGCTACGAATTTTCCCATTTCACAGAAGAGGAAACAAACTTAGAGAAGGGAACTGACTTGCCCAGGATCAAAGAGCTAATAAAGGGTCTGTATGCCTGGGATTTCACCCTAGGGCCCTAGGCCGCTGGCCACACTTAATCTCTAGGCTCTCTTACTCACAGGGTTCCTTGACAGCAGAAATTAGGTCATCACGGTGCTTTGTAATTCCCCACAGAGCTGATGATAAAAAGCTGGCACTCAACATATTTGATGAAGTATTTAAGAGAATACCTATTGTAACCCAATCTCCAACAGTGTGATACCACTATGAATATTCCTAAATGGTGAGGTAATCAGATCTCTCAGGAATGATACAGGATGGAAAACAGGGCCAGATGTTGCCAGGGTTTGCAGCTCCAAATCAAAACTACTCAGGGAGAGTATCCAGTGGAATACAAGTTGTACAGAGGCCTTTCAAGTCATACCAGTGAGGCAATCTTTGAATTGAAAGGCAAGCATATTTACATATATCTGAGAGAAAACGAATGCCTAACAGGTTTATTAAAATCTTTTTTTAAATCAAAAACACACATACACAACATAGACCAAATGTCTTGTCCTTCTAGTATAGTTCTCTTTGAGTGATTGCCTGGAAGCTAAATTAATCCCGCAGGAAGGGAAAAGTGTGTCTACCTAACTGAAAACAGTGAACTCAGTGGCTGCATGCAGACGTGGCCTAACAGTGTGATACAATGAAAGTGCCCGAAAAGCCGCCATTTGGCACCCAGGACAACATCAAAAGGCAAGGCCCCTAATGAGGATCTTCAGCCAAGAGACAGCATTTCAACACCGTGAAATAAAAGAGTGTAATGGCACCACTGGCAACGCCAAATAATTTATGTCCCTCTACATCAGCAAATGGTCTATAAAGTTTGGCACCAAGAGGTAATAACAAAAAGGGCTAGAGTTGACGTGCCTCTGACCTTCAGATTGACTTCGGCATTGCACTGCTCTACAGCAGTAAGTACATCTACCTGGATAATAGTTTCACTACATGTTTTTTTCATATGGAAAACTTGGGATCTCACAGAGACCTATTCACTAGGACTCGGAGAAGTCCTTGGGCATTCGCTCTTCCTAAGAGGCTGTCTCTGACAATATTGCTCAGAGACTCACCATTTGAAGAGATGTATAAAATTCTCCTCTGAATCGTATTATTTCTTCCTTTTTGACTAAAGGAATCTTAACCTTTAGTCTTCTTGATTCAAAGCTCAAAGAGCTATTATCATTACATGGCCTGTTGAGTCATGTTTTCAATTTCGTTTAATTTGTAACTCATTTTTAAGACTGGAAAAATGCTGCGTATAATTTCCTGTCACTTCTTTTAATGTTCCCAAAGTTTCTTAGCCTATATATCCGTTAGGTGACTAAACCGAAGAATCATCAGTTATGGAATTTACATTAAAATATTTATATTGACAGCATAAGACATGTGTGTACTCGGAAGCTCAATACTTAAATAGTGCAGGAGAGCCTTTTTAAAATGCCTTTGTCTCCTCCCAGGGTGATGGTTCCCAGACGACTGACGGGGGCAGGTGCCAGTCCCTTCTCTCCCCTCCCTGTCGATTGGTTCTGCTCTCCAGCACCACAAACCCGAGATCAGCAGGGAAAGTTCAAACCGTTCTTTAGCAACAGGTAGTCGATCACTTATTTTCCACCAAGACAGGAAGAACTGTCTGTAAAATATCTTTGGAGGTCTGCCAGCAGCACTGAAGTCCCTTTCAGTCTGGAAAGCAGCCCCAGTTCTGTAACTCTGAAGACCATAAACGTGCGGAATTCATCAAACTAATATTAAATAGAGGCTTTGTCGCCTTAAAAATTCAGTGCTTGGATCAGAAATTCCAAAGCCTGTATTTCAAGCAGTGTAAAGTTTACAAGATGCTGTCTGTAATTTACAAAACTGAGTTCTGCAGCAAATAAAAACGTCTGTCATGTCTAAAGATTAGTATTTGAATGATGAAATGGTGCTATTTTGAAAGGCAATTAAGATGTTGTTCCCTATTAAGAAAAAATATAGATTACTTACATTAAATGACATATTACCTATTTGAGGAAATCAATTAATGATAAATGTATTCCAAAGTAAAGCACTTATGCAAAACTCAGAATTCGGGGTTCCAGTGACTAATTTTTCTCTCTTCCTGCTGCCTTGACTAAGCACCTACAGTCCTTGCAAACAGCATACCCACACCATAATTTTTTTTTGGCAAACAATTAGTGCCTTAATTCTTGAACTATCAAGCTCGAGAAACAGTAACCACTTAAATCAACAAACCCTTAGTTTAATCAATCAGCATAGAGACTTGGATGAACCTCCTTTATTAAACATGCATGTGTCCTGCTGTTTTCTGCTATTTTAATATTATTTTTTAAAAAACAGACCCTGGGTAAATGTATCTGGAAAGAAATCATCAAGTTCAGTGTGTTGGGGGAAGACAGGGGGAGCTTCTTGAAAACTGACTCTAAAAAACAATGTTAAGTGTTAGACTAATGAAAACTTAGCCCCAGTTGGCAGATCTTTAGAATCTTTGTAGTGGGAATAGCAACTCAAGAGCTATTAAACACGTGACAGGCCAAGCATCCACAATGTCTGGATTTTATTCTCTTTTCATTTAATTCTGTTGAATTTTAAATAAAGTTTAGGTTATTTTCAATATTTTAAAATATGCTAATAGTTGTTGAAAGAAAATTAACTTTTCGGTTTTTGGACAGAGTTGTAAAAGGTTTCCCACATTCTTAAATATGGCTTTATTACATTCCGTTAAATTTTGTTCAGAAAGATACATTACTGATATTAAAATGAAAACCAGTGAAAAAATATAGCTCACCATAACTGTATTCATTGCGAACTCCGCTGAAACATACCTTAATTCGTTTAGTAAATGATATTATATATACTATAAATACAGTGCAAGCTAGCTTTTGGGTAGCAAATGTGTTCTTTGTTCTTAATCTGGTGCTACTTGTTAGAAAAGCAGTCCTGATCACTCCTTGACTCTTCCAAGTTAAACTGGCAGAGAGGATTATAAAATTATCAAATAAACGTATGACTTAACAACCATTCCAGATCATTCAATCAAACGATTTTTCCACAAAACATCTAAAACTGCAGTTAGAATAAACTCAAATTTGCTGTGTAATTCCACAACGTTTCACTTTATTCCTAAGGAGCAGAAGACACCAAAATGACAAAGGGGCAGCAGACCTGATTCCTTTGGTATATTAAGGTGAGCACACCTTACATCTAAATTTTCATGTGAGCCCAGTGGAGCAGAGACTGAGCAACCATTGTCCCTGGAGACAACAGAACACTGCAGGCCAAACAACAACAACAACAACAAAACGTATGTGTGTGTGTTTTCGTTTTTATTTTCGTCCTGATCCTTTGACTTGAACTCTACATTTTTTTAAGCTATGGTAAAAACAATACTTTAATGGAAAATTATTTCTCTTTGGAAAACCACTCAACTTCTTTCTTTTGTTAAGCAACCTTGTATGTGTTTCCCGTTCTGCCTTCTTCCCATCCTCACGTTACTAGGGCCAGGAACGAGGACGCTTTCCTTCCAGAGAACACCGGTCAGAATGCCACCCTTGCCTGGGCAGCCTTGAATATCCAACCTGGAATTCCCTGGGGATCCCAACACCAAGAGTTACACACATCACGACGCTGGAAAGGACGTCTGGTCGATCCCCCCTAAAGGCCTACCAAAGATCAGGTCTCTACCGTTACGCCCCCATCTAGAAGAGGGGACATCCCAGACACACACCGCCGCGTGCAGTGCGGGGAAATCGCGCCCGGGAATCCCACGGACACGATGGGAAAGGAGGGCATGCCCGGGCGGGGGGCGGGATGCTGACCCGGGGACGGCCGGTACAGAGCGAGAAGCCAGCTGGGGTTGGCCGACGCCCCCTCCCCCTCCCCTCCCCCTCCCCCTCCCCCGCACGGGGTTCCTCACCACCCCTGCCAAGGCTCCGCCCCCGGCCCGCCCAGAGCTTCGCCCCCTGCCCACTGGTCAGCGCACGCGTGTCGGTGCGCCCAGCCTCTGCGCCCTCCCAGGCAGCACGCTCCGGTCTGGACGGTTCCGCGGGCGTGTGTGTGCCAGAGGGGCGGGAGGGATGCTCCAAGTCGGCGTGAAGGAGGCACGAGTGGGGAAGCACGGGCGGGCCAGACCAGGAGACCTCCCGGTAACCACCTAGACTCCATTTTATCTCCTCGGAAACTGGGCAGGCTGGGGACCCCGTCGCAGGGCGGGGTTCCTCCCGGCGTGGGGCGAGAGAGACCGTTACGCTGGAGCACCGGGAGACTGTCCTGGCAGCTCCCGGCCGCCACCCGCGCCGAAATAAAAGCCTCTCGCGGCTTCCCGCCCAGCCAGCCTCTCTCTGATTGGTCGCCATGGGAGGGACCCGAGTTAGCTGGAGGTGGCGGCGGAGCGCGGCTCTCGTGCCGCCCGGGGAGGGGTCGCGTTGGGTGCTCCCCGGCCCGCCCCGCGCGCTCCCCCACCCAGGTTCGGCCGTCTAGGGCAGCTCTAGCGGCAGCTGGCAGCGGCGGCCACAACACAGAGACCCCTCCGCCCGGCTTTCCTCGGGCGCTTCCCAGCACACGCCCCCCACCGAGAATGTCTGCCCACCCCACCCAGCTCTCTCCGGTTCCTGTTCCTTTTCTTCCCCCTCCCCGTCCGTCAGCTCCAAAACGCAAATCCTGGGGTGGGGCGGGGTGGGGTGGGGTGAGCAGCTGGAGGGAAGGGTGGGCACGCACTGAAGAATCTTCCAGGGAGGCCGGGATGGAAATACCCCAAATGAAATAAACCTCCCTCCCTGCCGCCAAGGTTTTATGGGCGGCGGCGCAGCCTCCGCCACCCGCGGCAGCATCACTACTGTCTTCCTCCCAGCTCCTATTGTTCGCACTTTGCCAGGGTCGGGAACCTCGCCCAAAGAAAGGAGACTGGGGCGAGGTGTTTCGGGCGGCTACCTGCCATTCTTCTCTCGCACCACGCAACATGGGGCTCGCGGTGCGTGTGAAGGCACACACGCGCACACACGCGCGCACACACACATCAGGCAGCCCCGATCACGCCCTCCTCGCCCTCCGCCCCTCCGCACTTCCTCCTGTCAAAACGCGGCGCTCGATCCTCCCATCCCTCTTGCTACGGGCCGAGAGCAGGCTTTGCAACTAACCAGATATTTGGCAAATGAAAAACTAACGTCATACCGACGGGGGTGCAACAACGGCCACACAGCCCTGAAATTCTGCCCATTTCGCCCCATTTTTCAAACCGTTATTCGGCCGGGGCGGGGGCTAAAGGCGCAAAGGCGGCGAGCCCCACTTTATTAGACCCAGGGAAATAACGATCGGGGGCGGCTGCCCCGGCCTTATTGTTCAGTCTTCGCGGAACCGGGGCTGACAAGCCCCTTCCCCACAGAACCCGAGCCTGTGCGGCTGCACCACCGAACCGCGGCCTCCCCCGCTCCGCCGCCCGCCACCCGCCTTCGGGGATGGAGCGCTGCCCATCGCCGGCGCGGCCGCAGCGTCCCGGGAGCGGGCTGCTCCGCTCCCAGCGCAGCGGGCACACAAAGTGGGAAGGGCGGGCGAGCTGGAGGGGCGCCTGGCGCTCTCTACGCGGGGAGGCTGCCCCAGTCCAGGCAGCCCGGGAGGGTTCGGGTGGGCAGCAAGGGCGACGCGCTCCTTCCTCAGCTCAACGAAAATGACCACTCTTAGCATTCCATGTAAAACCACCCCAAATAACAGCGTTCCTCGGGGGGAGGAGTTGGGGGAGGGTGCAATTAGCAAATCAAATTGCGAATATTAATTTTGAAAATGTACCTGCAGTTCCCAGGAAAAACAAAGTCCAGATGAAATCCTTAGTTTGCAGCATTGTAATGTGCTGGCCGGGAGGGATGTTCTTGCCGCGGTAAATTCTCTGCCCCCCCCTCCCTTGCAGCGAGTGTGGACGGCGGCAGAGCAACAGACCTAGGGGCAGACAATTGCCAGGCTGAGTATTATTATTTTTGCAGAATTGTTTCCTGCCAGCCGCTGCCGAGCTGCGTTCACGCGCTGATCGGAGAATGAGTGACAGTCCCAGCCTCAGCACATTCGCAACTCGGAGATCCTTGCGCTGGCCCGGGTTCGCTTTGATGGAACTGGGGATGGGAGCGGGGGGCGGGGGTGAGAACCTCACTGTGTCCTTCCACCACGCCGGCCACAAATAGTGCCGAACATCAAGGAGGTAAGAGAGACAGGGGAGGCAGCTGCGGCCGCCTGCAAAACCCGGCGTGGAACTGCCGGAGGAGTCGGGCTCTTTCACAGGCAGTCTTCCAGGCAGAACTGGGATTTCTTCTTTTCACACTTCTCGCCTGTGCCTCCGCGGTCCTTGCTGCCATCCAACCTTCCTTAATCAGGAAGGTAGGATACTTTAATAACTAGTAAATAATAAAAGTAAAATTTTGGGTTTGTGTAGGGTTTCAAAGTTGTCGAATCCTTCATTTAGATCCTAAGATCCTCGAATTATAAGGATAGCCTAGGACTTAGTTGTTTTAAGTGCAGGAAATTAGAAATTTGGAGAAGGAGGGGGATTGCTGTTGTTGGGTTTTGTTTGTTAATTTGTTTGTTTGTTTGTTTTATACTGGGTATGAAGTGTGCTCTCCCACAGAGAGGCAGCAGATCTCAGGGGAAGGAGGTGGGAAGCAACTTAAGTTAGAAGGAAAACGCAGATGTTTAGAAGGGATTTTCAGAAATAACTACAGGAAAATGTTTTCTTGTTTATAAATGCTGGAATCTGTGGCCTCTTTATAAAGATAACCAAGATTTTTTATGTAGGTTTTATGGTATAGGCACAATATTAAATAATATTTTCTTACAAGGGCATACAACCTCAATTCTTAAAGATTTTAATATAGAATATCACTGAGGTACCAACGCGAAGAGTTTCAATGAATCTTCCAGCTGTTATTTTAAACAGAAGAGGGTGGGGGAGCAAGGTGAAAATAAACATGTTTCAGCACCTGAGCAGGGTTTGAGTGTTTACGGAACAAAAGGTGAGGCAGAAAAAGGAGCTCACGGTGTCCTAGATGCTGGACTAGCCTGCTAGCCTAGCGCCGTGAAACCCTCCCAGAGGAAGGCTGCCTGTCTATGTTCAAAGCACCAATGCACCAACATCACCATGCACTCCATTTTTCTTTAAAGGTCAGACTCTCCACTGCTGTATCACTCTTTAAAAACCCATTCTCTGCTGGCTAGCCAGCCAGTTACTGGAGAGGCTGGCACCCCACCCCCTCCCCTCCTGTATACTAAACCCAGGTGGGCCAAACCAACAGGCTGAAATACAGGGGCCCCTGAAAAGTACTTCCTCCCCCAAATCTATCTTTCACAACATTTATTTTTGTAATATTTCCCTCATACCGACGATAAATAATTTTAAAATACAGAGAAGTAGAAAGAATCCCACAGATTCCAGAGATACCCACAGATTTTCTAAGTCTTCTGTGTATGCATATGATTTTTATCACTGACATAGTGTAGCAGCGCCTAACGTTTCATTATAAGCATTTTTCCAGTTTGTTAAAGAGTCCTTTGAAGTCTTTTATAGCCATGTAGTATTTCTTCATATTGAGGGCTCTTCAATGGTTTCTCCACTGTTGGATATTTAGATTGTTTCCAGAGTTTAATAATATCAGTAATGTTTTTTGAACATCTTTTAGTAAGTATTTATTGAACAACCACTGTATTTAGTCCTGTGCTGGGTACAGTGAATTATATAGTTGTTGTTGTTGTTTTTAATGGTTGCTGTATTTAGCATATTTGGCTTCAGACATGAGGTCCTGCTAACATGTAAAATTGCCACATTGGCCTGGTAAATGTAAGTGGGTAAATATATTAGACTCTTTCCTAAGGAAGAGGTTTTGATAGCAGGGAAAGATGGAGAGAACAGGCCTGAAGGGAAAGGGAAGAAAGTGAAGGTTGGGATACCCAACATAAATTTTTTCTATTTCTAATTTTACCAAGAGTGAGAGACACACCCTTCTCTGCAAACCTCCCTCCCTGTAGCCCCTATCCATAGAATTAAAAGATTCCTTGCTATTTTTCTCCCCAAATGTCCCTATTTTTAGTTTTTTAATGTAGGCAGGTGTGGAAATCCTATCTCACTTCAGCATGACTGGATCCCCCCCCAGCCCCTCCCTTCCCTGTGGGGCTGCTGCTCTCTGTTGTGATGATTCATTCTAGACCTCTGGTCCCCAGTCATTGCAGTCCACACTCCATGTATCTCTCCTGTGTTCTTTTAACAGGATCCGTCACTTGTGTCCAATTCGTCAGCTCTCCACTTGTCAGTGCCCACATCTGTGAGCTCTGGGTGTCAATCCTTTCCTGAACCTCACTTTGAAATGAGACAGAACTGTGTCCCTCCCCAGACCTCTTTCCCCATGGGGAGTCCCAGGCTGTCAGGCCCACATTAATGAGCATCTAGCGAGTGAACAACCAGGGGACTGAAGCAGAGGAAGGAGACACTCAGGACTGCTTTAGAGATTGGAGCTTCCCTAATAAAGCAGAGAATGGGCTATAAAATCAGCCACAGCAAGAAGACCAGCCAGGAAGTTATGACAGTGCTCTCCGGATGGGCTGGCAGGTCCTGATCCTAGGCAGTGGCCCTGGGGAAGGAAGCCAACAGGAGCACAGATTTGAGAAATATTTCCAAGACAAAAAACAGCAGAACTTTGGAACTTTCTGAAGATGGGGGTCTGAGGCAGGGGAAGAAATCAGAATTGCTTCCATTCATTCAACAAATACTTATTCAGTATCAACTAGGTGCCTGGCACTGCTCTAGACACTCAAGACATAGCAGTAGACAAAAGAGTATCTTTGCCTTCATGGACTTCTGTTCTTATGGGCAAGACAGAAATTAATCTACAGATATCTAGTATGTAGATGGTAATATGTGCAAAGGAGAGCAATAAAGAGGGGTACAGGAGTAGGGAGTTCTGTGGGGGTTAGCATTTTGTACAGGGGAGCCAGGGAAACATCTCTGATTCAGGGATATCTGGCAAAGATCTCAAGAAAGTAATGACTCCAAAGCTTCCAGTGTGGGCAATTAAGTAGCTGCTGGTAACCTTGACAGGGAGTGGAAGAGGAAGGGCAGACTTAGACAAGGTAATAAGCAAAGGAGCAATGGTGTCAGCTCTGGACACACTAATTCTGAGACGTTTGAGGGATATCCAAGTGGAGATGTACAGAAGACGAACAGTCAGATGGAGAGGAGCATAGAGAACATTAATATTTAAGCCGTGGGCAGACGGAACTGCCAAAGAAATAGTGAAAACACAGAGAGATAGAGAATTAGAATATTATAATGTCACCAACTCGAAAGGAGAAGAAAGTTTTGAAGTGGTCAAATAAGAAGGCTTAAAAGTTTCCTGGATTTGACCCTTGGGAAGTCATGAGTGGTCTCTGAGAGAGCAGCATTCGTGGGGAAGGGGAGACATCACCATCCCAGGAATGGAAGACTGGCCAGGAAGGAGCAGCAGGGGGTGTGGACCACTCCTCAGAGGAGCCATGTGATACTGGAGGAGGAGTGTGATAAAGATAATAACAGAAAGACAAGCTTGAGGGAGAAGGAACCTTGAAAGCAGGTTTTCTTCTCTTCTTTTTGATACGAGGAGTTAATTATTAGGTTATAAAGTAAATTAAATTTGCCGCTAACTCCTGCTCACCATCACTACCACGTTATGGTCTAACTTAGACTACGTGAAAAAATGAACTTGGTCTAGAGTCAAGTGCTCTCACAGATGTTTTTCCTCATTTAAGGCTTCTTTCCTGTTGGTGTTGAAAAGGCAAGACCTCAGAGCCCACAGAAATCCGAGGAACTCAGTTTAAACATTTGACATGAGCAAAATGCATTCTGGGAAACTCAGCAGCCTAAGCCCAAAGCCAAAGACAGTGACCCGGGGCTAGGAGAGGCTGGAGAAACAGAGGCATGCCCAAAGAGGTGAGTGTGATCTAGGAAAGAGAGGACCGCAGAGCTAAGGAGTGGGTCTCTAGGGAGCCCTCAGAGCTCCCTCCTAGCTTCTCATAGTCCTGATCTGGTTGACATGAGAAGTGACTTCTAACTTCTACGGTGTGATGGGGCTGAGGCCACTGACATGCTTCCCTCCTTGCTCGAGGCTGGCTCAGGCCCTGGTTAAGGACTAGTGCACACTCGTCAGTTTGATCCAGCTGAATGATGCTGGGGACTCCAAAAGCCGAGGAATGAGAAAGGTCGACACAGAAACCACTACTTCTCTGTGCAGGTTGTGCGCTGCACAACTTCAAGGGGTGCCTTTCAAGTCCCACTCGTTATATATTTAACCAGATGTTAGGACAATTTTTGTGTCAAGTGCAAGTAAATAATCTCAGGGAAGGGGTGATGTTTCTTTTTTTCTTTCTTTTCTTTCTTTCTTCCTTCCTCCCTCCCTCCCTTCTTTCCTTCCTTCCTTCTTTCCTTCTTTTTTTTAAAATTTTGCAGACACTTTATTAGAGAGTGCTTTCAACCCTGTATAGGAAGGGAAGGAAACAGTTTGGAAAGAGGGAGAAGCTGAGCCATACCACAGGCACAACAAGGTGTCAGTCAGCCCCTGGGTGCTGTGAAACCAGCTGTAGTGTCCTGGCATGGAACAGTCATCAGATTTAGGCTGAACCTGACCTTGGGAGAGGCAGCTGTCTGCAGCCAAGGGCAATTTCTCAAGGCTAACCGCTGAGAGCATCCTCCCAAGTAGAGAAGCATGTCATCCCCCAGTCCTGAAAGTGGCATCTGGGCAGCTTAGCACAGCATCCACACACAATTTTAGCTGTAAACCAAAATGTAATTGGGGGGAAAGCTAAATATTTTTTCTTTTCTTGGGAAAGAAGTATTTTCTGTGGGAAAATATATGTAACATAAAATTTACCATTTTAAGTCTACACTTCTGTAGCATTAAACACATTCACATCGTAGTACAGCCATCACCATTATCCATCTCCAGAACTTTTTCACCTTCTCCAACTGAAACTCTGTACCCATTAAACAATAAATCCCCATTTCCATTCTTCCCCTAGCCCCTAATAACAACCATTCTACTTTCTGTCTCTATGAACCTGAATAGTTATACATACAAGAACAATCATATGTTTGTCCTTTTGTTCCTGTCTTATTTCACTTAGCATAATGTTTTCAAGGTTCACCTAAGTGGTAGCATGTGTCAAATTTTCCATTGTATGTATATACCACATTTTGTTCATCCATTCATTCATCAGCTGATGCTTGGGTTGCTTCCACCTTTTGACTGTTATGAATAAAGCTGCTATGAACATTGATGTGTAAATATCTGTTCAAGTCCCTGCTTTCACTTCTTTGGGGTATGTACCTAGAAGTGGAATTGCTGAATCATGTGGTTTAATTTTTTGAGGAATTGCCATACATTTTCCACAGCTGCTGTATCATTTTATATTCCTACTGGCAATGCACATGGGTTCCAATTTCTCCACAACTTTGCTAACACTTTCCTTTTCTCCTTTCCTTCCTTTTTCCTTCCTTCCTTCCTTCCTCCCTTCCTCCATCCCTCCCTCCCTTCCTTTTTCTTTCTCTCTTCCTCATCCTTTCTTTCTTTCTTTCTTTCTTTTTCTTTCTTTCTCTCTTTTTTCTTTCTTCATTTCTTTCTTTTTTATTGTAGTCATCCTAGTGATTGTGAAATGGTATCTCATTATGATTTTATTTGCATTTCCCTAAGGTCTAGGGTTATTGAGCATCTTTTCATGTGCTCATTGCCCATTTGTATATCTTCTTTGAAGAAATATCTGTTCAAGTCCTTTGCCCATATTTTAATTGGGTTATTTGTTTTATGCTGTTGTTGAATTATAGGAGTTCTTTATGTATTCTGAATATGAATCTCTTATTAGTTATACGATTTACTCCCATCCCATGGGTTAACTTTTCACTCTGTCGATAGTGTCCTTTGATACATAAGTTTTTAATTTTGATGAAGGCCAACATGTCTATGTTTCCTTTCGTCTTCTGTGCTTTTGGTATCATATTCAAGAATCATTGCCAAATCCAAAGTCTTGAAGTTTTCCCCCTATATTTTCTTCTAGTTTCATGGTTTTAGTTCTTACATTTAAGTCTTAGATCCATTTTGAGTTAATTTTTGTACATGGGTAAGGTAAGGCTCTCGTGTTATTTATTTATTAGTTTTCCCAGCATTATTTGTTAAAAAATATTTCCCCATTGAATGGTCTTGGCATCCTGGTCAAAAATCCTTTAACCATATATGCAAGGATTTATCTATGGACTCTCTATTTTATTCCATTGGTCTATAGTCTGTCTTTACAACAATATCACACTGTTTTGATTACCACAGCTTTGTAGTAAGCTTTTAAATCAGAAAGTGTAAGACCTCCAACTTTGTTCTTCTTTTTCAAGATTATTTTGTTTATTTGGAATCGCTTGAGAGTCCATATGAATCTGATGCTAATTCTTCTTTTCAAAAAAGGTCATTGGGATTTTGGTAGAGATCAAGGGGTATTGTTTTCAAATCTGTCCAGAGTTGTTACCTGGTCTAGTATCTGGAGCCATACTGACATCTTGGGGATGGATGTGTGTTAGACATCGCACTCTAGAGCTATGGGAAACTGAGTCACAGTGAACTATCACAAATTGCCGACTTGGGTGATCTATTCTTTCCAATGTAGATACGGAGAGATGAAGCAGGATCAAATCACAAGAATCAGATCATGAAATTGCACAGCCAGTTTAGAGAGGTGACAGTGTGCTAATAAAGGAAAGATGGGTTTAAATGGTTTCTTGGCTTTACTAAACTCAAACCTCAGAAACTCAAACCTGTTTTATCTTTGAAAACAACCCCTCTGAAACAGGTGATTTAACAGTCTGGAGAAAGGAGCCAAGATTTCCATGTCAAGATCTTCTAAATCACAAAGTATGACTGAGCTAAAGTTAAAGACAGGATCACTTCCTTTCTCCTTCTTACACATCCTCCTACACACCCCAGCAGCAATGAAGTACAGTGAGGTGAGTCCTCAGGTCCTGGAGCTTGACAATCCAAGTTCAAGTCCTAGCTTCTCCACCTGTAGGCTCTGTGGATTTGGGCAAAGTATTTCCCACCTATAAACCTTGTTTTTTTCTTGGTCATAACACCTGCCTTAGAGATGTCTTATGAACATTAGTTAAAATAACATACATAGAAGGCTTAGTGCAGGCCTGACACTCTTTCATTCAGCAGATATGTACTGAACCCCTGTCACATGCAAAGCACTGTGTTAGTTGTGGGCAATAAAAAGAAGTCAACAGAACACATGTGTTTACAGGCTTGTCAAGAAGACAAATAACTAAACAAAGAGACCAAAACAATTATAAACTATAATTAGAGTCATGAAAGATATAAACAGTATTGTTTGACAAAGAATGACGGTAGAGATATATTTTAGATCAAGGAGGGAGGTGACAGGTAAGTTGCAACCTAAAGAATGAAAAATACCCAGCCACGTTTCCAAGTAGAGGAGCATTCCAGGAATGTGCAAAGATCCAAGGTCAGAAAAATCTAAATGGTTCTAGAAACTAAGAGAATGTGAGTCTGAGATGGAAAGAGCAAGTGGGTTAAAGGACAAAAGATAGGCACCATGTGAGCCAACTTGAAGGCTAAAGTAAGGAGCTTGTATTGTAGTCAAAGTTCAAAGAAAGCCCCCGGAGGACTTGCAGCAGCAGAGTGACAGGAGTTGTTTTCCATGTTTTAATAACCACTCCGGCTGCCTTGTGGAAAATGGCTTATTAGAAGACAGGTGTGGATGTGGGGAGGCCAGTTATTACAGAAACCACCGCATAAATGCAGGGAAGAGATGATGGAGGCTGGGGAGGAGGTGGCAGGAGATGGAGAGGAGCAGAGATAAACTGGATCAAACTTGCTGATGGATGTGAGGAGAGAGGAGATGCAGAACATGCTAGGAGAATTTGTTTGGAGAGAAGGGGGGGATCAAGGGTTAGATTTTGGACAAGTTACATCTACCTGGGAGACATCCACATGGAAATGTCATATCAGTGGTCAGACATGAGTATGGAAGTCAGAAGAGAGAGATCTTAGCAGGAAATATAAATTTTGGAGTCATCAGCATCAGTGGCATCTAAACCCATGGGAAAGGATGAGGTCACTTAGCCAAAAATGAGGAGAAAGAAGAGAGGGAGGCTTAGGCCCTGATCTGGAGAAACACCAATTTTATGAGTTCAGGTGAAGAAAACAGAACAAGCGAGAAGACTGAGATGAGGTGTCGTGAGGTCAGAGGTCAACCAGGAGAGAGCAGCATCTCAGGACCAGGGGAAGAGAGACTTGTAAAAAGGAAGGATGTGCCATGTGATGAATGCTGCTGAGAGGCCAGGTGAAATGAGGACAGAGAGGAGTATCCACGAGATTTGGGAATATGATGGTCATTAGTAACCTTGGCAAGAACAAATTCATACTCTCTGGGTTGAAAGTGAGTGCCTAATAAATGTTAGCTATAATAACAATAATAGGCTCCCTACTCATTCCTTCTTTGAGCTTCTGTGATAATAGAAAGACATCTGGGGACTGATCAGGGCACAGAAGTGCAGCACTCAATGATTATTCACACATACAAGTTGGTCTTATTTTAAGGTGTAAACTCAGACACCGCTGTCCTTCCTGAATAATTGCCATAGTAGTTGTAGACAACTAATGCTCTAAAAGATTTGGTTGCATCAATACTTGGGGTAAGAGGGGAAAATAGATCCCTTTCTCCTCCAACTATCTTTACTTCTCCTGCTCAGTGTCCCCCCTCCTGTTCCTCTGTGTCTTCTGTGGTTATACTGCTTCCCTTGGTCACACCCTAAAATACCAACAGGTATTGACCTCAGCACCAAGGAAAGGAGCCTAGTGGGCAGAGCCAACACTAAATTTAGGTCCCTCCAGGCTCATCTGTATCTTTGGAGCCAGAGAGGATCCCATCCAGGGAACCAGTACCCACTTGTGGCACCTCCTCTCCTAAGAGCAAGCACCTTGGGGAATGAGAGAAGAGTTAAGAAAATGAGGAAGCAAGATGGCAACGATTCGTAATGAAAGGCAGAGGCATTCATCCCATTCCCACTATTACCACCACCGCCGCTTCTTTGCAAGAAGAACAAAACTGCTTGCCTCCTTTACACAGCCACTGCATTACATCTCTCTTTTTTTTTTCTTTTTAACATCTTTATTGGAGTATAATTGCTTTACAATGGTGTGTTAGTTTCTGCTTTATAACAAAGTGAATCAGTTATACATATACATATGTTCCCATATCTCTTCCCTCTTGTGTCTCCCTCCCTCCCACCCTCCCTATCCTTGATCCACCTCCTAGAGAAATGGAAATAAAAACAAAAATAAACAAATGGGACCTAATGAAATTTCAAAGCTTTTGCACAGCAAAGGAAGCCATAAACAAGACCAAAAGACAACCCTCAGAATGGGAGAAAATATTTGCAAATGAAGCAACTGACAAAGGATTAATCTCCAAAATTTACAAGCAGCTCATGCAGCTCAATAACAAAAAAACAAACAACCCAATCCAAAAATGGGCAGAAGACCTAAATAGACATTTCTCCAAAGAAGATATACAGATTGCCAACAAATATATGAAAGAATGCTCAACATCGTTAATCATTAGAGAAATGCAAATCAAAACTACATCTCTCTTGAGAATCCTCTGGAACCATCCGAAAAACCACAGCACCAAAGAAGATGGTGTTGCTGGTTCTACACTAGTAACAGAATCCCAAAGAACTCTGAATTTGAAGTCAATATGGGTCTAAATGCCACCTACCTCCACCCCACACACACCTTCCAAACACTGGCAGCCATTTCTACCCTTGTCCCTCTACCCCTTGGGTGCAGTTGGTTCCACAGAGCCCGAGAGCTCCCAGGAGCTCCCAGGAGATACAGTGCTCATTCTAGTCACTGTCTCCAAAAGAGAAATTCCAGCAAGAACTGTGGAGTGAGCAGGCACGTTCCGGGATGGGAGGCTCCCCCCAACCACCATCTGTCCTTGCATCAGCAAAGGAGCAATCAAAAAGGAAGATTCCACTCAGTGACTCTGAGCAGGGGACGAATGTGACCTTGACCTCTGGTCCAAGCTACTCTTCCATGACCCCCCACCTCCACTGCCCCACCATAAACGTCACTCTAAATTTTATTGAAGGAATGGGATGAGTAAACAAACCAAGAAACAGCTCATACAACTCAATATGAAAAAAAAAAAAAGAATCAAAAAATGGGCAGAAGACCTCAGTAAACATTTTTTTCCAAAGAAGACATACAGATGGCTAACAGACTATCAACGTTGCTAATTATTAGAGAAATGCAAATCAAAACAACGAGATATCACCTCACACCTGTCAGAATGGATGTCATTGAAAAGTCTACAGATAACAAATGTGGAGAGGATGTGGAAAAAGGGAACCCTCCTACACTGTTAGTGGGAATGTAAATTGGTGCAGCCACTATGGAAAACCATATGGAGGTTCCTCAAAACACTAAATATAGAACTACCATATGATCCAGCAATTCCACTCCTGGGTATATATCTGGAAAAAATGAAAACAATAGTTTGAAAAGATACATGTACCTCAATGTTCATAGCAGTGCTGTTCACAGTAGCCAAAATACGAAGCAAACTGTGTCCATCAACAGATGAATGGATAAAGAAGTTGTGGTATATATATGCAATGGAATATTACTCAGCCATAAAAAAGAATGAAATAATGCCGTTTGCAGCAACATGGATGGACCTAGAAAATATTATGCTTAGTGAAATAAGCTAAAGAAAGACAAACACTGTATGATATCACTAAAAGCGGAGATTAAGAGATGCTACACATGAGTATATATGCAAAACAGAAACAGAATCACAGATATAGAAAACAAGCGTGGTTATCAGAGGGGAGAGGGAAGCGGGAGTCAAGTTAAAGATACAGGATTAAGAGAGACAAACTACTATGTATAAAATAGATAAGCAACAAGGATATATTGTACAGCACAAGGAAATATAGCCATTTTCTTGTGATAACTTTTAATGGAGTATAAACTATAAAAGTACTGAGTCACTATGCTATACATCTGAAATAAATATAATATTGTAAATCAACTATACTTCAATTAAAAACTCCTGCATAAAACAAAGCAGCTAAAAATAAATATTAATCAACTATACTCCAATATAAAATAAAAATTAAAATAAATAAACAAACAAACCAAGAAAGAGCTTGAGGCTCACTTCATCCTGGGACTTTGGCCGGGGTCTCTTCCCAGCTCCCATGGCTGCAGTTCAGGCCTCCTCATATCGCACAGTGATGTGGCCACAGCCTCATGACTGTGCCTCCACTCTCCCCCTTCAAATCCCCCTCCCCCGACCTCAGGAGCCATCTTCCTAAAAAGAATATTTGTAAAAAGATGAAAGAGTCACTTCCCCACAGAAAACCTTAAAGGCCCCCCATTTCCCTCAGATGAAGTCCAAGCCCCATCAAGGCCCTCCCAGTCTTACCTCACGCCTCTTCTGGTGCCCCCTTGCAGCCCTGAGTAACCATCCCGCCTGGGCTCCTGCTGGCTGCCCGGCTGACTTCTGCTCATCCTCTAAGACTTGCTTCTGAGGTCCTCTCTTCCCTGACCTTCCAACCTCTTGCTCTTCATGCCTTTCCCCTGGGCTAGGTGCTCTTCCCAGATGCCTCCAGAATCCCTTGGCCCACCTCCTCATTGCATTTAATTATCTAATTACCTATTTCTGAATCCATCTCCCCCACTACCCCTGGACATCCTTTAGGACAGGGACTGTCATTCTAATTTCTATATCACTAGTACCTAGTTTGTTGTCTGACACTTAATAGGTGTTCAAAGCTTGTCATGGAATTAATGAATTAACATCATCAATAACTTTTCCCTGCCCCACTTGTCCTGAATATGGTAAAAGCTACCTTTCCATCATGTAGGAGTTGCTCAGAGAACAAAGTATACAGTGGAGACAATTATAGGTCTAACTACGTAAAGTCAATTTTTATTTTAAGAAGACATCTTATAGAGAATCTTTGGCCTTAATATCTCAGGCTAGCCTCAGAAGCCAATGTTTCTTGGTTTGGATCCTTCTATCCTTGATTAATTGAGAAGATTCTATTTTCTCCTCAGTTCCATGCTGTGTTTGTCCATGAAGCTCAGGCACCCTGGCATCAAGCACATTTCTGAAGTATCTTCCCCTGGCATCTCAGTTCCTCCTCTGGACTCAGAGCAGCAGCCCCCAGATGTCTGCAGAAGAAGCAAGCCTGGTCCCTGGCTCCGAGGCTCGTAACGCCCTCCTCCCTCCCCGGTGGCCTTCCCTTCCTCCTTTCGAGGGCTGGTTCCTGTCTGCCTTTGCTAATGCTGCCTATTTATAAAATGGGGTGACAAAATTCCATATTCCTCATTTTCCATCTTTCTGTTTGCTAGATAATTTCAGGTTGCTTTTCCCCCTGTGACTTCTAAACAAGAGAATGAGGAAGTTACTGCCCTTACTAAAAATGATTTGTGTCGTGTGCCGTATCCCTGGGTCATAGCACAGACTCTGGTTTATCAGGTTGCAACATTTTTACCTACTTTGTCCACCAAAGTACTGAGAACACAAACAGTTTCCATGTGCAATTAACCTCACAATAGCAAGAGGGAATTTGGAGCCATAAACAAGGGCTTCACAACTTCTCAGCATCTTGACCTGCCTTCCATTCCTGCCCCCGTCACCTGCCACTTGTGTGCATTCTTGCGTGTTAATGTCCCCCTCAAATGTGATACTCAGAGCAGAGAAGAGGACTGGGTGAAGAAGAGGTCAGTGGGGCCATTGCCACCTTCACTTGGGGTGCTGCACGTTGTCCCTCTCGGTCCAGGATCACCCGGGCCAGCAACTGGCTGGGCCAAAGCTAAAATCCCAGCACCATGTCCTCTCCTCCTCACCCAAACTCTCTTCTTGTCTGACTGTGCCTTGGAAAACCTGATGTAAGGAAATGAGCAGGAAAAAAAGAACATTCATGTTGCAAAAGGGTTGCTAAAGGATCTTTTAAATAAGTCTCTAAGTGCATGTAAATGTTTCTGTGTGTTCATTTATTTATTCAAGCATCTTCCGGATTCCAGGGCTTAGTCTGGACACAATCAGGTGGTAAATAAGACACTAGCTCTCTCCTCACAGGTAAAGGAAGAAAAAGGAAGGCCGAGGAAAAAACATTGCTATATACATTCTTTGGGACAACCACTTTGCTCATGTACATTTATTTAATCCTCACGTGACTCTCTGAGGGGGTGGGAGAAGTCCCATAATCTGTCCAAGGACCTGAGCCCAGGCCTGTCCAGCCCCATATCAGTCAGGATAAGCTAGGTTCTGCAGCAATAACAGCTAACCCCCAAGTCTCAGTGGCTTAAAAATAACAAATGTTATGTCATGTGAGTTAGGGATTCTCTTCTGTATTGTCCTCACCAGGGGACCTCATCTGAAGGGGGTGTCATATCCAGGCTTCCATGATTGGGGAAGCAGGAAAGAAAAGAAAGAGTGGTGTGGCAAATCACATGTAAAGCTCCTAAACTTTCCCCCTGGAAGTGGCCACATCACTTACACTTTCATTTCCTTGAACAAAAGGAGTCATGCAGACCTTCTTATCTTCAGGGGGGCAGAGAGGTGAAAATCTATTGTGCCTGAAAGGAGAATCAGAAATGCTTAACGAACATACTAATAACTACCACAAGCTCCAAAGCCTAAGTTCTGTTCTACTACACTGTACTTGAAACTAGCTGGAAAGATTAACTGCTTTCAAAAGGGCTAGGGGCAGGGAAGCATAAATCTAGAGAGTTAGAAGCCACTACCAAAGGAAGATCAAAATCAGGAATGAAGATAAGTTATCTTTGAAATATACATGAACATTAATGAAGAATGGGATCCTTTTGACACAATTCAGATACACCTACCAAATTTACAAGCACCTATAGAATACACACAAGAAATGAGGCCCTGCTATCATGAGATCTTTTAGGATTTTAATAACTAGGACTTGGTTCAAAGTCCTTTTATATAATATCCAATTTCTGGCTAAAATTTATATTATGACAAGATTTCTGAATATAAGGAAAGAGCCTGCCACCTCTCCTTAGTCCTGTGGATGAGAGCACTGGGAACTGGAGTTGATTTCTATTTATTTCTGAAATAATATCCTAGCAATTACCTGTAAATTTTAAAGTGATAAATATGCAGAAGAAAACCAAGCTTTGGAGGACTGCAGAGCCCCCCACACAGGTAGAGATAAACCATCAGCAGAGCTGTACCATTATGGAAATCCTTATAAGAGACTAGGAGTCAAGATGGAACCTCACCCTTTCCAAGACATAAATGTGGGCTCATAGGTGGTCTAAATGAGATCATTATCCATTGCATCACATATTGTTTGTCTAATAGTATCACACTTAGTCACTTAGGATTTAATTACTTAAATTCAGATTCCAAATATCACAGAAGAGTCCTCCTAGGCCATCCTCATTTTAAACACACACACACACACACACACACACACACCCCGCACACATGTTTCTGCTTTTGTTCGCATTAAGGAGAAAATTCTGCATTCTGAAATTGCTTGTGAGTTTAAATTCCATGATTGCAAAATGATGCAACTACACGGCAATATGGCTTCCACCTGGGGAAACATGGCTAAACCACTTCCATCAATGGACTTGAACTGACTGGACTGTCTTCCAGTGCTCTCTCTGAGATGCTCCAGGATAAAAGGGACTTGCTTGGCTTTTAAAGTAATGTCACCTGTTCAGTTGCTTACCCTTGGTATAGGTTGTCCAGCTGGTGATGAATGCATTTCTGAGCTACCATCTACTGTAGTCGTTTGACATGTGCTCTCCTAGGCATGTATTTTAATATTGTTTTACACCTCAGAGAACTAAAAGATAAGCATATAAATATACATATATGTTCTGTATTCTAAACACAAACACTACAGATCTTTCAATCTTTAATTATTTTTTTAATCTTCTAAAAGAATCACTGTGTTTAGACCTGGGGACTGCTGTTATCCTCCATGCATGCGAAAAACAAGAGTAACTGCTACCACGTGTGAAATGAACTTGACATTTAAAGAATACTAAGTGAGCACTTGGTATGTGCCAGGTGCTGAGCTGGGTGCAGCACATTCTAACAGCAACTGTTTAGACTTATTCAAACTTGTTTTAACCCGGGTAAAGATGTTTGTTTATTGTGTTAGTGGTTTATTAAAAATTCATTAACTTAAAATCAGAAAGACACCTCCAAATCAGACTCTGTTTTTATTCATATAAGTGTGCAATATAATAAATGAGCTATGGGTTTATTAAGCGTATGCTAAGGAAGAAAGCAAGTTCATTACCTTTATTCATTTTTTAAATGAGAAACCATGTCTCTACTAATTTTCCTAATAGGATTCTTCTTTTCACTGTCACTTGCCTTCCCAAGAATGGAACTGAGGCATTGCCTGGGGCACCAAGCCTAAATAAACTCTGCTTTCTGGACTTCAAGTCTTAGCCTCACTTACTAACTTACCTTCTCACTGTTTTCTGACATGAATTTTCTATTAAGGTCAATTGTTCCCCTCTGCTTTCCCTACACATGGCCTGCTAGCTCATTTAGCCACTCACAAAACATTTATGGAAGGCTTGCTTTACATGCCAGGCTCCATGACAGGGCCTGGAGATGAATAGGAGGTGGGTTTTATTTGTAAGGAGCTCAAGTCGAGGTGTGAGATGGGGAGACAGACCCACAATCAAATAATCACAAATCGTGCACAGTGGACTTGGGGGCCATGAGGAGGGAATAATTTTGTGTGTGTACTGGAAAGGGTGTGTTGACGGAGAGGTCAAGGACAGTTTCACAGAGGGGAGGCTGGTGGAGCTGACCATTGGACATTTGCCAAGTGAGCAAGTGGGAAAGGGTATTTTGGGCAGAGGGAACATTCTGTTCAAAGGAATGCAGTATTAGTCCATGTGGCTCCTCATGCAATCTCTTCCCTCTTGTCTATGCTGCTAAACTCGGATTCATCCTCATCCCGGGACTGGCAGCATGCATTCTTAAGACTGGGAGGAAGCCTAGAGATCATGCAGCCCAAGTCCCTTGTTTCACAGAGATGGAATTTGAGGTGTAAAGTGTTACGTTGTGAATCATGCTTTGACCCTCAGTCCACTGTCACCAAATGTGTCCCACATATATTTATTGAGCACCAACTGTGTATCAGACAGTTTGTCAACAAAGACAAGTTGAACTTGGGTTTTGCCCCCACAAGAATTTATTTCTCATTAGCACTTTGGTGTCAGACAGACCGGAGTTTGAAGCCTGACCCTGTGACATTCCTGCTGGTGACCTTGCATGAGTTACTCATCCTCACTGAAACTAAGTTTCCTCTTATAAGAATGAAGATAACACTAGAATACTATTCATAGGTTTGCTATGAGAATCCAGTGCGATAACATTTGTAGAGCATGAAGCACTTAACAAATCTTAGCTATTAGTTATATAGTCTTAAGGCAACATTGGAAAATAAGGGATGGTACAGAGTACATACTCAATTTAAAAAGAGCTATATGATTAATGAATTACAGTTTCAATTTCAAGGTCTGTACCTGATCAAAAATTAGTATATAGTTCCTTGAGAATCTAGATTCCTCAAAGCTTTGTGTCAAGCCAAATTAAAATGGAGATTATTCCCCTTCTAAGGTCCAGTAACCTCTTGCAATATAATGAAACCTAATTGCTCTATTAATATCATGCCATCTTTAAAACTGGTAGGTCTGAACAGCATTCTGAAAATCAGCTGCTCGATAGGAGAAGAGCTGCTTCCTGGTTTTATGGGTCACACCCCTTTAGCCATTATACTCTGCTTCAAGCCGTTTGGGCTCCACAGGGAACTGTGAGACCATCTCCTGCTCTTTGAAACATTGTCAGGAAAAACAGTGTCACTCTGGAAGGAAGAACAAGAATGAAAGAGGGAAGACACAAAGAGACAGACTGTGATTCCACATAAGATGGAAGTTTAGAACAGTGAAAGACCTTCATAAATGGAATGGACTGCCTTCCAAGTAGTGGGGGGTCTCATGTCTGCAGGGGTTCCAGAAGATATAAGATCAGTTGGAATCACTTTGTAGGAGAGACCCTGGAAATGGCTGAGAAGGAGAATCAGCAGTGTTTACATCCCTTCCAATAAGTTTCTATGATTGTATTAAGTCATTTAAGCAAATGTTTATTGATCATCTGTTACACATCATCTCCATTTAAAGTGCTAGGTAGACAACAGTAAACAAAACAATGTCCCTGTCCTCATGGAGGTTACATTCTAGGGAACTGTTACGAATCCCTCAGTGAGGTGACAAGCAGTGAGGTATCAGGGCAACTGAGCTGACTCTCTCTTTTCGGTGTGGAGATCTGAGTTGCCAGGTCATGAGAGGATGAATCTTCATTGATACATACCACTTCTGCCTATGAAAATTAGGCAAGAGAATTAACTCAGTATGCCATGTATGGAATAAATAATGCACAACTTTTATTATTATCTTTTTTGATTATTGGCAGAACTTTATTAAAAAGATACAGAGATGCTTTCTTTTTTTAAAATTTTTAGTGGAGTGTAGTTGATTTACAATGTTGTGTCAGTTTCAGGTATACAGCAAAGTGAATCAGTCATATAGCCACTCTTTTTAAAGATTCTTTTCCCATATAGGCCATTACAGAGTATTGAGTAGAGTTTCCTGTGCTATACAGTAGGTCCTCATTAGTTATCTATTTTATATACAGTAGTGTGTATATGTCAATCCCAATCTTTCAATTTATCCCTCCTCCCCCTTACCCTCTGGTAACCCTAAGTTTGTTTTCTACGTCTGTAGCTCTGTTTCTGTTTTATAGATAAGTTCATTTGTACCCTTTTTTTAGGTTCCACATATAAGCGATATAGATTGTCTTACTGAGTGAAGTAAGTCAGACAGAGAATAATGCACAACTTTAAATCCTGGACTAACTAACTACAGTGGTAAATGCTCAAATCATCAAAATCCTCCAAGATAAATTTACAGGCCATGACTTACACATTTGCCTGGTTTATATTTTATGGGCTGCACAGTCTAACCCCAACCTTTGACTCTGTAACCACCCCTGGTTTGAGTTTGGGTTTGAACAGCTGCCCAGGCCATCAGTGCTTTTCAGTGTGTTTGAGCAATAACTCATGCAGAGACGTTTAAGAGCTCACACGTCCTCAATAGACTAAAAGCAAGAGAAATAAGATTCCATAGCAACAACATGTCACTCTAAATCATCATTGCTGTTTCATGAACAAAGTGAGAATTGCGATAGAAAATACAACAGGGAGTGAGACCAGTTCAGCAGATACGATCGGCTGTTTTCTGGGAATTAGATCACTTTGGTTAGAGAGACCACAATACGCTCATTTTTATGAATCCTAAAGCTAGAAAAATTTGCCATTATTTGTTACTTTCTCTTTCACTGAAAAAAGGGGTTTTATTTCCCTCCCTTGTTCTTTGCATGGAGATATCAGTACTGATGAAGACAGCCAGCATGAATTTGGAGCAAGAGGACTTGAAGGCTGCAACTGAAAACTTTTGCTGATTTGATTAAGGTTTTGCTTATTATGATAAATATTCCAGCAGCCAAAGAGTAGCTAGTAAACATGTGAGGGACTGAGCTGGGAGTTACCTCATTGTGGGATTTGCTAATCATCCAGTTTTGTTTAAAAAAAAAAAAAAAAAAGAAAATGTACCCAAAGTGAGCTCTCACATCTGTGAAAGCTTGGAGTAAGCTACATTGGCTCGGTAAGGACTCTGACCACAAACGCTGCTTGGAGCACATATAACCTTAGGCAGAAACAACTTTCCAACACAAACAGCAAATGGAAGCCTCTTGGAAATTACTTGATAAACTGTTAAAATAATAACAGCTTATCTTAGAGTTGGCTCAAGACTGCAGTGTTGGAAATGATACAGCCAAAGATCAGAGCAAGCATTTCCTGCAGTGTAGCTGAAAACGAATGTAGTTTTGTTTTAGTCATTTGTAGAGGAAGGACGCGGGAGTGGGAATCTGTCCTCATGTATAAAAAAGAGTAAGGTTCATGTGTGCTCGTATATTCCAGAACTATAAAGATGAAGACTGATTTAAAATTCAGACAGCTTCTCTCTTTCTTGCCTGTTTTGACAATAGACAGCTGTGTCCTTAAATGTGTTCCTCTCAGGGAAGTTTTGTTCTAGAGATGCCTGTGTGCTCCAAAGTAATAAACATGCATTGTTTCCGCTAACGGTTTCACCATAGGTGGCTCCAAGATGGCTGGACTGTCCTACGGGTAGCTTTTAAGCCTACAAGCAAACCTGTGTAAAGGCTCCCTCTCAGTTTTATTCCCTAAGTCTCTTCACAATTCTCTGAGGACTCCCGCATCTATGGTGGGCCCCTCTTGTAAAAAGTTACCAGGGTAATAGGCATACATATGCTGCTATTGTCTCTTAACCGATTCTATTTGACTTGCTATCTCGATGGCATTGTTGGGTAGATTATTTTGCCATCTTACAGGGGGATTGAATTGAGTATTTATACCTGTGGATACAAAAATTGATGTTTAAAATATTATTTATTATCTTTATACCATGCAGGAAACAGTGTAACTAATCTTCTTTATACACCGTATGTATTGTCTCATTTAATTTTCACAATAACACTGTGGGGTAGGCTTTACCTACATTGCCTGTATTTTACTGGTTAAAAAACAAACAAGCCTGATGTTCAGAGAAATAACTTGCCTTCCGGTTTGTTCTCCACACAGCAAAGTAGTCTTTAAAAACATAAATTGGAATGCTTTCACCCAAGATGCAATAACAGTGACTAGACTTACCCTCCAATCTGAAACAGTTGAAAACTGGTCAAAATGTATGAAACAATTATTTTTTAAGACACTGGGCATCAGGCAGCTAAGGACAGTGATCCCTGAGAAATAAGAAACAAAAGAGATGGTCCCCACAATGCTCCAGTTTACTGCCTTCCTGCTTTCTATGTGCTTACTGCTTACTGTCAAGGAGCAGGGACTCCCTGACTTGAGGATCCAGAACTGGAAGTCCAGGGAGGCCAAGGGAGCTCAGAACAAATTATGGAAGAAGAGAAAGCATATGGCAGACAAGTCTGCTGATCTGTAGAAGGTCCCATTAAGTTTTCAGCCAAGTACTAATCAGTTCATGTGTGTGAGGAAAAGCACTACAAAAGGATTATAGGGAACAATCACTGGAGGTCACATAGGAGTAGGAATAGTTTATTTCCCAGCTAGCCAGAGTGGAAAACCATGTGATTAATGGGGCATTGAGTAGGCATTGAGCCTAACTCGAAAGAATTTTGCCTCCAAAATGGAGCATAATTAGTCCTAGACAAAATGCTACTCTGGCCTCACTTCACAAAACTTAAGAGCAAGAAACGAAAGGATCAAGATGTTTCCAAGTAACTTTTTTGTGTCTCAGAACAAAATTAAGAATAGCCATAGGAATACAAAAATATCCAGCACCCAACAAAATGAAATTCACAATGTCTATTATCTAATCAAAAATTAATAAGCATGCAAAAAAGGCAAGAAAATATGAACTAATAACGAAGAAAAAAGTCAATAAATTAAACTGACCCAGAAATAGCACAGATGATACAATTCACAAACAAGACCATGAAAACAGTTGTTATAATTACATTCCATATGTTCAGGAAGTTAGAAGAAAGATTGAACATTTAACTAGACATGGAAGATATTCAAAGACCCAAAATGGAGGGGGCACCTTCAAGATGACAGAGGAGTAAGACATGGAGATCACCTTCCTCCCCACAAAGACATCAGAACTACATACAGGGACTTCCCTGGTGGTCCAGTTGTTAAGACTTCACCTTCCAGTGTAGGGGATACAGGTTCGATCCCTGGTAGGGGAGCTAAGATCCCACATGCCTGGGGGCCAAAAAATCCCTACATCTACATGTGGAACAACTCCTACAGAACACCAGCTGAACACTGGCAGAAGACCTCAGACTTCCCAAAAGGCAAGAAACTCCCCATGTACCTGGGCAGGGCAAAAGAAAAAACAGAGACAAAAGAATAGGGATGGGACCTGCACTTCGGATAGGGAGCTGTGAAGAAGGAAAAGTTTCCACACACTAGCAAGACTGTTCACTGGTGGAGACAGGAGGTAGCATGGGGTAAACTTCAGAGCCATGAAGGATGGCGCAGCAACAGTGGTGCAGAGAGCAAAGCAGAGAGATTCTCACACAGAGGATTGGTGCCGACCAGCACTCACCAGCCTGAGACGCTTGTCTGCTCACCCGCCGGGACAGGTGGGGGCAGGGAGCTGAGGCTCTGGCTTCGGAGGTCAGATACCAGGGAGAGGACTGGGTTTGGCTGCGTGAACACAGCCTGAAGGGGGTTAGTGCACCACAGCTATACGGGACGGAGTGCGGGAAAAACTCTGGAACTGCTTAAGAGGCAAGAGACCATTGTTTCAGGGTGCACGAGGAGAGGGGATTCAGAGCACCACCTAAACGAGCTCGAGACAGACGTGAGTGGCTGCTATCAGCGCAGACTCCAGAGACAGGCATGAGACGCTAAGGCTGCTGCTGCAGCCACCAAGAAGCCTGTGTGCAAGCACAGGTCACTATCCTACACCTCCCCTCCCGGGAGCCTGTGCAGCCCGCCACTGCCAGGGTCCTGTGATCCAGGGACAACTTTCCCGGGAGAACACACGCGCACCTCAGGCTGTTGCAATGTCACGCCAGCCTCTGACGTCTGCAGGCTTGCCCCACATTCTGTACCCCTCCCTACCCCCCGGCCTGAGTGAGCCAGAGCCCTCTAATCAGCCACTCCTTTAAACCCGTCCTGTCTTGGCGAGGAACAGATGCCCTCAGGTGACCTACACTCAGAGGAAGGGCCAAATCCAAAACTGAACCCCAGGAGCTGTGCAAACAAAGAAGAAAAAGGGAAATCTCTCCCAGCAGCCTCAGGGGCAGCAGATTAAATCTCCACAATCAACTTGATGTACCTGCATCTGTGGAATACCTGAATAGACAGTGAAGAATCCCAAAATTGAGATGGTGGACTTCGGAAGCAACTGTAGACTTGGGGTTTGCTTTCTGCATCGAATTTGTTTCTGGTTTTATGTTTATCTTAGTTTAGAGCTTATTATCATTGGTATATCTGCTTATTGATTTGTTTGCTCTCTTCCCTTTTTAAAATATATATATATATTTTTCTTTGTTTCCTTTTCCACTTTTTGTGAGTCTGTACGTGTATGCTTCTTTGTATGATTTTGTCTGTATACCTTTGCTTTTGCCATTTGTCCTAGGGTTCTGACTGTCTGTATTTTGTTTTATGTTTGTTTTTTTTTTAGTATAGTTTTTACTTGTTATCATTGGAGGATTTGATTTTTGGTTTGGTTGCGCTCTTCTTTCTTACTCTCTTACTTTTCTTTTATTACTTTAAATTTTTTTATTGTTAATATTTTTTTTCTATTTTAATCACTTTATTTTATTTATTTTTCTTTCTTTTTTTCCTTTTTTTTTTTCTCCCTTTTCTTCTGAGCCATGTGGCTGACAGGGTCTTAGTGCTCTGGCCAGGTGTCAGGCCTGTGCCTCTGAGGTGTGAGAGCCGAATGCAGGACATTGGTCCACCAGAGACCTCCCGGTTCCATGTAATATCACAAAGCAAAAGCTCTCCCAGAGATCTCCATCTCAATGCTAAGACCCAGTTCCACTCAACGACCAGCAAGCTACAGTGCTGGACACCCTATGCCAAACAACTAGCAAGACAGGAACACAAACCCACCCATTAGCAAAGAGGCTACCAAAAATCATAATAAGGCCACAGACACCCCAAAACACACCACCGGATGTGGTCCTGCTCAACAGAAAGACAAGATCCAGCCTAATCCACCAGAATACAGGCACCAATCCCCTCCACAAGGAAGCCTACACAACCCACTGAACCAACCTTAGCCACTGGGGGCAGACACCAAAAACAACGGGAACTAAGAACCTACAGCCTGCAAAAAGGAGACCCCAAACACAGTACGTTAAGCAAAATGAGAAGACAGAGAAACACACAGCAGATGAAGGAGCAAGATAAAAACCCACCAGACCTAACAAATGAAGAGGAAATAGGCAGTCTACCTGAAAAGGAATTCAGAATAATGATAGTAAAGATGATCCAAAATCTTGGAAATAGAATGGAGAAAATAAAAGAAACGTGAAATAAGGACCTAGAAGAACTAAAGAGCAAACAAACGATAAAGGAAATTAAAAATTCTCTAGAAGGAATCAATAGCAGAATAACTGAGGCAGAAGAATGGATAAGTGACCTGGAAGATAAAATAGTGGAAATAACTACCGCAGAACAGAATAAAGAAAAAAGAATGAAAATAATTGAGGACAATCCCAGAGACCTCTGGGACAACATTACATGCACCAACATTCGAATTATAGGGGTCCCAGAAGAAGAAGAGAAGAAAAAGGGGACTGAGAAAATATTTGAAGAAATTATAGTTGAAAACTTCACTAATATGGGAAAGGAAATAGTCAATCAACTCCAGGAAGCACAGAGAGTCCCATACAGGATAAATCCAAGGAGAAACATGCCAAGAAACATATTAATCAACCTATCAAAAATTAAATAAAAATTAAATACAAAGAAAAAATATTAAAAGCAGCAAGGGAAAAGCAACAATTAACATACAACAGAATCCCCATAATGTTAATAGCTGATCCTTCAGCAGAAACTCTGCAAGCCAGAAGGGAGTGGCAGGATGTATTTAAAGTGATGAAAGGGAAAAACCCACAACCAAGATTACTCTACCCTGCAAGGATCTCATTCAGATTTGACAGAGAAATTAAAAACTTTACAGATAAGCAAAAGCTAAGAGAATTCAGCACCACCAAACCAGCTCTACAAAAAATGCTAAAGGAACTTCTCTAGGCAGGAAACACAAGAGAAGGAAAATAATTAAAATAACAAACCCAAAACAATTAAGAAAATAGTAATTGGAACATACATACCTATAACTACCTTAAATGTAAATGGATTAAATGCTTCCACCAAAAGTCATAGACTGGCTGAATGGATACAAAAACATGACTAGTACATATGCTCTCTACAAGAGACCCACTTCAGACCTAGGGACACATACAGATTGAAAGTGAGGGGATGGAAAAAGATATTCCATGCAAATGGAAATCAAAAGAAAGCTGGAGTAGCAATTCTCGTATCAGACAAAATAGACTTTAAAATAAAGACTATTACAAGAGACAAAGAAGGACACTACATAATGATCAAGGGATCAATCCAAGAAGAAGATATAGCAATTGTAAATATATATGCACTCAACATAGGAGCACCTCAGTACATAAGGCAAATGCTAACAGCCATATAAGGGGAAATTGACGTAACACAATCATAGTAGGGAACTTTAAAACCCTACTTTCACCAATGGACAGATCATCCAAAATGAAAATAAATAAGGAAACACAAGCTTTAAATGATACATTAAACAAGATGGACTTAATTGATATTTATAGGACATTCCATCCAAAAACAACAGAATACACTTTCTTCTCAAGTGCTCATGGAACATTCTCCAGGATAGATCATATCTTGGGTCACAAATCAAGCCTTGGTAAATTTAGGAGAATTAAAATCGTATCAAGTATCTTTTCTGACCACAACACTATGAGACTAGTTATCAATTACAGTAAAAAATCTGTAAAAAATACAAACACACAGAGGATAAGAAACACACTATGAAATATCCAAGAGATCACTGAAGAAATCAAAGAGTAAATGAAAAAATACCTAGAAACAAATGACAATGAAAACATGATGACCTAAAACCTATGAGATGCAGCAAAAGCAGTTCTAAGAGGGAATTTTATAGCAATACAATCCTACCTCAAGAAACATCTCAAATAAACAACATAACCTAACACCTAAAACAATTAGAGAAAGAAGAACAAAAACACCCCAAAGTTAACAGAAAGGAAGAAATCATAAAGATCAAATCAGAAATAAATGAAAAAGAAATGAAGGAAATGATAGCAAAGATAAATAAAATGGAAAGCTGGTTCTTTGAGAAAATAAACAAAATGGAGAAAACATTAGCCAGATTCATTAAGAAAAAAAGGGAGAAGACTCAAATCAATAGAATTAGAAATGAAAAAGGAGAAGTAACAACTGACACTTCAGAAATACAAAAGATCATGAGAGGTTACTACAAGCAACTATGTGCCAATAAAATGGACAACCTGGAAGAAATGGACAAATTCTTTGAAAACCACAACGTTTCAAGATGGAACCAGGAAGAAATAGAAAATATAAACAGACCAATCACAAGCACTGAAATTGAAACTGTAATTAAAAATCTTCCAAGAAACAGAAGCCCAGGACCAGAAGTCTTCAAAGGCAAATTCTATCAAACATTCGGAGAAGAGCTAACAACTATCCTTCTCAAACTCTTCCAAAATATAACAGAGGGAGGAACACTCCCAAACTCATTCTATGAGGTCACCATCACCCTGATACCAAATCCAGACAAAGATGCCAGAAAAAAAGAAAACTACAGGCCAATATCACTGATGAACATAGATGCAAAAATCCTCAACAAGCTACGAGCAAACGGAATCCAACAGCACATTAAAAGGATCATACACGATGATCAAGTGAGGTTTATCCCAGGAATACAAGGATTCTTCAATATACGCAAGTCAATTAATGTGATAAACCATATTAACAAATTGAAGAAGAAAAACCATATGACCATCTCAATAGATGCAGAGAAATCTTTCAACAAAATTCAACACTCATTTATGATAAAAACGCTGCAGAAAGTAGGCATAGAGGGAACTTACCTCAACATAATAAAGGCCATATATGACAAACCCACAGTCAACATCGTTCTCAATGGTGAAAAACTGAAAGCATTTTCTCTAAGATCAGGAACAAGACAAGGTTGCCCAACTCTCACCACTATTATTCAACATAGTTTTGGAAATTTTCGCCACAGCAATCAGAGAAGAAAAAGAAATAAAAAGAATCAAAATCAGAAAAGAAGAAGTAAAACTGTCACTGTTTGCAGATGACATGGTACTATACATAGAGAATCCTAAGACACTACTAGAAAACTACTAGAGCTAATCAATGAATTTGGTAAGGTAGCAGGATACAAAATTAATGTACAGAAATTTCTTGCATTCCTATACACTAATGATGAAAAATATGAAAGAGAAATTAAGGAAACACTCCCATTTACCACTGCAACAAAAAGAATAAAATACCTAGGAATAAACCTACCTAAGGAGACAAAAGACCTGTATGCAGAAAATTATAAGACACTGATGAAAGAAATTAAAGATGATACAAAAAGGTGGAGAGATATACCATGTTCTTGGATTGGAAGAATCAACATTGTGAAAAAGACTATACAACCCAAAGCAATCTACAGATTCAATGCAATCCCTATCAAATTACCAATGGCCTTTGTCACAGAACTAGAACAAAAAATTTCACAATTTGTATGGAAACACAAAAGACCCTGAATAACCAAGGCAATCTTGAGAAAGAAAAACAGAGCTGGAGTAATCAGGCTTCCTGATTTCAGATGATAATACAAAGTTACAGTAATCAAGACAGTATGGTACTGGCACAAAAACAGAAATATAGATCAATGGAACAGGACAGAAAGCCCAGAGATAAACCCACGCACATATGGTCACTTTATCTTTGATAAAGGATATAAGAATATACAATGGAGAAATGACAGCCTCTTCAACAAGTGGTGCTGGGAAAAATGGACAGCTACATGTAAAAAAGTGAAAATAGAACACTCCCTAATACCATACACAAAAATAGACTCAAAATGGATTAAAGATCTCAATGTAAGGCCAGACAGTATAAAACTCTTAGAGGAAAACATAGGTAGAACACTCCATGACATAAATCACAGCAAGATCCTTTTTGACCCACCTCCTAGAGAAATGGAAATAAAAACAAAAATAAACAAATGGGACCTAATGAAACTTAAAAGCTTTTGCACAGCAAAGGAAACCATAAACATGATGAAAAGACAACCCTCAGAATGGGAGAAAATATTTGTAAACAAAGCAACTGACAAAGGATTAATCTCCAAAATATACAAGCAGCTCATGCAGCTGAATATCAAAAAAACAAACAACCCAATCCAAAAATGGGTGGAAGACCTAAAGAGACATTTCTCCAAAGAAGATATACAGATTGCCAACAAACACACAAAAGGATGCTCAACATTACTAATCATTAGAGAAATGCAAATCAAAGCTACAATTAGGTAACACCTCACACCAGTCAGAACAGCCATCATTAAAAAATCTACAAACAATAAATGCTGGAAAAGGTATGGAGAAAAGGGAACCCTCTTGCACTGTTGGTGGGAATGTAAATTGATACAGCCACTATGGAGAACAGTATGGAGGGTCCTCAAAAAACTGAAAAATAGAACTACCATACGACCCAGCAATCCCGCTACTGGGTATACACCCTGAGAAAACCATAATTCAAAGAGTCATGTACCACAATGTTCATTGTAGCTCTATTTACAAAAGCTTGGATATGGAAGCAACCTAAGTGTCCATCAACAGATGAATGGATAAAGAAGATGTGGCACATATATATAATGGAATATTACTCAGCCATAAAAAGAAATGAAATTGAGTTATTTGTAGCGAGGTGGATGGACCTAGAGACTGTCATACAGAGTGAAGTAAGTTAGAAAGAGAAAAACAATTACTGTTTGCTAACACATATATATGGAATCTTAAAAAAAAAATAGAAAAAGGTTCTGAAGAACCTAGGGGCAGGATAGGAATAAAACACAGACATAGAGAATGGACTGGAAGACATGGGCAGCAGGAAGGGTAACCTGGGATGAAGTTAGAAAGTGGCATGAACATATATACACTACCAAATGTAAAGTAGATAGCTAGTGGGAAGCAGCCGCATAGCACAGGGAGATCAGCTTGGTGCTTTGTGTCCACCTAGAGGGGTGGGAAAGGGAGGGTGGGAGGGAGATGCAAGAGGGAGGGGATATGGGGCTATATCTATATGTATAGCTGATTCACTTTTTTATACAGCAGAAACTAACACACCATTGTAAAGCAATTATACTCCAATAAAGATGTTAAATAATTATAATACGTAGCTTATAAGTATTTTTTTAAAAAAAAGGCCCAAACCGAATTTCCAGTGGTGAAAACAACAACATCTGAGGTGAAAAATACATGGAGGCAGGGAGACTAAAAACAGATTAGACAAATAAAACTTGAGAGAACTTGAAGACACAGCAATAGAAACTATCCAAAATTAAACAGAGTGCAGTGAGCTGTGTGTGACAACTTCACACAGGCTAATATACATGTAATTAGATCCACCATAGTGGGAGGGGCTGAAAAATATTTGAAAAAATAATGGCAAATAATTTTCAAATGTGATGTAAACTATAACCTCACAGATCTGAAAATCCCAATGAATTCCAGGCACAAAAAGCATGAATAAAACTTCACCAAGGCACAGCATAATCAAATTTCTCAAAACTAGTGATAAAGAGAATATGTTACAGGTATGCAGAGAATAAAAGACACCTTCCTGGGACTTCCCTGGTGGCGCAGTGGTTAAGAATCCACCTGCCAATGCAGGGGACACAGGTTCGAGCCTTGGTCCAGGAAGATCCCCCATGCTGTGGAGCAATTAAGCCCGTGTGCCACAACTACAGAGCCTGTGCTCTAGAGCCCATAAGGCACAACTACTGAGTCCTCGTGCCACAACTATGGAAGCCTGCACGCCTAGAGCCTGTGCTCCACAACAAGAGAAGCCACCACAATGAGAAGCCTGCACACAGCGAAGAGTAGCCCCTGCTTGCCGCAACTAGAGAAAGCATGCATGCAGCAGCAAAGACCCAATGCAGCCAAAAATAAATAAATAAAAATAAATAAATTTATTTAAAAAAAAAAAGACACCTTATCTAAGGAGGGTCAAGATAAGAATGAGAGCAGCTTTCCAGTCAACAAGGTGGCAAAACTTTAAAATACTGAAAGAAAAAAGATTAATCCAGAATTTGATACCCAGTGAAAATGACTTTCCAAAATGACAGCAAAATAAAGCATTTTTCTGAAAGAATATATCACCGGTAGACATGCACTGCAAAAATATTAAAGGATGTCATTTAGGCAGAAGGCAGTGATGCTAGAGGAAATCTGGATCTACACAAATAAATGCAGACCACCAGAAATGGTAACTTGGGTAAATGAAAAATACTTTTTTATGGTTTATATCTCTTTAAAAAATAATTGGCCATTGAAAATAAAAGTAATAAAAACGTTATGAGTGTTATAGCATACAATATAAAATGTATGACAAAAAAAGCATATAAGCAAGAACAAGAGAAATAGAAGTATACAGATATCAGGGTTTTTACACTATACATGAAATGGTATAATATCACTTTTAGGTAGATGTTGTTAAATAAGATGTATATTATAAATTCTAAAGCAACCGCTACAATAATTCACAAAGAGTTATAACTAACAAACCAACAAAGTAGATCAAATGTAATCATAAAAATACCCAGTTTCTTAAAAGGAAGAAAAAGAAAGAAACAGGAGGGAAAAACCATATGAGGCAAATAGAAAACAAATATCATGATACAATATTTACACTCCTACATGCTTTAAAAAAACACATTATGGGGCTTCCCTGGTGGTGCAGTGGTTGAGAGTCCGCCTGCCGATGCAGGGGACGCGGGTTCGTGCCCCGGTCCAGGAAGATCCCACATACTGCGGAGCTGCTGGGCCCATGAGCCATGGCCGTTGAGCCTGCACGTCCGGAGCCTGTGCTCCGCAACGGGAGAGGCCACAACAGTGAGAGGCCCGTGTACCGCAAACAAACAAAAAACAACAACAACACATTATGTGCTTTTAAATGGTCTAAATATTTCAGAAGGCAGAGATTATTAGATTGGATAAAAGAGGAAGAACTATACTTTGTCTGCAAGAAACCCACTTTAAATATAAAGATACAAATAGTTTAAGAGTAAAAGGATGAATGACTTACACTACTTGATTTTCAAGTCTTTTTGTAGAGCTACAGTAATTAAGACAGTATAGTTTTTGTGGAAAGTTAGACAAATAGATCAAGGGAACAGAGTAGAGTCCAGAAACATGTGTGGTTGGCTGATTTTTGACAAAAGTGCAAAGGCAATTCAGTGGAAAAGAACAATCATTTAGGAAATGGTACTGGCACAATTGGATATTCATATGCAAAAAAAGAACTTGATTCATATCTGATACCATAAAGAAAATTAACTCAAAATGAATGATAGACTAAATATGAAACCTAAATTCATAAAAAATTTCTAGAAGAAACACAAGAGAAAATCTGTGTGCCCTAAGTGTTAGGCAAAAACTTAGACACCAAAAGGATGACCCCTAAAGTAATAAATTGATAAATTGGACTTCATCAACTAGGAAATTTTCTCTTCCAAAATATTGCTAAGAGAATGAAAACAAACTGAGTGAAAAAATATGCAATTCAAATATCTCATAAACAACTTGCACCCAGAATATATAAAGAGCTCTCAAAGCTCAATAATGGGCAAAACCTCCCCCCCCCCGCAAAAAAATATTTGAACAGGCACTTTGTCAAAGAAGATATACAGATAACAAATAACAACATGAAAAGGTGAATTGATCTCATTAGCCATTAGGAAAATGAAAATTAAAACCACAATAAGGTACCACTGAACACTATCAGACTGTCTAAAATTAAAAAGACATGTCAAGTTTTGGTAAGGACATGGACTAACTAGAACTCTTCTTCCCTGCATATGGGGATGTAAAGTGGTATAACTGTTTTGGAAAATGTTTTCCAGATTCTTAAAATGTAAAGCATATACCTACCATATGATATAGCTATTTTATCCCTAGGTGTTTACCAAAGAAAAATGAAAGCGTATGGCCATACCAAGATGGGTACACAAATGGTCATAGTGGTTGTGTTTGTAAGAGCCCCAAACTGGAAACAATTCAAATGTCCATCAGCAGGTGAATGGATAAAAAGTGTGGTATATCCATATAATGGACTACTACTTAACAGTGAAAAGGAATATCTGTTAATATACCCAACAACATGAATTAAACCCAAAATAATTACACTGAGTGAAAGAAGTCAGACAAAATGAGAACATTATGTATGATTACTTTTATATCAAATTCTAGAAAATACTACTGATTATTAGTGACAGAAAGCAGATCAATGTTTGCCTGGGTAGGGACTGAGGGCGTACTAGGGAAGACTAACAAAGGAAAATCTGTGGAATGTTGATTATCATGATTATCTTGGTGGCTTCAAGTCTTTATATACATGTCAAAAAATCAAATTTCATAGTTAAAAATGTATTTAGTTAATTGTACATCAATCATACCTCAATAACCAGTTTTAAAAGTATGTAAATTAGAACATGTCACTCCCCTGCTTAAATTCTGAATAATTGCCTATTACATGTAGAATAAAATCCAAACTCTCTCATGAACGACAATGAAAGGGCTGCATGGCATTTGTTTCCTAGCACATCTTGTTCTACTTTCTTCTTGATCAACACATGTTGGTCACACTTGCCCCCTCTAGGTTTTTTGCACACACTACCTCTCCCACTTTGGGGTATTTTATGTGCTATTTCCTTCACCTGGGACACTTTACCCTCGTGTGTTCACATGATGAGCTCCTTTCATTTTTCAGGTGCAATATCACATCATAAGAGAAGCACTTCTGTTTAAGTAGTCTTCCCTCCAAAATGATTCTTTCTTATTGCACCGTCTTTATGTTAGCCATAGCACTTAGCAGAAGTTATAATTATACATTACTTATTTATTTACTTGTTTATGATCTGTCTCTCCCACTAGGCCATGAGCAGAAAATGTCTTATCACATTGGCCATGTCAACGACACACTAACCTCCCACCACCTCCATGCTGTCATGTACAATTACCCCAGCCTGACTATGCCCTCTCTGGTAATAGCTTTTTGTTTTAATTGGGGTATAGTTGTTTTACAATGTTGTGTTAGTTTCTACTGTACAGCAAAGTGAAGTAGAGTTCCCTGTACTATACAGCAGGTTCTCATTAGTTATCTATTTTATACATATTAGTGTATATATGTCAATCCCAGTCTCCCAGTTCATCCCACCCCCCTCCCTTTCTCCCCTTGGTTTCCATACATTTGTTCTCTACATCTGTGTCTCTATTTCTGCCTTGCAGACAGGTACCATTTTTCTAGATTCCACATATATGTGTTAATATACAATATTTGTTTTTCACTTTCTGACTTACTTTACTCTGTATGACAGTCTCTAGGTCCATCCATGTCTCTACAAATGACCCAATTTCTTTCCTTTTTATGGCTGAGTAATATTCCATTGTATATATATACCACTTCTTCTTTATCCATTTGTCTTTCAATGGGCATTTAGGTTGCTTCCATGACCTGTCTATTGTAAATGGTGCTGCAGTGAACATTGGGGTGCATGTGTCTCTTTGAATTTTGGTTTTCTCTGGGTATATGCCCAGTAGCGGGATTGCTGGGTCATATGGTAGTTCTATTTTTAGTTTTTTAAGGAACCTCCATACTGTTCTCCTGTAGTGACTGTATCAATTTACACTCCCACCAACAGGGCAAGAGGGTTCCCTTTTCTCCACACCCTCTCCAGCATTTATTGTTTGTAGGTTTTTTGATAATGGCCATTCTGACCAGTGTGAGGTGATACCTCATTGCAGTCTTGATTTGCATTTCTCTAATAATTAGTGATGTTGAGCATCCTTTCATGTGCTTCTTAGCCATCTGTATGTCTTCTTTGGAGAAATGTCTATGTAGGTCTTCCACCCATTTTTGGATTGGGTTGTTTGTCTTTTTGATATTCAGCTGCATGAGCTGCTTGTATATTTTGGAGATTAATCCTTTGTCCATTGATTCATTTGAAAATATTTTCTCCCATTCTGAGGGTTGTCTTTTCATCTGTTTATGGTTTCCTTTGCAATGCGAAAGCTTTGAAGTTTCATTAGGTCCCATTTGTTTATTTTTGTCTTTATTTTCATTACTCTGGGAGGTGGGTCAAAAAAAATCTTGCTGTGATTTATGTCAAAGAGTGTTCTTTCTATGCTTTCCTCTAAGGATTTTATAGTGTCCAGTCTTACATTTAGGTCTTTAATCCATTTTAAGTTTATTTTTGTGTATGGTGTTAGGGAGTGTTCTAATTTCACTTTTTTACATGTAGCTGTCCAGTTTTCCTAGCACCACTTATTGAAGAGACTGTCTTTTCTCTGTTGTATATTCTTGCCTCCTTTGTCATAGATTAGTTGACCATAGGTGCATGGGTTTATCTCTGGGTTTTCTATCCTGTTCCACGGATCTATATTTCTGTTTTTGTGCCAGTACCATTCTGTCTTGATTACTGTAACTTTGTAGTATAGTCTGAAGTCAGGGAGCCTGATTCCTCCAGCTCCATTTTTCTTTCTCAAGATTGCTTTGGCTATTCAGGGTGTTTTGTGTCTCCATAGAAATTTTAAGATTTTTGTTTTAGTTCTGTGAAAAATGCCATTGGTAATTTGATAGGGATTGCATTGAATCTGTAGATTGCTTTGGGCAGTAATAGCTTTTCATACCAACCACCCTCAGGAGAGGGCATGTGTAGTCTTGAAGAAAAAAAAATCAACTGATTTTCTGAGTGTTTTATTTTAAAAATCAAAGGAAAAACCAATAGCTTTGAAAGCCAAAGCTTTGATTTGTAAGAGCTGAGCTTTGAGAGAAAAAATGGTATTTTTCCTCTTTGTTTAAGTTGATACAGGATTTACATCCAACAAAATGTACAGATTTTGTTTTGAGAAATGTATACACCTGGGTAACCGCCACTGCACTTAACATAGAGAATATTCTCTTCACTTACTAAGTTCCCTGATGCCCCTTTCTAGTCAAGATTCTGCCCACCCCTTCCAAGCAGAGGAAACCACGATTCTGATTTCCATCTCTCACGGTGGTATGGTTTGTCTCTTCTAGAGCTGTGTATATTATACATGGAATTATACTTTTGCATCTGGCTAATTCCATTCCTTTGTATGTATTCCATTGTATGGATATATCACAGTTTGTTTATCCATTCCTCTGTTGATAGATACATGAATTTGCCAGTTTTTAGCTGTTATGAATAAAACTGTTATGAACATTCTTTTTTATCAATTTTTAATTGAAGTATAGTTGATTTATGAATATTTTTGTACACGGATTTTGTGGACATATATTTCTCTGAGGCTAATACCTAGCAATTTATGGGCCATAGGGTAGATGTATGTTTAATTTTATAAGAAATTGCCAAAATGTTTTCCAAAGTAGTTGGATCATTTTACATCTCCACCATCATGTGTGAAAATTCTAAGTACCCCACATTTTTACCACCCTTGGTATTATCAGTACTTTAGAACTTAGTCATTCTCATGGATGTGAAGTTGTATCTCATGGTGATTTAAACTGTATTTCCCTGATAACCAGTGGTATTCAGCATCTTTTCATGTGCTCTTTGGCTATTCATAGAACCTTCTTTATGAAGATACTGTTGAAGTCTTTTGGACATTTAAAAAATTTGGATTGTTTGTCTTGGTATTATTGAGTTGTAGAAGTTTTTAATATATTCTGAAGTCAAGTCCTTGGTCGGATATAAGTATTGTGAATGTCTTCTCCCACTATGTGATTTTTTTTTTTTTAGTCTAACAGTATATTTCAAGAAGAGAGTTTTAGTTTTGTTAAGTTCAATTTATCAATTTAAGAAAAGGGTACTGAGAATCAAAAAGTTGAGTCCTAAAGAAGGTAGCATAAAAAGTTTATGCCACAGCCAATATTTTTGAAAGAATTCATGATGATTTAAGAGCTGGTTTTCCTTACTGCTCAAGAGGAGATTAAAAGTCTTTTCTGGACTCAAGAGAAGGGGGCAATGGGAGAGGAAATCAAGACCAAATGGGGTTCTGCACAACCCCTACCCCCCACCTTCCTGGGGTAAGTGATCCATGTCTCAGTCAGCGTGTGGGGATCCCAGAGCAGAGGAGACCTATGCCTGGCTTTCTCAGGAATGAGCCAAGGAAAAAGAAAGCCTTGTCCAAAGCCTCACAGAAGGGTAGCAATGGTGGGTGAGATATAAGCGGACAGGTCTGGGGGAAGACTTGGGAGGTACTATTACTCTCAGAAAAAAATGGGAAAAGCAGACAAAAAACAGTCATTAGATCCACCATGGGAGAGGTGAATGCTGAGAGATGGTGGACGAACTCAATGTGGTCCAACTTCCACTGTGAAAGCATGGACATCAGGAGTGATGCCCAGCATCTGAGGACAAGGGTGAAATAAGGTGAAGTTCAACCCAGTGAAGGCCAGTGTAGACAAAGGACCATAGTGAATGAGATCCCATTTTACCCTGGAATCCTCTGGAACTTAAATTACTCCCCAAAGAAGGGGAAAGGGGAAGAAGGCAAACATGAACCAAGTCTTCACCCAGGCGAGACATCGCTTTAATCCAGAAGGAAGTGAGTTTTACCTTGAATCGGCAAGATTGTTTCCCGCTACCAAAAGGATATGAGAACTTGAGAACTAAGTCAAATTAAGTTATAGAGAAATAGAGTTTCATATATGAACCCCTGAGTTTTATGATAGTGAAATTACCCCAGGTAGAGTCATAAGGTGTTCAGGGCGGGGACCATTTCTGTGCTGTTCACCAACTGATACTCAGGGTTTTGACCTATGCCAATCACGTAGTAGATGGTCAAGCAATAGTTTCAAGTGGATGAAAGAAAATGTCTCAACTATGGTGAAGTGAGTTTGTGTGACCTCAAATCCCCAATTTTCTGGCTTTCTTTCTACATTTCTTTCTTCCTCACATAGTGAAATTGAGGACAAATTAGCCATGTACTTGGAATATAGCAGCAATGGGAATAGACATTTTATTTTCCCTTTCCTTGCCAATTGGTAAGCAATTATTTCCTTAAACCTGCCTTTATAAATGGGGGATTATTTAATCTAGTAAATTCATCCCGGGATGCCATATCATATGATTCAATATTCTTAACTCTTTGCACATCTTGAGGCCACTGAGGTGTTCTCTAGGAGTTAAAAAACTTTTTTTTAATATACTAAAAGGAAAGAATGACACTCATTTGGTTTTTTGTTTTTTTCATAAGCTGTGACTGACATTCCTATGTCTCGAGTTGAGTTGTAGGGAGCAATGAAGAGCCTGTTTCTTAAAAATTTATGGACAGTGGTAGATATGAAAAACAACCTGTCCTAATTTACAAAGGATGCTGAGGACCTTCTGGTAGCACTTTAGGGAAGAGGGCTGTGCAGTACTCCTGAGAACCAACTATGGAATCACATTTCATCTCATATCCAGGCTCTGCCACTTATCAACCATGGGCTCTTGAGTCAGTTGCGTAAGGTCTTCAAGCTTCAGTTGAGGCACCCAGGGAAGTTTAGACTATTACATGAGATAATAAGAGCTTAGCACAAAACCTGGCACAAATTGCTTACTCAATTCATTTTAGCCATTTCATCATAATTATCTTTATTTTTATTCACTGACATTCTGAAACTGGAACAAAATGGTGACATACTTTTCTTGAGAATAGCAAAGTCTGAACATGGTTAGGGTGAGATTGTTAAAACATTTCCTTGTGCCAGGTGTTCGGTGTTCAGGAAACAATGTCACAGACCCAGGCACCTCTGTAAATATAGTTGAAAGAAGTCAGAAGGGAAATCACTTCCAGGGAGGACCATTTCTTTGAAGGCAATCTAAATGATATCTTAGGATTTGGAAAAGAAGTTGAGGCTTCTCCTGATGAATGAAAAAATGCTCAGGAACAGGAAAACTTGGGCTAAACGTGTGTTTCTTTTCGTAACTGCTATTTGAAATTCGTTAACAACCAGCCCCATTACGGCAGCAGGAGGTATAAAAACAAATGGGCCCCTGACTCTCTCCCATAATCGAGTGAGGGGCTGCGGGCTTTCAAAATCATTTGGAAAGGAAACTCAAGCTTAGGGCAGAACTTACTGGCTGACTGATGCCCCACCAGTAAATCTTCAAGCAAAAAGAAGTTGATTTTGAATCCATTCAGAAAACATTCTTCATTTGATCCTCCTAAAACCTAATTTATTTAAATATAATTCATTCAAAGTGAGGCAGCTGTCCCAGAAATCAGAAAAAGCCTACTTGTTTCATGTTGGCTTATTTGCTCTTCTGCTAAAGAAATGAACTTGAGAGTGTGGACACAGCATCCTGGGCCCACTTGGGATTTTATACGGGGCAGCTGCAGCAGGCGCAGCTCCCAGATGGCATTTTGGAGAAAAGATGGAGGCTTTGAACTAACTAATAAAACAAGGGATTGGAAGCAGGGGAGGGAACACCAGAGCACGGAGGGATGTGACCTCAGTAGTATCAGGCCATTAAGATGAGGCTTCAGAAGTAGCCTTGGAAGCTACAATGATTTGGACAAGGGAGGTGACCTTTAAGAAAATGACTTGAATATCCAATTAGATGCTCTTCTTCTGCACAATTACTGCTAAACCTCTATTAGATCCAAGTTCCCTGTGTGAGAAAACTGTTCCTGCAGTGGACAGAAAACAGCCAAGGGGAAAATATCCATCCTTAGATGACTGCGAAGATTCTAAGTGATGCAGAGTGAGTCCAAGGATAAGAAGTGGGAAGAGGGGATGGAGTTAATACATAGTGGAGGGTATTGCTGCTGTCCCAGGGAACAGAAAAGGACAGCTTCATAGAGAGAAATGGGAGCAGTAACAGGGCCGAGGTGAAGAACTTCCTTAGTCCTACAGATAAGCCTGGAATATGTCCCCCGGTTTTAGGTCTTTGCATAGCTTTTAAACACATTTGACCCACCTCTGCTGTCTAGATAGAGATTGCTAGAGACTCTCGTCTCCCCAGACATTATTTCACCTGACTTGAAAAGTCTTTCATGAGTTTAAAGAGCTCTTAGCATAACCATCTAGGGCTGTGGGACTCATGATAATGGGATTCTCAATGCACATTTTAACCATTACTTACCCGCCAAACCATGTTTGTTTATTTATTCATTTATTCAACAAATGTTTACTGAGTATGTATTACATGCCAGGTACTGTTCTAGGTTCTGAGATTATGGTGGAGAATAAAACAGGCACCACCCCTGGCCTCAAGAAGTTCACTTTCTAGAGAGAAAGACAATCAACATACAAGCAAACAGACAAAGCAGATACAGAATGTGACACATTTTATAAAGGAAACAAGGGGTTGAGATATAGAGTAAGGGGGTGGAGAATTATGTTCAAAGTCAAGGGAAAGAGTCTCGGAGGCCTAAGGCAGCAGTATAATATAGTGCTGCCATTCTGGAAAGCACACCAGCAGTATTTACCAATATGGAATCGGTGTGGGTCTGGGACCCAGCAATCTCCATCCTACCTATATACACCAAAGCTATTCTTGCTTAGGTCCGTAAGAAAATGCACTCCAGAATGTTTATTATTATACTGTTTTTGATAAGAGGGAGTTGGAGGGGTTCATCACTAGGGTGAACGATTGCTGTGGATTATTGTAGAACACTAAGAAGCAATGGACAGGATGAACAGGAATGTGGATGGCTCTCAAAGTCTTAATGTTGAGTAAAAAAGTCAGAAAACAGAAGGAGGCTCAAAGAACAATACCTTTTATGTACACTGAAAACACACACTAGAAACATCACAGCAAATGTAACTGGGATAAATGAGAGCCAATATCGATCCTCTCTATGGGGAGAAGGGGAATGAGAGTAATGATGAGGTCAGAAGAGGAAAGTCATTTGTAATGGATTGGGGGAAGAGGCTTGAATGTCTAGTCCTGACCATGTGCTACAAACCTAAGAGTACGATTGACTCAGATCTGCACCTGGGGTTAAAACAGCAAAACAAAACAAAACAAAAAAGAGTGAGAAAGAGCCAGCCAGGCTGAGTGCTGGGAGGAATACTCTGGCTAACCGGAGCAGCTTTCAGAAAAGCCTCAAGGCAGGCAAAGGGCTGGCCTGAAAAAGGGCCAGTGATTGTCAAGAGCGATGGGGAAGGGACGACGGATGAAGCCGGAGAGAGAGGATGGAGCTTGATCGTGCGGGGCCCCCGCAGGCCATGTCAGGAGACTCAGATTTTATTGAAAGAGCAATGGGAGGCCACTAAACTATTTTAAGCAAAATGGGATATGCTTTGGCAAAATGGGATATGCTTTGGTTGATTTTTTTTTCTTTTTTTTTGCGGTACGCGGGCCTCTCACTGTTGTGGCCTTTCTCGTTGTTGTGGACTACAGGTTCCGGACGCACAGGCCCAGCGGTCATGGCTCACGGGCCCAGCCACTCCGCGGCACGAACCCGTGCCCCCTGCATCGGCAAGCGGATTCTCAACCACTGCGCCACCAGGGAAGCCCTGCCTTAGTTGATGTTTTAACAGATCAAGTTGTCTGTGGTGGAAAGTCTGGACAGGAGGGAGCGAGAGGAAAACCAGTGAAGAGGCGTTGCCCAGGTGAGAAATGCTGATAACCTGGACCAAGGTGTCTGCACACACGGAGGGGAGTGTTTGAACACACCTGTACACAAACACACTCCCACTTCTGCACTAGGCTGACGAGAAGACTTCAGTCTTTACGTGTCTCACATTTCTGCTTTTCCACAATGAACATAACCCAATGTTTCTTCTCTGTTGGGTTTCTGCTGCAGAAACACGAATGCCCATGATGCCTCAGGCTTCACCCTAGCCCCACTCCCATCCCAGGTAGCCTGCAGCTTCACTTGCTCATAGGTGTTTGTCTCCTAGTCCTGGACTTTTCCCAGCCATGAAGGAGTCACTCAGGTCTCCCTACATATGTCTGTGGTCAGGATGGTTAAGCACTGAACTCTAGAGCCTGGTGGCCTGAATTTGATTCACAGCTCCGCCATTCATTCACTAGCTGTGTGACCTTGGACAAGTTCCTTTGTGTCTCTGTGCCTTAGTTTCCTCATCTGTAAAATACAGATAACAATAGTACCTATTTCATAACCTATTTCTTAATTAAGTATTCTATATGAAGTGCTCATAACAGTGCTAGGCATTAAATCCATGTCCCTTTAGAGTTTGCTATCATTATTGTAATTATTATTATTAGTGAAGGGAGCCAAATGTTTTCCCCACTGACATGCCTAGCGATTACAGCTCTTCTAGCAGAATCCTTTCTCATAAGCATCGGCCAGGGATCCTGCTGCCCTGCCTCCTCCTTGCACCCCACCTACCCTTTGAATAACCAAGCTCCTAAAACACGAGATAATTTTTTCGATAAACTCCAACTTACGCAAATAGCCCCATGCTTCTTAAGGACAAAAAAAAAAATCCTTGTTGTAAACAAGGCTGAGAATTTAAAAACTTTTCTTAAGTTAAAATGAATGTGTCATCTGTCACTTCTTTTTTTTTTTAAGTAAGCCAGGCTAAATTTATTTTTATACAGAAATAAAAGAAATTGTATATAACTTGACTACTGCTAACTAACATGGTTTTCCCCCAAGTTAGTCTCTATGTGTAAGCTCCTCTAAATGCAATCCAGGAGCCTAGTGCATCTAAATTTTTGAATTTAGAAGTATAGCTTTTGTAGTGAGATTTTTAAAAAAAAATTTAAGTGAACATTCTTGTGCATGAAAACATTACATAATTACATTTTTCATATATAAAAAGATGAAATAGTTACTATTAATCATTTGCCATTACTTTTAAAAATAATCTATTCTGAGTTGGGCATAAAAAGATTTTTTTTAAATACATTATCTTTTAGAGTATGTTAGAAATTGAGAATTTGTTATCATTCCTGAGGATGGGACACAAATGTATAGGCTACTATTCTCCAAGTTAACTTTAAAAACTTCTCTGAATTGAATTTGAACTGAAGCTGTTGTTACTGTTTTTCTTACTGTCTTTAGGGCGATCACTTTTAGTACTTCAAAACCGAGAAAAATAATTCATTGAAGTTATAATTTCTGGGATTTGAGGGAAAATTCTTATGAACTATTCTCCAAATTAATCTTATTTATTAAAAAATATAGGGATCTTTTTTAAAGCCTTATTTTCATAGAAGCAAAATTTCTTATCTACATAAACCCAGTACAGTTTAATAAACTAAATATATTTATCTCATGCACAGACCTCTAAATAAAACTTATCTCAAAGTGGTACATTCAGTATTCTTGTCTTCAACTTCTTCTGCCTCTGGAACTGGCAGGAAGCACACGATCAAGGACTTGCAAGAAGAGGTTTCAAATTCTTATAATAATATTCGATTATTTGAAAAAAAGATGAAGTTCTTTACAGGTATTATACTTAACACTGTTTTTTCATTGATTCTCATAACTGTTCTTGGACATTCATTTTAATGAAGCGCTTTTATTTTCCAGATGATACCCAGGCTGCTCGCTACCAAGCACTTGCTGAAGGCAGTGTGTACTGATATCACTGATCTCATTTTCAACTTCTTAACGATGGCAGTAGACGATCCTGCAACCATTGCAAGTGAAGTAAGTTAGTGATTTTCTTGCCACTCTCTATGTGTTTTGCTTTGAAATCCGAGCATGTTTTATTTTTTCACGTTTTAGGCAGATCTTCAGGGAGAAGAGGTGCCCATCATAGAAGCTGGAAGTAAAGCAGCTGAAATTTTAACAAATTCTTAAAGGTCTAGGCCCAAATTCTCTTTCTCTTGCAAGATGAATGGTGTGTATGTGCTCATTCACTCATGCGCTCTCTGTTTCTCATTCTTCTTCTTACACTGCCGGAGCAGATGGGAGGAGTAGGGGCTGCCTCTAGCGTCTTTGACTGACTGCCTGTTGACTAGCGTTCTGATTTTAGAGTGTTTCAGCATATTTTTATCCCTAGTTTGTGGTCTTTTCAGAGCATAGAAGACTTTCTTTCTTGTCTGGATTCTGCAGCAGAAGCTCTTGTGCCGCAGACGGCAGGCAGGATGAACACGGCAGCAGTCCTGCCACTTCTTTTATGAGTGTATTCTTTTTTTTTTTTTTTTTTTTTTTGCGGTACGCGGGCCTCGCACTGTTGTGGCCTCTCCCGTTGCGGAGCACAGGCTCCGGACGCGCAGGCTCAGTGGCCATGGTTCACGGGCCCAGCTGCTCCGCGGCATGTGGGATCTTCCTGGACCGGGGCACGAACCCGTGTCCCCTGCATCGGCAGGCGGACTCTCAACCACTGCGCCACCAGGGAAGCCCTATGAGTGTATTTTTATACTTCTCATCTCATACAAGAGCTCAAAGAAAGCAGGCTTAATACCAACGTAGAGTCATAAGTTCCATGTCACTGCTTCAGGTCACGCCGATACGCTTACACATGCTGGACATGGTGTGGCCAATGTGTCAGCCCATAAAACTCCCTGCTGCACATTTACCAGGTGTGACAGTCGTATATCACCTTTCTTGTTTTTTTTTTTTTTTTTTTTTTTTTGCGGTACGCGTGCCTCTCACTGCTGTGGCCTCTCCCGTTGCGGACCACAGGCTCCGGACGCGCAGGCTCAGCGGCCATGGCTTACAGGCCCAACTGCTCTGCAGCATGTGGGATCTTCCCTGACCGGGGCACGAACCCGTGTCCCCTGCATCAGCAGGCGGACTCTCAACCACTGCGCCACCAGGGAAGCCCGTATATCACCTTTCTTTATCCCCCTCCCATTATTTTTCATCTCAACTCACATTTCCTAGCTTGCAATCTCATTAAGCCACTCACAGTAGGTTTGACGGACCAGTAAAATTAACCTTGGCCCTCTCAGTTATTGGCATTTTAAAAGGATGGTTTTAATCTGAATACACCTCTAATTTGATGATTTGAGAGTGAGGAAATGCACTTTCCAAACATCACTGGAACAGGGCTGGTGTAGACCTTAGGTGCCCTCTGCCGTTTGAACCTCTAGCCCCAGCACCCTCGTATTCCCTGTAGACTTCCTGCCCGGGTGGGGCCTGTGTTGGGTGCTTCTTGCGGCCGCCTCACATCCTCCCAGCTCAGTTCCGTTTCCAGCCTGTGCTGTAGCACCTCCTTCCCACAGTGTGATCTGCCAGGGTCTTACCTAACGTCCACACACACACCTCTCACGTTCTGCCCAGGCTTCTCTGATTTGCGGTACCTGTCGGTGCAGCCTGGATGTGAAGGTGCATTAATACCCCAGGCGGCAGCCTCTGACCAAGGGCGGATGGAGCCAGTGGGTGGATGCTCTTCTGTCTTTCACATGGACGATACTGAGGCACATTCTACTTGGTTCCCCAGCACCTTGGGTCATCCCCACCCATGATCCACAGTGGTGATCCAACTCGAGGACTCACCCTTGAGTCAGCTTTCCCTCCTCCCATGTTTTTCTCTACTCAGTTTCCCACTCCTGTTTCCTCAGACCAGTTATCAGAATAGACTACATGCTTTCAGAGGAACCCAGGTTAAAACAGTGCCAAAGCCAGCAGGCTTTCACCTGGCCATTTACTTTTGTGCTGTTCAGGGGAGGATTAGTATGTTGACAGATTATGATTTATATGGCAGAAATTTGTCAGAGTATTTATAAACAAGATAAGTCCAATTGTTTAATGAAATTTAATGCCATGAATATTTATTGCAGTTTACATACTGCCAGGTGCAGAGCTGGGCTTTGAGCAGACAATGGTGAATGATCCCCCCCTGACATTGTAGCCCAGTGTGTGTGGTTCCAATCTCTCTGACAATAGCTTCTCCTAGAGAACACAATTGTCCACGCTGGAAAGGAAAGGTAAGCAGATGTCCAGAGCAGGCGGCCACGCTAGGATTAAGAGTGTAGATGCCTAAGGCAGACTGCCTGAATTCACTTCCTCATCCATTACTTCCTGGTTGGGTAATTACCTAATCTCACCAAACCTCAGTTTCCTCCTCTTAGAGTGAGCTTGAAGATGAAATGGAAAAAATGCATATGATGGTCTTATTATGTTGCCTGACATGTAGCATGTGTGGAGCCAAGTCTAGCTCTGCAGTGAGGCGTTGATCTTCATGTGATATGTTAGGGCCATGAGGGTGTTCACTTTCGACAAGGGGGGATGGAGAGGAGGAGGGTGAAGAAGCTGCTATACCTGCCCAACCTGGGTCTAGTTTTAATATTAGGGACATAAAAAGTAGAATTCAGCTAAGATAAAGGTAACCACAGTGAATTATCTTAACAGATGTTAAACTATGGCCACTTTTTTATTCAAGCAATTTATATCATGTTCTGTGTTCTGAAAGTATTGCATTATGTTTACACATTTAGATGACCTATGCAGGATGACAAATGCACTCTTAAATGCTGGAAATAATTTTAACTAAAAAACTTAACATTCTCATACATTTTGTACCACAATTTGACTAGTTTTATTTGAACAACACCTCCCTCTCTCTAATTATCCTGGTCAGTCAAAAGTTCCTTATACCTTCTACTTGTAACGCGTGGCTAATTCTACGGTGTCTCTGGGAAGTTTTCTGTCAGCCATTTTGTTAGAGATGCTTAAGGGGAGAGGAGGAGCTTCTAAACTGAAGGAGGAAAAGGGAGGGGGGAGTATGGGAGAAAGGAGATTTCACATGGATGCGAGCAGTAGAGCTAGAAAGGCTAGTATAATTCCCCCTGAGAGAGCAGCTGTCTATCCGTGGGCCAAAGAAGCCATCTTGGACATGCCCTGTCCTCTCCTCCATTCTCCCGGACACCTGCACCTGCCACCAGGTGTTTTGACATCTCCCTCTCACACCAAGCCTTCCGTTCTTCTCTGAAAGTTTCACAATGTGCCAGTCGAACTGGAAAGTGGACAATTTTCCTTTGCTTCTGCCCACCCCCATTTCTGTACTCCTGTCCAAGCTACTATTCTCCCCAGGCAACTGTGAAGATATTTTTGGCTAAGGAGGGCATTCCCAGCACTCTGCCAGATGAACAGATGAGGGGTGGACCAGAGGAATGAGTGGGTGTGTGGGGGGGCAGCCTGAGGGGCATCTGCCAGTGTCAGGCTGGATTACAGGGAAGTGGGGGGCTTAAGAAGCTCTGTTCCTTCCCGGAGTCTCTGACTGGCTTTTTACAGACTCCCAGTGTCTCCTGAAATGAACCAGAGAGTTGGTGTAACCAGATGATTCTCCTTCAGATGAATGGTTTATTGTAGCATTTGTAGGTATAAAAAGATTATTAACTTTTAATTTTATCAAGTAGTAATGAGTGAGTAAATGTTTTAAAAAGGTCACTACTTCCATTACAGTTTGTTGTGTTTAATAGCCTTTAAAGGTGAAATAAAATGATCGGCTCTTAGTTACTCTCCTCCAATTTTCTGTAGACTTAATGAGGGGTTTTCCAGAAGCCCATGCCTCCCTCATCCCCCTACCCCCTTCCTGCCCACCCCCGACCTCCACAGGACTCTGCTGCATCCAAGACAGTATACAGTGTTGTGGTTCAGAGTTAACGTTCTGGGGTCAGGAATAGTGAAGTTAGAATCCTAGCTAAACTACTCAGTACCTGTGTGGCCTAGGAAGAGCTCCTTATCCTGTCTAAGCCTCAGGATGCTCACCTGTAAAATGGGATCTTGACCCCACCTCATGAAGTTCTCCCTGAAGATCGGATGAGATCATTAATGCGTGTACAGTGCTAACAAAGTGCCTGGAAGGGAGTATGAGCCCACTAAGTGTTAGCTATCGTATTAGTTGTACGTTGCTGTAGCACAAATTACCCCAACTTAATCTGGGCACAACTCAGTTATGTGCCTCTGCCTCAAAACCCCTGAGAAGGCTATAATCAAGGTGCTGGCTGGGCTGCAGTCTCATCTGAAGGCTTGACTGAAGACCATCTGCTTGCAAGCTCACTCATGTGGTTGTTGGTAAGATTCTATTCCCTGTGGGCTGCTGTTGGCTGGAGGACTTCCTCCATTCCTTGATATATGAGTTTCCCCATGGTGCAGCTCAAACAGGGCAGCTGGCTTCCATCAGGAGTGAGCAAGCAAGAGGGCAAGAGAGGGCCAGCAAGACAGAGGACACAGTGTTTTTGGAACCTGACCTCTGGAGTGACATTCCGCCATTTTGCCATCTTCTATCCATAAGAAGCAAATAATTAGGTCTAGGCCACATTCAAGGGGAAAGGGTCATACAAGGGTGTGGACACCAGGAGTTAGGGACCATTAGAAGCCATTTTAGAAGCTGCCTACACAGCTATGGATGTTATTATTGCAAAGTAACTTACATTTAACAGTATCATATTTTATCAATCCTCTACTTGAAAACTTTTCTTGATTCCCCTTTGTTTATCATATAAAGTTCACATGCCTTATACAGCATAGAAGGATTTTCAGTCCAGGTCCCTTTGCTCTTCTAGGTTTTATTCCCTGCAACTCCCCATGGATCCCTTCAGTCTACTCTACCCCTATTTCTCATATTGTCTAAATATGCCAGGTTCTAAGAGCTCCCAATGCTTCCCCTCCAATTCACAATTATGTTCCAGGAGATTTATGTCATTGAAAGGATGATAGTGTCTGTTTCAATTCCTATCTTTTTAGAAACAAAATAAACACATAAAATTATTTACGTATTTTCCCCTTTCACAACAGAACAGGGGAGCCTTTGAGTGTGTAGCAGATGAGCATGTGAGGTTTGAGAGTGAAAAGAGGTTTGGAGGTGTTGCCATGCATATTTACACCTCTGCGATTGCTTGAGCCTCTCTGTTCAGTTTGGTGTACTCAGAGTGATCCTTCAGAGTCACAGTGAGATGTCATCTTCTTTTGGTGAACACATATCCAAGCTCTTCAAGACTTACCTCTTCCCCCATCTTTTCTCTGTTTCCCCCGTAGCATTTTGGGATAATCCCCTCTTAGAGATCTTTTGTTATGGATAGTGTGTATAGAGAGTGTCCCACAGAATCCTAGGATTCTGTGGGACACTGGTGTTGGGGATGGTGATGGGGTGAGCTCATTTCTTAAAGGATGGTCTTTTCAGTTTGTGTTACCTGCCCTGCCTACAGTCCCCTGCTATGCATACTTCTTTTTTTTTTTTTTTCCATTCATGGACCATGTTGCTCCAGATAGCTCTGTTTTGAGGGTGAGCCCTTGTCTCAATGGCAATTCATCTCAGTGCAGGAGCACTGCACGTGTCTTATTAGGTAATGTGTCCAAGTTCATCAGTCAGCAGGTGATGGGCTGGGATTCAAACCCTGACAGTGCCGCTGCATGGCCTTTGCTTTTACTGTCTGCAGCATACAGCTACAAACACGGCCAGGAGGATAACTCTTTAAACACCTCTTGTAGTCAGCCCTTTGGGTTCTGACAGACAGGTGCTTCAAAGGCATGAGGAAAACGGGATTTTTCCATGCTTCAGAACTATTTGAAAACCAATACAGAGTCAAAATGCTTCCCTAAGGAGCACTTATCAGCAGTTCTTACTGTCCCTGTCAATCATTCACACACTCTCTCTTTCTCCGTGCATCTTTCGGCAGCAATACATTTGCTTGTGTCAGGTCACTCTTTTTTCTTGCCTTTTAAAGTGCCCTCATACCTTGGGTTTACTATATTTTATTACATATTTGTCTCTGAACTGCAGATTCTGTCCTTCCTGTATAGTGAAGACTTTCTCTAATTCTGTAAAAAACAGACAGGGCAGAATGGAAATGGACCCATGTTGATGTTGTTGTTATTTTTGCCAGTCATCCTGTTTCTTTTGGGAATGGTACTTCTCCCATGCTGAAGGATCCTGGTGGACTACCCATTAAGGTGCCTTAATCCAGCCCCACTTACAGGCATAAACCTATGATCCAGTCTACAGCCTGTGACCCGTGGTCACACCCATCTGTAAGACATCAATTGTAGAAGGAGTGCAAGGCTTAAGCTAAGCCAATCAGAATTATATGGATTGACAAATAGAAGTTGGGAAAAGGAAATCCCTTGGTTGTTAAGCTGGGAATAAATATATCTGCTACTGGGGGTGCCTTCTTCTCTGTCAGGTAGAGAGGGCCGGGCTGCAAAAGGAAGCCAACAGTGCCTGATGTTAGAGCCACCCCTGCAATTCCCAGCTGTGTCCAATAATTAACTACCTTTTATCCCTAAAACTAGTTAGAATTGAGTTTTAATCATTTGATAGCCCAAAGTCATGATTAATCAGAGGTCAGGGATGGCAAGTCAATTTCAACTCACATGCAAACCACAAGAGTTGCCAGATAAAATACGGGATTCCCAACTACATTTGAATTTCAGATAAATAATGAATATTTTTAGTAGAATAATTATATATATATATATATATATATATATATATCCCAAATATTACATGGGATACACATATACTAAAACATTACTCATTTTTTATTTGAAATTCAAATGTAACCATGTAGCCTATATTTTTATTTACTAAATAAATAGCAGTAGTGGTTGCTTGTAACACTGTGTTGAGGATTCTGAGGCCAAGTTTAGTCTCATTGGAAAAGAGTATGGTTATTGATGAAAGATGTCTGCTATGTATGTGGAAATAGAGAGAGGAAGCATGAATGCCATGTATATACCATCCCTGGTTTAGAAATGTTTAGAAATGGTTTTCTTCTGCAGCCATAGGTAATGCAATGTATTTTAAAATAGTGTGAATAAAAGTAGCTGCCACTTATTGAGTCCCTTTAACTAAGAGCCTTATATATGTCTTATATATATGATTGAATCCTCATGACAATATTTTATCAGCTGTATTTCACAACTGAGACTCAGAGAAGTTAAAACTTTCACAGACAGCATAAATGTCAGAGCTGGTATTCAAACCCATGTCTATATGACACTGAAGTTCATGCTTTTTCCAATTCATCATTCTGCAGGAGGCAAATATTGTCCTAACAGCATATATGAGGAAGTCATCTTAAAATGCTATTTTGCAAATTGCTATATAAACACTTATAAATCCAGTTCTTGGCCCAAAATGGTAAACTGTCCTTTCACGACAAAGAGCAGCAATTCAACAACAAATTGGAGCCTCGTATGAGACAGTGTTTTGGCAAACAGATTTCCACAGTTGACACCAGAGGACTGCCAATAGTGCAAACTGATTTCAGGCTATAAATGACTATGTAAAACCAGTGTTATGACAAGGTGGGAGGGGAGCTGTTTAATGTGGAGCAGGGAGAGCTGGAGGAGCCCCGCACAAAATTTAGAGTTGGCCGTTTGTGGGGCTAGAAGGCTTATGGTTCTAAGTTATCTGCGTGAGCTGATCTGTACAAGAGCATTTGTGATTTGGTAGATGAAGGGAGAAGACAGCGTGTGTAGTTGTTTTTCTTGTTTTTTTTTTTTACTTTTCATGTATTTGATGTTCAATATTTTTCAAGCTTTAAGACAGGGAGACGGTAGACAGGCAACAGCATGGGTGATGGGATAGGATGGCATCCATCCCCTATTCTATTTCTTGGGAACAGGGCATGAGAGACAGAAGCTGAAGGAAAATTGTGTGATTTGGGCACAAGCAATGCTATTTCAGGTCCAGTGGAAAAAGGAGGCATGGAGCCATGGAAGGCCATGGTTTCCACGTGGGTGTCCTACCCTGCACCTCTCTGGGACCTTGAGGAACAGAGGCTTGGGCATCATTTAAGGGCAGCACTTTTGGCCTGAGCATTTTCATTCTTAGGAAGAGTTCAATCAACCCTTGCAATGGTGCGACTTCCTGGAGCTGTTGTCTGTGCGGAGAACATTGACAATGAGGCTGGGCATCCAGTGGTGATGAGGGTGACAGACAGGTTCATAAGCACATGCCCGTGGCAATGCTTAGATGTACCTGGAGGCCTTCTCAGGAGGACTGGAGACCCAAGTGAATGGATAGTCTTAAACTATTAGGGTTAATGGGATATCTTTTGTACCTACAGACCACTAAGGCCTGGGGCACCCAGTTTCATGAAAACTATGTAGAGAAAATGGATAGGATAAATAAAAGGGAATTTTGACAAAAATAGAGGCTTAAATAACCTCAAAGAGGCAAGGGAATCTAAATGCTGGATGAAGGCAATTTCCAACCAATAAAGGAAAAGGGAAATCTAAGAAGAAAAATATAATTTTCTTTTTTCTTACCTGATCTTGGGGGGAATAGCTGTCTTCCTCTTCCTCACATGTGTTTCGAAATCCATCGCCTGACTCTGGTGATGGGCTCTTCTCCCAGTGGGACTTTGTTGTCAGGTGTTAGGAGTCCCTACCCTGGGTCCCTTTCCTTTTACTTCTTTTTATGAGATCATTGTCACCTTTAGTGTGTTCTGTTTCAAGACTGCAGAGTGTGTTCCGAGATCAGAAGATGCCATTAACATTTCTCCACCATTGCAGCTTGTCCCTGGGATTTTTATTTTATTTCTCTGAATCTTATGAATGGGATGAATATTTCACGGTGCTTGTTACACAACCATCCTTAATATATTGTTAAGCTCTAACTTCCACAAGGGCTCTACATCCCCAGATATGGCTTCGCCTTGGCACAGGCTGGGCCTGTGTCCTTTTAGACCTGTGAGCTAGGCACAATAGGCATTTCCATGGAAGAAGAAAGGAGAAACTTAAATCAGCCAAGAACTCACTACATTCAGAGCAGCTTTGGTTTTTTGCAAGCTTAAAAGGAGTATTGGCATTTACAACAGCAGGGACAAATTAAGTGGGACATTTCTTATGATTTAGAGCTACTTCATGAGCAAAAAAACCCAGTTTCCTCAGGATGCCTTCTGGAAATATATTACTTTTTGCAAAATTCCCCACCAGCTTTCTGCGGCTGACAGAATATTTGCAAACTCTCCGCCTGACATTTGAGGTCCTCTGGACCACCGTTCACTCAGTTCCCCTCAACTTCCTTTCATGCCCTTCACAGTAAATAAGCAATCTGTTCAATGTTCCCTGAACCTTCTTGTTTCTGAGACTTTTCTAGACCTTTCCTTCCAGCTGGATGACCAGTTTTCCCTGCCCAGTTTATACCACTTTCTCCATTGGACCTTTGCGATGTGCACAGAAGGAAATTCACTGCTTTTCCCTCGGAATTTCTAGAACACAGCCTCTCGGGTGGGCCTGAACACTTGTTTTATGCTTCTATCCATGACTACTTTATCTCCCCCACTAGGTGTAATTTCCATAAATCTAAGACCCACCTCCAAGTTTTCTTCGTGGGTCCCCCACTCCTCCTTCCACAATGCTGATGGCAGAGGGCTGGACACATCATAGGCTATAGTGACTGTTAGTGAATGAAAGTACTAGAGAACAGTCCCCATAAATCTGGGGATAGCAGAGGTCAAGTCCCTTTGGTCTCTGGAAAATCAGGTCTGGGCAACCTGCCGGTGCTGTGAACGCTCCCTTCCCTGTTGCACAGAAGATCCTTGGTGGGATGGTAGGGTGTATGAGCCCTGACCTGCTTCACTTGGTTAGAGGAGGAGCCCGAAGAGGTGCAGTGTACGGGGGCTATTTTGCAGGCTGCTCTCCCAGAGCAGAGCGGGGGTAGAGGTGACAGAACATCTGCGGCCACATTCCTGGATTTGTGGCTCCAGCCTGATTCTCCCACCTCTGGCTTCCCTCACTTTCCATTGCCTGACCTGCCCACCTCACCACCACCAGCCCACCAGCTGCCCTCAGTTCCAGACCCAGTCCAGCTCAGGGCAGCAGCGGGCAAAGAGAGCTGGCTGGGGTTGGGAGGACCTTCGGCATGGGTTCCAGGTCCTCTGCTCTGGATTGACCTGGGCCCTGGCTAATGTAGTTCCTGGAATCTCAGCTCTGACCTCTCAGTGATCCGTTACATAAGAGGGTGTCCAGGTCCCCTGCCTGTCCCAAGTACCTGTCCTCCTGTCCTCTTGGGGACCCCAACCCTCCTAAATGACTCATGATTCTCTTCCCTCTTTCTATCCCATTCCACAGCCCTGGCTGGGCCCTCATTTTCCCTTATCTAGAACATGCCTTCCCAATTGTTGTTTCTCCAGACGTTTTCCTCTGGGTCCACCCTCCACATAGTGAACCCAGACTCTCCCCTCTCGCTCCCCTGCATAGGCCACTTGGTACTCCCCATCACTGATCGAAGGTACAGCCTCCTTACCATGGCACACAAGGCCCAGCACGAGCCCACCTTTCCACTCCTCCAGGCTCACTGCTCCCAATTTCTTGTCTGAACTTCGAATCCAGAACACCCTGCCCCCGCCATGCTGTTTCCCTGCTTCTCTGATGCCATCATCTTTGTCTCTGGATACCCTCTCCTCCTTTATACTTCTTATTTGGCCAACTATATATTTTTTTCTTTGATTCCACTGATTTCCTATTCACAATCCCCCAGGCCAGCTTAGATACCCCTCTTTCGTGCTCCTTAGTGTATCACGATACATGCCTCTGGCAGGCCAACACTTACAACCCCATCTAGAGCAGGGTACTCCTTATGTCTTGATGCCAATGTTACTGCTCAAATCCACACATGTCCTATTCAACCTCGCACATTAACGTGCCTGGCATCGTGGTCATACAGTTCTTGCGTCGCCAATGTAACGAAGGCAAGAATTCCAGCTGGGTCTTTTTTCCATATCCCGATCACAAAATGACCTTATAAAATGTTCTAAGTTGAAAGAGTACACAGAATGTCAGTGGGTGGCAAATACCACAGATAAAGACATTCAGGATGTTAAGAGATCAGAGGTCAGAGTCATGAAAGACGCCATTCAAGGGGACTGAAGGAAAAGGAAGCAGGGAAGTGGGTGGGATTGAGATATTCTTCTGCAGAACTATGTCCCTTAACTCCAAACCAGATGAATCCATAACTTTAGCCAACTCCTCCACAGGTACATACATGCTTTGATTAGAAGGGAGACCAAATGAAGGGATGCCACCTTCCCAATACAAACATATTATTGTTATTGGAACCTGGATGCCAAGGAAATGATCTGCAGAACACCTCAGAGGCATCGTTGCTCTGAGGGTCATGAAGGACAGTGGGTCAGCCTGTACCAAATACAGAATTTAAGGTTTGCTCAACCCTTGACTTCCTTTACGACCCAAGCCAACTGAAGCCCCATCCATCTGGTCTTTTGTAATACTGTTCTAATATGAGAAGTTAAATAACGTGCCCCCCCATATTCATCACTACAGAAAATCACAGTCTATTTGGCCCAACTCAAGATTGCCTCCTTCTTTTTTTTTTTTTTTGCAGTACGCGGGCCTCTCACTGTCGTGGCCTCTCCTGTTGTGGAGCACAGGCCCCGGAGGCGCAGGCTCAGCGGCCATGGCTCACGGGCCCAGCCGCTCCGCGCAGCATGTGGGATCTTCCCGGACCGGGGCACGAACCCGTGTCCCCTGCATCGGCAGGCGGACTCTCAACCACTGCGCCACCAGGGAAGCCCGAGATTGCCCCCTTTTTGGGAAGGTTGGGAAGTCCCATCAAACGCCTCCTTTACGATGCCTTTCTCCCTCTGCTGCTTCTCATTCCAATCGACTTATTCACCATCAGCTGGGTACTGGAGATTAAGTTAAATTAGTACTTAATGGGTTGTAAACTGCTCTACTGCGGATTAGACTGCGGTGCTCGTCCTTGATTTAAACAGTAAATTGGATCACCGTTTGCCAGCACGGTGATTCGTGCTTTGGCAGCCTCTGCAGATCCGTAAGTAAACGAGTAGATTTCCCTGACACAGTAATCGGCCTTACTGTCTAGAGTCATCACACATTTTTCTTATACGTTGAATTAAAATAGAGAAGCAGGATGGTTGATGGTTTCATTTGTCGTCCCATTAATGAAACATAAAACAGATGCGTGAAACACTGTCTTAGTAATAGAAACTGCATTACAAATTATTTATCTGCAGAAATCATGTCCTGAATGGAAGGCAGGAACAAAATGTAGTTTTTCTCTTGACAGTACTAGGTCAAACTATATTTAAAAAAAGAAAAAAAAACCCATTAAGCATAAAGTCTCCTGCTGCCATTAAATATAAAACACAATTTGTTCTCTTAGTTCTGCATAGCATTAAAATCTTGTAAAATCAAAAATACATCGGACCCACTTGTGTGTGACGTTCACTTTCTTTTTTCCTGGTCACTTCCCAGGTAATTCACTAGAAGACAAGGAAATGAGAGAAACATATGTACTCACTCTCGTCTTCCCTGTAAAGACCAGACCAGCAGTGCAGTGTTGGAGGAGGAGGTCAAGTCAGCCAGAGAAACTTGGCAGCCGACTCTGGTACTGAGGGAACGAGTCCATCACCTTCATCTCCATCCTTTAATATGCAAAGGAAAGCATGGCATGCTGAACTCAAGAGGGAACATAAAACCGCCTTCTAGGAAGCCTTGGCAGGACCACAAGGGAGGGATTGTAAAGTGCAATGCTTTTCTTGACTTGGATGGTTAGGAAAGCTGGAGAGATAGGGTACTCAGGTTACGTTATGTCCTTGGACACCAACACTCAGTACCAGTGCCTTCATAAGGTGGGGGGGTGGGGGGAAGGGGAAAAGAGAGGGAGGGCTGATGTGGCCCAAATGAGTACTGCAGAGCATACCTTCTGGTACCTTCCCTCAGTTAGTGGTCACTCAAAGTGTTCTTGGATATTCTGGACGAAAGGGGTGCAGGGACATCTCCCAGGCAGCACTCCCAAGTCAGCTGTGCTTTCTTTCCCTGGACTCCTATTCCTAGAACTTGCCCTGACACTGTATCTCTCTACGGTCTGGTCTCAGGCATGGTACCTAACAACCTTGATCTGTTCATTTTACAAACAGAGAGTCTGTGGGCTCCAGCCTCAGCCTCCACGTCCAGCTCTAATCACCCCACTGTCCAGTTTATAGCTCTGCTTGCTCTCTGCACAGTGAGACAGGACTACTCTCCTCTGTGCAATCCTAATACATTTTACATGCATGAGGTGTAGGATTTAAGCTATTATATCATAATTTACATACATTTAAACAAGATGTTTCCGTTGGTGGACAGAGTGATTGAAAGTGGGGACTTCCAAGTGTGTGCATATCAGCACCTCTCACAGCACCTGCCACATAATAGATGCTCAATGAAGAAGCGTTGAGTGAATGTTTGAGTGAATGATTATATTTTGGAGGGGGTCTTTTTCCCTACATAGCCACCCCCTCATAACACAAATGAGGGGAAAACGAGGTTTGCCAGGAAACCTACTTACAGGAACCTCAAAACTGGTCTATTGCCCAGAGCCTTGAATCTTGGCCTTCTGTTTACAGTGAAGGGGCTTAAATACAGATAGGAATCACACTCAGGCACTCTGTCTCATGAGCAGCGAAAGGCAAGGGTCTTTCTCTCTGCAAACACATAAAATTTCCCATCAAAACTGATGATAAAACAAAAAAAAACTGATTATAATCTTAAAAAACAAATACTTCATTTTGGTGAATAGTTTGAGTTTTAAATAGCTTGATTTTAAATAGGAGAAGAAAACTTGTGCATGATTCATTAAAAAATATATTGTATTATACGGTGGGCACTGGAAAGACAAAATCCCTTTGTTTCAGGAGAGGAACTCATGACGCAATTGGGAAGCAGACCTGTAAATGGGATGGGCAGGAGACCTGGTTGTGACATGTATAGAAATTGTTATAATATAATAAAATACATACCCAAATAGAGAATGAACTTGATGCGTTGCTAAGGCAGCCTAGAAGAGAGAGTCCACGGGTTCATAGAAAGGTGCAACAAGAGGGGGCTTGAGCAAACAAATGCATGGTTACTGCACTTCAGCTATATTAAATACAAAGAGGGAAGGAAGGAAGGGAGGGAGGGAGGAAGAGAGAGAGAGAAAGGAGGGAAAAAGGAAAGAAAGAAAGGAAGGACGGAAGAAGGAAGATAAAGAGAGAGAGAGGCAGAGGGAGAGAGTTAACTGTTCTAAGGATGAAATCGCTGGTAATGTCCGCCATTCACTTGTCTGCTATCATTACCTTTACTTTACAATTACGTCCACTGTTAAGTAATTACATGTGAGAGCCTACAACAGTTTGTAAATAATTACTTTTTACCATGTTTTCACTCTCAGTGATAATTAATGATCCAGGCAATGACATTAGCAATACACTGCAGCTAAAGTCCTCCTCCTGCCTGGAATCTCCTGCACATTGACAAGAGCACAGGAAGAGGCAGCTGAAGAAATAACAAAGAGGGGATATTGTCAGGGAGCAGAACAGGATTTGGACTAGGTGTGAAGGCCAATGGCCAAGTGTCCAATTGTGCCGTTTCCTCTTGCTGGCTTTAAGATTGTTAGCAACTCACAGTGCATTCAAGGCTCTAACCAAACTCCTTGAAATGTATTTGTTCTAGGAATTTGAGACGTTTAAAAACGTTTATGAGCCCCCTTAAGAAAATAAATCCCGGGCCATAAACTCTAAAATCTTTGCTTATGCATGCAGAGAAATTAGGCTCACCCAGTGTCGCATCCTGCTTGGGACAGCAGTGTCTGGGGACAGTGGGTCACAGAGACAAAACCAGACCGAGGAGTGAAGTTGAGGTGGATAGTTTGATTCAGTTGGATTTCTCCTGGGGCTGAACTCTGGGCCAGTTGTACCTTTCAAGACTGGATCAGACACTTTGGAAAGGTACACCTTAGAGGAAGATCCAGCATGGGTGGGTCTTTCGCTGGTGGGGAGGGCACCGCTCTCATTACTAGAAGTCATTTAATGTTGAACAAATGGGAAAGGCGAAGGTTTTTTGGAGTCATTCCACCAGAAGGGAAAGATTTGCAGTTTACTGAACCATGAGAGATGACCTGAAATTACCTTTGCTCACCTACTGCTGGCCACTCAACCCACCAGGTAAGGAGGCGAACCCTCTCTGAATGCAAAGTATTCCACAGGCAGCCGGAAGCTTTTTTTTTTCCAACTGTGTCTGCTCAACTAGAAACAAGCCTGTTGTCAGTGATCCTCCTTTCTGTAAAACTTTCTCCTAGAACTTTTCTTTTTGTTTCTTTCACCTATAATCTTTAAGGAGATGCTTCTCCCTTCACCACTGCTTTGACAACCTAAACGTCCGCTGTGAATGCCCGGAGCCTCTCAGAGAGCGAATCCTCTTCTGAAGAGGTGTCTGATGGGTCTAAATCTCAGCACGTGAACTGCCAGGTTCTGGTCCCCAGCCGAGGAAAATCGATCGCATTCCTCTTTGAGGAGCAGTGGGGTGAATATTAGGCAGTTTCTGTTTAATGGGGTCCCTAGAGTCTGTGGGAGGAGGGGCTAGTTTTCATTTCTCTGGTGCCCAGAGTTCACCAGGAAAGGCCAACAGGGGAGAACAGAAAGGGAAAGGAGGGGACAGCACTCTCCTTTCTGCTGCAACTTCTGGAAAAGTTGAGGATTCAGGGCATGTGGGGGAGGAGCCCCAGCTGTGAAAAAAAGTTTGAAGAAATGCCAGGCTGAGGTTTGCCATCTTGCTGGCAATTCCCAGGCTGAAATTGAGGTCCTGTTCCTGCCACCACGGAGGTGGAGGATAAGCATTTCTTTTCTCTCTTTTTTTTTCCTGTTTTTTTTTTTTTTTTTTTTTGATTTATAATGTTGTGTTAGCTTCAGGTGTACAGCAAAGTGATTCAGTTATATATTCTTTTTCAGATTCTTTTCCATTATAGGTTATTACAAGATACTGAATATAGTTCCTTGTGCTATACAGTAGGTCCTTGTTGTTGATCTATTTTGTTTAATTTTTAAAATTATTAAAAAAATTTTTATTTTTTAAAATTTTTATTGGAGTATAGTTGATTTAAAATGTTGTGTTAGTTTCTGCTGTACAGCAAAGTGAATCAGTGATACATATACACAAATCCACTGTTTTTAAAAGAATTCTTCTGCCCATGTTGACAATCCCAGTCCCCCAGGGATGCTGACTTAGTGCTGGGTCATCACATCCTGGACTTCTCATGGGGGATCTCATGGGGGGCAGGGAGTGTCACAGATAAGTCCAGGGAGGTTGGCAGGGGACAGGTTTGGAGACCCTCTCATGCCAAGCTAAGGAATTCAACTTTATCCTCTAGAAGATGGAAAACCATTGAAGAGTATTTAGCTGAGGAGAAATGCAGTCAGATCGGTGTTTTAGGTAGGACAACTGTGGCAGCTGAGTGAGGATGAATTTGAGAGGAACAGGACAGGTCAGTTAGGGATCTCTATTAATAATTCAGGGAAGAGCCTCAGGACTTGCATATATCCAACCACCCATTGGACACTTCCACTTCCGTTTCCCACAAGCAAAGAAAACCTTATCCTGCTTTTCCTAAATTCCCTATCTTGGTGAATAATTGCCCAACCACCCTAGTTAGAAACATGGTAATCATCCTTGATACCCTTCCTTTCCCTCTTTCCCCATATTCTATCACCATGGTCTGCTAACTCCAATCTTTCCCTCCACTCCACTCTAAAAATCATCAATCTGGTTCAGGTCTTTGCCATCTCCTCCCTGGACTTTTTCAATAGCCTCCTGAACATGAAAGTAGAGTGGTCCTTAGGGGGTCTGCTCTTTCAGGAAGGGCAAAGGAATGAGAAATGTCCACCCTGGGTTGCAGACACAAGCTCCTGAAGAGGGAGTCTTATCTGAAACCAACAGGCTAGGGTAGGTGCCCATCCCCTGCTATAATAGCATTTTTCACATTTTGTGGATGTTATCTGGTTACATATCAGTCATTCCCTTGAGATCAGACATCAGCAAACCATGGACCAGATCTGGCCTGCCACCTCTCTTTGTAAAGAAAGTTTTATTGGAAGAAACCATGTGCAACTATTTGCATATCATCTATGGCTGTGTTTTATTTGAGTCGTTGCAACAAAACTTATGTGACCCACAAAGACTAAACTATTTGCCACCTCGCCCGCTACAGAAAAAGTTTGCCAACCCCTGCTCAAGCCTACAAACTTGTCAAGGGTGAGGAGCTGTGTTTCTGTAATTGTTGTATCCCTGGGATCTAGCCCTTTGCTTAGAACATAAATATGTGACTTGTATGTGTGTTACGTGAGGGGGACAATACCACGTGCAACTCGATGGTGTTGGGGAGGACATGTTACAGCCTGATTTCTATATGCACAGAAGCAGATGGAGGCCCCCGATGTAAGTTACTCCATTGTTATTCTTTTTTTTTTTTTGCGGTGCGTGGGCCTCTCACCGCTGTGGCCTCTCCTGCTGCGGAGCACAGGCTCTGGACGTGCAGGCCCAGCGGCCACGGCTCACAGGCCCAGCCGCTCCACGGCATGCGGGATCCTCCCAGACCTGGGCACGAACCCGTTTCCCTCCGCATCGGCAGGCGGACTCCCAACCACTGCGCCACCAGGGAAGCCCCATTGTTATTCTTAACAGTGCAAGGCTCCATTTAATAGTAAGGTCCCAAACACCTTGACTCATCATGCCCTCTGGGTGGCACTGCCTGCAACCCTTAGACCCTAAGCAACGCCACCCATCCTTCAGCCAGTGGCTACAGATCCTGGCTACTGTTAGTCCCAAATGAGGACAAAAGTTTGGTGACGCCTATAAGGGGCTTCGTACATTTTTTTATAGTTGCACTGCTTTCAGTAGGTTTTGCTTGTTGAGTCTAATTTGGGGAGATAGATAATGGATTTAGTTGTTACTTTCTAGAAGCAAAGCATTAACCTAACACGGGGGCCCCAGGCCTGTCTGTTGGTGACAGGGCACCCTGCTGGGTTCTTTTCCTGCGTTGTCTCTGCTCACCAGTTTTGCTCACTGCCGTATCCTATCTCTCTACAGCTCTGCCTGATGCGTGGTAGGTGCTCAACAATTATTTGTTAATGAAAGTTCATTTGAATTGTTTTATATCCTCTTTTTTACCTCCCTGTGAGCTATGCCTTACTATGCCCCGTTTTACGGATGATTAAGCTGGGCTGGGGAGATCCTGTAACACGGCTGGTCAACGTCACGAGCGCGATGTAAATCCAGGTCTTTTTGTCTTGGAAGTCTGGATTCTGTCTGTAACATCAAAATTCAGACTAACAGGAACTCCGTTTTGGACCGAACATCCTCATTTTCCTTTTTATGGGATCAGAAATCAGGAAGTTCCTTTTTATAGGAACTTCCCAGGCCACTATTTCCCAGGTTCCAGTCACCATTATGTGATTTCAGAAGCTGGGTCTTCAGGAGCCAAAGTGAATTCTTTGCCTAAACTCGGTACCATGGCCCCTGGGATTTCTCTGTTGCCTGTGCAGATTTTGGCATATTCTCTGAAATTTCTGAGTCACCACCCCTCTCCCATGCCACTGGAGAGAATCCTGTGCTCACAAAGGCTACCCCGTGTTCCGTTCAAGCACAATGAGAATCAAGCAATGGAGCTGTACACCGGCTTTTCAAAAGCCTCCAGTATAATGTGGCGATTGTGTCATGGATAACAATAATAAAGAAAAAAACTCCCAGCCAACTTTTTTCACATGACTGGAGAGAGAAAACAAGCAAACACAACACGGACCGAGCCTCCCCCCTCTTTCCTCCCCAGAAGGCAGGTTCTAGAACCACTGTTTGCTTCTCTATGTCACAAATCCGATGATGATTGGAAATTTCCTGCTCCTTAGTGCAGCAAGGGAATCTAATTGGTGATTTTCATTCCCTTGACTCTGAGCTCTATTTATGACTGAGCTTTGGTGTCACATCCGTTACCAAAATATATCATTAAGTAGCAAAAACCAACTCAGCAGGTGAGATTAAAACTGATCATGTGGAAGGTTTCACTTGTGTTTCTACCCGGGCTGAAAACCAGACTTTGTGCTTTTCCTCTTCCAAAGATAATCTGCACGTTAATGGACTGCAAAAAGCAGCCCTGCCAGCAAAAATAAATAAAGAAACATTTATTAAAGCCTCAATAAATAGTAATTCACTGAAGATAAGATTCTTCCTCCTGAAAGTCTAAATGGCTTCTAGAAATTATTTCGGAACTCTTCCCCTCTCTCATCCACACTCTTTTCCATCTTGCTTTGCATCTGGCTCTGATCTGGTTTCTCTTGCCTTCAGGAATTCAGGAATGAATTCCAAGCCATTTTCTAGGTGACTCTTGATGATCAGGGAAGGCTCAGGTTGTAAATGCTGGAAGGGACGCTGATGGGATAGAAATGTGTAAATTGCAAATGCTGGGTGGTCTAGAGGCTTTCCCAGCCTAGTGAGTTCTCCAAAGTGCCACTCGCGCTCAGAACTCTTCAGAAGGTCCTGGTTTGGGGAAGGAAGAGAGAAGCAGGCATGGGGAAACCACCACAAGTCATGTTTCCAGTTCATATTTCTTGCTGTACTGGAAATCTGTCAGCAACAGGAGAATGCTTCCCCCTGTTCTTAAACGTAGTCCTTAGATCAAAGGACAAGAGAGTTGGAAGGAATCTTGGGGATCTTCTTGTCCCATCCCTTCATTTTACATATGCTTAAAATCTCTTCCACTTTAAATTAAAGCTCTCCCATTACTGTGTGTTGTTCTCCAGTCACCTCCGTAGCTTTCACCTTCCCTTCATTGCCAAACATATTGAAAAGTAGCCTAGATTCCCTCTCCTCCTCCTTCATCTTTCTGCAATCCATCTTTTATGTATTATTCCTGGAAACTGCTTGTTGCAAAGTCATCAATAACCCTCCAGTGACCAAAACCAATGAATGCTTGCCAGTTCAATCTTGCACTGTGCCCCTTGGATGCCACCCACAGCTTCTTTGGGAAACTCTTCCCTGCCAGCTCCAGTGACGCCCTTCTGGTTCTCTTGCTTCCCTGACAACTCCTGCTCAATCTCTTGCTGATTCTTTCACCAGGTCTGGAAACACAGCTTTTACCCCATGGCTCTGTCCTTGGCCTTCTTCTCTTTTCCTCTGTGCATTCTATTTGACTGATCCCATCGGGTCCTATGACATCAACCATCTCCTCTATGGCTGGCTCTCATAGGTATGTCACTAACTCAGACTTTTCAGCTCCAAGCAGTGTGTCTTACTGCCATGGCATCTTCACCTGGCTGCCTCTTAGGCACCTCGTACATGACTTGTCAAGGATAGACATCAGTTGTCCTCTTTCTCCATCCAGTCTTCCCTTCAGAGTCCTTGTATCTCTATCAGTGTATTCAAGCCAGAATCTGTGGGGTGATGTAACATCTGCTTCTCCTATGCATCCCATACCTAATTTTTTCTTAGACTTTAATGAAAGCACATTCATTAGTTATTCCATTTTCTTTCTAATTTATTTTATTGAAGTAGTTGACTTACAATGTTAGGGTAATTTCTGCTGTACAGCAAAAGTGATTCAGTTATATGTATATATACATTCTTTTTCATATTCTCTTCCATTATGCTTTATCACAGGATATTGAATATAGTTCCCTGTTCTATACAGTAGGACCTTGTTGTTTATCCATTCTATATGTAATAGTTTGCATCCGCTAATCCCCATGCGCACTCCATCCTCCCTCACGTCCCTCCCTCTTGGCAACCACAAGTCTGTTCTCTATGTCTGAGTCTGTTTCGTAGCTAATTTCATTTGTGTCATACTTTAGATCTCACATAGAAGTGATATTATATCATTCCACACCTAATTAATCACCAAGTTCTTCCAATTCTTCATTCTATGAATCTTTTGGCTCCTGCCCTAACGTGCTTTCTATACCTTGCCTGTCCTATTGCAACACCTTCCCGTTGATCTCCCTGCTTCCACTTCCTGCCTCTCCAACCCATCCTCCGTATGCAGGTCAGAGTTGTCTTACATACACTGATCTGATCTGGCAACTCTCCTGTTTAAAAGTCCTTGATGGTTCTCCATTGTCTGTAGGATAAAATGCAACCTCCTTAGCCAGACATAAAAGGCCCATCATTATTTAGCTCCTCTGTACTTTCCAACCTCATTGCTGGCCACTTGTACCCTCTTACAGTCATTCCAAGTCATGATCAGTTTCTGGCATCTCTCATGCAATTCTCATCCCTGCACCTTTGCATATGTTCTTTTTTTCTGCCCTGGAGGCTATTGACTCCTCGGTAAGTACAGCTCATCTTTGAAGATTGCTCAAACATCTCTTCCTCTGTACACTCTGCCTTGATCTCGTTCAGACACGGTTAATTGCTTTGTTCTCCATATTTTTATAACATTTTGACTATGTCTTTCTTAGCATTTACCCAGCAATTTTGTAACTGTTTATTTATAAGACTGTTTCCCCAGCTAGAATGAGCTCCTTGAGGGTGAGGACCTTGCCCCTTTTATCTTTTGCATTTCTGATACCTGGTAGATCCTCTATAAATACAATTAGAAAATGAATAAGAAAAATGAGGTTCAGAAAGGTGAAGTGGATTTCGGATTTTCCCAATCACACAGCCAGTCAGTGGTGATTTCTGGGCTGGAACTATGATCCTCTGACTCTGGACTTGTGTCCCATTTACCACAAAATGGCTGACTGAAATTCAACTCCCCACTGGGATGGGATGAGCGTGGGTGGGTATAGGGCACTGGACAGACCCATCCAGTGATATCAAAGGGGATATAATTTGGCAGACAGAACTGGCATCTGGAGGGGATCTGCAGAGACAAGAGTGACCAGTGCTCTGGGTTGTCAAAGTTGGGGGAAGGCACAGGAAGTAATAGGTAAGCCTTAACCAGGAAGCATAGCACCACTGCAGAGAAGCCAGGAGCAGACAACATTCAGAAATCCAGGAGGACAGGGACTCAGTGAGGTGGCATCAGATAAACTTATCAGAAGGACTCTGTGTTAGGGCTTTCCAGAGAAACTGAACCTATATGATGATTGATACCTAGGTGTAGCTCTATCTATCTGTCTGTCTATCTGTATCTCTATCTCTGTCTAGAAAGAGGTTTATTATAAGATGTTGCCTCTCTCAGTTATGGAAGCTGACAAGTCCCACCCTCTGCCATCTGTAAGCTGGAGTTCCAGGAAAGCAGGAGGTATAGTTCGAAGGCCTGAGAGCCCGAGAGCTGAATGGTACAGATTTCAGTCCGAGTCTGAAGGCCTAAGAACCAGATCACCAAAGGCAGAAGATTGCTGTCCAGATCAAGTTGTCAGGCAGAGAGTGAATTCAACTTTCCTCTGCCTTTTTGTTCTTTTCAGGCCCTCAGTGGATTGAATGGTGCCCACCCACATTGGGGAGGAATATATGCTCTACTCAGTTCACCAATTCAAATGCTGATCTCTTCCAGAAACACCCTCAGAGACACACCCAGATATCTGGTCATCCCGTGGCCCATAAGATTATCCATCACAAGTTCCTATTTTAGCTGCCAGATAAAGTTAGAGTCCTGGTCTTAGAAATGAGAAGCTTAGACTGATCACCAAGAGGACGTGGGCACAGGTAACAGGACAGGAAGCCAGTTACCAGAATCAGGTTACAAAGTAGAGAAGACGGGCAGGGAGGTTGAGAATAGGGGAGGCTATCACACCCTTGCCTCTCAGCTATGTTACACTCTAAAAAGCAGGTGTTTTCAAAATAGACAATATTAAACATCTCCCAAGGACTTTCTCTCGATTTTTCCCTGGGTCCATTTTCCTTTATTTCCAGTTGCATTTCTGTTTATTAAAAACAAGCTGGTACTGACTTGGGATGATTTGTCAGTGTCCCTCATTTTGGACAGAAGAAAGTATCTGCTCATGCAGTCAAGGTGTATTTAGAGCTTGGAAAGAGGGCAGCTCTGCCTGGAGGGCTTCTTAACGGTCCTTGGTAGCCTGTGTCTGAGAAGATGACCTTGGGCTGGGCTTCAGATCCACACATGTTTGCTTCTGACCTGGCCTCAAAAGAGGTATTAAAATGTACTCCAACTCTTTACCTTTCCCATCCTGATTAACCAAAATGTTTAATAAGTAACAGGGATGTTTCCAGTAATTTAGCACTTCATTAGTAATTTGTTCTATTAAAATACGTATCGTCCAAATCAACTCCATTCAGACAACCTTTTGCTGCCTTCACAAAAGATAATGACTTCTAATTCCCATTACTTGAACAGCTTATAAACCTTCTAAGTGGTTTGCTATTTTTCATTAAGGTGTATCACAGACAGATTTTGGACCTTGCAAAAAAGTAAATAAAACCCATGAAAACTGAACCAGAGATAAGCAAATAAAAGTGAATAAACACACTTAGAAACCCCCTTAGGGATACTACACCATGACTGTGCAGGAACAGCCTTTGTGTTTTTGCATAAAACAAAGTCCACTTCTTGTTAAGTCAGGGAATTTGAATTTTGCCTTTTCAGATACCTAAGGCAGCTGGAAACTTCATCCCTATTTCACAGAGATGAAGGCTTATAAAATCAGAGAATGTTGTGAGAAGGCGTCGAAGTATTTCATAATGCAGATGAGAGGAATTTTGAAGTCAACAGACTGTGTTTGGGACAGAATGGTTCACATGATAGCTTGTCCGATCACTATTAACGAATAGTGAATATGGTGCGTCCACGTCTCTACAAATGACCTAGAGACTGTCATGCAGAGTGAACCAGAAAGAGAAAAACAAATATCATATACTAACGCATATATAAGGAATCTAAAAAAATGGTATAGATGATCTTATTTGCAAAGCGGAAATAGAGACACAGACATAGAGAACAAATGTATGGATACCAAGGGGGGAGGGGGGTGGGTGGGATGAATTGGGAGATGGGGATTGACATATATACACTACTATGTATAAAATAGATAACTAATGAGAACCTACTATATAGCACAGGGAACCCTACTCAGTGCTCTGCAGTGACCTCAATGGGAAGGAAATCTAAAAAGGAGGGGATGTATGTATACGTATAGCTGATTCACTTTGCTGTACAGTAGAAACTAACAACATTGTAAAGCAACTATACTCTAATTAAAAATAATAGTGAATAAGGTGGAGATCTCGCCCATGGTTCATGGCTTGACATTGCCTTTGCCTGTTTGCCTTTCTTTTTTTACCTGCTCCACAGTACCCACTACAGCACTGAGCACATAGTAGGTAGGTTATGCTCATTTGTTTGACTCCATATTGCTGCTACCTAGTATGAATTGAGAACACATCATGTGTCAGTCGCTGTTGAGAAATGTTCAATGTCATCTTATTTATCCAGTGATTGGAGCCTACTCTTGTAAATACCAAAATTTTCCTATTTTATGTTAGCAAATTTTGACAGAAGTTATTCTCTAATATAATGCATATTTCTTTGTCTTCCTCCAGAGAGAAGACAGAATATGACCCCTACATTTAAGGGTCTAGATGGAAAGCAGGACTCAAGGTATGAAGTGATAGCAAGAATTAAAGGGAGAGCAGGTCGAGAGGCACAATGGAGGCGAAAGGAGAAGTGGCCTGCAGCCATGTGTTCATTCCTTCACTCAGCAGATGTTTGCTGAGCACCTACTATGCTACCACTGTGCTACAGACTGAGGATTCAGTGATAGGCCAAGCAGATGTGGTCTCTGTCCTCCTGAAGCCTCCAGGCTAGTGAGAAAATCTGAGAAGTGAAAGCACCATTCTAATGTGGTGGGATACATACTGTGATGGAGAAAAAGACTGAGGACATATAAAATGAGGCAGCTCAGAGGAGCATCCCGAGGAAGGAACGAGCATGGCTGCACATTCCACTCCTCAGTATGTTAGTGAGAACCGACTAGGTTCCTGGGGTGAACAGATGTGAGGGACACTGCAGAACTGCCATCTCCTGTTCCCCAGAGAAATGTGTAGGACAAGCGATAGGCAAACATGAAGATCACTGGGCAATGGAGATGCAGCTTTACTTTTCCTGTGAGAGCAGTTGACGCTTCTAACTGGATCGATGTGGTGCAGAGTGGAAGTGCTTCCCCTTTAAGGTGTGCTATGATGTGATTTAAGGAAGGTGCGGCAAGTGTCTTCATAGAGCCCTTTATCTGACGCTGACATTTTTTTTAATTGACGTATAGTTGATTTACAATTGTGTTAGTTTCTGGTATACAGCAAAGTCATTCAGATATATATATATATTATTTTCATATTCTTTTCATTATGGTTTATTACAGGATATTGAATATATATATAACAAGTAGGACCTTGTCATTTATCTATTTTATGTATAGTATTTTGTATCTGCTAATCCCAAACTCCTAATTTACCCCTTCTCCACCCCCTTTCCCCTTTGGTAATCATAAATTTGCTTTCCATGTCTGTGAGTCTGTTTCTGTTTGTAAATAAGTTTCTTTGTATCATATTTTAGATTCCACATATAAATGATATGATATGCTATTTGTCTTTCTCTGTCTGACTTACTTCACTTAGGATGATAGTCTCTAGGTCCATCCATGTTGCCACAAATGGCATCATTTCATTAGAGTTTTCTATGGATACATGCCCGGGAGTGGGATTGCTGGGTCATATGGTAGTTCTATCTTTAGTTTTTAAAGGAACCTCCATACTGTCCTCCATAGTGGCTGCACAAATTTACATTCTCACCAACAGTATAAGAGGGTTCCCTTTTTTCCACATCCTCTCCAGCATTTGTAATTTGTAGACTTTTTAACGATGGCCATTCTGACTGGTGTGAGGTGATATCACATTGTAGCTTTGATCTGCATTTCTCTAACAATTAGCGATGATGTTGTGACTTCAACTTTTTTTTTTTTTTTTTTGCGGTATGCGGGCCTCTCACTGTTGTGGCCTCTCCCGTTGCGGAGCACAGGCTCCGGACGCGCAGGCTCAGCGGCCATGGCTCACGGGCCCAGCCGCTCCGCGGCATGTGGGATCTTCCCGGACCGGGGCATGAACCCGTGTCCCCTGCATCGGCAGGCAGACTCTCAACCAGTGCGCCACCAGGGAAGCCCCAACATTTTTAAAAGCAGTGTCTCAGCTAGGTATTTCTGCATTACAGACCACCCCACAGCTCAGTTGCTTAAACCAGTAGTATTCATTCTGGCTCCTGAGCTCCAGCTGAGTGGTTCTTCTGGTCTCGGCTGGGCTTATTAATGTGCTGGGCGTCATCTGTGGATCAGTTCACCAGCTCTGGTGATTTTAACCCGTCTCTGGCACGTTTGGGGGTTTGCTGGTTATTGGTTGATCTGGGATGGCCTTGGCTGGGGCAAGTGGTTGGTTCACATGTTCTCTCATCTTCCAGAAGCCAGCCTAGTTATATTCATATGTGGTGGCAAAGTTCCAAGAAAGCAAGTGGAAGCATGAAGGCCTTTTGATGCCTAGGCTCAGAACTGACATACTATCATTTCTGCCATATTCTATGGGCCAAAACAAGTCAGGTCACCCAGACTCAAGGGTGGGGAAATACCCTTCAGTTTTTCACGGGAGGAGCTAAATAGTCATGTAGCAAAGGCATAAACTAGGAAGTCACTTTTGCAGTCAATCTACAACAAGTAGCAACTTTGAAAGTGCTGGAAAACCCAGTGTTTCCCTGGTATCTTTGTCACAGCTCATGTCTCTGGTGTCCTCTGGGCCTTGTCATGATTGTGCATACCTGCTTCCATGAAAAGGAACAGAGACACCAGGCCCCTACGACTTTCCTTAGCCTCCTTTGTAGGGAACTCTGTCTTCCCACTGGCGTGCAGTGGAAGTCAGCCAAACCAAGAGTCATAAGGGCACACGCCCGTTAAACAATGCTGGTCAGCTCTCCTGACCATAGTCATCATATTGATCACTGATATTGATAGATCCGCCCTGGTCAAGAGACAGATCCATTGGGACAGAATGGTTGGCAGGTCACCACATCCAGGGAGAGTGTCGTGTGTGCTGATATACCTTTAATGAACATTTAATACAGTGCTGGGTGCTTGAATGAGCTTGGGGTCACTGCTAATAAAAGCCTGGGCTCAAAAATCTCATATATTTGGCATAAATGTGCCACCAGGCATTGAAATACCATGAGTCCCATTCTCACTTCAAGAAATGAAAACCAGTTTACCTTAGGTGAAGATAAGAATCTTTCTTCTTTGTATCTTCTGATACAATCTTTTGTATTTTCAAACTCTGCCCCTTTCAGGGTTCATGTTTTCTTGGCTTCGCACTGGGAGAAAGATTGCCTTTTCTTCCTCAGTTTCTGTTATAGAAATCGGAGGAAGGCTATTGTGAATAATGTTGCAGTGAACAAGGGAGTGTAGATATCTCTTTTGAGATACAAATTTCAGTTCTGTTGGATATAAACCCAGAAGTGGGATTACTGTATTATATGGTAGTTCTATTTTTAAGCTTTTGAGGAGCCACCATACAGTTTACATTCCTACCAACAGTGCACAAGGGTTCCAATTTCTCCACATTCTTGCCAACATTTTAAAAAAATAATAGCCATCCTAATGGGTGTGAAGTGGTGTCTCATTATAGTTTCGATTTGCATTTCCCTGTTGCTTAGTGATGTTGAGCATCTTTTCATGTACCTGTTGGTCATCTGTATGTCTTCTTTGGAGAAATGTCTATTCAAGATCCATTTTTTTTTTTTTTTTTTTGGTATTTGTGCTTTGGGTTCGTTTGTCTTTTTTTTTTTTTTAACGTCTTTGTTGGAGTATAATTGCTTTACAATGGTGTGTTAATTTCTGCTTTATAACAAAGTGAATCAGCTATACATATACATATATCTCCATATCTCTGTCTTGAGTCTCCCTCCCACCTTAATAGGTGTTTTGTTATTGAGTAGTAGGAGTTCTTTGAATATTAATTCCTTATCAGATTATTCACAATAGCCAAGGCAAGAAACAACCAAAAAGTCCATTGATGAATGAATGGAGAAAAAATGTGGTATATACATACCTGGACTATTTTTCAGTCTTAAAAATAAGGAAATCCTGTCATATGCAACAACGTGGATGGACACGGAGCACATTATGCTAAGTGAAATAAGCCAACCACATTTGTAAGGACAAATATGGCATGATTCCATTTCTAGGAGGTATCTAAAACAAACTCATAGAAGCAGAGATTAGAATGTTTGTTGCCAGGGGCAAGGGTCTGGAGAAATGGGAAGTTGTTCATGGGTATACAGGTTCAGTTATGGAAGACAAGTGGGTTCTAGAGATCTGCTTTATAAAACAGTGCCTTTAGTTAATACTATATTGTGCACTTAAAAAAAAATTGTTCAGAGGGTAGATCTCATGTTAAGGGCTCCTACTACAAAACCAAACCAAAACAGAACCCTAAAGGGACATGAGGTAGCTTTTGGAGGTGATGGATATATTTATTACCTCGACTGTGGTGATGGTTTTCCCAGGTTGATGCATCAAATTGTATGCAATAAGTATGCACAGTTTTTTATTTATCAATTATACCTCAATGAAGCTGTTTTTAGAAAAGGAAACCTGAGAAAGGGCTCTGATGGGACACTGGCCCTGGGTGCCTGCCATGGTCCAATCAACTGCCTCAGGGGGTGGTACTATTGCACTAACTGGATATTACCTATGGTAACCTGTGTGTGGAGGAAGGGTCAGTTCCTGGCAAGACGCAAGGGGCTGAGTGTGGGTGGGGGTGGGGATAGAGGGTGGCTGGTTGGGAGTGAGGGTAACAATAGGGCAGGGAGTAGGATCAAATAGTATTTTTCTAGTTAAGATAGTCTGATTTATTCAGACTAGCTTGCAAGTACCCTTAGACCACACAGACAAGTTTATGAACAATTGAATTATAATAAAATACTAAAACAAAAGCTATCTATGGTATTTACTATATCTTTGATCATAAATATTTAGATACCCTCAGATTCTACAAGGAGGCAAAGATGAATCACTGATTACATCCTGGAATGTGCTTTCCTGAATGTTCCCCGCTAACAGCTTTCTGATTTGTTGCTTTATATCTTTTCAATAAATTCTATGTGAAAATGGTGATTTGAGATTTCTGATTTGTTGAGTTGTGCATCGATGGCGGTGTATCTTATGAGCAGAGTTGACCTATTGGCAGGAATCTTGACATGCCACATTGCAGCAGAGGCCTTTGCCAAGGGCCATGTAACTCTCCTCTGGCCCTCCCTGCTTTGATCCCCACTCAGTCAGCTCCAGCCATCCCAGGAGCTCTCAGTCCTCACACGGCCCATCTGTCTGTTGTATGAGTGGACTCTAAGGAAAAGAGTAAGAACATTACGGCCAAGCTTTATAGAGGAAAACAAGCTAATTATTGTCCCAGTGGATAAATATTATATTACCCATTCTGTGGATAGTGGTCCAAAGGAAGTGTACGTAATAAATGAGAGGAGCAAAGAACTGCTGCTTAGGGGCTTCAATGTTCCAACTTCAAAAGACTCTCACTGCTCGATGAAAATATCTCCAGTGCTTGACTCCGAAAGGATTCTAGAAAGTACAAGTCTCATGCACCACATTCGGAATTTAACCGCTTCCCAGCTGCCATTTTCTTGAGGCCAGCAGGTTCCCTAAAGGTCCCATTCCAGTCTTTTCCTCCCATCTCCCTGTTGTCACCACTCCCTCCCAGATGTTGCTGGTTCCAGGACCCAGGTCATCTATTTGACATTGGTATTTCTTGCTGAGAGATGGCAAGTATAGGTTGATGGGTTTGGCAGCAGCAGAATTGTTCTGATCAGAGCTGGTATATGCCTTCTTGGTAACTTCAACCCAGGGAGGTTAAAAAGCAAACAAGCAAGACAGCCAGCACTTGCCCTTTTCTCCTGCTTCTTCTTCGGTACATAGCTTTCCTGAGTAGGAGTTGGGTCTCCCATCGCCAGATCATCCAGTGAGAATTCATGGCCCTTAATATTAATAGAATAAGCATTTACAAGTCCGATATTTTTGAGCATAAGCAAAGCACAGGATTTTCCTGATAAAAGGCTGTTCTTGGCTTACCCTGGGTTGAGAGCTTTCTTGGTTGGCACAGAGCTGTTTCTGCTGTCTCTTCATGTGCCTGTTACCTGTCGTGGAAAGGGTATAAATATTGACACATACGTTTGTAGTTCAGGCTTTTCTTATGGCACTATTTCACCTTTCCCTGGTACTAGGAAGGCCCCCTAACCCCCATGCAATTAGCATCAGTGGGCTGCTTGCTGTCATTGTTAAATGGGAAGCAGAGGAGCTACATTGGTATCTGCTGTTGTGTTTCCTTATTTTTCCAGGTTTGTGCACAGAACATAAGACCCACTCTAACTACTGCTGTTAAGCTCTGATTGCTGTGACACATTATTAAGAACAACAAAGCCCTTTTGTTCTTTGCTCTCTCTGAGGGAACAGCCAACTCAGCCCTCCCCCGTGGAAGTCAGATGCTCTTGCATCTGCAATTTACACATACTTTGACTCCACAACCATGCATTTGAGCTGAATGAAATAGTCTGAGGAAAGTTCCGTTGTAGAATGTTTTGATGCACTGATTTGGTTCATCCCATTTTATTTCAACAAACATTTGTTTAAGACTTATCCTATGCCTGACTTTGGGGTTGCACAGAAAACCAAGTCACCATCCCAGTCCTCAAGGAACTCACAGTCCATGGTAGAGAAAGAGAGATAAATAAAGTAAGTTAAAGTGAGTTTGAAACAACCTACCGGAAGGAACACAGATGTTACTATGGAAGCAAAAGGTGGGAGCACTAAGTCTATCAGGGTAAGATGGGAGATCTTCCTAGGGACAGTGATGATAGAGCCAAATTTTAAAGAGGTAAGATTCTTGAAACATTTATTCATTCACTCAACAAATATTACATTTCCCAAGGGTGAAGGCACATAAGGACTCCAGTGAGTAGGTGGATAGGACCTGAGAGCAATTGTTGGTGGATGGAGAAATGTCAGGAAAAGGAAAGACCATGGAGAGAGGCATGGAGAGCTGAGAGGAGGGGCATCCAAGGAATTGCTAACGTCCAGGAGCGTAGAGGAGAGCGATGAGGCAGGGGATAGAACATGAGGGGTGAGGACTCAGTTCTAAAGAGTCTTTAGACTGAACCTTATTCTGAGGAGGAGGGGAACTATTAAAGGATCATAATAGTGACATAATCAGATCTACATTTTAGCAAGGCAACCCTGTCCTGTTTAAAGAACAGAGGGGAGACAAGACTCCAAGAAGGAAAATTAGGAGGCTATTGTTGTAATTAATGGAGTAGAGCAATGGCTTGGGTCTGAATAAAGGCAGTGATATTGGGTTGGGCAAAAGGGCATACATGTGAGACACATTTAGAGTTTAGAAATGATAGGCGTAGCGAGTGGGGGAGGAGGTGAATGGGACGGCTTCAGGATGAGTTCCGATTTTCAGACCTGGATGACCAGCTAAAAGAGAAGCCTTGCACTGTGTTGGAGAAGCCTGGAGGAGAAGAGGGTTTAGGGAAGAAAGACAGTGAGTTGTGTTTTGAACAACTTAAACATAAAACACCTGTGAGGGTGTCTTTTAGGCAGTCAGAAATGTGGGTCTTTAATTTGGGAGAAAGCCTGGGCTGGAAGTACCGTTTGAGGAATCACCTCCTCAGGTGGTAATCAAAACCAAGGGCGTGGATGAGAACGCATGGGAGAGCTTGTGTGGGAAGAAAATGCAAGAAAGGAAGAAGCACAGGGGCAGAAATATTTAAGGGACAAAGGCGGTTGAAAAGAAGCCAGCAAGGAGATCAAGGTGAAACAGAAATGAGAGAACCTGGAGAGACAGAAGAGATCGTTCTTTCAGAAGCCAAGGGGAAAGAACATTTCAAGGAGATGGGAATGCAGAAAGAAAGGTTTAAAATATTTTTTTAAAGGAGGTAGAGAGGAAGAAAGGAAGGGAGGGAGGGTGGGAGGAAGGGGCTAAGCAGGAAGAAGAACAGAAAGAAGCTCTTGGGCTTGGCAATTAGGACATCGCTGTTGAACTTGGAGTGGTTCAGTAGAGTTTCAGAAGATACAGAGATTCCTTCTTAGTTCAAAATGGTTCATGAAGATGTTCCTTGCAAGAGGCAAAAACCAAATGAATGAAAAACCTCTCTGATTTTGTTCTTAAAAACAAACAAAAAGGCATACCCACACCGGTCCAGTTTCGTTCAAGCTTTAGCAAATTACTGTGGCTCAATCTGCTGTTGGTTCATGATTCAGTGCAATTCATCTCTGACCCCCTGCCTTGCCATCTTCTACATCCTCACGTGGTGGTGGCTGGTCCTGGTAACAGACCTTCTCTGCAAGACCCTCCTCTTCTCCTAGCTGGTTGAACTTGGGACTTCAGCAGCTGATCTTATCACTTTAGAGGCAACCTTCTATCCACAGGTCTCGTTACAGAATTTTCCAGCTCACAGGAAGCCCGCTTCCAGGAATAATACCATGTTTCTTCATCTTTCTGTTTTGTTTGTTTTCTCCATGTGTAGGAGTAAGTTTTAGGGCTCTTGGTCAGAGGTATTTTATAAAGTAAATCGGGAAGGCACAACATAGAGTACATGGGGAAATTTGTCAACAGAAGGAAGGAATAGAGAGGCAAAGACACTGCAGATAAAGAGCCACAGATTATGTGGAGCTACAGAGAAAGTGGAAAATAAATAAGAAGGAGGGGGAAATGACGGCACAGAGAAATATGAAAGTGAGGGTAAAATACTATTAGGGACACATAGTAGGTGCCTCTAAAGTATTTGTTGAGTAAATGAATAAAAACAACGCGGGGGGAAACGTGGGGCTGTTGTAAACCTTGCTTCTGCTGTGTTTACACTTTGTTGTCCTCTGCTGACGGGGACCCTATGCCCTCTCCTGTTTTCAATCCAGAGGAGGCCCCAAGCTGTGGGGTAAACCCTGCCCATCCCAGAAGGTGGGATGACATGTGTTCTGAGCAGTGTGGCTGCCGCCCAAGCCTCCTGTATTGCAGTGATGCTCTCCTTTTCATGCTTATTGGCATATCACCAATTCAGATGTGCTGGACCCCAGAGGGTTTCTAGGTAGTAAATAAATGACCCCTCTGAGTTTGTACTTGGCAAAGACATGACCAGGTTGGTTATCTTTGGAGGCCAGTGAATGAGATGCCCCAAGAGTACAGCAGAGCTGTCGACTCAGAAACCTTCTTTTCATTGTTCAGAGAAAAATATCTGCACACAGATAATGTGCTGATCCTGGGTTCAACCAGTTGCTAGAATGGACACTGCATAGCTCACCCCACATCCAATGGGCATGTGAGGAAAAGTATTCTGCAAGGGTTACTGTCTGACACACAAAAAAATACTGGGAGAGGAGAAGGGAAACTGGCCCGAGGCACCGCTGGACCTAGGAACTCACATTCCATCACTAACCTCTTGACTAGTTTCCCTAATTATGGCACCTTCTCTGAAATGACATCTCCATGAGGAGGTGACCAGTGGCTGACAGGCCCCAGTTAGGATCCATACAGTATCATAACCAGACAGAGAGGCAGCTCTTCACCTAATCTACAGTTAGACAATCCCTCAGGAACATCATGACAAGCCTAGCTTGGATTATATGCCCACCCACAGACCAATCACTTTGGCCAGGGAGGTGAAGTTCTGTGATTATCCCATGTTGGGCCAGGTATCCACATCTTAATCCATCATTAGCCAGAGAGGTTCAATCTTATAAGAAGATGTCAGCCACCAGCAGTTCCCAAATGCTGTTCGCAGGAAGAGAAGTATCCTTGCTCTTAACCAAGTGCCACCTGAAGAAACTCTTTCTCTTCTGGGTATTGGTTATATGTTTGTGAGGAGTGAGGCTGTCAAAGCCATTTTGCAACCATGAGGGGAGTCAGCCAATCCTAGAAGGGGGCACATCTGAGGACATGGCAGAAACAGGGAGCTAGAGTCTCTGGACGGATCCAACCCAGACGCTTGCCCTTCCTTGGCCCTTTGAGTCAATAGCATTCCTTGTTCTTTAGACCAGTTCAAATTTAGTTTTTTGTTTCTTGGTTTTGGTAACTTGCAGCCAAAAATTCCCTAACGGTATGGAGGTGATTGAAGAGTGGTTCTAGAAAAAACTAAGAGCTGCTGAGCAGCCAAAAAAAAGGTCCACTGAAGCGAGGATGAGGAGATTGTTGCCTGGAGGACATCTACGGCCATGCTTAAGTCGGAAGGAAGAGCCTTGGATTTTCGTTGATGTTTCGTGGAAGATGTGGGCAGGGGAGCAGGGCGAGGCCTCCTCATAGCTACCGATCGTCACGGCAACTCCTGACTACCATACACTGTCACCTCTCAGAGCGGGACCCTGGAGCTGAGGGCGAGGAGTCCTGGCTGAATTTCATGCTAACTCTTGGTCCTCGGGGCCAGGCAGGCTGGGGTTTTCCTTCTGGGCAGTGACCTTTGGGGAGGTGAGGCTGGTACCTCAGGGTGGGGGGTCCATGCCTTCTATCCCAACGCCCTTTCTCTGCTTCTGTAGGTTAGCATCCTGCTTGCTGTAGGATAGGTTGGGGTTAGTTTCACATGGAAAGAGGGTTTTGTGAAGTGAGGGCTCCAGAGAAAGTGCTCTCCGGGGATGGAGGGCAGCAGGGCAAGTCTCACATCAGTTGGAACACTCTAGCTAGGCCAGTTGCTTGGGAGATTCTTCTTCCCCAGGTGCCAGCTTCTCTCCAGACCTTGTGGTCTAGAGAGCTGTCTCACCTCTCTCTCTCTCACCCAAGCCTCAGGAAAGCCCAGGCCCAGGGAACAATGCTATCTTGTTCCCGGGCTGTGATTTCTGAGTGGCCTCTTGTTTGGGGGCCCAGGGAGCAAGAAGAATGGCTGGGAAGCAAGGAAAGAACTGCTCTGGGAGCTGGACTGCAGTTTCTTTGTGTTCCCTGACACGTGCCCCTCTAATCTAGGACAGAGGGCCTGCTCCCAGCTGGGCGTTGGAAGGGGCCCTGGCCTTTGGGCTCCTGGGAAGTGAGACCAGAGTAAGGAAGAGCAGGAACCTCATGGGTCCTTCAGGGCAGCTGAGGGTATCTGAGTGGAGGATTGTTCAGTCTGACCTGACTGGTGCATGTGTCGTCGTGAGTATGTGTCCGTGGGTGTGAATGTGGATGACTCTATGAAAGTATATATTTGCTCTCTCTGTGAGTCCTTGATTATGGGTGAATAGAATTAGAACCCCAGACTTGGTAGGTCTTGTTTGTCAGAAATAGACCTAAGCTTATCCAAGCCCAAATGGAATTAGACTACCCGTCTTCGGCCTTAGGGCTTTGTCCTACGGTGGCATTATCATGAATCGACTCAGGGTTGTACGCAGGCTCATTGGGCTTGATGGATAAGGCCTGGTGTATGTGCGTTGTTTGTGTTGCTTGTGTGTATGCACTTAACAGTCCGTGTGCACCTGCCATGGTTTGTGCATGATCTGTTGTAGGCATGATGGGCAGAGCTTAGCAGAGGCCCGGTCACATATTAATATAATAAAATGTGTGGACTCTTCCTTAGACGATGGACTAGCCTCCTATCCAAGCCTCCTATCTTCAATCCTTTCATGCTTTCTTTCAGGGCTCCCTGCACTTTTCCACCAAAACACCTCACATACTGTGGTTCTCAATCCCGACAGCCCATTAGACCCTTTAAAAGACACTGCTTCCCGGGCCCCATCATCAGAGTTTGAATTTAAACAGCCAAAGGTAGCGCCTGAGACTTGGCGACCCTTGAAAATTCCTCAGATGACCCTGATGTACGGCCAGGGTTGAGAACCACAGGCTAAAGGAAGGGGACCGCGAACCCCTCTGCTCTGGGCCTGGCCTATAGCTGCTCACAGCCAGGGTGAGATTTCTTGGACTTTGCTTGTTTTTTATTAAACATTCCTGTGATTTTTGCTAAATAAATGTAACACGTTCACACTATAACCACACTATTTTAAATTACTTACCAATGAGTTAAATTTCCACTCCAAAAAGGAGCACCATGTTTTGCCGTGCCTCTCATGCCAGCTCACAATCCCATGCTCCCGGGTCTACATGTACCCCAGGAATGCAGACCAGGGCTGATTTACCCGCACCTCCCACAAAGCCTTTCACCTATAAACCTTTGGGATGTGTTTGCCAATATTTACCAAGGTAAGAGGTCAGTTTTCCTAAAAGTTCCCTTTGATCTTGTCTTTGTTCAAAATGTATGATGGCTCTCCATTGCCTGGGACACTGATTCTGAAATAGAGTAAAGATGCCCAGGTGGTACAGGAAATGACATTGGGGGTTCATTAACAAATTTTTTTAAAAGTAGTTATGTATATATTTTATGCATATTGGATAAATACAAATAGGACATAAAACTGTGATTATTACATTATTATTTCTTAGAACAAGGTTAAGTTTAAAAAAGGGGGGGCATAGTTGTAAATTTGATTTAAAAAACCCCGTTATGTCAATAGTAGTGCTTGGATGTATGTGTCCAAGTGAGAAGTAAATGACTAAATGATGGCATTCACGGCCCATGTAGTCTGACCCTGACCAGTGCTTCCAGCCTTATTTTTTTCTTCCTTACCCAAAAGGGCTCTCTGCTTTGTCAAAAAGGCTTACAAATAGTCTCATATACAGAGGTCCCATAAAAACATGAGCTCTGGTGTAGAATTACAAACTTGTGGTTCCCAAAGGGGAGAGGGAAAGGTGAAGGGACATGGGATTAACAGATACAAACTACTATGTATAAAATAGATAAGCAACAAGGATATGTTGTAGAGCACAAGGAATTTTATCCATTAGCTTGTAATAATTTGTAATGGAGTACGATCTGCAAAAATACTGAATCACTATGCTGTACACCTGAAACTAATATAATGTTGGAAATCAACTATCCTTCAATAAAAAATAATAATAAAATGCAAAAAAACTCCAAAACAAAAACATAAACTCTGGAACTATTCTACCTGGTTAAACCAATGGTTCATCCAAGTCCAAAAGGAGGAGGCACATACTCCACTTCTTTTTTTTAAAATAAATTTATTTATTTATTTTTGGGTCTTTGTTGCTGCACGCAGGCTTTCTCTAGTTGTGGTGAGCGGGGGCTACTCTTCATTGCGGTGCATGGGCTTCTCATCGCGGTGGCTTCTCTTGAAGCTCTAGGTATGTGGGTTTCAGTAGTGTGGCACACGGGCTCAATAGTTGTGGCTCACAGGCTCAGTAGTTGTGGTGCACGGGCTCAGTTGCTCTGCAGCATGTGGGATCTCCCCAAACCAGGGCTCGAACCCCTGTCCCCTGCATTGGCAGGTGGATTCTTAACCACTGCACCACCAGGGAAGCCCCAGACTCCACTTCTTGACAGGGGATGTATGTGGCAAGGTTCTGAAAGAACATACAAGATGGATAAGATTGTCATGGCCACCTTTGGGAAATGTAATCTGCCACAATCCATTTCATGGATTTCGTACACACTTCATGATCTTATACGCACATGTAGGTGAGGTTTAGGATAAACAGGCAAGAAGCACTCTTCTCTCCCTCCCCTTATTCATATCCAGCTTGACAGAAAGGCCTCAATTCAGGGGGCCAATTGGGCCATATGTGGACAGGGCTTTGACCTCTTCCTTCAGACCTGTTGAAAATGCTAGGGACGCAGACAGTCTGAGCAGAAGCAGATGAAGGCACACACAGTGATCTTGCCTACACTGCCCCGCACACCAGTCCTCCAACCCTCTTCCCCTTGCCATTGCACTTCGGCTCCTGGAGTAAGTTCCCCCGGTCCTCCACATCTCTCCTTTTGCCCCATGCCTCTAGGGGGAACACACCAAAGCTGAGGGAAGAGGGCAGCCACCACAGGACCCTTGGGGAGTTAGTACAACACAGTGATTAAGAGTGAGGGTCCTGGAGTCAGATGGACTTGGGTTTGAATTCCAACTCTGCCAATGCTGTGGCTTTGGGAAAACTCCTCAGTTCTCTAAGACCCAGTGCACCATCAGTTAAGTGCAGGTAATGGTAAGAGCATTTCTCTCAAGAGTAGTTGTGGGCTTCCCTGGTAGCGCAGTAGTTGAGAGTCCGCCTGCCGATGCAGGGGACACGGGTTCGTGCCCCGGTCTGGGAGGATCCCACATGCCGCAGAGCGGTTGGGCCCGTGAGCCATGGCCACTGAGCCTGAGCGTCCGGAGCCTGTGCTCCGCAACTGGAGATGCCACAACAGTAAGAGGCCCGCATACCGCAAAAAAAAAAAAAAAAAAAAAAAAAAAGAGTAGTTGTGAGGATTAGATGAACTGATGGAGATAACACTACTCATCTGTGAGAGTTTGTGGGAAGGAGAGGGAGACTCTTAGAACTGGAAGCGTCTTTGGTATCATCCAATAATAATAATTACACTTATTGAAATGTTTGCTGTATGCCAAGCACTTCACGTACATTGACTAATTTAATCTCTAAAAGTTTCATGAAATGGATATTTTAATCTCCATTTTAAAGATGGAGAAAGGGTCCACAGAGTTTCAGTATGTTGCCCAAGATGGGATAGGTCGGATTTGAACCCAGGGTTTTCTGACTCTGGCCTCAGAATGGTTCTCACCTTGGACAGGGCTTCTTAACAGCGAGAGTGTGTCTGGGGCCCCCGTAGTCACTCCGAGTGACAGTGAGGCTGTCAGGTGGTCAAGGCCGAGTTTGCTCTTTCACAGTTCACTGCAGATGGTACCAGGGAGTCACTGGCCATTAACCTTGAGGTCACGGAGAAACATAGCTGCTGTTGTTCCAGGATGCAAATGTGCTTTTTGGCACAGTGGTCTTTAACCCTCCCGTAATATATCCTGTGCTCTCTCAGCTCAGGGCCTTTGCACATGCTATTCATTTATTCATTCAGTAAACATTTTTGAGCCCCTCTTGTATGCTAATCACAATGATGTGTGCCAGAGTAAGACCACTGGACAGGATGAACAAGTTGGGTTCCCTCTTGGAGTTCACTTTCAAATTGCAGAGGTAAAAGGGAGACAGAAGATATTCACAGAAAAAAAAGAGTGAAAAAGATGACCCCAGATTTGGGATCTGTTAATCATTAAGAAGAAAGTATACAAGGTAATGGAAAAGGGAATAGTCTGGAACACTTCCCAGACCTAATTATCCTTTAGGGTGTGCCCAGATAGCACCTCTTCTGAGAATCCTTTCTGGTCCAACAAGTCTAGGTAAGACATTCTCCAATGTGCTACCAGGGCATCCGGCTTACCACTGTCATGGCATTTATATTTGTTTGTTTACTTGTCTTCTCTCATACGAACCTGTGTGCTTCTTGAGGACAGGGACCAGACACTGTCCCCAGCACCTGGAAGGTGTCTGACACAGCAAAGGTGTTTGATTATTATTTGTTAAATTAACGGATGGGTGGATGGATAGATGGATGGGTGGATGGATGGATAGAGGGATGGATGGATGGATGGAGGGATGGATGGATGGATGGAGGGATGGATGGATATGTTTTTCTGGGTGAGACATCAAGGCTATTTTTAGTGCAATTATGTCCTCAAGGTCGTGTGATCTGATCGCATTCTTCCAAACTGCTGCTGGCTGTCCTTTTTTTTTTTTTTTTTTTTACATATTTTGGGATTTTAATGAATGAGAATGATTTGCACTGCAGCATATGGCTACTTTAATTAAGCAAAAGGTATCATTTTAGTAGCATAATAAATAGTGTATAATTTATCAGGTCTCATGTGTATTTTATAAGTATACCATGTGGGCTATATAAATCTTTCTGTATTTGGGAGGGGCGGAAAGAATGCCTATTGATCTGATGCAAGACAGTACATGGAAAAAATGAGCTGAACATCTTGGTTGGCCCCCGAAGAGGCAGTTTTCTGTGCTGGAGTCATCTTGACACGCTAAAAAGCAGAGGAACTAAGACAGGAGAGTGGGAGTGGGGAAAAGCCACCAGCTAGTGTTGTAGAATTAAGAGTAACCCTCTATGTTTGTTCCTCATGGAACAAAGCACTGAAGAGGTAGTTCTCCATTGAAAGAGGTGCTGCTTGGAGAGTTGGAAAGAGGCCCTGGGCTCCTGGGCTTTGTTGCTAAGCATTTGCTCAGGGCTGGGGAATTAGAATCCATCTGGGAGAAGGGGCAGGCTAAAAATAAGGCAGGGGGAAAGCAAGCTTATCACGTGACACAATGGAAACCCAGTAATAGTGAGATAGGGCAAAGAAACACCAAACAGGTTAGAAATAGACCCTGACATAGCTATACAGATAGACAGACGGGCTGGCTGGGTCCAGGAACTTTCAGTGAGCTAGATGCCTCTGACACAGAATAAAAGGTGCCCAGGCTCTCCAAGAATACTCAGCACTGTGATGAGGGCCTTTCCTGGGTCAGCGCTCCCCTTCACTAGAGACAAGGGCAACTGATCCCTGTGCTATGGGACTGGGATGCCCAGATGGGGAGTCACCAGGAAAATGAAACCAGGAGAAAGGGGTGCTCTAAAAAATGAATTTTCCCCTACGGAAGTCATGGACACTTCCTGTAAACAAACTGACCTGTTACTTGCCCTCCTTGTGCCCTCCTTGGAGAAGGATTCATGGAGAAAGTGGACAGAGAACAGGGTCTGGTAGGGTGAGTCACATCAGACAGATGGAAGGAGTGGGAGAAAGGCATTAGCAGAAACAGAGGAACAGTGTGCCACGTAGCATACCTTTTTATTACATTTTCTATGGACTCCATGTGGGAGATATCAGTTCTATTTCTCCATCATCTCTCTATCTATTCCAGAGGCTGCAAGGAGACATACGTTTGGGGACAATGAAGAAACCTAGCTATCTGAGCAGAGCATCTATGGACAGGGAAGATCAGCCTATTCTGATTCCATGCACTTTTGAAAAGTACAAGGAGATGAGATAAAAAAGTAGATCGAGAAGAGATTGTAGAAAACCTTGAAGGCTTTATCTGTAAATTAAAAAAAATGTACTACCTACACCTATCTACAATATGCAAGGCACTCCATTTGGGCTGGGCTGTATCAAGAAGCATCTGACTCAATCAGATGCTTGGGCAGCTCCATTTGGATGACCCCCTGGCACGTTAGATGCCGCATGGCCAGCACACTACTCCTCATCTGTCTGCTCAGATGAGCTCCTTCCTTTATTCCTTTTTCCCAGTTAAAGGCACCAGTGCACACCCAGTCGCCTGAGCCGTGAACCCAGTATTTATTCTAGACACTCGTTTCTCCCTGACTCTCCATGTTAAATCACGTATCACATCCCACCAATTTCACCTACTAACCCTTTCTCCAATCTCTCAGCTCCTTTCTATTTCTCTTTCTTCAATTATTACATTCCTAACTGGTGCATTTAAATCTATCTGGGAGAAGGGGAAGACTAAAAATAAGGGGGGGGGGGAAGCAGTTGGAAGTTGCTACTTGGTGCCCCTGCCTCCAGGCCTGCACCCCTCCATTTCAGACACCCCACTACCACCACGCCACCCCCTGCTTAGAACTCTACAAGGATTCTTCAATAGCTAAAACATAGTAGTTGTTGATTTTTTTAAACTTTAGAAAATTTCTTTTTCAAATACCCCCAACATATAAAAGAGGTAAGAGCCAAGGTGCTCTGATGAGTATCTCGCTTGCACAGTCTTGCTTCTTATACCAAAGCATGAAAGACGCCAAGTGCTTCCATAAACACAGTTTAAAAGCTCACAGGAAATGTCCAAGCTGCTTAGCATGGCTCACATAGTGCTCTGTAACCTGGCCCTTGGCCATCTCTCCCATCTCACTTCCTGCTACTCTCTCCTTCACATTTTAGGCTCCAGTTACACTGGACTGTGTAAGATTCTTCCCAGACATCTGATGCTTCATCTCTCCATCCCCTTGCCCTTGCCTACTGGAACTCTCTGCTTGGACCATCTGGCTCTCTCCACTGGCCTCATCAGCTGCATAATTCCATCAATCTCTCCAGACTCTGTTCAGGCCTCGGCTCCTACCAGAAGCTTCTCTGAACCCTGAAACAGGGCCAACTGTCCTGACTCTGTTCCCTGAGTCCCATGGCTGTAACTCAACCACAGACCTATACTGGATTATGTGTTGTCCTCCCCAGGAGACTCTAAGCTCCATGAGGATGAAACTGTGACCCATTCCTCCCTCTCCTTGGCTCCTAGCACAGTGCCAGTGCCGGACACTGAGTGGATGCTGAGCAGTAGAATGCAGACCAGTGCCTCCTTACCTTCAAGTAGACTGTGCAGACCCTGCTGGGCCGCCCCATGGTCTCAGTGATCACAGAACATCCCTTCTGTCCCCTGGCAGGAGACTCAGGTACATCGGTGCCCTCCCCAGGGTGTCCAGCCTGACCAGCGTGGGCCCTGACTGATGGAAGGCCACTCTGCTGGCTTGCTCCCTGCCAGGCCTAAGGGAAACACCAGTTCTGATCACAGATACGGTGACACATCAAATTCCCTGGGCGTGAGGCCAGCGAACAGGGCTGGTGAGCAGTAGAAAGAGACTGTTCCCAGACTTTCATCAACATGTAGCTTTTCTGAGGACAAAGATGAGCGATGAGGCACTTGCTTCAAGAGGCAGATACAGAGCTTCATCATCCTGCTGGGCTGACAGGAGTGAGTCAACCGGGCACTTGATACAGGAGGTTTAGGGGACAAAAAGCCCCTCGTCACTATGTGCTCTGGGGGAGAAAGTGGCTAATAGGGGTTTCATAATAGTTGTGGAAAATGATGATGTTATAGGCTGAATTGTTCCTCCCCAAATTCATATGTGCAAGTTCTAAGCCCCAGTATCTCAGAAGGCAACTGTATTTGGAGGTGGGGCCTTAAAGAGGTCAAATAAGGTAAAATTAGGGTGGGTCTTCATCCCATATGATTGATGTCCTTCTGAGAAGAGGACATTTGAACAAGTCTGTGGGTAAAGAGGGAAGACCACGCGGAGACAACGGGAGAAGGCAGCCACCTACAAGCCAAGGAGAGAGGCCTCAGGAGAAATCAACCCTGCTGACACGTTGATCTCAGTCTTCTGGCCTCCAGAAGTGTGGTTTAAGCCCCCCAGTCCGTGGTACTTTGCTATGGCAGCCCTAGCAAACCAATGGGTACAATGTGATGAGGGGCTCAAGCCTTCTGGGGCTACAGCCCCCTGAGTGCCACTATCCTCTTGAAGGGTTTCCAGATGCCCTATCCCCACGAGGTTGTCTGCTCTCACAGCACCTGGTGCCTCTGGCTTGGCTCCCATCACACTCTAATACAAGGCCTGTATTTTTTACTTCTCTGTCTCCCTAACGAGACCCTGAGCTCTTTGAGGGGACTGTGTCCCTCTTTTTCCCAGTGCCTGGCACAGAGGCGGTACCCTGTAAATAAATGTTTGTGGGATTGATGAATCGGAGCTGGGCTCTGCCTGCGTGTTTGCCATCAGTTGCTCTCTCCAGCCCTTCTGCCTGAGCCTGCTCTTTAAATTGACCTGGCTTGGGGCTCTCAGCTGCCCCTCCCCTCCAGCTTCGAAGGCCACTGGCAGCACTGGTAAACAAGCCCCCGGCAGGAGGAGGTTTGGGATGAAATGGCCTAGATGAGGGGAGCAAGGTCATTGGTCCCTGTCCTTCCGAGCACTGTGATTGGCTGTCTGTCTGAACGGGCTCCTGTGATTGGCTCCCCAAGCAGTAAGTGAGGTTCATGAATCCCTTCCCTCTAGGTGTTTCCTGCTAGCTTTCTGGCTGGGAGAGGGGCTGCTGTCTCTGAGCTTGCTCTGTTCCAGTCAGTGTTTGCTGCAGCCTCTAGGTGCAAAAACTGCTCACAGCGAGAGCAAACAGCCCCTTCCTAGACCTGCTGGGAAGCGGATTAGCTGAGGGTCAGTAGGAGTCTAACACAATCTCTTTTTGTTGGGTAAATACAATAACTATTGATATACCTGCTCTCTGGACTTGACACCTTTAACTCAATACAGAAAATCAAACCTCCTAGCTGCAATTCGATTCTAGCCACTTCCCTCGTTCTTTTCCTTCGGTTTCCCTCCTGGGGTTCGACCTGTATTTTCCTTTTTTTTCTGCAAGTTGAAAATGTAGGTTACCGGCTGGGCTGCCAAATCAGGAAGAACTAGTAGATAGAATGAGTGGATCTCCCACCCTTCTCAGCCTAGAAATGTTCCTTACTGTTCCAGAAGCTCCAGTAATATTTGGGAAACTATAGTGATAATAATAATTATTATTATTTGCGTATTGTAGCTGCTAACAGTTTACACATTATAATAATTCCTCATGCAATTTTTACCTTACGTGAATGGGCATTAAGCCATTTGTCCTCAAAACCCTGAAGCAATTTACATTTTTTGATTCTTATTTTACCTTTTGAAAATAAGGATAAACCTTGGTTGGGAGGTTAAGTGACGGCCAAGATCACAGCCCTAGGGCGAATCTGGGATGCATCTGGATTTACAGACCCATTAGGGGAAGAAGAAGTGTGTCCACTGTGGAGAGGGATGTGTTAGTGGGACGAGGGAGGTTATTCTACCAGGTTTAATTCCGTAGACTGGAAATTCAACATCCAGCCTCCTTTTCTGGCCCAGTTTCCAAGAAGTGTTAGCTCCGCTCACTCCCAAGGTGGGCTTGTCTCTGGTCCTTGAGTCGTTCCTGCCCTGGATAGTTCTTGGGTGGGTGACCACCCGTCTGTGGTCAGTGATGGCAGTGGTCGGCAGGAAAGTGTCTCCCCTTCTTCCTGCCTGCCTCCTTGCTTCTCTTCTGCTCAGTGGTCTCATAGAAGCAGATGAAGGTGACGACACTGGTTTACCATTTCCTCACAAGACTTTTCCTGTGCTCCCTGCCCCTGCTCCCCTCTACTTGAGTGGGGGTCCCTGGAGAGGAGTTCTTAAATCATTTATTTTTAATAGGATTTAAATAGCTGATCTGGTGTAACTGTGTCTCAGGTACCAGATAGTTTTCTAGTTCTTTCTGGACCTTCTCTCATGCAAGGTAGCTTTTCTGTTTCTTTGTTTTAATCTTGTGAAAGTAGCACCAACTTAAAAAAAATCAAAAAATTACTTTATAGAAAATGGGAACTAGGTTGAGTAAATGGATATATATGAAGGAAAATAGTGGTGCATAAGTTTTCATTTCAGGGACTCTAGAAAACTGAAAAGTAGCCACCCCTCCCTCGTTTCCCTCAGGTTTGACGTGGTGGGTTGGTGCAAAAGGAAAGCATCATCTTTGTGGACCCTCAGGTGCTGCAGGGCTTACTTAAGGGCATCTGTGTGTAAGAACATCCTTATACAGTGCTTGATGCAATGCCTGGTACCTAGTAAGTGCTCAGGAAATGAGAGGTATTATCATTATTAATAAAAATGAGACAATGAAAGAAAAAGATTTGATTTGTCCCCTTTTCTCCGAAACCCCTGAAATTGACTCTTTTATTCAGGGTGTATGTTGTCCATCTCAGGAGAGATGGCATCTCTACTGACTGTCAAAGTGGCCAGTGAGACCTCTTGGGGGTTGGGGCAGGGCAGGGCTCTGGCTCCTGAACCTTCCATGGTATGACAGTTTGTGTGATCACTCTGAGACCTGCTTTTTTGTTTCCAGGTGTCTGGGCTGAGATTTCATTGCTAGATTGAATCTGAGATTTTACTAGTCACTGTGTCAAATGGCTGCTGAGAGTGTGTATTGGTTCCTAGAGTTATTGCAACAAAGCACCGCAAACTAGATGACTTAAAACAACAGAAATGTATTCTCTCTCGAAGTCCGGAGACTAGAAGTCCAAATTAAGGTGTTGGAAGGACCACGTTCCCTCGGAAGTCTCCAGGGGAGGGTACTTCCTTGCTCCTTCCAGCTTCTGGTAGCCCCAGGCCTTCCTCAGCTTGTGGCAGCATCACCCCAATCTCTGCCCCCCACCGTCACGTGGTCATCTTCGCTGTGTGTCTCCTTTTCTTCTAAGGGCACCAGTCCTATTGGATGAGGGGCCCACCTTACTCCAGTATGACCTCATCTTAACTAATTACCTCTGCAATGACTTTATTTCCAAATAAGGTCACATTCTGAGATAATGGGAGTTAGGGCTCCGACATATATTTGTGGGGGTGGACATAATTCAACCCCTATCAGGGCTCTTCCATCGTCCATCCCAACAGGCCTTGACGCCAGCAGGGCTCTGGGACATGACTCAAGTTTCGCCTCCGGATATGCTGCACCAGAAAGCACAGGGGCTTGACTGTGGCTCTGGGTTTCTCTCCCCCTCGCCGAGCTCTGGGCCCCGCCTGGGCAGGGTTGATTAAGCACAGTGCCTGTATCCCTATCTCACTGCATCCAAGGCATCCTTGGCTCAGTGAGCAGAACCCAGGGATCGGTGGAGGGTTTTGACCCGGCCACTCCTCCAGGCCAGCCAGAGCCCTTCCTGCCCCAGAGGAGCAGCCTGCTGAAGTGGACTTGACTTAGCCACTGGCCTTTCCCTCCTGCTGTGCCCCCCCGCCTCCTGTCCCCCTACTCTGCCACCAGAAAATGTTGTCCTGGCTTAGACGCTCTGAAATCCCATTGTCTGGAGGATGGAGAGACTGGATCAGGCTGAGTGACAGTCACAGCTGAGCAGAAGAGGGCAGAGAGAGAGAGAGACCACGATAAAGAACGGAACGAGAGCCTGCGCTCAGAGACAGGGTGGATGCGGGGTGCCGCTGCCCCAGGCTCCCTTGACACTGGCAGCAGCTGTTCTGCCTCCCGAAAGGGAGCCCGGCTCCAGAGCCCTTCCCCCTGGTCTGCAGGGACAAGTCTGCCTGGTTACTAGGCTACTCACAGTGATTGTGGAGCCTTGAAGTGGGGACAGAATAAACTGTAAGTGCCTCACTCCTCCACGCAGGGTTATTTCTTACGCACCCGGTTTGCCTCAGAAGGAGACAGTTGTTGGCTTTTATTATTTTTTCCAGAAAGATCTAAATGTTCCCTAATTAACCTATTAGTTTTAATTATACCCTTGTAGCCATTTATTTGCTAATCTGAAAAAACGAACACCCTGGATTCAAAGGAAAGATTCCCCCTGCAACCTCCACCCTCTTTTTTCTTTTCTCCTGAGAAGTGTTTAAATCACTTGTCAACACAGAGGGAATAATAATAATAAAAAAGTGACACCCCATCAGAGAGTAGGGGAGAGGTGGAGAGATACAAAGCCTCAGTGCAATCGCAATCAGCCTGAGTGAAGCCTCCTCCATATTCACTGGGGAGAGGATGCAGGCTCCCTGGCTTAGCACGGGGTGGGGGAGGGGAGGGGGGAAGAACCAGCCTGCAGGGCAGCGCTGCCCCTCCACACCCGAGCCCCCTGCCCCGCCTTCAGAACCTGCCTCATGGCTCAGGTCTTACAGAGGGACCCTGGGACCACGTGGCGTGGTCCATTGTCGGCGTCCCTCTGCCCCGACATCCTTGACAGATGTGGCTCCTGCCTGAGACACACTCTCCCAGGGCAGCCAAGACGAGGCAGGAAACACACACACACACACACACGCACACACACACACTTATATTTATTTTGTGGGGAAACAAGGCATTAGCATCAGTCGTAACCACCACAAATACTATTAGCACATCAGCGATGATGACTCCCTCGTGGATGTGACAAAAAAATAAGCTGCTGTTACATACAATTCCTTCTGTACAGCCTGCAATTCCACGCTTTTCTCCCCCTGCTGCAGGAAAGCCTGTCAGAATAAAAGAGAGTAAGGGTACCGTTATTACAGGCAGCTTCTTGAATTTATTTCTATATATAAACACGTATGAATACGAATACTGATTTAGCCGACATTTACTGTTAGCTGCTTCTAGATCAGACATTGTGCTAAGCACTTGGCATATCTTTTCTCATTTATTCCTCAGAAAAACGCTTAGGGAGTAAATACTATTATCATCCTATTTTACAGACAAGTAGATCGAGGCTTAAAGAGGTGATGGAAATCGTCCAAGGTCACAAAACCAATCAGCGGTACCAGAACTCAGGCTCTGCTGGACTCCAAAGTGCCTGCTTGCAACAACTTTGCTATTCTGCTTCCCCAGCTAAATTTATGATAAAGTAAGTAGTTTGTAAATGTCAATACTTACTTTTGGTAACAGATTACTGGTGACATCCCGCACAAAGGAGGCTGAGGCCTGCTGGCGGGGGCGGGGGCAGGTGCGGAGGGAATGGTGCTGAACGCCAGAGGCCCATGTCCCAGTCTCCCTCTCACTCCTGTCTTGTAACCCTGGGCAAGTCACTCTCTCACCTGCACAGGTAACTGTCTGTGGTCTGGAGAGTCCTACCTGTCTTCAGAGGCCTGGCTTTATTTGAGAGGGAGAGGAGAGCTGGAGCTGGAGATAGGAGCCCAGTTTGCTGGAGGAAACGTGAGAGCTGCCTTGTGAGTCAAGGGTCCTCCAGGAAGCCTGGGAACCCTACAGGCCTGTGGGATGCAGGCCAGGGCCTGAGGATGACACATCCCTTCTCAGAAGGGAATCAAGTGTCTGCAGAAGCCCAGTCAAGGAGAAAGGTGAGGAGAAGGGAGGAGAATGGTGGTCCCTCAGGACGTTACTGCGGAAGATCCCTAACGAGTAGCTCAGAGTCTGTGAACAGGGTATGCAAGCAGGGGCCCCAGACCAGAGGCTGGGGCTGGAGGGATGTCAACAAGGGCCAGTGGGGAATAAGAAAGCTGGTAAGAGTGGAAACCAGGAAGACATGGAAAGGCTAGCATGCTGGGTTTTTTTTTGTTTATTTCTTTTAACCAGGACTTCAAGAAGAGTGGGACTCCCCTGAAATTGAATGCAAATTTTGTACATTCACACATTTGGGTCCCCCATCCCAGCAGCCCTGATTAGATCCTCACTGGGTTGGGACCCTAAACAAAGAAGAACCACTGTCCCAGACTATCTCCAGCAAAGGACAAATGTTTGTTGAGTGTGGTTGGCCGCTTTCCTGGGGCCCCTGGAAGCCGGAACTACTCCCCAACCAAGTCCAGCCGTTGGGTTGCCCGCCTTGGGTTGTGAGGTTCCTTGGCGGTGCTGTGTCCAGGTGTGTCCCCGCCTTGGGAAGTCTGAGAACACATCTTGACCCTAACACCCTCGGCGTTTCTCACGGATTGACCATTGTCCTGAAGTTCTTGCTCGGTGAGGATTTCATACCTGCGGATAAATGATATGTCGTGTTACAGCCATGCAAGGCCTATGAAGCGAGTGTTTTAAAACATAATTAAATGCGTAATTTGACACTTGCTGCTTTCTTCCATCTCTGTTCACCGAAGATATATAAAACCTAATGAATCGCACATCGCTCTGGATCTAACCATCTGCCATTTCAAGCTTGGATGTCTTCCCTCCCCTCATTCCCCTTCCTTGGTTCCAGAGGGTGGGCCCGACTCCTGGGCTTTGCTGGGGAACTTCCCCAAGAAGCTTGGCATCTCCCCCTTGGGCTGAGATCCATCAATAATCTTGTCCCAACTCACTCCATCGCTTAAAACAGACCCACAAGTCTAGGGACTGAGTTCAAGTGCAATGATGCTTCATTTGACTGGGCATTGTTGGAATATATGCAAACTAGCCAGATAACTGAAACTTATCCTTTCAAGAGCCAGAATCATTTCTTAAAAATATTAATCATTTTTAGTAGACATTTTTCAAAAACGCATTACACACTCGCCTTCCTCCTTAACCAGAAGCTACTGATCATAATCTCATGGAACTGTAATCTATGTCTACACTGCTTTTTAGTTGCTCTGACTCCTTCAATGTCAGGAGATCAGCTTTCACTCCTCTTGCTGTCAGGGTATCCGTCTCTAATAGTCTCACCGCCTTTCTTTTGCTGGGCTGTTTCTATGCCTGCTGCTGCTGGCTTTGGGGAGCTATCAGCCAGCTGCATTTCAGAGGAGAGTCTGGGAGGTGCTCAACAATGTCCCGAAGAGTCAGGTAATGGGCTCGGCAGAGGCAAGGCTCTGTGATGGCCGTTTGGGGCAGTCAAGTGTTTTTTGGCTTATTAAATGGGATGTTTCCGCCTTATCAGACTGATTGTTAGAGATACCATGGAAACATCGTCTATTTAGAGGCAGTAGCCACACGTTAAAACCCTCAGTGATGGGCTTCCCTGGTGGCGCAGTGGTTGTGAGTCCGCCTGCCGATGCAGGGGACACGGGTTCGTGCCCCGGTCCGGGAAGATTCCACATGCCGCGGAGCGGCTGGGCCCGTGAGCCATGGCTGCTGAGCCTGCGCATCCGGAGCCTGTGCTCCGCAACGGGAGAGGCCACAGCAGTGAGAGGCCACAGCAGTGAGAGGCCCGTGTACCACAAAATACAAAAAAACAAACAAAAAAACCTTCAGTGATCATTTTGGCTGTGTGACAGGATGTCATGAAGGAGAAGACAAGGAAGAAAAGTGGAGTTTAGCGAATGTTTATTCCCTGACAAGTGCTCTGCTAGGACTATTCACATCCTATTTCACCTACTTCTTACCACCACTGGAGATGTAGACACCATCATCCCTGTTTTACTGGGGAGGAAGTGAAGGCTGGAAGATTTTAATTAGTAAATTGCAAGATCAAGACGCCGACTCGGGCCTGTCTCACTTTAAAAGCTACTGTCTTTAATACATTTTATTCTTGAAAAAACAGAATTCTTTCTCTTTAATTCTTGCATTTTTTTCTCTAATTCTTTTAAATTTCTTTAAAAATCTTCTTAATTTAAAAATTTTAATTAATGAAATCTTATGTGAAACTCCAATATCAGAGGTAACTGCAGATGCTCCTGTTGAAGGCTGCACTGTTCTAGACCCCAAGACTCTACTGGAACCCCAAGGCCTCATGGAACTCAGATTGAACACCATGGTTGCCAGACCTAGAGACGTGTCAAGATAATTGGGTTGGGAGTTCTCAAATAGGGCCAAAATAGAATTTTCTCTCACTATACCCAAGAAACGGAAGGAATAGACAGAGTTTCCCCAGAGAGATATGTAATGAGATCTCCATCTCAATCCAAGTCCTCCACCTTCTCTGGGCTTTTATTTGAGTCAGCTTAAAAGATTTCTTTGACATCTGATTACATTTGGTTGCTCGGACACACCTGGACATACTGATCCCCAGGCAATTCGCTTCTTGTGGGATAGGGTTCAGCCTCCTTGGGATCTAAGCTTTCTCCCTCTAAATCCTTCTTGTAACTGACTTCCCTCCGCCTCTTTTTTCAGCACCAATTGTGCTCGGTTCATCAGGGAGCAAAAATTATTTTTTTAAACGGTTCAGTGTCTAGGATGTTGAAGACATGGACAGGAACTCCCACATCAAGATGCAAAAGCAAGAGGATGTGGCAGGCCTGGAGGGGGCAACCAGTGACCTCAACAAGGAGGTTTGGTGCAAAACTGGTTGTGGCCACAGTATGGGTTCATAGGAAGAAGCAGTTAGTAAGGAGCTGATGTGAGCGTTTGAGCTCTGGAGTTAAGCAAAGTAGGTTTCTCATTCTGCCTCTGCTGTTTCCAGTCCTGTGACCTAAGCAAGCACTTTAATTTCTCTAAGCCTGAATGTTCTGAGCTGCAAAATGGGCATAAAAGTATCTTCCCCATCGGGTTGCTATGTGTGTTTAATGGAATGATGCATATAAGGTGCTGGGCACAGGGCCTGACACCCAGTGAGAAATCGGTAACTCTTAGTTGCTTTTCTTACTATCATCATTCATCATTATATGATCAGGCAGGAAATCTAAAGAAGGAGAAGGAAGTAAAAGCAATATAAAAAGCAGAAAACTACTTAGTGCCTGGTCACAATGTTTAAATTAGTTTAATGGTGATCAGTACAATGACCTGAATTTTATTAGGAAACCCCGGGCCTGAGCCTGGCTCTTCAAGCAGAGATACTGAATTGTTGGGCATTTGAATTTGGAGCACAGAGGAGCGAGTGGTCCAGGAGTCCTCAGCACGTAGATGGTATTACATACATACATACATTAAATATATAGATGGTATTAAGCCATGGGGCCAGACAAGTCATTTCCTGGGAAGGTGGGGATGGAGATGAGAAGGGGTCTAGCAAGGAGTGGGAGCCCACAAAGGAGACTGAGAAGGAGGCAATGTTGAGGTAGAAGGAAAGCCCGGTGTCCTGTATGCCAAGAGGAGGAAATGATTCAAGGAAGAAAAGGCCAGCTGTGCTGAATGCAGTGGAGGCTGGGAAGGAACACTGCACGTAGTACCTTGATACGGGTAGTAGTATGGGGAAGAGGGGCTGAAGCCTCATGTGGTGGTTTGAGCGGGGAAAGGGAAGTGAGGGAGTTGCCATCATCAGAAAGAAAACTCCTTGGAGATGTTTTGCTTCAATGATCTCCCTGAGGCTTGGAGTGAGTGTGAGTTCTACTAGTAAAAGTGGGGTGAGAAGGAGGAGAGTGAACCACTCCTGAGATGCATCAGCTGCTGAGGCGTCCTCTGGGAAGCTCATCACTGATGCGCTCTCTTCACAGAAAACAGATTTCAACTGGAGGAAAGAAATGAAGTAAAAACCCCCAAAGGCTGTAGGAATCGCTTTTCCTCGAATCAGCTGAGTGGCTGGTGTAAAGGAAGTGGGGTGGAAGGGACCAGACTTGCTGGAGCAGAATATTCCTTCCCACACATCATGTAGCCTGAACCGTGGCCCCACGTAAGATGCGGGATTGTCCCAGACCCTGGGACACTCGCCTGCCCTGGAGAGTTCGAGGCCACGCCCAGTCTGGCCTTACTGCCTAGCGCCCTGGGACAGGTGGCCGGGGATTAATCAGACAGCTAATTAGCACTCTGTCCCCATCTAAGAGGAGCCAGAGACATATCAATTGCTCCCAAGAGGGAGGGAAGGAGGCAGAGAAAAGGGAGATAGGGAAAACAACAGGGGTTACATCAGAAAAACAACATCAACGAAACAGCCGTGCATCCCAAATCAGTGTTCTTCCTCCAATAGGGGTGGCAGAGGCAGCTGGGACCCAGGGGACCCCTGAGGAAAAGCATCTGTGTCAGTGCCTCGTTATCTGCAGGAAGAATGCTACCTCCCTGCCCAACTGAGGCCTGAACTGCTCTCTACACGGCTCCTTGGTGCTGACATCTCTATCTTTCCCATCATACAACCCTGAAAATTTATTCTAGAATGTCATCAGCCAGCTCCATCCTCCACAAACTGGGGTTTCTGCCAGGTCAGAGTCACACTGAGGCAGTGGCCAGCCCTGCCCTGACCTGGGGGATGAAGGATGGTCTTCACCAGCAGAATGTTTTGGGGAAGAGGGCAACAGGGAAAGTTCTGGAGGGTTAGAGTCTAACTGTGACTGCATGACCCTGGATCCATCACTTTACTTCTTAGAGCCTCAGAAACTGGAAAGTTTGGACTATGTAATGTCTTTAACAATCAGGAATTCTGTGAATTCAGCATGATTCCAACCGAATCACTTCTGGAATTTTTATGGAGGCATGCCTCTTATTTTTTATATTTTTTCCACCCTAACTTTTGAGAGCCTAGCATTCCTGTTGATCTCAGTTCTGTGTGGGCAGAGACAGTGAGAAAGAAACTGGAGGTAGGCAGAGGAGCGAAATAATTATTCATTTGAGAGATGGGGAAGGAAGTCTTAAGTCTGTAATCAAAGACAACTGTCCTTTTTTTTTTTTTTTGCGGTACGCGGGCCTCTCACTGTTGTGGCCTCTCCTGCCGCAGAACACAGACTCTGGACGCGCAGGCTCAGCGGCCATGGCTCACGGGCACAGCCGCTCCGCGGCATGTGGATCTTCCCGGACAGGGGCACGAACCCGTGTCCCCTGCATCGGCAGGCGGACTCTCAACCACTGCGCCACCAGGGAAGCCCCAGATCTTGGTTTTTAATACCATTCTCCAATAAAAGGGATCCGACTTCCTTGAAGAAATGGTTGGTTCTCGGACTGGGGCAGGAAATACACAGGATAAGCCTGGAGCAGAAAGTAAGGAAGTACTACACACACACACACACACACACACACACACACACATTCAGGAGGTTATGTCAAGGGGGCACAGGAGCCAACTGAAAGAGCTCCCAATGGCCAAAGCTGGAAGAATTTGAGCAAGAAAACAAATAAAGGAGCATTGGATCATAACCCAAGGTATAGAATAATTATGCATGAGTCTATACTAATGTAAATAAATGATTGAATGAATAAATAGGGAGAAAAGACAAATCTCTTTTGCACGAGAATTACAAATCATTTAGGTAGATCGTCTGCTTTCAAGATGTGGCACATAACTCACCACTCTTTATTTGTGGGATGCACTTAATAACTTCCTTCCAAAGACTACAGTTTGGAAAGGGGGGGTGGGAGAGAAACTTTAGAGTGGAGAACCCTGATACACATGACCCCAGCCAGGAGATCAAGGTCAGCATCAGCAGAGCTAAGTCATGTGGATGGTGTGTACTCTTGATAATGATATAAAAATGACACTTCACCTCTGTGGTCTTCCTTTCAAAAACTCATAATCCTAGTCTAAGCATGAGAAAAACATCAGACATTTGAGAGACATTTTATGCAATACCTGGCCAGCACTCCTCAAAACTGTCAAGGTCATCAGAAATAACTAAAGTCTGAGAAACTGTCACATGGTGTCCTGGATGGGATCCTGGAACAGAAAAAGGACATTAGGTAAAAACTAAGGAAACCTGAGTAAGCTGTGGACTTACTTAATAACCATGTGTCAATGTTGGTTCATTAATTTTTTTTTTTTTTTTTTTTGCAGTACGCGGGCCTCTCACTGTTGTGGCCTCTCCCGTTGTGGAGCACAGGCTCCGGACGTGCAGGCTCAGCAGCCATGGCTCACGGGCCCAGCCGCTCTACGGCATGTGGGATCTTCCCAGACCGGGGCACGAACCCATGTCCCCTGCATCGGCAGGTGGACTCTCAACCACTGTGCCACCAGGGAAGCCCCTGGTTCATTAATTTTAACAATGTATCATACTAAAGTAAAATGTTAACAGTAGGGGAAACCAGGTGCTAGGCATACAAGAAATGCCATACTATAGTCATGATTTTCCTGTGAATCTAAAACTGTTCTAAAAAAATAGAGTTTATTTTTAAAAATTACCCCACCCAAATCATGTGTTTCTAATTAAATCATATGACTGGTTCGAGTCTGAGTTGCTTTGTAATTTTAAAATTGTATTTGGATAAGGGATTGTGGTGGACAGTGCTAATTGCCTACCTAATTTCTGTTTCCTTCTTCTTAATGGACAGAACACCAGTTTTTGTTCAGAGGAGAAATGAGTCCAGTTAACAATACCATTTTCCCTCATTCTCTTGTAGCAAGTGGTGACTATGATTACAGTTCTGGTCAATGAGATGTAGGGGAACCTCTGGGAAGAGCTTGTCCTCTTGAATAAAAAGAGTTGCTCTGCCGCTTATTCTTGCCTGGATTTGGGACATGAGGCCTGGAGGTGCAACAGCCATGTCGTGAGCATGAAGCAACCAGCATGAGGATGCAACTTTACACATTATGGGTGGCAGGGCACAGAGATAGAGACACCTAGGTCCCTGGTGACATTGTTGAGTGTCTGCATAAGCCCTGGACTGCCCATCTCTAAATTTCTTTTTAGGTGAATCAACTAAACTCTTATTAAAGAAAAAAAGTCTACAGTAGTTAGAGCTTTTGTTACTTGCAACCAAATGCAATCTTACTGGTACAAGGACCAACTCTTCAATAGGTAAGATGAGAATGGGGACAATAAGAGACAAAACAAAATATGCCAGGCATGTACAGCAGCAAGGATGGTATAGGAAAAAAGCTGATGTATTTGGGGAGAGAAAATTGGGTTTTAGAACTAAGAGCAACAGAAATAGTATTAAATATTAAGAATCACTACTGAGTATTTATTATACACCTGAGACTTTAAAAAATGAGGTAAACTAATTTAATCTACACATTAAACTGGTGTGAATGTGAATCACTGTCTCTGTTTGAGAGCTTGGAACATTCAGGCACAGAAATAAACTTGCTGGAGGTCACAAAATAAGTCAGGGACAGAGCTAGGAATGTAATCCAGGTCATCTCAGGCCAAGGCGGGCAGGTGTCCCTCTGTACCTCTTTGGAGCTCAAGTGCATTCTGTCTGAGTAAGGCAAGGAATGGAAATGGTAAAGAGACCAGAGATTGAGGAGAGAAGCTGGTCCAGACGTCAGCTCCATCCGAGGGCTCTAGGGATGAGAGGGGTCAGGTCATTCTCATGCTACAAGAGAACAAACAATGAACTGGACCTTCCAGTGATCATAAAGAGAGGAGGGTCTACATGTAACTGGGGTTTTCAGTCAGTAAGGGTACGGTAACCCTCTAAAGACCAGGAATTAGGAGATCAGGCAACAGTGAATGAAAGATGTTGAAATAGAAAAGTCCAGACTTTTTGAGATTTTTATGGAAAAAAAATGAACATAAATACTTGTTAAAAATTCAACAAACACTTCTTAAACATATACTATGGGCAAAGCATCATGTTAGGCAAGGTGAAGTCTACAAAAATAAGTAAAGATCAGGTGGTCCTAGTTAAGTGAGAGAATCCAATTAATGCATCAATAGCTTTGTATGTGGAATTGCATTCAGTGACAAATTAGGAGTTTCCTTTTTCTCCTGAAATAAAGGATGAGCATGGGGCTGTTATGATGCCTTTAGGATGTCTTCAGAAACCAAGAATCTTTCTGTGTTTTCCTTCAGGATAGGAGAAGCCCTAGTGGACACAAGATGGTTGATGGACCTCTAGCATTCCATCTGTGTCCCAGGCAGGGAGAAGGAGAGAGGCAATGTGTAAGAGTCACTGCCACTGTGTCTACCCCACCTCTTTTAGGGAGCTTCCCTGGAAGTCTCACACTAGAACTGCCTCTTACATATCATTCATAAGAATTGTGTTATGTGGACTTTTCTATTGTTATGGGCTGAATGTCTGTGTCTCCCCCAAATTCATATGTTGAAGCTCTAAACCCCAGTGTGATAGTATTTGGAGATGTGGCCTTTGGGAGGTAATTAGGTTTAGACTAGTTTGTAAAGGAGGAAACCTTATGACAGATTAGTCCCCTTATAAAAAGAAGACAGATTTATCTGTGTCCACACTCATGCATTGAGGAAAGGCCATGTGAACATACAGTGAGAAGGCGGCTGTCTATAAGATAGGAAGACAATTCTTACCAGAACCCAATCTTCCTGCACCTTGATCTTGGACTTCTCTAGCCTCCAGAACTGTGAGAAATACATGTCTGTTGTTTAAGTCACTCAGCCTATGGTATTTTTTACACAACTGATTAAGACACCTACCTACAAGGCAAGCTAAGAATTGTGCCCATGTGACATCCCAAATAAAATCCACGTTTTGTTAATATGGTTGAGGGAAGAAGGCCAGATATAAGGCAGGTGACCAGCACTCTCTGCCACAACATGCATTGCCTTCTGGAAAGTTGATTTTTCAACTGACTCGAGTAACCTCAGGCTGACTATGATAGAGGTAATAATAACTAACTAAAAAGTTATTCTGCAGAGTAACATTTCCCAAATACTTTAAGTTAAAGTCAGCATCTACCATATGTCCCTATTTTATTTTATCTCATGAGTACCTAAAATTATGTAATTGATTCATTTACATATTTACTGTCAGTTCCTTGAGGGATACTGGCTGTCTTATTCACCCCTGTGCTAGAACAGAGCATGACACTGGGTACACATTTAACAAATTTTTGTTAAACACATATTATATGCAAGATGCTATTCTTTACATAGATTATTTTATTTAATCCCTTACCATCATCTTATGAGAAGTATAATGTTATTGGTTCCATTTTACAGAGAAAAAAACACTGAGTCATAAAGGTTCGGTTCCTTGGTCAAAGTCACAGACCAAGAACTTAGACAAGCTGGGTCTAACTCCACAGCTGGGGTTCCAATCACTACACAATGCACCAGGGAAGAGCAATGCTGCTCCTAAAGTACCCAAAATGCAGAGGACACAGCACTCTGGCTAGACCTTAAAGAATGAGTAGGGATTTTACAGTTGGTTGTATCAGAAGACTAGAGATGAGAGTGGGGATAGGGAAGGGAACCCCACCCTAATCAGAGGAAACAGTTTGAACCATAAAATCTGGTAATGGTTTGGGAATAGTGAGTAATCAGATGCCCTAGCGAATGTGCACAGCGGCAGGTAAGACTAGAGATGAGAGTTGGGTCCAGATTTGAAAATCAAGCCAAGGAATCTCAACACTGACACTGGGGAACCTTCAAAGTTTTCTAAGTGGTTAGGACCGTGATTAGGTCTGTGTATGAGGAAGATCCCTGGCAGCAGCAGGTAGCCCAGATGTGAAAGGCTAATGACTGGAGGCAGGAAGAATCAGCTGGGGCTGAACCTGGATACTTACACCTGGAATGGAAAGAGGAGGATGGGTACCAAACATGTAGCAGATGCAGAATCACAAGGCTCTGGGAGCTGACTGAATGAGATGGAGTGCACACAGATGAAGCCAGCCTACGAAGAGAAGCCAGACTACTACAAGAAGAGGAAGGGAAATAAGGAGGCAGGCTCTGGCCGAAGGCAACCAGATGGGATCCATGGTTTTCTTGTTTGATGTCTGCTGACCTGACAGCAAGCAAATTCAGGGAGACACACTTTTTAGAGAATCCTAGGTCCTTCTTTTAACCTTTGAGTAGTGATGTCCTGGTCCTCTGTCTGCAAGACCTGTAACACAATTCCAGCAAAATGAGCCAGAGCTCCAGACGTCTGCATAGAGTGGTGGGTCAGGAGAACTTGTGCCAAGATGAGGCTCCCTCTCTTCCATAGCAGATGGGGCCAGTGACTGAGGATGCTGTTTTCAATGGTCCCCAGGATGTGAGGGGACTTGACTCCCCCGCAAAGGCACTGGATTGAAACCGTGTTGACTCTGATGGCAATAAAACTGGACTGAACAGGAGGATGCGGGCTTTATCCACAGCAGGATGTATTAGATTAGACCCTGAAGAGTGTCCTAGGAAGATTTAGAATGCTTATGCCCAGAAATGCTGTACAATCTCTGTCCTCCCAGGTATAACAACTGAAGACTAAGCCCCTACCTGCTCTCTGCACATCCCCTCGCCCATTATTCCCCAGGCACTGTAGCCTCTTTTCTATTCTTAGTCTCAGAGAGTATCCTTCCCAAGAGCTTGCCCCTGCTCTGTGATTCTCTTCCCCCAAACCCATCCTTCTTGTTCTGCAGGTCTTGGTTCCAATATCATCTCTCACAGAGGCCTTCCCTGACCACTGCCCGCCCCCCCCCCCCCACGAAACTAACACTGCTGTCCATGCAACCTGCACCTCCACTTACTTTGATTATAGTCCCCTAATTTATTTAATTTGACATTAATTTACTCAACTTTCTATCTCACCCAGTAGATTAAGCTCAAACAGAGTAGGGACACTGCTGTCTACTTTGCAACATGTCTGCAGTGCCCAGATCATTTCTTGGCCCACTGTAGGTGTTCAATAAGTATGTCTGGAATGAAGGAGATGGGTGGGTTGCTGTATTGGGGAGCATCGGTATTTCTCCCTCCCACCTGTTCCTCACCTTGCACCTGTCTTCATGCTCTCTTTCCAAACATGGCCACAGGCAGAATTTATACTCTTCTGAGGATGAGGATATGTGAATTACCATCCCCTACCCCACTCCTCCCTAGCAACGCTCCTCCCCTCTGCCAGGTGAACAGACAGGAAGGGCAGGTGACTTCGGAACACCCAGATATGCCCTAGAAAAAAGGTGTTTGCAGGGGCTCCTCAGCAGACAGGACAGTGTGGCCTGGCAGGAAGTAGGTGCATTATAGAATGAGGATGGAGGAAGTCTGTGCATTTCAGCATAAACTTGATGGCATGTCATCGCGTGCAAATCAAGCACGGATTCATGTCAGTCCACAATCGGGTCCATAGAGGCCCCAGCACCTTTCTTTCCAGCTGACAAAGGCCCCTCCTCACTCTTGGGTGCAGCAGAGACTGAGCGCCAGCATGGCAGGTGCATGCCGGGAATCTGATCAGCATTCAGCTTACGCAGCACTGGGGCTTCATCAGTTTTAATGAATTAACACTTTGGAAAAGGCAGGGATGATGTTACAGCTACCGAGTGTGGATCAGCTGCCTTCATTTATGCCCCAGTGAAGAGCCATCTTCTTCCTTCATTTTCCTTTCTCCTCCCAGGTGTGGAAGCCTGAAACTTCTTTAATTGCTGGAATCAAAAACCTCTGCTTTTTCTATCCTAACCCATTCTCCAAGCTGTTCATAGATCAAAATCACAGCAATTTTTGAGTCAATGAAAGATGGAGTCATCCCTGCTGGAAATTCTGAGGTCTAGTGTTGGATCCGGAGGTGCTAGTGACCCTGAGCATCCCTGTCTGTCCTCCTGCCGCCCCAAATCCTGCCCCTGTAAGCTGGACAGCTGCTCCTTGGGTGGGAGTGGCTGGATCACCACCCTTACCAGCAATGTGGACAAAAATTTCTTTGGGACAGAATTATCTGATGGGGAAGAAATCAAGAATTGGTGAAAGTAAAGGATTTTTTAAATCTGTAAACTCACGTTCTTTTTTTAAAATAAATTTATTTATTTTACTTATTTATTTTTGGCTGCATTGGTTCTTCATTGCTGTGTGCGGGCTTTCTCTAGTTGTGGCAAGTGGGGGCTACTCTTCGTTGTGATGTGCGGGCTTCTCATTGCAGTGGCTTCTCTTGTTGCAGAGCACGGGCTCTAGGCACGTGGGCTTCAGTAGTTGTAGCACACGGGCTCAGTAGTTGTGGCTCATGGGCTCTAGAGCGCAGGCTCAGTAGTTGTGGCGCATGGGCTTAGTTGCTCTGTGGCATGTGGGATCTTCCCGGACCAGTGATCCAACCTGTGTCCCCTGCATTGGCAGGAGGATTCTTAACCACTGTGCCACCAGGGAAGTCCCTGTAAACTCACATTCTTTTCAATATAGGTGGTGCCACTGCAGGTGGGAAGTTGTTACCACACTGTGAAAAAAATTTGCTAAAGAAATAAAAAGAGAGTGACAAAAACGGGCAGAGCTGGTCAAAGAGAAGGCTAGGCGGAGACAGACCCACAGCAGAGAGAAAGGAACAAAGAGGCTGAAAATACTCAAGGACAGGTGACCAGTGGCTTCAAGAGACATTCATCAAGACAGCAGCACGTTTCCACCAGGGAAATGTCCTGAGGATCCACTGATTTTGCCTGAGGGGACTGTTCTTCCCTGTTTCCTGGAGAACTGCTGCAAATTTTTGATGGAAACAGAGCCTGGGTAGACTCCAGCTGCTGAAACTGAATGAAAATGTGATCTGATGGCTGTGAATAATCAGAGCTGCAAAATGAAGAGGGTTAGACCCAGATCACTGACTGAGGAGATTATTCCTCATTCTTAGGATTCACTGTAGGTCGAGTGCCTGGTCACATTACCTGGTTTAAATCCTAGTTCTGCAACTTATTAGCTGGGCTAACTTGGACAAGTTATTTAACTTTTCTGTAACTAATTTCCTCATCTGTTAAACAGGGATAATAATAGTAACTGCCTTAGATACTCTTATGAAGATTGAGATATCACATGTCAAGTGCTTAGAACAGTGCTTGGCATACTTACTATCATCAATGTCATCACTGCTCTTATTGTTATCCCTGTCCTTTTCCTGGTCTGGGGGTTCCATGTGGAGCAGGGTTGTAAGCATTCATCACTTTTAAGATTGTGTATAACATGCTGTTGCCAATGACCACATTTTTCCAGCCACTGGAGTGAGGTGGGTGAGGGTCTGTGCTTTACAGCTAGGAAGGAATCTCTTAATATTTCTCTTTTAGGATATTATTATGTTCTGATGAAATTGGGATTGTGACTAAAGGAGTTTGGATCAAAATCAAATTGGTAAGTGAACTGGAAACCAGGTAGTCTAAATCTTAATGTTTAAATTAAACTTAATTCAAAAAGATTCAGAAAGGGAAGAGATTAATAACCATTGAGAACCAGTTATGAGCCAGGCACTATACTAGTTTTTTTTACAAATGACATTGGATTTAGTGCTCACATTAAGACTTTCAGGGAGTTATCATTACAGTCTTATAGATGAATAGCTTTTTGACCAAGATCACAAAGACTGGTGAAATGTATGTGGTATATGAATGCAGCCAACATTTAGGTTAGCCAGTCAGGTAGTGTATAATGAATAAGGTAATGGTGTAGTTATAGAATCCAAAAGCTGAGTGTGGATTAGGTTTTTGGACTTCTTTAAGGATGTCTTTGTAAGTTCAAGTTTTAGTACTCTCCCTTTGCCCCCAAAACAGAGATAACAAATAAAATATGAGAGAGGAAGCCAACAAGAAATCAGTTGGCTCAAAAATAAGATAAACATATCTGTGAGCTAGATCCAGAAAACAACACAAACAGGGCAGAAAAAAAACAAAGGGCAGGAAACGGTGATGAGATGGGGAACAGTATCATGCTCACTGTTTGAAGTATGGAGCTGACTTGGGTGAAAGTCCCCCTTCACACAAGGAGGCTGAAAAAGCAATCATTGGCTAAGTTGCCTGGAGGCTGATTGCAGTGAGTGTGTGTCAGAACCACCAGGAGAACTTAACTTGCTGAACCCCACCCCCAGAGTGTTAATTCAGTAGGTCTGGGGGAAGGATTTGCACTTATCACTAGTTTCCAGGAATTCAGATGCTATTGCTCCAGGAACACACTTTAAGAACCACTGTTTGATAGGAAGCTGTGGCCCCAGGGAGTTGGAGGAAAATGAACATAGCTTTGTGAGCAGGTACTATGTCAAGCCACCTCTGAATTCATGTTTGCATCTGTGATATCCTTAGCATCACTCCAGATCCAGCAATAATATTATACAACCTTGGTTCTGGACTTGGGCCTAGGGAATCAAGTGGAGGCAAGCACTAAATTACCAGATAGGGAAGCAGAGAAGAAAAATTCAATAACAACAACAACAACAACAGAACATCCCAATCAAAATGATCCCTGCAAACCAAATTCTAAAACACATGAAGAAGTCTGATGGCAAGAAAAAGAGCCAATAAAATAAATAACAAGAACATGAATTAACTCAAATGAAGTTAAGTATATGGATCTAACAAAGTTTTATTAAAATGACGTATGTTTAAAATCCTCACAGAGATAAAAATAAGTAACATCCATTAAGAATAAATGAAAAATATGAAACAAACTAGGAAGAAATGGCAAAAAAGAAGAATAGAAGGCCATGAAACAAAACTAGTTAGAAATCTTGTAAATGAATGGAGGTAATGATAGAGAAGCAATATTTGAAGAAAAAAATAGCTGAGTTTTTCTTTCAGAAAGACATGAATCCTCCAGTTAAAAATGTATCTGGATTACTGAGCAGAATAAAGATAAATACACACTTGGATTTATAGTTAAACTACAGAACATGAAGATAAATATTAAAGCTATCAGAGAGAAAACATCCTGTTTTACCAGGAAAAACAAACTCATAGCTGTTATCCTATTTGCAATAACAGAAGAAGGAAAACAAGAGAGTAAAATCTTCCAAGTGCTAAGGAAAATTGACCATTAACTTAAAATTTTATAGCCAGCTAAACTATCATTCTCTAAGCAAAAGCAAAGAGAATGTACCAACCACACACAGGAATTATTAAAGAAAAAGTAGAAGAATCCAGAGAGAAGATCTGGAATATTAGATATGATGGTGAGAACAGAAATGAATAAAATAGTAATAAATTTAATTAACCATTAACTGTTTTAAAACAAAACACCTTGTTTTACATTGAAAAGGGGCAAAATTAAAATTCTAGACCGAGGATCCGCAAATATTTTCTGTAAGGGGCCAGATAGTAAATATGTTATACTTTGCAGGCCCTAACATTTTCTGTCACAACTACTCAACACTGCCATTGTAGACTGAAAGAATCCACAGACAATACATAAGTGAATGAATGTGGCTGTGTTTTCAGAAAATGTTATTTATAAAAACAAATGGTCAGCCAGATTTGGCCTGGGAATGGTAGTTTGCCCATCCCTTTGATGCTGGCAGTGGAACGGCTGGAAGATGGACCTTGTCCTTGTCTTCTTTGAAGAAAGAATTCAGTGAAGAGACCAAGATTGTGTAATAGAGACAGCATTTATTAGAAGCAAAGTATTTGTGGAAGAGTACATGGGCGAACTCAGAGTGAGTTCAGAGAAAAAGGGGCAGCTTAGGTTGCTTACGTGGGAGCAGTTTTCCAGTGTTGTCTCTGGCCAGTCAACTCACTTGTGCCCATATTTGGTCTGTCAAAGGGCAGTAGGAAACCAGTTACAGCTGCTCAGCCTAAGGCCTATCTATATCCTACCTCACCTTCTCTAGATGACAAGATTTGGGGGAAGGGGTGGTGTGCTGTTCAGTAGGTAGGTAGACATTTTACTGTCTTTGGCATGTTTAGTTTAGGGAAGAATGGAAATATTAAATAACTTAGATATGTTTAAATATCATGTTTAATTAAGCATGCCTGTTAAAAATATTAAGAGTAACCATTAAAAATTTAAAGTATACAGCTCCCAAGTTACCAGAAGGGAAAAAGGGGTATAAATAAAGTAGATACTGTTGAAGGTAAAAATTTGAGGCCATATAAATTATCACTATCTGTGCCCTACCTGTCCCCAGTGATCTGGGTAAAGCATATGAGAAAGAAGATCAACCATTCGGCACCCACTTCCATTTGCTGAGGGACTTGGTTAGACTGAAAGAGGCAAGCGATAGTTGGTGACTAGGTCTCCTGGGGTGTGTTTTTGAATGAAAGACATCTTAGCTAACACTTAGTAATGGACGGAACCCTGTAGGAAGCAGCTCAGACAGTCATTCGATACTTATTAGCTGCCCACATAACATAATACTAGTTGTCATGGCAAGTACTAAAGGATACAAAACTAAAAATCACAGTCCCTTCCTTCAAGAAATTCATAGGGTAGAGGTCAAGGTTTAAGGGAATTTATTGCTGCTAATGCCCTGGTTATAATTTACCAAGTGAGAAAGTTTCTTACCGACGTAAGGGCCCTTTCTGAGAATGAAATTCAGTAGCTGCTGGACACCACCTCCTCCACTGAATCCCTCCTCCTCCTCAACCCAACATTCTTCCCAGAGAGAATCTGTTCTTATTCTCCTTTTTCCTGGTTTCTCTTCCCCTCTCCAATAGGACAGTACTGACCATGGCTTGGCTGTGAAGCTGAGGTAAGCAGAACTAGAGAAAGGTCAACAGTTTGAATGTATCAAGAGGAGCCAGAAGAAAAAGTAAAGTGCTGATCATGCTACAACCCTGCAGCTCACAGTGTCCCTAGGATCTTGAATGTTCAGTTCCCTCTGCCCAGAATGCCCTTCCTTTTCCTCTTCCCTGGTTAAACTCTACACAACCTTGACGTTTCAGCTGAGATGTTGCCTCCTGGTGAAACCTTCCTTTATCCTCCATCCCCCAAACTAGGCTATGTGCCTATCCAGCCTGCCTGTATCGTATTGCCTGTGATATGGTCTGTCTCATGTCTTGGACCAGACTGTGAACTCCTCTAAGCCTTGTCTAATCATTCCCTTCCTCACCTTTCACTTGTACAGAGCCACATGTGTTTCCCAGAGTGGACCAACTTAAGGAGTTTTGAACACTAAAACTTCTCCTGCCCACACTATAGGTATTGATTTAGACAAGTCCTATTCTACTTCTAGGACTCAGCCTGGATACCACCTCCTACAAGAAGTCCCCCCACCCCACCTCACCACCTGCTGACAGAAGAAACTAAGGCTGGGTTCACCTGGTGCTTCCCTATCTTGGCACCTAATAAATCTTATCTAAAATAGTCAATTTCCTTTTCTGTCCCTCACATTAAGCCCACTGAGGGCAGGACTTTCTGGTTCACTGTTGCATTCCCAGCACCCAGAATAGCTGGTGCTCAAAATATGTTGAATGAATGAGTGAGAAACATTAAGTCATAATCCCTGGGGGGAAAAATAAGAAAATTGTTTCTCCATTCAGAAGTTTAAATTGATTGAGAGATTCAAAAATTAGGGAAGTTAAATCATCAGAAAATGGTTACATTAGAAAATTAAACATGTCACACTCATGTTATAGCAGGTCGGCAGATAGAGCTTGTGTGAGCTGGACTACAGTGACGTTGGAGGCCTCCTGGAGAAGATGGGCTCTAAAGAAAAGGCAGGATTTATACAGAGAAGGTAGAAGAAGTGGTAGCTGTTATTTTGAGATGCCAGAGAAGGCAGAGCTGGGGCTAAGATGCAGTCAGCTCTCTGGAATTTGCATGGAAATACTCACTTCCCAGCAGGTATCTTGAATATAAGCTGTCATGGTAATTAAATATCAGTTCTGACAAAATCTACATGTATTTTTGCATTGGCTTTTATATGTGATTGGCTCTTGTGTGAGGTAATTATTGAGACTTCTGGGTAACAAGAGAAACCGGTGACAGAAATGGTTTGTGTGGTAAGAACACTTGGAAGCCAGGCCCAGGGAGCTTCTAGAGAGGGCTGGCCGTGGGGTCCAGAGTCCTCAGCATAACCACGTTGTGGGTCGTACTCACTCATGTATGTTTGGCAGCCTCTCTGCCTGCCATGGGTATTTCCTTGTTATTAGCTGATTCATCCACTTAGAATGTGTCTTCTGGTATTTTAAGCAGCCAATTAATAATGATGGACCATTATTATAGGGGCTGGTCCTATAAGGCAGAGCTCAGGGGAAGAAAATCCCCTTCCAGTTTCCCGGTTCTGTCCAAGGGAAGGTTTAGTGTTTGTTGGCTGGTTGTAGGCATAACTAGAAATGGGCTCTGGGGACCCCTCTGGGAGGAGGCTGAGTGCTAGATTACAAGTCCTTGCGCCACACGATAAAGCTAAGGAGAGCATCTCTTCGTGTTGTTCTCCCCACCATCTCTAAAAGCACTTAGCCCAGTGCTGACATTCATCAATAATGTTTGATGAATTGACCTGGCCGGTGAGGGGCCGGTGGGGCTAAAGCTGCCAAAACCTGTATGGTTTGATGGGCAGAAGTGTTGATTCCCTTGGTTTTCATACCCTCCCTCCCAAATGGCCCAGTATCACCACCAGTAGAGCTTTTTCTTTGGAGGGGGAGGTGAGAAAGGAGGGTCAATTGTCTCTGGAAAGTTATAAGTTCTTTATATTATTTGTAAATGGGCCTTTTGCAAACTTTTTCTTTTAGTCTGTGCCTCCAATTTTGTGTAATTTTGATGAATCTCTTAATCACAACTTCTTATTTTCTTGTTTCAGTGGACTTTTCTTATGGCTTTTGATTCTATTACTAACACTGGTCTAATTTTAAATGAGTCCCTTCTCTGACTTAGTAAGTGCTTTTACTCATCTCTTGATGGCTCCCTAATGTCCCCCCTGCCCCCCTGCTCCTCCCTGCCCTGGTGTTATGTCAATCTCAAGTCTCTTCAAGCTCACACATCTACCCTAAGTAGAAGTTACTTTACCTCCTTTACTAAGAAGGCTGAGGCCACCACAGCTAGTTCTTCTTTTCCATAATTATACATGCCTGCCTCTATTCTCATGTTCTCACCTTGTCCAAAAAGAACTGTTCTTCCAAACTTCAAGGCTAAATCTTCTGAGCAATGCTCATGATTCCATCTCCTCCAGTCTCCTTTGAGTTCTTGTTTCATTAGTTATCACCCTCCTCATATAATTTCTCCTTCCTATATGTCTGTCAACATATTCAGGTTACGCCTACTGGAAAGCAAAGCAAAAACTCAAACAAGCAAACACAAGACCAGCTTGACCCTACTTCCCCTTTTGTCTTTCATTCTATTTTCCTCATGCTTTTCTATTTCAAATTACCAATCAGCTCATTAAGCCTCTACAATCCCACCACCAGCAACCTTTTTCCCTTTGCAGTCTGATTTGCATTTCCACTACCACAGAGAAAGTGTTCTTTGCAAAGCCTCTAGTGCTTGTATATTCACCATTTCTAACTAACCGCTTTGCACTTGGCTTTCTCTTGGATACTTGGACCTCATGGCCATGAATGTTAACATGGGTGACCACTGTCTTCCCTTCCCTCTACTGACCTCCACTATCTCCTTCATTCATTGAAACCTGCACCCACTTCCCCCACCCCCACTGATTTATGGATACTGTCTCCATATGATTACCAATGACTTGCTGATTGCCAAATCCAAAGAGTAAACTTTGCTCCTGACCTAACTGGATCTTTCTACTGTATTTGACCCTTGGTCTCTTCTGCATTTGCAAGACGCTCTACTCCACCTGCTTTGATTGTCAGCCTTGTATTCTCTGCTTATTCTGTCTTTGTCTCCTTTTGCTCTTTTTCTTCAACCTCCCCTTGAAAGGCTTGTCTTCTCTGGAGTTCAGTTCTTGGCCTTTTCCCTTCTGACTTGATATACTCTCCAATGATGACCTCACCTGCTCAGGGTCTAACAGGTGTCTCCCAAATCTGCAACTTTAAGCGCAGCCTCTGCCCTGAACTTCCTTCCAGATATCTTCTCCAGCTGGTGTCATCAGCTCCTTGATGTATCAAGTATGGACCCAGCATTTTCTCCCCTCAGCCTACCCCTCCTCACTTCCCTCTCTAGTGACTGACTCCTTCATCTGTGCAGTTCCAAGTCAGAATGTTTGGAATCCTTGTCACCCCCTTTCCTTTGTCTCTAATCACCATCAGTTACCAGTCCTATCAATTTAACCTACTGAGTATTTCTCAAAATCCTTCCCTCCATTCTCCCCAGAACTTCTGCCCCAGTTCAGGCCCTCATCATTTCTTGCCTGGATTCCCAATAGGTCTCTGGGCCCCTAGGCCTTCCTTCTCAAATCAGTCCTCCTCAGAGCAGGAAGATCTATTTTTAAAACATGTATCTGACCCTGTTCTTCTCCTGCTTTAATCACTTGGATAAAGTCCAAGCTGCTTAACATGGTGGAAAAGGCCTTCATGATCTGCTCCTGACAATTCCTCCACACTCACCTCCCACTGCCGCCCCCTCTAATCTCATCCTCAGTAACAGTGAGCTGCTTGTGGCCACGCCTCCCCCAGTTTACACTTAGCTTCTGCTGTGATTTTTTTTTTTTAAATTGGAGTATAGTTGCTTTACAATGTTGTGTTAGTTTCTACTGTACAGCAAAGTGAATCAGCTATATGTATAACATATATCTCCTCTTGTTTGGATTTTCTTCCCATTTAGGTCACCACAGAGCATTGAGTAGAGTTCCCTATGCTATACAGTAGGTTCTCATTAGTTATCTATTTTATACATAGTAACAATAGCATATATATGTTAAGTCTACGCTTTTGCTCATGCCGTCCCTCCTTCCTGAAATGCGAAGCCCTCCACCATTGTCTGGATGGGTCCTACTAGATAACCCTTAGGGCTTCCTTAATACTTAGTATACATCTTGATTACTGCACTTCCACAGTGTTTGATGGCTTTGACAGTTGTATCTTCTTTTTGTGTTTCCCAACTACCTTGGGTTGTCCCTTAAATGGAAATTTAAGTTTCCCGGGTTGGTTTTGTCTAGCCCAGAAATCTATCTACTAGTAACAGATACCTTAAGGGATCCATTGTTAGAATGAATAGTTATCATCCCTGATACCTGTCTTTACTTTTTTTTTTCCTTCCCTCTCTAAAAAAAATGTATTATATGCTTATTATGTGCTTTGCTGGAAACTGGAAATCAATGACAGAATGGTGGAGCAGGTCTTTGATGTTGTGTTTACAGATATGGGGATCCCCTTGGTAGCCCTAATTTACTGGCTATTCTGCAACTCAAAAAGTTATCCTAATATATTTATATTTTCTGTCTCTATCATCTTTTGAAATGACAAATTCCATAAACTATTACGTATTATATGAAGTAAAGAACAGACTAACATAGAAGTTAAGGTTTTAGATTTAGAAATATCAGTGTTCAGACCTGGCTCTCCCACATACTAGATATTTGACTTTAGTCTAATTAACTTCACTGAGCATCACTTTTCTATAAGTAGAAAGGAGAGAATAAGAATACCTAACTCCAGGGGACTTCCCTGGCGGTCCAGTGGTTAAGATTCCACGCTTCCACCACAGGGGGCATGGGTTCGATCCCTGGTTGGGGAACTAAGATCCCGCATGCTGTGCAGCATGGCCAAAAAAACCCAAAACCAAACCAAAACCAAAAACAAACGTAACTCCTAAAATACATGACTATTTTACGTGATAACATTTGTGGAAACAAAACCAAAAACACTCAGCTTGGTGTCTGCCAGGTGGTAAATACTCAATAGGTGGTAACTATTGCTATTATTACTCAAGTATTGCAGGGTGTGGTACAGGCAAAATCACAGGAATTAAGACCTTAGGCAAATCACTGAACCTCCCTTGGCTTTTGTAAAGTAGTCATCGTCTCCTCAGCCCTCATCCTTCTTAGAGAACCAACCCATCCCCAGTTCTTAGAGCAGCCCTTTGTGCTGTGCCTCTGCTTATCCTAACCACAGCTGATGGAAACAGAGGTAAACACTGGAATCCAGCTAAGCAGAATCAGATTCTCTTCCAGGAATCTGAGACTTGGATACTGAGACATTGACTTGGATGACAGGGGGAATATGAGGAGAAAGGTGTGTGGTGGAGATGGAGGTCAGAAAGCTAAAGCTGTGACTATAAGTCTGGGTTGCGGGAAAGCCATGGAATATATAGAGAGTAAGGTGAAAGCAGAGGACAGAACTGGGAGGAACAAAGATGGGAAAGAGGTCATTCTGTCCTGAGGGACACACAAAAAATTTCAACACCTGAGATTCCAGTTTTAGGTCCCTTGTGTTCTGGCAAAGCCTTGCTTCCTATTTTTGTACATGAGTGAAATTGACTGTTGTGTCTTCATATGAAGTCCCTTTCCTTAAACTGGCTTGAATGGGTCTCTGTCTCCAGCAATTAAGTGATTCTTAATCTCTAAGGTTGCTTCCAACTCAGAAACCACACACTATGATTTTATTCTCCTTTTAATCTCCTATCTTAGAATTCAGTAAAAGAACATTTGGCAACTTTGGTTTAGATTGTTCTTTACTGTATGGATTTTGGTCATGTCTTCCTCTCATGTCAGAGAGGAATCTTGAATTCTTCAAGTTTTTCCTCAAATGGAAGCTTCTTCCTCCTCCTTCTGGACCTCCTTTTCATAGCTCTCCTATATGTTTTTTTTTTTTTCCCAAAGGAGAAAAAGTCTCAATTCTTACAGAATTTTAAGTTTAAGGGAAGTTAAGTTTAAAGCAAGACTAATGCTTGGTATGATTTCAGCTACCCAATATTTTATAGATCTTTTGGGCTATAACAAGCAGACATGGAGCTCAGAAATAATCTTTGAGGAATCCAAGTTTCCTTCTTTGGATTGGGCTCCAAATCCTTCAATTTATTTAAATGTTATAGAATTTGTATCCCTAAACATTGCCCATATTAAAACAGACCTGTCACTTTTTTCTTAACCCTCTCTCATGAGTTGGTTGTATTTGCAAGTTTTAGCAACAGTATGTCAGAACACATGAAGGGAAGTACATTCAGCCCTGCAGTGGACAGTGCTCTGGGGTGCTTTTTCTGTGTTATCCAAATGGTAGCTTCATGTAACTATTTAAATATAAATGAATTAAAAATAAATAAAATTAAACATTCTGTTCTTCATTTTTTGCTAGCCACTTTTCAAGTCCTTAATAACCCCTGTGGCTATGGGCTACTATATTGGATAGTGCAGATATAGGTTTTCTCCATCATTGCAGAAAGTTCTATTGGCAATGATGCCTAGAGGAACCTAGGATCCAGTTCAGGAAAGCCTGCGGTAGGGGATAAGTCCCACAGTTTAGAGTGAGTCCTGAGTAGAAGAGGCAAGATAGTGGCTCTTGGATCAGGTGATATTTGAGGACAATGTCTGTCGGTAGCATTGTCTTCAAATATCTGGTCTGGCCCAATCAACCAGCTGGACTTTAGAGACAGGACTCCAGTTCCTGAGGAGGAATAGTGTGTTAGCTGACATAATCTCGTTGTCTATTAGTTCATAGTCTATTAGGTAAATCTAATCATTTGGCTCCAACTTATCTTTAAGAGTGGCTTAGAAATGGAGAGGATCATAGGTATATTTGGTTAACACTATCTCTACAACAAGTAGAAAAAGCAAGGTAGCTCCCCAGCCCCATAAGTAATGGTTCTGTAAGGTAATGAAGGTAAGGACTTTCACTGAGCTCCTTGGGGACTGAGACTATACCAGCAGTCAATATGGCACCTAACACACAGCAGTACTTAACAAACAATTGCTGGACTGTGTTGACCTAGGTACAAAAGCTGGGGCCTAGGGTAGCCACTGGGTCTCAGAAAGACGGAAGAACTGATGCTAAGGCCTAGGAGGTTGGGTTAGACTCCTTAAAGGCCCTCTGATTACAGAGGGATTTGCCCCCAAACTAGGACGGAGATTGCAGCTCAGGCCTCAGCTATGGGGAAAGGGAGACTGAGGGGACTGAGTTGGCGGCAGAGTTGTTGTGTTTTTGCCCATCCACACAATTCCTAAGGTCTCCCCCAGTCTAATCTCTTCAGCTTGGTACTTTACTTATGGGAATAATTTAATGTCAACTGCAAACATGGAGATTTTATTGGAAAGGCTCTTATCAAGATCATTAGTAAAGACCTAGCATGATCCTTTATATTTATCTCCCTGAAGAAGTGACTATCCATTTATCCTTATCCTTTATTTTCTGTTTCTGCACCCATTCCTTGCTCCCAACAAAGCCATTTTCCTCACGTACCCATCATACCCTGATTTCTTATAGTCTTTGAAATGGAATCTTGCCAAAGGCTTGCTGAAAGTCTGAGTAGATTATATCCACCAGTTCCCTTATCTACATGCCTATTTATTCACTTCTAGAGCATCCATAAATAAACATTGGCTCTGTCTCAAGGTTCAACCCTTGGGGTTCTGTCCCTGTCTCTTTATTCTCTCTTTAACTGCCTCCTCTCCAGGGATGAGCTCTACAACTCGACCTCTTTCCAGGCTCCGATTCTGCATCTGCAACTGATGACTCCCTCCCTATGCATCTAAAGCTGAGAATAACACCTCTCCTCCCAAACTCACTCCCCCTCTAGGCTCTCCTATTTCTGTCTCTTGAATCATCAACTTTCTAGTCACTCAGGCTTAACACCATGACTCAGATCTGATTCCTCACTCTCTCGCCCTACACTCCCATCCCATATCTAATTAGTCACCAAGTCCTGTGCTTCCTTCGTCATGCCTCTCAGGTCTTCTCCCTGCTTTCCCTTTTGCACTGTCACCACTTAAATTTAGGCCCCTGTGGCTTTATTCTTGGAGTATTGCGGAAGTCGCTTTGCTATGCTTCATCTTCTACCAACTCATCTGACACTCATTTATATTAAGACCCTGGATTTGGAGACGTCTAGACCTGTATTCAAGTCCTAACGCTATCGTTTATAAGCTATGTGACCTTGGAAAAGTTACTTTACCTCCAAACCCCAGTTTTCTTATCTCCAAAATATAACTAATATTACTTAAGAAATCATGAAGTGTTGCCTATTTTATTGTGTACTAGGCATTGTCCTAGATATAGTAGACATTGTCTCATTTAATATCCCACAATAAACTTATGAGGTATTATTATTCTTCTTATTTTACAGATGAAGAAGCTCTGAAAAGTTAAATAATTTGTCTAAGTCCACATGGTTAGTAAGTATCAGAGCTCATGTTTAAATGTAGACAGTTTGATTCCACAATCTATACCTAACTACTATTATGCCTCCTAACATAATAGTGACTTAGTAAGTATTAGTTGTATAAATAATCAAAATCTAAAATGCAGCTTTGACCCTCCTGATAAAAAGTCTCCAGTGGCTGAACTTTGTTGAATAAAGTCCAATAAGTTTAAAATTGTGTGATGGTACCCACCCTCTAAAACTTTTCAATGTGTTCTCATCATGGTTATGATTTTTTAAAATCCATAACATATTGATGTTTCTGGTTATGATGCAGCACTATGTATTAGACTAACATTCCCAGTGAGAAGCATAAAATCTGGATAAAATTATAAAGTGGTTACTTGGAGGTATAAGAGAGCATTTAAGGTATCCAGAACATAAAGTGTTAAAATCCTAAATTCATAAATTTATAGTTTTAAATGAATATATTCAAAAACTAAGGCTTAAATTCAATTATCTAAGTATCCCTTCCAAAAAGTGCAGAAAAGAACAATAATTAATCCCAAAGAAAGTTAAAGGAAGAAAAAGTAAAGCGCATAAATCAATAAGTAGAAAATAAATGTACAATAAAGAAAATCAACAAAGTCAAAGTTTGGTTCTTTGAAAATTTTAATAAAATTGATAAAGTTCTAGCAAGACTGATCAGGAAAACAGGAGATAAGAAAAAAAAACGATATCAGAAATAACAAAGGAGGCATTACTACAAGTTCTACAGATATTATAATGATGATAAGATGATGTTTTGAATGACTTTTAGCCAATAAATTTGAAAATTTAGATGAAATTGAAAAATTTTTAGAAAAAAAATAAATTTACCAAAACCACCATAAAAAAATAGAAAATAGGAACAATTCTGTACCATTAAAGAAATTAATCCTTATTTTAAATCTTCCATAAAGAAAACTCTAGTTCCAAATGACTTCACTAGTAACTTTAAAAAAAAATTTAGAAAAAAAAAAAACCTGCCAATTTAACTAGGTCTTTCAAAAAATAGAACAGAAAGAGACACTTCTCAACTCATTTTATTAGGCCAGCATAACTTTGATGTCAAAACTTGACAAGGATATTATAAAAATGAAAAATTACAGACTAATCTCCCTCATGAAACCAGAAGCAACTCTAATAAATAAAATATGAAAAAATTAATTTAGTGATATACGAAAAGAATAGTATGTCATGGCCTTGTGAAGTTTGTTCCAGGAATTGAAGAATTGTTTAACATTAGAAAATCAATCAATGTAATTCATCATATTTATATAATAAAAGAGAAAAATCATATAATCATCTCAACAGATGCTAAAAAAATATTTGACTAATTTCAAAACTGTTCATCACAAAAAAAACCTCTTAGGAAATTAGAATAGAGGGAACTTCCCTTCCTGATAAAAGATGTCTTCTAAACTCCTACTCACTGGCGAAATATTGAAAGCTTCCTCCATGAGATAAGTAATGAGACAAGAATGTCTGCTATCATTGTTTCTATTGAGCATGTATTGGATATATTAGACAGGGCAATAAGACCATGAAAGAAATAAAAGTATACGAATTGAAAAGAAAGAAAACAGTCATTATTTGCAAATGACATGATTGCTATGTAGAATTTCCATAAGTATATACAAATAAATTATTAGAATTGATAAGAAATTTTAGCAAAATCTTAGCATTTCCATATACTAGGAGAAAGCAATTAGGGAATGAAATTAAGGAAAGATGCCACAAAGTCAAATCACTATGTAATACAGCTGAAACTAACATAATATTGTATATCAACTATATTTTAATTTAAAAAACACAAAAATAAAAAGCAAAAAAGAAAGATGTTGTTACAGTAGTATTAAAACTATCGATAACTAGAAATAAATGGAATCAAATCTAAAGAAAACTACAAAACATTGTTTAGAGTAAAAAAGAAACCTAGTGAATAGAGGAATGTTTTCATATTGAAAGAGTCAATATTATAACCTTGTCAATTTTCCTTAAATTTACTGATAAGTTTAATGCAATTCCAATCAAAATGCCAGTAATATTTGTATGTGAAAATTGACAGGCGATTCTTAAATTTACATTGAAATGCAAAGCCAAGACTAACTGACAATCTCGAAGAAGATCACAGTCGAAGAAGAGGGTTGGCTATCAAGACTTATTATAGGAGTAAAGTAATTGAAAGAATATGTTATTGGTGTAAGGATAACCAGATAGAACAATGGAATAGATTGGAGAGTCTAGAAACAGACCTACACAAATGTTGTTTCCTGATTTATGGCACAAGTGCTTTGTTATATAAAGTATAAAAGATGGTCTTTTCAATGAATGGTGTTAGGTCAATTAATTAGATATGTATATAGAGAAATGAATCTTGACTTTCATCTTCACTAAACATGAAAACCACTCCAAGAAGGACAATAGACCTAAATGTGAAATGTAAAATGATAAAGATAACATAGAAAACTATCTTCATAACCTGATGTAGGAAAGAATTTCTTAAGAGACACAGAAAGAACTAACCATAAAGGAAGAGATTAGTAGATAGTTTATTATTAACATAATTTACTTCTTTACACATATATACACATATGACAAAAAGTCCTTTTATAGAATGTTTAAATGATGTCAAAAAAGAAAGAAAGAGTGAGAGAATGAGTGGAAGAATGAAAGAGAAAGGGTGAGAAGGAGGGAGGAAGGGAAGGGAAAGGACTGAAGAAAGAAAAGAAGTGAAGGACAGGAAAGACAGCCTTCTTCCTAATGGGTAAAAGCTTGAACATGCACTTATATTCTTTTTTTTTAATATAAAAAGAGAATATTTAAATGCCCAATATGCAAAAGTGCTCAACCATTCGGAATGCACAGAAATACACAAATTAAGACCACAAGAAAACATCACTATATATGCAAGATTAGTTACAATTTATTAAAAAAGAGACAATATCAAGTGTTGGCTTGGCATAGATATGTAGTAATCTCATATACTACTGATGAGAGTATAAATTGGTACAAACACTTTGGAAAACTTTTGGGCAGAATCTACTGTAGCTAAATATATGCACAACTATAACCCAGAAATTCTAAATTTAGATGTATCACCAAAATGAAAAATAAAATAAAATAAAATAGCATATACGTAAAAAAAAAAGACTACAAGTTTGTTACTAGCATCTAACTACTTCCATAATTTTTTAATCACTGCAAACAGAATCTCTGTATCCATTAAGCAATAACTCCCCTTCCGTCTCTTGCTAGTCTCTCAGATCTGCTTTTTGTCAAGGATAAGAACTTCTTTCTGTATCCATGAACTTGCCTTTTCTAGGTTTTCATGTAAGTGGTATCATACAGCATTTGTCCTTTTGTGTCTGGCTTATTTCACTTAGCACAGTGTTTTCAAGGCATGTTGAATGCATGTTGATACGTGGAGCTGTGGTTCATTCATTCCTCATTGCTATATAGTATTCCATCCAATGAATATACTACATTTTCTTTATTCTATTGTTGATGGAGGGTTTTTCTCTCAGCTTGGAACCATTGGAAACAATGTTGCCAGGAACATTCTTGCAGCCTATTGATATTCATATGTTAGAACAGTGCTAACTTTGTGAAAAATACCTAGTACTTAGGTTGGGTGTCATTTCCTGTAAGCTATTCTTCAATTTAAAAGTTTGTTTTAAAAATAGTGAGGAGTAGGGGGAGGAGGAGAGAAAAAGAGAAAAAGAAAAGTCAGAGCATGACCTCTAAGGCCCTGTGAAGTCTGAAGTTACAAAATCTCCCTGGCGATCTTGGAGTACTGGCTCAACAAGGCTATTTTGGTTTCTTGGTTTTTGGGCCAGGAAGACGGATGGTGCCTTCCTCAGGACCTTCCTGGCAGGGACGGGAGTGGTGGAGGTGGAGGGCTAAACCAACAGGCTAACATGGTCTCTATATTCTGAGCCAGCCCACAGGGTGGTTTCACTAATCTTTCTGTAACCCCCAGGGCAGTATGGGGAAACAAGACCGACACAGCACATTTCTATGGTTCCCTCCAAAGCTCCCTGAGGATGTTTGTCTAGGACTCTCCGTGCATCTGAGGGAACCCAGGGAGCTAGCAGGGCCTTCCCTGTTCCCAGTGAGTTGCTGGCCAAGCTTCATTGGCTTCCACTTGGGGGGCAGCGGGCACATGGGCACCAGGAGGGCTCCGTTAGTTTCTGTCTTCCCTAGACTGTGCTGAGTCGAGAAAGAGGCCCGGCCTCATCATCCACTTCCTCTTCCTGTTTCAGTCACGCCTGCCTTCCGTTCCTCACCTATTTCTTGTCTCTTCCCACCTCAGGGTCTTTGCATGTATCATTCCTGCTGCATAAGGTATTTCTGCTTCTCTTTTTAGCCTGACTCCACCTCTTCCTTCAGATATCAGTCAATTCCCACATCTTCAGGAAAGCTTGCTCCTCTTGGCATCTGACAAACACCATCACCTCATCATACTCTTATTGTAGCATTTACCGCAGTTTCAATCGGTGAATATTCAATTCATTTCTGATTCTCCCTGTAGATTACAAGCTCCATGAGGGCAGGACTGTGTGGCTTTTGTTCATCATTCAAATCTGATGGCTAGCACAGTGCCTAGCAAAGAGTGAGTGAATAATTGAATGAGTGAATGAATGGATGGATGAACGAATGGGTGAGTGAATCCAAGGCTCTCCAAAAGAAGCCTGCAGTCACAAATCCAATTGCCTGCCTGATACAAGCCCTCATTCCTGTTTCTTTAACTTCCCTCTGTGTGGGGTCACACATCTCTCCCCCAACACACACACACACACACACACACACACACACACACACACACACACACACTGCTTATAGGTGGGATCACAGAAAATTGCAAGGGGCTCTCCCTGCATGCCAGAAGGGAGGGGCAGGAATGGGGGCAGGGCAAGCTGATTGTGTTTCTCTCAGAGGGGCTGCTTGACTGATCTCCTCTGCACTCACTGGCCTGGTGGTTATTCCTGTTGCTCTAGCCCAGGCAGGATGCGCCAAGAACCTTTCCAAGCTGCCACTAGGACAGCTTAAGTGAACTTCAGGCCACTCCTGAGTGATTGGTGTGATGGCAACTCGGCCCTACCATCAAGCTCCGGTCTCTCCAGGGAACGAGTTTGCTGTTCAGGGTCATGGTTTCAGCATTCCAGTCAATTTCCCACTCATCACATGGCCCAGTGGACAGGGACGGAGAGCCCAGCATCCCAGCCTCTAGTCCCACCCCTTCCCATCCCCCACCTCCCCCAAACTGAAGGGGTTTCTGAAAACAAAAGCTGGAACATTAAGGATCAGAGGAGCTAAACAGAGGCAATTTATAAACTACTGTGCAAGATGGGGGTGATGGGCAGGGGTGATGCCAGGGTCCTGTCATCCCTGGGCAGGTGGGACCTTCCAGAGGCCATCTACCACCTTTCTGATTCGAGGCAGGACTCTTCCTCCCTCACCCTGAATGACAGATGTGTATGTGTCAAACTCTTTGCTCATCCTTTCCAGAGGTTTTCTAGAAAGTTTACTTCTTGTAGCTAAACTAAATTTCTTTTGCTTCATTTAAATGTTGACTCTGGTTCTTCCATTCCGGAAACAGGGAACAGTTGTGTCAACTGCCTTCATTCCATCATGCTTTCATTCACTCAGCACATATTTGCTGTGTGAATACTCCGTGCCAGGCCCTGTGTTGAGCACTTGGTGACAACGCCATGGGCACGGTCCCTGCCCTCACGGAGTTTCAGGTTAGTTGACAATAAGCTGGCAGATACTTACAAATTGTAACAAATGGGGTGAGGAAGAAAAATTAGCTGTGGTCACGGAGGGCAACGGGTGGGGGAAGGGAGGAGGCCGATCGAGGAGCTGCTTTAGATTTGGCGGCCAAGGAAGACCTCTCTGCAGAGGTGCTACCTACCCCGAGAAGGAGCCAGACACCAGGTCTGAGCAGCATGGGGAAGAGCATCTCTGGGAAAAGGAGCAGCATGTGTGGAGATGCTGGGCCGCAGAGTCAGTGCCCAAAGGGGAGCCTGGTCCTTCTGCCGAGGACACAGTGTACCCTCCAGCCTCCAGCTCTTTGACTTCTCACCACTGAGGAGCAGGGATCCCTCCTCCACACAAATGCCTCTTTCTCCTCCAGCAGAAGCCTCGCGCCAGCCTACCCAGCCCTGCCAGCAGAGTCAGCTGATTGCTGGGCAGTTACAGTCAACAAAGAGGGAGAGAATTAGGAACAGGGACAATTCCCACCAACGTCACTGAGGTCATCTGGCTTGGGGGGCAGGCTGCGGGGAGGACATTCTTTCTGCTTCCATTTCTCCCCACATTCCTGGGGGAGAGGAGTGATACTAATTGCCGCTACCACCACACCTGCTTGCATTCCTGTGGCATTTCACCGTTTGTAAGATGTTCTTAGGTGCATTAGCACGTGTGGTCCACCCAACACCTCCATGAGTAAGATATACAGGACTGAGCACCCGCATATTCTGATCAGCATATCCACAGTTGCTTAGGGTGTCAACTTTCCTTCATTCCACTCTGCCCCCTAAAACCCCCTTACTGTACTTCTTTAATCTTTGCTGGCCTCTCCCCCACTCTCTCCCTTTCCCTCTCGAGAGAAGGGCAAAAGGGGTCAGAGGACTGGCAATAGGTGGGATACAGGATGGTTTGTGCCCGTCTATGTAGCTGCTGTTGGCTGCCGGCTTTTTAACCATTCCCCTTCTCTCTTGCTGATAGACTTCTGGTTTTTGTTCAGGTGGAAATGTCCCCAGCCCCAGGGGATGAATCATAATTGATTTAAGCCAATCTTGGGAATCTGATCCCTATTGATAGTAATTGACCCAGGGATGGGCATGGGACCTAGTTCTGGCCAATGAGATGTAAGTAAATGACTGGAGGATTATGAGAAAGATTTTATTGTCTGATAATAGGAAAGCTAAAGGGGGGAAATATCCTTCCTTTACCGCTGCATTCTTCTTTTTGGGTTGGGACACTGAAATGTGGGGATGTGATTCTGGAGCTCTGGTAGCCATCTTGTGATGATGAGGGCAGCAGAGCAAAGGAGGGATTGGGCCCGGTGAAGATATCAGTTAGCTCTGAGCCAACCCCGGGGCCACCTATCTCTAGGCTTCTTATAAATAAGGAACACATGTCCTTTAAATCCTTGTTACTTAGGGTGTGAGTCCTGGACCAAGCGTATCAGCAGCATCTGAGAGCTTGCTAGAAATGCAAACTCTCAGGTGTCACTTCAGACCTACAGAATCAGAAAGTACATTTTGGAAAGATCTCTTAATTGACTCATGCATATTAAAGTTTGAAAAGCACTGTTTTAAGCCAGTTTAAGTCAGTCAGATGTTTCTGAAACTGGAGTCCAAAACGCTGACATAGTAACCCCCAGGCTCAGGTTTTCTTAGGATCCTAGGGACGTTCATTTGATCCCCAAGTTCTAGAGGCAGGTGCCCACCCCCGTGTCTCCATGTGGGTTTGAGCTCCAGGACGGGCAGGTGAGAGAGGCCATTACAACCCTTGGTGCTGCCCTGGAGATCAGTCAGGGGTGCCTCAGGGAAGGGAGAGTGACCACAGCTGAGAGGAACCCCCCAGGCCTAAAGGGAAATTTCTGGGCAGGTTCACAGGCATGATGCAGGGTGAGGAACCAGTGATGTCCCTTTTCCTGAACAGAATGGGCTGAGGGGAGGGCAAGGGAATCGGTCCAGAAGGTCTGCAGGGAACCTGTTGGAATGTACGCACCTCACAGGGACTGTGGGAGGAGCCAGGGTTGGGAGGGGGACCTCTGGGGGGCCACTGCCGCCCAGGATGGGCTGGTTGGCCTGGCCCAGTGAAGATGGCCTGGTTTCCTTTTTGGAGGTGCTTGCAGATCCAGTTTTGGAAACTGGTAACTTTCCAACCCTTGGGTACACCTGCATTTTCAGTTCTGTTCTGCAGCCCAGTAGTACTGCCTGACTTCGTGGGTCTTGGATGAAGAATTCCCATCTACTTTCTCCTGCACAGCTGGGCAGCAGAATCCACCTTGGGAGGTGGAGAATGGGTCCAACTCCTAAGGAGTGGGAGGCAGCATCTAGCTGTACTTTCATGACACAGTGGGGGAAGGCTCAGTGTGCGGCCCAGGCCCTCTGGCTCACAGAGGCGATACCGTTCACCTGCCGTCCGCCTAATGGATTGTGCGTCAGAGTCCCCTTCCCCCTCCCTGACTGCTCTATGTGGCACATGGGATGTGTTTATCCTGGGACTCCATATATCAAGGTAGTTTCTTAGCGTATGAAATGTGCAGTCAGGCATAGCTGGTGGGAATCTGAGCTCTGTTGATCATCAGCTGCGAAGCGTTGGGCAAATTAACCTTTCTGACTCCCGGCTTCTCCATCTCTGAAATGGGAGTCACAGTACCTACCTCCCAAGGTTGGTATGAAGACAAAACGAGAGAGTCTGTGCTTATCCCTCAGGAAGCACCCAAATGGAGGCTGTCCTTATTCATATTCCATGTGTCTCTGAAAGTGGCATCTTGGTGAGCCTGAGGGCCCAGGAGCCATGGCGTGGGTCAGGGGAGGTGTGGGTGCAGCACAGCGGGTGGTCTGGGATGTGGGCACCGGAGCCTGGATTCCCAGGGGGCCCTCATCCCAACCACCTGACTGGAGACACAGAGAGAGACACAGAGAGAAGTCAAAGCTTCTTTGCTGTCCCAGAAACGAACTCCCTCAATGTGGCCCCAACCCACCCAGCTGTGAAACTGAAATCATTACCTGTTTCCTCACAGTATCTTTGCCTGGCTCTCTCATCCTTCTTTTTTTAAAATTAATTTTTATTGGAGTATAGTTGCTTTACAATGTTGTATTAGTTTCTACTGTACAGCAAAGTGAATCAGCCATACATATACATATATCCCCTCCCTTTTGGATTTCCTTCCCATTTAAGTCACCAAAGTGCATTAAGTAGAGTTCCCTGTGCTATACAGTAGGTTCTCATTAGTTATCTACTTTGTACATAGTATCAGTAGTGTATATGTGTCAATCCCAATCTCCCAATTCCTCCCATCCCACCTTCCTCCCTTAACCCTTTGGTATCCATACATTTGTTCTCTATGCTATTAAATTGAGGTGCTATGAAGGAAAGGCGCCTAAGAATGATGCCTTCTTTCTCTCATCTGTCATCCTTCTTGAAGCAGGTGCATGTGTGGGGGGCCACGGGGCAGGCAAGGGAACTGCCCTCAGCCCTGTTGTCTGCCTGGGGCCCCTCAGAATCACTCTCTGTCTCCCACAGTGAGCTCTCTGCTGCAGCACCCTCTCGCTCCCCTGTGGTTTTCCTTCTTTAGGCAAGGACATCTGCACCATCCTCCACCCACCTGCAGCTGCCCCCTCCTGTGCACACACAGATCTACTCGCTCTACTATTAGGAGTCACGTGCCTGGTACAAGGCAGGCACCACGCTAGGTGCTGGGGCACAAGGTAAACCCGATGTGGCTCCTCAGTTTATTCAGTGGTCTGCCAGACCCTGGAGGGTTCAGGGTGTGGCTGGGTCTGATGAACTGCTGGGTCAATGGGTGGCCGCCTCCCCTGGTGGCAGCAGGACGTGGAGAAGGGAAAGGGGAGACCCTCTCAGTTTCAGTGGACCCCAGCATGCTGTGGGAGTGTAGGATGGTGCTGCAGCCTTGGATGCTTGGGGTCCTAGCAGGAGGCACGGGAGGCGCTGGAAGGAGGGAGCCACCCCCTTGTGTGGTTCAGGGGGCTGTGAGAGGCAGAATGTGAAGACACTGTGAGCAGAGCTGAGGCCCCCCAGGAACTCCCAAAAATAACCAGAGAAGATGTTGCTGTGTGTGAAGGGGGCTGACATCTTGCAGTCCTGGAAATCAGCATGCCTTCGGGCATCCACACCGATGTGTCCTTCTGTGTCCCACAGGCTGCAGAAGCCTGGGTGTCTCAGTCTGCTCGGGCTGCCATAACAAAGTACCATGGATGAGGTGGCTTAAACAACAGATGTTTATTTCTCACAGTTTGGGAGGCTAAGAAATCCAAGATCAAGCTGCCAGCAAATTCAGTTCTCGGTGAGAGCTCTCTTCCTGGCTTGTGGATGGCCGCCTTCTCACTGGGTTCTCATATGGCAGAGAAAGAGAGAGAGACAGAGACAGAGGGAGAGCATTCTCTGATCTTGCTTCCTCTTCTTATAAAGACACTAAATCCCATCATGGGGACCCCAGCCTCACAAACTCATTTAAGTACATCCCAAAGGCCCCACCTCCAAATATCATCACGCTGGGGGTTAGGGCTTCAACATGAGTCTTGAGGGGACACAAACCTTCAGCCCATCACACTGGGGACATGTGGGTTGCCCTGGAATAGAACCTCGTTGCATTCAGAGCAGACTCACCTCCCAGCTTCTATTTTCCCCTCTTCCTCCATCGCAGAGTGGCCACACGTTGGTGGCATAGGGGGCTTGATTCCACCTACCTCCCAGAAATACGCACCCAGAAAGCAGAAATCTTCACACAGTAGAATCCTGCCCTTCTCTAGGGTGGGGCAGATCTAGCAGAACTTGCATGCCCACACGCGTGTTCAGAAGGCAACTGTCTCGCATCTCCTCCAGGTGTGTTCCCCCAAGTCCCCTTTGCTTCTAATCACCAACCTGACACTCCTGTGACTCTGTTCTGGAAACAAAATATATATCCTCGAAGGGCTGGGGCTTTTGGAAAAGGATTCCTCTGGATGACACTCCCGGGGCTCAGTCCTCCTCCCTGCCCCTTCTCTAGCTACGCTTTCTCCCTAGTTGATCTCATCCAGTTCCATGACTCCTAAATCCAACCACTTACATTGATGTCTTCACTTGGATGTCTAATAGGCATTTTATTCAGCTTCACAGAGCTCTTAATTGCACTTCTCCACCCCAAACTGTTCCTCTTGTTCTTCACCACAGCAATAATTACTACCCCATTTATCCAATGGCTCAAACAGAAACTGTGCAGAAATCTTAGATTCCTCCCTTTCTCTCATCCCTCACATCTAATTCATTCATCAAGTGCTGTTGTTTCCACCTCCAAAATATCTCCTGGACCCTAATATCTCCTCTTCACATCTACTGCTACCCACCTTGACAAAACCTTCACCGTTCTCCCCTGAACTCTGTAAGGACCTCCTAGCTCATCTCATTCCTTCCACGCTTGCCCTGCTTCAATCCATTCTCCTAATAGGATTCTAGAGCTTTTTTTTTCTCCTTTGGCAGTGCTGTGGGGCTTGCGGGATCTTAGTTCCCCAACTGGGGATTGAACCTGTGCCCTCAGCAGTGAAATTGTGGAGTCCTAACCACGGGGTCACTAGGGAATTCCTCCTCCATCCCGCCTGCCTCTCTGTGCTGTTCCTCCCTCAGTCTCCCTTCAGCCCTCCACATGCTCACTGCCTAGAATGTCCTCCTTCCAGATCACCGTGTGGCTGACTCTTTTATACCACTTGGGGTTCAACTCAAATGCCCCCCACTCACAGAGGCCTTCCTTGAATCAAATTTAAGTAGACCCCCCATGCCAAGTCAGCCACTCTTTAATTCATCTCCCTCTTATCTCTGAGTCATTTATTATTATGTGTGATTATTTTATTTAATTATAGGTTATCTGTGCCCCCCCAATTAATCATCAAAGATCCAGTACCTGCGCTCAATAAGTACACTCTCTCTCCAGCATCTAGAACAGGTAGAACAATGAATAGTCCACACACATTTGGTGAATGTATACATGAAGGAAGGAATGGATCCTGTGGACACTTTTTAGAAGTTGTTTATTGTAGTAAGACGAGACTAGAAGAAAAGGCTCAGTGCCAGAAGGACCTTCTTCTAACAAGAGTTTTCACCTCTTGTGCATTGTCTGTGTGACAGTTCTTCACATGTACAGTCTCACTGAATCTTCAACAGTCCTAAGACGTATACACTATTATGGTTTCTGTTATGTATGAGAAAAGTGAGATGGATAGAAGTTTAAGAACTGGCTCAAGCTCACACAGCTAGTGAACGGTATAGATGGTACACAGCCTTCTCCCTCATCTGACTCTCAAGGAACTTTCTCCGGCCCCATTCATGTGCCTCCCTTGTGGGGGGGAGTCAGGGAATGCCATAACGCCAGCCTTGGGGGATGCTAGCTTCTGCCCCAAGAACAAAGAGGATGGTGAGTCTTGCCTTCTAAATGTCTTGTGGGAGGCCCTAAGGTCAGGGAAGCTCTGCAGAGCCACTCTGCTTTTCCTGAGCTTTGTACAGTGGAGAACAGCTAAGCTGCTATTATTTCCTTTTCCTACAGATGTGAGGCAGCCACACAGATATGAGGACAGCAGGGGAGTTAAGTGACAGTGATTCCTCAAGTGGAGGAATGGATGAAATGACTTCTTCAGAGCCATGTTAGTCAGCTAAGTGTTGATGCTGTGAAAAGCAAGCACATATAAATCTGCACTGAGGCTCCAGAAATTTCACCTGCTAGCTGTAGAGAGATGACTAGGAGATCGACCGCCTGCCCTTGGGCCATCTCAGTTCTGCTGCTGCTAGGGGTTTGGCAGGTGCCTGTGACCTTGGGAGGGGTCCTCAGGGTGCAGTCAGGAAACACTACATTGAGTAATGGAAGCCTCCGTCAGAGACCATGATAGATCTGTTTTCAGCTGCTCCCTGTTGGGGTGTGATTGATACCCCGGGAGCCTGTATCCCTTTTCTTACTTATTGAATGTGGATGATGGATTTTTGACAAGATTCATTTTGACCTGAACGCTACTGAGCTAAATGAATCAACATTGTCAATTTCTCTGCCTGGTCCTGAAGAATAGTTACGTGGATGAGGACATTTTTCTTTCAATTGGAGTATTTTAGCTACTGTGGCTGCCCAGGGAAGGCCTCCCTGTGCCAGCTCCCGCCCGCCGCCCCGCAGCCTGCCTTTCTGGAGGTACGGAGGGACAGTCTCCCCTGCCCTCACCGGTTCCCGGGTCAGGCCCACCGTCTGTGCCCGTTGGGCTGCACACTGTGGAGCACCTCTCGTGATGCTCTAGCCAGAAACGTGCGTCGTCATTGGGCTTGGCTGGGTGAGGAGAAGGGAGAGTTTTGTCTCATTTCTTTCTCTCATAGCTGTGATTCCTGAATCGGCACATTACTTACTTTACCACAAACCTAATAAGTATCCAGTCTTTAAGGCACTGCAGATGTATAGCTACTAGCTTCTCGGGATGGGATTTTCGCATTCATCTTTTTGCTCTCAGTCTAAGCAGATATTCATATGAACGGTCCTAAGGCACCTCTGGGCTCCTGCCTCTCTCTGCCTTCCCCAGATTCTCACAGCTGCGTCCACCACTGGGCTCACTGGCAGGGTCAGGTTCCTGGGTCCTGACTGTGGGGGGCGGGGGGTTGGGCAGGGGAGGGAGGATTTGGGGGTGGGATCTAGTATTGCTCTCGGCCTCCTCTGCGTCTGACAAGGGGTGACCCTGAGAAGTGGGCATTGTTGCATTATATTATTCATAATGCTTATGCTACTCCATAAAATAAGTTAGATTATTGGGATAATTCACACAGGAGAACCACAATTCAATGCTGAAGACTCTGTGAGGAGCTCATCATCTGTTGCCGCCGGTTCATAGAACAGCCCTGCAGAGCACCGTGAGAGACAGATGCAGGTGAGCCAACTGGGGCTCACGGAGCTTCAGGGCCTGCTCGAGAGCACCCAGCCATCCAGGGGATGGCTAAGATCCCGCAAGCCCCACCACTGTGCTCTGTCTACAACGTCCCATGCTCTGCCCTCCAGTGGAGACCAGAGCTGAATCACACACATGGTCAGACAGCAGGGCAGGACCACAGCTGGACTCTGCTGTCGAGTGGATGCCCATCACAATGGATACCAAGGGGACCAGGACCAGGGTTCCTGGGGGGACCCCGAGGCACCTGCTGGGTTCCCTCGTCCCTGCCCTTGCTCTGGCCCATCACCACCGAGCTCTCCTCCAGAACCTGCCCTTCTGCTGGGCCTTGGGGTAAGGGTGCTGGCTGATCCCCCATCCCCCGAGCCTCTTGGCAGGCTTGGTTCTAGCTCCCAGATCGCCTTGTGGCTCCCTCATTCCTTAGCCCATTCTCAACTTGCTTTCTGAGCTTATTTTTCTTTTCTTTTCCCCAAAGATTATTTATTTAATTTATTTTTGGCTGCATCGGGTCTTAGTTGTAGCAGGCGGGATCTTCGTTGAGGCATGCATGATCTTTCGTTGTGGTGCGCTGTCTTCTCTCTAGTTGTGCATGGGCTCCAGAGCGCATGGGCTCTGTAGTTGAGGTGCGCGAGCTAGTAGTTGTGGCGCACAGGCTTAGTTGCCCCGTGGCTCGCCCCTTAGTTCCCTGAACAGGGATCGAACCCGCGTCCCCTGCATTGTAAGGCGGATTCTTTTCCCCTGGACCACCAGGGAAGTCCCCTTGAGCCCATTATTCTTGAACAATTATTTTAACAATGCCTATTGCTTCCAAGGACGCTCGCTCACTCATCCTCTGAGAAACCTCAGAAGCTAGCGGTGTAACCCAGCCCTCACCAAAGTCAAGAGGAGTACAGCCTCTGGTCGGGGGTCCACCCCTAGTTAATGGTCTAAGAGACCAGGACCCAGGACTCCTGAGTCTGTCTGACATTTTTCTCATGACACCACATCTCCTCTTCCAACCATTGTCTCTTTCCACACAAATGGCCCGTTCACATCTCTGTGAATTTATTAGTCTCTGCTCACCTTGTCTGGGATTGGGGGACACGGCTGAACTGATCTGGGGAGGTGAGGCATCCTGACTGCTGTCACTGCAGTCTTAGCCTGAGAATTATTACAGGGCAGAATATTCCAGAAAGACAGGACCCCTGCTCCTCTGCAGGCTGTAATGAAATGAACACTCTCGCATCTTTCTCCTGGACAGCCCCCTCTGAGCTATTAGCAGGTCACAGCAAGGCAGGCCTCCAGCAGCGTGGCCCTCCCGCCTGAGGATGGAGTGACCCTTCAGGCTGTGTTCCCTGCCCTGCCCCCATCAGACACCCCTGATGCGGTGTGGCCGGGAGAGAAGGACGGGGGAGTGTGGTTTGGGAGCTGCAGGGGAAGGCGAGGCGGGGGTGGATGTCTGTCTGCTGCTGAGGCCTGTAAGTCTGCCAGCTTTTCAAGAACACAAAGCTTCAGGCAGGCCAGCCTGTGGGGCATCTGGGGAGGCCGGGCAGGAGCTGGGGACAGGGACCAGGCAGGCAGAGGAGACAGCCAAGGCCAGCCGAGTGGGCTCTTCCGCGGAGCAGAGAAGTGGGAGGTCTCTGGCTCCTGCCAGACTCTGGGGGTTTCAGCTTTGTCTGAAGCTCTCTCAGATCTGATACCCTTACGTGTCCCCTGGTTAACTCATCGTGCCCTGGACGGCTAGGGTGACTGTGAGAGCAAACCCCTCATCATTTTACCACGCTGGGAAAGCCACGCTGCAATTTTCTGGAAAGTTAACAAACTCTCAGGAAAAAAAGGACGGAGATTCTAGACCAGCCGTGGCCTGGCGAGTCCGAGCACTCTTTCCTTAGTCTCAGACTCCTTGGTTTCGGGCCCCAGGGCTTGAAGGCTCTGCCCTGGGCGGGTCCCTGCCCAGCCTCTGAAAGGTTAGAAGCCCTGTCCCGTTGGGCTCCCTCCCAGCCCCACCTTCACTCTGAGTGATTTGATTTGTGTGGAGAGGAGTAAAATACCCCTGAGAGCTGAGTAGATGATTCTGGACTTCTTCCATTGGGGTCATCTTACTGACTGGTTATTCATCTGGGTCCAGGGGGAGAATGGAGGGGGGTGGGAAACGTCTGGCTCTTCATTAACTCTTTCATTGCCAGCCTGTCTCCTGCCTACTTAATATAGGCGTTTTCATGCCTGTTCTGAAGCAGCCAGGGCGGAGCACAGCCATCCTGCGGTGGGTCTGGCCTTTCTGGTGGAGTTGTGGCTGGTCTCTCTAGTTGGCACCTGGGGTGTGGCTGGGGCCTCTGCTCTGTCCTCCGGCCTACAAATCTAATCTACAATGTCCAAGGAACTCTTGGACTTGCCTCGGCTTCTTCAGGGTCTCACATTCATCTGACATAGAACAGGCAGGTTGTAAGAAAGACAAATTATTTGCAGAGAAAAATTTCCCTGTGCGAGGAGAAGCAGCAGATAGAGATAAATGACTGGAGCTGTTTTCAAGATTCTTAATCACTTGCTTTCCTTTCCAGGGGCGAGCCAGTCTGCTTTCCTCCAGAGCATCTTCTTCCTAAGATGCAGGTGGGTGAAAATGAGACTGCAGGGGGGACTTCCAGGCAAACAAGGATGAGAGAAAAATATAGAAGGAGGTACTAAGCTCGAGATGGCTGAGGGAAGACAAGGCACCCCTGGCATTTGTGGGAGTGGGGACTGGCTCTCAGGTGTGAAGGAAAGGAGGAGGAATGGTCCCCACACCTCTGACCTTGACCCTGAGTACTCCCTGCAGCTTCCTCCCCAGCGGGTCCCATGGCAGCCACACTACCAGCTTTCACAGATGACAGCTCACCCTGAAATAACTTGTTCTGAGGGTAGTTGGTGATCAATGACTCAAATTAAACCTCAGAAAAGGTTTTCTTCCTCCCTGACTCTTGACAGGTTTCTCAGCTTATTTCCTCCCCGGATGGTTGTGTAAGTCGGATGATGGCTATGTTAGCACTCTGGAAAAAAAGTGAATTCACGGAAGATTTAAGGGGTGAGTGAGCCCTTGGATGGACCAAGGGTGGGGGATGAAGGGTGGGAGGGACCAACGCCCAAACCCCAGCCATCATTCTTTCCAAGCAGCCATCCCATCCAATGCCTCTCCATCCAACACCCCTTTTCTCTTCTTACTGCTCCAGCCTGCCTGGGTTAATAAGGACTATTCCTGCACCCCAGCTTTCCTGCCCAGCTCAGATGGTTTCAGCTTCTAAATCAGGTTATCTCTCCAGTCTGCGTTCCCAGTAACTGAATTATCTTTGCATGAGTACACAGAGGTCTGGGCAGGGAGGAGGGGCTGTCTGGACGGGGACCTATCTTTCTGGCTGCTCCCCAAGCTAAGTCTTAGCAGCCTCCTAAATGATGCCTAGGTCCCCTCCTCTCTCCCCTCAGTACAGCCTTTCAGTCCTGGGGGAGAGAGGGCAAAGAGGTCTTCAAGGATGCCGCCCACGGCCTGGCTGGGCGGAGAGCCAGTGGACCAGAGAGGTCAGCTCTGTTCTTGGCAGGAAATAAAGGGCCAGCATGGAAATGCCACCCAGGCTGGCATCGAGATCTGTGGAGTGGCAGCCCTGAGTGGGTGAGGTGAAGGGGAGCAAAGGGTGACCCAGGCTCCCTCCCTGGCAGTCTCCTTCCCCCGGACCTGCAGTGCTCAGCCGGGCCAGGGAAACCTGCTCTTTGTCAGTGACTGTCAACCTTCCATAAACGTCTGAACCACCTTGGGAGGGGGTAGTGTTGAAAAAGCTGTTTCCTAAACCCAAGAGTTGGGAGTCGTTGCAGGGTTTTTTTTTTTTTTTTTCTTCTTTTTTTAACATCTTTATTGAAGTATAATTGCTTTACAATGGTGTGTTAGTTTCTGCTTTATAACAAAGTGAATCAGTTATACATATACATATGTTCCCATATCTCTTCCCTCTCGCGTCTCCCTCCCTCCCACTCTCCCTATCCCACCCCTCTAGGTGGTCACAAAGCACCGAGCTGATCTCCCTGCACTATGTGGCTGCTTCCCACTAGCTAGCTATTTTATGTTTGGTAGTGTATGTATGTCCATGCCACTCTCTCACTTTGTCCCAGCTTACCCTTCCCCCTCCCCATATCCTCAAGTCCATTCTCTAGTAGGTCTGTGCCTTTATTTCCCTCTTACCCCTAGGTTCTTCATGACCATTTTTTTTTCTTAGATTCCATATATATGTGTTAGCATACTGTATTTGTTTTTCTCTTTCTGACTTACTTCACTCTGTATGACAGACTCTAGAACCTAATGAAACTTCAAAGCTTTTGCACAGCAAAGGAAACCATAAACAGGACCAAAAGACAACCCTCAGAATCAGAGAAAATATTTGCAAATGAAGCAACTGACAAAGGATTAATCTCCAAAATTTACAAACAGCTCATGCAGCTCAATAACAAAAAAACCAACAACCCAATCCAAAAATGGACAGAAGACCTAAATAGACATTTCTCCAAAGAAGATATACAGACTGCCAACAAACACATGAAAGGATGCTCAACATCATTAATCATTAGAGAAATGCAAATCAAAACTACAGTGAGATATCATCTCACACCAGTCAGAATGGCCATCATCAAAATATCTAGAAACAATAAATGCTGGAGAGGGTGTGGAGAAAAGGGAACACTCTTGCACTGCTGGTGGGAATGTAAATTAATACAGCCACTATGGAGAACAGTATGGAGGTTCCTTAAAAAACTACGAATAGAACTACCATACAACCCAGCAATCCCTCTACTGGGCATATACCCTGAGAAAACCATAATTCAAAAAGAGTCATGTACCAAAATGTTCATTGCAGCTCTATTTACAATAGCTAGGAGATGGAAGCCACCTAAGTGTCCATCATTGGATGAATAGATAAAGAAGATGTGGCACATATATACAATGGAATATTACTCAGCCATAAAAAGAAACGAAATTGAGTTATTTGTAGTGAGGTGGATGGACTTAGAGTCGCAGGGTTTGGGTGAGACCTGAGGACCAGTCTTTTAACAAGACGTCCAGGAAGGAGGGAAATGTGAGGAATGTGGATCTAGGGATTCAGACAAGAAGGCTAACTAGGTCATTGGAGTTCTTCTTTTACAGACCAGGGTGGGGTCAGCCTTGAAAACAGCTTTGGTGTCAATATGGTCCTTGGACCATTGCATTCCTCTCTCCCCCAGGCACCCACTAAAATCACTGGGGGGGTTTGCTGAAATGCAGATTATTGGTTCCTAATATGGATGTACTAAATCAGATTCTCTGTGGGTGGGGCCTGGAATATGCATTTATAATAAATATCCCAATGATAATAATAATAGCCTAGGTTCATATAGCACTTACTCTGTACCAGGTTCTTTAAGATTAAAGAATAGTAACTCATTTAATCTGCACAATAGTTTGTGAGGTAGATTGTGTTATTATTCCATTTAGCAGATGATGAAACTGAGGCCCAGACAGGTTATTTAACCTTCCAAGGACATATAATTACCTAGTGATTGATCCAGGATTCAGACCTGGGTTGGTAGCTGCTAAAGGTGGGTTCTAACCGTCAGACCACACAGCCCCACTGCTCCGCACGGAGGCTAAAGCTGGAAACTCCTCCCATTAGTCATGGCGCTAGCTTATGACCAGCTCTACAGCAGAGGGAGGAACTTGAACAAGAGCTGGTGACTTGGTCACTGAGGGTACAGACCAGCAAGAGACTTCAAGGTCTGGGAAGAGTCAGGAGGCCAGGGTGTCAACATGCCAGGCAAGTTTAGGCAAGGCTCTTCTCCTCTTGAGTCCTTGGTTCCAGCCATCTGTCAAGAGGACGCTGAGCTGAATGACTTCTCGATTTCTTCCTGGCTCTAACATTTGAAAAACATGTGCATTTCCTTTCTCTGAGCAGCTGGGGCAGTTTCCTGAAAGGGGATGTGTGTGTGTGTGTGTGTGTGTCTGTGTGTGTGTGTGTGTGTGTGTGTGTGTGTGTTTGTGTAAGGGCAGTTATATGTAGGGGCAATGTCCCCAGTCCAAGACTGGCTGGGCATTAAGGTTTGACCGCCATGAGCCTGCGTGTATCCTAGGCCAAGCCAGTGCAGATGAGTTGTGACTTAGCAGGGCAGAATTTGCACTGGCACTGGGGCTGTTTCTGTCTTGACTATTCTGTTTTGTCCTGAAACAATGCATTTTGGGTCACCCGAGGAGAGAATGAGAGAAAGAGAGGTTGGGAAAGATTTTGGAGTGAAATGGAAAGAGCTTCAGGGAAATAGAGGCCCGGAAGTGGGCACCAGCTGTGGCTGACTGTGCAGCCTCCTTGCCTGCTTACAAGCCAGTGCCACAGGGCCAGGCATTCTTCCGTAGTCGAACTCAGTTCTGGGAACAAGGCTAGGCCACTGAGGACTCCACAAGAATGCTCCACCTGGGACAAGCCAGCCCCTCATTGATCCTGAGTTGTCCTGTGTAGTCTCAGCTATACTGTAGCATATAAAATAGTGATTAACATTGGGTCCTTCTTTGACACTACAGCTTGTTCTGCAATCCTTTAGCCCAAAAGGGAATGGCTGGCAGGGAGCCCATCCATGGGGCCTTGCTGACAACTCCACCCACGCAGCTTTCAGTGGTGCCCTGGTGAACAGAAGCTGTAGCAAGAGACTATGGTGTGTGCATGTGTGTCAGGAGTGGGTGGGCAGCTCTCAGCGTTCGGTGAGAGGCCACTGGTTCTGCGGTCACCTCTGCAGCAAGACATCATCCTCTAGACCCAGCTCCTGCCTTAAAGCACAGGCCACCCAACTCTCCCGAGCTGCACAGGGGTCATCGGGGGACTAAGGCTCTCTCTCCCAGTGCTCTGCAGGGTTTCAGGATACGTTCATTTGGGACAGGGCCGGTGGTCGGGCAAGAGCTCCAGTGCAGTTAGGGGCTGGGCATTGATCAAGCAACCACTTCACAGGGTTGGTTTCCTTTTGAACCAGGATTTCGTCTTAGTTTGGGCTGCTATAACAAAGTACCAAAGCGCCATTGTTATAAAACAATGGAAATTTATTTCTCACAGTGCCTGAGGCTGGATGTCTGGGATCAGGGTGCCAGCATGGCTGAGTTCTGGTGAGAGTTCTCTTCTGGGTTCTCATCACTGCTGCCTTCTCCTTGTGTCCTCACAAGGTGGAAAGAGGGCAAAAGAGCCCTCTGGGGTCCCTTTCATAATGGCATTAATCCTTTCCTGAGGACTCCATCCTCATGACTTAAGCACCTCACAAAGGCCTCACTTCCTAATATCATCACACTGGGGGTTAATCTTCAACATGTGAATTTTGGGGGGTCATTGCATGTCTCTTGAGGTATGAGGAGAAACCACTGGCCCTGTGGTCATCTGTGCAATTGGCATTAGCCATGGAGCAAGGCTGTGGGTTGGGAGCTGGGGAGGATTTCTGAGGCCAAGAGAATGCGGAGGTGAGCTGAGAGGGAGGTCTCCCAGGGAACCAGCCCAGGCTCCTGCTGACGGAGCAGTGATCATCCTGTAGTCTCCAGAACATTCGGTCTCCAGGGCAGCCTCTCTGTCTACATCATTTCAAGCAGGACCAGGACTCAGAGCTGTGATGGCTTCTTCAGATTTCAAGCCTGTTGCTTCAGAGGAAGGGGAGGGGCACCTAATAGAGCAGACTTCTCCACTGGAGACAGGTCTATGCTCAGGGCATGGGTGCTTGGACAGTTCAGCGATTCTTCCTCCATGAAGCTCTTCTTGACTCCCCCGGTCCGGCCAGAGCGGTCCTTCCCTGACACTCCGCTCTTGCCCTGCACTATCCCAGTGCAGTGTGATAGCTGTAAGTTCATCTTCATGGGAGCTCCCCAGGGCAGAGCCCCGCCTGTTCGCTCCTTATTCACTGTCGTGTTCATGGTGCGGCTCAGATTCCGAGTTCTGTTAAAGATTGTGGAATGGATGGTGGGAAGGTCATCAGCAGCTCTCTGCTTAGGCCTCCAAGAAGACCCTTTCTTGGTGATTCACCCCTTCTCCCAGGCCCTGTGGGAAGGAGGGGCTCTGCCCTGAGCTCAGAGAACCACTCCTTGCAAAGGAAGAAGAGGATGGTTGCACACTCAGCAGTTCTGGAAGGGCACTTGGGGCTGACAGCTGCCTGGTTGACTCATGAAAGCGGCACCCGTGATGGGTGAGGTCTTTAGCAGCCCAGCGCTCCACCCAGGATTGGAAGACGAATCACGTGCTCCCTCTTTACCTTCCTCCCAGGCCCCTGAATGGAGCCCCGTCTGCTTTCCTGCAGCCACCCCACGCAGGCAGAGATGAAGCTGCTGTCTGGTAGCAGAGATCTTCTTCGCCATGAGGCAGGTAGAGAAACAGCTTGCTTCCCAAGGAGAAAGTGGAGCTTTGTAGGCACACAAGGGTAAATACTGAGTGTAGTATGCTGCTAATTAGCTGCACAAAGGCCATTAGCATTAATGAGATCTGTCTCTGTGACCGATTCCCTCTCCACTGAGCAGGCAGCATCACTTCTCTGAGCCAGGCTTCCTGGCTCCGTGTTCTGCTGCTGCTGTGAGTCTGTGTGATACTTGCCTCTTGAATAAAAGACAGCTAGAATCACAAAGAAGCCCTTTCTCTTTCAACCTTGCTTTGGAACAAAAGCAGAAACTTCAGGTTAAAGATACACTTAAAAGATTGAAAATGTTTCCCATTCTCAGCCCTAATCATATCCCCTCCTCCTGACTTTGGAGTACTAGGCTAGAAAGTCAAAGAGTAGAAAAGAGGGATGATCATCACCAAGGTTTTGTTTTGTTTTGTTTTCTTTGAGCACTTAATATGTACCAAGCAAGAGCCATACATTACCTGATTTAAGCCTCACAATAACCACATGAGGTAGATTCTATGATGATCCTCATTTTGCAAATGAGGCGGTGAGGCTCAGAGCGGATAAGGAATAAATAACTTGCTCACATTTCCACAGTTAAAAAATGGAAGAGTCAGAATGATTCAGCTATGCCGGAATCCAGAGCTCATGATCTTGACCACAACACTGCACTCTCTTGAAAAGGATTCTGGGAAGGACTGTAATGAACAGTCTTGCCTCTTTAGAAGTAGGGGAGGAGAATTAAATAAACCAAAGTACTTGGTTATTGTTTATTACTACAGTTATTTATGTACAGTTTATTTAATGTCTATTATGGTCTTGGTGTGGGGGATGTAATATGTCATCCTTGTTCCCATGGAGACTATCATTAAGTGGTAATACAATGGAAACACGACTCTAATAAGAGGTAGCATGATCAATGGCTAGATAGGTACTGTGTATTACAAGGGTACGAATTAGGGCCCTTAATTGTATATGTGAGGGCATGGGAATGGTGAAGCCATATTTTAATCTGTTCTTTCCAATTTTATTGAGATATAATTGACAAGTAATATTGTGTAAGTTTAAAGTGTACAACACGTTGATATGATACACTTACATATTATAAAATGAGTAGCACCATAGCATTAGCTAACGCCTCCATCCCATCACATAAGTACCATTTTTTTGTGTGTGATGAGACATTTACGATCTCTCTTAGCAACTTTTAAGTATATAATACATTATTATTAGCTATAACCGCCATGCTGTACATTAGGTCCCCAGAACTTGTTGATCTTACAATTGGAAGTTTATACCCTTTGACTAATATCTCCCCATTTCTCCCATTCCCCAGCCCCAGGTTACTACCAATCTACTATTTCTATGATTTCAGCTTTTTTTAGATTCCACATGTAAGTGATTACATATAGTATTTATCTGTCTCTGTCTGACTTCTTTCACTTAGCATAATGCCCTTGTTTCATCCAAGTTGTCTCAAATGGCAGTATTTCCTTTCTCATGGCTGAATAATATCCCATGTGTTCTCTCTCTCTCTCTTTGATATCTGAAGATTATATATATATATATATATATATATATATATAAAATCTTCTTTATCCATTCATCTTTATTCATTCATCTGTTGTCGGAAACAGACACTTAGGTTGTTTTTGTTTCTTGGCCTTTGTGAATAATGCTGCAATGAACATGGAGGTGCAGATATCACTTTGAGATCCTGTTTTCATTTCCTTCCGATAGATACCCAGAAGTGGAATTTCTGGCTGAAAGGTAGTTCTATTCTTAATCTTTTGAGGAACTTCCACACTATTTTTCATAGTGTCTGCACCAATTTACATTCCCACCAATAGTGCACAAGCATTCTCTTTTCTCCACATCCTTGTTAGCACTTATCTCTTGTCTTTTTGATAATAGCCATTCTAACACGTGTGAGGTGATATCTCATTGTGGTTTTGATTTGCATTTCCCTAATAATTAGCAATATTGAGCACCTTTTCATGTACCTGTTGGCCATTTGTATGTCTTCTTTGGAAAAATGTCTATTCAGGCCCTTTGCCCATTTTTATGTTGGGTTATTTGGTTTTTTGCTAATGAGTTGTATGAGTTCTTTATATATTTTGGATATTACCCCTTACTGAGTATGGGGTTTGCAAATATTTTCTCTCATAGGTTGCCTCTTCATTTTTAAAATTTTTTCCCTTGCTGTGAAGATTTTTAGTAGTCCTGTTTATTTATTTTTGCTTTTGTTGCTTCTTTTAATCTTTTTGAATCTCTTTTTAAAAACATCTTTAACATTTGGAGAAGTGAACTGTAGTGGATAGAGAAGGCTTCCTGGAAGAAGTTCTAGAGCTGAGCTTCAAAGAGTCTGTGTTAGACGAAAATAGCAGAGGAAGGACATTGCTGGTCCAGGTGTCACTTGGAGCACTGACATAGAGGTGAGGTACAGCAGAGTGTGTGAAGGGAGAACTATAAGTGTACTTGTGTTTGTAGAGCATGAAATTTGTAGCAGGTCGTAGTGAGGAATGAAGCTGGAACGGGGGTCGAAGGTAGATCACAGAGGGCCCCATAGGCAAGACAACTGAGTTTGGACTTTATCCTCAGCAAATGGGAGCCATTGTAGGACTTCCAAGCACAGTAATGTCATGGAAGATGAGACTGACAAGGGCAAGAGTGGTAGCTGATGGTTCGATGGTAGCTAGATGCTATTTTAGTAACTTAGGCAAGAATGGTGGTGGCCTGAATGTGAACTATAGTAATAGGGATGGTGACTGGATACAAATTTGATAAACATCTAGCAGGTTGAATTGGCAAGTCTCAGTGGTTGACTAAATGCAAGGGGCTTGATGGAGAGAGAGGAGTCAGAGATAGCACTCAACTTTCTGCCTTAGGTAAAGAGTTGCTATTCTCTGAAACAGGAAACACAGAAAGTTTGGGAATGGGGCATGGTTCAGGTTGGGCCAGGTTGAGTGTGGTATGTCTAATAGACAGTCAGATGTGAGGTAGACAGTCTAAGGGAGCCACATGGAACATCCTGAGCTTGATACCAGCTGTGATCCTGAGGATGTTGGGTTCACCCAAGGTGGATACTGGTGAGAGGGAGAGCTGATGTGTAGCACCTGAACACCACCCCACCTTCCCAACATTCTTGTCCAACTACGTCTTCAGAAAAGAATCAAGTTCCTGTGTGCTGTGCCCGGGCTCATCACTCTCATCCTCCCTGAGCCAGATCTTTGCAGTTCTTCTATATCTAAGTCTAGACCTTTGGGATTACACTGGGAAAATCCACTGGCAGCAGGATAACTCTAGAATTCCTTCCTGTATCTCATGGCTTGGAAATGACAAGGAATTGCTGAATCTGGTAATGATGCTGGTGGGCTGCCTACTGTCCTATCATCTGTACCCTCCCCAAGCATCTCAGCTCTTTCCCACTCTGCCCAGTTCTCTTCTTGTTGGGTCCATATTGCAGAGGAGGTAGAGTCCTACATGGGTTGCTTATCCCATAGGGAGTCCAGCTGGTTAAAGAGGGTTAGGCACAGCCTATCCTATGCATTGGAATTGACTTTGATAGTTCTTTCCTGTTTCTAGCACTAGCCCTTTTCTCCCATCCCACCTAATACCATCGATCTGGTCAAGAGTAGCCAGCGTTCCCCATTGTGGCTGTCCCTGAGCAAGACAGATTTTCATGAAATTACATTTCATCAAAACTTACCTGTTCCTTTTTTTCCTTTTCTTATATCACTTCTCTCTGCTTTCTAGACAGCTCTCCAATATGACAAAATCCTCATGATTATATCTGGGCCCAGCAGCAGCAGGCCAAGTAGGAAGAGAACAGCAGAAAGGTTGCTGAGAGGTACAAGGAAGCAGTACCATGAATTAAGTCTAAAGGTCAGCTAAGGCTACAAACAGAGAGATGAATAGCAGGTTAATAGTTGGGAGAATCAAGAGCAGGGTGGACCAGAATTAAATAGAAAACGTGTGGTGATGAACTGAGACCAACCCCTACCTACTTCTATCAGGAAAGAGATTTGAGGGTCGGAAGGAGTCTAATAGGAGCTGGTATCTGCCATCCCAGATGGCTCAGGCCCAGCCACTCACAGCTAATGTGATGGCTTTTACAATGTAAGCCAGGCTCAGAAAGGAGTCAAAAGCTGCTTAGCTCAGTAATTCAGGGGTAATTTTTCTGCAAAGAGCAAGGTCAAAGACACATTAAAGGGAAGGCTCTGCTTTTCTTAGGTGAGGTCAGACTGAGGGGAAAAATGGCACTCATGTTAGTGTTTTTGCTTCGAAGATGACTAGTAAGGAACAGCAGACTGAAATTAGAGCATTCACTCCTTCCATTCCTCTTGAAACTAGAGAAAATCCTTTATTAGCATTCTATTAAACTAAAGGCTCTGAGTTAGCAAGACACAAGGGGAAAAGGAGGAGCAGAGATCCTCCTACAGTGGGGCAGGGGTGGTTTTCAGAGAGAAGGGTATGGGATACAGATTAGAGAGTTTGAATGAGGGGATGCAAGGGATCATCTAAGTGGGACAGACTTCTGAAGGACTAGGCCCCCTTTCCTTGGGTGACAAAGAAGAATAAGCAAGATAGGAAGAGTCATAAACTAGTATCCTTCCTACATCATGCTAGGCTGAGAGATCTACCTGAGTTTTCAGCAAAAAAATTGAGAATATAGCAACTGTACCCCAGTATCTGTTATATCTGGAAAGACTGGTAAGGCAGGAAGTATGTAGGGAAATGACAAGGCTTCTTTCTGCATTGCACAACTCCAGGGGGTACCATACACACGGAATTCACTGTGAATGATTCCTTCTAGAATTTGGTGACCTATGGCAGCCTTGAGTAAGGGAGAGCACTTACTTCCTGTTCAGCTTGTGGGTGTGGTGGGCACCTGTTGGTATTGTCTGCAGCAATGTTTTTCCTTCTTTTGATAAAGAGTGCTGATTTGGGGCGGGGAGGTCTCTCCCTCCTTCCACTCCACCCTTCTGACTCCTGATTCCATGAAGTTTCATGAGACTGTCTATCAGGGGCTCAAGCTAGCCAAATCTCTCCTTAGAATCTGAACCATTAGTAGAAATACACTAGATGAGAAATTGTTGGAGCTGATGTATTTTTTATGGCAACAACCTGAGAAGATTGTTTATTACTTCTGTGGCCACTGCCAACACTTTGTGATACTTACAAAAGGTACACAGCAAAGGGAGTTGAGGCATCTTTGAGCAAAGAAAAAGTCACCCTTTTTCCAGGCGGACAAAACCCTGTACAGAGAGACAAGTCTTGATGATCAGAGAGCAGGTTAAATCCACTCTAATTTGCCCACTCAGTTGGGTGCCCTGATTACTTTCATCCACATGTATCCCTGGAGTGGTCCTGTTTCCTGTCCTTCCTGAAGCCAAGTTGCTCGGATTTTCTGTGTATTCTGTAACTACCCTACACCCTTCAACTTAAGTTAGCCAGAGGAGGTTTCTGTTGCTTGCAGTCAAAGAACACGAAAAGATGCATGGGCGGAAAACGGCAGAGACAGGGCTGGGGGCACCCCAGCTCCCACTGTGAATTACTTAGCTGAGGCAGCACTGGGTATTAGCAGTATTAAAGATATTTATGAAACACCAGTGGCCAAGACAATAATAGAGGCACAGAAGATTATAAAAGTCAATTCTCTAATTTTTTCTCATAGATTAACACATACCTCTTCAAGGCAGAAGAGGAGGGATGCTGACAACTTCCAGGTGACACATGGCCTCCGTACCAATTGAGAGGACAGGTAAGGGAGGGGATGTAAAGGAACTGTGCCAGGTGGTTCACGTCAGCCCAGATGATCTGAAATCTCCTAAGATACCTTCTTGCTCTAGACTATAAGATTATTTAATTCCATCATGAGATAGTCAGTTCCAATGGATCAATGAGTTTCCTGTTCTCCCATGACATATTTGTACTATATCAGGGCATTTTGTAAGCTCAATCTGCATTAATTCAGGAAAGTTTTTTCTTTTGTACACATTTCTCTGCTTTTAACACCCCTTCTTTCTTTTCTATCTCCCTTTCCCCTTGATACTCAATGTAGCAGGAAGGACTGCATGCAGTATGTGGCTTTGGAAATGATCAAATCTAGATCTGAATGCCAATTTGCAGTTTACTAGCTGTATGACCCTAGGAAAATGATGTATCCTTCTGAGTATTATTTTTTCATTTGTAAAGGCACATGATATGTGCAATGGATACTTATTGTCTTTGCCACCTAATGTCTATTCCTCTTTCTTCTGCAACAGGAACCCAGTATTCTCTTGAGAATCCCCTCCACTGACATACAGTCCCGGTATTTTGCAAGAGTAGGGGGCACAGATGTCATACTCTTTCTCTTCAGAGATGCACAAGTGATCCAGGCTCGTCCTGTTAGTAATGGGCATTGTTGTGGAATCTAAAAAAAGTTGATACAAATGAAATTATTTACAAAACAGAAATAGACTCACTGAAATAGAAAGTAAACTTATGGTTACCAAAGGGGAAATGGGGGTGGAATAAATTAGGAGTTTGGGATTAACATATACACACTACTATATATAAAATATATAAACAACAAAGACCTACTGTATAGCACAGGCAACTATATTCAATATCTTGTAATAACCTATAATGAAAAATAATCTGAAAGAGAAGATATATATATACACATATATATACATATATACATGTATGTATATACATATATACATATGTATACATACATATATACACATAGATATACATATATATGTATACACACACATATATATATATATATATATATATATATATGGCTGAATCACTTTGTTGTACACCTCAAACTGGCACAACATTGTAAATCAACTATACTTCAATGAAAAATAAATAAATAAATAAAAGTATGGGCATTGTGTCTCCCAATACTGTGATTGGTTCATGGGTGATCACGTGACCGAATGTACGCCAATAAATATCAGGCCCAGGACATGAATTTAAACTATTGAGAAAGGGAGATTTTAATTTCCTCTAGGCTTAAGTCTGGAGCTGCTGGGAGCTACCAAATAGACGAACGCTGTTTCAGAGTGATTCCCAACAGGAGAAATCAGAGCTGAGAGAGGAAGAGAAACTAAGTCCTGAGGACATAATTTTAGCTGTTCAGTCCAGAAGGGCCTGACACCTAAAAGCCCTGGATTTGGATTTTTTAGTTACTTAAATCAATATACCTCCCCCACCCTTTTTTTTGTTGTTGTTAGGCTGTTAGAGTTATATTTTCAGATACTTGCACCTGAAAGAGTTATGATACCATTTATTCTGAAATATTTTGATAAGGATTAGAATTTAAAAATGAACAATGTCTGGATATCATGACATAGTGACGTTGATTATTTTCATTGTTCTTATTGTTGCTGGTATTTTCACAGGTGCTCCAGGGTCCTCACCTCCTCCTTGTCCCCTCAACCAAACTGTCTGGAGAGAGTCTACGGACAGGCATTTCTAGTGCTGGGACAGCACCGGGACGGAGGAGGCTGGAGGCTCCTGTGCCCTTCTGCTATCACAGGGCTGACCTCCATATGGCAGGGAGCAGAGTTCAGAAGCTGCCGCCTTGAAGTTTCTCTCTAGAGACCACAAGCCTAAGAGACCACCAGAAGTCTGCCTCATATCCCTCCAGCCATTCCCCTTACCACATGCTGGACTGGGTAGCTGGGATTCTGGGATTGTGGGACTGGGGTGGGGGTGGAATTGAACTTTAAATAAGCAACATGCTAAGTCCATTTCTTTGGAGGAGGGCTGAGGCAGCAGGAATCCAAAGGGAGAATGGGAGGGGGAGGGGTGTCTCTTAGAGGTGTCACGGAGCATGCTGGGTCTCCTGGCTGAGCAGGGCTGGCTCCTGCCCACAACCTTTAATGGCTATTTGATCCGCTCATTAGCAAGTATGAAACGTGGGGAGTCCAAAAAGGAAGAAGCAAAACAAAACAAAAGTCTGCAATGAATAAACTAACAGATGGTGACTCAGTTCAACGTGCATCCAATCCACCCCACTACCAAGGACTTTGTTTGCCTAACAGTGGAGGCTGGGGATGGAGAAGGGTCCCTGCTGCAGAGGCTGATGGGAGAACCCCAGATCCCCTCCCCCACCCTGCCCCTATCTCTGTATGGGGACCAGATGGGTATTCTTGTTTTAAAGCTCCTTTCCCTTGGGTTGATCCTGAATTCATTCTCTGATCCAGAGAGCAAGGTCCTTGGGGGAAATGAGGCTGACATTGCGGGGAGGGGAGGGACTGTGGGGTGCAGCAGCAGAGGGGGATGAAAAGCCATGTGGAAGTTGAGGCACAAGGTCAGGGAGACGTTTCCCCCTCCCATATACACACGCAGAATGAATCAGAAGGCAAGGTAGCTGGGGAGCTGGTACTCAGATAAAGTTCTGCCTGATTCCAAAGCCTTCATCCTTTCCACTACATTTCTTGCTTCCAAAGCCTGAACCACTGCCCCCGCCAGCCTTGCTCTTGCCACTGACTAGCTGTTTTGATCATCATCAGTTGATTCGAATCTCTGAGCATTGAGATTCCTCATTTGATAAATGGGAACAAGAGCCAATGGACCTGCCACTGTCGCTGTGAAGCACATACCAGTGTGTGAATGGGGCAGTTTCAATGTAATCCTTGCAGTCTGTCCAGATTCTCGTTAGTGGCCATCACTCTTAGGGTCCAGGGTGTCACTGGCCTCCTCCCCGCTAGGGAGCCGACAGCTGGGTTATGTGTACAAAGAATAACCATCAAATGGGAAAAGAAGAACCACTCGATGAAACAGCATGTTTGTGCCAAACGTTGGCCAAGACTGACTGGAGACCGTGACTCAGGCCAAATCTTGAAACTGTGTCCTGGGACACAGATCACACGTGCCCTGACCTACAGGGAGAGAGAGAAAGACACTAGACAGACCTCCATGTGTACTTGTCTGACCAGCCACAGGGCGTGGGGTGGAGGCCTGCCTCTGACTCCCAGATGCAGAAAGAAACAGGGAGAACCAGAGGGGTCAAGCCTGGTTCTAGAAAGATCCAGGTGTGTTCATAGGAGAAAAAACTTCCAATACTCTCTTAGGTTCTGTTGCTCGCCTGGTAATAAAGCTGACATAAGACAGGCTAACAGGAGAAAAGCATACAACTCTTACTTCATATTTTTATAGCATATGGGAGCCTTCAGAGGAAAAATGAAGACCTGAAGAAGTGGTTAAGACTGAGAGCTTACATACCTTTTTAACAATGGATGATACGGCTTCCCTGGTGGCGCAATGGTTGAGAGTCCGCTTGCCGATGCAGGGGACATGGGTTCGTGCCCCGGTCCAGGAAGATCCCACATGCCGTGGAGCGGCTGGGCCCGTGAGCCATGGCTGCTGAGCCTGCGCGTCCGGAGCCTGTGCTCCGCAACGGGAGAGGCCACAACAGCGAGAGGCCCGTGTACCGCAAAAAATCAAACAAACAAATAAAAACAATGAATGATAAATTTTGGAGAAGTGGCTAGATGCAGAGATACTGAGAGTCAGAAACCTCAGCTCAGCCTGAACTAAGGCTCAGGTGCTACTGGAAGGATCTGTGGGAACAACTCATATCCTCCTGTGCAGGGAATGAGCAGGACAGGGAAGACATGGGGGAGACAGGCAGGCCTGGAATTCAAGTCCACCTGTCAAATGACCGATAAATCAGCGGTGCTCAAATGGAAAGGCTGCCCTGTTGGACAACTCCCTTTGTCATTTCTTTTCAGTGGAAAGAAAATGAATATTGATTCTGTTCTTGCCTCTATGCTGTGCCCCTCAAATGAGTATGATTGCGTTTCCCCAGTTTAGTGGGTAACGTTCAGGTGTTTAAGGGCAATTGCATCTTCTCAGAGCTCAGTCTTTGAATTGCAAGCCTGGTGAGGTGAGAGTGAGAGTCTCCTGGGGTCTTTGCAGGTGAGCGGAGAGGAACTTCAGGCCTCAGATGGTGTTGGACTGTCTCTTGCATTCTGGAAGGGGAGGCTTAGAACCTGAGTCTTCTGAGAACTGGCTCAAAATTAGGTTTGCCAAGATGCTAAAGAATGGTTCCCATGGATCCTTGGAAAAGGTGAACCATTTTGTCAAGGAAGTGGGGACTCCTGGGCAGAATCTCTCAACTTTTTAGTGAACTATTCCTAGTGGAGAATGAAAACGTATGCGTAGAGTCCTAGGATGTAGTCTGAAGCTGCCTGCTTCAGGCACAAAATTATTTTTAACCTTGTGGAGCATTGTAAAAATTCTTAAGAATTTTGCATTCTTCCTGATATCATATATCTGTTTTAATATAAAAATAATGTTCTGAATCAGTGATCATCCAGTAAAGCTGATAGGAGAGGAAAATACAGCATAGTTATGCTATGGCTTGAAGGCTTGGTGCCCAATTCCCTGGGGTATGTTGTTTTGAGAACCACAGCCCTTGCACAATATATTCAGGTACATGGGCCCCATGATTCTAAGCTCTGTGGAGGTCACTACTGTAGTGTACTTGCTTCATGCCTGGGTCACCCTCTCACTGGGGATGAGAAAGGAGTGTGTGTATTCCCACATCTCAGACCTCTCTGAATTCTGGAAAGTTGTCCCCTTGGGGACACCAGAGGCATTTGGTACCCCACCTCCAGGTAGGGATATCCCTCTTTCAACCTGTGAAGTAATAGGATATATATCGATATCTGCTCCAGGTTCCTGGCACAGAGCTCCTTTTGAAAGCCCTTGTAATTTCCTAAGTGATAAGAACACCAGGAACATCTCCTGTTCTGATATTTGTCTTTGACCCCGTCCCTGGCACAGCGCTCCTGAAACCCTCACAGTTTCCGAGATGATGGGCGTGTCTTCTGTTCTAATGAAGTGACTGTGGGGCGGGGGGAAGGCTCCTGGATGAGGGCTCCTCGCCAGGAAGACCAAGCCATGATTAGAAACTTGGCATTTTCAGGCCTGGCCCCTGTTCTCTCGAGAAGGGAGAAGGGCTAAAACTGGAGTTAATGATCAATCATGCCTCAGTGATGAAGCCTCCATAAAATCCCTAAAGTACAGCGATTCGTGGGGGAGGGGGAGCTTCTGGGCTGGTAAGCACTTGGAGGTATTGGGAGAATGGTGCACCTTGAGAAGCCCTGCCCTCCTCCCTGCACACCTTGCCCTGTGTATCTCTTCCATCTGGATGTTCATCACGACCTCTATCGTATCTTTTATAGGAAACTGGTAAACGTAAGTAAAGAGTTTTCCTGAGTTCTGTGTGCGGCTCTAACAGATTCATCAAGCCTGAGGAGGGGGGCAGAGCCTTGATCTATAGCCGGTCAATCAGAAGCACGGGTGAAAACCTGGAACTATGATTAGCATCTGAAGTGGGGGGGCGGGGGGGAGGACGGGAGTCTTATAGGACTGAGTCCTTAACCTGTGGAATCTGATGTTGTCTCCTGGTAGGTAGTGTCAGAATTGAGCTGAATGGTAGAACACCCAGCTGGTGTCACAGAGGAAAGAAGATCGTAAATTGCTTCTTATGGGGAAAACCCTCCACAGAGCTGCTGACCAGAAGTGTCAGAAGTGAAGTGTTCTGTGTGAGCAGTAAAGGGGACTCCCAGGGAAGAAACACATAGTAGGGAAAAATAGTGTTTTGCCCTGCATAGGAAGGAAAAGGCTGAGTTTTTTCCATTACACAACCCACACAGACAGGGTCCCACGCACTGAGGGGGCTCCGAGATGGACTCCAAGGCAACTTCACAGTGGATTTTAGTGATGTGGCCACTTCTCTGATAAGCCATGAAGGCTGCATGTGCATCAGTAACAGTAGTGAGGGGCAGGTGGAAGAGGAAGCAGAGCATGGGATTCATGAAAATATATTATCTTTTGTTTCTAAAATCATCCCCCTTTGTGTTATCTAAATGGACATTTATTATGGGTTTCCATAGTTACAAGTAGAAAAGGTAGGGAGAGAAAGGAGTGGAGTGTAATTAAAATGCTGACTTTAATATCAAAAGTTACATCTGGATGTTCTTCACCCCACCCCCTGCCCACTGCTACCCTCGCCCAATTCCCACACACATTTGGGGAGAGAGCCTAAAGGGCTAGGATAAGAGTAAAGAAAAAAAGAGGTTAAGGGCTTCCCCGGTGGCTCAGTGGTGGAGGGTTCGCCTGCCGATGCAGGGGACACAGGTTCATGCCCCGGTCCAGGAGGATCCCACATGCCGTGGAGCGGCTGGGCCCGTGAGCCATGGCCGCTGAGCCTGCACGTCCAGAGCCTGTGCTCCACAACGGGAGAGGTCGCAACAGTGAGAGGTCCGCGTACCGAAAAAAAAAAAAAAAAAAAAAGAGGTTAACTTTGAGGCCACAATCCCTTCTGTCCGCAGGTTACTAAAAATGCCCCAGTTGTTTGTTCAAACTATGCTCTGCAACCCTGTGCCAGTAAAATGGCTGGGTCTGCATCCTCCTGAGGACCTGCTGTCCAGGCGGAAGTGGGGTGAAGGTGTCCCCTGTATATATGTTGTATGAGGCTGAGCCATGCCTGCTGAAAGATCCAGGGAGGAAGACCCAAGCCCCTTGAACTTGGGAGGACGGCCTGTCCAGCCATCATGCAGCAGATTCTTAGGGTATACTTGCTTGGTCAGGTTGTCGTCACTGGGAGTAATTTCCACTTTCCCTGTCATCTCTGGTCCTGCCTGGCTGGCTGGGAATGCAACGCCTGTGCACTGTTCTTGTGCAGACAGCATTTAATTTCTGTCGCACAGGGCTGGGGAGTCTGGCATAATGAGGTATAGATCTGTTTGGCCTGCACTGCAGGGAGCCACGGGTACAGCAGGGATTCTGGTTGGAGGTAGCCTGTTCGCTTGGAGAGTAACCCTGCCCTAAAGCTCTGAAAACAATCACAGTGCTGTGGGAGGCCCTCATTCTCCTCTTCAGGCTCTGACAGTACATCTTTTTCAAGTACGATAGGCAGTGTGGCTGGCTGAGAAGAATGCGGAATTTGGTTTCACAGGGCCCAGGTATAATTCACAGAGAGGCAAGTGGTGGGCTGTACCTCACAGGATTGTGGGGAGGAATAATTGCACACATCTGGGACGTTTGTGGCTGTGTCCAGGTAGTGCCAGGTCAAGGAACATCGCCTGCCGGAAGGGTTAAGGAAACGCGCTCAAGGTCCAGGTGTTTTCCATTCTTTCCCATGCACCTGTTTCCTCCAGATCCTGACCTAATCACTGTGTCCCCTGGAGATCTGATCCTGTGTAGCTGAGGAGAACGTGGACCCCTCCTCTGTGAAACTCTCTGTACCTCTCTCCCCAGAGAGAATTAGGGGTTCCTCCACCGCCAGCATCCAGGATTTCCTTCTATTTCACTTTTATCATACTGATTACAATTACTTGCTTACTCATCTGTTCCCAGCAAAAGGCTGAGCTCCACAAGGGCAAAGCCTGTGTTGTACTGAGTAACTGAAAATAATAGGAAATTGATGAATGTTTGGTAAATGAAGGAATGAGCGAGGCTGAAAGAAACAGGTTGTGCTGACCTAAGAACCTGATGGCTCATCTTTGGCTTTTTGGACACTTGGCTCCCCCAACATTTTCACAGCTTTTCCTCTGTAAGGAGGAATGTGAATCTGACAAGTCAGTACATGCTGAGCAATAGAAAACTCATTGGCACTATCATAATGATTCTTATATTTCTGTAGAGTTCTTTACATTTTCAAATCACTCTCACGTTCATGATTTCATTTGATTCCTAACAACAGCTCAGCAGAAAAAGACAAAAGGAAGCTGAGATTCAAGAAGAAGCCAAGGGACTTGTCTAAGACCATGAAGGTAGGTGATGATGGAGCCATAATTAGAATTCTAACTGTGTGGTTTCTGTCCGAATGCTCTTGAGGGGAATATATGATGTTATTTACCAAACATACCTTTAAGAGGCTGTGTGTGTGGGGGGGTGACCCACCAGGTGTGCAGGGCAGCCACTCAGCCATTTTTCATGAATATCTTCTGCATGATTACCTGGGCCATGCACTGGTATAAGTGCTGAGAATATGGAGAAGAATATGACACAGCCTTGACTTCAGGGAGCTTAGCGTCTAGTAGGGGAGGCAGATACATAAGTTGAACTTGAAGGATTGGAGATCTCAGTGAGGTCTACCAACAGGGTGGTAGGGGAGAAGAAGGGGAAAGAAGATTAGTCTATTGGAATTTGCATTTCCAAAGGTGGAAGAGTTATATGAAGAGAGGATCTAGAGTGTGGCCATAGGAGGGTTGGTTGAAGCTAATGTGGATGAATGCTGTTGGAGGTGATGATGTCAAGGAATTTCACAGATAACACTTTGGATGGATAGTTGGTATATATGTGAAACAGATGGAGGCAGGAACTGAGAGCAAAAGATACTTTTGAGCCAGCTAATAAAATCTGTAATGAATGAGGGGAGTGAAAGGAAGATGGAGGATAACTGTGACAAAGACAAATAAAAGAGTTAAAGGATAGTGACCCAGATGACATAACTTTCAAAGAAAGAGGCTTTTTTGCAAGAGGGTGCAAAAAGTGTTAGAAGGAAGCCGCTGGATTGAATTGGTGTTCTGGGCTGAATATTTTTAAGTTCCCACCCCCCAAATTCATATGACGAAGCCTTATCCACCAATGCAATGGTATTAGGAGGTGGTCCTTTGGGGGGTAATTAGGTTTACATAAGGTATTAAGGGTGGAGCACCTAAAATGGGATTACTGCCCTCATAAGAAGAGGAAGAGGGACCAGAGCTCTGTCTCTCCGAGTGCACACACCAAGGAAAGGCCATGTGAGCACACAACGAGAAAGTGGCTGTCCGCAACTCAGGAAATCTGCCAGTACCTTGATCTTGGACTTCTGAGCCTCCAGAACTATGAAGAATAACTGTCTGCAGCTTACGCCACCAAGTCTCTGCTCTTTTGTTATAGCAGCCTGAGCTGACTAAGACAATTGGCAAATCCCATCTGTTATTTGGGATTAGCTAAGGAAGAAACATGGCTTAACAGAACACAGGTTTACTTCTGCCTCACATTGCTTATCCAACACTGATCATTCAACAACAAGGGGAGGAGGGAGCTCTGCTCCATGTGGGCATTGAAGAACCCAGGTTGATAGAATTCCCTGCATCTTGAAATGTATCACCTGAAACATGTGACCTCCACAGTCACCACTGAGAGAGAAGAGATGGCCGGGGAGTTGTGCACTGATGCTTAAATGTCCTATGTCGCTTCTACTCACGGTCCAGTGGCCTATCCTAGTCAATGGCCCCAGTCACCTGCGAGGGGCTGGAGAAGTAGAGGAGCACGTAAATATTCAGTGAACACTAAAGTTCTCTCTGCTATCTCTGTAGCAGACTCCACAGACTTGTTTCATTCATTTATTCAATAAATATTGGAGTGCCCATTTGTGTCAAACAGTGTGCTAGACGTTGAGGATCCAAAGATGAAGAAGTGCTTGAGCTTCCTGCCTAGGGAGCGTTTGTCAACGCTGATGCCTTCTTGTTCTCTTGGTGCCCAACCCTGAGCTCTCTTTGACTATCTCCTTCCTGGTTAGGCTCTTGGCTGTGACTTCTGTTAAGATCTCCTGCCTCCTATTCTAGACTCAGCTGTTTAAATGAAATCTCTCTCTTCTAGGCTACACGTTACATTGTGTAGAAGAGCTATAATTCTGGTATTATGAGCCATATCTTTTCCAGTTTTTCAGCATCAGGGATGTGGGAATGAGTAGTTTGGGGACATTAGTTTTCTACTGATGAAAGATGGGACTCAGACCCCCTTCAGGCAGATGTGTCCCTGGATACTGTCCTGAGCAAGAGCTTCTCCCATCTTCTCAGGTGCCTGGGATGGAGTGGTGGGTGGCATCTGGCTGTGTTTCAGGCTTGCTGCCACTAGGATGTAACAGGATTCCATGGGCCATAACTGACAATTTACTAACTCTGGAAACCAATATTGCACATAAACCTCCCCAGCCCTGGCCATCCTGCCGTGAGCACTCCCTCCCCGTTATTCCTATAAATCACCGGAGAGAGGCTGGGAACAGATCGATGAGAAAAAATTATACCATATCATTAGATTCCATCATAGACAACTTGAACTATTCCTTTTCTGTCCTGTGGTGTGAGGAATCATGAGAATTAATAGTCTTCCTCTTCTCCAACGATGGGTTTATAACACAGTGTTACCTACACCTATTTCTTCCTTAAAGCCATCAATTAATTTTGGGTACTTACAACTACTCAGTCACTTGCTGAAATTAGCAAGCCTCCCCCCCAGCCCCACCCTCATAGAGTCTTAATGGGATTTTTAAATAATGATATGCTTTCCCAGTTTTGGCTTCCTTCTAATGCCTGATTCAGAATAAGTTTCTGCCTCTGACCTTCTGCCTAGACTCTTCTCAGCTCCCTGTTTCTAGGGAGGTATCTAGTACTCAACCCCAGTTTGCCTCTTCTCTGCAGAGGGTCAAGATGAGCAAGCCTAAACTCACCGTGATTTCACAGTCACCATCCTTCTCTGGTTCCCCCATTCCCTCGCTTTGGGGGATTCCCCTCTGAGATCTAACCCCTTTGAAAGCAAAATGGAGGAGTGAAGTCCTCTGAGCAAATAACCCAGGGGCTACCTCTCGGGGGAAACCCCAGTACTTAAGTGGCTACAATGCGCATAGGTAAGCTGTAGGTCAGCTGAGCAGATGATGGTAGTGGAAGGTTAGGTGGCCGAGGACATGGGGGTGATGCACGGACAATATGGAGTCGGGACACAATAGTAAGTCTTAGCGTCTCTGAGACAATCAGCAAACATCTGCTGAGGATCTTCTACGTGCAACACATTGTGCTAGATGCTATTTTAAACTTTTACCTCATTTGTATATAAACCCAGATTTTCTGTAAGAGAAGCAAGAAATTCAATCCATAAGTGCTTTACCCTAGTCATTCTCTGGTTAGTTTTTAGTAGGTTCACGGGGAGAGGAAACATCCTCTGGAATGATTCATTTATTTGTTCACACATGCACAAAATATAATTAATTAATGTTATATGGAAGGCAGCGCTTGGGATGATTTGGGGTATACAGTGATGACAAAAACATCGCCCCAGACCATACGTATTTGCAATCCTGTATGAAAAGTAAGACTTCCAGGCAGGTATCTCACAATTCAAGGCAGTATGTGGTAAATGCTTTATGACTGGTGCCAAAGAAGTCTTTATTGGTGGAAAAGGTAAGAAGGAAAAGTTCGCTAGCTGGCTTTTTCCTGTGGACTTTTGCATAAACCAGAACCCCGTCACCACCTTCCAATCCTACTAGAGTGGAGTCTGAGCCACCAGGCACAATAGCACCAGTCCAAATGACTGAACAGCTGGAAAAGTGCCCTGGGGGGCTCCTAGCACCTGCCACCTGTTTCTGAGATTTTCCGCCTCACACAGTGTCTAGGGCCGCAGGGGGACCTGCCATGTTACAGTGAGTCCCCACCCCAAAGCGGAGCTGATTGGTTGAGGTGAGAGCTTTGGCTGATTTTGTGTGACTCTTTCCCCAAGATTTTTGGTCTTGGGCTTGAAAGAGTGGAAATTCTCTCTTTTTGTGGCTGGACTATAAGATGTGTATTTTGGGAGCTGCCAGAAGCCATGTTTCCTATGACCAGACCAGAGAAGTAAGGGAAGTAAGCTTGCAGAGAGAGAGGAAAGAATGAAGTAGAGGCCAGGAAAGAAGAATGATTCGAGATGTAGAGAAAGTCCTGAGGGAATCTGAGCTCCTGGTTATAGTAACTCCTAAACCCCAGCTGAATTCTTGCTCTTGGGTTGCAGAAGACATCCCAGTGTTCTCACATTAAATCTTCCATTTTGCTTCAACCAACTTGAGTTGGGTTGAGCATCTGTCACTTTTTTTACAGTGTTAAATCGATCGAAGTACACTAGGCTGCATGAAGAATTTACAAAAGAACTATCTGGAAATCCATTATCACAACTCTCAAAATCTCTCACCTACAGCAAGGAAATCATATATTGTCCAATTGTTGGAAATCAAGAGAGGATTTTAGAAGAGGTTGCCTGAGGACGTCATGCTCGGAGCTTCCCTTCACCACAGAGTGGGAAGTATTTTTCCTGCACCTCAAGTCACAGGAGAAGCACCACTTGGAGAGCTTGTTATTTTCCCCACTGTTAAGGCATCCAGGATACTGGTGTCTGACTCCTGCCCATAAAACTTCAAAGGCAAGAAGGCCCGAAATCCCCTTTCTTTGTGAAGCTAAGGAAGTTGCTGCTGCATTGGGACTGGACTGGACTCCTGGGGTTTGTGATGGCAAAAGAGACAAGGGTGTTTTCTATGGACCCTGTAGGCACTGCTGGGAGAGAGAACTGGCCTGAATCCACTGTAAGTTTCCCCGAGGGTGTTGTAATGGAAATCCCATAGGGAGAATCTGTGTGGAGTGGGCCTGGGGAGGGGTGGCCAGCGGGAAGTTGAGGCAGAGCCTGAGTCATGGGGATGCCAGCAGCTGTTGCCAGTGGGGCCTCTGACGAGCCATGAGGGCACCCACGAGAGGGAAGACAGCTTTAGACACCCTCCAGATCCAGAGCCCTTGAAGCCATTTCACTACAGTTCCTGTCAAGAGAAGACTTCCCTGCTCTTCTCACCTGTCCTCCCTCCCCATCACCCCACATGCAGAGGGGTCAGAGGGGTTGAGTTGAGCAGAGGGGGGTGAATGAGAAAGAAAAAGGATGCTGACAGCACCCCCCTCCCTAACTCTTTGGCAGGAGCCAACTGAAGTTGAGGCAGGAGGGAGAAGGGTTATCTTTATTGACAGAGACAATGTCACATGTTACCACTTTCTCTTCACTCTTTCCTTCCGAGGCCCACTTCTCAGCCCCCTGAAATTAGGTGGGACTGTATGATTAGTTGAGGGGAAGGACATATGAACAGAAGTGATGTGTGTCATACCCAGATAGAGGCACAGAGAGGGCCCTGTGTGATTCTCTAGGCCCCTAAGGGACAAGAAACCACAAGATCAAAGTGGTCTGGATCACAGAGTCACCACTTGGAGGACAGCTGTCTAGTAGGGTTTCCTGACTTCCACTCTACTCTGAATGAGTCAGAAGTAAAATGTATGCATTGATCACTGAGCTTTTAGGGTTATTTGTTACCATGGCAGAAATTTATAATATCCTGATCACTATATCTTTGTATAAAGATTGATGTGTTGATTATAATATTGAAATGGACACTTTAAATTATTGAATCTAGATACTATGTGGATGACTTGAATTGACCTACAGTCTCCAAGAATGAACAGAAAAGTCAGAGATTTTGCCCCGTGTCAAGGGAAAGAACTAGCCATTGGACAAGTTTAAAGGGACAGTGGGAAAAAAACACAAACACATTGCCTTTTGAACATATCTCATGGGCCCTGTTTATGCAATGCAGTGGTTACTCTTGCAATGGGAATAATAACCCTTGCCTCGTATGTAATTTGCCTCATGTAAATTGCAAACAACTTGGCATATGTCCGGTGCTTAATAAAAGTCAGTTTCTTCCTAGGGGAAAGAGTGGGAGAACATGAAAATGGAAATGTAGAACAGGGGATATGGGATGTGGATGAAAAACTTCACCAGCTTTACTCTTCTGCCCAAGGCAGGACAGCCCTCCAGGTCTAAGGGTCTAATCTCTTCTAGAAATGCTAAAAAATAAAATTAATATTAATTTGTTTTAATTTAAAAAACGGAAGTTTAGAAAAACCTTTGAAGTTTAGAAAAAGAAGACTTTCTTAGAGACCCATGAAAACAGAATCACTACTGGCTAGGAGATCTTAGACAAAATAGTCAACTGCTCCAGACTCAGTTGTTTCACTTGGCCTAGATGACCTAGCAGGCCCTCTGAGTTCTAATATTCATTCTAGAATGAAACCACTCATGGGGAGAGAGGGGAGGTAGGGTGGTCCATCACACGCTGTGTACCCTTAGGTGCATGAAGTCAACACACTTGCGAGGGGAAGCTGGACTGGAGAAATCTATGGCTTCGGGCGCTGTCCATCCAAGCCCACTAACTCTGTTAATCCTCAAGCCCGAACTGTTTTCTTGGAAAGCCATCGTAAGTTCATTTCCCTATAGCTGGCACAGCGCAGTCCTCCAATCTCTCCAGGCCTGGTAGTAAAGTGGGCTTGGGCTCCAAGCTGTGCATGAGAATATAACACAAATAATTATCTTGCCCATAAAATACAGTGACAAGCTGCCCAGTGTAGCTGGGCCCCGTGGTCTTGTAAGATGAAGACCGGCTACAGCAGGCAGCTCGCGCCCCGGGGCCCCGCCCGGCGTAGCCCGGTTCAGAATGGGCTCAGCTGCGGAGGAGTATGTGCTACAACTGCAAAGGGCAGATTCTATTTCAGACCTGTGGTGTGTGTATTTCTTACTGACTCCTTTTCAAAAAGCGAAATCAATATCACGCCAACCAGGAGATTTCTAGGGATATAAACTGTGGGGCTGGGCGGGAGCAGGGAGGCTTCTGCCTTGTGATCAGTAGAGCAGAGCTCTCTGGGAGGTCCTGATCTGCGCTGAAGTTAGTGCTCACCACGCCGGGGATAAAAGCAGAAACGTTACACGACCCCTATTTTGATCACCGGCTCGTGTAACAGGGCTGCTCGCGAGAGTTCTGGATCACCAGGGTGGGAGAGGTGCGGTGGGTGTGAGTGGTGGGGGAGGGGGCTGGGCTTCCTGGCGCGTACCTTGGGGATGACCCTGCACAGGAATGCTGGAACAGGCCTGCTCCATCTTCTCAGACAGGAAGGGTTCTTTATCGGCCTCTACGGACACCCTTCCAGAGGGACTTACACCTAGCACAGTGATGGGGGGTTCTTAAACAGGACCAGCCTTACGGTGGTGAATGGGCTCCAGCCATCTTGTCTGATCCCCGGGACCACCACCAGGCAAAACCTCCCGTTTAACCATTCTCCCAAGTTGCCTGAAGCCCCGCCTGTAGCAATAAATGCAGAGTCTGAGGCAGTGGCAACGCTCCACTCACTGTGAGTGAGTTGTCAGATCATTTTCTCTTTCGTGTATTCATTCAACAGACTTTTGTGAGCGCCCACCAGGGGCCAGGCCCTAAGAGCCAGTGCTTGGCCGGGAATCTCTGGAGAAGAGGGAGGACAGAGACGCCCTGGGCCCTGGGTGCCTGCAGGGCCGGGAGGTGCTGCTTGCTAAGGGCTCAGGGGAGGGAGGCCAGCACCCTTCCATCACCTTGAGTGGGCCTGACAGGGAGGCCCCCTGGGGGGTCGGAGGCAGCAGCTCCCAGTGGCACCCCGTGAGCTTTCAGCTCTTTGGCTCATTCCAGACCCCTGATTGGTGCTCATCCCATGGGACCTGGGGCTCAGGCATGGAAACCTACAGAGATAGGACCTTGTGGGGGATGGAGGGGATCCTAGAGAGGGGTTCCGACCCTGTTTTTTTTTTTTTTTTTGCGGTACGCTGGCCTCTCACTGTTGTGGCCTCTCCCGTTGCGGAGCACAGGCTCCGGACACGCAGGCTCAGTGGCCATGGCTCACGGGCCCAGCCGCTCCGCAGCACGTGGGACCTTCCCTGACCGGGGCACGAACCAGGGGACTCTCAACCACTGTGCCACGAGGGAAGCCCTGTACTCTTTTTTTTAAATTAATTTTTATGAGATTATTTGAGGCCTGATATGTACTATAGGAACCTTATTTTTATTATTTTTTGGCTGTGACTTGCGGCATGTGGGATCTTAGTTCCCCGACCCAGGGATCAAACCCCTGCCCCCTGCAGTGGAAGCATGGAGTCTTAACCACTGGACTGCCAGGGTATTCCCTAACCCTGTGTTCTTGTTCTGAGGCCCCTCTCCCTCTCCCAGTACCCCCATCAGAGGTTCTGGCACTACATTGAGGAGACATGCGGCGGGGGGTGGGGGGGCACTTGTCCCTCTGCTCCACAGTCTCTCTGCCCCCAAGGCGAGGGGAGGGGAGGCTCCCAGCCCCCATGCACTCGCTCTGCTCCTGGGATGGGTCCGAGCGCCGTTTCTCAGAGGAAACAAGGCCAGGAGCCTCTCCCAGCCAGTGGCCCCTCCCAGGACAAATTTTACCAGAGTCGATTTGTTATTAATAATGTTCTAAAAGCAGCAAGTTTGTGGTCAGGGGAAATCAATTGGCCAGAAATGTGACAAAAGAGGAAATACTCTACAGCATCTGAACGTCTGAATTATTGATGCTTTCATTTTGAGGCTTTCAGACTGTGTCAGCTGGTGCTGAGCGGACACACAGCGAAGTGCTCTCTCTTCCCACCCTGCTTCCCTGGCCCTGTTTGGAACCCAGGGAAGGTTTGCCCTGTCAACAGGTATGATCCCAGGGCCTGGCCAGGGAGGCATCTAGACAAGGAGATGGAGGAGTTAGAGGGTGTCGAGTCAGCCAGCTCTGGGAGGCCCCAACTCTGGCCTGAGGGAACCGCTCTGAGATTTGGGGCCCACGTCTCTTCAGCCCCAGAGAGACCCCCTGATATCCACCGTAGCTGCGCTGATAGGCCAGTGGCCCCTGCAGAGGCCACTTTCTTTCTTGTTTTTTGAGGGGCTTGAAACGTCTGGAGCATCACCTGATCTGTACATGGGGGAAGGAAGAAAAAAAAACCCTCAGCTACAAACAAAAACCAAACCTTGTTCCTTTTAATGTAGGAACCATTATCTCTTCAATCCCAGCTTTAAGATTCAGAGCTACCATACGATGCTAGTGGTTCCTGGAGGAGATATGAATTCATTTCTGACATCTGCTGCGCTCTGAAAACCGTTTGTCCACAGGCTCCAGGAATGACAAGGTCTCTGGGGGTCATCCCCCACCCCTGCTCCCTTCTCTTTCTTCTCGGGTCTCTATTTTCACCAGCTACTACAGTTGCTCACGGCTCTGTAAATAATCTCATTGCCACGTAAACGCTGACCCCCTCTAAGAGGATCTGGTAAATCCTGATTATGAATTCATGTCCCTACTTCTAACTGGCTCGCTCACCCCCCTGCCTTGTCCCTGCTGGGTGGAAATGCATGTAGGAAGCTCAGTTACAGGCTGACAAGTTTAGCAAATGAATGAACACATTTCCTGTCCACAGGGTAGAATTTCACTCGGAAATAGTCCCTGGCCTCAGCCAGGGCATCAGGGCTGTGTCCCATTTCAGGACACTTCAAGGGAACCCAAGGAACAGCTGTTGAGCAGATGAAATGCTACTTGCTGTCAGCACCTTTCCTCAGCAACCTAACCCTTTCCCTGCCAGGTCATTGCCCTGCTGACTTCCAGTCTCTGGATTTTAACCATTTCATCAGTAGCAAATACCAAAGGCATTTGATCTCTGAGCATCTGCTAGAATGAATGAATTCCTTGTTCAGGCCCATCGCTTACTGCTTACACCTTCATGGAAGGTGAAGCAAGGATTTCTTGCTTCACCTTCCATGAAGAGTGATCACAGAGAGGCAGGGCCTGGGGGTTGGGGTGTGGACAGGAGAAGCACACAGGCCCCCTGAGAGATGGCCCAGGGGGCAGGAAGAGACCTGCAGGGCAGGGCCTAAGGAGGAGCTGGGAGATGAGGGAGGAACACCAGTCTCTGCGGAGTTTCCCCAGTCAAAGGGAAGGGCTCACAGGCCCAGGTATAAAAGCAGACAGAGGCAGGGCCAAAGAAACCAGGCGTCCTGGCTGATGGCCTGCAGGCTTTCCTGAGCTCCGCCCCGCCTCTCTCCTTGCCCGCCAAGTCTGGCTGCTTCTCTGGGCCTTCTGGGAATGCTAAGCCTCTCTCTTTGCCACCTCGGGTTTCCTTTCAGTGAAGCAGTGAGATCCACAGATACTAGCTTCCGTGAGACGCCTGAATCTTTTTCATCTCTGGCTGGCCTCAGTTTCCCCATGAGGTTCAAGTGAGTGGAGAGAGAGCAGAGTCAATGAAAGGCAGCATTTAGCTTACTGGAGACAGGAGCATTGGTGCCCGATCAGAGCCATGTTCCACCCGCCGTGACCTCAGCCAGTAAGGTAACCCATCTGGAGTGCGATCTGCTGACCCCTCGCTCCCCACCGTGGCTCCCCGAGTCTGTGCTGGTCCTCCCATCCCAGCCCCACGTCACTGCTCACGCTGGTGATTTCCTACTGAGGAGGATGCTGCATGGCTGGGTCTCAGATGCCCCTCAGATGCACGGCTGGGATGCTTGCGCTGCGGTAAACAATACTGCTGTTTGCCTGTAAACTGCCAAAGCGGCAGCTTCCCTGACACCCACCATCACGCCTCTCACTGCAGCAGCAACAGTGACAAGAACGCGGCCTCCTAGACGACTCTGCACCGGCCCCACTTGCCACACCTGGACCAGGACACTTCCTTAATGGGTGGTGTGGCAGGAGTTTCCCTTGCCGGTGGGAGCCTGGCCCAGCCACACGCAAACCCTGCCTGAGGAGTATGCTTTAGTGACCATTCTGGCTGGCCAGACGGGCTGGGGCGCAAGCCCACTCTGCACGGAAGCAAGGAGGAGGACGGGCTCCAAGAGGGTGGTGTGCTCAGGAGACATCGTTGTTAGCTGCTTCAGAAGTAGGAGGGCGTAGCGCAGCCGAAGCCCTAACACTGCCGTGCACCTGACCCCCATCCCGCTGGGCTGTCTGCTTAAGTAATGTGACTTTGGACAAGGTTCTTAGCATCTCTGAAATCTGTTTCTCCTCACTGTAAAACAGGAAAAATAAACCCTATCTTATATACTCGTGAAGATTAAAGATAATGTGTTCAGTACATAATGGATTTTCAATAAATGTTAATTTACCTTTCCGTCCCTCCCAGCCCAGTGTGGTGATTCTAAGTGGGGTAACGATACTGAATCAATAGTCTTCCCTCCGATCAGAAGCCTTTTACCTGCACTGTGTCTTTAAATAACCATCAGGCGTCACCTCACCGACGTCTGCTTGTGCTTGACTGCTGAGTGTTCTATTTCTTGTAGGTGGCTTTTGAGCCTCTGCTTGGACACCTCCAGGGACAGTGATCTCATTAGCTCCCAAGATAGCCCATTATTTTTAGAGAGAGCTGCCTGCTTGAAAGTTCTTTCTATGGAGCTGCTGTCCTCTTACCTGTAATTTTCACCTGTTGGTATCAGTCCCCCCTCTGGAACAACCTGGACCGTTTAGATTCTGATCCCTCCCCTACTTGGCATGGTGGGTGTCACTATAGAGAGCACAGACCTTGCTGTGTACATTTTTTGTGTCTGCAGGGTATGCAGTCAGAGCCCCCTCAGTGGGGCTGAGCTCCCAGAATGGTTTCCCCGTCACAAGGCTCCCTCAGAATCTGGAGGAAAGATGGGCTGGTCCACTTGTACTGAGCTCTTGAGGGTGGTGTGGGAGATACAGTGAACCCAAATGACCTCTCGTGGTGCTGAACTTCCTGCCTGGGAGGCGGAGGGCCTCAGGAGCCATGGGCACAGGATGGTCCTGCAGTAGCAGCCTGGCAGATCCTGCTTCCTCTCTGGTGGTCGGGCTCCATGCTGTCCCTGCCAACATGGTCAGCCAGCAGCTCTCAGAATTATTTTCTGGAAGTGGAAGTTATTTTGCGATTCAAGCAGGCCTGTGCTCTGTGCCTGCCAGCCAAGTACCTGGTATCCAGGGCCACTCCACTGTGGGCAGCTGCTCGTTTGAATCCCCTAGAAAGGAGCGTGCTCAGGCAGGAAGCCTGGGGCCTGGCAGGGTGCTGTCTGAGCCCCAGGAGCCTGGGTTTTCTCTGGGAGAGAGGGGTAGGCATGCAGGGACAGTAGGAAGAGAGCTCACTGTAACTGGGAATGTCATCTAGGGTTGAGATGGTAGGTCCTGCAAGAAGGCAAGAGGAGATTGGCGGGGTCTGGGCTAAGATGCGACATCCACGCACCAATGCCCTGTTTGCAGCCAGCGCCTCCCCAGAGCAGAAGGCAGTGTGGCCGGCTTGAGGGAGGTTAGGACAGCTGGGCTGGTGACCCTGCAGTGTGGCCAGCTCTGAGGAGGAACCCCCATGACCATCAGGAGGCTGTTGCAGCTCAGAGGTTGGTTCAGGCCTCTGTTCCCAGCCTCTGTATCTCTGATCCCCGGCCTCTGTACCCAGGCCTCTGTTCCCAGCCTCTGTACCTCTGATCCCCGGCCTCTGTACCCAGGCCTCTGTTCCCAGCCTCTGTATCTCTGATCCCCGGCCTCTGTACCCAGGCCTCTGTTCCCAGCCTCTGTATCTCTGATCCCCGGCCTCTGTACCCAGGCCTCTGTTCCCAGCCTCTGTATCTCTGATCCCCGGCCTCTGTACTCAGGCCTCTGTTCCCAGCCTCTGTATCTCTGATCCCCGGCCTCTGTACCCAGGCCTCTGTTCCCAGGCCTCTGTACCTTGATCCCCGGCCTCTGTACCTCATTTACTGCTTCACTGAGCCCCACCCCCAGTGGCTGGAAGGCAGCCCCATGGAAACAGTCTGTTTAATGCGACGTTACCCCTGGAAGCAGTCTCCGCTACGGGGACTTAACCAGCCTCTCTATGCAGGGGCGGGCACCCTCACGACCTAGAAATGTCAGTTCTCCTCTACTGGGGTTCCCTCTGCCCCACCCCCTTTCTATTTTGGGCAATTTGTGTCTGGGTGTGGGGAACGCCTCTTCCTTCTCTCTGAGGTGGGAGTCACTTTGAGTCTCAGGCCCACATCTCAGGGCCTTTTGCCCAGAAGCCTCTAAGAAGCCCCTTGTTCTCGCTCTCTGCGTGGAACAGTGGTGTGTTTTGAGGGATCAAAACCCCTCTTGTCACAAATATATTCCCTTAGGCCCACCAGAAGCAGGTGCTGAAATGCCCCCAATTCCAGTCATGTTGCTCTTAAGAACGATTTTTCTTCAGAAAGACCCTGTCAAAATGCAAATGTTACTCTTACCGGAGAGGGTAACACGGTAACTTATTACCAACCATTATCCCTTTAGTGCAGTTTATCAGCTTCCCAGCTGAGAACGGGGCCTGGGGAGAGAGGAGAATGCAGGTCAGGTAAGGTTTGACTGAGGAAGGGCATGGGAAAGACGGGCGCCTGGATGGATGGGGAACAGTCAGGGAGATGGCAAGAGCAAGGGAAGAGCAAGTGTGGCCAGTCACGGTGCCGCTAGCGGGGCTGCTTCCCGAAGCCCTGGTGCCACCCGTGTCACCTCGTTTTCAGGAAGGGGCATCCTTAGATAAAGATAGCCCCTTCTAGATTATAAATGGAAAAGAAAGAGCCCTGTGGATGATTCGGAAATCATTACGTTTCATTTTGTCAAACATTATTTTCTTTCCTAACCCTTTGCTTGTTAAGCTAATGTTAATATTAATCTATAATTCCTGGAGACACATCGATGGACAAGAGAGGAAGAGGAGACACAAATTACAGGGCAGGGAGAGTCAGACTGAGATTAAAGCCCTGCTCCGGGTAATTCTCAAAGAACGTAGCCCACATATATAGTAGATAAGAGAGCGTTTGCAGTCTTAGGTGATTTTCCTAGCAATCCCCGATGGGGAAGGCAGCAAAAGTCTTCTCTCTTCCTGGCTCTAACAGTCACACCGAAGAGATATTTTGTGTTTGTTTTACTTTGCAAAGAAAAGAAATGATTGAGCTTTAGAACCATAATGTCCTTCCAAGGAAAGTAAGCCCTGTACCCACAGACCTGCTGCTGAGTGTAGGGTGGAAAGGTGGCAGCAGGGCAGAGAGGGGCAGCCCTCGGTGAGAGTGAGAAGAGTTTGGAGACCTGGGGACAATTCAGAGGAAAGAAGAAGCGGTGATGGGGAAGAGGCGGAGACTTGAGTCCAGCAAGAGGCCCAGCCAGAGTGCTTGGGAAGAAGGGAGGCCAGCGGCTGGCAGGGGGCTTGACCGGAGCTGCTAGTGTTTTGGTGAATATTGGGGGTGGGGGGCAGCTCAGTAACGCCCTTCTTTATCTCCAGGAAACTTTCAGTAAAGTCTGACACACACCCAGAAGATAGTGCGAGCGGAGGGTGTTTGTAAATCCTGTGCGGGGCTGAATCCCACATCCCGGTTGATGTGTCATAAGAAAGGGACAGGAGTTGTGGTCAGCAGGATGGCCATGGACTGAACGGATTCAGAGAAGACACAGCTGTGAATCAGGGGTGACCAAGAGAACGTAAGCACCTGCGAACTTGAAGAAATCTTCAAGTCTTTTGACTTCTACAGACTGAGTCGGTGAGGGGCCCAAACTGACTCTAAAACTATGCCTTCAGGTCCAAGGAGACCCCTGCAGACAGAGTGCAGCAGGATAATATTTGGGGGTATCGGGCGATATGTTTTTTCCAGGCATTTCTTGTATCTCCCTCTTCCCCCTTGTGGGAGGCGGCAAGCAAGGCGTCGAGGGAGTAGTGATAATCTAGAAGGCAATTCTTGTATTATGCGTTTCAAAAGCCCAGCCCTCAAAGCAAGACAGAGAGAACCCAGGACAAAATCAGAAGACACGGAGCCATATGCAATCTGTCGATCCCCACCCTTGGACCCAAGATGCCTCAGGGTGGGCTGGAAGATGCAGCGCCTGGGAAGCAGCCGAGTGGCTCCCGGTGAGAGCCCCAAGAGAACACTCCTCCCCGCACCCCGGCCCCCCTGCCCACCCTCCAGGCTGAGTCCAGAGGCAGGCTTGGGGAGTGACAGAACTTCCAGACCAATGACCAACGTGGGGATCCTTTCCCAGCGAGAGGAAAGTGGCAATTTCCAGGGTTCTAGCAT